>NC_036451.1:1249032-3649032 GCF_002775205.1 Xiphophorus maculatus | reverse complement strand
CTCCCGAGCCTACTGGGGGATAAGGGTGTTAGAAAATGGATGGATGGATGGATTTAAATGTCATAAAGATACATTTTTTTTTCTTGTGCTATTAAATTCATAGATGGTATTGTGTGTCAGGGCTCTTTGAATCACTATAATTAATTTCAGAGAGCTGGTTGATTACTTTGTCTGGTGAGCTCAATTAAAGGAAATCTACTTAAGAAGAATGTTCCACATTATTAAGCAGGCCACAGGTTTCAAGCAATATGGGAAAGAGAAAGGATCTCTCTGATGCCGAAAATCATCAGATAGTGCAGTGTCGTATGACAAGATATGAAAACATTAGATATTTAACGAAAACCGAAGCGTTATCGTACTATGAAAAGATTTATGGCGGATTCAGAGCAAAGATGGGCTTGTACAGATAAAGTCATAATGAGGAAGGTTTCTGTTAGACAAAGCTTTGTTCAGTAAAATTTGACTTATACTGTAATAGTTCATAACTTGAAAATTATACTGAACATCATTTGCATTGACCATTTAAGAAAATCTGAGAAAATATCACTTGCATAATAATTTGGAACACGGTATTTAGCGAGTGATGGACTGATACAAAACTCTTAGTGTCATAAGCTTGAGTAAAGCAATAAGGTTTCAATGCAGTATGGAAGTTAAATGATGCTGTAAAACAAAACTATACAAGATATAAAAGGTGTTCAAATTTATTTACTCTAATACAAAAAAAAATCTAAAAAATATAGCATATTTATGACAACAGTTATAATGAGGTGTGATTTTTCTTTAGGGAGAAGTTTGACTAAAGGTCTCCTTAAAGCTTTCTTATTGTACAGAATATTATCTTTTTCTCACAAGTCACTCTTTATAAAGTCACACAAGTAAAACAAGTTGCTTCTACTTAAAAAGTCAGATTCTCTGCTCAGGCAGTCAAAGTAAATCTATTGCTTCACAAAATTGCTCTTGACACCTGCATTTTGCATCATCTTAGCAAATAATGCAAACTAAAATATTTAGTGCAACTAAATCTCTTAAGAGTGAGCCGTCCTCTGACCTAGGCTGAGGAAGTCTTCTTGATGGAGTTTCTTTTAGGTTTGGTCTGAATTACTGAGTTCAGGTACTTGACTTCATGTGCCTCCAGGGAAGAAGCTGTCACAAGGACTATTAAGCCAATTATGAGTGGACTTTGGGTAACATAAGTGCTTGGTCATGCCATAATGCCAACCAAAAACTGAATTTCTGATTTCTTTCTTAAACATATCTTTAGACTCCAGAGAAATATGTGTTGCAAAAATGTCAGCAATCTATCACTGAAGCCATAACACAATTATTTCACAACCTACTCTCACATTGCATTGAATAAAAGACAGATTAACATGTAAAGCTAGACCCGGTCAATGATCAGTGTTTTAGGTTAAGAATAATCATTACCCATTTAAAGGTTTCAGAACTTCTTAATTTGCACAGTAAGATTATCAACTTTCTTGGAAAATTAATATCTGGCCAGCAACTTCAGTATAACAACCTAGCAAGGTAATATGCATATTTAGGGATCCCAGGCCACCAGTCATGTAAGCACAACGTTGTTTTGATTAGAAGACATCTTAAAGTGACCTAAAGAAAAAAAGATAAAGTAATTTTGAATTTACATTAGAGGAAGGCAGGCCTCGCTCTGTACAGCCCAGAAAAGTCTAGGAACTATACCATGTAGGAACATAAAAATAGCAGTTTACAAACTGTGACTTCGTAAAACTTTGTTAGACTTTAATACAGGTAACTAGCCCCTGTCTAATACTGAAAATGCTTTTGAATCTCCACTTGCTTTACGTTCTTACCCCAACAGGTTGGTACTGAGCTTTGGTACTAACCCCTTTCTCAATCTGTCTATTAGCAGCAGGCTCACGATTTGCCAAAGTGTGATCAGATGGCTAGAGTAAAGTCAAGTGAGGGAGATTAGCAGAGGAGATCACAAGCACTGGCTCTACATACCGATTGGCTCCTTCCAGAAAGAGGCTGTGAAGTTCTGTGCATAGCTAAGAAGGCACAGATGGTATGTGACTGAAGAAAGACACATTATTTTGTATGAATGTAATCATAGGGAGAAAAAAACCCACCGACACATGTACACACATACATACACCTCTCTAGACGGTACACCAAACCCAGCGAGTCCTGAGTCAGCGGTTATGATTTAAGCTTTTCTGAAAGTATGACTGACGTCCAAAGGGTTTCTAAAACTCTAAAAGGCGGATTAATAGAATCTTATTAAAGAAGCTGTTATAGTCCTGGAGAGCAAAGGCAATAGGAGACCGTGAGAAATGCTTCACTTTCATGAAAACTATAATTGCTAGAAGGATTTTTTAATTTTAGAAACACTGAAATTCAAAAGCATTTCCTAGAAATATGTCCAAGTATGAAAATACTGTATGTCTGTGTTGTTTTATTCAAAATGTGTTTAAAGACAGACTTCAAAGAATTTTGGGGGAAAACAATCAACAGACATTCAGACTGTATAAAATAAGCCTTACTATGAGATTTCGTAAGGATAAAACTGAACACAACAAGCAAAAACTAATTTCTATTATGATGACAAAGCTGGTTAAATAATTATGTTCTAGACTATTAAAGAAAAAGGTAATAATCTATTAGACTGAACATGTTGTGGGCTTTAGTAACCTGCTTTTATTATTTGTTAGTTTACCATCTGTTCCACACCTGATGATGTTTGCCCCAGTGCCACACATGTACAGCAGCTGATGCTGGCAAACTTGACAGTGCTCACTGAGTTGAAAATTATAACTCATGGCTCATGGATTTGCAGACACATCTTGTTCATGCCCCATTTTTTAAATGTTTGTCTCTTGTGATTAGCATTTGTGGTGCAGCGAGAGAACTGACAGCTTCAGAGACTTGGAGACAAACAGCGTCTTGCATCTTGGGAGCTCTGGAATACCAAGGCCCCAAAAGTGATGCAGCTGGCTTACTTTCAAGTTCCTAGAAAATCACTCCACTCTTACTTTGTTTCCATCCCATCAATTCTTATCTCTGTAACAGTGTCACATTTTTCTAGTCTCACTTACTGTAGTATAAATTATCTGTGGTCTCTATAACGCCCCTTACATTTCCATTTTATTTTCATTACTTTCTATCATTCTAGTCCAATCAGTACTTTCAGTGAAATCTAATTCTAAGTTCAGAATGTCTCTGTTTATACCATTTTGTTTATATATATATATATATACATACATATATATGTATATATAAATAAACCTTACAGTAAAATCAAGTATTCAAGATTTCACACAATGCAGATTGTTGTCCTTGTACCCACTCTGTTTTATCCTTTGGCTAAAGTCCACAGACAGCTGTTATTGCATTCAAAGTGCTCATGACCTTATTTTTAGTGTGCGTTTCCCAAGTGCTCAACCTCTTTTCAGGCATAGCCAAAATCTGTTTCTCCTTGACCACAGCTGAAAGCCACAGTTTTTGTATTTGAATCAGAGAGAGAAAAGTGACATTGATGAACTTGGCAGGGTTCTAAAAGTGGACCCATTTTTAACTTAAGTCACAAGTAAAAAAAAACTAAAATGGATGAAAAACTAAAAACAGAGCATTAGGCTTGAAAGCACATAATATTCAATAAGTTCAGTGTGATATGTGCTCTTCTCTGTGAAAGAAATGCCTTTTTCTATTTGACATTAAGCAACATTATTATTATCATCCTTACTATTTCAAAGAGCAGAAGGAGGATTTTGTGATATCTAGTAGGCAAATTGCAGATCAGAAACAAATGGCAGCAACCTTAACTAACTCTCCACTTCCAAACATATTAAGACAACACTGTATAGAAAACACTCTGCCAGGTTTACAGTATAACATAAATGCCATTTTTTAAATTTCAGCCTGTGGATTACTATAAAATCAAGAGAAGGGAACTCTGTCATATTGTTTCTTGTATTTCAACATACGTTAACAAATTGAGAATTTGTTTTTAGGTAGGGTTAAACATGAAGAACTACATTTTATTTTGTAAAATGTCAAGTCCTTTACAAGTATATTGCATGTAATTTCAGTTGAGAAGTGGAAAATCTTCAGCGTTTTACAGAATTAACCCTTCTGTATACCGACCAAGTCCCCTGCAGTGACAGGCAACTTAAAGGTTTAGCAGATGGCTGGCAATGAATCTTCATCAATTCAGACAGAAGCATAGCATGAGATAGTGCAGTACTAAAATAGAACTCTGCAGCATTCTAAGGAATTAGTATTCCCTTTCTGCACATGTGATATTGTAGCATACATAACTCCATCCATCTAAAGCAGTCTGATATAAATTTGTTTGGAAATGTCACAAAATTCCAATTGCATAAGCATTTTAACTTGTAGCATTGTCCTACTGTTACAAAATGTATATAAGGGCTACAAAAATGTTGGCACACTGATCTAATAATGATGTTACATAATTCCACTTTATTTGCTCTATACATCCAGTCTGGACTGATGAATTGGACCACAAACACATGTAAACATAGCAGGGCACTGGAAAACAAATTTACCACTTGTACCACATTTTGAAAGAATTGAAGTCAGGGATTTTTTTTCATAAATTTGACATTGCTTTTTCATAACGTTTGCTTATTAGTCAAATTAATGTTCATCTGAGCTGCAAGTGTTGGCGTAAACTAAAAACTGAAAGGTAAACAAAAAAAGAGATAAACGTTTATATTTTCATATAATTAATTGGTGTACCAAGAAAAAGTCCAAATAATTTATCTTGGTCATTGACAAAAATACTAGTCTGTCTTTGAAAAATGAAAAATTATAGCTAGTGAGCAGTGCATTTATTTTTTAAGATGGCATCTTCAAATTAAATCATGTGAATACTTTGCAAAAATTAACAGCAGTGTTCTAGTCTGTTTTCTTAATCAAGTTAAGGCTGACTGGTGTCTGTAAGAAAAATGCTGCCAGTCTTTGGGAGTGAAAAACAAAAGCAGAGAGAGAGAGAGAAGGGTAGAGATAGGGAAGAATAGATGAAGAGAAGCTGTCAAAGTGAGGAAGAGTGATGAGTAGTGGCTGTAGAAAATTCTGCAAACTATCGTTTGTTTGCTCTGACACCTCTGTTAGAAACTGGTGACCAGGGACTAGAAATAAGAAGGTTGACAAATTTACTGGGGAGGGATTTGCTGTGAATAAGTGAGAGAAGGAGGACAAGAAGAGGTCACACAGTGGATAGACAGATGGTCAGAAGGAGAGATGAAGGAGAAGGGGAGCCAGAAAAGAGGAGGCAGCTGATGGAAATATTGGTTTTTAGCTTCCTGCTGCTGTAATGGCAGGAGGTAATGATAGTGTGGCTTCGCACACACACTGTGCTTTCACTTCAAACGTAACCCAGCACACCATTATACCTACCTCTGTGGGAGAGGTTAGCATTGGTCTCTCTCTGAATGCTGTCTGGTGCCACTGGGTCCAGTAAGGGTGTTTGTGTGGACATCTGGCTGGTGCTGCTCAAACTGGTAGCTTCTGTACTTGTGGCGGCTTGTGTCACAGGTGGCTGGGTAATCCTGCTGCTTCTGGAGGTTTGAGGGGGCTTTGGTGTCATGTGGTGCCTGGTTGTGGTCCTCGGTGGGGTGGCAGCAGACGTGGTAGTGCTTGTTGTGGTGGGAGTCCTGGTGGTAGTGCTGGTGGCGGGGCTGGTAGTTGTAGTTGTCGTGGCTGTTGTTGTAGTAGCTATCGTTGTACTTGTGGTGGTTGGGGCAACTGTGGTGGTTGTCCTAATTCGCACTGGACATAAAAAGAAAAAAAAAAAACAGCCAATGTTGATATATCTGTTTGACTTTAGACAAGAGAAAACTAGGAGCAAGATCTCAACTCCCTAAACTTTAGGTGTAGCATTTTTAACAGGGAGCATTTGAAAAGATACAAAGGTGATCAGTATGCACAATTTTCTGCTAATTCTGTTTGACATGTTCACATTTTAAATCCAGTAAGTTGCACCGTAACAATGAAACTTTGGTGCAGTTTTCTTTTACTTATGTAGAAAACACCATAATTTAGCTTTAGTAATATTCATCAGTTGTTCAAAGCAAAAAATTAAAAGGGTGCAAACAGGTGAAAGAGTACTAAACAGTGAAACTAACAATGAAAAAATAAGAATATATAGAGGTAGTTTCATGTTACAAGATGTTGCTTAATCAGGAAAAATGTGCCACCAACACAATAGGTTATGTATAAGGTGACTTATGGTGACATTTGCATACAGTTGAAACCAGATATTTACTTTGACTGTATAAAAATGGGACAACTTTTTCCCCTCTGTAAAATTAAATCAGTGTCATTTTCTGTTTTAGGTTAGTTAAGTTACACACAAATATTTCATCTTGCTAAATGCCAAAAAGATTTCGTTTTTTTTCTTCTTGAGATAAAAAAAAAATATGTTCAGAATATTTGGTAGAATTGTCTTTTCAACTGCATGACTTTTAAAATATTTGGATACAACGTTTTCCCAACAGTTTGCTGGGATCTCTGCTCATTCTTCCATATAGAAAGAATGCCTCTGTGTGTTTGCTCTGCTTCATGTCTCTAACACATCCAACTTGTTCCAGTGGTTTGGAGCAGAACCACTGTTCTGCTCCAAACTTCATAAATGATTATCAGTGTCCATTGAAATTCTCTACTCAGCACATTGTCCATTTAAAAGACCCATTTTAAAGAATGGCCCAACTATATATATGATTTTCCTGGAGCTGATTAATTAAACAATTATTACCAGGGTAAATCTGGACTCATCAGACCATATTAGCTTTTTTTTCTTTGCTCCAAAGTCCAATATTTGTTCTCCCTTAAAAATGCAAGGATTTTTCTCAGGTTAGCCTTGCTGATAATAAATGGTTTTCTTATGGCTACAGAGCTGTTCAGTTCCAATCTCTGGAATTCTCTTTGCATTGTGCAAGTGGAAATGCCTTACTTTCACTGTTAAACATAGTCTGAATTCCACTGTTGTTTTTCTTCCATTAGATTTGGCCAAACGTTTCAATGATCGCTGATCAGGATGTTTTTCTGATCAGCGAATTTCTTCCTCAAAGATGATAGTAGTTTCTGTAATTTCCTGAGATGTTTTCGCTGCTTGATGTCTATCAGTGTTTTCTAGCCTTCTTAAACAGCTTGAAATATTGTTTTAAATCATTTGTCCCTTTTCTTTTTAACGGTGTCCACTGCTACATATGTTTTTACATTTAGAATCTTTTTCACATATCTGAGTTTCATGGAAAAAATTAGAAACTTAGGCTACAGAGAAAGTATGCATTCCAGTTACTTCCACCAGTGCTTCCCAACCCTGGTGTTTGAGGCAAGCTGCGTTGCATGTTATAGATTTTGTCCTGCTTTGAAACACCTGATTCAAATAATTCTAGTTCAGCAAAAGCCTGTTAGTCAGCCATCAATTGAAATCAGATGTGCTAAATCAGCAAAACACCTAAAACATGAAGGGTAGCGAGTGTTGAGAACCAGGAATGGAAAACAGGCTGAGACCAATTAATTTAAAAGATCTTAGCACCAAGGATATTATGCTTTAAACTTATTATTTTTACTTGAACGATAACTTTTGTAACTAGTTAATATTCGCATCACAAAACCAGCAATTTACAAATGAAAATATATTAAAAAACATGAGACAAAATTTGCATTGTTTTTGTAGTGACAATCGCTTTATCTGATAACATTTCTTACATGTTGTCAGAGTCAAGACATTATGTTTGTGTTTTTAGACATATTTACTGTTTTAGAAATAGGACACACACAGAAATAAGCAAGAGTGAAGTGCTGCAAATGTAATTTTATTGTATATAAGTGAGAGCCCAGCAGCAATACTTGAATTTGAAAAAAAGAAATCTGTAGGGCCCTGTGAGTGTGCGCTCAGTGCTCATCTTCCCCCTCCCAGAGCAACTGTGAGTGATGGCCCACATACATCATAATCATCTCTTTCTCCCTTTTTCCTGAGTCAGCTCCCTCTGCCTCACCTGCTAAAATGTGATCTGTGAAAACAGAGCGGATCCATTAAGGATAACAACCCTACAAATGTTGCGGCTCTATCGAGTCAGTGGACGAAGTGAGCTGTGAAATAGGGTCAGTGAAATAATGGAGGTGTGTTGGGGACACGCAGGAAGAATCCCTGACCCATTTACCGACATAGTCTGCTATTCTTTGGAGGAGTCCGATTTTTAAGTTCATCACAGTCAACACAATTACTTGCATGCATTTCATTGCTTAGAGCCGACATTAAAGCATAGTGGGTCTCATTAGGATTTTGTTACTGGACAACCGGCTGCTATTTCCTTCAATCTTAAACAGCTTTGCAAGTACTTCCTGTTATCATTGCAATAAGGAAACTCTTAAATACAAAGCCAAAAGATGAGCAATTACTTATAGAAAACTTAACTCTAAAGCGAGCATGGTGGGGAAGGGGAAACTCCATTACCAGCCTAATATTGGAGCAGACACTCCATCATGACGTGACTGTAATTACAGTAGTGCAGATCTCCAGTGACATTATCTTGCACAGTTCCTTCCATTAGGAGGGACCCTGGATAGTGTGATTTATCAGTTCGAGGTGACATACCTACAGCGCAGCGTCTCATGTCTGGTCCGAGCTCCATACCATCAGGACAGGCGCAGGTGTACTTTGGAGAATGATCTGTGATCTGAGGAGCCTTTAGACAGAGATACTCACAGCCGCCGTTTGGTAGACTGCCCATGTTGCAGGTGTCAGGGGCTGAGGAGACGAGCAAAAAAAAGATGGATCAAAAGCTATGATAAATAAATTAAAACCTTCAAAATAATTTTATTTTGCGTAACTTGGTGGGAGGTCTGAAATCACAGTTTTATCCCAAGAGTTTTGAAATATGTAAACATTTCAAAGTTTTAACATATATACAAATAATGTAGGGATATGTACACAACTTTGACAAAAGTATTGAGGTAAAAACACATTTTAAAAACAAATTCAGAGCAAATAAATCTTAAACTATTCACACCGCCTGAACTTTTTCAGATTTCTACATGTTGCAACCATAAATTTAAGGAACTCAAACATAATGAGCATTTCACATGACAGAGTAACACAGAGCATAGTTGTGAAGATGAGGTAAAATTATTGTTTTCTTTTCATTTAAAAAAAAAAATCAGAAAACCCTGAACAACATTCATATTCTTGGTCCCTAGAGTCAACAATTTGTAAAATCTGTTTTGCTGTAGTTTTTTTTTCTCCATGTATGGCTCTACCAGCCTTGAACGTCTAACGTTTGTTTTTTTACCACCTATTTTTTGCAAAATAACTCAATCTTAGCTTTGTTATATGCCAGTCTTACCACAGTTTCTCAAGTAAATTTTGGTGTTGACTTCGAGAGGGCCTTTCTAACACACTGTAGTGAAGTTTGTGGCAGTAAAGTAAAATGGGAAAAAGTTCAAATATTCATGTTACTTTGGCAGAGCACTATGAAAGTGCTCACGTATATGGAAAGGTGCAAAGACTGTCTTTTTAAGCATTCTACACATAGATAAAATATTTAAATGAACTCTCTTAGCCCTAAATGCAGACTCATGGATTTATTTATTTTTTGATCTGCTTGCCGTTGTGGTGAAGCGCCTGAAGTAGGTCAGGTCGCGGTTGTTTCGACCTTCTGATGTATTTTCTTGCTTATTACATTATGACTTCTTAAGAATAAATAGGATGTGTGTCACTCACTAAAAAAGTTGGACCACATTTATGCTTAATTTACAGAATCTTTCAGAAAGAAGTTGATATAAGATGTGTAAAATGCTTTTATTAAAAAAAATTCCCCAAAATAACAATTAATTAATTAATTTTTTGTTCAAAAACAATTTTTTGTGTGGGTTAGGGTTCTCTTAAACATGGGGAAGACTAGAGAGCATGCTATTAATGTGTAGTCAATCTGTTGATCTGTAGAAGTCAGAATGACATAAAAAAATATCTAAACTTGTCCATATCCATGGGAAGAGTAACATGTTAAAGTTGGAAACAAGTGAAAGTCTCACAAACAAGGCTTTTATCTTGCCTGTTCACACCGTGGGGTGCATGAATAAAGACGCAAAACAAAAGAATACAAGACTTCCGTGTCAGATTGGTCTTTTGTTATTAAAGCTAAAATGTTTAAAAACTTTTATAGATTACTACCAGTGATGCCATTACTACAAAGAATTCTGCATTTTTCTATACTGCCTTCCATCTTATTAAAAAATGATTTTCCCACATAAGAGTAAATTTAAGCCACATTGAAATGGGTTGAAATTGACAAAAGAAGACAAAAGAAAAGAAAATAAAGCAGTTATCAAAAGGTCTGTTTCAACCAACTTATGTGCATCCAAATCTTCAGATTCTGAAGCATCTTCAGAATGTAGATGTTTCAGAATGAAGATGCTTCTAGTAAATAAAACTCACTAGAATAAAATGTTCCAGCTGCATTTCAGTAATTTACAGAGACCTTCAAGAGAAACTCCATTTATGAATGAGAATGGTATTTGAAACAGCAGGACTCCAGCAGTGGTTATTGACTGCTTAGAGTTACAATTATATAAGAAATGAAATGTTGCTTCAATCGGGTAACATTTTAAAGAAAAGATTACTGATCGGGTCTTCCAGGGCAGCCAGAGTTCATTTAATATCTCTTTATCCAACCTTAGTTTTGCTTTATATGTTGTTTCTGTTGGCATTTGGAAAGCTAGCATGTTCAATTCTGGGATGTCTTTTGATTTATTAATGAAAGAATGCAGTTTGTTCCCAATTGGCACACGCACATCGCTTTGAGGGCTTAATGAGGAGTAAAAACAAATCATAAAAACAGACTCACTAACAAACTGTTGGCAAACCCGCGGTGTTCAAACACATGCACACAAAAAGACTTTTGTAGTATGAAATGTTAACAAATCATTTGACATTCTAAGTCTTTTGTTCCTTCTTTAAAATAGTTAATTGTCTAATCTATAATACAGGTTATTTAAAATTCAAATTGTGCTGAGATCAAACAGTATTTTGTCATTTGACCAAGCACACACAAGTCATCATTAGCTTCCCTTTTTCAACTGATTGTGCCATATGAACTCTTTCTTTTACATGTTCATATCAAATTTAGAGTATACTTGGATTGTTTCTTTTTGGTTTACCTTTGGGCTGCCTCTGTTCATGAAACACAACAAGGTCCAGCGGGTTGTTAAGATCTTCTGCTACTTTAGCCACATCGTGACCCGTCAGCCGGTTTGCGCTGTAAATGGCTTCATCCTCCAAGTCCGTCCAGTAGACTCGATCCTGTGTTAAAAGAGATGACTCTGTTGTAAACGACAAAATGTTGTACTAATACTAAAAGCCATACTAGCTATATAGTAATGCAGTTAAAATATCATTAAAATGTTTATTTTCTTTAGTCATTCAAGCAAAAATGTGGAGCTCCAATTTTAAATAGACATTAGTCAGAAAGTAATTTTTAGAAAGCAAGTTTTTTTTATTACTGTTCATTTTGATTTACGTAATAAAATTTTTTTCTTGAAACATTTTAATATAATGTAAGAAAAAGAAAGTATTAACCCAAACAGCTTATTATAAGACTCATCTGCACATAAACAAACCATTTTTTTCATCTTATGTAAAAATAATATTGTTTGAAAGTGTGAAATACATAGTTATCTTGGTTTATAAAGGTCAGAGTAGAATATTAGATCCCTGCTCATCAGTTATTAAATTGTTAGGTTTTTACTTTTTTCATATGTGATCCTCCCTTCTATATTTTGAAAATACTTTCATGTACAGACATGTAGATCAGTCTCTAGAAACTCTTGATTCTTTTCCAATTAAGAATTGTATGCCTCTGCGTTCATCTGCCAGGTGAACTTCCAACAAATTACACTGAAAATTGTGATCGGTTACATGAAAAGATTATCACAGCTCTTGAATGTTTTTGCAAAGACTGTATTTCTATGTTCAATGGATTAAAAGCAAGCAATGTTTAGTTGAGACATATTTTAGTGAAAATCCAATGTGGACATATAGGAAGGATAAATCTGCAGACAGATTCTTTCTTTGTTTTTGTAGGAACAGATCAAGAACAATGTTAAATAAAAATCACAAAAACTAAAGTTTTAAAGGTAAAAGTGAGACAAAGACAAAACGCTATACAAATAAATTATCAATTTCTTTTATGGTGGCTGAAGAGAGGAGCAGCAGGGATTCATCAAAGATTTGTTAGGTGTGTCAAAGTACATCCTGGTTTGTGTTTCAAGCACAGCAGTTTTCTTTTCTTTCTGTTTGTGCTGGATTACCAGCGGGCTTAACCTTTCTCCAGAATTCCCTTTTCCATCTTTCCGCAAACTCTGCATGGCTCAATCTTCTGCAGTTAGATTGAGATAACCTTTACTCTTATGACAGTAATGCTGAAACAATGAAAGATAAATATCAGCAGTGGTGATATAACCATTCTTAGATATTTTATTCCATATCTCCCTTTATCGCTCTCTCTGTGGATGCCTTTCACAAACTGTCAGTCTCAACCTTTCTTTCTTTTTATCAGATTGTCCGCCATCAGTCTTTTCAAATGTCATTTTTCTGACCGTGAGAACTTCAAGTAGCAATGTAAACCTCAGGAGCGTGACTCTTTATTGTATGATCAATGTGAATCTTTCATTTGCTGAACTTATACCCTGGTGTGCACAGGCAAATGTTGCATCACATCAGTCAAAGGCCCGGCTCTTAGTGGTACGAAAACACATCTTAGTGGGCATGAATTATAAAAGAGCAGGGTGGAAAACGGACTTTGATGATTTTTCAGTCTTAGAAAAAAACAATTTGACACAAAAAGAAAGATAGAGTGCACTAATAGTCAACTAAGACTAACCCTTGTTGCAATACAATTCATGTTTTAACTGTAAATATCAATTATAATAATGTTATCAGAAATATTTATTTAATCTTATTAGATATTAGATAGAAAAACACAGAACATTCACTACATGCAGAATGACTATTAGGACGTTCTTGAGGAGAGATTGTACCTTTTATTCTGCAAGTCTATATAATCACTCGTATAAACATTAGCAGATTACTTAGTTGGGCTCTGTGGTCCTTTAAAACCTGCAGTTTACTTTTTTAAATAGCATTTCCCAACAGCCAAACATGTCTGTCTTCAAGCAATAGAAAAGTGAAAAAGACTTATTTACCCAGCATTGCACAGAAACAGGTGGGGGCACAGGAAACTCTGCTTTACTGTTAGTTTCTTACATCCAGCAACAATTCTAGCAACTCATTAAATGGAAGTTAAAGCTAAGGATTGCAGTACACATTAGCTGGCCGCTGTTAAGTGTGCACTGATAAAGCCTGTTTAAAATCCTAATTTTCTTCCTGTCTAAAGCTGTGGCCACATGCTCCGTCTTCCCTAACATATCAATTTTCAGTATCTCTTTATTTCAATAACCCATTTCATTCTTTCCTTCTTCTATACCCACTAGCATAACAGAAATGGGGGGAAAGTAATGCAATAACACTGGAGGAAGAAGAATAGACAACATTACTCACAGTAAGCTTTTACAATCTGTGTTTCCTCAGGACTCGGTGTGAGGGCAGGGGGTGGACACTGACTGAGACGTTATGTGTGTGTTGGTGTGTCTTTCGCTGTGCTGTGGGATGGTGTATCAAGATTTTCTTAGAAAAGCTTTGTTTTTCCTTTTTAATGTTTGTTCATAAGCCAGCATAATAAAGGTTTAGCATTACCTGTATGGCTCAAAACTAACATTCATGCTCACATCTAAAAAAGGAGATACTGCATTAATGTTTTATGTGAACTTAAAGGCTTTAGTTAATTTGTCACAATTATAAAAATGTTAAACATATTTCCAACTAATGCTATGTAATAATTCACTTGTGATTAGCAAAATAACCCCAACAAAAGCAGTATTTTTCATAATACGTTTCAGGAAATCTTTTAATGTTTGCAGATTTTATTCACCTGCTTTTAAATGCCACAGTTTATTTTATTAAACAAGCAACTGATTAAATGAGCGCAATTCAAAATACCATTTGAATGTCAATAAAGATTTTTGACCCTAATGTCATGAATTTAGCAAGTCAAATTCCACATGAACATTTGTTTTTGGCTAAAGTTAGATCATTGTGACAGACCTAACTTTTGTATTTTTTTCTTGTTAGGAGTTCAGAATTTCAAATCAATTCTAAGATCATTTTTTTAAACAGTTGAGGTAAGATTACAGACGTTAAAAACGGACAATTAAGAGTTCACAATAGCAAATTATGAAATGTGAATTGTGAAACATAAGCTAATTTCTCAGAAAACAAGCAACATGATTTTCCTCACTGCACTGCTCATAGAGCCAACCCAATACACTCCAATATGGTGTATGTCCTACAGTCTGCTGATAGTCTTCCATGTCTCCCAACTTTATGAACACTCTAAATATATTGTTTACGCAGAAATTTCTTTACCTTGAATAAACAAAATTGACGAAACAAGTCTATTCAGTGTTTTGGTTCACAGCTTGTTCCGGACCACTTTAAAAGAAACAAATGTCCCAAAGTAAAGTTATTAGGAGCAGAACAACCTTCTCTATGGCTAAAGGATTTTTAATTTGTTCTGTATCATAACCCATACAGAACACAGAGCAGAACAACTGAGGGCTATTAATCTCAGACAGTGAACTTTCACTGCAATCTGAAACATAAGTTCTCCTCACACACACACCCACACACAGTATTCAGACACATCCTCTCAGCCAGACATGATGGATGTCCTCCCTTTTCCTCAGCTTCTACTCATCACAGCCTGTGCAACACAGAGAAGAATGGAGAAAACACTTCTGACTTACAACATTTTGTCTCTTTCTTTCTGTACTTTCATCCTCACACATCTGTCTTTGGGCTGTTCTGCTTCTCACCCATCTACTCTGAATGAAATCAATGTCACTCATGTCCACCACAATAGATTCACTATTAGTTTATTTTACTGCTGAACATCATTGTAACTCTGAATTCACCATGGAATGAATTACCAAATTTCTTTTGAGCATATTCCAGTTTCATTCGCATAAAACTTTTCAGCTTCTTGAGTAAATGGAAGTCACCCAACAGTTCATCATATGAACTATTAAGGTCATTTGATGTAAGGTCATCAAATGACCCTACACTTTTTCTACATCTTACATTGTTATCCTGTTCAATTATTGAGGGATAAAATCAATACTTTTCACTCTACCATGTAGGGAACAGAGGTTAACTATTCTTTAAAATTCAAAGATTATCTCGTCACAGTAGAATGCTAAAGGAAGCAAAAATGTCCCTCATTGTTAGACAAGCAGTCAAGACTTTACCAAGGTTTACCAAATCTCCACAACTGCAAGATAGAAACTAAATGTTTTTTTTGTTGTTTTTTTTGTAACGCTCGTCAGGAAGACACCTTTTCTGATCCAACTTCACACATCACACATTATCAAACACTCTAGGTTGACCTGATGTATAAAAAAGGAAGAATATAAGGAAAGGCATCTCCTGCCAGCTGTTATCCACAGGTGAAGATCTGTAATATCTGTAAAGCCGTAGGCTTGATTCTCTCTAGGAATCTTTCTAGAGTGCAAAGAATCACAGACTCTTTCAAAGAATGAGAGAGAAATCAGATTCCTTTCCCAAAAAAACTTGAAATGGTTTTCCAGTAGTCTAGATAGTCAAATCAAAACAAAATGGTTCAACAGATACAAAACCTTCTTACACATTAAATATAAAAATATGTATTAATATACAGTTTTTACTAAATACAGTATATCTACTCAATTCTCTTTTTGTGCTATACAAAGTTTATTTACCAAACGCTTTTGGCATGCCAGGGAATCCAATAGATATGAAGGCTTTTGTATATAAAAGAAAATTTCTGCAGTACTTAAAAGCAAAGATATATGGCAGAAGAAACCAAACTAATGCATTCATTTACCACTGACTGGTTTGTGTGCACTCTAAAATTAAATTCTTCTTGTACCTCAAACACGGTGAGGGCGAATGGGTGTCCAAGGTGGTGATGGGAGGACAGCAGCACTTTGCGGTTGTCTCCGTTCAGATCCACGCTCGACAGCAGGTGCAGCTTGGAGTCCACCCAGTAGAGACGTCTGTTGGACAAATCTGACAACGTGTAGAAAAGAGATAAAAAATGGGAACACAACCAAATAGGAGAGGAAGAAAAGGAATGGGAAGCATGGAGTGAATGGAGAAAGAGAGAGAAAAAGGTCAGTCAGCTGAGAAAGGTGCAGGGTGAGAGGTATATAAATGTAATGGCCCAGTAGCTACGCCATCAATCTTCTCTGACATGACGGCCGAGACCCAGTGCTGAGAAAACACAGATGTGACTGTAATATCACAGCTGGGGGAGGACGGGTACATGACCTTGAATAAATTCATTAGTCCTGCTGGACCTTCTTTAAAAGAACATTTAGAAGTCTTACATCAAGTAACAATCCCAAACACAGCAGAAGGCCACTGTTGCTCTACTGTTGGCATTTATGTTGAGGTTATTTTGACAGCTTGCAGTCTATATAAATCTGAAATATCCTTTGGATAAAAGCAAGGGTCAAACACTTGAAGAACTTGTCAGAGAAAGCGAAACGCTAAACAGAAACACACTTTTTTTTCTTACTACTAAACCTTAAGAAGAAAAATCTCCTTCATCTGACTCAGTCACTTCCTCTGCTTGCTATAAATGACCAAGGTGAAATAATTCACTTATTCCCCCCCAAGAGAGTAACGCAGTCTGGGTCGACTTGCTCATTTGCCTTCTTCTAAAAATAATTTGTTTTCATGAATGTACCAGCAACACCACAATTCCACTGATCGAGGTGAGTGTGTGCACTTTTATTTCTCCTCAGGCAAGGGCAGAGTGGAAAAATTTGCTCTTGCTGCCAAGGGAGTTGCAAAGGATGATGGCAGGTACTGACAGCCCAGAGTGTCGAGCTTATTAAATCAGAGACCACTCACCGGCTTGATTGATGAGAGACAGATAAAGACTGAGATATAACTTTGGGAGTTATTTGGATTGGACTATCTCTAGACCTATCTCAACTCTACATGCTTGTTTCCCTGCTTGCAGATTGTAGTTTTTGTGTTTTCAGGGCTGCTTGCCATTCCTCTAAAGGGAATCAATGAACATGTTTTCTTACCCAGAGTGATTCCATTGGGCCATTCAATGTGGTCAGACACCAGAACTTGACGGTCCACTCCATTCATCCCAGCTTTCTCTATTTTGGCCTGATCTCCCCAGTCTGACCAGTACATAAAACTGTGAAAAGATACATTGCTGTGGTAAATAAAAACAAAGCAATGGAATGAACCAAACAAAGCAAGATTGATCTGAATGTTGAACACCACAGTGAAATTAAAGAGGGACGTCTCATATCTTCTTGATTTCATTATAGTCACACCTGATGCTCAGTTCTGAGATTCTGTCATTTATATAGTAACATAATTAGCAGGAGTCTGAACATTTTTTGGGTTGTTATGATATTGTGAGTAAATATCCCACAAGCTAGAACAGGCCTACATTTTCTTTCTATTTATGCTACATATCTGTCTGTCTGTAAATCCATCTATCCATTCACACATGCAACTACCATGCTAAAATTGGTTGAAATATTAAAAACAGAATCAGAGCTGCTATCTGATTGCATACAAGTGTCTACACTGTTGAGGTAAAATCCAGTTGAAACACTTTTTGAATTTCAACTTTGTTTTTCAAGTCTTGGCTTGTTGATATTTGAAAATTTCTCCAAATCTGTTAGAATATTGTCTGTAATGTATGTTGCATTTATCAATTAGGGTTAAAATATCCAGTGTGGATATATCAGACCAAATACTATTTTTCACAAAATCTTAGGAGATTTCAGTCAGTGTTTATCTTTTAGAAGAAAATCAAAGTCCTTCCCAGAAATATAAAGAAAACTTAAAACTCTCAATTTTAATAATGTCATCATGGTTCTTTATCGTCTCAACTATCCCTACTATATAATTTATGCTATGCATTTTTTGTACCCATCTCCTGACTGGTACATTTGCACAATGAAATTATTTTAATCCTATGCAACATGTCAGAGAACTGTATGGAAATTCCTACAAAGCAGGTGAACTTTAATAGAGATTTCTATTATCATAAATTTTTCTACTGAATGATTTGTTTAGTTGGATAATACAGGTTATATGTAACATTAAAAATGGAAAAAGATCTGAACTGATTTATTATGGTCTCAGTTGCTTTTCCTTCACAGAACCCTGATATTTTAAGACATGTATAGTCATTTTCTAGATGAAAGGCATATCTTTTTTCTTCGCCCTTTATTCTTCTCAGTTCTCTCAATAATAAATAGAAGAAAGAGAGCAGTGTGTTGATTATTTTTTTATGTTCTTCTGAATCGTGTAGCCATTTGACTTTGGAGTTGTCCAATTTTATATGCACTTTGTATTAGTTTTATCCATCCAACATTTATCAAAATTATGCTTTAAATTTTAAAACTGTGCTTGCTGAATCCATTGAACTTACTGAAGTTTGGGCTATTTTAATTAAGTGTGTCAACACGTAAAGTTCTGGCTTCAGTTGTATGTTTTTCCAACCTTGCCAAAATCTGGAAAGCTGTGAAAATGTTTCTTTTGGGAGCTCGAGGTGAAAGTGGTAGAAAAGGAAGACAAAGACTCTTATTGTCTCTTTCCAGAAAATTATAAAACTGCACAATACACCGTAAGGATTAGTTTTAAAAAAAGAACTGTGGAAAAATGTTTCAGGCCAACTTGAAAACGAAAGTTTCTTTTAGTTTCACAATGGAACTGGTGTTCACACAGGAGAATGTGAGAATGATCAAAACTAAGAACTTTTGGTCTTTTGCTCTTTCCTTCAGGCCATTCCACTTAACTCCTGTGCAAAACTTGCTGAACTATAAAACTTTCCTCTCACCCTTGGTGAGGATCCACTGCAATGGCCCGTGGCTCACTGAGCTCGGTGGCTATTAGCACTTTCCTCTTCCTGCCATCTCCCGTTGCAACAGAGATGCTCTTATTGCCAGAGTCTGTCCAGTAGATATTTTTATGGACCCAATCCACAGCTAGGCCCTCCGGTGAGTGGAGTGAGTCGACCAACGTCACCTGTTGCGAAGAGTCACTGGCCTTATTGATGTATGCACTGTAGGACAGAAGATAACAACTGATTAAACCATGACTAATGTAAACATCAGCGAATAAATAGCCTTGGAAAAGTATTCATGCCCCTTAGACTCAGCCCCCAATACTTTGATATGCCTAAATAAAATCCAATTTGACTTAAAAACAGTGTACCCTGTGTGTAATTTAAAGTCTGCACAATCTGTGAAGGCTTCAGAGGTTTGTTTTAAAAGACTAGAGAACCAACAGCACTTATGAAGCCCACGAAACAGTAGAGAGGCCAGTGGATCAGTTCTGAGAAAGTCTGAGTTGATAGGAAGGTGCAAGGAGCTAAATACAATGTAGAAAACTTGTTAGATGCTTAAAAAGACTAATGGTTGTCACAGATATTCACCTTCCAGCAGGACAACAACCCTAGACAAACAGCCAAAGCGTAGATCACTGCATATTCATGAGTTACAACAGCCAAGTCGAAGCCCAGGCAATAATCCAATTGAGAATTTATGGAAAAACCTGAAAATTGCTGTCTATGGAAGCTCTTCAACCACTTTAACTGACCTTGAGATATTTTGCAACAAAAAAATTACAAATATTTTGTTCTCTGGATGTTCAATACTGGTAGAGCATACGCCAAAAAATGCAATGCCTAAGAGTATATAGCATATCTGTGACTTTTCAAAAAAAATAACCTACAAAACCAGGATATTGTGTATATGAGGAGCTCTGTGTGAGATTTTCTCCAAACAGAAAGATTAGATTTGCCTCCATCTATTAATAGAAAATATTAAAAAAAGTTTTTTGTCCTGCTTTATTTCTTCACCAGGGAAACATGGTAAGACATAAACACATTATCAGCTCATTGTAAGCCAGTCTTATGAAATAGCTGTAAAAGACTGCACTCCAATTCAGTTTCTGCATGGGAACATTTCCAAAGGGGCACCAGGAGGAGATTTTTGGGTGGGACGAGCATCTTAACTAAAAGAGCAAGCTGGTGGGATAATTGGAGTGAAAGATCAGGGGGAGATGGATGAGACTAGGATTTGGAAGCAGATTGTCTAGGTAATTGACTGCATTACAGTTTGCCAACTCATTTTTTGTGTATGGTGGTAGGGATGGTAGAGGCTGATCTCACATTACTATGACAGATATTCTGAAGTTTTTTTTTATTATTATTTTATGCTACAGGACGTCAAACATAAATCCAAACAGAGTCTGTTCCTCTGGGGTTAAATTGGAGCAATATAGGGTATTAATACAGGTATTAATGCAGTGCTGGACTGTCTTGGATTTGAAACTTAGGTTTAGACTATGGGGCACTAAAAGTGTAATAAATATCCATTTGGACATTTACATTTCAGTTTTACACTGCATGGAAACAGGGTGAGCGCATAAATAGTTACTGCAAACTGCAGAGCAGAATAAACAAGCAATAAATTAAGAACTCAGAGCAGATTGCATCTTTAATTGGCCATACAATTGTTTGCAACATCTCTATTACTGGGGGAAGTTAACAAGACATTAACCCACAGAATGCTAATCAGTATGAAAAAGTCTGGAAAACCACATCACTGTGATGGGGAGAAGCAGCACATGCTTCCCAAGGAATTAAAAAAAACTTCAAAAAGAAAAGAGTGTTAAAATATCTACTTATTTTTAGCATAAATGTTTAAATTAGATATTTTTTAATTTATTTTATTTTTTTACTATTTGTAAATACAACTTTATGTATAGTATATATACATAAAGTATGTGTGTTAGTTTTCTTTGTCACATCAACAAATTAAATAATTATTTAAGATTATCAAAATATGACCATGCATGAATGAAGAAAGTGTAAAATGGATGGAACAGATTGACGGCAGCTTACTTGTAAAAGTAACAGGGAATTTACTGAAGAAAAGTTTTTGAAAAATGAGAAAAAAATTGAAATAAATGGGAAAATGTGAATGAATAATTCAAATATTATCAAATAACTGGTCAACCTATCTGAATCTTAAGATAAAACAGAAAAAAGAAAGAACAGAGGATGAATATGTTTTTAGTATTTCACAAAATGCATAAAAAGGGAAAGGATCCAATTTCTTCTGACTTATTCTCATTCTGCTCTCCAGTGCTTGGATACTTCAAGCCTTCTCTTCTTTTTATTTTCATAACACATTCAACCATTGGTTGGAAGCCAAATTTATTCACCTGCTAATTCCTATGTTAATATACACAGCAAGCTGGATAAACTGCATGTTTGTTTTTTGATGCAACTCTCTTATTGTTTGCTTGATATATGCTTTCACACTATATTCTGTGCTGAAAGTCTTGCATCAAATTACATATTATTTTAGCGTAATACCACATAAATAAATCTGGGCACACACTGCAACTGTAATCATCTGGAGCAAAAACAGCTGTGTTCAAACGGAAGTAAATAATTCTCATGTAACAGGAAACTTTGTATACATTTTTGAAAATGCTTGTCAAAACATTTACATTTATAATGTGTTAAAAAAAAAGAAACTAATGTGATCAATGACAGAGATTGAGAACGGCGTTTGGCCTAAATGATATAGTTGAAACGTATTTCTTCTCTTTAAGATTTCATTTAAGCATGTCTTTTTTTTCCAACAGATGCAAAGTCCAATTAGCTAAGTCATTATGATATATTAAGTGTTTAGTTGTCTGACTGAAAAGGTGGTACCAGATGAAGTTATGTCAATAAAGGGTTCCTATCAATTTCTCAAGACCAACTATTTTTAAAACTCTTACGCTTAAAATATGCACCCTGGAAATACCAAAGGAAGGACAAACAGATGACTGGACATAAACATAGATGGACAGATGTATATATGGATGAATGCTTAGACAATGGAATAGGGAATAAAGTTAGGAAATATAAATATTTCCCCATACTCTATTTTCTTTTTCATTTTATGCAAATACTGTAAATACTTTAATCAGATTCAAGACTGCAGAATACCTAATTCTAAAATGCTTTAACTGCAAAAATGACAACTCATAAAATAGTATTGTTTTCTAGAAAGTCATTTGGACTACAACACAGCTAACATAAAGTAGAAAGTCCTCTCTGACACGGCTGCAGACTAATTACAATAACAAGAAACTTTCTTCAGAATGCAAACTGGGTACTAAAGATGAGGCTCGGACCTTCCTAGTGCAAGCTGCAAAACATTTTGTTTTGAAAGGATGAGGTAGACGTAAAGAGAAGCTTGAACAAGGTCAAGTTAAACTGCACAACTTCATTAGCTGAAGCCCTTTCAGAGAAGCTACGATGCATGAGTTTATTTACCGCTTTGAAAATAGAGTCTGCTGTAAAGAATGAGTTAATTTGTCCTTCCTCTGTCACAAGCCCTTTAGTGTATCACTGAGCTGATGAGAGCAAATGTGTGTGTGTGCATACAGATGAGTAATGATGGTGATTATTGAGGCAGTGAAATTAAGGGAAGCATATGGCTCAGCTGAGATGATAGAAGACCCCTCCATATACCTGCCAACTATCAAACTTACACCAACTAACAACTGCACACAACGCAACTATGCACACAAAGTATGTGTAGCTGTGTGGGAAGGGGTGTGCACATGTGTTTGAGGAAGGACAAACAGCTCCACCTTCCTCTATCAGGCAGATGACACAACCCTCCAGGTGTGTCAGCTTCCCAGCAGAAGGTGTGACCGGTTGAAACAGACAGGACGGATAGATGAAGGGGCAGGATGTGACAGACTCGGTGAAGTATGCAGAGAGAGCTAGTAGAGGTGCAATGGTGCCTTAGATGTGCACCTTGTTCCATGCCCCCATTTCCTGTTGCCTAGTAGAACCAAGTGTACTTTAATTATTAATTTGTCTTCAAAATGCAACAATAAAAGGAAACTCAACAAATTTCACCAAACAAAAATGTTGTTTTTATGTTGTAATTCAACTTCCTCTTATTCAGACTCTTAGAAGTTGTAACTAAAGATGCCCTAAACATACATTTAACAACTAGCAACAGGTTGGCTGGGCCATGATGTCTTCCGTTCACTGCTACATATTTTATTCTCTTCATGGCTGCTTCCATGATACAACCATCAATAGAAACTATCACAGTTTGTAAAGATGGAATTCCTTCAAATTTCTTAACTGCCAGTGGACAAAATCAGTGATTCACTGACAATACAGTCATGCCTTCTGAAGCCACTCAAAATCCAGGATATTCTTTTGGAGGCACAGTCCCTGTCAGATAATCTGCTCCTTTTACTCCCCTGCTAATGATGCCCTGGGAAACCACCCATGTGGCTCATATCTAAAACCAACAATGACTGAGTGCACATTTTTGTGTGTACCTGTATATTTTGCGATGATACAGATCACACCAGAACATCTTGTTAGTGGAGACGTCCACATCCAGGGCCACAGCATTCTTCAGAGTGGGAACCACCTGTGTGTATTCGCTCTTCAGCAGGTCAATCCGACGGATTTCATGACGATTAGTAAACATCAGGCAAGGGCTCTTTCCTAAAAAGAAGGGAGGAGGTTCATGTTATCAAAAATGGATTAATTAAAAAAAATATTTCTAGTTCCCCATGTGCCATAAAATTTCCCCCCATGTAAAGAAGAAAATTGATTGCTGTGCTATGTTGCTTGGCTTAACTGCAGGTGACCTGCTGCTATATGAAGCAATGAGACAAAATGGGCCTCAGACTAAAGTACACCAACAGCATAGAGATGACACATCATTTTATTTTTGGTACAGCCATGTGTCAAGTGTGTTATTGGGCTCTTTTCTTCAGGTCCACATAATTCAAGTTGTTAGCTGGTACACCAGTTCCCCTAAGGCACATTTTTCAGCAGACTAAAAGTGAGCATAACAAAAGGACCTCATATTTAGTGGATAGAAATGTGGAAATTATTTTATGAGTTACCAAGGGTAGATTTCCAAACTTGCAGATATGGGAGATTGTATACAATTCTAGATGTACTAAAAGCTTTTATCAATAAAAATACAGATCATATACTTTTTTTTATCCTTAATTTTTAGGCTCATCTTTCTAGCCTCATTTACCAACGCATTGATTTTACACATCTATTTTTCAAGCTTCCCCCTATCCAGAGAAGCAGAAGCGCCACTTAAAGCCTTTAAAAAAATTATAAAACAGGCACACTCATGCACAAACATCCACACAGAGGCACGCTTTAGTTTTGTTCCTAAGCTTACCATGCGCTACTTCGCAGGGAGAACATATTACATTTCTACCACTGTTTGGATGCAATCATTTTCCTCTGACTAGTAGGTTGGTAACCATCAATTTCACCCGCTGAGAGAGAGACAGAGATAGACATGGAGGAAGAAACGAACAGGAACAAGTAAAAGTGATGGATGAATGTGTTGTCATGGAGGTTTGAGGAGTAAGGGGATGTAATTGGGAGAGTGAAGGTCGGATGAGTTGAGAGAGAAATCAACAATCTGGTAGGTAGAGGGGAAAACAAAGTGTACAATAAGTTGAGTGAAAGAGAGAAAGAAAATGTAGGAAAATGTGATATTTTTCCGTGTGTCCTTTAGCGCATTTTTATATGCCAAAAGGCATATAATGATTTTAATCACAAGATTAAAATTATATTCATATCCCTGGAAGATTTAGATTTCAAATAACTTTTGTTTAACTATAAACTTTAATTTCTGATACCATTAGACAGGCATCTCATCCACCCATCCATTTTCTTACACCCTTGTCCCTAGTGGGGTAGTGCCCCACTAGGGTACCTTTCTCCAGTGAGACATTTCGGGCGAGAGGCAGGGTACACCCTGGACAGGTTGCCAGTCTGTCGCAGGGCAACATCGAGACAAACAGGACAAACAACCATGCACACACACACACACACACACACACACACACACTCACAAGTCAGGAGAATTTATACAGACCAATTAACCTAACAGTATTGTTTTTGGACTGTGGGAGGAAGCCAGAGTACCCAGAGAGAACCCATGCATGCACAGGGAGAACATGCAAACTCCATGCAAAAAGACCCCGGGCTGGGAATCAAACCCAGGACCTTCTTGATGCAAGGCCACAGTGCTACCAACTGTGCCACTATGCAGATGGGCATCTCTCCAAAAGTAATAAAATAATAATTTGAAAAAAGGTTTTATGCTTTTGAAGAAAAGTCATCCATTTAGAAAACTGTGCAATGTGGCAACCAAAACAGCTGCATATACAGATGCAATTTCTGCATGTGTATAAATTATTGCAAGGTGTTTGATTCTAAAACCAGAAAATATAAACATCACATGGCTATAGTTAAATCTTGAAAGTCCAGAAACATCATTTGGACCTTATCGATATAAACGTTTTCAGAATTAACAGTGCATAGTATTTTGCAGATAAAAAAATCTTATCTTCAAAACCACAGAACGATGAAAAATTGTGAGATGCGTTTGACAACACCGGGCTGTATCTTTGGTCCCATGAGCTACCACGGGAATAACCTGACCACAGCTTTAAAGCCAATTTGAAAAGTGTGTTCTCAAACTGTCAAGTGTGGCTCACGCTGCTCCTGGCGCTGTGGTAACGCTCCCAGTACACCACAGACAAAAGATAAAATAAGTAGGTTTGTTTGGTCCACAGACAGTTTACAGATTGGTTTCTGCAACGTTGCAACAACCTGTTCTGTTTTTTTTACTGTGCTGTTAGTGAGGCTTTTGTAATGTCATTCCCTTGCCTTCAAAATCTTTCGCTTACTTGTGTATAAATACTCAGATTGTTAAAGGATAAAAGAAATCCACAAAGCAACTGATTTTTACCTTGCAGTATTTTTCTCATTCATAACAATGAATTTTGAACAGGTATTCCAACAAGATATTTCTGTTTACTTCTCTTCATCCTTTCTTATTGTCTTGTTAACACACACGCGCCCGCACACACCCCCACACACGCAGTCTAACCCAAGTTGATGAGTCTTTCGGTGGCTGCACACTCAAAGTTTATGGAAAAACACTGAATGCAATAAGTGAGAAATAAAACTTTGCTCAGGGGACGTAATGGGCGCTGTTATGTATCAAAATTATTGCTCCCAAACACACATACCAGCTTAGAGAAGAAAACACATAATGACTCTGACCTGAGACTTTGCTTTTAATTAGTATTGCTAGACTAACAGTTACTGTGAAATTAATCTGGGGAGCCATAAACTGCATGTTGGGATTTGCATAAAAGAACACACACAGAGTTGGAGATTTATTTGGATTTTAAGAACTATTTAAAATTAATTTACGCATCCCAAATTCAAACTTACTGGAACTTGGCCCACATCATATCAAATCACAGTGTGTAATACTGCTCCATCACGAGGGACTTTCATTTGTGTACGAATTATGATCCGTCTCTTTAAAGTAAGTGTCTGAAGAAACAAAATGCTATATATATGCTGATTTCTGAGGGCGAGCATATAGGAATGATTTGACGGACAAATGGAGCTTCATTAAATCCTCATTACTTCAGCTTCACGGCGCTGGCATTTCTGTATTTACTGTCCCGCTTCTGTGCTTTCCTTTGAACAGGAATTAACGTGAAGAACAATCAACAATAATTCAGTCATATTTTAGACTCTCGCTCTTCTTGTCTCCTTCGGAACATAGTGTTTATTGGGCACAGAAATATTCATGGAAATAATTTGTCCATCCAGCTTTTTTTGCTGCCTGCCACTATTGAGCTTTGACTCAAACAAGAACTGTTTGCTCTGCCTAACAGTAATAAAGATTCACACAGAGAGACACTGAGCAATCAATGGGGGTTTTTATGCCACTTAGCTTCAGAGTGAGGATATGTTTTCTGCTTTAAGCACTCTCATTACCAGACCAGCTTTCCCTATAATGACTTAACCTAAGACGATAATTACCAATAACATGCTTTCTCCCTCATTTCATGTTGAAAAGTTAATTTGCTGTGTTAGTCTTTTCAAAGGTACTGATCAGAAATATGCAGATTCCGAGTTCCTTTCATTCTTCTTGAGGTATGACTGTACAAAACACATCTTTAGTAAAATAAAACAAGTTTGTTAGGTAGAAGTGTTGAAAAAATGTTGCGACTTTCTTGCAGCGATCATGAATTGACCAAAGCTGGTAGAGATCCTCAGTACCAAAATAGTTTTACAGCAATGGGTTAACCAACAAACCAACTTACAACATATAACAGAGTGGTCAAGTGTGTAACATGAACAGCCATTTTTCACATCATCATACACTAGAACTTACCAATAAGCATGTTTTCTTGGTCTAATATAATACGCATAGAGTAGAATTTGCAATACAGAGGCATAAAATTGCTAGACTGCTTATTCATTCATGCATTGTTCATGTCTACCTGACTGAAGCCGGCCATGCTAAAAGAGATTTTTAGCACGGTCATAAGTAAAAATTTACCAATATATTCAATATAATAATAATATTTACTGTCACATGTCAGCACATGACTACAGTTCATTATTCGGGTGAGTTAGGGAGAGTCAGACTTTCAGCGGATAACTGAGTAAAGCAAAGTTGTTCCATTTTATTTTTTTGAGCTTTAAATCAGTTTACATAATGAATGTAGATTTGGAAATGTACATGGAGAGTGCTGTTTTAGAGACACTATCAACACTAACCACCCTAAAACTAAAGCTGGTTACAAATCAGCAACAAATCTGATCAGTGCCTTTCTATTTACAAGTCACTTACTTCTGGTCCAAGTCTGTTTTAACTTTGTCTATTTGGATGCATGCCCCCAAGTTTGGCAATAGTGAAGCATTGCTGCTGATATATTCTGCGCACACACTTTTTTGTTTGAAACACATAGACCTTAAACCAAATCTCCTGTTCAATAATACACTTTGTTCAACAAGTAACTAGGCTGTCATCAATTTAATAAGTGTATTATTCATCTCATTAGAAATCTAAATCAGGATTTATGTTCAAGAACAAACAGTGAATATCTACATTCTCAATTAATCAAACAGTGCTTTTATTTTGAAAAAATAGAAGTGTGTTTCTAAAGTTATGGGGTTTAGAAGTGATTGAACTGGTTCAGTGCTCACCTTTTGGGAACAACTCCACTGCATTTTTACTTCATGATAAAGAAATGAATTACTTCTCATTGTCCAGCCCACTCCAGAGCATGGGATTATATTTTTTATTCATTACGCTGCTCAGAGAGATCTTGCCAGCAAATAAGGGTTACAGACCCTGCCTGTGTCCTGCAGTGAGTGCAGGCCCTTTACCCACACAACATCCTTCTCCTGACACCCCAGGGAAAGCAGAGGCGGCTGGCTGCAAACTTGCCATTATTGTGGACTAAAGAAAAGGATGGCAAATATTTATCTTTGAACAGATTGCTGTGCGGGTCCTGCATACGAAACAAGCCTCTCTTTTCAGAGTCCCGCTGAGTGAGAATGGTGTAGGATGTCACATTGTAGTTAGGGGTGCTGGAATGGATGAGTAATTGGTGTTTATACAAGGGTGAGTGTTGATGTGTGAATTTGCTCAAGTATATATGGTATCATGAATGGATTTTGGTGAGAACATCAATCTGTGGCAGTGTGTATGCCTTCTCCCGAGTGAATAACTGGCTTACCCACAGCTTTGCAGGTCTTTGAGGCAGGGTCCATCTCGTAGCCTTCATAGCACTCACATTTATAATCCCCTTTGTAATTGATGCAGATCTGACTGCAGGCATCTGGGTTCTCACACTCATCTATGTCTGTGGAAAGAGGAACATAAAGAGAATGTAAATCAATGTAAAAATAATATAAACTAGCTACAGACAATGTAATATGTTTTCAGAATATTGCTTATTTAGAAAGTGTAAGGAAATCATTAGATTCACAGATTACGCTTTTCCTGATCAATACCAATTTTAGATTTTGCTTGAAGCCTGACTTTCCAATTCTGAATGCAAAGAATAAAAAAAAAATCTTTACTTAACCTGCTGATCACCATTCAGAGACAATCAAGAAAAAACTAAGTTAAATCTTCTTGCAATAGTTTCAAAATAAGTTCCGTAAGAAACAAGACAAACATTTGGCTGCGAAAGGAAACAATAGACTGAAAAGGAGAGTAATTTCATTCATCTATTGTGAGCAGCTGTGAAGCTTCCCATAAGACCAGAATCATTTTGATGAGGCAGAGAAAAAAACAAATAAATCAGTTGCATCTCTGCTTGTACAGAAGAATTCCCAGAGCTCATAGTCTTGCCCATCTGTGAGTCCTGATGCTTTGTCCTTCCTCCTTCTCTGTGCACCACTCTATCTGCTCTGCTCCAAGACATTGCTATACAAGATCATCTAGTTGAAAGCACCCCAGCACAAGTACAACTGAAATTTTCAGTTTGCCTTTTATGTTCGTTTTCTTTACATGTAGATAGATTGGAAAATCTCACTAGAATTGAGTCAAGAAAGAAAAAAAGTTCAAATTTGTTTTGTGAAAATGCCAGTCATTAACAAAGCATCCTTTAATATTTATTAAAGGTCTTGCTAAAAATTATTCACCCCAGCCATTGTTTTTCCATATATCTAAAATCAGGATTCACATGCAGCAAGATGGAGAGAGAAGCTACACGTTCCTCTCCCAAGCGACATCCTCCAGCTCAATATTGGGGTTCCCAAGGCGTTCCCAGGTATGATGGGATATATAATACCTTCAGTGACTTCTGAGTGCCAGGGAAGGCACTGAGGGGGATCCTAATGAGATATTAAAACCACCTCAACTGACTCCCTTTAATGTGGAGAAGCAGCAGGCCTACTTTGAAGAAGAACTCCTTGAAGATATTGCCGTGGCTATCGCAGTCAGCTACTGTGAAATCTATTCCCAATCCATGTTGAAATTTCACAAACTCTATTGAAAACAACCAACCCAATAACATTAATTTTGTGTGAGCAGCATTTATAGTTGATTACAGCAAAGCTGTGCTTTCCTAAATATTAAAGATGCTCGTCATAAAGGGGTCGACAAATTCTGAGACTGCAGTCATTAAAAGCAGAACTTTGTATGTTAATTTAGAGAAAAAGCCTGAAATATTATCAAATAGTTTAGTTTGATTTGTTTCAGCTGCTAGTTTGTGTATTTTGATAATAAACATAATTTGGAGTGGGGGATTATTAATTTTAGGTCTATCTGGTCGAGGTTAAAAATATGATTAGCAAAACTGCTTTTTAGATTATGCATGTTTTATTGGAATAATTGAGGAGAGGTATGATTCAGACTGGGTTTCTAGACAGAGAATCAAAGGGTCACAATAGACAAGCAATTTGAATATAAAAGGTATTTTTTAAGCAAAAAAAGGAGGAATGAAAAAGACTAAAAAGGTTTAGATGATATTTTGACTGGATGAGCTCAGACGAGCACCCAAGTTCACACCATTAAAACAGCAGTATCCTGCATAAAGTATTTTCTTTACCTCCACAAGTCTTTTTGTCCAGGAGTTTGTACCCAGAGGGGCAGTCACACTCATAACCAATTCTCCGGTCTCTGCAGATGTGGGAGCACCCGCCATTGTTGTCTGCACACTCGTTCAGGCCTGCGGAGAGAGGAACGGCAGGGCGGGAGGGATGGAGGAAAAAGACAGACAAGTGAGCGGAGGAACAGAGGGAAGTGAAGAGCAGCTGAATATTGATGAAATAACTCCAGCAGATTTTTTGGTTAGAATAATTCAGGCTGCAAAGCACACAAAGAAAATGCTGGACAGAAAGACAAAGCGGCCCAGATGGTGTGTGTGGATAGTTTTAATCAACCTGCCAGTCAAGATAATTCTACCCTGTCAAGTGTGCCTGTATACATCAGAATTTCCATTCAGAAGGCTAGTAAGCTTAAAAGCCATAGAAATGTGGCAGAAAATTGTGTTTGCTTCAATTATTAGCTTGTTCATAGCTGGGTAGTACACAGTTTGGGTAGTTTCCACAGTTAAAGAACCCATTCTGAACCAGGTACCACTTCACTTTAATAGCCAAGTGTCAGACAAGCACCTCCACGTTTATTTTTGTCCATTTCCTCCTCTTTTTGTCTACAAGAAGACCTGATTGGATTCTCCCTATTTTCCTTCCAAACCGTTTTATGTCTATTTCTGCACCACCACTTATGTCCCTTTGTCTTTCAATCACCCTCCAGGGAACCAAGAGAGATCACTGCAGAGCTGAAGCTGGTACTTCATTACAGATTTACATTAAAGATTTAGGCTTAAGGCTACAGGTACGGCTGAGGGACAGAGACTTTGAGTGAGACAGAGAGACAACGAGAAAAGAAGCCAAGAATGACTAAAAACTTGATTAGAATAGTCTTTAGGTGAAATTAAAGTCGTAATTCACCCTGTAATAAATGCACAAAAAAGAAATAAAATAAAAAAATCTGTCGGTTTTGTTAAAACTATTGTTCTGTTCATTTCATTCATGAAGGTGAAGATTAATAAATTATATCACTGAATTGTGTTTTCTTTTAGTAATCCAATTCAAAAAGTGAAAAATATTAAAGAATTTCATTAAACGTAGACTGATATATTTCAATACTTTACTTATAATACACTTTGGCTTATAAGTATTGGAACTGCAAAGCAAAACCCAATTGAAATATATTTTTGTGATGAATTATGGGCATGTTATGACCCACATGATCATGGAAAAGATTCTTGGTTTTATAGTTGTCTTGTACAAAAATATTGGCACACCAAAGAGGGGAGAAGGATAAGCCATAAATAGTCATTAAAAAAATTCTCATTAAAGAGAGGACAAGTGTTGTGGAAAATGGTGCAAAACTAGAAAAGCAGACCATTTGTTTGAGAAATTCACAAGATTCATAAGTGCCACTGGACACTTATTCTGACATCTAACAATATATTTTAGCATATCTTGTAGGTTTTATATTTCCTCCATTTAGGATTTAGAGTTACCAAATCCCAATCCAATACCACTTACAAAAAAAAAAAACAGAACAATGTATCATACAAGAAAGATTAGTTTTAGTTTGCAGGAAGGTAAATGGCTACACATGTATTGCATGGTGTACATTAGTACTTGATCTCGTAACAAAGGACATTTGATTACATTGCTGTCTCTGTTTGTTTTTGATAAAAAATACTTTGCCCCAACAGAAATTTTTCCAAGATAGTCTTCAATTGAAACTTCAGCACAAGGTTAAATAGTTTAAGAAAGTAGCTATAATTTTCTGACTGCATGTTGGCAATCTGACTAAACCACTCAGATTTCTGAGGAAACTCCAGATTTGCTAAATCAAGAAAGCAATATGCTTAGTTTTGCACACAAAAATTGCCAAAATATTGACGCACGGCTGACTGGCTGGCTGGGTAATGTATTTGTGGCTCAAATAAAGATCACTGCACATCCAGGGCACAACTTGTCAAAACCTCCAGCATCGGTCGATTAAAAATGCCTTAAGCCGGAATCTGATCCAATAACATTCCAACTGAAAATAATATTTAACCTTTTAACTGGTAAGAACATACATGATATCATTTCCTAGTTCAAAATGCTTTTAAAAGGTGAGAGGCTTTAGGTGAATAAAAGTTTAAAAAAAAAAAAATAGCAGTACAGTAACTTTACAGAAAGTTCTGTGGATGTTTAGGATGGGTTTTGTAATAAACTGACAAATGATTTCTAGGATTTAGCTCTGAAGGCCCATTTCAACAAAAATGAAACAGAAATAAAAACAGTGCAGTAAAGACTTGAAAGTGTTCAAAATATTATTTTGTTATGAAAATAAATTGTATGTAATATAAATGCTATGATCATTGGGTAATATAATAATAACATATACATATCTCCTTACAGATCAGAGTGACCTTGAAGGACAACCTGCCCTTATAAAATTTTCTATTCACATACAGTAAAATGACGATATACTCCGCTTCAGAGAAAACATGGTATAGAGCAGCTTCCTGAGAAACTTGACACTTTTTTAAGCACTCTAAGACAATACTTACCGATGTGATGCCAATAACTTCATCTGAAATTACAGGAGGTTCCTTACATTTTTTAAAATAAAAAAACAAACTTTATTGATCTCATTATGAGGTTGGATGTTTCATCTGTCCTTCTCTGTTTGCTTTGCATCTAATTAGAAATGTGTGATTAGAGATCAAGATGTGGTAATTATGTGTGACAAAGTGACAATCTGCATGACTCCTTATAGATAATGTAGTGCAGTCACGTTTTCCTGCTCAAGATTGCAGTAAGAGAGAGCTGGGCCTCTCAGTTCTTTGATCACGACACACAGCTGAGAAGTGTCCTAATTTACCCAGCCTTGATCGAATGAATCTCCCGTTTCCACGAGAAGCGACCACCCACACCATTTATACTGCTCATACATTTGCAGGTATATCACCCTGGCACATCTGAGGTGGTGAAGACTGATAAGCCTCAGAATATCTCAGGGTTTTGTCTGTTTGAAGTGAGATGATCTTACCACACTCTTTCACTGGCTCATCAGACCAGTCTTTGCAGTCTTTTACACTGTCGCACACCTTGCTGCTGTCGATACACTCTCCGTTCTTACAGCGGAACTTTTTTGGTCCGTCACACTTTGTAACTGGAAAGAAAATGAAAAAAAAAGGGGTTCCACTTTGCATTTTTATTTTCGAAAATTTAAATTAACTAAATTTGTCTAACAGTTTTGTAGTTATAACAACCACTCAAAATGCTACTACAATAGAGTCACATTCATTCAGCTTCAAGCAGAAAAATGAACAAAATGTAAAATATGTATTTGGTATTGAGTACCTTGATCAAGGCCACATTTACATGTGACCGCAAATCATTTCTGAACTGAACTGGCAACTTTCTGAACTACTTTTCCCAGTCGTCGCACATTTAATCATAGTCCTGTTTCACTAAAGAAACTTTTTCCACATGTTTTCTGTATTCCCTATATGGCTAGCTGTGAACAGCTGCCATTATCTTGGATTTTTACAGTTGTTTCACACTCTTTATCTTTCCTGATGGTAGTGCTACACAAGATTTGAAGCTTTTGATGTTGTTTTATAACATAACCATGATTTGAAGTTTTTCAAAGCCTCATTCCTGACTTGTCTGCAGTCTTCCAGGATGCTATCTAAAAAAACATCTGAAATCTTATTGTGTAACCAACACAATATAATTTGCTAAGTCCATTTGCTAATTGCTTGACTTTTGATTTGTATGTAAAACAAAAATATATTTAAAAACTGTGACAACAATGTATAATATTTCTTCCATGTTACTTTGATTTATTTTTTAGCACTGAATCCTAATAAATTACATTAAAGTTTGGTTGTAAAATGACAAAATGGGGTAACAGGGATTTTACACAGCAGTGGATTTAAGACATTTTAAAGTTTATAATATGTGACATTTAGCTTCTTGTTATCCACTAAACCACTAAATTAATATATGTCTGTTAGTGAGATACTGATATTGTCTTAATGCTTTGCACAATGCTTTAGTACAGGGATATATTGTGAATCTATTATAAAAAAAATAGATTTTTTAATGTCCATACTCCTAAGTGTTCTTTCTTAGAGATTATCAAGCCATCTGAGATGTTTATACTGCATATCCCAGTGGCGTTCATTAAAAATGTTAAATTAACAACTGTTTAGGGTAAATAAATTAGAATCAAATAACTGAAGAAATCCTGGAGCTTGTTGCATGGAAATGAAGATTGCATTTGTGTGGCTAGAGAGAAAAAAAAAACAGCATAACTTAGATTTTAAAGCAAACATTTCACTACCCAAATAAGAAGTACACATGTGATAAGTTACCATTTACACAGCCAGCCTCATCACTGTAATCCGGGCAGTCGTGGACTTTATTACACTGTTTGGTGCCATGGATACAGGAGCCGTCGCCACACTGGAACTCATCAGGTCGACATGTAAGCAGCGCTGAGGGGCACAAACACAACACAAGGAGCAATTAGCTGAATGTTAACATTTTCACTGCAAAAATGATTTTAAAATTGAGAGCTTGTTGAGGATGTGCAATTTTGTGCATTTATTTTTTATTAAATGTCAAGGTTTGCACATCTAAAATGAATAAATCTTCCAAGCCTTCTCTGCACACAGATATCCTCATAACACAAACAGAAAGAAGGGAGTGTTTGTGCTTCAATGTGCTAATACAGACATTTATTTGGTCTTGCTTTAACAACGGAAGGAGGGTTTATTCCCCTCATTCATCTTTTTAACTGGCTTTTTAATTATTCATGTGCTGTGTTTTGGACCAGTTCTACTGAAGCAGGGGGGCAGACATGATCAATAACTGTAGAGTCTACAGAAATTAGTGACCTGCAATGACTGTAACTGCAAAGATAGCATAAATCATGGCCACACGTAGGTTACAAAGAAAAAAGTAGGTATTTAGGCATTTAATTACACATTTAGATAAAGCAAATAAACTTCAGCATCATAAAAAAGGTGTCTGCATACTTCATGTGAGTAGAAAGGGCACACTGATTTAAACTGCCTAAATAAAAGTTCAAGACAAACCTGAATGTTAATCCTAAACAAGCACAAAGTGCAAGAGATAATCCTGCTCCATCACAAAATGTGCTGATTCTCTCAGCCAAATCATTAAGATCTGAGCTCAGCTAATTATGATAATTCCTAAGGATGAATAGTAATGATAACGGATTGCCATCTGTGGAAGTGCTGGCAGCACAGAATATCAACTCGCAACCATTTCTCATTTACATTAACCTCCTCGCAGCCTTTTGACAGGGACTTGTGTCAGGACGTCTCCGCACTAACCCTCCAAAATTTATTGGAAAAGAAAAATGGGGGTTGGGAGTCGTCATTCCCAGAGAGGTGGAGGGGCCAATGTAGATAACCCACTGAGATTCTCACATCTCTGATTTACTTTGAAATGTGGCACCTCCCTTAACTGCTCCACAGTCTCATTTACATTACACAGAAACTCAAAACCATTACATCTTGTTCTACATAAAGCTCCAACCACCCACATTTATTCTTCATGTAATGAGCAGGCAAACAGATTCCAATGCATATAAAATAACCAGACCTTATCCATCATCGTCTATGCAAGGATGTAGAACCTTCTTAATTAGCATAAGTCAGCTTGCCAATTATGCAAAGCTAGGTTTGCATTCAGATTGTTTTGTTAAACACTTTTCAATGTTCTTTTATTAATAAAATCAAGTCCAGACCAAATTGTTTTTATTCTAATTTTAAAGCTGTAACTCCTTCATGGCAGTGTTAGACCTGAAAAAATAAGCTTTAAAACAACTTTGCAATTTTCGTGCATTTTCATTAGTGATTCAAACAGCTTTTGAGAGTCAAAGTATTTGCTGCTTAATTAAAAGCCACAGGTTAATTATAGATATTCTGTTTATAAAAAAGGAGGACATAGAGTCACAAGTTAAATGCTGGGACAGCCTAATCAGGATTAATTAAATAACAAATATGCAAGTTTTCTTTTCTTTTTTTTTGTAAAACAACAAATTCCTAGATAAGAATATAATGGAATCATATGACTTTTTCACTTGTTAAGGACTGACCAGTTACTGTCTGAATGGAAATTGAAGAATCCATCCATTTCTTATTGGTGAAAATGGATTAATAAACACTACCAGATTATACTCTCTGGTTAGGACACCACTGCTGAGGGAAAAAGAAGACACATTAGCTTCTGTCAGTATCAATGAGATTTAAGACACTATTTGAAAGAAAACTGTTTTTGAGGACATGTTGAGAAATGTCTGGTTCATCCAGTGGGGCAGTGAGAGAGGGCAAGACTTTCAGCAGGTAACAGGAAGTTTAGACAGAGTACAGCAAGCAGGACTCTGAAATTTGTCCTGTGTCATGCTCTGTTGGCATTCTTTCAAAATCTCACAGTTCAGATAGTAATCTACATTTTCTATAGAATATAGATTAAAATAGCTTTTTTAGGAGTGATGTTCAAGCTAATGGTTGTCTGTGGACATCCGTCTAGATATTCTAGGTTGTCTAGTCATTGCTATTGCAATAGAAAACGTAGACCTTGTTGGCCTTATGTGCTGATGAAAAGCGACACATTACAATGGAGCTTGGTTAGCCCACTTAGTAAACTGTAGCAACTTTCACCACATGTAGGCATCCACAGATGTCTCTTTACCTTTTGATTTTAAACCACATATTTGAATGGAGAGGAAAGTTATCTGATGTCTTTGTGATACATGAGATAGGGTATTAACTCTCAAAAAAACATGTCTTCATGTAAATGTAATGAATGTAGAATTTGGAACCATCTGATTTACATTTAGAGCCAAACTAGCAATCAATAATGTCAAAGTGGAATTTGGACTAAAACAAGTGGGACAAAATAAGGCAGATCAAATTTAATTGAAACTTTTCATCACCTAACAGCAACTGAGATGTACAAGTTACATCAGAGTAACTAGTACATTACTGAGATGTGGTAGATTTGAGACAAAATGAGGCAAAAATGAGTTTTAACATCTAAAACTAACTTTAGCCTCTAGCTGTTAGTGCAGTACTATTTTCTCAATAAAATGTAAACCTTTATCTTAACACTCTCATTTCATTATTTATCATGTTCCATGAAGGACAGAGGTTGAAAGTTCAGGAGAATAAAAACAATTTTTCTGTTCTGTATTAAGCCTTCCTATAGAATGAGACTTCCTGTTTCACAGACAGGTGAATGAACCATTTGAATCCTGTCTCCTTTCAAATTGCTTTTTAATATCTGGCTTCATTTTCAAATACTTTACTGACATTTGAGCTTAGTAAACATGTCCTCGCAGAAAAGGTGCTGTCCACTCTATTTGGTAGTGTTTAAATATGATGTGTTCACTGTTTGGAAAAAGATCCGATTTTGAGGTCACTTAACAGAGTCGATCATCTGAAAATTGTGCAATTCCGGTCACCAGTTAATATCTCATTGTATGTCTCTGCCATATTTGTTTTTTCTTAGCCTCATGCTGTGTATTTATATTTATTTGCAATCCTGGCACAGATATCTGCTGATGATATTTAGGAGCTGTTTGGGTTTCTAATCAAAATGATCAAAATGGTTTGGTGTGAGCAAGCCTAGTAGTTCTTCACCGGTCCACATTTAACCTGTTTATTTTGTGCATAAAAACCCACAAATCTGTGTTTCTAAATGTAAGGGCATTTGTAAATGTTCTCACTGCAGTGCTCCTTGATCGGTCTGAGTTTTGTGGAAGCATTCATCACAGTGTGGCTGTGCTCATATCATGTCTTACATGCGAAGCTGCTGTGATCTCACTGAGTGGTGTGTGGGAGTGTGAAGAGGAGACCAGATGGGGGTCTCGCTGGATGAAGGACCCTCACTTCCCACTCACACACGCGCGCACACACTCAGAAAACACATAAAGTCAAACATGGCGCTCTTCTTCAGCTTGTGAAGATCACATGGTTGCATAGCAACACACCCAGGGATCGTGGTGATACAGTTAGCGGTGATCTTCCTTCAGTCGTTTGGTGGCACATTTGTCACAAAGTCTTTGTTCAAAATAAATTGCAGGTGAGCCTTTCGTGTGTAGCCATCCAGTGGAGGAAAGCGACACACATAAACAATTATACAGCAGGTCATGCATTTCTACTGATATCACATCCATACAACAATGAGCTCAACCTTCAAAGGGAGGCTTTGCATAGAACAGATAAATTACATCAATTAACCAAAACACAGCATCAGGATAGCATAATCTGTAATTAGAACTAGCATGAAGACCTATGTAATTGTTAGTTCAGATGCTTAAAAATGTACCCTGATTAAAATAAAAAAACTATTCCTGAAAATACAGCAATAATGTAGGGAGAATTTTAAAATAAACTTCATGATCTTTGTTTTAATAAAGTCAGCCATTAGTGGATGGACTATTTTATTAGTTTTTCTAATCACTCAGAACAGCGCAGTCTGCTGATGTGCCTGAGGGAATACTATATCACCCTGTGGCAACACAGACAATTGTTAGCAGAATAAATTTGGTCTGTGAGAGATTGTTTGATAGCAATTATAATGACAACATCAGCATCCTTTTATCATCCGGCTGTGTTCAGCGCTCATTTGTCAACCCACTCATCACTCCCAACTACACAAACACTGATACAGCCACAGCTGACTTACGACAGTTTGCTTCATCTGATTTATCTTTGCAGTCTGCATCACCGTCACACTTCCAGTGCATGTGAACGCACTCTCCACTGCTGCACTGGAACTCGCCCGGACAGCCGGGTTTCTGGGGCTCCGTCCTGCGGCTGCAGCGCTCCATGGACTCGTCCGACTTGTCTTTGCAGTCTGGGTCGCCATCGCAGCTCCACAGGGCGGGGATGCATTCAGAGTCATTGCAACGGAACTCGTGCTGGCCACAGGTGGGGGAAGAGCATTTGTCCTCGTCGCTGGCGTCCCCACAGTCGTCGTCACCGTCGCAGACAAAGATGGGTGCCACACACTTTCCGTTACGGCAATGGAAATCTTTGGAGGGGCAGGCATTTTCATCTGAACAAAGGATGGGACAGGGAGACAAAAAGGGTTAATAAGATTCTCTTTAATATAATGAAGTAACTTCTTTTTAATTAATGCATAAACACCAATCAGCCACAACATTACAGGTGACAATTATACTCTGGCAATTAGAATATCACAACTTATCACATAAGTATTTTCTGATGAGAACACTTAGTATTCATGTGATTGTACTATATTTCTCCTGAAAATATAGCATAAGTTCATCCTTTATATATGTATATATATATATATATATATATATATATATAAACGTACTTATAGACCATACCATACCTATGCAAAATCACTTCTTCCCTGTGCTTCCTCCACACAGAACCATTAGACTAACAGCAACAGCACCATGTGTCACAATCGGGTGGTGTTTGTGTGTAAAATTGAAATGCTTAGCACTAATGTGCTTTAATGTATGTGGAAACGTATCAGAGACAATGTGATTAAGGACACAGATGTTGAAATTTGATTGCATTTATTCACAGGAATGCTATGGATGCAGCACCATGTCTTCTCTCCAGACTGGATAAAAGCATGCATCTTTAATGAGCAGAGTACAATTGGAGGGGTTTCTTTTTAGCTTTTGAACTTTTGAGTTTTATATGTGTAAAAGGAAGAATTCAGTTGAAAGCAAAAACATTTAGCTTATTCACCTGAAGTTTGATAGAACAAAATGGCTTATGTGAAAAAAAAAAGAATGAAAGGAGATTTCAGTAAGGAATGAACAACTCAGCAACTGAATAACCATAAAAATAAAACAATGACACACTAAAAGAACACCTGGTATGACTCTCAAAACATTTGTTCCAAAAACTATAAAGTTCTCTCTTTCTCCATTACTTGCCAAACAATATAGTGAAAACATACTGTCATCAAAAGGCAAAGAGCAAACAAATTGAAAAAAAATCTAGTGTGAAAAAAATGAGAATACATCTAATCTAGGACACAGCAGCAGGTGCTGGCTTTAGTACATGACCTTCTCCAGTAGCGTTTTGGCATCTTTGCACAGAAATACCGGTGGAGAATTCATATTCATCCTTGTCTTTTTTATGCTCAATTTAAGAAGGTGTCTGTGTTTCACTTTTACAGGAAAAAACTTCTTTTCCCCGTTTGCCACATGAAACCAGTGACATTTTCTAGGCTCAAACAGGTTAAACAAAAAGTGTTTTAAGAGCAGCTACTTCACAATATCCATCCTTTACCTGCCCACACTGTGGAACTCATAATGATAACAGGCAATTCTGTTCCTTGGTAGTGAGTAGAGCTAGCATGCTAATTACGCCCCACTCAAATCAAAGTAATTTAATAATTATGTAATTTAGATGAGTGAGCTTGTCTAAGGAGTTTCTGCAAAGAAAATCCTCAAATATCAAAAGATATTTTGTGTATAAAAAATATAAACATATCCCAGCTAGTGACAGTTTACCATTACTTGGGTTAAATCCTTTATTTTTCTGCTTCAAAGAGTTTTTCATTAACAGCAGACTGTTGAAGTGTTGGCTATAAAACAGTGAAGCACGGACAAGAAGCTCGACAGCATTGTTCCCACTGGGGTGCTGAACAACAAGAGACTAAAATCTGTTCTGAAATGCACCATGTTCACTGTAGAAACAATCAGCAAGATTGTTTTTACAGTCTTTCTGATTGTAGGAACAATCCAAGACATTTATGACAGTTAAAAAAATTTTAATAGTTCAATGCAAGCTGAAATTTTCAAAGAGTAAAAGTAAGATGGAGGTAGTTTGGTTAATAATTGTCAAACTGATATAAGAAAATCTGAAATGCATAAAAACAAAATATGCATAGTCTTAAAAAATGTTTCTTTTACCACTTTGAATAACTAACAGAACTTTACTATAGTGTGTGATGAGAATCAGTTGGAAAATATGTATGATTGTATCATATTAACCTCTTTTTTGTCAAGTGCCTTGAGATGACGTGTTGTGAATTTGCACTATATAGCTGTATCCGAATTCAAGGTCTGCATCCTTCGAAGGACACGTCTACGTAGGATGGGTCCTTCACAGACCACGAATAAACGTCAACCTGAAGAGAAAAGCTGTGAATTAGGACAGGTCTAGCTTTCACCAACTGTCCCCACCCCCACCTCTGCGTAACTCATGTTGCCTAGCAACCGTGACCACGTGAAGCAGAAAGCGGCGAAGAAAAAAACCAAAACAATGGAGCCGAAATTTGTTTTTCAGTCACGTATTACTGATTTCTGTATTATTCTTCACCTTTTATAGTAAAGGATGTTCCATAGTAAAAAAGGAAATCTCTTAGTTTGATTCTAAAATGTGCAAACGTGTATTGCACATTTCTACAAGGAATACATATAAGCAAATTATTCATTTACAAATATAATACTCTCCAGATCTCAGATAGGACATTACAGTTAAATAAACCTATTATGTTTGAAGGCTTAACTTTAATCAATCAAACCGATTTGCTCTGCTTTGAAATACTTTTGTAAACCAAACATTTTACATCAAGATATTACCTGTCTGAATAATATCAGTGTTTAACTTCCACTCAATGGGGAAAGCTAGCGGGAGTTTTTATAACAATGTACCAGGAGTTAGGCGTACACCAAACCTGAAGCACCCAGCCAGCTGACAGCTGGCGAGGGGAACTGGCTGTTAAAACAGCGGGAGCAGACATGTCCGAAAATCTCAGAGCAATATGCAATTAGGTGACGTACTGATGAACCAAACAGGTATTTAAGACTTACGCACTTACATTCTCGCCTAAAAATGTACCAAATCACGTTGTGTCATTTAAAGTTTAATATAGCAGAATAATTTGTCGCTCCGCCATTGACGCTCTGCCTGAACGCCCGGTTGGGACCCGCAATGAATTATGGGATATGGTGGGCCGTGAAGGATACACCGGACCCATCCTTCAAATCTGGGGAAAAGAAGGACGCATTTGAAGGCCGCATTTGAAGGAGTCTTTGAATTCGGACAGGCCTTGTCGCCACAGTATGACGTATTCGGCCTACAAATCTGTCCTTCGAAGGATGCAGACCCTGAATTCAGACACAGCTTATAAATGAGCTGAATAGAATCTTGCTAATCTTTGATCCCAATAGGAATCAGGTGATTTATATGATGCATAATTTGTAAAACAACAAACACTTAAAAATAAATTACATGAATTCAAATCCTATGCTGACAGATAAGTTAGAACCTTGAAGCCAATTAGATTGGATGACCTAGCAAGCTAGCAAGCAAAGAGGTAAGTGTTTCCAATGTTCAAAGATTCACGTGAAGTCCAAGAAAAGATCTGTTTTCTTAGTGGTGTAATGAGATCTTATGGAAAAGTATTTCTCACCAAAGGGACTCATGAAGCACCATCTAGTTGCTGTCAAGCATTACTTTGTCCGGCAAAATATTTCTAATATCTTATGAATCTTATGAAGGTAAGTCCTTGAGGCTTCACACACTGTTGTATCCATGTTTGAGACATGAGACACAAACAGAAAGAGACAGTTTCTTTCAGAATTCAGACTGATATATTGTGAACAATATACTAACATTCTTTGAAACAACTGTTAATATTATACATTTTTCAACACAATAGAAATATAAAATCTTATTAAAGAACCCAGATCACAACGTTGTAAAGTTATTTAAAAAAATACATAAAACAAAAAAACAAAACAAAACAAATAAAACTTTCAACCATCTTCAATCCAAAGATGAAACATGAAAAATGCTATTGAAATAATTTCTTGACTAACATTTGTTTGTAGCATCTGGAGGGATAAGTGATAAAAAAAAATAAATTCTCATAGCCTAGTTTTAAACCTCAAGAGCAGAAACTTCTGTAGTGTGCAACATTCTTTCATCTGGCATTTTTCTACTGCAGAGACAAAGAGCAACGGGAAATGTCAATAGCACAGTGTTACTTAAATCCTTTAGTCTTGTCTTGGGTGAATAAATCAGTTTTGCCTGCAGGTACCCAGAAATCTTACTGGTGGTAGATTTATCATCCTCTTGTGACTCCTATCACAAGAGACCTAATCCACAGATCAGAAAGCTGATTTGATACAAGCAAGACAGGTAGTGCAGACCATTATAAGGGAAAAGAAATGCATTCCAAACACAGAGCGTGGTCAGCAAAATGTCTAACCAATAAAAAACAAAATTAAAGCATATGCATTTAAAATATGTTTATATTAGTAGTTGCAGAGTTGCTTTTCGCATGTCTAAAATTTCTGAGAATAACAATTATTAAAAGCTTAGTCAGATGACTCACACTTTGCTTTTCAGCTGGTCTCCTGACTCACAGCTATGCAGATCCACTAGATCATTTAAGTAAATGCAATTGTAAATAGGTTGCATTAATCTGTACCTGATTACATCTAGACCTTAACCTTTTGTCATAGGTACTTTGGCTTAACTTGGGGTCACAGCTTCCTATCCATCCTCTTCCAGACACACCAATGGATAGCTAATAGATGGGATAATGTGATAGGGCACCGCTCATTTACCTCCTGAAGGACAATTAATCAAATTCTTGTCCAGTACAAACAAGGAAACAGCAAACTCTTATGTATAAATCCATTGATAATTTATTGGATGTGTGTGTGTAGAAACACAAATATGGTCTCTACTAAGGTAATGTGAAGCAATTTCACAAATATACTTTTCACTACAACTCTGTGGTTTTAATGTTTCTGCAGCGAAGAATCCAATCAGATCGTGGTCTAACACGTCATGTACATGTGAGCATGCATGGGCTTAGTGGCATACTCACACATCTATAAACCAAAGTTCTCCAGGTGTCCTGCCAGAAATAGAAGTGTATAAAATCCAGTGTTTAATGCCAAGGAGCAGCACTAACTGCAGTCTATTTCAAACTATAAGGTGATTTTGTGGCACCAGTGGACTTAATTGACAGTAATTAGACAGGAAACGAGCAGAAAGAGCAGGGAAAGGAAATCCATCAAAGACCTCAAGTTGGGAATTCAAACCTCGCTTTCCATCACTCCATACCAAGCAATGCCCCCATGCTTTTTTGTTATATGTTTTTGTTAAGGTGCACAAATCATTGTCCAAGCACCAAACCACTTTTCTGAATGATCTCACACACATCCTGTATTTACCTACAACCAAGGCCGAGAAAATGGGGGCCATGAAAGGCGGATAGAAGAAACAAGAGGAGGTAAAAAGCTGCTTTATGTGACAACATTAACTTTCAATTTAATCTCCAGTGCCCTTTAATTGTGTTTTGTGGGATCATTTAAGATGTTTATTTTTTTTTTTACAATTGATTTGTACTGACATTAACAACATGATAAAGGAGAGGAGATGTAAAGGAGAGAAAATTAGACAAATAACAATCTAGCTTCAACTCTGGATGTTTACAGTCTGAGTTCACTGAATAATAAACACATGCAAGTGAAAACCAGGTTATTTAAGACCTGATTTTAAGCTGAACCCCTGAGGCCAAACATCGATCCAGAAGAGTACGGCTCATGCATCTTGTAGCATTATTTACCCAAGGAAACCCAGTTATTAAAATCAAAAGGTCTCTGACAGAGTTCTACAATATCATCTATTATGTTGCTGTGTAGTTACATGGGAATATTGCTCTAAGTTGTGTTGATTAGAGACAATAAAATCAAAACATGACAATTTTTACAAATCATAAAATACTGAACAAATTGTGAAAATGCCCCTAAGGGATATTTTAACACAGTGAAAACCTGCACATTTATGAACTGCAGCATTTTAAAAATATCAGTCACCATTACTCAGTGTCCATGAAATCATTAAAATAGCCGGAGGATCAAGAGCGCCAGAGGCGTTTGCTTTCCTGAATCATCAGCAGAAAGATGGCTGCGTGTTGGCCAAGCTTAGAAATGTTAACCAGCCAATTATCTCAGGTCAAAACTCAGAGGAGTTGGGGTGAAAAAGAAAGCGGATGTTAGGAAAGAAGAGACAGAAATTGATTATAATGCCGATGCAACAAAGTTGCACACAGGCACCTATTTATGCCTGTGTGTATGTGTTTTTAGTCAACCTGACACGCAGCCACTCTCCAGAGCTCTCACCATGTGTTTATCTGTGTTTTAGCAGCATTAGATATTGGAGGCATCAGTGCAGAAGGGAGGCAGAAACAAACAAACACACGTAAACCACCAGACAGGGGGGCTTCCGTTCTGCAGATCTTCAACGTAACGTAACATAAAAGCGTTTCTGTATCCCAAATGGAAAAAAATAAATAAATATCTAGACAAGATGGCATTTCAAATACACCTACTTACTGACAACTAGAAAGAAAGATGATAAAAATAAAAATCACTTTCCAGCTGCTTGGGCAGATGGGATTTAAAAAGAACAATGCTGACACATGTTGGGAAGCGCATGCTTTGGTTTGAAGATGAAATAAAAAAATGGAAATAAAAGAAGAGATAGGAGAACAGTGCTAACATGTTGAAGTTACACAGCAACAAGAAATTTCTACTTGTATTTTTCAGGCAATCAAAGATTGTAATACCCTCTCTGCTAATTTAATTACTTTAATTACTTTCACCGAAAGTAATTAATTATCGAATTTGATGAAAATCCAACTAATTCCTCAATTTGTTTTTTACAGAAAATTTGAAAGATTTTGTTTTGTTGAGGCATCTACTTAAAATCATTAACATGAAACAACTTCTACAAATTTTAAATCTATGAACTGAATACAAAAGTTTCGACTTAACTGTGGATTTCCTCTACAGAAGACATACATCAACTCCCAAAGCCATCTGGATAAATGTTCATCTTCAGCGTTATGTTGTTGCAGCAATTGACACGCTTCTGGCATAGTTCTGATTGGATGTGTTATATAACCACTACTCTTGGCTAAATTAACAGGCCACAATTTAATTGACTGGTTTACTACCACAGGTCTGGTTTTCAAACATAGCCCATCATTTTTCATGATACAGTTTGGGACTTTTTAGAATCCTGATGTCAGTCTGCTTTTCTGATTCTAAAACCAGATTTGTTTGTTTTAGGTTCATTCCTATGTTGGCACACTAAACTCCTATGTTTTCGATAATTATATATCCGTTGATTAAAGTTGAAGTTGAAAAATTTCTAGGTAGTCTCCCATCAGACTTGTGTAAAGCCTCAGTTACAATGTTAGAAAAACAGACCTAGGGCATCATGCGGTCACCTCCAAGCTTGAACTTTGCTGCAGTTTTTATTGCAGAAATGAAAAGTTCATCTGGATTCCTCAAAATTGCTCATCAATGCTGTCTTTTATCACATCTAGTCATAAAAAAATTGTCCATGTCCATATGCTGAACGTGGACATACCAATGTAAAACCCACTTCTCTGTGGACAATGATACCGGTGTTCAACCAGTTTCCAGTTCATAGCAGGTTTGAAACTCAGTGGCTCCTGAATATTTTATTCATTGTATTTTCATACGAGGATAGAAACAACTGGGAGCTGCAACCAGAAAGAAGAGTTCAAATGCACATCAAAATGAATTTTGGATTTAATAAAGCAGGGAAACATTAAGCTTTTGTAATTGTCTTTCTAAAGATATTAATCTCGGTAGCCATGGTTTTGCCAAACAAACAAATTACTGAATAAGACTGATCAAATATCCAGCCAGGATTACGCCATAAGCTTGCTGAAGGCATTTTTCCAAATCTCTTTGGTAGCTTCTGAATATATTCAAGTCTGCATGTAAAATTTTGATTAAGTGCAAGTCAGAGAAAATCCACAAAAAGTTTTATCCTTGTACCGCTAATTCTCGTTATTAAATCCAGTTTAATTGATTGTTGCTGCAATTTAACTGGGTTAAAAAAGCACAAAACAATAGAAAAATCATGCCCATGATGCATAGATTTAAGCATTTCACATGAACTGTACATATATTACTGTAAGTACAACTAGTTTTTGAAATACACAAAGCATATCTAACTTGTTTTTGGCTGATTTAAGGTCACAGGAACTTTGCACAGCAATAAAAGACACTATCTCACAAAAAATATTCCTTCTACCATCAATTCCACAACACAATTTTAAATGGAGAGCCTTTGTTCACCTATACTGGTTACACTGACTTTGCAACGTGTATATCAAATTTAGAGTAAAAAGCCACGAAAGAAAATGCTTTGATGTAGTGTGGCAGCGGAGCCTGGAGAATCCAAGAGAAACGGCAGCTTATGAAGAGAAAAACAGAACCGAATTCACTGAGCGATTGAAACTCTTTTCTGCTACCTGACTGGTGAACCTGAGGGAATGTCACTTTTTAACCACATCCATGACAAGAGGGCACTGTGGGATTTGTGCACATGCATGTTTCGACAGCTCAATCACAAAGCCATGTGACAGCAGTTTAGGCCTGAATATGAAATGTTTTACTAGCTATCCCAGTGCAATGATTGTGTGTGCAGGTGGGTTGTGATGAATGTCCTTGTAAAAATATCGAAGTAGGTGGAACATAATGAGTGTTTGTGGGTACCATTTTTCAAAAAATGTCAAAGTTCTAAAGATTTAGTCACTCGTTTGTTTTGATGTAGATAGAATAGATAGAATGTCTTGGGTCATTATCAGTATTTACACTCCATGATAAACACATGCAGCTGAACAACCTGTTTGCATGTGGCATTCCCTTCTATAATATCCAGTCCAAGAACTTTGTGATATGAATTAACCATGAATTATATAAAAAAAGGGGAAAATAATATGAGAGTGTTTTAATCTATTACGACAATTATTCTGTTATGTCCTTTTATGTGGGATGGTTTGGATTCAGCCCGGTGGTTTTGAATATGTTTGAAGCAACTTTTCCTTCCTTTGTTGTTATTCTCAAGGAACAGGTTTAGGAACAACAGAAATAATTGAAGACAGACTTAATCTCAAACAGAGCCATTCATGTTGAAGCTAAATAAACAAAAGTACAGTAAATATTAAACATTGTAATATTTAATAATTGATGGAAAATGAGCAGGACAGAAGAGGTTTTATGTTTAGTAGAAGACTTCTTAATGAAATCTGAAAATTAGAAAAAAATAAATAAATGCCATGGTGGCGTAGTGGTTAGGGCGACCCGTATTTGGAGGCCTTGAGTCCTCGACGCTGCCGTCATGGGTTCGACTCCCGGACCCGACGACATTTGCCGCATGTCTTCCCCCCTCTCCTTCCCTGTTTCCTGTCAGCCTACTATCATATAAGGGACACTAGAGTCCACAAAAGACCCCCTGGAGGGGTAAAAAAAAAAAATTTAAAATCCCAGTTCTTATTTTTGCAACAGCAACACCTCTCCAAAACTTAATGCCAGTTTCTCCTACCTTTATACACATAAATAGGTATATATACAGTACAGACCAAAAGTTTGGACACACCTTTTAATTCAATGAGTTTCCTTTATTTTCATGACTATTGACATTGTACGTAGATTCACACTGAAGGCATCAAAACTATGAATAACATAAGTGGAAATATGCACTAAACAAAAAAGTGAAAATACCCCTTATATTCTAGTTTCTTCAAAGTAGCAACCTTTTGCTGTGATTACTGCTTTGCACACACTCTGCATTTTCTTGATGAGCTTCAAGAGGTAGTCACCTGAAAAGGTTTTCACTTCATAGGTGTGCCCTATCAGGTTAATAAGTGGGATTTCTTGCTTATAAATAGTCATGAAAATAAAAAAAAACTCATTGAATTAGAAGATGTGTCCAAACTTTTGGTCTGTAAATATATATATATATATATATATATATATATATATATATATATATATATATACACACACACACATCTGGAAGCTCTCTGGTTGTGCTTCTGTTGGAGGAGCATCAGCTGCCCCATTTTGCAAATGAAATTTATAAGCCCTTGTTCGTAATTGAAAGACACTTAAAACTGAACTCTGATTACACAGACATTTGGTTCAGTCACGGAAAAAACTAGTAAAAGACTGACAGCGGGATCTTGTGAATCTTATGAAAATGTGGTGAAGATACTGGCGACGTTATTAACTTCACCTCCTGGGTTATAAGTTAAAGTTTTAGTGAGGGTCAATAAGGTGGTGATGTAGTAATGAGGTAAACAGCAAGAGGAAAATAAATCTTTCTTCTGTGACTCATGCATTATATCACTACCCTGTTTAGCTGGAGTCAAACATTTTTTTCACCTGGGTCATTTGTTTAGCACAAGTATTTGCTGTGATCTGTTGTGATACTTTGAGAGTGTGTACAGTATTTCTGTGTGCATGGAAGAGGATGGAAATGCACCTGAAAGGGAGAAGCGTAATGCTATTAAAGCCATTTTTTAGAAACCAGCCTGTTTGGGTCTGAAGTGCAACTGCCTCTGGGTTCCCAGTGAACCTGTTTGTGTGCTGGAACTCCATTACAGTACACCTACACACAGTGAGAGCAGTCGCAGGATTATAAATGAAAGAGGGAGTGGTGGGAAGAAAACACTTCTTTGTAGTAACATCTTCCAATAGATGTGGGTGAAGCAGGAGAACAGAACCAGGAATCTTCTCTTTATTACTTTTTTCTTTGTTCTTTGATTTGTTATCAGAAAATAGAATCAAAGTTTAATTAGGAGAAATTCATCAGATACACTGCACTGCTTATGAGTTATAGACAGATTGACACTTTACACATAGAGTTTGCGTCACTTTGTGTTCGGATTTCCTCATTTTCCACTAGAGCAACACACACACATGCACACACACACAGAGCTCACAGACATAATGTAATCCCTTTATTCTACCCTTCAATATCCTGCGATAAAACACCAGCTAGCGCATCCCTGGCGGGCATCGATTCAGCAACAACTTGCCCTAATGTAAGTCAGCAGCACAGGGTGATGTGAAAAGATCAAAAGGTCCCCTGGGGTCTGGATGAAGTTCCTCTGAGCATTCTCTGTTTGTGTTGACCCTTTTACTCCTCGTCAACAGAGTGCATCAAATGTGAAGCAAACAGTGACGTGTAGACAGAGGATACGTAAGTTAGGTTCATCTGAGTCCCATTTCTCCTCAGAATGGGAAAGCCATGCCAATAAGGTCAGTGAGATGTTTGTTGATCTTAAGTTAGAGTTTGCTAAAGACAAAAAGGCTAGTTGTCTGAAACATGGAGTCAAAATTTTAAACTGGAACTGAGACCAAATGAAGAGCTAAGTTTATCTCATCACTATGCAGAGAAAGGAGGACAGTGAGAAAGGTCACAAAGGTCAAAACCAAACAGTGACAGAACTCGTTAAATCAATGAATTATAAAGGAATCCTACTATAATAACACATTAAATCATTTTAAGATTTTTTTATGCATCTTTAAGAGGTGTACAGCGTATTCAGGTTTACAGAGAAGTCTATATTTAGATGGGTACTCAAAAAAATGTACATATTGCATTGCTTAATCCAATCTAGCAATGAGAAAGAAGATGGGGTTTACCCTAAGAAGATTTACAGAAAATAAAAAAACAAACAAATAATTGCTCATTGAAGTAAGAAAAACAGTTACGCTTATATATACAATAATACATTTGCTGTGGTTACTGTGGTTTTAGATTTTGACAGTGTAAAGAGAAAGAAAAATATGAATTATATATTTATAAAATATATGAGAAAAAAAACAGACTTCAGAGTAAATATTGCAATGTAAAATCACTCTTTTTTACAGCAGGTGGCCTGTCATAACCCTCCTTGGTTTCTGTATTGCATATACTGTATGTACATATGCAAGTAATAAGATGTCAAATAAAAAAAAAAGGAAAATAATATTCAGTTTGTAAATAATACTAGGCATTGATTCTGTCCTTTATAAGCATATCACGTGTTACACCACCCTCTGGGTTTATTGGCATCACTGATAATATTAAGAAAAAGCAGAAAAATACAAAAATCTATCCTTCCAATGAAAGGCTCTGAGTATTTCTCACCTATTTTTATCATTTCTTTTTTATTACCTTCTACCTGCTCACTGTAGTGAATAAAGATAATGCTGGATTCTCATCCAGCCATATTTGATCGAGTTCCAATTGTTTGAAATATTTCAATTTTTGTTCCGTCGACATTAATGGCTTTAGCTCCGCGGGTTCTCTTGCATTTCCCGTTTTAAAGAGTTGTAAGAAAAAACTGCTTATATCATGTTGCAGTTTTACTTTACAGGAGATTCCTTACTCATTTAAAGTTCATTAAAACTTTTAGTAATGTAAAACTGAAGTGCATATGGAAAAAAATACCTGAATGAATGTTATTGTTAAAGTGTTTAACATTCACCAAAACCATGTTTAGTTAGCTCTTTGCACTGCCTTGTTGCTGAAAAGGTGCAATTTAATTAACACTTTTTCTTCTCTTCAGCTAATAATTAAAATAAAAAACAAACACTATTCATAGAATAGGAAACCATATTTCTTTAAAACAGACTCTCTCCCCAAATATAAATTAATCACCTTCCCTCCCCCCCAAGCACACACACACAAACACACACACCCAGAAGCAGATAAACGCAGATCTCTACTGTGTCCCTAAACGAATACAATTTCACATTAACATAAATTAAAGGCACATAAACTTTCTTTAGAGGCCTCTTCTAACTAAATGTAATAAAGAAAGAAGAACCTCTCCTCCTGGATTCATGTTTTATTCAACATTTGGATATGCTCAATTAGGAGCCCCTAATTAACATTAGCTGTCCTCCAACTATAGCTACTGAAGGAAGGAGCAAAGGAGAGGGAATCGGAGACGGCGGTGGGGAAAGGGGGCTTGGGGGCGTTGTTTGTAAGGATTAGTGGTTGAATGAAAGCTTTGGAAATCTGTTTTCATAATAACAAATTTACATCAACATCGATTGAATGAATTCATTGCCGTGGCTCATTCAGAACTTTGTTTATGAACAGCGAGTGCTGAACTTTTAATCTTAAAAAACATGACATTTTTGAAGATGCTAACTGGTTTACACAACTAAACAAGACATTGCCCTTTTAAAATATTAAGTTATCTGCATTAATTAGTATGTAAAAATAATATATGGATTCAATAAGTATTACCGCTTCTCTACCTGAAAAAATTCAAATAGATAACTCAGCAGGAACTGATGTTACAGCTGGATTTTATTGTATTATAGCTCAGGTTAATAAATGTCTGTAAACTAATTATATTTTGTATTTTAGGCTATCACAATTCCACTGTATGAGATAAGCACAAAACAACTGCTATATTTTAATAGCTAAGGGAGAACAATACTTGTATAACCTTGTTGTAAAATCTGTAGAAAAATAAGTGGATGTGCTTTGTTTTCAATATTTCAAAGTCTTTGCTTTTTCTTTTCACTTTGAGAGAAAGAAAACTCGGTTGGTTTAAAATCCCCAGATAACATTGGTAGAATATTCAACTTGAATTCTTAAAAATATGTATGCAACCCAGTGAAAACATGTTCTGATATGCATAATGTGTGCCTGAGTGAGTACATAAGAACATTTTTGATCTTAAACATCTAACAGAAAAGATTGGCGGTTCAAAAGGTTTGACTTAACTTCTGATTCACAGAATGAGAGTACAACTGGCTTCTGAAACAGAATTATTAAGAAACTATTGTGACACTCCTTGATGATAAAGCATCTGGTGGCATTCCTATTGGTAGTTCACCATGTGCTTAATTAACAAGAAGTGCCACAATACTTTTTTTAGCAACAAGTGACACCTTCTGAACACATGCTGGCATTATCAGCCATGTAGTTATACTATACAACCAAAGAAACATATGTTGCAAACAAATGCATCTGATTATAACTCACCAAGGCCATGTAGGTGAATTATGAAATGTATATAAAATTATCACTATTTAAATCTAATCTCAAACATTTGTAAAAATGTAAGTACAAGTACACTCTAAAATAATTACCACTAGGGCAGCCAGATTTTAAGAAAACAAGAGATAATGTAACAATGTTACCTATTTATTATTTTCTTTCTCATAGCCAACACTGTTCCTACTTCTATGCCTCCTAAAATATTTTGATATAGCATTAACCATCAAATGTGACCAAATTTCAAGTTTCTGGAACAGAGAACCTTATGCTAAAATCTAACATTTGTTATTCTTTGCTTGATGCATGTCAATAACAATAAATCTGCCTAACCCTAGTCATATATTCCCAGAAGGATTAAAGAGGATTTACTTTCTATTTAACAAGACCAAATGCAAATATGGATAATCCTATCCAGGGCATTGTCTGATTCAATATGTGGCCTCAGGACTTTAGTACAGGTAAGGATGGGGACTTAAACCCTGAACATTTCAGCTCAAGAACTACCACTTCACAGTCCAATTTAGCTCTGTGTGGCCTCTGCAGTCAACCTTCAGTTAACGCAAACCTTCTACGCACATTAATATTAATATTAATACTCATTCCTACATCTCTAAATGATAGATCAAAAGATGATGTTGGCAGGTTATTATACCAGCAGGAGTGCCATAACACTTCATATACAGTCAAACCACATGAAGCACAAAATCAATTATCATTGAGACTTCTATGAAATTTTAAACAGCTTTATTAACCAGCCTACAATAATGGACAGAAGCTAACATAGGTCAGAGATGAAAGGCATCAGAAAGAACATGAAGTCTATGTTTGATCTCCATATCAGATAGAACTGAAAAAAGTGCTGGTCCAAAGAAAGTAAAGAGATAAACTTCTTTAATAAATTGGAAAAAAGAGAAATAAAGATGGCATGGGGAAAAAAGCAGGATAAGATTGAATTACTTTCTTCTTTGTGGTTTTTACTTCTCTTATTTTCATCCTTCAAAAGCCTCGTATGGGCTGGAGTTGAAAATGAGCAAAGCTGCTATAATACTAAAAAACAATGCGTCTAATATTCTAATGCACTTGTAATTGTCCATAATTAAATCAATTAAAATGAATGAACGTCTATTACTCGCTAATGTGAGCAACGTTTGTAGCAACAATGTTGAACTCATACTAAGAATTCGAGAAGCAGAATTTGAAAGTGTCAAATCGGAATAAGTCAGAAGTTTGGGTCCAACTTCAGTCAAGCTAAAAATGTTAACACCAAAATTGAAATCAGAATGTTTGCAGGACTGGCAACCACTGCAAGTCTCTAAATAAATAAACTGAATTAGAATGATGGAAAAAACTGGCAAGTGTGGAAGGATCATGAACAGAGATGGCTGTACCGGTGATGTATCATGTACAAGGTATGATGTATCGCCAGCTAACGCCAACAAATTTAACAGAAAAAAGTCATCTAAACTGATTTTTCATAGCTTCAGATTTATAATCTCCTGTAAGTTGTTGTATGAACAGCTTTATATTCCTGGAAGCAAATAAATTCAACAATCAAGTGTTTGAGAGGCAGGAGATGAAAGAAACTGCACATTTAGCTGCTATGATACTTGCCAGGGGGGATCTAAATTATTAATAGCCAGAGAACGAGCCCAAAATCTTTGCACTTCTTTTATATTAAGAACACAAAATGGGATAAAAAGCAGATACAGCTGCAAATATTTAAAGAAAGGTTACATATTTTTCTTGTCTGCTAGTTGTTATTATTAGATATCCTTTAATACATTTTTTAAAACAACTTGTATTGTCTTTTTTGTTTGTGTTAATTACTAAAGCTGGTAGGTTTGCTCAAGCACTATTTTTTACACTGATTAGTTATTAGCTCTTAAACGTTTATAAAATATAAGGTTATTTTATTTTGTTGGATGTTTGAGTGTGGACACAATAGATACGAATAAAAAATAGTTGTTCTTCACAAATAGTATAATATTGGTTTAGTGAAAAAGGAACAAAAAGCAATTTGTACAGATGTTAATATCCATATTAAGAACACAAACATTTTCAACATATTGGATTATCTTGAATCCAACCTAATTTGTTTGGGAAAAATGCTATACATGCATGTTTCTCTTTGCTTGAAAATCAATAAAGCTCCATGTCAAAAATTCACACAAACAGAAATTAATGTCTCATTTACATCTTTGATGCTTGCTGTAAGGGTGGAAGCCTGGCCATGTGAAAAGACTAATGAAAAGTAAAACATGTTGCACTGTAACTATCTTCACACCTTACAAACACAGAACATTTGTGGTGAAACTTGTTTAGACCTACTGCTTTCTGAATGCTTACTAGTGCAACCAATAGATCCTCTTTCACAAAACATAAACCCATAAGCATGATCCCCATCTGAGCTGCCTCTGGCCATTCATAAATCAATGTGCAGGTGGCGTCATCCTGCACAGCTAAGTTTTCAAAGTTTAGATGAGCAATGCAGAACAACAGGAGATGTCATGCATTATCGAAGTCAGCACTTGTCAGAATCATCTCTGACAAAAGTTCCTCCTTATAAATACATTTCAAAGTAATATGGGTGGGCAAACTCAGTGTCGGGATCATGTCAGTGGCTGAGCAAATGCTTCAAGTTTAATTTAAATGGCTCATCTTCTTACTCAAATTATTTTGGAGTCTTGTTTATGCTTTTTGGAAGCTGCAGCAGACTGGTTGCACAAACTACACATTATCAGTACATCATGAAGATGCATTGCCCTTATAAGGGCAATACATCTTCATGATGTATACACAAGTCAACTAATGTGAGTCTGTTGAGCAGTTTAGCAGGTCAGGGGCACAGCAGAGGATTGTGACTTCTACTCCTCTCAAAATAAGATAAAAAAAATTATAATTTCAAAACTATTAGAAGTTTTCTTGATGCTGTTAATAAGAAGCCAGAGTGACTGGAATTTTCTCTCAGACAGTTTTTTCCATAGATTAGTGGTTTGTTTGTCAACCCCCTCCTGTTTCTGTGCACAGCTTTCTGGAGGTGGACTCCAACACTTTTTCATTGCTTACAAGAAAGCAATGAAATATCCCTTCCAAGCAATGGAATAAGCCGTCCATTCAAGTAAACGTTTAACACTCCACTTGGAAAGCTATGAAAGGCTAATCTCTAAAGCAGTTGGCTGAAGGCTGGACAGCCAAACAGATAGCCCAACTAATTAGCCAATTACTAACATATTATTATGGTCCCCATGCTCATCTGCTGAATAAAAAACAGCTAAGATGTATAATATTATGTGGAATAAGACAAAAATACTCAAAGTATCAAAATCCAAAACCACATGAGCCACAAGTTTAGAAATGTAATATTGAACATGGTATTTTTGTAATAAAATGAAATTATTCCAGTTCTTAAAAGATTCAAATATTTTTGATATTTTGGTGTTTTTAGAAATCTTATATGTGCCCATTATGGTCCTGCTTTATGACAGATAGCAGATTCAAATGTCCAAGGTTGATTTAATACTGCAGGTTATGCCTGCCCTGTGAAAACATTGATTGTTAGCAATGTGATAAATGCAGCTACATTCCCTAAATTCAAAATGTCCTTGAAGCAACTGAAGAGTGTAAATGTGAAATTCACTTTGGCGCTACGGACACTTCAGGTCTTTTGTCGTGTTCGCTACATTCAAAATACTCATCACAGACTTACCTGCAGGACACTCCTCCTCATCTGCTCCATTTTCACAGTCCCTCTCTCCGTCACATCGCCACGATAACGAAACACATTTGCTGGCTACCCCTCCACAATCAAACTTCTCTGGAGGACAAGTCTGTCGGCCTGTTGCGAGAGAGGGGCGGGGAAGCAAAAGAATGAAGACAGAGGGAATGACAGAGAAGGGAAACATGGCAGAAAGGAGGGGAAAATGGGAATAGAGAAAGAAGACAGGGAAAGCAAAAATGGGACGAGAAATGGAGAGAAAAGGGACAGCCAGTCAATGAAACAGTTTGATAACTTAGTTATCTTGTTGCTCAAATCGATTTCTTCTCAAAGGCCTGCAATTTAACTAGACACACAGCGACAGCAGAACAAAGAAGAACACTGTCAGGGCAGGCACAAAGCTGTGAAATACACAAATGCACAAAGATAAAAAAAAAAGAAATGCTAAAGAAAAACAAGCACTACTGTGTGTAAATGTAGCTGGGAATGAAATGGTAAAGATTTCTTCACCATCAACAACCTAATAAATTCCTTGTATACACACAGCTGAAATCCAAGCAAAAAACAGTCAAAAATAAAAAAGGTGACTAAAAGAATTCATAAATGCAGATGTGTATACAATTGGTATAAAATATTGTATTGGCTGCATTTATTTTTCTGTTTTTGTAATGAAACTGTAAAATTAAATTAAAGTGTCTCACAGCTTGTCAACAAGTCTCTCAAAAAACTACGTACATGTGAGTGAGAACAAAGGCCTCTACGGTAAAAGCCCATTACTGTACAAGCCATTGTTCCTCCATGGGGGCTGGTAAAAATGAAAAATACAGCATTCTTACACATCAAATTTTCAACGAGTCCCCACAACAAATCCCTGTCCTTTCTCCTTTCAAACAGTCACACGCACCCCATCGCACACACACACACACACACTTGGTATAACACCAAAGAGACTCCAGCCCCAGATCACATTACACGGCTGTGTCAAACCCAACTCCATCAATTATACATATTTGACCACCGGCGTGCTTCCTGGCAGCACGGTTGTGTTTGTGTGTGTTGCAGCCACAGATCAATAGCACCCCTGGGATTTGCAGATTCCAGACTCATTCCTTTTTTATTCATCTCATATTTCTTCTTTCTCATTTTGATTTTCACCAGCGTTTTTTCATCTCATACCCTTCAAATGTTTTTTTTGTCGTAAAAGAAGGTTTGAGCATTGCTGCGTTTTCTGTAGCATTGGCTGACAGGTTTTTCTTCTACAACTGAATGTTCTGGTTTTGTGGTCCAGAAACTAGACTCATATTCAGTAAATAGAGAATGCATCCTGATGGGGCACAATTGTACCTTTTGAAAATTGATAACCTTTAATAAGGTATTCAACATACTTTTCAATAAGTCAACATCTCTGTTTTAATATTTTATTGGTATAATGTAATATTCAAATTTTAAAAAAGCACATTTCCATTAACTGCAAGTCTAAAATTATCATAATTTGCAGAAAAGGCTTTCAAACATCCATCTGTGTGTAATTAATCTACATAATGTGTTTCATTTGTGATAAAATTCCTGAAATAAGTGGACTTTTCAATAATCTTCTAATTTATTGAATGGGTCTGAAGACAATATTTATCTGCTTTTCCTACTTAGTCTGTATTAGTTTTGGGATTCCCCTTCCCTCTTCCTTTCTTCTTTACAATGTATAAGAAACGCTATGAATTTTTCCCTTAAAACAAATTTGATTTAGCCATGAAAATGTAAAATCCTTCAGAAAATCATTGCCCAAAATATATAAGCATAAGTGCCAGATCACGTCTGGTAATTCCTGCAGTGACAATGAGAATGTGCATTCATACTTATCAGCTCATAGCAGCTCCACTACCTAATGTGAAGGTATGTATATGAAAATAATGGTGTACATGAAGGCCAGAAACTGTATAAAAGAAGTGCTTTGAGCCACAAAAACATTACTAATCGGTTATTGCCGTTTTGAAGCCAGTCTGGCATTTAGCCATTATCGTTTTGGCAAGATGATAGCGATGGAGATACTTTAAATTCAGAAAAAATATCCGTCTTCAGGCCATCCACCTAGAAATAATGCCACATTTATATAACTCAAGAAACAATGCACAATTGTAGGGGAAATTGTAAATATGCTAAATAATTGTGTCTCAGAGGGCTGGATGTTGGTATCACGGTTGCCTTGTAGCAAGAAGGTCTTGGTTAGAATCCCAGTGAGGGGTCTTTCTTCATGGAGTTTCTATAAATTGCCCTCAAGTGTGAGAGTGTGTGATTATTTGTCTTGGTATATCTTGCCTGTCGCCCAATGGCTGAAGGAGATACTGTAGGTCTGTTCTCTTTCTCTGCTGTTTTCAATCACCTGATTTGCCTCAGCTGCAATTCCTGTGTCATATTGCCATTTTTCTGTCCGCTTCTTTGCTCAAAGTCTGTAACTTTTTCAGTAATTGTTTATTAAGGAAAATACACTGTGACCATCCCAAACCTACAAACCATGGCAGATTGCAAGGCCGAGATTCAATACATCAAAACTATTTTCGGTGAGAAAGCCCAGTACAATTTGATATCACATTTATCCAAAGGCATTCCAAACATCCGGTAATCTCAAATGAAGAATAGTTCAACTATTTCACTGTGCTAGACCTAAGCAATAACTTGGTTCATCACATTTTGCCCCACTCAGGGGAAAAGACATGACTGAAACTGAAGAACACCATGAACAGAGGGGTGGTTATGTTAATATTTGGAAGTTTCCAACAAAGAGTATTTTATTCTAAAGGAGAGTCAAGTAAGAATATGTGTTCTCAACTAGACTATGACCAACCAAGAACTTGCAGACATGTGTAATTCTAGGTAAGTTTTAGAAGTAGCACAATGATGCTCTCCCCAGGAACAAAAATAAGGAAGACTGGAGATATTAGCTTCTGCTGTATTGCTAAGACGGTTTTCACTGTGAAACTGCATATTAAAGTATATTTGGTGCTTAAACTAATAAAGTAAGCTGAAATAGGATAAGGCCTTGCTTTCAATGACACAGTTACTTTGCAACTGTGAAAGGCAATTTTATCCAAATAATACTGGTTGTATGAATACATTTGCATTCGTATGTAAAATTTTCAACATGTCTGGACTGGAGAAAATCCACAATAGGTTAAAACCTGTACACTCAGTTCTTGTTTAAAAAAAGTTGCATAATGATAATAATAATAAAAAACATACAGATTACTGCTTTTAATGTTAAGTGGTCAATCATTGTCTTCAGGAAGTGCAAAGCAGAACTGAAATCAGGTGTCCTGTTTGTGCGCACAAACTTGACAAATAAAGCTGATTATGAAACAAGGAGAACTAAATATGGAAGATGAATCACACAAGAGCTTTCAAGACATACGTTGTAGCAAAACATAATGTAATTTCAAAATTCTTTATTTCTTAAATGGTGCAATTTACACTTGACTCGAAGCGCTGCTCACCATTCCGATGAGAGAAAACTTTGATGGGATCTAATTTCCTAATATACCAAAAGACTCATTTTCACCAAATAAAAGTACACAAATTATTCCTATAAAACTAATCTCTATTAGTAGCAATGGTATTCTTTCAGATGACTGACCCTCTTATCACCGTATTCTGAATTTGCTCACAAGTGTTACATGGAAGTGCAGCCTAACGCCTTCTGTGCAATACTGCATTAGTCTTTTACAAGTCCTCACAAAGAAAAATCATCCTTTGGGGGGATCCACTAAATATCTGACTGACAGCTGAGTTAAAAGGAAGTAATTTGTCTGACTGGCCCTGGGCCCTGGGTGTCTGGAAGGGACAGTCATAGAAGAGCTGCCTGTCAAACAGCGGAATGAGAACAGAGAGTTCTGCTGACATTGATTATGACTAAATAAATTAAACGATTTTCGTCCCAAGGACCATAATACTCAGGAAAAAAAGGACAATTCAAGTTCTATATGTACTATAGAACATTTAGGCACTCATCTATAACTACTTGAAAGTCTGTTCAGCTGTTTGCTGTTAAATCAGAGAATATGGACTAACCAATACTATTTGTGGACAGTAATACAAATGGTTTATTATTTAGCCTCTAGCACCTTAAATTTAAACAAAGTTTACACACACTACATAAAGTATGGAGGTAGAAAGCAAACACACAAAAATTAGCCAATCAGAGGCATTAAGGTAGAGATTGGCAGTTGAGAGAAAAACAGAGACAAATGCTGATGTCTAAATGGCCACTCAGTTTGGTCACTGCCAATGAGAGCAGAACTGATATGATCCACGTATCAGTGAAGCAGCTTGGTGGTGAGCTGTAAGATGTGTTTGTTTAACACAGCAGCTCCCAGGTGGACGTATCAATTATCGAATGAGTGTAAAACAGAACAGCGAGCAGACTTTGAATATGTACAGGACATATCAGGGCAAACGAAGCAAGCAAATCCATTTAGGTGATTCCAACCTTTTTTGCACTTCTATTTCTGTGGCACACAGAACACATATTTTATATATATATATATCAAAACAAATGTGGCTATTAGAAGAACCCCAGAGTTTATGGAATAGTTGCTATAAATTTCCACAACAAAAAAAACAGAGAAAATACCAGCACCATTTTTTAAGTTTGAGGTTGAAGACCATGTACTTTTTTTTTTACAGCATTTTCCACAAATATCATATCCCCCTATAAAAGGAAAGGTAATTTTGCAAATGTTTTGTGACTTATTTTAGAAATGCAGTTTTGGTTATTTAAAAATGACACAAATTTTCTACAGTAAATATTTATCAAAAATTATAAGCTGTCATATGTCAAAACGTCTTGCAACTTTTGTGGGTCTAAATGAGTTTAATGTAGTTGTTCATGGAGCAAAATTGGCTCTTTGAATTGTAAAGGTATCAGACCATTGCAATAATGTGCAGTAAAGGAAAAATTGTTTTATGAAATACTGCAAAGATCATAAATAAATATTAATCCTTCCCATTTGCAATACCCCTAAGTAACATTCTTGTTTTTTGGTCATTTCTAAATGGTAAATTGGAATCTAAGCTGATGTTTGTCTTGGGGTCAAAAGAAAAACAAAAACTCATTAGACAGATTGTGTATGATGCAGGTTTTTAATTCACATGAACAAACACAAGTGGAAATGGGAGCACACTTATTATTCACCTCACACAGACTGCCTAAGTGTCTATTATAGCAGGGTATAGGGGTGGACTGAGCAAGGCGCTCTATGCTAATGAACTTTTGATTAACTACTTTCTTAAATTTCCCTCAAAAGGAGGGAGGGATCGAAGCATTGTTGCACACAACTGCCTTCTCTATCAAAGTGCTTGGTTACCATCTAGCTATCCTCCCATGTGAGTGATTAGGAGGGTTCAAAGCGCTACTGCTAAGATAATTTATTAATTATGAGGTATGTTTATGAGACTAAGTCAGCTTTAAGACCCCATTTTGTCACAAGGAAAGATGTCAAAACCAACACAGGTGATTATATGACACATGATGAACATGGACTGCAGACAGTATAGACTAGATTGGCAATGAGGATTGCAGTTTTATGATTTCAATGTGGAGAACTCTTTGTACTGCTACGTTTAAAGATACAATAAATTTTCAACTGCAATGCTTGCAGCACTACACTGATTGATGAGGTTTTTCGCTTTAATGTCTTTTTATGCAAAATACCTACGCTCTTTCTCACTGTGTTGGTGGAACATTAAGAATTCCCAAATACTCTGCAATGTTGTGAATATCAATTGGCCCTGCAAACAGTTTAAAAGAGAAAGTGAGTCACAAGGGACACACCCACAGTTTCTTTTGTATGAAACGGTACAGAGCATCATTTTTTATTATGCTACATGTTAAAAAAAAACAACAACATTTTTCTACAAAAGACATTTGGGAATATCTAAATAAAAATATATTAACTCCAGAAAAGGCCTGTTATAACCATTTAGTTCAGAATTTTTCAAGTGAGAGTAAATGCCCTTATTGCTTGCACAAGTTTGACAGATCATCAATTAAGTCTGACTTACAGGGGATTCATAAGAGCTGATCGTGTGTGAAATAGGATAATTAAGCTGAATTTTCAGTTGAGAGCTGGCTCTATAAATTGGTAAGTGGCTGCTTGAGAACAATAAGCTTTTATTGTTGTGCAGTAAAAACAGGGCAGAGGCTTTGTTTGAGTACGGGCAGCTATGTACTTGCCCTTCATATTGGTTCAGTCTGGTCTAAGGAAGGGTAATAGAAAATGTTATTCCAATCAGATGTATGCATCATTAGTAAAATTAACACAACACAGTCTCACGGCTTCATATCAGTTGTCATTTACCAAAGTCGATATGGAGAAGGATTTCATGTAAAGAACTGTTATTCACCTGCCATTCTTGGTTTGGATGGAACTCGTCAATCATAGAATTATTATTCTATGATGTTTTTGTTATATGTGGGTTAAACTTAGGAATGAAGAATGAGATCAGGTGGTCACACAGTGATAAATATCTATAACGAGGACAAGATGAATATACCCCAGGCTGTTGAGATATTGGGTTGTAATCTGATCAAGCAAGACCTTTATATATCCACGGGGCTAAATGCATGAAAATAGATTGGAAACCTTTAGATAACTGTCCTTTATATTAAATAAATAATAGATAAAAAAATATATATATATCCCAACCCAATCAGAAATGTACAAGATGCACAATAATCTGCTTAGAAAAGTTGAGTCAGTTATAGTTTCATTTACCAAAGACCTGGATTATAGATTTTCGGATTTGAAGTTTCAGTCAATAACAGGTAGGTACAGTGGGTGAACAGTTCAAATGTTTTAGAAATAACACTATGCAGAGTAAATTATGTACATTCCTGATACTTTCCACTGAATTAATAAACATAACTATAAGTGAATCACGTCATTAATAGACATGTGAACTTAATTTGTTAAGTGCAATAGTTTTTGTTTTGGTTTTTTTTGTACCTGAACTTAGAAATTTCTTCTCATATATTGTGTCCAAATAAGTGACCACCAGAAATGTGCATCATAGTGTTAAGACAGAGGTCAATAAATAACCTGGTTCTTTGTCATTCCTGTCTACCTACAGGACTTGGTGAAGTCAGCAAAAATCTATAAATATAATATCACTTTCACATTTGTTTTATTTCTGTAGTTGTAGTTATATAAAAAGGGAAGTTTAAAATAATGCCTTCATTTACAAACCTTATGGAGAAGTGTGGCTTTTTAATGTTGGCTTTGTATGAATACTTTTAATATTTTATGTATTCATGTATAACGCTGTAGATATTTATAAGGCTGAGCATTTCTTATGTAAGTGAAGTGAGTATTTTAGCCTTGTATAACAGCAAATTTCTGTGATGCTCTCTTGCTAATGCAACCAACAAATTTCCATTTTATGTAAATTTTATCGATTAGCGTATAGGATTACAAAAGCTTCTAAATTCTATAAGGATATGCTATTCATTAAATAGAAATATATGCACTTTACATATTGAAACTAAAGTACTATCAATAATAAAGTATTTTAGCTTATGTTAAGTAATGTTAAGCAAAGGTATCTTATAACTGGTTAGTCAAACACTGTGTTGGCAAAATTATATTTAAAAGTAAAAAAAACTGCGGCGAAAAGCCTGTTTTCTCCACATAGACGTTCCTGTAATGTCTTATTTTGTCACAAGGCTCTGTGAAATAAAAAAAACAGGTTAATCTATCCGAATGACATCTCACTGTAGGTTCACTGTTAGTTCACTGTGTTAGAACAGGCTAAAAAGAACAAAGCATGCTCTACCAAGCACACTTCATTGACATGATTTCTTCACTTGAGTAAATTGGTGACAGAATAGCTGTGAACACGTGTGGATTTACACATCCAGTTGCTTAATTAGTGTATGCATGAGCTGAAATGTGTTCAAAGAACTGTAAGTGTTACAATGGTTACATGAAATTTTATATGCATGAGAAAGTATGTTTAAAGCTGTAAAAAAATAAAATAAAATGGCACGTTTATGTTCAAACACATTAGTTCACAGATCCCAATAGTGTACACCAACTGGAGCATAAGATTTAATTGAAACCAAAGTTAGTTGTAGAAAGTAGACTTAAAGTTTAAATTTATGACTGGCCTTTGAAACTAAAGTTTGATTTAGCTTGTTAGCATATTGAATTGAAAATAAATGAAAGTGACATTATATTTGACACAAAATCTGGCACACTCAGTCAACCACATCACCACCTCCAATGTGACGACCTTCAAATATCAAACCTCAACTTAAATGAAGGTTAACGTTGATTATTGGCTTTGATTAAAATTCTGATCTCCAATTATTGGAGCCCTGTGGCAGCAGACGCAAAGTGTGTTAAAGGCAGAGAGATCAAAGTCAAGTTAAAGTGGACAAGAAAACAGTAAAGCGGAGGAAGGGGAGCACTTGGAAAGAAGCACAATGTTAAAAATACGGAATAAAAAAAGTAATCATAGGAAGTTGCTTCAACAGAAATACTAAGAACATATCTATGGCAACAAAAGAGTCAAAAGTCCAAAGTCAAGTTTTGAAAAGGAGCTATGGTATATACAACCAGCAGAGCATGGTAAAAATTTCTTTCCAGAGGTTATTTTCTGAGTGTTCTGTGTGGAGGCATGAAGCAGCGTGGCAGTGTGACATGCATGCTTTGTTTACAAGAACAGAAAAAAAGTAGGCACCAAAAATATCAAGCCCTACTAGGAAAAACCTTCGTCTGATTCTGCTTCCCAAAAATCTCTACGACACAATTTTTACATGTCTGAATACACAGATTGACAGAATAAAACTGATTCTGGATCTTAAGATTTGGCAAGATCATCCTCTTTCAGTAGATGTGGCTAAAATAGGATGCTGTAGCCTCCTTCGATCTCTTCTCACCATTTTCCCCCAATCTAAATTGTGTGCAGAAAGAATGAGCTTGGAACCATTAGCAATGTCTAGACTTTGTGTCTGACAGTGCCACTGGGGAAGAAATACAGCGCGACACCAGTGCTCCCATAGGAAATTACCCGTTTTATCCCCAATATAACTGTAAATGGAAAGTAGGAAACAAATTGGCCAACAAATATACTCAGTGTAAAATGAGTCGCATGGAAACTGATGAGATTGTTGGGACAGCAGGGAGAAAAATGTATTGGGCTTCTGTTTTGCAACACAGACAGTTAGGTTTGAACTTTAAACTTAAACAGCTCTAAATCCAAATCCAGGGCAAAAGAGCTAATTCAAAAAGATTAGAAAATAATTTTTTCTCTAACGTTTCTAATTTAGCAACAAAAATTACAATATATGAAGAATATATTTAAGAATTTATAAAAACTATTTTTCCATTCTTATCTTACTCTGATACAACCAGACCTATATGCTCCTGTTTTAGGTAAATTGGGCTTAGGACAATTATTTTTGCTTTACTAAATGCCAGACTAAAAAGATTTAAGAATTTTTCTCCAAATTCAGAAGTCTACATAATTTAGTAGAATTTTCCTTTTAACCTGACTTCAGTCAAATGTGTTTTGTATCCCTTGAAAAGCTTCTCACAATAGTTTGCTAGAGTTTGGGCACTGCTGCCGAGTCAGGCTTAAATGCCATCTAGCTTGCAAACAAATTTTTAGCCCCTTCCACAAAATACCGATGGAACTAATGAAAAGTGTATAAAAAGAACTAGAATGATTTATTAAACATTTGCAACTTTCATGGGAGCTTGTGAATTTTATATTTATTTCTAAAATGAGTTTATTTGTATTTATTAGTGTCTTTTGATGCCAAGGTCACTGACTTTCTTCCAGGACGAAAGTGGAAGGAAGATGTATACAGGTAGGGAGAACAAGAGACAGGCCACCTGGGAAATTATGGCCTGGTCTGAGGCTGCCTCAAGCATGAAATTGAAGCCGTCCGACAATGCAACTCAGTGAAACCTTTCCGCTCGTATTCTAGAATAATTAACGAGCACAACCTCCTGTCACCCTGCTGCATTAGGCTGACCTGCCTATAGTCTCAGAACGGCCGGGCAAATCCACAGCCACCTCTCCACTCTGGAGCAGGTGGAACCGATGTAGAGGAAAGGAAGTGGGAGGGAAGCAAGTTCAAGTCTCAACACCGGAGAACTGACTTTGCAGTAGTAACAGATTAAACTCTTGAACAAAAAGGAACTGCTGACCACCAGAAGACATGAAAGTAATTCCTCTATATTCCTCTGTGACTCATAATTCTTTCCACAACATGAGTCACACATTTGTCTTACATTACATGGAAATGTATTCTGTATACAAAAGGTGAGAAGAGGTGAACAGGTGGACACTGTCATTTGTTAATAAATGGCATGGGTTTTTGATATTATCAAACTGTATAAAACTCAGTACACAAAATGCATAGTAACTGTTAATAAATTGCTTGTCATATCTTTTTACTAAGCTTAGTTTCAGTTCATTTTAAATGCTATCAAAATTAACCTTCATTGCATAGACATATTTAAAGATAACACTTTAGCAACATTTCATAAATGGCCTATCTATTAGAAAGTAAAGGAGCCTTACAAACTCTTCTACAAATTGTGCTTGTAGCCCACTAAGAAGAAAGTGAAAAGAAATTGATATGAGCATCTATGCAGGAGAACTGATGCAGACAGATTTTATCATACACTTGCTTTAATAACTTCCTTAAAGAGATTACAAACGTTCTATCGCTACAAATAATTTAAATTCACCTTGTAAGGGTGTAAAACATGCAAGCTGGTTAAAATGTTCATACACAATGCTCATAGCACAGCTGAGTTGTCAGATCAACATAAAGGTATTGATGGGCTACGATTTCTGCAGACGCCTGAGAAAAAAGGAGCGCCAACCAGCACGGAATGCTCTATTAGACGGTGCACAAAAACTACATCTTTCATACATAATTGTAACGATTATGTACACAATGAGACAACTTGTTGTTCAGAACGCTGGGAATTGCAGACATACATTTTGCAGTAATCTTACCGTCATGCTTTAAACTACACAACTGGAGAAATAAAGAAATAGCTCTATTCCAGCTTTGCATTAAAACTACATCACACAGCAATTGCTATGATACAACACACAATTTCCATGTCAACAGTCGGCATCCAATCATTTGTAGCTGTTGTACACTAGCAATATTCTGCAGTTATAACTGAGTAAGCGTTCAGGGTTCCCTCCTCCCTGCATGGACATTTGAACTCCAGAGGACAGGGTTCTAACAATCTTTGTTTCAAAGTTCCACACTTTTCCAAAAATAAACATTATGAACATTGAGTAAAAACCCTTTTCACAGCTTTTTGGCGTCTGCATTATCTTAGATTTAGTGTTCGAGGTGATCTAACTCTTGGACTTCTCAAATAATGACTAGAGTATCAGAGCAGTTTTGTGAATTTTCATACCTTCATCCCATTTGTTAAATAAACATCAGCTTTAGTGCTTAATTTTGACATTTTAAAAGAGCATCTTTAAAGAATCACAAATCCAGGTAAATTTGATGTAAAATTGCCTGGAATTATCAGGTTAAAAAAAGAAGAGGTAAATAAGTTTTCTTTATTCAATTCTTATTCAGACCTGGGAATAAAAAAATCCCACACATTCCAAGACAACAACGAAACCTTGAGAGAAATTAAAGCTGCAAACATTCTTTAAAATCAATCTACTTCTACTGTCCAAGTCTACACAAGTTTTTCTTGAATCTTTTCTCCAGCAAAGCTATGATTACCATATGGAAAGGAACTTGATGAAGGTAGTGGAAATGAGTGGATATGAGTGCTATAAATCATGACTACCACAAGTGGGTGAGAAGTCTTGCTGTGATGAGAGGCACCGCTTTGACAGTTTGTTTCTCTAGATGAATGGCTTTCATCAGCTGGATTGGAAAGAAATAAACCCTGAGGTATGGAGTAGAGTAGACCACAAAATAAGAGATGATCAATATGTGCAAAACATATCAGGACACATTAAGATGTAAATTGTATTCAAATTTTTTAATTACAAGTTTGAGTGTACCAATACAACATTTCCATTGTAAATGTGCTAACTTTAAGGCCTTGCAACAGAGTTTAGTTTGAAGCATATCAAAGAACCAAATGTTTTAAAATCCCCCGTTTTCTCAATTAAAACACAGCTGCTTTGATATCGTAATGGCAGAGCCGAAGGGGATGCGTACACTGTTGTTCTCTCAGTTTTATCTGACGACGCTTCTCAACCGTGAACAATGACTTGAGATTACTTGACTTCAATACTCATCAAAATTCTCATTTGTGCTAGTATACTTTCCTCCCATTCTCTTTCATAATGGGTTTAGAGACTTTTCAAGACAGCCTTTATCAGCATGCCTCCAAGTGTGAGATGCTTGAGTAGACCTGAAATAGATTAGTCACCGAGATGATACAAGACTTTTTATGTCATGAATATAAAATATCCTTCACATCTCACAAAAGTTTAGGCATTCTATGATGGGGGTTTTGTATCATATTCTTAAGTTTTCAAGCATCTGGAAAGACAGAATTAAACGAGTTTAGTTATATCTTTGTCCAATACATGGTAGACTAAAAGTGGCAAGTGTCCATTGTTCCTAAGCTTTCATGGTTAAACATCAAATAAGAGGAATAAAATTAATAAATAAATGAAGCATGAAACATTTTGTTTCCAAACAGATAAGTAATTTTACGAGCAAATCTTTGCAGTCACATCTCTGGTATAAAAAAAGAAGAGGAAGAAAAGGGAAGTTAAAATAATATATGAATGATTACATATAATCTAGATGTGAACTAGAAGAAATGAGCCGTTTCCTGACAGTTTCTGTTGTAATGCAGAAAATAGATAGAGAACTTTTGATATATATTTCTAAATTGATATCTGATCTCCAAATGACCAGTCTGCATATTAAGCCAAAAATAATTAGCTTGTTTTTCTAAACCTATATCAGTATTTTGATATCTAATCACGCCGATTCAAGCATGAGCTTTAAGTGACAGAAAGGTAAAAAAAAATAAAAAAATAAATAAAATTGCGAATGTAGTGAGAAAGTTTCAGGACGGTGCCCTTGAAATAACGTTTTGACAGCCGCATTACTCTCAAGTAAAACAGACTAATTATATGGAAAAAAGTGAGACTTGCATGACGACTGCATGGCTAAATACTATAAAATCTTCTGATAACATATTATGTTGTGAGAAATGTGCTGGTGATTGGTAAACAGACACAACGTTTGGCTCTGAAATACAGATGCCCCACAATATTTCTAATCTGTTTTTGAAAATTGATGCTACAACTGCAATAACTAATAAGCCACAAAGTCATAAGATCATGCATGAACCACTGCTTGTCTTACTGAGCTTTATTTCCAGAACTCCCCGCAGGCCCAGGTTTTTTCAGTGTGTAATTACAGAGAGCGACACAGCAACTGGGGTGTTTGTGCGTAGGTGTGTGCGCATCTGCACACGTGAGTTTCAGAGCCATCATTGGCGGTCCATAGTTAATCAGCAGTCGAGCAAAAGTCTCAGGGATCAACCCATCGATTCTCTCCCAGGGCAATCAATTCCATCAAGGCATTACTTAAACTGAACTTAGATCAGAAAGTGGATGACAAGTAGCACACAAAATGACAGAAACAAGATTGGTGCGCACAGTTGTTGGCTGGTAGAAGGATATTTAAAGGTCTTCAACAACACAAAGAAAGTGCTGAGAGGGAAAAACTAAAATACGTACAGAAACAACCAATGCAGATGCTTCTGGAAGGAACAGGTGGTACTGTTTATCCGAGATTGTTGAACCCTGGTAATTTGTACATCATTTAAGACAGTTTGCCAACAATATATGTCAAAAGATTCTGTACCATGAGTGCTGTAACTTAAAGATGCAATATTGCCCATATATGCTACTGCTGCAGAATTCATGCAAGTGCTAACTGTTTTTGCAGCAATGGCCTGATTAATGTTGCCTAATGTCACCCTTACACATGGACCCAGGTCTCAAGGTTTGGTGTCCTGCAACTTTTAGATCCATCTGAGTCACCCGAGTCGAATGATTCATTATATGTTTTTTTGCAAGGTTTGTAAAAGTATGATTTTATTGTAATGTTTGTCTCTGTCATAGTAGACAAGAAAGAATAGTATCTACTATGACAGAGACTAATGGAGATCTTTAAATAAACAAATAACCAAATAAGGCCAAATAATGAGGAAAGTACACAAATATGAACAAATGCAAAGTTTCAGTTCCTGTTGTTCCAACACTGTTTTATTTTTACCTCATAATGCATGTAGAATACCATAATAGACCTGACGTGATCAATGTATCTGGAAAGAGTTAGAGAACCTCTCCGTGTCTGACCCTGATTAGATATAATGAGACTAAACCACAAGTCTACTGATCTGATGAAATGGGTTAGATTTTAACCTTGCGATGAATACTAAATACAAGTATTGACTCCAGTTTTACCCACATACTTATGCCAGTGTGCACACTCTAAGATTTTAGAAAATGCATGTGCTCGTATGCAAACCCACACACGTTCTTGGCCTCTGTCAATCAAATTTATCATTGGGGATCTTCAAAGCCCCCTTTGATCACCTCTTTGAGATCCATATTGATGAAAAAGTGCCAGATAGGATGTGGGTTGTAGTGTGAGAGTTGAATGATAAGACTGAAGAGGAAAGACAGACTTCTAGCTCTGAACCAGGACATATATTTGATGAGTGTCTCACCAGTCCTGCATCTGTGAAGTAAATGGATGCATAAGGACACTGTGAGCAGTTTTGCTACAAAGATCATCTATGCAAGAAACTTGGGTAGAGTGGAAGTACACAAGGAGAAAAGACGGATGCCTCCAAACACCCCAAAAAAGAAAAACAGCAATTGCTTCGTTGGAAACACTTCTTACCCCAGGAACAGGACACAATTGAAGTCTTGGATTGAAGGAAATAAATAACTCAATGCTTAGCAAAAATAACAAAATACAGGATATCTTTGTTTGCCAATAATGATTAGCTTCAAATGCAACAGCTTTTCTATACGTTTCTGATCTGTATGAATAAATACATTTGACTGCAACTGCTGTCTCATTTATTCAGTAAAACTATGGTTTTTTTTCTCCAAAAGTTCCTCAGGTAGATGTAACTGACTTAATGTAATTAATAACTGCCTATGTCTAGCTTTGTGGTTGTAATTATAAGTCTCTCAAGTAACAGATCTAACCACAAGCAGTAAAGTGTCTATTAAAGGTTTTAGAAGGTATGTGAAGTAGTACAAAATATATACATAAGTTTTGCTGTGGACTACTTCATTAAACTTTAAAATATTGGTCTTTCCTACTCTGATCAGCTGCTTAGTAAGGTAAAAGTAATAGAGATAATTAGAAATTCTTTCTTTCCACTTTTCATGTTAGCTGTGTGGAAATGATGTAAAAGAAGTTAAAATCTTTTTCACTCTTTTGACCTTGATTAAACCACGTACGGCAGTCCAACTGAAAGCAATTTTCTGATGTAGTGTTCAAGGAATGGAAGGTTGCAAAGTGCAGCAAGCACAAAGAATGGGCATCCTTGAGAGTGACGAAAGTGTTACCAAAACAGAACTACTGTCAAGAATCCAGAATGATTGTATGAAAAAAAAACCTGCTGATGTAATGCAGATGTTTATGCTCTCTAAAATATGCAAGTTGATTTCTTTTTAACTCACGGATACACACGCCCTCACACAACATGTGTTAGCACATGTGAGACGTGTCAACTGTGTATGTGGGAATAGGTGTTGACCTACCTGACTCTCTGTTCCATCTGTCATTATATCAGTGTTTGCTTTTGTGGAACCGCTTATCAACATGTGTGGTTAAGTTCGCCTGTTGAACATGCAATGCATCTGTGAAGCTACTTACTGCAGATTGCATCAGCCTCATCCGAACCATCTGCACACTCTGGTTCTCCGTCGCAGCGCCACCTAGCAGGCAGGCATTGTCCGTTCTTACAGGCAAAGTCAGTGGTCGCACAAGTCTTCTTTGCTGTGGAAATGAAAGAAATGTTTACTGTGATAAACCTGCGAAAAGAAATCCTGTAGCTAATATACACTGGATTAACAGCATTATTGCTCTTTAAAAACAGTACTGTCTTATCAGTGACAAATGTACACACTAACAGCATGTGGCAAAAATGAGCAGAAAAGAAACATCTTAAAATTCATTCAAAAAGGCCAATTAATTTAAATCCGACAAAAGTCAAAAGATAATCCCTGAGCTAAAATTCCAAACCAATTTTCCAGTTAAATTTTTATTTAATCATAAGCAAGTAACATTTTGACTCAAACTGTCGCCGGCTGCGTTCCAGGTGCTGTGTTCACAAGCAGCTTAGAATGTAGGAGGTTGAGAGGCCTTCGATAAACTATTCCTTGACAAAGATTATGTTTTCACACCAACTTTGGGTCAGGGACATATGCTAGGTGAAATCACATGTCAAAAAGTATGTATTCTGTCCAAACTATGTTTGTATTCCAAGATTCCTTTTCTTAGCAAAGGACCGGATGTGCAAAATGTATTTTGAAGGACAAGTGTAACTTCCATTTTTCTGCTCTGTACAAGAGAATATCTAATTTAAAAACCATCCTGTATATAACTGACTGTATCCTTCTCCAATTGTTGCCTTCTCCTTTACATTTTCAACTCACAACTCGACAAATTGTGCATCTGCGCTTTACTTTGAAAGAAAAAAAATCTGACCGTATACTGTGTCTGTACAAGTGTGTTTTAACAGTTTTATACTTAGCACACAGATTTCACTTGGTGTCAAATTTCCTCATTTTTGTAGGTTTATGAAAGATGTGTTCCCCTAACAAAGGACACTCTAGAATAGTGGAGGATTTTGTGTTGAAAACATTTACAGTAAATTGCATCACAGATTCATTTTAATGAATGACAATGATTTGCTCCAGCCCTGGCAGTATATCCTCTTGTTTGTAAAGCGGGACCCTTATTAGCTTGAAGTTTATTGTGTATAGTGCATGACGTCCTGCAGTGTTGGTGTGACTGACAACACCTCTGGGAGCAATAATTATGAAGTACAAGCATTGAAAACTGACACCATCGCAGCAGTGGAGATAGATCCTTTCTATATGTATATGAAATTTTGCTTACAATGTAAGGCGAAGAATAAATTACATGTGCACACGCTCACCAGCAAACACACAATATTGATTTTTATAAGAGAAAAGAGGCTGCTTGTTGGGGGTTGAAGACATTAGAGAGATAGAACTGAAGAAGGTGTAGGTCTAGAATAAATCAGCAGCATTTCCCTGGAGACTTGCAGAGTAGTCCGAGCTACAGACAAAGGTAAATAGAAAGAGCAGGATGGAGAAAACGGGGATACAGAGACAAAATGTGTGACGGAAATGCACTGCCGTTGCAGGGTCTCATGTAATGCCATCAGTCATCACAAAGGATCACATAAATCCCCTTCATTCCTACCAGCATGTTAGCATAAATCCTATCTCTTCCTGTCTGCTTTTCCTTTTTTCCATCTTTCACTGAATCTCTGCTTATAGCCTGATAACAGAGATTTGTGGAGCATGCAAGGAATGTCCCCTCGGAAGTAAAAAAAAAGAAAAGAAAAAAGTGCAGTCAGTGGCATCTTAAATCACAATAAGCCTCATGTCAAATATCCATAAATTAGGATTTCCTTTCACACTCATGTAACATCACCTGATGTAGGTCATCTTAATCTTCAAAAGCAACGTTTTAAAATCAGAGGAAAGTGCAAAAGAGCGAAAGTAAAAGACAGGGATACAACATACAGTTTATGAACACAAAAGACTCATTAAAATAAAGAGGCTTGTAAATATAATCCCATCAGTTTCCAACAAATCTTTCTTTTCTCTTAGAGAGCAAATGAAATTTGATTCCGCTTGCCCTTTTAATCTACGGGTGAAAGGAACTGAAAAGCTTGTGTCCATCAACAAATACAATATGAATTTTACATTTCTGGAAGATATTGTAGGCAAACACATTCAAAGTTAAAACTGTGATATGACTATTATTTCAATTTTTCTGTGTCCGGAGCTTAAATGCTCAACAGTGGGAAAAAAAACAACAAAAAACAAAACAAAAAAAAAAGTATACCGATAAAACAAATTCAATCACAAACTTGCAATGGATTTCTTCAAGACTAGAGACTAGTCCTATATTTAATAATTTTGACTTTAGTCCTTCATGTAAACTAGTATATAAAACAATAGTATATATACCAATATAAGACAGTGGCCAAGTGTCAACTGATGCATTCACTTTGTGGAACACATCACTGCCTCACCCTGCTCTACTCTGATGTATTTGAACAGACAATGTATAAATTTAAATTCTTCTTAAAATGTTGAAATCATAAAGAAAAAAATACATAGAGGAGTCAAGAGGACAAATTTATTTTCTCTCAACATTGAAACCTATTTTACTTGTCATGATGACCGGTGAGGAATGCAATTTTTATACAAGTTTTAAATTACAGTGCCCATGTTATTTTTTTGTAATTCATGTAAACCTAACATTTAAATTATATTCTTAAAAAGGTCTCAAAGCATCTTAAAATGAACTTAATTTAACTAAGAATCGGAAAGCCTGTTTTCAGTACCAGCTCTTTCATTTTCATATAGTACAGTCTATTAGGGAACTCCAAAAACATAAAATAACTTCAACTTTTTTTTCTTGCTCCGACAGTAAATGTAAAATTTTTTACTCAATTAGCAACACAGATTCACATCAATGACTTGATTGAAAAGATGTGCATAACATGATTACTAACTGTAGAATCAAACAATGTAGATGGACTAGAATGTATAAAGTCTGTTCATGTTTTTCAACGCTTCTGAAAACTTGCTGATGCACACGCAAACACCTGCTTATATTTGAATTCTGATCGACCAAGAACTGTCATATACGAGCGTCATCCATATGGAACAGTCTGAATGTGGCTTATGAGGTGTGAGAGCGAATGTGGAGAAAGAGAAGATGTATAAGCACTTTAGACAAACACACACACACGCACCCCATCATGCAGACACACACAGCCTACATACCATCCACCCTTCCACCTAGAGTGGAGACGTAACGTTTTATTTTAGTCCCCCGTCTCCTGATGGAAAAAGTGATGAATATGTATGTGAGAAACAGACACACCGGTGTAGCTCCTGGCAGATTTTATCGACATTATTGAGCCATCAATAACTTTGTTCACATTTAAATTGCACCATCAAAAGCTCAATTCTGCCCCATCATCCCACTTCACTTGCAGTTCTCTAAGGTATTTATTCTATATGTTTTGCAAACTATTGTCCTGTTCATTTCATGACTTTGGCATAATGACATTCAGTTTATTTACATTTATTTTGATCTTTGCTTTCCTGACAATGTGAATGCTAATTCACAGGTATTAAATAATGTATTCCGGACAAGTGAAGGATTATGCTGTTACAGGTATACATTATCATAAATAGCTTTGCAGGGTGGCAGGTGCTGCTGGCCTTTACACCATGCATTAATTCTTTGCACCTCTAAGGACTTTCTCTGCTGAAATCATGGCATAAAGCTTAGAACAACTTGGTTTTGCTCATAAAAGTTAAAGTAACATCTAGCAACCACACCACATAAAACTGATGTTACCTATTCATGGCATACTTCTACATGTGATCAGAAAGATAGGACTTTGTGACAGATTTTCCCATTATGATCAGATAATATGTAAAACAAAATTACCCCGGTGTAAACTTTACCACAAAATGTGTCAACTTTGCCACATTTTGCCATGTAACAACCACAAACGTCCAGTGTTTATTTGGGATTTTATGTTGTGGATCAACACGAAAATCCATAAAATGAAAGAAGAATGATACATAGTTGTCACTTTTAACTCCCTTATAAACTGTAAATCAAATTTAGTGGAAAGAAAACCGCTTCAGCAGTCCCCAAATTACTAAAAAGAGTTCACTCCTGCAGAGTTTAATCTCATTACAAATGTAGTTGTTCTCCTGAAGGAAATTTGTTAGAGAACATTTGTGAATGAACAGCATAAAAAAGACAAAGGAACACAGCTACCTGATGCAACAAATAAAAGCCAACACGTGACACTAATGTAGAATATCAAGCTGGACGTTTTACTTGAAAGACGACTTAGAGACCATAATGGTGATTTAATGGATATTCTGACACAACACGGAACTGAATATTCATTCAGTGCATAGTTTACTAGGGATCATTTAAATTAATATAATGTAAATGTGTCAGACTTGGTCAAATCTCAATTAAACCACTCAATTAAAGCTTTTGGGACTTAATCTAAAGCTAGTCTTTATACCTCATAGAGAAATTGGGAGCAATTGTCTTGTGCTCAGGAATCTTATGCAATTATATCACATGGACACACTGTCATTTTAAAACTGCCTTTATCTCTTGTCCAAAAGCAAATGTAATTTAATATTTTGCTGTAGGCCTTTGTATGGTTTTTAAACCAATTTTAAACTATACATCTAAGTCTAACAAATCCTGCTCTGATTTTGATACTCTTAATGCCGCACCTCTAATAGGTCAGACAGTGTCAATTCATTGACATATCGGTAGCTCTACTAATGCATTAGAGTGAGAAAGCATTGGGTAGATTAGCAGTTATCTACCCTTTAAATACATATCATTGTGTTAATGTTTAATGTTAATGCTCTGCTGACATTCAGCAACTGTCACTCTGAAAACCCCAGGGATCAATGAGTGACTAAGTCAACCCACTGATGTTCACCTCGAGTATAACCAACCTGCACAAGCTTGCAGCTTATTAGGATTCTCCTCTACGTATTACTGCCAAGATGTTTTGGAACACTGGTTCAAGACGAGAACAAGTAAAGGTCATCCTGTTGCCTTGAAGTCATTCAATTTTCCATTCCGCTAGACACGGCGTAAAAGGAATACAGAAATAAAACAGTGACCGAAACATAAATAACTAAGGGAACACTGTGTCACCTGTAATCAGGATCTTTTCACTCCACATACCAAAATGTGGATTTCCTTCTCTGAGACTTGCTACATGCAATTTTTACTTATGCTTGAAAAAAAAAAATAAATCAAATGTCTTACCTTTGTCAGATATATTAAGTGAGCTGAGTGGAAACCTTTCCATCTACTTACTATCAAAAATAATATTTAGCTCTATTTATATTTATTTCTGGTCACCTACATTGGAGGAAATCAAACCTTGGATTAGTATTAAACCTGGGTTTATCGTTACACCAATGTGACTTCTTTTTTTTTTCAGCTATTTTAGTGCAGACAAAAGCAAACATGTCGAACAGCAAACATACAGATATTTTAAACTGCCTACAAATATATTAAATATAGAAACATACAATATAGATATTTAACAAGAAGGAAAATTGAAAAAATGATGGTGCATGACATGATATCTGGGTGTACATATTCCAAAATGGCTCACAAAAGATTAAAAAGTGCAGAACAATGTAGATAAACAACCTGTAAATACTGTAACCAGTGTTTAAATTAGACTGTTTTTTGTTTTTTTTATTTGTTACATTGTTAATCTAAAACAATATGAAAGCTTTGCAAAACCCAGCAATATATGGCCTTTAAACTCTATAAAGAGAATGTATTCATACTTCCTTTCAGAAAACATGAAAAGCGTCACCTGTAAGTACAAAAATGTCCTGTAACAATGCATGCCAGAAAAACAACACAAAAAGAAAAAAATATGGTTCAGTTCTTCTATTACTGTGAACAACTATAGGGAACAGGACCCTCAAAGAGCAAGCAAGGCAAGAGAGCAAAAGGAAGAAAAATGAGAAAAACTACAGAAAGTGAGAAAGAAACGAGTGTGCTGAATGTTGGAGAAAGAAGAGAAGAAATAGATGGTCTTCCACATTGTTGTGATCGGTTAAAGAGCTAAAGAACGGTGCATGTCAGATGGAGGAAAGAGACCGTTAATCAGCGGGTAGAGGTTAGACCACAAATGTGGGGGAGAGGAGAACATAAAATGTGATGACTAACATAGACAAGTATAATGTTGGTCTTTTGAGGAGATTAAAGGCTCATTGAATTTCCCAATAATCAGTTGGCTACCAAGTCACTGTGAACAAGCAGAAACAGCAATTTCGCTTAGACTGCAAGACGAGACCGAAGATTTTGTAAGGCTGAACTTTACTATGTTAAAATCTAAGTAACTCATTCACATACCAACTGCAAAAATACGTGTACATAAAAAATAAATATGAATAAAAGTGCTTTGTCCTCCAACTAACTGCAAAAAAATGTAATTGCAACAGAAATGGAAACGAAGAGGTTAAAAATTTTTCAAAGTTAATCTTTCTCAACAGTATATTTGAAATAATCTTTAAGTCACTTCATATATTATCATTATACTTTAATGACTTAATAAAAGACATGAAAACAAAATAGAGTTAATAATCCAATAAAATGAATTAGCATAAATGAAATAGTCTATTTGTAGACTCAGATCCATACACTACAAAGGCTAGCAATGTGACGTGAACCCCAGACCTGTATTCCAGGGAGCAGTCTGATCAAACACACAATATACTATGCTGCTTTCTCAGCATCAAATACCACCTACAGGTTCAAAGAAGCTTGTTACCATTTCATGAGCCCCTTCTTAGGGCTCAAGAGAACCAGACCTATAGGCCAATAACTTTTTGAAGCAAAAAACATACAAAAAACAAGAGAATCATTTATGTTGTGCACCAGATGCGAGTAGAACTGGGCAGGACCTAGAGCGCCTGGGTGACATTTGAATCATATAATCTGGTAAAAAACGACCCTGAAGACCAGCGGGGGGTAAGATCAAAGAGAACTGAAGAAAAGGTAGAAAGCAACTTCAAATACTCTGTAACTTCAAAACGACAAGAAGGGAAGACAGCTGAAGTTTTTTTCAGAAAGTTCATATCCCTGGATTTCTTATTATTGCATGAATTGACATTTAAGTAGGTGACTATTTGGTTCATCTCTGTATAAAGTTATGAGATACCTTTTCCTGAGAAAATTGCATACAAATGTGAAACTTATAAGATTTTGGTGAAAATAGAAGTAATTAAAATATCACAATAAAAGCAAAGTATGGATTTGATAGAATTGGGCAGGTTTAAGCCTACATGCTTACAGCCAAACCTGGTAAACAAGGCGCCTCAGACCCCTGTCTTAAGTCCAGATAGGGCTCTACGGAGAGGAGGGTGGTTGAAATCCAAACAGGTTGGGATAAAATATTAATAGCTTATAGTTTACACAAACAGCATAAAACATACCCTCTTAAATGCAGGAAAACCATCACTTCTTGTTTGTAAGTGAACTGCAATAAAGTGCAATGCAGATAAAAATCATGTGGTAATCATACACTTACTGCTTCTAAAGCAGGATGAAAAAATAATAAGCTGACAAAAGAGACTTTGAGGAAGAAAGACATGCAGTCACAGAGGCTAATCACTTTTTTTGTTGTGTGCGGAAAGATAAAACTGTTTACAACCATATCTCTCTTTCCCGATTTCAGAATAAAAACAAGTCGCCACACATCCTCTGTGTTTCAAGCTCCTGCAGCCAAATAATATGACTTAGTTCAATCTGATTTGGAGCAACATCCAGAGGAAGCTAATGAAAAACCTGTTTTACATAATATTCAAACAAGTTTTATCATAGGGGAACTTAATGGCAAACAATAGATGCTTACGTCCAAGACAAGCTTACATTATTTGGTTTACCTAGTGGCCTGATCTTTCTGTTCAAATGAAGAAAAGAAATATGGGCATGAGCTGAAAGTCAACCCTGTTTGCTAGACACCTTGACCAAATATTAGCACTTTAAAATGGCAGCCTAATTTCCCAGCACTTTACCAGATATTTCCTTCCTCAGCTACAGACTTGACTTAAATATTCAAACTTCTGTTCTTTAAACATAAATTTAATTTTCAAGCTTTATTTCATACCGCATATTTCATTGTGTGGATGATTCATTTTAAATGTGACTTTCTCAAGTCAATGAACACAAACCATCAGTATGAATGCACAAGTGTGTGATGTCGGTGCATATTCTGAGTCATCTTGTGGCTCCTGTTAGCCATCTATATTAAACTGAACAAAAATAAAATAAAACTAACAGAGGAGGTGTCTGAAGGTACTACTTACCAAACTTGCAATGAAGCCTTGACTTTGTTTCTCTTTTTTTAATTCAACTATTCCAACCTTAAACTATGAAGTGACCATAGTGGGACTTCATGTCTCAATATGAGCTCACAAACCTGAAAATCTTGATTGGCGAGTTTAACCTAAACAAGTTTTATGATGGCAACAGTTACATACATAATAAACAGTTTTTTAAATCTATTTGATCACTTTGGCTGTTTTCTAACATTATGTTGGCTAAGAAACTCAAATTCTTGAGCATTCTGATAAGATTGACAGTCTTGCAGGTTGTGTTTCGTACATCCACACACTTTCACATCTTCCCAAAACAACAAGATTTGCATCAGACACATGTCACAAAGACCCTCCAAGTTGAGCTCCATGCTTGCCCCCCTTTTTATTGCTCTGTCTTACTTTCATGTCACATTTGATCTCTGCAAATTATTTTTGAAGTTGAAGGAAACATGAGCTGAATGAAGACGAGTAGATCCAAAGCACGAGGGATGATCAAAGACAAAATGAGGATAAAAAGTGTTCAAGTGAAATGAACATGGTTCCTCCAAATGAAAAGTGTCAGTCTGTCTGTTTTACTTTTATGTTCCAACATATACAGACAGTACTTTGAAAACCATTCATACCCCAAAAATCATTTTAAGTTTAGTCAATTTACAACTAGATATGTCAGTACACATTATTTGGATTTTATGTGAAATATCAACATAAAGTACTCAATATTTTTTAACTTCAAAGATCAGTGCAGGCTTCTCTATTATTATCTTTTAAAAATTTTGAGATTAAACATTTTTACCTTTGTATCCTTGCCCTTTAATTTTTGCAGCTATGCATTATTTTGTGTTTGTCTTCCACATATTTAACATGTGAAGTAGGTAGTGCAAATCTAGATGAATAAAATTATTTCCTTTTTACCATAGATGTCTTTCCCGTTTTATTTTTCTTTTCTTTTAGTTTCCCTCTCCATCTCCTCATGTCCTTTGGACGTCACACTTAACTTTTTTTTAGACAAACCATCATGAGTGCAGAGATCTGAGACTGGAGCCCCTGTATGCTGCACTGGTGTAGCTTCAGAGACTGCTAATTAAGTCACCACACAAAAGGGCCCACCAAGGGAGCACGTGGTGAGGAAAAAACAAGCAGAGCCAGTTTTTTTTCCTTAGATTTTTTCTCCTTTAGATGATTTAGTCAGATGGAACCTTGTAATGGCTCTTGAACTCACATTTGGGATTATACAAATTCTGTCCTCCACAAGGGGGAGAGGTAAAAGAAGCTGGAGTGGGTTGTACTCACAGACGTCTGGGTATGAGGTCATTTTCTCAGCTTCTGTATCGTTTATTAGAAGTGACACATGTACAGCCACATCTCATTGTACCGCATTCAACCAGTACACCTAAAAACACTCTGACTCTACAAATCCCCACTAACAGCAGACCATTTAGGCGACATTTCGCTCTCAGGCTCGACCTGCATTGATTTATTAAACACTCAGACACCGATAGCAAACCTCTTACTCACACCCATACCTGCACACCCCAACACACACACACACGATCCCCTCCCCCACGTCTTACCCCAATACTCCAGGCTCAGTATCAGACACTCTTTCCTAGACATGGCCATCGTTTTAATGATATCAGCCATAAAAACTCTCAGTCTGCTCCACTTCACATTAACATTTAAAATCTCCAGTATTTGCTTTATTTCTCCAGATTTTCTCCAAAGCTGTTGCAAATCTGCCTTTTGTCTTCATTGAAAACAAATGATTGGATGACTGTGGAATATTAACCAAAACAATAATTGTGTCTGCTTTGGCTCATATTGGTATTTCTGATGTTCAAATTGTTCAATTGGCTATGTTGTGGGGAATAAAACATTTTCTTATCATGGAAAAAAGACTTCATTAGCTATACAATCACATACATGCATTACTGTGAAACGTACTTGTCCCCTTAAAGATTCCATTAGATTTTTGCTTTTGTCAGTCTTAAATGTTTTAGACAAAAAAATATCAAAGATAAACTACAGAAATAAAGATGTCACTTTCACATAATTATGTCATTTGTGGAGGGAAAAAAAAGCTACTTGCAGTAACCTGCTTCTATTAGCCCCCTAAATATAGTAACTTCTGCCATGCTTGGTGAAAACTGTCTTCACATCAGTTGAGATCCAACTTTTACATTGATGTAATGGAAAACTGGTCCAATATAGATAGATAGATCTTTAGTTATGCCATGATAAGCAATTCATTTTATACCAAGTAACAATAACAACAACAAACACACCAACCACTAATTAGTTTGAGGGAGTGGTACTAAATTTACTTGCTTCAACCAACGGAGGTTAAAAACACAAAACTTGTCAATCAAAAACATATAGGTATGACTAAAATGGTGAATATTCTTTGCAGAAACGTTTTAGTCCACCCACTGTTTTAAGTCGTTACAGCATCTCAATTGCAATTAAAGCCAGACTTTGACTAGACCACTCCACAGGAAGGGAATGGACAATGCCTCCAATTGTGATTTGTTGGAGACCTAAAGCCTTAAAAAAACCTTTCACATAATAGATGTCATTGACTTTGTTTCTCATGTGTTCTTGAAGTTCTTCAAATCATGACCCAATAAGTCACTTTTAGTTTACGTCATGACGTCAGAAGGGTTATGATTAGCTTTCACAAAGTGCCAGGATTTTTGACTAGCTTTTTGGAAAATTTCTATTTTCCTGGTATTAAATTTTATTTTATGATTTTAAACATTTAACTGTGAAGAAAAAGAATAAACAGAAAAATAAATCTGTTGGAGGAAAACATCTTCAAGAGACGATAGTGTGCACACAAATAGAAATTTTCTCATATGCACGCATAACTGTCCCATTGGATCTATAAAACCCTTGTGAAACCTGGGGGAGGGGACATACAGTGTCATCTGGAAGCTCTGTTTGTCCAACCCCCTTGCACCTACACATGCAAAGATACACACAATCTGAACACAAATATTGCTACGTGAACGTCTAAGCGAAAGACACAACAGGAAGAAATAAAGATGCCCCACTGCTTCTGCCTTACACACTTTAATAAATGACAAACTATTCACCTGTTATTGCTTTCAAAGAACACATGCTAAATTATCAACAACCTTCATTACTAAGGTAATTAATAAACACAAATTACGAATGTGGCACCCCACATAACTGTTGTGGATGTGGCAGCACTTCTTCAAATTTATAAAGTCGAATCTTTAATTATCATCCTAGTAAGTGACTGACGAGCAAAAAGAGGCAATGTTTCAGGAGCCGCCTCCACATACACAAAAGAAAAGTCTTGTACCAGCAAACAACATTCCCGCTGGCTGTATGAATCAGTGCTCACTGTGGGTCTTCTAATTCCCTTCTTGTACAGCCCTGTACTTCCTCCATCGCCATTCAAGTCCCTAACCAGCACACATGCCGCGCACTGCTGGTCAGGCCACGTGACGGCTACTACTGGGCTTATTATCAAAAATCAGCACTCGCCAGAGGGAGTGGCTGGGGACAAGGAGGAGAGGAAGGAAGAGGGCATTCCAATAAAGCCTGCTGTGCATCTACAGACAAAACAGGAGGACAAATTCCTATTGTTGATGCTGTAAAAGAAAAATAATTTAAATTCCAAATGATTTCAGCTTGGAAACAACAAAGAGCCTCCCAAAGGTCACCAGGATCATTTGTGTGTCTGTGTGCCTTTATTTACTTAAAAATCCCAACAGAGGTTTTATGTTGCTGTTTATTTTATCTTCAGAAAAATATAAATGAAGGTTCCAACATGTTTTTAGTTGCTTTGACTGCCCAGAAGTGACGGCAGAAGGCAATCATCATGGTTTTTGTTAGATGCTGACCCCACCCCTCTCACGATTCTGTTCCTCTCTCTATTAGGAAAAAAAAAAAAAACACAGGACAGCACATGGCATTTTCTCCTTTGTTTGTCTCTCATGTGGCTTGATTTCCCGTTACTTTTATGGTCCTCTTCCACCTTTATCTTCAGCCTTTTACTCGTCTTTACCTCTACATTTATTTCCCCAATTGAAAATTGTCAGCTCTCCCTTTTGTGTCTGCTCTGCTTGCAATAGCTGATCAAATTTACACACAAAAAACACATTAAATTATTAAATTGTCACTAAATGAGAATAAATGCTCAGTGGAAATATCCTCACCTTTGCAAAGCATCACAAATCTGTTGGGTTTAAGTTAAATATGATGTTTTGCAGATATTATGATTCAATACTTGTGTTGATGAACATGTCTTTTTTCATGTTTAGGCAAGTGTTCCTAGTTCTATCAGAAAAAATTAAATATTACATATATTGAGCCTTTCTTATAGTTTATTTGAAATTCATTTTTGCATTTTTGAGCAGGCCATAAATGAGATAAAAGACAGGTGCATCTCAATAATTTAAAAAAAATGCTTTATATTGATTACACAAAGACTTGCCATCTGTGTTGATGGTTTCATTGACGGCTTGTTAGAAAACCATAACATGAGTTGCTTTGACTTTCTGAGAATCCATATTATGAATTCACAATACAACTCTTTAAGAGATAGGTAAATATTATGAACCCCATGTTTTTTAGAGAATGTATAAAAAGTTGACGTCACATTACAACAGAGCCAAAGGTAGCTCAGCAAGTGTAGTGATTCAATAATGACAGAGCTTCATGTTTTAGTGCTCCAGCTCTGTCTCAAGCCAGCTGATATTGTCTGAGTAATCATATTTTCCCTGATAATCCCTTCAAGGCCAAGATACCCGATCATCGTCACCCACATGAATGAAGTTCAACAATGACTAAGCTCTTTTCATTTTGTCCTCAAAGCTGCTTGATTTTTGAACATTACGAACGAGGACAGAAGGAGAGGTACTGGGCGTCATTGATTTATGAATCATCCTACACTATGAGTGGGTTAAAGGAGCTTTTCTTTCAGATTTAGTCGAATGACATCTCAACTTTACCCAGACAGGGTTCTGGAAATGGTGTTCGTTTATGTGGGGAGATTTAGTCAAGTCAAGTCAAAGTGTATTTATACAGCACATTTACAATTCCCTGAGCTGACCAAAGTGCAAACTGCAAAATATAGCATCACAGGTAGATAAATGATAGAATAGAAATAAAATTAAATTTAGTAAAAAATAATAAGACAAATATAAAACTGGCAAAGATTCCAAAAGCTAGTAGTATGAATAAGGACCAAACAATTATGAAAATTTAGCAGCAGTAATTTTCTCCCATCTTTTAACTTTTCTTATTTAGACGGCAAGCCTCAAGTTGGTCCCAATTTTAAAGGCTGGCATCATGTACGCCAAGTCAACTCTTTTTAGAACCTCGATATTAAAGATTATTTGAGTAGAAGTGCAAAGATTAATAAATTAGCCTTTGCTCGACCCAAAATGAAAATGTTGAGATTCAAATAGTTTTGACATGGCAAAAGTATGCTTTGGTACCAACTCAAAGAGCCATTTTCTTGAGTTTTCAGTCAGAAGTGTACACTATGATCTATACAACAAGGTTTTTTAGGTCTGTGTCTGCTGCCAAGGAAGCACACATATGTCTGACAAAAAGATAAGAAAATCCATATAAACAGATAGCTACTAACTACTGTTCCATAAAGCTCTAAATGGGGGTTTGACAGAAGATGCATTTTTAAAGGAACTCAAATATAAAAATGAATTGAAAATCTAAATCATCAAAAATGTTGCCAGCAGGACATATGACTTCATGTATTTATTTAAATTAATGACAAATACATAAAAAAGAAATGCATTTTACAGAAACATGGTTAAGATTTGCTTACCAGTTACACAAAACAAACCATTAAAGATGCAGCTACAAACAAGAACGGATTCAACAGAAATGGCCTAAAGTTACCTAGAACTGAGAAGCTCTTTTAATCATCGTGGGTATCAGGGCCACGGTGAAGAAATAACTGCTCTCAAGCTTCTTCCTTCTGCATGCTTTCCAGTCACCTAGGTGTATCCACGGATACCCCTGGCCACCAGAATACAAATACAAAGCAGACGCTCGCTTCTTAGCCCCATTACCACACACACACAAATCCTAAAGAACCCTGTCTTTCCCCTGGGCCACCACATCTAATGCCTTCCATCTTCATTAATTGTTTTTTGGTTAGAGATGGTAATAGAGAACAGTTTGATAGTAACGGAATAAGGAATTTTCCTCCAAAAGATCTGTTATGCATCTTTGAACTTTCAAAAGGCGGTTGTCTTATATATTTCTGCTTTGAGGTGAAAGATTTAATTTTACTCCACAGAACAAAGTCTGTTTTTTTTTTAAGTTTCACACTGGCTTCACCTATTTATCCAATTTTGGACATGTTTGCACAGAGGTTCTGTGTTGCTTTTGGATCACTTTCAAAACCAAACAGAGGCTAGATGAAACAAAAAAAAAAACTCCTAGCAGGTGCACTTGGCCTCACAGCACAATATCAGACTAGCCACTGGCCAAAGTGGAGATCGAGTGGTGCCAGGAGGGCCGAGATGGAGAAGCAAAGTGTGGGTGACACATGGTGATGGGGTGGGCAGGTTTTTGGGGCCAAGCAGTGTGCAGGCATGGCTTTTTCTGTGGCACAAAACAAAGCCGACCTCTTCATAGTCATCCAGAGATGCAAATTGCTCTTCATCAAACTTTCACACTTGGCTTCCAGTGAACAAAATGAAAACCCTGCCTGTTTGGCGAGAACTGCCAGTAAAACTCACATCCTCTGTCCCCTTTCAGCAGAGAAATTGGCACATTTTAGATGAACAGCAAGGTGGGCACACATACACCTTACAGAGTCGGTTTTACAGACAAACTGGGCATCCAAAATAACTCATACACACAAACCACTCTGGGCGCAGCTTTCTTTCCTCTAGCTGTTTTTTGGATTCGGCATCCCAGAGGGAAGCTTGTGATGAGCCCTGCGCATAGTAGGCTGGGCAACAACCATCAAAGACATCCCTGCCAGAGGGATATTTAGACCTCATCAGTCTCATCCCAGAGGCTCCTACAGGTGAGGCAGAGGGGTGTGTCTGCGTGGGAAAGAGAGATAAGAGAAAGTGGTTGCACAGCCTCTTGTGCATACTGTCTATTTACAAGAGACACCTTTAATATTTCAGGTAGCACTGTCCTTATTTTGCCCCTTCCCCCAAACCCTCTTCCTTTTGTTGTCAATTTCAGATGGTGATAATCTGAAATGTACAGATTTAAGCTCACAAAAGGACTGTTATTCAGTAATACACTTAATTCAGCAGTGTTGACTGAAAGAAAAGGAGGTCAAATTTATAAGATAGGAATACCTGAAAAGCATCTCTAAGGTTTTGTTGCTTCAGCTTGGACTCAAGTGGCTGTTTGTGTTCTGTACAACTTGTGCAAAGCACCAGAGGGGTTGTCTGAACCCATTTCAGCACCTAAATGTCTGGCTAGCTGTTATGATGATCTTACATTTACATGGATTCTTTCCAATAAAAAAAAAAAGACACACACAAAACACAAACACGCCACCCTATGATTATTTTATGAGGTGCACCTTGTTTATGCCAGTGTGGATACTTCCTTATTTTCAGAACTGTTGTCATTCTTCATGGAATTAATGGAACAAGGTGTAAGAGATTTTGGTCCACATTGACATGTTAGCATCAGACATATGGCAGATTTGTTGACTCCACATAAACAATCATAATTTTGCATTCGCAAGAATGGAACTGGATTGAGATGTACTGATTCTGGAAGCCACTAGGGTACAATTAACTCACTGTCATTTTAGCTTATGTACTTGTTTTTACCACATGTCTATTTTAGGCAATATTTATTTTAATTCATTTTACTATTTAATGTGCATGGCATTACATAGCTTGTTTTAACAGCCACTGGAACTGAAGTGCAAAAATTTTATCTTATTTATTTCGGTTGTACTTTTTGGTGTTTCCCTTTCATAGAATTCTTTAGTGGGTTTCCAAGTATTGTCAATAATGTCTTCCAATAACACATCACTACATAGTCAAATTTTCACATTTCTGTTAACATTTCACATTTTCAAAACAAGGAAATATGGTGGACCGCTGGTGAATTGCCTTTGCAAGTTTTCTGGTGGAAAACCCTGCAGCCAAATATCAGATATCTCATTTTATGTAGTATACTTGACAAAAAGGACTGCGTAAGGCAGAGAACTTACTGATTAGTATTCTTTAGTGACAGTGTGAGTGGACAGGCTTGCAATCAGAATGCAAGAAAGTCCTCTTTCAAATTGGGAAGCAATGAGGGTGAGGGAAATGAGACAAGCTAAGTCCTGTCCAACATGTAAACAAAGCTTCAAACACTGCACTTACAATGCTGCACGGTTTAAAACCACAAATGGAAGGGAAGGCAAAGAGATGGCCTCTCCATTTCTTTTAAGGTGCATGCAAACCTCTTAAATGCTTTTAGGGGCGGTCAAGGTCTCTAAAAGTCGTTTTTTTAATGCTGTTTTACTTTTCATGGAGAAAGTAAACATCTTCTAAATGTTCCATCTGAAATAAATCAGCAAGAGAATAGTTCTGATGGGAGGACAAAAGCATCAGAAGTCATGACCGTGAGCAAAGAAAAGACAAACCAAAATCCTTGGAATCAGGATCACCTCAACATGCATAAAATGGCATCTTAATTACAATTTAATTGAAGAACTGACTATAGATAAAAGAAAGTAGATTGAAAAATATTACTTATTTATATCTATAGAATCTTGGCTCTCAAGAGAGCTCATTGCTTATTATTGTGGTTTAAATAACCAATTATCGGAAACAACTTTGTACAAAAATATGCCAGTTATTTCTTGTGCGTTTAAGTAATAAATGAGTTTATGTGAAAATATACAGTCTTTTATAGCAGTAAGCTCTTACACTGACCAATATTAGTGCCATTTAAACATTTTTGTGCAAAATAAATCCAATAATGTCAACAGAATAAATTGCAATATAAATGAAGGTTCCAGTTTGCAACTATATCCAAACAGATCCTACTGAATCCTAAAAGACATTTTACAAGCGATAGAGATGTGTGATTTCTAAGGGGAACTTGGAACTTCCTCCCGCATCCACTTCATTCTTCATGCCCCTTCCTGTCTCTTTGTCCCCCTTTTCCCCATCTGTCCATCTTCTTTCTCTCCCTGCACACTAAACAGTCTTTTTGTGGTCTGTCTTTGATATTGCCTGACTGGGGCCTTTAAGGCCTGACAGATAAGGGGCCCACAGGAGCCGACTGGTTCTTCATAAAGGTGTGGCGAACGAAAACGAGGGATAGGCTGCACCCCTTTAGGCCTCCAGAGGAATAATTTACAGCTCGGCCACAGCTGATTTCCCCCACTACTACCAACGGGTCTCTAAGAAAGGCTATGGAACCGCAGCTCACCAGCAGGGAGCTGAGCATGGCATCTTTGAATCATACAGAGATGAGCTGAGGGTTGGAAGAGAGGGGAGGAAATGATCTGAATTATTGAAAGATTGTCAAAAAGAGAAGAAACAAACAACTTAAAAGGAGAAATAGTGTATATGGATGCATACAACTGTAAAACTAAAGGCAGTTTTACTGTATCTCATTTATGTGTCTTTGTAGGACTGATTCACCTTCAAGATTGTGATCGTATAACACAGTTTAAGCTTTATTCACTTTTTCAACCTTGTCCAAGCTGACTTAATAAATTTGAGGGGAAATAACCTCAAATCCCCAACCAAATACTTTAAATACATATCCACATCATGTTTTAGATGTTTTGTAACTATAACCCTGCATCCAAGATGTTATTAACAAACATTTGCTCAGGAGTAAAGAAGGGTTAATTCTTCTGGTGCTAAACCAGAAGCACCAGAAGACAATTGGTTCCGAGTTAAGCATTGGTACTAAAACTCCAATGAAACAGCTTCAAAAAAAAAAGTGTTCTTAGTAATTAATTCATTTAATGCAGTTGTAACCTAATTAAAGAAAATTGATCACATGGCAGTATATGTGCAGAAAAAGACTTTGGAGAACCCTTTTCCAATCAACATCATTATAGATTAGAGATTCACTGAGAAATCACCTAGTTACCGGAATTGGATGATTTTCAGCCATGTCAATGAGCGTAGAAGGACTCGTCACAAATTTGGTCAATGTACCAAAGTGCTAACTCGTAACGTTATCAAAAATCTGGCAGTTGAAGGCTGTTGATGCTAGAAGAGGAGGTAGTGTTAGTTTCTTTCCTGATTAGCTATATGTTTAAATGTACTTGTAGGTAGAAAGGACATGGAAAAACTTAAAAGTTTCTACAATAATTTGGGACATGTCTGTGGTTCATTTAGGCATAAAGAGAGAGCAAGAATTTCAGTAGAAAGTCTCAGATTTAAGGTAAGAATCTATGGTATCTGCGACCACTTTTTTTTTTTTTTATAAAGCAAAGTTATGTTAATAGCAAGCAAGCAGTCTTGTCTTCAGCATTGTCCCTCTCTACTTACTCTACACAAACAATTTTATCTGCAGATTACCACCAACCTATAAGCCACATGGATACATATTCCTTGCACCTTTGGCTGAGGGAAAATATTTGCTTTGACAAGTGTCTCATACAGCAATGTCCTCATTTGTATGGAGCCTAATACCACCCTAACCTTTATGATGTGCACTAGTTCAGTACTATCTGCATAAAACTACATCTGTGAAAAGCCAATTATCCTCCCAGTTGCAGCCCACAATATTTCTCAGACACTGCCCACATCAGTGCTGAGTGCACATAAAAACCAACAGTACTGGTTGTAACCAAACTGGTCCAGATCACAGAGCAGCAAAAACAAGAAAGGAAATTTCACGGAATTTCTCATCATAAGCCATGCAGACTGTAAAGATAGAAAAAATGCTAAATGTACATGTATTTAGAGATATTTATATTTATTTTTAACTTTTTCCCCATTCAGACATTCCCAACCATTTCCTTAGTATTTTATTGGACTGCTTTAACGAGTCCATTTTGGGACAAATGCTCTGTGTCTCCTTACAGGTACTTCTCACAGTAGTTTGGTGTCATTTTGCCCCATTCCTCCTGACAGATCCAGAGCAACTGGGTCAAGTTTGTAGGCCAATATGTTTTAACACCTTTTCAGCTCTGCCCAAAATGTTGTATGTGACGGTGATCAGGACTTTATGAACACAACAAAACATGGGCTTTCTTGTCCTTAAGCCACTAAATTATTGTCAATTTGGAAAATATATTGGTCTCTAACCTTTACCTACTTGGCTGGTACCTTGAGATGTTGCTCCAATATTTCCACACAAACCCATTGACTTTGAACCCGTCTGTCTCTGGGACATCTCCTTTCTGAGCAGGAAGGTGCTCCTTTCCCTCAGATCCAGGGAAAGAATCTGAGGATTTTAAATGTTTAGATGGATGAATCTTCAGTTATTTTTGATCTAGACTCAAGGATGAACCAGAGCGGTGGAGGTTCATAATTCTCTACCAGATTTCTTTTTTCCATATGATACAAGAGAGTGGTTATGGTATCTACCATAACCTTCTTGGCTTCCCAAATTCGCTAAAGCCAACATTACCTTAATAATTGTAAAGTTGAGACTTGAAAAAGTTATTTAAAAAATCTCTAATATTCTGACATTATCCTAATATAAATAATGTTATCGTCCCTGGCATGTAGGCCAGTAGAAGCTTCTAAGCTTCTATCAGTGCCTGCTTGCATTTAAAAAAAGGGGGGGAAACAATATTGGGTTCCACATATCTATGTACAAATCATTTTTTCAGCGTTTCACTTTTTTTTCCGCTGTACATAAACTCAAAGGCAAGTACAGCACTACCTTATTTCCCTGCTCCTCTGGATCTGAGGGAACGGAGCTCATTAGACCCCATTGCCTCTATATTCACTTTCAATTAGGGAAGCATCACTCATCTGAACCTGCAGCAGAATGCAAAGGTTTGAATGAAAAAAATAAATAAATAAAAAGGAAAGTAAAACAGCATGGAGAAGATAGGTAACAGATTTGCTTTAGTTCTCTGATTAAGCTTTTAGTTCAGAAAAACGGCACACATTGTATTCCACTCAGAGGGCGGTGAAATGGTACAGAGAGAAAGCCTAAATAGCTGAAATTTTGTTCAAAAAGTCAATCTGACTTCATTTTATGTCTCAAACAAAGGCATTTCCGTGGCAGCAAAGTGACCGAGTGTGTATGTGTATCGGGGGGTAAAATACCGCTAAGACCTTTTCTTTAAGCCTGTTTGGGAGAAATGGTTTGAATGGAGAGGGGGCAGGGAGATGCCTGTTATTAGCTTCCCTTGCTCCACCCCTCCATCAATCCATCTTCACTCACAAACACAAGAACACACAGAGATTTCCCCAACTTCAGTGAAGCATGGAAGAATCCGTCTTTAGCCTTTTTTATTCCTGGGAAAAGCTTATAGATCTTAATTGCATTAGTGGGAGGTGTGAGAGGCCATAGGGAGCGTCCAAACCCAATGAAGGCGGAACAGAAATGGAATTTGATCTTTAAGCGAAAGGAGAATAATCCTTTCACTGACAGTTTAGAGTTGATCCCTCCGTTCTCACTTTCCCATATTCACCACTTTTCATTTCCATTTTTGTTCCCAAAAAGCTGCCTCACAATAACAATATTGGTTCTATAAATGACTTCAAGTGATGGCCATTTTATCTAAATCTGATTTAAAAAAATCTGATCTGGCATAACATTGGCATGACTTTTCACTGTGAATGAGAAATATTCAAGCTAATAACATAATTATAGTTGAACTACATGAAGATGAAATATATTTTAATTTAATCAATTCAAAACATATATTATGTACTAATATTCTCTTGATCAAATCATGATTACACTATATTATTACAGAACATCTGAAAATAGTACAATTTGTCAAACCATACATAGTTTTAATTCTGTTTTTAATCCAGGCAAAAGCATTTTCATTTTTCCTTTCCTTTTATTTCTGATTGCTATTAGAAACTAAGAGCTCTACTTGTATGAATTAAAAAAAATAAAAAAACTAATTGCTAATTGAACATACTTGCTAAAATAAAGTCAGAGGTTTCACTTGAAAACAAAAAATATGGTCAATAAATCACTGCTTTAAGCAGACACCACGTTCTGATCTAAAAATAGATCTTAAACTATCTATTTTAGATAGTTAAAGATCAGAAGTGGAACATTTAGTCAGTTTTGTGCAAAATGCTGCAGCATCAGTAACATAGGTAGGTGTAGTAGGTGTCAAAAGCTCTGATACGTACCTGCTAATGAGATTAGCAATGGGATACGACACCTGGCTATAACCCCACATATTTAAAGGTTACTTTTTATGAATATGCATTGACATATTTTAAAAAATCAATTAAATAAACTATACATAATTTTGGAATAAAAAAATCTCTACAGCAGGTTTTTGTTAGAGACAATCCTTTTGAATTCCACAGAAATTGCAAGAATTACAAGACTATTCCTATTTATACATCCAATTTATACCACAGCCAAACACTTATTCATTATTATTAAACATTTATACAGACTGATGTTTTTAAAAATCATAATTTCTGATTGATACTACTATATATAAATCATTTTAACAAAATATATAGAGCTCAACTGTGGATTTCTTGCTCACCCCCCCAAACACACAGAGTGGCCTTTGTTCAGAGAGGAGGGTCTTAAGTCAGAGTGTTAGCCTTGTCCTCCTCAACTCCCTCCCAACCTGCGCGGGTGACAACTATAGGCTTGAACTCTTAAGATTAATGCTGTCCCCCATTCTGTCCCTAACGTGGGCCAACCATTTTATAAAGGCCTCCTCCCCATCACTTAGACTAGACATTCGCGCATACACATCACCCACCCTCGCCTTGGCAGGCAAGCGCAAACAACTCGTGTGGAATGTAGCTTCAAATGTGGGGCAAGCAAAGAAAGGACTATAAAGGCCAAACCAAAACAAAAGAAGACAGAAAAACACTGAAGTGTAATGATGTTGTGCATTAATATAAAAAATTTCTGACTGTCAGCTTCACATGTGTGGGACCGGATGAGAAAGAACCGTAATTATTTGCAGAATTGATGATTCCAGCAAAAAAAAAACATGACAAAATGTTAAAAGTTCTTTGTGAAAAGGTTAGAAAGTACATTAGTTAAGGAACTATGCAATTATCAGCCGATCAGATGTGGGCAGTGACAGCCCAATTTGCACAGCGGGGTAGAAGATAATGAATCTTCCCATCCTTGCAGGGGCTTTTCTTCTTTTTTCGCTCATCTCAACCACTGGACAGGAAGGAAAATGATGAAAGCTGGAAGACAGGAGGAAGAAAAAGCCAAGAAGGTTCCTGAAGTAGATCAGTTCCAAATACCACTGGAGGGAATGCCAATATATTCCTCTGAAGTCCTGCATTTTATTAACTGCTAAAACCGCCCACCCAGCAAATTTGGGAAAATACAAATTAGGAGCATGAAAAATAGCCAGCATGTTGAGCTTCTTTTTTGTTTTTCTGGGCAAAAACGTATGGAAAAGAGGTGAAAGAAAGGTTAGGAGGTAAAATGGTAATATAGTGGTGTGACAGGTATCAATGATAGTTGACTGCATTTGGGGTAATAAGCACCTTTAATGGCAAACACAGAGATAAGCTCCGCTCTTACACAGCCCTTTGAGACAAAACGACTCAATATTCCTGATTCAAACGAAGGCGTAGGTTATCTACTGAAGCCAGCAACAAACGATGCCCTTTTTGAGAATGTACAAAGAAAAAAACATAAAATAAAACATCTCCATCTGTTTCCTATTGAAAAAAAAATTAAAGACAAACTTCAAAACACTGAAATCTAGAGACAAAAAGAGACTGTATACACCTGAGATGAAATGAAACTTGATAAAGAGTCCTCAGATGAGACAAATAAACTAAGACTATGTTTAAAGAGCAGCATATGTACAAATGCAAATATGCTGTGCATTTCTGCATATGCTGCTCTTTAAACACAGTCTTGGTTTATTTGTCCTATGTGAGGAAAACACAGACTTCCAGCTAGAGGTTTTGCTTTGATGTAGCTGCTTGAAATCCTTATTTTGCTTTCTAAACCAACCCAAGAGCAAATATACGTACAATGTAAATTGGCTCTTAAAATTCCCATGCACAATGTCCACAGAAAAAAATACACATTACATAAATAAGCTACAACCAAAAACTAAATGTAAAATAAGAAGCAATCAACAAACATTCTGCATTGTAGACACAAGGATTCAAGTTATGAAATGAGTGTGTATGTACTTTATCCATCTACTAAGTATATAATACACTAATGCATTTTTCTTCAATATAAAAAAAGAAAACATAGAAATCTCATTATTCCTATCAGAGATGATAGCTTAAACTGTTTAAATTGTATTATTTAATATCATGCTAACTTGAAAGTGGATAGTGGATGTTCAGCTCCTGTCAAATTTGGCTCTTATGATAGAGGGATTAAACTACAATGTATGAAGAAAACACATAGATGGTAAATGTATCACTTTATCCAATCAGAGGACTCCAAAGTGCTTTTCAATACAATCAGTCATTCACCCATTCATACACACACGCACACACCCCCACATTTCATCCTCCACAGTAAGGCTGCGATGGACGTAAATGGGCCTGAACTCAAATATGTGCTTTAATTCTGTTCACCTTCAGTACTGTGGCCTTCAATATTGCATACTGTAGAAATGTTCATTTTTCTGTTATTGCATTTATATACTTGGCTTTTGCTGCAAGGTAACCCATTACTGAGTTTTAAACTGATGGTTTAAGGTTACTTGAAATGATACAGAAAAAGTATGAATAATTTACTTTTTAATTACTAGCATAGCAACTTTTCTGGTAATCAATATTATTCCCATGTAAGCTGAGACGGTCTTGTAAAAAAAACATTTACGTTTCATACTTAAATTTATGATAGAACATAAAGGAAAAAATTTATTTGCCAAATAAATGTGAAGTAGTATTATCATATGCATCAGGTCACCTGGGCAAATTAATTCTTGCCCAAAAGCTCCTTGTCTGCTTGTGATCATACAGAGACCAGTCCAGTATAGACTGTGTTTCTCTGGTAAAAGCACTGGGGGTTTATAGGAGAGTTTATCAGGTCAGGAGAAACAGCATGGCATCACATCCAGCTAGTCTGCAGGGAGCAACAGGAAGCAACTGGCACCACCTGGACGATGCCCTCTGACCTCCACAGAAGCCGAGAAGGCATTACTGCTGTAGAAATTAAAATGTCCAAAACTACAGGGTTTTTAGAAAGATTATAACTAAAGTAGAAGATATGAAGAGTTTTAAAAAGGATTTTAAATTGATCTAAAAACTCTTTCTAAAATTTAAATAGTTGGAAAACTGAAGAAAAAAAACCTGTCATCAAGTGCGAGGCTTGATCTTTGATCAGATTTTGGAAGTCATTCAATCCACAAATCATCTGCCATCACTTTAAAGCCTTCAAGGCTGACAGCTGGGCCTTTGATGTCAAAACATGCCCTCCGGCAAATAGATGTGTATATGGGGAACCCTGCTAAATTATCCAGAATGTATTTTTTTATTTCATCCTGCTCAAAAAAAGACAACAAAGGTGTGATTCGATTGATCAAAGATATACTTCTGACAATCCAAGTTGATTAAATTTGGCTTTAAAAAAATACAGGGATTTTACTGTTTCTTTGAAGAACCAACAAAGAAAAAATACGTTACAGAACGATGCGCATTCCCTTTAACAATACTAATAATTTAGCAATCTAGGAAAGGAATAAAATAAAGACAATGCACGATCTTGTAAGACGTACTGGTTCAAAAGTAGTCCTATTTATTTCACTTTCACAACTTTTTTTTCAGTTGTGGTTCTCTTCCACTTACGATAATTATATTAATTTCAATGCCTAAAGTGAAGACTTATTAAAAAGCCAGCCTAGAATGCAAATGAAAGCTGTTGAAAAGGATAGCATCATGTCTGGAATACCAAACGTGGGAAATAATGTATAACATAATGTCCACGCAATGCAAAATAGTGATAGCAAAGTATCCATCACATTGGGTTCATGAATAGAATATTTAATTGTAGACTTATTCATCAAGAAAAAGTTAAGTCAGAAGAGCCGTCTAATCAGAGCAGTAGTTTGAAGACCTAACAAACTTAATCAAAGTACTGCCGAGAGCCCAGTTTGCCTATAAATGACCACAGACACAAACATTTTGAAAGGGAAACTATAATTCAAAACACTCAAAATCATAGATAAAGAGAGACATTGAACTTTATGCTCTCGGTCTGACCAGCTTCATTACTGTGATGTTGGTGAGTTAAATAAGCCTACTCTCCAAAAACAATCAATCCACAAATTATTTTTTACAACCACAGTTATGTTATGAAATATAAATAGTTGTAACAATTGTAAAAAAAAAACAAAAAAAAAAAAAAAAAAAACAACATCAACAGACACTCTTAAAGACCACATACTCTGACAAAATTGACTTTATGCTCACAAACAGCTGCTGTCAGCTTGGTGGTGTGGCTGTTTACTCCCTGCTTGAGCTATTGGTCGTAGCCATGACAGAAAATGTGTTGTGTCCTCTTTACTCAACTATAGTATGTGTAAAATAGTCATAAACATATGAATTTAGTATGAATTAATAATTTGTATATGGTACTCAATTCCAGTTATGTAATGGAGTTGTAGCATTTTCATTGTCAAAAAGTGCATTTAAAATTAGTTATCTACTTTGAATAACAATGCAAAGGGTAATTATGATTTTTTTAAATGTTTTATACATTCAATATTTATAGGTGGTCCTGAGCTAAAAGGATTTTTAATCATTTAAATCAATTTAGGTTAAAATTTTTTAAAAAAGGTTTAATTTAGGTTAAAAAAAGAGAGAGAGAGTTCAGCTCAATAACCTACTCGATAGAAGAGCAGAAATCTGGTGAGCTCACTGCTCAATGAACATTACAGGAAAGAATTACGCTCTCTGATGCCTTTATTCTGCCTAGGAGCCTTTTAACCAGATCAAAGACTGTCTTGCTGTAAAACTCAAGCAAACAAAGTTTTTTTTTCTTTATTACACTAATCACGTTCTACTACTGCTTATCTTAAGCCCAGCCTCTTTAACAGCTTAATATCTCCATCTCATTACAGCATACAATATTTCCTGTAGTGGCGGCAGGCAGCTTACAGAGCTCAGCCCTATCGATCTGTCTTAGTGATGGTTAGACATGCCTGCACTGAGAAGCGGCAAACAGGGGAGAAGCAGCGAGGCATTTCCACAGACTGAGATGTGACTTTCTTTCTCGGTTCAGTAATGATAGCAGAGAAATCTCATTTCACGACTCGCTGCCATGTTTGCAAAACTGCATCTGTGAAGGAACAACCTGAACAAAGCTCTAAGCAGGCTCTGATCCAAAAGTCCACCTGTCTGAGTAGATGACACGACTGCATGAGAGATGTGGGAGTTCACGAAGGGAAAATCCAACAGCCAGGGTGAAAGCAAGGTCTCTGGGACAAACGTTGACAACAGCTGCTTCTTTGGTTGCTAATGGCTTATTGATTAGAGTGGCAATTCAAACAGCTTTTCTTCTCTAAAATCGCCTGCGTCCACATGACTGAAGCCAGGAGAGATTAAATCCCATCAGAAGTCACTCTTTCTACTCTAGTTTGCAAGGACAAGGACCAACAAAGGTTTGTAAACCATTTGCTTGTCTGTTTTTGATTACATATCTTTTCAAAAAAACTGAAATGTTTTTCGGCACATCTCCTGTTCAGCTCATACTCAAAATCATATATTGCAATACAATGTTAGATAACCCTTTTGAGATGAGATATCCCCAAAAAGGCATACATTTTAAATCCACATTTTTTCCTGTAATCACAGAGAAGGCAAAATGAAATTAATATTTAGTTCTTATTTATGTTCAGCTTGTTGCTATATTACACACATACTGGGTCACATCAGGACACATTAGCATTAGTACTCTATAGTAAAATCCATTCCCTGCTGTGATTTAATAGCCCCAGTTAAATGCTCTATACATGGGACCCCTGATGAACATAAACTTGATTCCTTCATTTTAATCAATAAATGTGCTATTTTGTTCATTTTTTCTTTTGAAATAACTCATGATCAATACTGTGTAGAGTAACTGCACTCTAACAGAGATGATATGGAGAAAACAGCAAAACGTTCTAGATGCTCTGAAGTTGGGAATTTGCTTTACAAGTCAAATGGTATACATACTAGTGAAGTATTGAAAATATTTAACAGGACAATCTAGGTACATGTCTGATCATCCACCATTTGTTTCCAGGTCTTTTTGGCAAGTATCTACAGGATTCCTGAAGGGTTCAATTTTCCCTGTGACTAAAGCCAGAACCCAGGCATAGGGGCAGATTCAAAGAATGGAGAGGTTATTAAGGGGCATGCCTGGATTTGTGTGTGTGAGAGTGTGTGTGTGTGTCTCAGAGTGAGAGAGAAAGAGAAAAAAAGAAAGAAAGAGAGATATCCAAGTGTGCAGGACCTTCTGTTCTCGCCAGCATTGGGCAGCTAGGGAATGAATAGAAGCCCACCATATCATCCTTTCCTTCATTTGCACTGCATGCAAGTGCATCAAGGGTATATTTAACCTCTATTTGTCTACACTTTCAAGGGCTCAGTACCCATTGCTTATGTAATATATATAATCAGTCAATCTGATGAGTATAACTGGGCATTAGAGCTTATAGCCACAAACCACAATCTTAATGTATGTTATCAAGATATTATCTGACGACTAACACACAGTAGTGCATAATGTTGAAGTGGAAGGAACGTAATACATTGCATTCATCTTTTAACATATGATGTGCATTTGCTTTCAGCCCACCTGAGTCAATTTCAGAACTGTTCCCATTCTTCCATCCACAGGTCCAGTTAGATTGGATGAAGTACCTGTGTTATACCATTACTGCGTCACTAGCATTGTCATGACACACGACACTACAATACTAGTGAGTGAGGTCGAACAGACCTCACAAAATCAAGAATTTTATAGTCTAGTGGAGGGTCAGTATCTGCGATGGACTGGTGACCAGGGTGTACCCCACTTCTCGGCCATTGACCGCTGGAGATATTCACTCAGCCTGACCCCAATGGGATAAAGGTGTAAGAAAATGGATGGCTGGAGGGTCAGTAAATCATTTTCTTTTCAGTGAATGCCGCACGATTCCCAAGAATGCAGTGGATGACAACGACAATGAAAACATCATTTTAAACGGTTAAGAGTTCATGTCTGGTCTACAGCAAAGAAATAATTCTTGAGTTTGTCTTATTGGCAAATATAATCAAATCTTGACTTCTCATCTGTGTTAAAAAGGTAATTCCAGTCTTCTTTCATCACTGATGAGTTGATCTGCAGAGACTGAACGTGTTATGCAAAACTTTATCCTTTTCAGACAAGTGAGATTATGAATAAATCTTTTGTTATTCCCATTAATGTAGCATTTAGATGGATCCTGAGCCTAACACCACTCTGAAGACCACTGCACTGTCGAATTTAATTTGAGAAGCTTTCTTTGAGTGAAACAGAATGATTTCAGAGGGTTGAGTAGTTTATCTGTTTGTGCCGTGGATCCCACAGGCATTGGTTGAGAGGCACAAAAGGTAGTGTATAATGTTTCACATCGAGATGTGAAAAAGTCATGCACAGTCTCACTGGGCTCATCACTGCAGGCGCATTCAAACAGTTGTCATATAGCTGGATGCACAAATAAAACATTCTGACATTAGGAAGCCAGCAGCAGCCCAGATTAAGGTCAGAACAGTATGGTACATTAGTGTTGGAGTGTGTGATTTTTTCCCCTTTTTTTTTTTATGTATGACTGTGTTTGCATAAACAAGTATCTAAATGTATATGTGCGTAGGCAGCAATTAACAGGCCAGCAAGTCCCTCCGGTCTGGTTTGAGTCATTCCTCATTTAATAAAAGCACAGCCTGAAATGAAACCAGACAGACTAAGTTACAGTAGTAGTTGGAGTTCAAATAGAGTTTGAGTCACATTGTGGTTAAACATATTAAGCATCTATATATATAAAAATTCCCTTCTCACCCACCGCGGGTGGTTCTTATCCTCTGAGCTCGGGTCCTCTACCAGAGGACTGGGAGCTTGAGGGTTCTGCGCAGTATCTTGGCTGTGCCAAGGACTGCACATTTCTGGACTGAGATGTCTGATGTTGTTCCTGGGATCTGTTGTAGCCATTGGTCCAGTTTGGGGGTGACTGCCCCGAGGGCCCCGATGACCACAGGCACCACTGGAATATATATATATATATATATATATATATATATATATATATAAATAAATTTTAACTGATGGGTCAAAATATCCAAGTTGCAAATTGAAAAAAAACAAACAAAAAAGAACCAGAAAGACCTTTAAAATTCAAACTACAAGTGGAAAGTCAGTAGCTGACGCCCACTCGGACTTTAAAATCCAATATGATGACTATGTGATTAGACTGTATTTTGACACTGTATTAATAAACTGTTCAAATTTTTTATAGTCTGTATTTCACACATGTTCTACTGCACAACTGCCTTGAGTTTAGTGTTTAAATACATTACACTGAAGTATTACAAATAGGAGGGTAAGAGGCTATTTAAGCTGCAATACATCCTGAAGATGGAACCTTTATTTGAGATGGTTCAATTTAACAATGTTCCAGAGTCAAGTTGGAAAAAGAATTGGGGATATTAATATTTTCTTGCATGCTTACAGAAAGTTATTTTGCTACTCACCAGTTACTTAATGAGATCTTCTTTAATTCCAGGAAAATGAAACAAAGTCATGGTGACTGCAGCCACACAGAGTCTGGAAGGGTAGACATCCTTGAATTGTGAAATATTCTGACATTTTAATAACATGAAGTTTTGACACATGAGGAATCTCTTAAATTTATTTGCATCCGTCAACCCTGATACCATTAGTCACAAGACTAAACTGAGATTCACTCTTCTATATTTAATCGGAATATCTCTGGACTGAACTATTAAGTAATGGTCATCAGAAGAGACAATGTATTTAAACTTTGACAGGCTTATATATAACCTGCCATGTAATAAATAACTGTGAAGTAACTAGACAGCGAGTCCTGCAGAGGAAACTGATGGATGTGTAGAAAATGCTTTTTATAGTAAGTCAAGGTCAAGATCTTATAAAAAAAATTTAAAATAATTAAATAAATAAATAAAAATAAGTTAGACAATTTTTAAAAATCATTTAAAAGGAAGATTATTCATTATCAATTTTGAACTATGTAGACTGCATAAACTCTAGACTCTATGGTAAAGAGAAGAGGAAAACATTTATGTGCTCTCTAAAAACAAAATATCTATATTTAATATATTGTTTAATATGTTGTAAATTATATTTTGGCAGGATAAAATATAAATCCTCCCAACTTCAATATTCAGTGTTTGTCACTCTTAGCCTGTTAATACACATAAGATGCACAGTGTCTTAGACTGAGAGAGTCTTAGATGCACAGTTTTCTTATGTTCTGTAATTCTCCAGCAAAAATCCCCTGAGCTCTACGTTAAGAATGCTGCTGAGAAAATTCATTGAAGCAACTGTTGACAAGGACCAGAACAGACTGGAATAGCTGGGTTTGATTTTAAAGTACTCGCTGTATGTCCTGCCAGGATCTGCAAAATTAATGACACAACTGTCATAACGGCAAAGAATAATTGCGAAGTTGACAGACCTACACTGGATCCAGTTAAACCAGTTAGGCTCATCTAAACTCCACAAGTAATTCAAGTGAAAGTAGTAATTATCACATAAAAAGACAGGTGTGTTGTGGTGATCATGTAGTAAATTCAGAGTCGTATTCTGGCTCAAACAGAAGAAAAAAATGTGAGTGGCAACACTCCCCATGTCTGATCTTTGTTGTTTCAAACTCCATTTCACTTTTATTGCTCTGGGAAACATTCCATCATAATAGATGAAAATACTTCAGAATCCACATTGAAAAGTTGCTCTAGAACAGTGTTTTCTTAAGGCAATAAAATCACCTAGAAACTCCTGTCAATCCCCATCTTGTGTCATTGTTGTTTCAGTCTTTTCTACCGCCTATGATGTCAGTGACCTGTATGTTCACCATGTAGAAGTAATAGTTATTTTTAGGGGATTAAAAAAAGTTATATTTTTGTATTTTTTGTCCTAAACCTTTCTTAAACCAGACAAAACACACATTGAGATCAAAACCCTTTTCTCACAGGTGACCTGACCAAAAAGAGGCAGCATCACATATCAGAGAGGACATAACTACTAAACAATAACAAAGCTAAATATTAAAAAATATAAAGAGCAAACGAATAAAGCTGTACAGCGGCTGAACATAAATGTAGCTCCTTCCATTTACCTTTTTCGCCTTTTTTCATTGATTTAGATTAATTGTTGAAGACATAATGCGCTGCCTCACTTATAGCCTCATAATGGTGCTGCTATACCTGAGAGATGAGTTTTGCGTTTTTTCCCCTTTGGCAATGGCATTTAAACAGAAAATCAATCTGCAGAAAAAATGTTAGGGGAACAGATGTGAGGAGGAATAAACAGGTATCAAACTATTTATTTTGCTCTACGGTACTGAGACTGTTTCATTGCTTTCATTATGATGCTGCATCACAAAATGACGAAGACATTAAATGACCTAATGGATTCTATGCTTATATTTTAGATAATGTTACAATTTCCTCAAATTAAATGGAATCTTTCATTAAAGTATTAATCAAAAAATATCCATTGGCAGAAATCAGACAAAGCATCAGAGAAAGCATCTGTTATGCTTCTTCTCTTGCTTGACTCTAGTCTCTCACCTCATTAACCGGATTAATCTGGCATTTTGTAAACAATCAAGTACACAGAAAAAAAATGCCGGCTTGTAATAAATACATCTCTAGTGAAAGTGGAAATCCACTACATTATTTGGCAGAGAAACGGATGCGCCTTTGGTGAGTTTTATAGGCATCTTGAAAAATTAGCAATGACATCGATTTAAGCTTGCTGTTCATGGCTGTCTCACTGTGGAAGAGAGGAAAAAGACAAAGAAGGTAAATTAAAGGAAAAAAAGGAGAAGGAACGAAGGAAATTGGGGTGATAGATGCAACACAAAAAGGATGATTGTAAGGGAGGAGGGACAAGAGATGAGTGGTGTACTGCAAGTAACCTTGCAAAGCCAATTTGTAATGTATCAGGAGCGATAAAGTCTCCTCATTTCCCCTCCTGCCAGTTTTGGACTGCGCTCTTCAATGTCTCAGTTTCTCGTTTACAATATCAGGTGCAGAGAACAAAAGACGAGTAGGGAGGCAAACAAGGACATGGCTCTGATCTCCTCTCCTCTGATTTCTCTGGCAACATTGCAGCTAATAACAAGGAAATGTGTCAGACTTGGAAGGCAATGAAAAGCTTCGGAGGGGGTAGGAGTAAAAGCGCGGTAGCAAAAATATTCTATGGAACAGTCTAGTAAACTTGGCAGCACAAAGCAAGGTGGACACATTCACCCCAGCATGAAGGAAAAGTAGGTTGACTTGGAAGTAGAAAGAAAAACACAAACATGCATCATCCTGTTAAAATATATCTTTCAAAACAGGAGAAGCACGTCTTTACTATAAAACTTTAAAAATAGGTCACTGGAGTATTGCAAAGAACATACTGTATAAACATAAAGAGAGTCGGTTTGCAAAGAAACTGTTATGGTAAGATCATAGAGAACCCTGTCAATTACAATGCAGCAATAAGGACCCATAAATCAAAAATCCAGATATGGAATGTAAGTTCTATCAAAAGAAGTTAATAAAATACAACGCAGCCTACATAAACTTACTGGAACACAAATGTGAAAAAGCTCAAACCGATATGCAGGACTTCTCACGATGCACACCCTCACAACATCTCTGAGTGAGAACGTTCTCAGCGCTCTGACTCTGCCTGAGGGCACTTTACTTTACTCTAGTGGAAATGAGAGTGCGTAAACACATTCCTCATTACAACACAGGGAGAGCCTGGCAAAAATAAAAATAAAAATCCAAATGTTATGCAAGGCATAGTGCTCGAGGCACAGCACAAGTCTTTGCCGTATGCTAATTCTGCATCATTAAATATTATCAATAATGCATTTTACCTGGCATTTGTATCACAGTGAATTCCGTAAGTGTGAGTGCAGTACTGATAAATAATGATGGACAGTGCTGAGTGGTTGATATTCTAATTAAAGAAAACATGTGCAATGTACAAATCTATATAACCATGACCTCAGTAAATTATTTTGATGATTAAACGAAAATGGCTGCATAAATTGAGTTACAAGGATATTTGTGTAATGTGCAAGGAACATTTATTTCTTGTTGCATTTCAACTAGTCACCCACAACCATTAAAACCTTTAGGAAATGCTTTAAATAACACATGATCTTGTATGAATACAAGGCTGCACAGCTCTGAATCCTAGAATTCATTTCCAGTTTAGTTTAGCACATGTAACAATAATTACAGTAGGTCATGCTTAACTAGACAAATGGTAAATTAGTTTTAAAAATATTCAAAAATGTATTTATTTGTATTAGGAACTGTCTTTTTTATAGGAAGCACATCCAATGCTTATTTAATTCTGTTTACTTTATCCTAATGTCGAAAAGCTTCTTATTTTTCCAGACAGTGGAAGCAAAGAATTAAAGGCAGCTACTGGAAAGACTGATTCCAAATTGACAAATCAATGCAAGGCAGCTTTTCTCTTGTTCTGGAGACTTGTTCCTGTGAATCTCAAGGCTCAGCTCCATGTGTAACTGTCTGTCATTGTCATGCCTCTGTATTACAGCCCTATGTCAAGGCTGGGGTGTGGTAATCCTGTTTTTATTAGAAGGGAATATAAGAGGAAACCATCTAAAACAGTTCTAAGCCCTTCTGACAGCCAAGCATTTTATTACTGGAGCTTACTCTGTATGCATGTGTATATATTCATTTCTTTTGCCCTACACAAACCCTGCCAAAGCAAGAATGCAACCAATAAAGGAAAAGCCAGAACCCAATCAGACAAAATGTACTTTTTTAGCACTACATGATGTCAGGTGAGAGATGTAAACTTAGTTGAGGTTAAAAAAGGAAAATAATTTGTAATACATTTTAAATGCAACAGCTAAAGCACTCCTCAAATGAACTGCTAAGATTTGTACAAAACAGCTTGAAGCTGTCCTCAGTCAAGGTGCTTGCCCTCTTTGGATTGTGACAATTTTCCAAATGTTAACTCCTGATGAAAGTAGAATCAATTCACATTTACTAAGACATAAAAGTAGCTTTGGTGAAAAAACGTTAAATTTTGGTAATTCAACATTCACCGCTCAAATCTTTATTTTTCATGTACATTTCCAAAAACGTTTTCAGTGTGTTCTCCCCTACCTACCTCATTCTGATTGAACAAATGACAATGTGAAGACTCCAAAGACACAAGCAAATTACTATAGTGTCTGCTTGCATTACTACTAAGGCTGCACAATAAATCACAAATTTTATGATTGCAGTGTTACTGGATGTGATATGCAAGTCATGAAGAACTGCCTTGACAGCAATAAATGTTAGCCAATTATGTTATTACCATGATTTTGCCTTTAATATGCTTGGTGACTTGTGTTCAATGCAGCATAAAACGCTTTAGTCCATATTAAGTTAGAATATGGCTAAAGTTAGAATCATTTTAACTGAATCCTGTTTCATTCTTCAATTGTTGTCAAAAAGTAATTTAGGAAATATAGCAATGCACATCTCCCTTAAAATATATATTTTTTTCTGTCAGATCTATGGAGTAAGTATTATCAAGACGTGCATTAAAATAGCTAATGTATCTTTAACAAAGGAATTACCTTTTTTTCCAAATGTGATATTTTAATCTTATTTCCTAATAATTTGTTGTACAACTTCTATTTTACTCCATCTTTCTCTAAAAATAAGAAGCTGCTTACTCTGCTGGAAACTCAGAGGTCGAAAGCAACATTTCACGTGTTCTTTGTCCTTTTTGCAGCCAAATTTAGAAGTGGATTTTTTTTTGCTGTGTTCCCAGATCTTGCTTAGCCTACTTTGATATAGTCAGGAATCACACCACCACCCACGTTCTTTCTCAAAGTGTGCAAGTAGGAGTGAGATTAAAGCCACCGTGTGGGACTCTGAGCTTTGGGTAGCTGGTTTTCCGCAAGGTACAACATGAAACAGATCCAGCCAGCTGCTGTAATTATTATTGTTCAGTTGCATTATGTTGATGCCATTTCTGACAGCACATTTTCTCCTCCTATTAGGTGAAAACACAAAAGCAAATTTATCAAATGAAGTTATCATATTATGACAGGTTCAAAACAACCCAAATGTTAGCTCCACACACACAGTGGATATGAGCCACTCATACCTACACATGCAGCTGCTTGCGTTTTTACACACATACAAAAAGTAGGCTGAAAGGACAGCAAAGGTGCACACAACAGCAATGCTGTTTAAAAGAGGACAACAGGTGTGCTGGTGAATGTAAGGACGATTGTCTGAATGCTAATCTGGGGGGCTAGAGTGTGAGGTTTCAGGAGAGAAGAGGGAAACATCTGAGCTGCATTTACTGCCATTCATCTGTTCATCCATAGTGAACTGGTGTTGGGGTCATTGCCTTCATAAGAATCCTTTCCAGGATGGAAAAAGGTGAGAGCAACAGAGAAAGAGAGCAAAAGAGGAAGAGAGAGAAAGACATCAATGGCGGACACAAAGAGAGTGTCCCTCCACTGCCTCGTGTGCCAGAGTCATTGTAGTTTGTCTATTGGTCACCAGGAATGTCTTCTACTTTAGCTCAACTAAAGTTGTTTTCAGACCCTGCCTTGCAAGGCCTGGGAAAAGGCAATAGATAGAACATTTTTTAGAAGACGCTCGAAGAACTACAAAGTATTTCCCAGACACAAACAAAAACAAACAAAACCAGCAAAAAAGTAATCATACTATTCTTAACTTAGAAAAGAATATGGAGAATGAGCATCCACCCCCTCAATCACTGGAGAAAAAAATTCTGTCAAAATGAAAACGTAGACTGCGAAAAAAAAAAAAAAAAAAAAAGGTGTAATGAAACAAGAAAGATGTGTCAGCATTCCTGCCAGAAAAAAGGATCAGGTTGAGGTGTGTGGGTGGAAGAAGAAATTATAATTTCATCAACTCCCATCAAGCCGAAAAGAGCCTGACAGTCAGAGCGCTGCAATCTTGAGATTTCTCAGGGACATTAGAGGTTCGCCACATGCCCAAATGGCTTTGGCTTTTCACTATCAGATGGTTACATATAATAGGCAAGAAGGTACAAATGGAAAAACCTCAAGCCCAACCTTCCAGAATGAGTGTCACTTTTTATGCTAATTAACCTATTTGTTGATTTTTCAGTAAGGATTTAAATTGTATAAGTCAAATTGTTTCAACTATATGAAAGCTCTATATGAGACAGCTTTGGAAATTAATAAAATTCAAATGGAATATGAAATAGTTGTTTAAGCCTGCAGCCATCTGAGTGTTTCACAAAGACTTTTGTGAAACAGAAAGCATAAACAGATATTTATCAACATTATTTATGTATAGAAAGACAAAATCTTTGCATCAACGCCATTGTTTAAAGCACCTCAGCAGCAACTATTTTTTATCTACCAGAATATAATATTTACGCAAATTGTATATGAAAAAAGGGTTATTTTTGTGATGATTTAAAAAATGATAATGACCTGAGCACTACAATAAACTGAGGTACTTGACTGAATATAATCAGACATCACCTTTTGTTTTAGTTGCCAAATAACCTTTTTTCTTTGCCTTTTAAATGGGTTATTTGCAACAAAGGTAACCACTTTCTTTCAAATGTTTTTGAGGCTGACTGTCAAGTTTGGCTCCAATCATTCATTGATTCTTTTCTACACGATCAAAAACATAAATAAAGTAGATTGACTAAAATGATGGTTTAAAATACATTTTCAAAGTTCTCATACTTTAAAGTAGGATATTTTAAGTTAATGATTTCTCTGTACCTAATGTTCTGGAAACATTGGGTAAAGAGGCAGGAATCATGTAAGATAAACAGTTAAAGAAACACCCAGACCCTAATGATGAGCCAGCAGAATAAAACAAACTGCCTCGAAGTTTTTAAGTTGCTGATCTCTGTGAAGTTGGACTCTTGTCTACCAAGTGACCATTAAATAATGTTTGAAGTAATCTCAGTGTGTTTAAACGTAGTACAGTTGACAAATTATAAATAGCCAACAGTTCATTTGTTTGTTGCAGATAACTGAGCATAAAAGATTAATCCATCAAAAGTTGTAAAATATATATTTTTGTTTTCTCCTTTCAACCAAGCTAATACTTTCATACAGAAATGTGAAATATGACAAAGCCCAGTTTCTGTGGCACACACACACAAGAGATTTATGCTAATATTTTAACATAGACCCTCTCCAAATGAATGAATTCATGCATGGATGAGTGCGGACTGACGCCCTGAATATCATCACATCAGGCAGCAGGGCTAAGTGACATCCTCGTGTTGAAATACCCAGACGCTGCTGGGTGGGTGCTATAATAGAGACTGAAAGACCAGTTTAAGGTTCGTCGTTCATCATTATTACAGCTTCATATCACCCAGCGCCGTCTTAAACAGACAGATCTCTTTAACAGGTTTCTAAAGAGTCATTTCTCAGAGGTGGTAATGTTCAGCAACCAATAAGTGCTGCTATTAAGCGGCCAGGGGCACTCTAGTCACATCTATAAACACACTGATGCTCTTCCCAAAATGTTCACACACTGCCAGTGGGTGGCCAGAAGGTGGCTTGGCAAACAAATCCCCTTTACAACCTCTGAAATTATGCATCTGTAATATAATAGTTCTGATATAACAACTTCAGTCTGAATTGAACAAGTACTTTGGTGCAGCTATTAAACCTGAAGTCATAATGTATTTTGGATCGATAAAAATGGTCTGCACTTAACTGTGCCTTTTACAACCTCAGCACAAACACAGATACTAAATTATTTTTTAGTGGTCGATTTGTGTTTTACTGTGTGCATTTTAAGCGATTGCAATGACAATTTTATAAATTGCAACCATTTTAATTGCTGCCATTCAAAAATCGAAGGAAAAAGCAAAACCGACAACACACAAGGTGGAAGAGTCAAGCAACCTTTAACCTCATCAAATGTACAAAAACTTACACTCCAATCCCAGTAGACAGAGTTTAAACCAAATATGCAACCAAAATGTATAAAAAAAAAAGACAAAATGCCTTTAAACAATTACAAAAAGCCAAAAGGGAGATACATTTGTGTTTTAAGCTTCAGATTGAGTCAACAATAGAAACAATCATGGATGTATTTTGAAACGATACCCAAAATTTTGACAAAATCATACTTAAAAAAAGATAAATAAAATTTAGCTAAATATGATATTAAAATAGGTAAAAAATGGAACTCTTACGATTGCCTCATTTTTAAGATACACATTGATAAAAATAATTCCAATGCAGAGTTCTCTCTCAGGCTCAATTTGTTTAACCACTGTGGCTAACGGTCAGCAAATTCAATTAGCCATATCCAAAGTTGATGAACCACAACCTGAATATAGCGTTGCTTAAGAAAAGAAACTTACACGGCTTATACTGAACTGGAATATATTTAACTGCAAGCTAGGACGAATCACATCAAGGATAAATTCTGCAGACTAAAACAACTCAAATGGGAACAAAAGGTAGCTTAGTTCCTCAAAACTCCAACGCCTCTAACAGTTCCTGTAATTCATGTTACTAGGATGACATTGGTTCATTACATATGAAAGCAGGCAGAGTTTAAAAATAAGGATATATCACAAGCAATGATTCACCACAGCGGTGAATTGCAGCCAAGCTGAACAGTTTTTCTAGCGAGAACAGCTCACAAAAAAATCATCATTTAACCAATATGAGCAGAACATTCACTTTGTGCTGTTCAACAAATCTATTAATATATCTAATGCAGCATATTTTATTATTAAAATTATAAGCGAAACCACAGAATAAAGAGTAAAATTAAAGATAATTGAGTGAATAAAAGAAAGACTGGAACAATCATGAAGGTGGAGGAAGAGATGAGCAGACTCCAATGCGCCCCACAAAGCCTGGAGGGCAGGAACTGCAAACAGATTCACAGGAGGGAAAAGACAAAGCAGGAGCTGAGCTCTCACATTGGATCAGGGGGAAAGACAGCTTCTATAATTCCACTCATACCAACTCTATAAGATGTGATACATTTCATAAAGCAAAACCAAGTGAATCCCCTCCCTCCTCCTTCAGAGTCTGCAGGCACAAAATATGCATACTGTGGGCTGGAGGAAAGAAGGCAAATAAGCACCGAGATGTAAGATCGAGATCATTTATAGCTCATCACTATTTCATGTCTGCTCCCCACACTTCTCACAGATCCCCCCCTCTCTACATGATTGGATACAAGTCACTATGTCAGTCTGCACCATAATTGGGTCAAGGAAAGGAAAAGAGTTTGTGACACTGACCCGCATTGCTTTCCTTGTCTGGAAGTTAGCTACAGTAAGGTTTTGCCACCCAACTTTATTAAATGCAATTATTTTTAGATTCTCAAAATGCAAATATTTCATCTCAATATAAGACTACTATTTTCCTCCCAGCAATACATCCTTTGGGAAATGAATTCTCAGAACAAACTGCATGCAGACAAGTTTCTGTTGGATCCCAGCAACAAATTTCACAAGCATTTTCACGCAAGTTTCCAAGTATGTTAATTAAATAATTTTTCAGAAAGCAAAAAGATAAATGAATTAAATCTCCGACATATTACAGATCTGTCTGCACATATTGAGCAATATAATGCAGTACTGTACAATGTTGGACTACAAAATAAATGTTGCCGTTCTCCAACGCATAAACATTTGGGTGAACCAAGATATTGCCAGATTTTAAAAAATCAATAATTATAAAACATTTATCAATATTCATTGGCACAACTAGCTTACAAAGACATGCATATATTATATATATATATAGTTTTTTTTTAAATCTCAATTTCCATTGTATTTGATGTATTACCATCTAATATCTAAACACTCATCCTTGCAGGTTCAGTGCCCATCTCCAGCAGACATTAGGGTTAGAGGTAGGGTACACACACTAAAAGCTCAAGAGAGTAAAACAGAGCAACTTTGCTGGCCTTCCTGTTATCTCCTGGAACACTGTAAGCAGCTTTCAGAATTCTTACATCAGTAACAATTTCCACACAAAAATACTGATTGTTAGATCCACGTAAGCTGCACTTACAGGAAGAGGAACAAGGATTTTTGAAGTTTTGAAGTTTCAGATAGAAAGTGGTTAACAATAAACTTCCCTAATCAAGACAATGTCTAAAATAATTAAAACAGGGTGAAGTTTAATTGACAACACATTCCTAAAAGCTAAACTTTGTTATTGATTCTGTGTAAAACACCGATTTACCAGATAGTGACAGAATCAGACCACAGGTGGGTAGAGGGATAAAATGATGAGATGAAAGGAGCTGGTAGTAGATAAGCCCACAGCATCTCAGATCCTCAGGGTACCACTTTAAACCCAGACACACATACCTACTGAAACAGTGGCTAACAAAAGCTTAACCATCATAAAGACCTGCTCACTGCTCTGGGTCACACCTTCTGGGGATTGTACATGCTGTCAAGTTTCAACTATCTAAGAAATCTTAGCTTTAACTGAAAAGAAAAAAAAAAAGACCAAAGGGACACCTGAGGTTCCACAGACAAGACCATATATAGACAGCCTTAAAACATTCAGGATCAAGTTTTATTCACAGTCCATCATGTCATGGTCTATAACACCACTTACTCCTATGATGTCCTGAAATGACACATCCTGAAATCCAGATGTTTGAAAACGTACCTAAAGTCTATGCAGCACACCCCAACAATTAACATCAGCATGTTAGTGAACAACATGAACTAAAATAAGACGATATTGGGGTATGTCTTCCCTTTTAACAGTTACTTTTGCAGCTGGTCTGCTTGTCTTCCATGTATTACGTTTTCTTACACTAAAGGCATAAACATGTGCAGACTAGCAGCAGATAGAGATACAACAGATAATCACAGGGTACAGAAATATGCTTAAAATTTATAACATTAATATTAACAAGTTACTTTCTCATTTTTTTTAGTATGACATGGATCAATTTTCATTAATAATGTTAATATAAGTAAATTGGGCAAGGGGCCTGAAGTGGCATTGACCTTTACACTTTGAGACGGACGAAAGGACGGATGGCAAGATTCCTTTAAAACGGATACATTTGTTACGCTTCTTTATATAGAAATATACAGCTAGAGAATTGACCTATAAAAAAATAAAAAAATCTATATCCATACAGGTTCCACAGCATACCTTGCATATTTTTTCACAAATGATTTATTCAGCACATATCTCCAGCTGATCTCCTACACTGATATTGTTCTCACATTTAATTGATGCAGATTTATTATACACCCATGCATGCAGATTATCTGACACATGCACGCTTTGGGGAGTAAAAATGCTTACAAACAAACCTCTTACTTTACTCCACCTTCTCCATCTCCTCCCAGCACACAGACACACACACAAACACAAACCCACTGCATGCATATGATCCCAGCTTAATTCAATACATCAGTCCTATTAAGCAGATGTGGCAGTATGCACGGAACACACCTCTCTACAACCAGCAGATGTTGAGCTCTCCGACTGAAACTAAAACCTAAATACATAATATTACATTCTTATCCATCATTTATCATCATGACTCTATTTGCTGTAGATTATAGTGATATCAGCATAACACTTATTAGGAATCCTCCCACGATGCAGTTTTTTTTTTTTTTTGCTGCTGCTTTTTGAGTCTGTGTGTGTGTGTGGCAATATGTGACTGTGACTTTCAGCAGCCAGATGAGTAGCTGCGGTGGGCATCGGGCCTGAGACAGCTGGTGTAATGACATTTTCACAGCGAGCGACAAAACAGCGTGTTATTCCCCTCCATGAACGGTGATCCCACAGGTTTAGAGAGGCTCAAATAGGCAGTCCCCGTTCCAATCAATATTCTCAACAGCAGCCATTTAACTGGTGCACTTCAAACGATAGGAAACAAGAGTTGGTCAGGGGAAAAAATGCTGCTGTTGATTTTTTTTAATCATATAATTTAACAATAAATTAGCATTAGTATTTTCATCAATGTTTTACCATTTTTTTTAAAAATGCTTTACAACAAGAAAATCTGCCTTTTCTGTGTGTGGCACATGCAGGTTGTGGTCATATTTTTATGGAGGAAAGTCAGAGGTTTACCCACCTGCTACCTGCACAGCAGCAGGATCACATGTGTGCTTGGGAACACATGAGCCAACATTCAGACTCACACAGCCATTTAATTCAGTTCCATCTGATGCAACCAGTTGGCAACAGATTTATATGCACAAATATGTTATAACATTATGCTCAAAAAGTAAAAAGAAGGGAAATCAGAGAAAGAGTATCAAAACATATTTTAAGTTTTGGGATGGAAAATGATGGATTCTCCTTTGAGTCACTTCTTATGAGCTTCCTTGTGTCCTTCCTCTCCTCCTTCTATTCTTCCACATGCTTTGTGCACATGTTTTTATTTATTTTTTTTCCATACTTTTTTCATTTCATTCGTTCTACATTTTTTGCACATGTCTTTAGTCTTGTGTGTCCTTTATTCCTTCCGTTTGAATCGTTCATTATTTCCTTTGTTGCTTCTTTTATTCTTTCCTTCTAAGCTATATTCTCTATTCTTTTTTTCTTTACAGTTTCCGTTATTTCCAGGATTCACAATTAAGCCATCTCAATGTACAAATGTATGCAATCAATTCTGTATTTTAAAATGATGAAAAAGGACAAAGAACTGTAGAAATTTTAATCTGGAAAAAATGTTAGGACTCTGGTCTATGGATTTAGTTTCCTTTCCACAGATCCCATAAGTTCACCTCATATTGGTGTCTACAAACCCAGACCTACAGACTGTCCTAAAGTTTTTTGTTTTTGTGATTTTACTGTACACACATTCAACTATATCCTATGATATGCTAATCTTTAGGTAAAAATATAATGTCTACAATTGTCACATTACTCCATTCTGACACCATTGCACCTCTTCACATACCAGTGGCCATAATGTTATGTCTGACTGGGGCGTGTTCAATATTCTGTAAGAGAGTGGTCAAACAGATAAAGTTAATAGAATCTTACTTCTCCCATGCCATCCACTGTCAGCAGGTTTGGGGAAAAATTCCTGGCAACATTTACATAATTATGTGGACAGATAAGAAGCACTGACTACATAATTTAGTTTCCACTTCCTTAGCAGAATATAAGCAGATCCCCTTTTTTATGCCTTATGTACATCAGTGGTACCTTGTGGATCAGCATATCAACAACTTTCTTTGGATAAGTCAGATGGTTAAGGTGAGGACAACAAGATCAACATGGGTTTTTATCTTACATTTAATCTAGTTAAAGAATAACTGGAATATTTAGAAATAAAGTTGACGAATTAAAAAAAAAACAAAAAAAAAAGAACATTAACAAATGTCCTCAGAGAAGCTAGAGATTTTTTAAATCTTGAAAAAAAGTTTAAAGAGCATACTTGCACTTTGTTGTGTACACTTCAGTCAGCATTCACAAGGCTTTCTCATCTGTAAGGAGCGTTTTAGCATTGTCCTAAACACCGCTGTGAGGTAAGATATTAGTAAGCTAGTAACACAAAAGCAAGGATTTTTTTTATATCTGACATCTTTTTATTTATTTGAGGTTTTTGCTTTCTCTGCAATAACAGCAACTAGACACTAAGATTAACTTGGTGTTGCAGTTGGTTTCCTTATGCAGAAAAATGTAGTTCCTTTTAAATGTTACCACAAGCTTGCTCAAGATAAGGGGTTGCTGCAATCTTGACAATTTAATCCAACTGGTTGGGTATGACCAACTAAATTTTACTGCATAAATTTGATCTTAATCTGACAATATGAGAGGGTTGTAATGTAATTATTGAATTAACTAAACTGGATTCTTTATAATTAGATATGAGTTGAATTTTTTAATGATAAATACATCCAGTTGACATATGTTTTGAATTGGCATAATATAAATAAATTGTACTCAATTGATTTAATAACCAACTGGATTACAGACCACGTCTGCAAGATATGACCAGAACAGTTACATGTTTCTCACATCATAAATACCATTTGAAAAACCAAAGTATTATAGTTTATTCTTAAATGGGAGAAAGGTTGTGCTTGCTCATGGAGTCATAATGTTACTGAATTTGAATTTCAGGTGGATCACCAGTCCCAAAGTCAGCCATTAAGTCATCAAGGGTAAGAATAATTGGATTTTGAAGAAACAGAGGATAAATATGAGACAAACAGAAAGCTCTAGGTGTTTAGTCATGCAGCAGAGGTAGGGGACCAACCATGCTGACCTTGACTGATCACCTCCTCAGAGCAGCAGAGTACCGTAGGTGCACCGGTTAGTTCTGCAGGAGTCAGCACAAAAAAAAAAGGAACAAGAAAGCAGAAGGAAGTTTGTGATAACTTTTAGCTACCTCAATTTTGTTAAGCAGCCAATTGCTGATTTATTAGTGAGTTTTAGCTGTTGCCAAAAATTAGCACTACAAGCTAACAAAAGGAAATGGATCGTTTAAAAATGTTTTAAAGTTATGACGACAAGATCACACTGAATACCTGTCAATACAAAGCTGTATCGTTCCTCTTTAACATACAGTTACAATATCTACAATCTAAAATGAAGGAGAGCAACATCATTTCACTATATCCTGTAATGACTGTACTTAAGATGCATTATGCATTTCAGTCACCTAGGGAGAAACTATTTTAGGAAACATCAAACTGCCAAAATGTGCTACTAATGAACATGTAAAAAAAAGGGTATACATCTTTTTTTTTTCTTAGGAAAAATAGAAACCAAGACCCCCATTCTACCAGGAATAGAGTTGCAAAAAGCTCTGTCAGACCTTTCAGGTTAACGTGTATCAGCTTAATGAACTGTCAAAAAGCTCATCAAAAGGAATGGGGAAGGATCAGCCATTTGAATTTTGAGCGTAATAACTAAACAATATTGAAAAATTCTCACTGGAAACACATTTCTATTTTTCACATCAAACTACACAAAAATATACAAAAAAAAAACAGCCTTTTTATAAAAACACCTTTGTCAGCATTGTTTTGTCCTGATCATCAACATGTTTATGTTGATGCACACTGATAAACTAACCACTTTTAACCATTATTAAACACAGAAGGGGGGATAAAATGTTGGGGCACTCAGTAGCAGGGCGAAGATTATCCATCATTACTGCATTAGTTATCATTGTAAGGCATGCTTTCATTGCAAGATCTAGATCTACAGCTATTGTACAGCATATACAGCTGTATAACTTTCAATACAGGTTGCTGCACTTACTTCATATAATATTCAGTTAATGGAGTTAGACATTTTAGAATTAGAAATTTTGTTCTAAAGAAATCTATTTTTTGAAGTGCATCAGTTACTCCTTTAGCAAAATACTTAAAACACCTGCTTATGTTGCCACCTCTTTTGTTCAAAGTTGTGTTGGTAATCCCAGTTGAAACTGTGGGGCATTTGACCTTGAGAGCATTTCCAAACTGTAAACTTGCTTTTCAGGTTGCTTTGGAAATTATGGTTTCTTCCTCTCTGTGCGGCCTTTCAGCATGTATAAGACTCATTTCACTGTGGATAATCACACTTAGCAACTTCAGTTGCATCTTCACGAGATATGTTGTTCTTGTTTTGAGCTCCATGTGCATTTTGCACAAAAACATGTTAAACAGCATTTGTAGAGGCTCACAACTCCTTGTGAGCCTCAAAAAACAATATTTGTCTTATTTATCGGCTTTATATGATGTCACACGATGGAGCAAGTACCTAGAAAACACAACCCACTCCCTTCACTTAAAGCTTTAGGAAACAAAATATAGTTCAGATTACAATCACACAGGAAGATGCCTTCAGGGTCCACAATCATGTGACCTTGATAAATTCCCACAGGTACTTTTTTTTCTTACATTGTTAGAAATTACGTTTTTCTGGAGTCATCCAATGAAATGTTTGACACCCAATCTTTCCCCCGGACCCGAAGTGGTCAACTCACTGACTGGCAGTGGTGAGTCAAATTCCAATAGGCTGAAGATTATTTAAAATTAGCAGGGAGAGAAGGGGCAGCCTTCATTAGGAGCCTTGTGGTTTGTCTGTGCTGATAAGGGCCAGCCGGGAAGGAGAGCTGCAACACATCGATCCTACACAATGAGGACTGGATGACACACTGGAGCTCCAACATAGATTAAGACTTAATGAAAACCAAATCAGAGGAAGTAGAGAGAGGAATGGGAAGAGAGAGAGGGGGAGAGAAAGAGAACAGAAGCATGTTAGGAAGGGCAGCCAGACAAGATGTCCCTTCTGAACCAAGGATAAAGTTAGATGGGATAAGTAGAATCTTGGGAGTTGAGAGCACAAGATGAGTTTTATGTATGCTTTTGGTTGTATGAAAGGAATAGAGGTTAAATGTCAAAAAGAGAACTGAAAGTAGTTCAGAAGGAAAAGTTTAGTAAGGAAGATTGAATCTCCTTTAGGACAGAGTTTGCTAAAGGTTGAGTGGAAATCTATATAATCCTGTTTCCTTCTAGAGCTGCTTTTGCAAAACTGATGTTAACCTTAAGGCAGTACAATACAGAAATAGCTTGACATTTCAGAAAAAAAAGTGTCTTAGAAGAAAAGAACACAGCTTCTGCATTTGGCCTTAGTTCTTGTTAAATAAATAATGACTGTTTCTTGTCTGATTTTCTGTTTAAACACTCTTAGAGTCTGGTGAATCTTTGGAGGTAAGAAGATGATACTCCACATCTTTTGTGAAGTGCATGGCAAATGGGTTCTGGGTGCCACAAAAGGGAACCTTTGTTAACACACACTCACGAGTGTTGACACTTTATGTGACAAATCCGTGTAGCCAGAAGGAGAAGAATGAATATATTTCTTTATGCATACCTTCAAGCATGTTGTGGACAAAAACAGAACGAGAGAGGAACTGTGTTGGAAATGCCAAGATCCAGAAATAATATGTTTATTTTTTTCCCTGATATTTTCTTCAAAACTCAGTAAAGTCCAAATTTATTTATACATCAGAGAGATTGAGGTTCAAAGCAATATTTTTTCAATAGGAAGCAATAGTACAATTTTGCAATGTTCCATGAGAGTCTATGTAGGAAGGTAAAGATTAAAGAGACACCATTGACTTCATCCAGTCTCAAAGATTTGAACCTCAAAGATAACTTGTAATATCAGTGGAAACATGAACAAAGAATACACATATATATACACAGTATATATAGTTTTTTTTAATTGATATGTAATTTTATCTTTTGATAGATGACTAATTTCTGATCACACACTAATCAGTTGAATAAAAATAATTTCAAATCCAAATCTGTCTTTTGGGCTTAAGGGTAGATTGCATGAACAAAATCTTAGAATTTATATTCAGCAGATCTGAATACTAATGTTCATGTCAGTAATTTGCATCCCAGTTTTTTAGAATCAAAGTCAGCCCCACCTGCATTCATTTCCAGAGTTCCATGACATTTAACAACACAATGTTCGACAAGTAGAGCTACATGGAGCTTTAGCGATGACAAGAGGAGTTGATTGGGTTCTCTTCCTGTTAATGAGGTGACAGCCTCACAGTGAAGGATGAGTGTTTTCTCATCAGCAGTATAATGCAGATTTGGGCCTGTTTAGATGGAGGTCACTAAGCTTTTAATAACAGAGTACATGCTCTGCTGGCTTCAAAGTGTTCATGAGCAAAGGAGTGACAACAGCTGTGTGTGAATGTCTTGTGTGTGAGAGCATGTGTGTACACAATGCAGATTGAACAGTTTAAATCAATAATTATAAAAATGTCCCCTTCACACATCAGAACTCCAATTCAAAAATGTTTGAGAGCATGCAAGTGATTTTGTTATTGCAATAACAGACTTAAAATTTGATAAACAGTTTGAAAATGGTAGTAAAATTGTGTAACCAGTTAAACTGAAGACAAAGAGTCAACAAGCATGGTGATGAACAAAGTCTGCCATCTTGCTACTAGGCTCTTCTTCAGTGTTGATGATGCTTGGTTAATTCTCAAAAGGAAGAGAAAAGGCTGTTGGATCTCAACAGAACACTGATATTAAGAGGCACACGAACCACACCTGTTCTAGAATGAGAGTTCTTCCTGTGGTGTGAGGGATATCTGCCCAGCAAAGTCAGCCAAAATTGATATCACCATTCCGAATGGTGCATCACTGATATCCTAAGTTATAGTAATTCAAAACACAAATTCAATCACACACACAAAAAGAGATTCAAATTGTTGTAGCACTGGGTAAAGAGGAACCATATCAAAGAAAAAGGAAACAAACGGCTTACTACACAGCTGACAGAAAAAGTGCAAAGCATACAAACAGAGTAGGTGTGCATAATATGCCTACTATGCCACTTTTTCTTCTATTCTGGCAGAGCAAGAATCTTGGCTGCGTGTTATGTCTTTGCATTGCTTCACTGCATGTGCACTCAAACGGAGGGATAATCAGCCATTTCCCTTTCCTCAGCATGACACTTCGTGTGTGTGCATCTTACCCTGCTTGTTTAGATAGCACCTCCATTCTTTGTGACAGATGGGCTCCCACAATGGTAGTTCACATGCGGGTGGCCGAAAGTCACAGTTGGATGGAATAACCTTCACACCTCCCAAGATTTTTTGGGTGGGGATGGAAGAGTTCCCTGTGAAACAGGGCAGACTCGAGATCTGTGCTTTGGCAGGATCTGACTGTGTGTTGGAGGACCAAACCAAGCCAACGTGCACGAGAGCTTCAGACAAACAGCCTCTGCAGGGAATTTGTTTTAAATAACATGCAAATTGCTCTGATAAATATGCCTTATTGCAGGATCCAGATAAACAGAGCGGAGAACTAACAATGAATGTAAATTATAAATCAAACTCTAAAATGAGATGGAGAGGAAAGAAACAGATGGGAGCTGCAGAAGGAAAGGACAGTGAAAATGGACACCCTCTTCAGTGCCGTTTTTCACTCGCACTTCTGCGACTAGGCGTTTGGCTCTCAGCTTTTGGGAAAGCCAGTTTTCTACACTCTGCTGTGGTTGGCTCAAAGTTTGCATGATGCATTGAAATGCTGCATGAAGTTCTGGATTGTGTACTGTTAGTGCAATTTATTTAGCTTAATTTGGCAATTTCTAATCATATTTGTACACATTCTGCAGACATTGGTAATTTAAAGAACAGCCCCAACAATCCATTTAAGAAGGTAAACAAGAGATCTACCATATTTCACAGTTTGCTGTGGTAATTAAAGGGTCAGTATTATGTAAAATTGACTTTGTGAGCTTTTCATCATATTATAACCTCATCAAAAACATACCTAGAGAAATATTTTAATCTCCATTGGCAACCATTCAGCTGTCCCCTGTGGGGACCGAGGGCCACCTTCGAGGCAGAGGTCTGCCTTGGAGCTACAGTTTACAAGCTTCTGAGCTTCCACCTCACAGTGCACACCTACCCCGCAACTTCCCCACTCAGTTCCTTCAGACTAGTCATCAGCAATTAGCAGACACTTAGTGTAACTGTGCATCAGCTCAGCTCAAGTTAGGAGCCAATTCTCAGAGACACAGGTTAAAAAATAAAAGTAGCAAGGCTGTGATGACTTCCTTCAGAAAGAGCAGGAGTTTTTAAAGAAACATCCGCGTTTAATTAGAAAGTAAACTTTAATTTAAGTCATATTTGAAATATATAGCAGTTTTATAACAACTGAAGGTAACATGAATACTTATAATACTGCACCTTTGTTAGTTACTTTATCATAGATTTCAGGGTTGAGACTTTTTTTTTTTTACCTCAGTCTTAATTCATAAAAAAGTTCTAACAATAACCTCTGCACTGCCATTGTTCTGTGCATCCTCTTTCTTATCGCCATCATCGGCCATAATTTAACCCTTTTCACCCCATGCCTATTTCCTCCACTTATTCACTCACCTCCTCTATCTTCCCCGTTTTCTGTTGTTCAGTCACTTTGCCAATGAGGAGGAGCAGGAAGAGAAAAGAGAAATGAATCTGGGTCACAGGAGGCCGTGCATCTCAAGTCTCCTCTCTGCCACAATAAAAAGGAAATTGATCTGTGGCTCGCCAGCTCTCCCACTCCCTGAGCTGAGTCCGGGTGCACGCAGACACACAAACACAGGCACACATACAGCTGAGTCAGTCCATGGAAATAGTGTTCATCCGCCTCCTGGATCCATCATCTGTTTTCCAAAAGCAGCAGGTGCGCTCACACTGTGAGTGTAGCACAACACAAACACACACCAGGCCTGTTTTCTACTCGGTTCTTGCTGGTCCTCCTTTATATGTGACTGTGTAATTCTGTTTCTCATTTCAAATCCATGCAGTCGCATGAAAGCAATTTACAAAAAAAAAAACACAGAACTGCAAACTTGTTAAGTCTACAATCTTCTTGCTGATTTTCTTTTCTACAACTGTAATCCGCATGTGTTGATATTACAGCACAACCCAATAATTCAGATTTGTGGAAAAAGAGGGCTCACTATCTAAATCCAGCTCCTTCATTGTTTTGTGAGACCTACACAAAATAAAGGAAGATCCAAGATCATTCATGCCCCTGGCAAATTTCGATGTACAAATATTTTCATTAAATCAAGAATTTTGTTTCTAATGAGAGGCATTCGTCAATATACATGAGAAAAAATAAATATATAAAAAGAGCATCTGTAATTACTCGTTTTTATTCATGTCTTATTTGAAAATTGAGTTATACAATCCATCCTTTCATCCATATACATTTAACTTTACAGACCGATTAGCTCCAGCAGTCATAGGGGGAAATGTAGGATACACCTTGGACAAATCACCAGCTGTATCACAGATCATTTAAGCCCTTCTCAATATTCAAACGGAAAATCTTTTGACATTGCAGCAATCAAACCCTTCTTTTAATAACAGACCAGTATTTTGAGTCTTTCCACTTTTATTCTACAAATATATCTTTGGTGATGAGCTCCAGGTCTGGGTTTGGAAGGTCTTTCACCATTACCCTAATCATTAACTCCTGCCATAGATTTCCCATGAGGTTTCAGTTGGAAATCTAGTTGAGACACATTAACTAGATTATAGTACAAAAAGTTTTGATACTTAATGCAGAACAGAATTGCAACATTTCAGTCCAGAAGACCGGGCTCACTCCTGAGGTATACCTTGATACCAGAACCTTACCCAGATGGTTTCATTTGAGAAGAAACCAATCTTACGTTCTAGATAAGGGAAAAAAAAATCAACATGGATGAATAAATGTGGCTAAGAATTAAGAATAAATATGCAAACAATGTCACTTAGAACTAGCCAAGCAAAGGCCTTAGAGGAAATTTACAGCAACTGTGCCATGAGCGGCGATGAGGAGGAAGTAGAATAGAGAGATCTGCTTCAGCCATGCATCAAAAGAACAAAAAATTTAATCATTTTCTCATTACCACACTTCCTCGGTTAGTTGGGCATATTTGGAGAAAGCAGATTATGTTCTTCGATTGCTTCCTGCATGTCCAAGTCCAATTCTGCCGGAGCTTGCACCAGCCATTCAAACGTGTCAGATTAGTCCACATGTATGATCGGTTCTTTACAGACCCAGTCTTCATTGTGCAGCAAAATGTGTGCTTATATGCAAGTATTAATCATTATTAGCTAGTAAACATAATGTCACATTAACAGTCTCAGACACAGGACTCCTTATAGGCCACAACTAAAGACAAATTCCCCCGAGGGATGCATATATCTCCATAGTTTGGCATGTCTCTCTCCCTCTCTCATCAACGGAGGCTTTAATCAATTAATGCAGAGGTCAAGAGTTTGTGAACAGGCGATATTCAAGCATCCATCTTCAGCTTTGAGTTCACAGACTTTACAATCCTTTAGAGCTAATGACCATCTCTAGCCTTGCATTGTGTTTTATCCCTCCCCCTGCCACATATATATATATATATATATATATATATATATATATATATATACACACACCCACAAAAGGCAGGAAACTCTTCATCATTGGGACACCACCGGAGCATATGCAGGCGCACACACAAAAAGACTCATTAACCGACACAAATCCATACAGTCTCTTCATCATGGTGACACCAACAGTAGGGAGCGGTTTCCCTCTCACACATGATCATACTTCAAACCAAACCAAAGTCAAATACTGAAACAAAAGGATAAAGATGCAGCAGGACACATATGGGCTTATTCTGGGGTTTTCTTCAAGCAGGTTTGTGGCATCTTTATCAAAATGTAACATTTCTGGGAAATATCACATAGTACTGCAAAGATCTTTTAGATCACAAAGAACTCTGGTATGTTTTGTTTCAGTAATGCACTGATCAGGAGTTTGATGGCCCATATGAATTTCCAACTGTCGTTGCCATCTGATTTGCTGACTTAAATTTATTCAGAACTATAGGACTTTTTTGTAGTCATTGTTTTGTCCTGATCATCTTTTTTTAAGCTTTTTTGTATTTCAAAACCAAAATGAGGAAATAATGTTTTAAAGTAAAAGCACTGTTGCAACAATTAGCAACACCACTAATAATTATCCTAAAACTAATGATATCAATAGAATTTTCAAAATTAAGCAATGTGTCAACCTTAAATCAGTTATTCACAATGGATGCAAAAACAAGAAATCACACAAGTAAGATAAATCTGCCATCCATCAGGTGCTGGAAAAGCTGATTTTAACAAGAAGTACACCAAAGTTGCAGCTAAGATTTTATTTGATCGCTTATGAAACATGTTGAATTTTGAAATAATGACAGCCTTTCAGAAGACAACGTTTAACGCAGCCTTTATATCTGTTATAGATCTTTAAGCGTAATCATAATTGGGTATAATCAGTATCTACACGTCAAAGCTGTGCAGATACCTGACATGAAATAGGCCACAACAGTTAAGATCTCACCTGGCAGTAACCAGTCAAAGCTGGTGGAGAGGAAATTAGATTTTAATAATTGAGTGATTGGCGCATCACATCAGTTTGTATGAATAGAAACTTTAGAAGAAGAGTTATATGTAACCATCTAAAATGTTGATTTGATGCATTTCTGTTAATTTGATTTTGAAAATTGTTGCATGAATTTTCCAAGAAAAAATGTGACATAGCCCTTAAAATGCATCTAATCTGTTATAATATGAAATATTTTTGTTTGAGCCATGGATCATATTGTTGGTGCTTCCCATGATATCACCCAAACTTAGCCTCAGTTAAGATACATCTCACACTAGGAATTATTTGAAATCAATGCACACAGCAAGCTGCATAGAAAGAACCAGGGGGACTGTCTCTAGGATACTGACAGTTTGTGTCATCAGTAGGCGACACAAACAGCCCATTTATCAACTTAATCAATCTACGGGTGGATCTCTGTCACAGAACAAATGTTAGATTGATTCTGGGCGAAAGAGCAGCAAAACTCATCGGTAAACACTCCAAAACACCAGAACTGACATCAATGATCTTGTCTTAAGCTGTCATGGAGTGAAACCTGAATGCAACGACAGACATCCAGGAACACACAGTGACTCTAACGAGCGCTCTTTTAGTCGGGAGCGTCAGACTCTGCATTTCTGACTGGCTCCGTTTGCCCCAAAGTAAAACAATGCAATCACATTGCTTCCACACATGAACAACTTTGCCCCCTCAGCAGAGTTCTTGTTGTTGATTAAAAAGCATACATGAGGGGGAGAGGGATGAGACAGGAATAGATTTAAAATCAAGGAAAGAGGAAGAAAAAGAGAGGGGGAGGAAGCGAAAACGACTACCTCAGAAAAGCAACTGCAGTCAGGTATTTAGCCTCTCACCTGCTTTTTGACATCAATACAGACCACAAAGGCTTAGTTTGTTTCTACCTCACTGGTCAAGAATATTCATCCAAGCAGCACAAAACATCCAATATACTGTACTGTAACACATTATGCTTTTTAAGTTTGAGCCAAATCTAGCAATATTCCACAAATAGAATAGCATAACCATAAAGTGCAAAGGGAAAACAATATTTAAAATCTACACACTGCCTAGATATTGTGCATTAAAAAAAACCCAAAGGGTATAAATGTGTGTTTACGAAATATATTTGAGTAGTTCTTACAATACACCCTCATTCAATCACAGTTTTACTCAAAAGGTTGACAGTATTTTTACTTTATCGATCCAAGAAGCAATTAAAAGAAACATGAGAGAAAGCACATGATTAAAGATTTATCCATCCAGGGTACCTGCAGCCCATTCCCTTATACACACACAAACCCACGCCCACACACACATCCACGCCGACATACACAGCATCTACTGCCGTGACCATCTGGGATGTGGGAAGGAAAGCATTGATCTCATTAAAAAAAAACTGACTTTACAGATTGCTGCCGACCCCCCTCTCACAATCCCTCCAATCCCCCTTGCCTACACCGACACACACGCATTCACACACAAATACCCACACATTCATGTGAATATAATTTACTAGGTGAGGCAAAATGTGTCGTTCATTTAAATCAGTTAGCTGCTGGAGGTTACCAACTCCCAGCACATTTCCATCGACTCTCTAGAGATTTGCTGCTAATATGATAAATTAAGGTCAACATCACAGACTTTGACTTGACTGCAGACACACACCCTGTGACATCTGTGCCACTTTTTGGAAAGTAATAACTTACACAATAGGTGTACTTCTTGTTTTTCCTCATTTATAACAGACTTCACATTCAAATTCTCTAAAAACAGAAAACACTGCTGATAAACAGGGCATGATATCCTCACTAAATTGTGACTATAAAACTGTGACAGAGCAATAATAGCTTCATGAAACTTGTATTCAATAACATGCTCGACATCTATTGTCCCCCTAAATACAAGTGAAAAGAAAAACAATACAGTTGACTTAATTTCAATAACAAAAAACACACATAAATTTAAGTACAATTAAGTTGGTGATTAAATCGCACTTCAACAAATCATAGGCCAATTCCTATAAGATAAATATGACCAAAGCATTTCTTTGTTCCAATATATTCTGTACTGTATATTGAAAACATTTAATTGTAGCAATAATTAAAGGTTAAAAAAAAACTGAACATCCTGAGAAAAACAGCTGGATGGGATCAGGCTTCTTACACACCTTTAATAATTGAAGAGTTCAGAAGGTTTCCTTTGACTTATGGTTAAAAACAAATCAGTAAAGTAATGCCACAAGTATTTACCAAACTAATTTGAAAACTAATGAATCAAGTGCTTTTAACTTTATGATTTCAAAAATATTTCTTAACTTGAGCTTTTAATTTTGATTAAATCTCCATAATTAAATCACTAGATTGTGTGAAAACTAAAATATTTTCTTTTTCCATAGAATAAAATGCTTCGTTACCTATAGCTCTTAGTCCTAGAGTCAATTTTTCTTCTTCCTATCCAACACAAATAAAAAAATAATCATGTCACCTTCCATCTCTTGCTGAACTCCTGCTGTTTTTTGCCTTTGCTTCCACATTTTCAACAACTGACATCTTTCTCGTCAAACTTTACATATCAACTCAGCCTTTTAAGTTCGGGGCATGGGGGAAAAATACTGTCTTCCCTCTGGTTTCTTCCCCAGGTGCAAGGTGTGAGTGCGTGATTAGAGATGGATCAATGCATCTCAAGTTTGCTCAGATGAAAACACTCTGAGGCTCTTTGAAGTTTGGAGAGTATCACTCATGCACATATACACACCCAGACGCAAAAATGTCAATGTTTCTTTATGTTGCAAAAGCTGTCCTGAAGGGTAAAAGCATAAATTTCCATCTTCTGACAACATGAATTGAAGTTAAAAGAGGCTTGGTCTTATTTTCAAGATGACATTGTGCTCTTATACCTCTTTAATCTCACAGCAGAGGCAAACAATGAATAGAATTAATCAAGGAAACTGTGAGGGTTCTTAATTACAGAAGGTGACCTGAGACTGTCCGTTCTTCTTTAAATCTGACATTAAACGTAAAATGGTCGTGAATGACTAATATTTTGGCCTTTACAGTGAGACTGAAACTACAGAGGAAACCTCAAAGTCAGGATCAGTGGTTGGGAACCAAAAGCAACACATGTCAAACACTTGCTTTTGAAGAGTGATATCCATCAAACAATTGTTTTCAAAAGCTTTCTGTGGAAAAAGAAGGTTTTTATATCCTTATTTACAGAGGAGGATTTAAAGATACCTTGCAATTACATTTATTCTCCTGAGTGTACACTTACCTAGAAAAAAAAAGAGAGACAGAAGACTGAGTAGCTACTATAGGGCATGTCTCAGAGGAACAATTTTAAATACTGTTTCACTAATTATTTGGGTTTTCGTGCAACTCTTTGCTAAGTCACTGTAGAAATACTTTTATTTTATACATTTTATGAAAGTCTGAAAGTGGTTGAAATAAAAAAACTGTTTTGTGTAGTTTCCGACACTTTAAACACTTCCCTATGAGGAGAAAGCAGCAAATCTCAGTGGAAAAGAAGGATGTGTTTCTTTACAGAGTGACTCATCTTCAGTTATTTTATTTTTTTCTACTGCCAGGTGGATCAATACTCTTTATTTCAACAGAGTCCAACGTCTTCAGCACCAAAGTATGTTTTAACATTATAGCCATGGAGGAACCTGACCGGGAACTTTCATCTTAGTCCAACTTAACCATCTGTGGTTCAAAATTCATGACGTGGCCTAAAACAGTCCGTCTGTAACATGTCTTTAGTTATGGAAAATTCATAACAAAAAATAAGCATTAGAAGTACATATATCTCGATCCACCATGGGAGACCTCATAGACAAAATATAAAATGATTTGTAATTGCAATAGCAACCAGGCTGCAGTGATGTACAGCTCAAAGGACTTGTAGTTTTAGTTAATAGCTGCAAAATAGATTAACAAAAAAATATGATTCTCGATAGGATTCTTTATAATATCTGCTTCAATAATGATCCAATAGAAAATCAGAGTCAACTATAAAGGAGTTATATGTGCTAAACATACTGTGGTTGACAACAAACTATTTGCTACAGCTTGATAAAGTTTCTGAAAGGATGAAGTGAAGTGAAAGAATAACTCCGGAACAAGTTTTGCATTTATTTTACAGAACATCAGTATGCAGGATTCTGGTTTAGGCAGAATGAGGCGATTTTCCACAGAGGATCCAAAGAAAATGGGGTCAGTGATCAATATTAGATTAAAAAAAAGATTTAGATATATGGTAGCGAAATATTCCAGCAGGCCTGCGATGAGAATGTTCTGAGCATTAGGGTTAGTATTATATATTGGAAACAGTAAAACTGTGCTACAGACGCATGGGTCCCAGGCATCTTGAAGCCTCATATGACCCAATGTCATCTCTTCTATGAGCTCTACATTTGTAAGAATAATTATTCAGTAATTTTAAATGTATCCCCATAAATCTGATCTTTTCCATTTCCTCTATTTTTACTGGTGTTTTTTTCAACCTCGGCTAGATTAAATAAAACATGACAGACAGTTCAGGGATGACTTTATCTCCCTTTACTTTAATAAAAACTAATAAAAAAACTGTAAAGAAGAAAAAGTTGCCTTAAAACATCATATTTGTCATTCCCATTAAAGGTCAAAATGACTCCCTGTGGTAGTTCTACGAGACCTTGCAAAGCTATTCATAGCCTCTGAACATTTCCGTGCTACAGTCGCAGGTTATCAGGAGTTTGTATTGAGATTGTAAGGGAAAGACCAACAAAAACATTGTGAAACTGAAGGAAAATTACACAGATGGTTTAAAAATTATTTAGAAATAAAAATCTGAAAGGTGTGGTGTTCTCATTTAAATTTGACACTCATAAAGAAAATCCAGTGCAACCAACTGCTTTCAGAAATGATCCAAGTAATGAAATTATTCCGCCTGCTTTACAGAGAGCATTAGGGAACAAACAGCAACAAGAAGAGTAAGAAACATACCAGATCGGTCGGACCAGTTTACTTGCATGGACCAGTTTAAAGTCCGGTTAAAAAGCATGCAAAACTTTGAACTTTTCAAAACGCAAAATAAGTATAGCACAGTGGCAAACCTAATGAGACATGTCCACCCACCTAAATAGACAAGCCGCATAGATCAGAAAGCAGCATACAACCACTTTCTGCTGGTATATTCAATGAAATCCCACCGAAATAAATTGAGGTTTGCAGTTGTAACAAAAAATAAATAAATAAATGAGTGTGAACAAAACCTTTTCAAGGCACAGCGGGGTTTTTCAACCTCAGCAGTTAAAGTGTTCACTTTAGATCTTTAGGGATTAAAGAAGGTCAGGCATTACAAAAAATATTTTTGATACGAGTCCCAGATCTTTTTATTTACGTGGATCAAAAGAACTGAAAACTTGACTTTATACTTGATGATGGGAATCAGCAGTCTAACATTTACAAGTGCTCTGATGTTCACCTTCAAAGTAGAATGCACAGGTACAAATATAAAGGGATCTCCATCCAGAGACTGTCGGGAGTTAATTAAGCTGTCTGATCACTTATGAAAGCATTGCCACTCAACAGAAATGGAAGCAAAGCAGTCTAGTCAGTGCAAAAAGTGATGGAATAAATCCAAAAAAAAAAGAGAGATCATCACAGTCACTACAACATGGGCCAATTATACTTAACTGCCTTCTTTCACAACTGGGTCAGTGGGTCTTTCTCCGTAAAACGAGTGCATGTGTGGTCTGAATGGTTTGGTTTCCACATGTGAGAGTACTCAGCAAAATATCCCAAGAAGCAGTGCTCTTAATGCATCCAGTGGAGACAGAGATTTGCTTTGCAAACTTAGGTTTAAACCAGGAGACTACACACAGAATAACCTTCTATTACTTCTATTAAATTAATCATATTTTAAAGAGTTCTGGAGTAGACACTCCAATAGGGGAGAATCAAATATTCTATACAGTAATTAAATATAATACTAATAAATAAAAATGTATTAAAGTCTCTTGCGGTTCAAATCCTCCTGATAACGCCAAAGAGGCTCTTTCAATATGCCCTGTGAAATAGCAGTTCCCTCAGCCTGTTTCCTTTGAATGCAATCTCCTTTCGAGAGATTACTTTGAGGGATTAGATGTTGCATCTTCAAACGTAGTTATGGAATTTACTCTTAGTGGCACCTGAGTGCAGCAGAGTGGAAATTCACACACATCAAGCAATGTGAAGTGACAGATAAACCACCAGTTATGGAGTCCCAGCATCAACAATATTCTTAAACTAAAGATTTACCCATCTACAGTACTCTGGATTCCTCAACTGTGTTTTAGTGCAATCATCCCTGAAGACGTGGTCAGGTTCTCATGTGGGAGTAACAAAACAAATAGTGAGGACATTTTCAGAAGTAAAATTTAAAGTAAAGAATATTTGAAATAGCATATTTGTGTTTGCTGTAAATTGTTGTTTTGATAAAACAGTTACAAAAAAATTCCATGCGCTCTAGTTTAGCTGTCAACCAATTGATCTGATAACAGAATAAAAACATCAGTACCGAAAGGAATTTATTCAGTGTGGAAGTTCTGTATCCAACATTGTGATGAGTGCACATGGATGCTAGAAGGCAGTAAATGGTCAGATCTGCCTAACTCTGTCCAACTGCTTAATGAACTTTGAAGCTCTTCTTGAACACTTTAATAAAACCGTCCCAGAGGAAACATCTCAACAACCATATATCTAGATATGCAAGTTAGTCTCTACAATGAGAGCAAATCACTTGCAAAATCCCCAATAGATGTATTGTTTGAACTATCAAGAATTTATTTTATTAATTTTGATTTGAAAACTACATTTAAAAGTCATAATTTTACCAAGAATCTTTTACAAGCAAAACAGACCAAGAGTAGAGGGTTTGTTTTCCTCTTCTAATCCGAGTGTTTTACACCAGAGGGTCTGCAGTCCATTTGCTGGATACAAAAAAAGAAGAAGATGAAGCCACACATTACACAAGTTGCAAGAAAAAAGAAACACCACATACTGAGGGTAATAGTGAGGCTGCACTGTGTTTTTGAGGGGTACCAGCACTTTATGTCTTTTTAACAAGTGATGCAAGCAATGAAAGAATAAGAAGTGTTAATACATCAAAAGACATCAAACACTCACAGGTCAGTGATCAATCAATATGACAAACCGGGATCATGCAATAATCAAGGAGCATCAAGAAACTCTTCTATATGAAACGGAGAGACTGTTACTTTCAAGATTCACTTGTTATTTCTATGCTAGTGAGATATGGAAATTGATGGAACTAAAAAATGTGCACCCATTAGTGCCTTAATGTTGCTTGTAAATTTAGTAAAAGAAACATTTGCTTAACATAGGTCTTATGTAGAATTCAGATTTGGTCCTCTGAGCCCCATGTTGGAAAACTCCTGAACTAAAGCGTGATTGCCTATAACCAGGCCGTAAATTCGATTATGGTCATCTGAAGCTTTCAACTAATCATTTTAAACTTGGAAGGTTTAAAGTCAAATTCCTAAAAAAGGTCCTCCGATCAGATAGGCATTAAACACAAAAGGATAAAGCAGATGCATGCAGGGTCACAGCACTATTCTTCGTGTTCACAAAGAACAAAAAAACACCAATACATTTGGTTTTTAAGTGTGCGTTTGTGAGAGCTTGGTGGCCCCCTAGGCTCCATTGAGAAGGCGTCACCCTGCTTCCAAACATTCAAGCTCTCAGTCCAATGATGCACGGCAGGGTTTGGGGGTGTGTAGAGTGAGAAATCTGTCACTGGTCAAACACACAATGACCACATGGCTGCAAAAAGACCGAAAGGAAGGGAGGTCTGACCCTGAGCATTAATGGCATGCTGCAAACTTGATCGATTATAATCTATATAGATTACTTTCATATATTTGGCTCCTTTAAGCAACATCTTTAAAGCAAGCCTTTCCAAAGCCAATCAAACCGGACCAATGTCTGGCATTGCATCTCAGATCTCGAGACCGCTGATAATGCTACAGCACCTACAGCACATTAATGCTACTTTTTACTTCAAGAACACCAACAATCTTCTCATGATAACTCAGAGATGGAGCACTCTGCAACAGATGATCAGAAAAGCCACTGCACATTTTCCCTACAGATCAGAAGAGAAAATAGTGGTCATTTCCATTCCTCCATCATTTTTCTTTAATCTCCCATCAGATGCTTCATTTCAGCGGTGTCAGAACAGAGTAATAACCAGGTGGATGTATTACACTGGTAATGTGAAAATGTTGAAAATATAGACTGTGCTTGTGTGTGAGTGTGCATAATTTTGTGTCACAACCGTCTCCTTTTGATAACTAGCGCTGCTGAGCAGGAGCAACATCATCAAAGAGAGACTCACCTCTCCGGCACCTCGTTCCAACATCCTGCAATGAATGACAAACAAAATCCCCTAAAGGTAAAAAATGATCCGTTCCCAGGCTTAGAAGCTGGAGAGGGTTGTGTACGAAAGAGATGTGTTGTGTGAAATCAACATTAACAGCTTCATTTAAAGGCAAGCTGGAGGAAAAGCTGCAAACGGAGAAATGTGGCAAGACATGAAAATGTTTTTTTAAGCACATTCTCCAAAACAGTCAGGTCAGGTCCAATGTTACTCTACAAGCAGCAGAATGACAAAAAGTCAAAGCAATAGTTTGTACAACAAAATCAAATGTCCTTCAACACGTTTACCAAGTTGCCAACATCTTCTGGAAACTTGGACTTAATTTGTTTGGGAAGACATTATTCAGATCTGTAATGCCTCATGTCAAACAAAAAAAGCTTTCTGCTTCACAAAGCTCACTTTTTTAAAGACTTGTCATGAGAGGGTAATTTTTTATACTCAAGATAAAAAGAAACCCATCATTTGGTATTATTGTCCCATTTTAGGCAACCATAACCTAAAAAATAAGCTACATCAACTGTGACTCATGTATTGCTAAACTTGGAGGCATGATAATATTGTGCTATTAGTTATCATTTTTACTATAAAGGGATAATTATTGAACATTCATTTAAACTTGTTCCAAAAAATACAACATAATCATGAGACATAATCTTTTCAAAAACCTCTATGCAAAAATAATCAACTAGGCATATTACCGCATATCGTTAACTGATAAGTCAGTTAAGGAAATAAAGGGTTATGATGTCAATCATTCTACAGCAAAAATGAAAATTCCTTTGCCATAATCAATAATGTTAACTGTATATCATAACATATTTTGTGAAAATTAAATCCAACATTCTCCCATCTAGAAAAATGCAGACTTTTCTTTTAAAATGTATTTCTATATCTTTGTTACATCTAGTGCTGAGATAGAAAATTGAGATCTTAATCTAGCATTCACTTTCTGAATGCTGAGTTTTTCTGACTTCTTCAAAAATGTTGCACCATCTTTTTTGTGTCAGCAGGTGTTGGAATAGAAAATATATTTTTTTTCTCTCTCTCTCTCTCTCTGAAAAAGAAACCATGTTGCACAGACACGTGCACAAAATTTAAAACTCCAGCTGCTTTACTTTCGTGGTCACAGCAAGTGGGGGAAAAAAAACATATTGATGCAATAGTAGAAAAAAAAGGGGGGATGTAATGAATTAAGCAACAAAATATAAAATGGAAATAGAAAAGAATGCACAGAGGAAGAAGGGGAGAATAAAACCAAACTTTTTATAAAACTTTTTAAACACAATGAACTCGCAGTGGTATCGCAGTGTAAACCCAGCAGCCTGGTATTAGCAGTTATGTTTTATTCATCGGCGTTCTTACTTGTCATTTCATGTGCCGCTCTCTAACTACATGCAGCAGGCAACAGAGCACAAGGTGAAAAACAGGATTACAGCAACTGTAAATAATAAAAATGGAAGCCGAGCAGATATTCGGTTAATCTGAGTTGGGGATTAGCGTGATGATACCCCGTCACATGCCGCAGATTGGGGGAGGGGCCTCGATAATGGAGCAACACAAGCACCCAGCCAACGCCAAGCTTAATGTGCACAGTTAGGGAAAGAGGATTGTAGTATTATCAAAGTTTGACTTTGAACTGCGAGTGACTTTGCAGCAGAGGCAAACAAACCCAGGTGTCAAAAACAAAGTAATTCTGTCAAAGGGCTGCTGAACAGAAGGAGGAGGGAAGATAATGCAAAAATGAGAAACAAAAGCTTTTGTTTATTAGGAAAGTTTCCTTAGTGTGTTAGAGCCACTTTGTAACTTCCTCCAACTCACTCACTGTTCACTGATTATTCTGAATAATCTTGAATAATTTCTGCCATCTCTTCTGTATTTTGATGTTTTTAAAGAGCAGTTGCAGATGTGTTCAGTTTTTTTGTAGCTCCCCAGGTTGACAAGAAGTACTAAGTTATGGCTTAATAAAGCATCTGGACTGACTGTAGCATCAGTAACGGTTGAGTCACTGTTCTTGATCGAATGACTCAGATGCTGGGAAAAATGATTAGATGCTGCAGCTAATTCTCAAAAGTTAAATCAAGGAGGAGGAACACTTGAACAGAGTTGTTATTTTTTTGTTCAATAAAGTAATCTGTGTGATTCCTCCAAACAGCTGATCAGCAGCCAATTTAAATGGCTGCTGCTGTGTGCCTGCTCATTTAAGTGGCTACAGGAGCTCAGACCTATCTGTGCTAAAAGTGATACCAACAGGTTCTGAAAGTCTGACCAATTTAGTTTTCTTAATAGCAGAACCGTCCAGAAAAGCACCAGGGAGGTAAGTCACATACAACAGAGACATCTTCAGCTGCCTTTAGATTATTAAGGTGTGCATGTGTCAAAGTGGCTTAAGCAGGAAGATGAGAAGAAAAAGAGGTGTAGGCCAATAAATGAGCAAGAAAGACAAACAGATGGAGACACAGAGGAAAAAGAGTCAGAGTATATGCCTCAGGCCAGCACTGACCTCAGCTAAAATTACCCTGCTGTCGTTTTGCTCCGCTGCGCCCAACACCTACTCAGCACACCGGCTAATGTTCTCTTGTAGAGCATGGTGCACCGTGTCATAAAGGTGGAAACCGGGAAAATTTTGGACCTTTTCTCCATCAGTGCAGCATGGACACCTTGTCTTCTTCTTTACCTGTCTGATGTACATGAAACTCAGGTATTAACAAGATTTTTTTTTTCCCTCCCCAATTAGTATTTTGTTATAATTATTGATTCAGTTTTTTGTTTTTATCAGTAATTCTGAAAACAAAAATAGAGGCACATTACATGTGGTCAAAGGAAGATAGTCTTTAACTGCAGGACATATTGATTTACAATCACCATCGCAACATCAATTTTTGCTAAATTGCAATTGGAAGGGATGGCTTAGAAGCGATATTTCATTGGAGATAATATTTCAAGTGTCACATATTTAGACTCACTAATATATCTGACCAGTTGGCTGGGCTCCAAATGCCCTTCATAGACATCATAGGAATATTTTTAGTGGCCGAGATGCTAAAGATTACAGACATTGGGTGGGGGGAAAGTAAAAATACAAATATTCAGGATGATTTGAGTGAATACTAAGCAATGCTGTCATCACAATACCGGCCATAGTATTATGTTATCTTTTGATATCAGATATCAACATATGATATCAAGCAGCCCTAACAATAAGTATACAACAGATTTCTATGTAGAGGACAATGAATAATAATATGTCCAATGCAGAATTGTTTATGCTGACAAAAGTGGGTTTTTTCAGCCTGAAAATGTACTTTGGCTACTCAATTCATGCTGTTCATTTTTCACTGACATCCAGCCTATTCACAAACTTTAATTGTCTTTGCTTCATCAAATCATTTCTAAATGTCAGCATGCGTTACAAAAAAAAGTGTATCTTGTTTCTTTCCACAATTAATCATCTCCTGCAGTGTTTCTCAACCCTGCTCCTCAGAGCACAGTGAACGCTTTAGACGTTTCCCCACTTTAACACACCTGATTCAGATGATTGAAGTTCAGCAAAAGCCTTCTAATCAGCCATCAACTGAAATCAGGTGTGTTAAAACAGGGAACCACCTAACATCCAGGGCAGTGTGCCTCAATGACCAGGGCTGCAAAACACTGATTTAGTCTAACAGCAAACTGGAATAAAAACGAGTTAAACAACAAGAACATTAAGGAGGAAATTGCAAATGAAACATATTTCTTTAGAAACATGATCTACAAGCATGTCTTGCATAATGTATCAGTGAGATACCGTATTTCTGAACAAACTGAAAACATTAAAAACTCAGAATCCCACTGAGATTTAGAAATCCCAAAGCACCGAAGTGGGACATTTTTCTCTGGAGACTACTTCAGTGCTGATGTATGCTACAAACATATATGCACCCAGACAGAGTACTTCAACTATTAAATGTTGCAGTTTAAACCTTCACACAAAGGTATGAAATGAAGCATGAAAGTACTTGGCTGAATCCAATTTCATAATTTCCTCCTTCCTATAACCTGTACCTACAGTAAGTGGGGATTTGGGAAATTCTTCCCTGATGAACTGGCTAAACGTTTTGGCTTTTAAAGCACATTTTATCTTCCCATTGCAATACAATATATAAAGATGGTTCACAAAAACAAATACAGCACATATATTTCTTAAAATAGATACGATTTTACTATTAGGAAAAACTGCTTTAATGTTCAGAAAACTTTTGCAGGTCTTTTGAATTATTTAACTGATGAGTGAAACTATTTTATTTCACTTTTTTTCCATCTGTAAAGCTTTCTGAAATGAGCAACGGAAGCCATTGAACATTTTCACAATATTACATTTTTTGAATACATTTCTTTAAAAGAGCTTCTTTCATGTTTGTATCTACCTTCATTCTAAAAACCATTTCACTGAGGATGAAATTCACTAACTTTTGAGTACAACTCCCTCAATAACAGTGTCCCTACACAGGAATGTTGATATCAAAGTGACATGGAAGCTTTTAGTAGTAGAGTGCATTCACTGATCTGATTGGCTATTGACTCAGTATGTCACCAACTCTTTTCTCTGTGCATCTCTAATCTAAAAAAGGATACGGAACTTTGTGATTTCACCAGACAAAGTCTCCTTTGAAAAACTGGGGTTTTTTGCCATTTATGTTTCACATTCTTTTCAAATAGCACAGAAAAAAGCCCACTGAATACTCCTCTGAAGGCTTGATAACTGTTAACATGGCATGCTAACGCTGGTTTACAAAACTTATTAGCTTTTTGATGGTGCATCCGCCTCTTGTGGAGGATTCTAATTTCATACTTGCTGACACCAACCAGTACTTGTTGTCACTTCAATTTAAGAGTCATTGCTAAGCTTATGATTAAGGGTTACCCCAGGAAAAGGCAGCTTGGTTCGGTGCAGCGCATCATGTACCTCGTCCCTCTGACCTCACATTCAATTTACATTTCTGGCCCCAGCTGTAACAGTCTGGGCATGTGCATGTGTGTGTCAGCAGGTGACCAACATGTGAGCCTGCAGATGTGTGTGTGTGTGCCTTTAATGCCTAAAACGCTTCCCTGCAGTCTCTTATAACATTATCATGTTTGTGTCTTTGTGTGAGGAGGGTGGTGTGTGTAAGAGAAAGGCTGATCTCTCTCACACACCCACACACATACAAACACATGGCAGCAGCGTGAAATGCGTTGTGATGTTTTCTCTATGGGAAGTTGGTCTCAGACTGAAGCTGAGACGCTCCCCTTCTAAGACTCATTGTCTTGCTGTGACACACAAACGCACATGTGTGCACACACGCTCATAAACAGCTCAACAACATTTTTCCCACCCTGAGGTATTGAGTTTGTGCCCCACTGCTTTTAGCTGTTTTGCAATCCTTGATTTTGCAGGTTCATAAAGGGTTCAAGACTTAAGGAGTTGGTGTTTTTTACTAAGTGCATGTTATGATTTAGGGTTAAAACTTTAGGAAGCTTTAGCTGGCCTCTGACTAAAGCTTTGACAGATTAATATCCAGACACAGAATAAAGCAACAACTGTACTTGTATAACACCTTTGCACAAAGTATTTTCAAGGCTGATCCCTGGGACATTTAGAAACTTTCACTGTTGTGTTAATGGTGGATCGACAGAATTTGCAAGCTATTTTTCTGTGGGGTTTTAGCACTAAAAGCACTTTTACAGCACAAGTTATATATTTTTTTTATTCTTGGGAAAGCCAACATCAGGCCACCAGCCTTCTAAATTGCAGAAGACTGTTGTGGGCTTCAGTATTGTCCTTTAACCTACTGTTACATTTTCTCACAAAACACTCAGTCCTTTTCCTCCAACTTCACAATAAATGAATATAATTACAATGTTTTGGAGGAAAGCTTGTTGAGATATGGAAACCAGACTTAATCAAATGTTAGATTTTTTTTCCATGCAAAATCTATGTCATATTTGGCTTTTTAATTATCTCAAGTAGATGTAGTGGGAAGCTGCTGAATGGCTACCTGCTCAGTATGAAAGAATGAACACTGAGCAGAGCAGAGGTGTGTTGGCATTTGATTGGAAAATAAATAGATCCCATCCTATGTAAGACAGAAAATATGATTATAAATACTTAACAGCCCTCAAAAAATGTGATCCAAGACGCAAAAAGGACTTTTGCTTAATAGTGAACATCACAGACTAAAAGACCATCACAATCATTTTGTTATTGTTATTCTGGTCACATTTATGGAAAACTCCATCAAATCACAAGTTTACAAACTGCTTGATCAAGGCTGCTATCCAAAAGAGAAGGACATACCAATTCAAGAAAGATATGACAAATTAAGTTTATGATTATTGTGATGCTATAATGCAGAATTATTTTGTATTTTTATCCTATTTAGCTCCAGTGTGAACAAGTATGCAACCTTCTTCTTAAATACGATTCCACAACCTAAATATAGGCCATGAAGAACCTAAAGGAAACGGACAGTTCCTATGTTTAAGCATACATGTGAGTAGGAGTACTGTATTTAGCCACAAAGACAGCACAAACGCACCAAAAACCATGACCACCATCACCATTTTACTGTCTCCCAGGGAAACAAGAGGCATGTTGAGAATGAAGTAGCGGAGAGAGGAGAAGGAACATGAAAGACTAAAACAGCAGAATAATGAACACAAAATGACCATTTTAAATGTACTTCTTTACAAGGATGGTAGGAGGATACTTCAGGAGAAACCTAACAGAGTACTCTAGAAGCTTGTTAACTTATTCTGACATATTGTTATAATAAATGGCCCAACAGAATACAGTAAAGGCCTAAGAAGTACAACAAATACAACAGAAATCCCTCTAAGTAGAACATAAAAATAGGGACTCTACATTAGAAATATACACTATACAATATATGATCTCATCTTCTGATCTTAATGTATTTCACTCCTAGTTTTCGTCACTCTTTAAAAACAAGTACAAGACTACTCTCTCTAGTCACAAATGAGTGTTTGAAAAAAAATCCTTGCCATTTCTGTCTATCTTTCAAATTTGAAATAAAGATTAGAAACAGACAAATAAGTGCTGGTAGGATAAAAGCAATGGCCACTTCCCCCGCTCATTTTGGCCTGTTTTTTTCTATCTTTGGAAATTCTCCAGAAACGCTTGTTCCCATTTTTTTCACATCATTTCTGCTCTACACATCTTGCTTCTCCCAATCAAATTTGTCCCATCTTTTCTCCGCCTCCCTCTCCTGTTCAGCCTCCACCCCCTCTCCACAGAGCTCTTGCTGGTGATATTTGGTTTTAGGGAGGGGGCACAGCGGCAGTGCTGGCATCTGTTCGAAGGCCTGGCGTCTTGCCAGTCACCAAGAATCACAGCAGCAGCCAGAGTCATGCTGTTGGATTTATCTCCAACCAACCTGTCAGCTGATGCTCTTTGTGGATCTGAGGCGAGTGGCCGCAACCTTTTTGGCCTTGGCACTGTCAAGGTGAAGCAATAAATGATTTAAAAATGGCACAAGAGAGTCGATTATTGGACACTAGAATGCAGGGGAAATGAGACAGCCTTTTAGGAAGAGACACTTTCACAGACTAAGAGCTGGTGCCTTCAAAAAAAAGAATGACACCAGGTAGCAAGGGAGAAAGGGAACAATAGGGGAAACGTACATAAAGGTAGAGACTGAGAAGATGAAGTGATTCAGAGAGTGAGAGTAAACCCAAGAGAGAAGCATATCCACATCTGAAGCTTACAAGATATGTAGCAAAGAGAGTGAAGAGAGATGAAAGTCATAGACCTCATTTCCACCACAGACAAAATGTCTCTCTGTAAAGAACAGTGGATGACCTTGTGGTTTAAGGTACATTTCTTACATTCTCTCTGAGCAACACTTACACCAAGCAAAACCAACAACACCTGTTAGACAGAAGGCAAGCTCTTTAAAAGCTAATTCTACCTCACCTCCAGCATTGTCCACTATCAAGAAACTCAAATCTCTGGAGTCACAGAGACACAGTCAGAATTCTTATTCTTTGAGGGTTTAGCACATCAACAAAGCAAGAGGAGGAACCATGTGGTCTTCATTGTAAGTAATTAACCATCTAACAACAAATAAACCACTTTTAAATCTCCTTCAATGACCAATTTATGATCATACCACAAATACCAGTCTTGTTCTTAATTCAGCTTAAGAGAGAAAAACCAAGGTTTCAATTATTTCTACCTTTTGGTGAATTTCAAATATTTCATTGTTTACACGTGAAAGTGATTAAGCATTTTAAATTCTGGCCAAGGAATTGGTTGAGTAGATGTATCGAGTTATATTAGATTTTTAAAAAGTTACTTCATATGGCAAAGTGCTCTTAATGAGATGCTAGGGAAAGTGAGCAAAGTTTTCTCCATCTTTGTGGAGCATAAAGTAATGCAGGGCTGCCCCTCCCACACCTGTTGTTGTTCACTGCTGTCTAAAACAAGGCTTTTTTTTTATTTACAAGCAAGACAAAGCTGTGAATGTTTCTGGAAGCCTGGTAAAAATCAGTGTCTTGTTATATTCTTTGCTTCTGTACAGAGGATCTGGATCCTTGATGACTGAGAAAAGATTGCTTGTGGACTCTATGGAAATTTTAAACAACTGTGTCGGATTTTACCCAATCGCTGACATTACAGCATTGCTTACGGCTGTGATGTGCTAGCTCAATGAAACTTTGCAGAAGTTGTGTGTGCTGTAAGAACCTCTTTGGGTAAAAAGGGCCACAAAATCTCTGCCAGCAATGAAATGTGTTATACATTCCTCTTGCTCTGACTTTAACTGCTCAAAATTTGAACGAGTGGCCAACACAGACTGAATGGTTTCGATCACTACCTCCGTTACCATTGCCAATATTGACTACAATTGTAAAGCAGCGCAGAAAATTTATGTTATCGTTCAAAACTCTTTTTGTTCGCTGATTGACCCGGTTGAAATTCAACCAGAGAAATCAAGCTTAACGGGAGAAATTCAAGATGGAGCACTGAAGGGAGATGAGAATTACATGGAATTGCACAGGAAAGCAATGGCCAGGCTATATTTCCAGAGACAGAGAGCACAGGCAGTTATGGTGCGAGATCTTAAGGAGCACCACCAGTTGCTCTCATTAAAGATAAGAGTACTTTGAAACCAGTTAAGAACCAGTTAAGAAGTCAACAACAGGATACCAACCAGAGCAGATAGACTGATCAGCTCATCATACATGTGTTGCAATATTAAGGACAGAATGGCATATCTCCATTCAATTAGAAATTACTACTAAATTCAATTGGTGTTCATTCCATTTTTTTTAGTCTGTGCATCAAAAGTCACGTAATAAATAATATCAGAAATATGAGTTTAACACTAATCATAAGCATTAGATATTTTGGCAGTAGTTGTAAAAAACTTCATTTTTTCATTTCATTTTTCACATTAATATTTTTGCTGTAAATGATTGTATAGACACTGCAAAACCATGAAACAATTATCATATGCAAATCGCATACCATTCCACACTTATTAACTTCTCAACCTATACAAAGATAACCCCAAGACACCACAAAAAGCAGCCATATCTAATAAATTGGAGAAAACCAGGCCCACATGACTCAGCATTAATTATTATGACACATTATTCTGCAATCTAATCCGTGAGTCTCAGACATGGCATAATCTCTAAAGCAGTTTTAGTTTATATGCAATGCATTTGTAAGCCTGATTTCACCTATCTAACTCCATGCATCAACAGCAGCATAGGGTTAATAACTAAACAAGCATAAAAACCACATGTAATATTAGTTAAGGCCCCAAATCCGCTTTACTGAGGATCTGAATTAGTAAGTACAAAAAAAAAATTCCTTTGGTCATGTGACTTTTGATCCTGGATGAGAGGTTTGTGCTGAAAGGGGACTTCCAAAGAGCCCTGAAGTATTCTCAGTCCAGGTTCACTCATTAAAGCCAGCACTCATGAGCTGCAAACTATGGGATTCACACATTCAAACGAAAGCTCATATTGAACACAACAAGAGTAGAGAATTATAAAATAACAATGCAAGTGTGAATGTAGAAACTCTGGGCTACTTACGGCAGTTCTCCTCGTCGCTGCTGTCTGAACAGTCATTGTCATCATCACATCTCCAGAGGCTTGGGATGCACACTCCACTCTTGCACTGAAACTGCCCTATTTCACACTCTGACTCGGTATGAGTTCCTGTGGTGTCAGAAAACAGCAGCTTGTCAGGTTTTTTTTTTTGGTTTGGTGGTATTCAAATTTCAGATTAAGAAACTGATTCTGAAATGTGTTCGGGGGTTGGTTAAAGGTCATTTTAAATTTACTGACATTTCTCAAACTTCAAGAAGTTAACTAATAAAGTAGGAACAACCTGCACAAAGTAACCTATTTTTGAGCATGGAATGAGAAAACGCCTCTTTTGGTGTAACATCCAGATCCAATCAATATTGAAGTATTACTTCCAGTAATGCAGTCTGCTCATGAATGGCTCGCTGGTTCTTCCAATATGTTGACTTTAGTGCAACAATGAGTGCCTACCACGGGTGCTGTGCTGGCATTTAAACGGATCTGTTTAGGTTGATGTGTTTTGCAGTAATTTAGCAACTGCAGCGTAAACATTAAAAACAAAGCCTTTACAGCCAGCACTTTGCTGATCACATCCCCGCAGGCATGCAGGCGTACTCTGGCTACAGTCTCAACATCAGCCGTCTGCTTGCATGTGCTGCTTCCACTCACTGTCACCTCGTGTCACCTGTGTTAACGCTCACACAACCTGACGAAAGTGACAATGAAGATTGTAATCTCCTGAATACGTGTAGCAGCGCAAGTATCTATCGGAGGCATTAGCGCTGCTCTAATAATCAGACGGACCACTTTGACAGGCGAGTCGTTTCGAGGAAGGTAGCGGTCCCCCCTGCCCACACCGTCCCCAAGACTTCCTCCCTCCTGAACACGGAGAAGCGCTACTGCTACGATGCAAATCCCCCCCCATCATCTCCGAGCCAATAAGTGGCTTACCTTTAGCGTGGCCGCTGAGCTCCATGAGTAACAAATGTAGAAGCACGAGCTTTCCGACGCCGGTCCACATCTTTAGATCCTGGACGATCTGCGGATGTGATCATGCAAAGTGAGGTGATCTCCAGCTCCAGCCCGTCTGCGGCGGCTCTGTGCTCCTCTCTGTGGCTCAGCTCGGGAGCGTGTGAGCCCGATCAGCCCCGGCTCGCTGCTATAGTGAGTGACGCTTATGGGCGGGATAGCGAGTGATGGTTGTTTGCGGTTATAATACCAGGAAGGAGAGAAAAAAAGAAGCGCTACATTGTCTGGCTGTTAACCAGGAAGAGAAGTGCTGAGTCACTCTTTTGGTAACACATCACCAGTAGTTATTCTCTGAACATGAATGTGAGAAAGTAAAAGAAAAAAAAATCAACTTTGTGGAACGAATACAGGTGGATCTAAATAAATTAGGAAACTAGAAAGTCAAGTTATAGTTATTTAATTCCTAAAGTCAAACTCACACATTTTAAGGCTTAACTTATTCATTTCAAAAATAGTTTCATTCATATTATTTAATACACAATCATGGTGGAGACTGCTGACTTGACAGTGTAACTGAAGCTGGCTCTTCATGAAGTTCTGTATCAGGATATTGGAAGGTTAAGTAGAAGGAAAAAGTGATGGAAAGAGATGAGTAGTTCCCAAAAACACTGTCAATAGGAAAAGGAAAACACCATACCTAGTAATCCAGATAAGGTAAAGGCCACTAGTAAAGCAAAGGACTGGACTGGTGCACCATGTTTTAATTTCCTCTTTCCAGATGAAAGTAAGTTACATTTAATTTATAATATCAAGCTCACAGAGCCTGGAAGAGAAATGGAGAGACACAGAATCCACATTGCTTGAAGTCCATTGTGAAGTTTCTAGAGTCAGGAATAATCTGGCGTCCATGCTAGCTGCTGAGCTCTTCATGCTTCCCTCTGCTGACAAGCTTCATGGAAAATCCATTTTTTAATTATTTTAAGCAGGACTTACCACCCTCCCAAACTGACAAAAGTACCAATTCCAGGTATATTGACCATTATAGTTATAATTTATATATCACTGTGCTTCACTAGCCAGAAAACTCACTTGAATTACAGAAAACAAGTGTTGCACAGAGGAAGACGAGAGACAACAGGCCCAATAATACAATGATCAGACGGCTGCTATTAAGGAACCTGGAAATAACCAAAATCATAGCATGAGACATTGTCTCTGTTTCTACTATTTTTATGCTGGTTGTTTTTAAACTACTCCAGTGGACCCATGATAATCATGGTTGTTAGAGACCACAGCCACCTACAAATAGCTAAAATCCATGAATACTGGAGACCCCTCTATAAACTGCCTATTTTAATAGTTCATACATCAGACATACTTAATATACATTGATACACAGTGTAAACCGCCTTGGTAGAATCACAGAAGCTAACATTCATGGTCTTCCCTATCTCCACTCATGGGAGAGTGACCATTCAGCACCAAGAAAAATAAATAGGGCTTTTGTTGTTAGAAAAATCACAAACTTGTATTCACATTGGCAACAACTACTCATTTTGTTGCAAGAAAATGTCAGGGTAATGATGGTGTTATTTGCACAATTGTGTCTCATCTATACTGTTTCTACAAGATGTTGATTTTCTGTTCCTTTTCATGGAGTTTAGTCAATATGTTCTAGACTGCTACTTATGTAAATAACATGTGTAAAGGTAATTGTTTACCTTTTGCAATGCAATGTAAAGTATTTTGTTCTATGCAATCTCAGGTTGACATATTCACCTTACTAGAATAATTATAATCATGGAGGAACCTTATGACCATAATTCAACTAAGCTGAGCTAGAGCACGCACAGTTATATCTGCACAGACACTTAAAGCCAATGAAGTGGCCAGACATAAAGGAGGAGGGGGGAGAATGGAAAGCAGCATTTAAATTGAATAAAAAAGTGTGTTCAATGAGAGGGAACCGGCAGGTCTGTGTTTCTGGGCTATAGATATAGGTTTTTGTTTAGTTCTGCAGCAGTTAATCATGGCTCACATGCATGGAAAGACTTTAACTTATGAATCAGAATAAAACTACTGGATAAATATTAAGGTAAATCATGAGACAGATGTCATCCCATGACAAAGAAAAGGTTGACAGCTGCAGAGAGCAGTAAAAATCAGGTTTTGCGTCACTTTCTTATTCAGCAAAATGTTGACAATTAAAATTTCTCCATTCATTCAAATGAAGTATGTGGAAAAAGAAACACATTTCTGTCATTCTAACGCACTTTTTTTGTTTAAATATTTTAAAGTTGCTGCACAGGGGAGTAGTTGGTACCTCTGTTTTCTTGCAGCAAGAAGTCCTGGGTTCAAATCACAGCTTGGTGCTTTTCTGCATTTAGTTTACATGTTCTCATGAATGTGTGGGTTTTCTCCAGGTGCTCTGACTTCCTCCCACAGTACAACAACATGATTGTTAAGTTAATTGGCCTCTCTGAATAGCTCTTAGGAGTAAGTGTGTGTGTACATGGTTGTTTGTCCTATGTGCCACTGTGTTCCCCTCATCTCTTGGCCCAGTGAGTCCTGGCACCATGCCCTCCATCCCTCCATCCATAAGTGGATATAGACTTTGAATGGACAGATGTTTCATTGCTAACAAATATTTCCTCTTTTTTCACATAATGTCAGATATATCTGTTGTCACCCACTGTGAATATGTTTTACTTCTTGTGGTTGTGCACATTGTGGTTTAATGAATGCACACCAAGCCTAAAGGATTACTCCATGTTTATTGCACCTACAGTACAGCCTTGCAGTTGAAGAGACTCGACAGCTGGATATGAATTGGAGCAGAATAGTGAGGCAAGTCTTCTGCCCAGATTCACAAAACAGCTGCCAGCAGCAAAAGACAAAAAAAAAAAAAAACAGATAAGAAAAAACAAATCTATGTCAGTGGAGAAATAGAGCAAATCCATAAATATATTTCATGTAGTAGCTACTTTGGGCGAGCAGCTGTTTCCTGGTTAAAAAGAGATGAAGACTTGATAGAATTGTTGGGAAAGGTTCAAAATGTTTTGAACATACATGAAAATAAAGAAGGCTCAAGGCTGTATGGGGCCCATGGCAGAATTTGATTTGGGGGCTTTAAAAATTTCTTCAGGTGGATGGATTTCTAAGTTCCAAAAACGGTAAATTTGTGTGCCGGATTTTTGTGAGACAACATGAGAACTCACCCACCTGATTTTTGGGCTATATAGAGCTGCTTAGGCTGTGGATGAGGAATATCTAAAGAAACTTACTGACTTACTGAGACTTTTCTGAACATTGTCTAGTAGAACTGTACTCAAAAATACACATAACTAAATAAGTGAAAACCCACACTGTCAAGGCCACCTCCCATGCAAGAAGTCTAGTTAATAGTCCAATCCAGCCATCATTACACAAATTAGAGTGAAATAAGTGAGGATAAAAAGTGAGTGTCCATTATATTGATTCATGATTCATAATTATTGTGCAAAAAAGTTCATCTTCCAAAGTAATTTTTTTGCATCATGTTTGACCTCTAAAAATAATAAAACTTAAAATAAATAAATAGTGGTAATAAAAAAAAAATCTAATAAAAAAGGTGTGCTGAATTTGGAAGAAAATGTCCCAACATTATGTCTAACATCAGCCTGTCATTTTCTGTACATAAGTTTATATGCTGAAAACCTTATTTATAACTTCCAATATTGTGCTCTTCACTAAACAAATATCAAATGGTCACAACATTTTTTCAGCAATATCATCTATAATAAAGCTTTCAGATTACTATTATCTAGCCTAGCTTTTTTCTTTTCCATTCAGCATCTTACATCTGTTTCTTTTCAGAGGTGACTCCTTTCAACATCACATTTAGATGTAAAAATGGGCTGTCAATTAACATTTATATTTTTAACCTTACCAATACCTAACAGCAGAAACATAGCGAGTGAATAAAAATTAGAACTTAAGCGTTTTAGGTCTCCAATGAAAATAAAGTTATAAGCAAAGTGAAATGTTAATACTGTACATTGAGGTTAGAACTTATATTATTAATAAAACAGATGGCTAAACAACAATACTCTACAGGTGTAAATATGATTGATGGAAACATTCTCTCCTGTTAAATTCTTGATGCTTATATCAGATCGCTTTTTTTTTTTAAAGGTGTGGGGGAGGAGAAAATTCATGACAAATGTTGCTGCAATTGTCAGCAAGGATGAAATTTTTTCTTCGGCTTAACCAAAAATCTGAGACTCTACAGCAGGGAGGACAAGTATGCAGCCTCTCTTTAGATTGTCTGAGGAGAGACTAAGCAGCAGGGTAGTCGTATTTCCGCATCATGCTGTCACTGTGTTTTTGCACTCACATGCAACTGTTTCATATTTTTAACCCTTGAGGTCAGTGCTGAAATTGTGTTCATCTTTCATCCTTGCACACACAGTAGGAGCTAACTCTTGCATTCATCTTTGCCGTAGGACAGAAAGTGGGTCTGACTGAGACCCTCAGACCTTTAAGATGATTACTTTTCTCGTCTGTCGCTTTATCTTTCTGTCTGCCTCTCTTTGGCGGTGTCCACTCTAACCAATTTCCCCTACTTCTTGTCTTTATTCTAATCTCAATATCTGCCCTTTCTTTCCAATTTTCCTTCCCTTTCCACTTACCTTTTTCCAATCTATCCTTCTTTCTGTCTGTCTCTAAACCCATTCTTTGGCTTGAGACAGGTTGTGCTGTTGTGGAAAGCCAATAAAACTGTTAGTCAGCAAATCTCCTGTCTTTCTCTCTGAGCATCACTCATCTATGTGTGACAAAGTGAATGTGAAACATGAGATTCATCAGCTTTCCTATCACAGCTTGTGACCCAGAAGACACAAGGGAGGACCGGTCGTTGCCAGGTGTCTGCTGCAGGGACAGAGGGTACAAAGAGATTTAAATATCATTACATCATAAACCTACTGTATATGGCTGCAGAGGAAAGGCAGGGTTTAGGGAGCTGAATGTCAAATGAACATCATGAAATAGGATTTATCACTAATTAATGGATATTTATATTTGTGACATTCATAACTTCAATAGCCTTCAATAGCCTATAACTTCAGGTGACAATAAATGCCTTATTGTCACTTAAACTTCAGCTTTAGTTTTCAGCTGTAATAAACTGAAAATGTTTGAGTGTTGCAAAAATGCAAGGAAACAGATTGTCCAAGCAAGTTCTAGCAAGATCATCAGCATCTCTGAAGAAGATATGGCTGCATTGGGGGTTGATACTCGCCATGGCAACAACAGCCTGAACGACAAAGTGGATGACTGAGGTGGGTGGAGTTGTCAGCAGCTGAAGAGCCAGTCCAGCTACTGGGCCTCCAAAGACAGGGGTTAGGAGCTGGAAGACCAATCGGTGTAGGACGAATTTAGTAAAACTTTGAGACTTAACTTTTGATTAAGGGAAGATCCAACAACCAATAAAAGATGGGAAAATGGTGCTTAGCTAACATGATTTACATGAGGAATGGTGTACTTTCATTGTACTCAGCAGTACAATGAAAGCTTTAAAAATCATTCCAACCCAACACACATCTTCAATGACAAGTCATTTATTGTTTTACCTGAGGCCTTGCAGGTGAGGTTTGTGTTTACCTGTAAAAAGGTCAGAAAGGCCCAACTCTGTAGAATAAGTAATAATTCTCTGCTTCACCTCAGAGTAGAAAAAAAGGTCTCCTTGGAGAAGGAGGGTCAAGGGAGAAAATCAAGGAATTTGGATGAATGGATGGATGGATGATAACCATTTCTTTGATTCAGAAGTTAGATGCGAGTTCCTTCTGCTGCAACTCAGCACATTTCCATTTTAATCACACTGACCTGCACTGACAGGGCAGTGAAAAGCTATGTAGTGCTGCCAGGATGAATCTGTGCTCTAAGCCAGGCCACTGCTGGAACTGTCAGAGCTAGCATTTCAATTTAATGCTTCAGGGTTTTGCGGCTACATCTTTGTCCCAAAGAAGGAACTGAGACAGTGAATTAAGTTTTAAACAAAACTGGGGAAACAAAGAAAATGTCACGGTAAGAAAGATGCCAAATTTTAGAACAGCTGTCATAAAATCAGAAAAGAATTTGCTTTTAAACACGAACCACTCTTCAGAGTAGCAATTATTTTTATGAGGAAACAAACATGGTTTTGGTTGTTTTCAAAACATTAATTTGGCAGATGCATTTGTCTTGGTTAAACCCAGGCATGTCGGTGGATTAGCAAAAATTTGCCATTGTTGAAAGGATTGCTAAGGCGAAGCAAATATGCCTCCATTTATCTGTTTTCCAGTAAAATTGGCAAAATATAATTTGATGGTTCAAGTGCCAATAAGATTTCTGTACAGGTTGTTGCAAGATATGCACACCCCTTGAACATTTTTCCATTTTGACATGTTGCAGCTAAAGGTTCACATCCATATTCTTTTTACCCCTTAAATAATTTTGTTCAATCAGTTACGTAATTAGCAAATAGTGTCCAGCTTTTTTGTAATAACTGTGTATACTGGGGTTTTTTTTGTTTGAATTTTTTTTTTATTTTTTTAGTAACACACTGCATTATTACTACTTTGCTTTATTACCTTTGTTTAACTTATTACCTTATATTCAGTTTTTGGTTTGTCATTCACACATTTATTGTTTATTTTAACTTATGCTCATTTTACCTTAAAGTTTCCAGCTACTTCACATCTTTATGCGGACAATTCACTAACCTTTCAACTTCTTTTTCTAGCTGTGACTTTGTTAATGCACTTCAGCATTAAAAAGTAAGTAAATAAATTGAGGGATGTGATTATAACATAAAATCTACATTGCCTTTTACAGCTGCTTTTTGTTGTTATTGTTCATCTGAAGTCTAAAAATAAGATCTGCATAGAAAATATTGCAAGAGGAGTGTTCAAATCTGATCATAACATTATAAGTGTGATTACTATATCAGGTCTGTGTGCATTTATGGGTGAGATTGATCAAAGAAATAATATCTTGATCCTTTAAAAGTGCTTTCTTGCCTTTCAGCTGCATTGCAATCACTTTTGATAATTAATTCTGAACATCAGAACAAACATGATAGATGGTGTACCCCCTAATACCTACTGTTGTGTCATATCATAAACACATAAACTCAGTTATGGACAATTCAAAGGCTGAATTTTTCTCATGCTCTAGTAATCTAGTTAAATAATTTGGGATTACATTGCCTCAGCAGTGCACCAATAAGGGGATCAGCTCTCAGCCCATGAAATGCCCTCTGTTGTGTGGCACAAAGGGCATCTCAGTTGTTCGTGTATTTGCAGTTTAGATAATCTCCCTGTGGCTTTAGCACCAAACGCAGGCATGGTTTCATGTCTGGGAAGTGATGTTAACAGCTAATAGGGCAGTTTACCCCACCTCCTGGGCTGAGCTTTCACTTTGAGTTACAAAATTTAATCAGAAGCAAGTACTGATGCAAAAGGTTGGTGATGAAGGACAAAGGTGAAAAGAAAACAAAATCTCAGAACAACAGAGAAAGGTTCTAATTCTGCCCTCAATCTTTGCAGGATCCAAGATGCCATTGTCACATAGAGACTCTTAACTGTTTAAATTAAATGCAAGCTGCTTTCCTTTTCCCTATTTTATGCCTGCCAGATGCTGCTGTGTGTCTAGGGGAGTTCTTTTTCTGTGCTTTCATCAGTATTCATCCAGCACAACCTGCAACACTGGGGTTCCAACATACACACGAGGGTAAAGAATAAGAGGCATTACTATTCAGATTGGACTCTTTGGTGGATGGAGATAGATGCCTGAAAAAAGGAGAGATGTAACCGAGTGATAGACGAGAAAAGAGGAAGGGGCGGGGGTGTGGGAGGTTGGAGACAGCAGACAGAGGTGAAGGTAAAAGGAGGCAAAGCAGCCAGAAAGTGTACCCTTAGTCTGCCCTTTCCCCTCTGGGTCTTTACTCACACGTTCCCCTGAGAGACAAGAGTGAGGGCTGAAGAGAAGATACACGTGGAGGTAAAAGGAGAGGTCAGACTATTAGGGAAGTAGAGGTGAAAGATGTGGAAAACCAGTAAACCTGCAGAGGAGATGAAAGAGGAGGAAGAAAGGGGGGGGGGGGGGTCAAAAGTTCTCCCGGTTTGTGTAGGATTAACAAATCTGGGTTTGTACATCTTCATCTCATGTCCTACAAGACTTTAAACTCCCAATCTGAAAGATACATCAGTGTGATTAAACATGCTCAGGAAAAATTTGGAGAGGGATGAAAATGGCGTCTTAGATTAGTGTTTGAATATTGCAAAAGAAAACATCCCCAAGATATTTTCCTATTTCCACTACGGTTTTAACTTTTAAATCAACAATTAGGATAAACATTTTTCTTTGACTTTGCTGACAGCTACAATATTTTAGAAGGATTTTGCTTTTTTGTGCCTTGTTCGAGCATCTAGCATCAAAATCTAAAACACATTCCATCCATCCATTTTCTGTTCACCCTTGTCCCTAATGGGGTCGGGAGGGTTGCTGGTGCCCATCTCCAGCTACGTTCCGGGCGAGAGGCGGGGTACACCCTGGACAGGTCGCCAGTCTGTCGCAGGGCAACACAGAGACATACAGGACAAACAACCATGCACACACACACCTAGGGAGAATTTAGAGAAACCAATTAACCTGACAGTCATGTTTTTGGACTGTGGGAGGAAGCCGGAGTACCCGTAGACAACCCACGCATGCACAGGGAGAACATGCAAACTCCATGCAGAAAGACCCTGGCCGGGAATCGAACCCAGGACCTTCTTGCTGCAAGGCAACAGTGCTACCAACTGCGCCACTGTGCAGCCCCTAAAACACATTTACATTATAGATTCTTTACAGCTAATGTAAAGCAAAGTTATGTTTCTTAGAAAATTAGATTACATAAGAAAAATAAAAAAGTTTGTAGCTCTGACTCCATCAACAGTCCTTGCCTTGTGAGTTTACCTTCAAAATCTGAATGGACTTTGAAGAAAGTTCAGTTTGTCTCTGTTGCACCTTTTCACCACAGTTTATCCTGCCACTATTGTTTTCATTAATATACTTTGATGCTTCTTTAGTGGTGACTTTTGTGCCTTTGCATGTGACTGGGGGCTGGACAACTGTGAACTCAGCAGTCTTCCACATGACTGTGTTGGCAATAATGTCACCATAGCATGACATTTCTGACATAAGAATCCTTTCAAAAACATTTTTATGGAACATTCTAATTTTCTAGGAATTTCAATTTATAGTTTTCAATAGCTGTAAGACAATCGTTAAAATAATACCTAACTAATATGTAGTAGGTCTATAGAATATATTTTGAATTACACAGAGTGCACCTGAATGAGATGTGACTGTCAACAAAAAAAGTGTGTAGAATTGACTGAGCTCTTGTTTACGTTTCATCAAAGCTTACTCAGTCAGCATCGCTGAGTCTGTATCACCTTCAGTATTATTTTCTTCTGGGAAAAGCATGAAAAATCTCCATCTAAATGCAAATCATAAATGTCATTTTCGATTATTTTTCTAATGCGCTGTGTCTAATTTCCATGGATGTAGATCAAACTGTTTCCATCCTTACAGGTTGGGTGTAATTTCACACTGAAACTACTTTTCCCTGAAATTTCTCTGCTGCTATTTAAAATATTTGCATTAATAGTTTTTTCTCATGACAGTTTATTAGTTGTTTTTTTTTTCTAAAATAATGAAAGTTATTGAAGAAAATTAACAAAGCAATGCAATGAAATTGATAAAAATGGTATGGGAACACTTCATGAATTAAAAAATTCTGGAAATAATCTTGCCCTTGTTTTTCATGTAATTGGGAAATGCATACCACAGGTTGATTTCTTCACGTCAGAACCTTGTGGTCTTGTCATACACAGATGCATCTGTGTATGAAGTCATGGTGTCATGTCTTCTGCACTGGAGGTCAGAAGTCATGACACCATGAGGGTGCAATGTATTTTCACCCACAACAACACCAGGGATGTCCAATTATTTTCTCCTCAGCAGGGATTTAACTGGAGAGCTCCGACACTATTAATGAAGTGAGATGGAAAATGAGGCTGCAAGGATGACCTGGCTTGTGTTCAGAGAGGCATTTAAAGGGAATTAAGAACAAGAGGATGAGGAAAGAAAATTGAGATCAGGCTTAATCCTTCTGTCCGAGCAGTAAACAGCATCCAGAGGAGAGCAATGAGCAAGAAAGTCATATCCCTTTACACTCTGCAGTGCTCGCAGCTGACACCACACATGAATGCTCCACAGTAATATGGTTATTGTATTTCTTCCATATGAGACCGATAGCTCAAAATAATATGATTGAACTGTATGAGTTTACATAAAGGTTTCTGTTATTTTGTGTTCAGCTTTGAGGTGGATTAACAAAAAAAAACTCTGATCAGTTACACATTTGAAGCTCTCAATCAGTATTGTATTATGTTAAATTTGATAAGTGAAATAATATAGCAATAACACACCTCAAAATGCTTTGCACTAATTGACTTTGATGATGTTTGAATCAGTGTTGATTTGCCATTCTTTATAGTTATATATCTAACTGTTGTAATTGTATATTCATCAGTTTTATTTTATTGTCAGAGGTAAACAGACATTTTGTATTTATATTTCAGTATAATTATGTTTCTTTATATGGAAAATTATGTATGAAACAAACAAATCTAATTTATTCACAGAAACATACATTTAAATATTACTGTAATTCAGTTAATCAACTTATTTCAATTGGTAAAGTTTCCTATCTAAGGTGTCTCAGCCAATTGCAAGAAGTTATTGACATTTCTGTTTTTAGCATCTTTCCTGTTGTGCAAGTATTTGATGATGGTGGAAACCAAAGGTTGCCTTTAAACAGAAAGAAAACTCCAGCAAAACCTGAATCAGTTTGAGCAGCTGTCTGCCCTGACCAATTGGGATTTTAACACATTTTCAAGTCATTTCCCAAAGTTCAAATTCAATTGTACAGTCTTTTAAAAGCAACCACAAGTCAAATCCCAAGTCAAAACTAACTGAAACAAACAATTCATCATCAATCTCATCTGGCAATAGACACATTATTGTAGGTTAGAAATTTAGTCCAATACCATTTTTCATTAGGTCTAAATAATTAAAGTAGTAAAGATTTAACAATTAAAATTATCATCTTTCAATACTTATGAATTCTATTGATTTAATCGTTTAGCATTGGATTCAACACACAAAGACTACTTTATATTATTTAGAAAACTGACGAACTGTCATTCTTATTCAATTAGAAAAAAAATGTAGAAAGAAAGACATCTACTAATATTGAATTTTCACATTAATCAAACTACTTTATTTTGTCTTTGCAGTGACTAAATTAATACCTTTAATATATCTGATTATATTGTCCAAACCTTCACTATGAGAGTGCTCTGAGTCAGAGAATTTTTAATAATGCTGATAATCTATGTTTTAAATCTACATGTAAATGTTCTTGTCTTGATTATAAATATTATCATCTTTGATTATATTTACAATAAAAAATATAAATATTATATTTTTGATTATTATATTTATATTCAATAAATATAATAACCAAAATTATTAGATTTATTAAATATAACAATTGTATTATTATATTATAATAATACTACATCTACTTTCAGTTCTTGTACATTTGCTGTAACGGCCAAGAACAAAAAAGGTTAGATTGTCCTCTCTGCTTCTCGCCTGGGAAAGTGAACTTGAAAATCTAAGAAACAGGAAGAGGGATAGTGCAGCAAGGCACTTCTGCTTCTATGTACATGGGTTTCTCCACAGGGGGGGTTTGCTATACGCTTGTAGTTATATGGCTCACAAACAACCTCCCTAGGGGATTAAGTGTAAGGATTCAGATGGTGAGAATAGGGATCTGGTCTGTTCTTCTGCTGAGTCCCTCCTGTATTCAAAGATAGAGGTCAGCTTAGACCGCGGCGTGCTGGCAACCCGGTGCCTAAGCTCAACAAGAGACGATTAAAATAGGTCAAGTGAAGCTTTGTGGAGCAGCTCTTTGTCAATCTCTAAACTCAAACTGAAAGCCTTAAAGAAAGAAATCTGGTGGGAAAAGAATGTCCTCTTATTAGCTATATTTGAGAAGTTTGTTAATTTTTTTATGCTAAAATCTGCGGAAAATCAGACTGATGATTTCACACAATCTAGAAAAATGTTTATGCACCATTGTTTGCATTTCAGCACCTAGTAGAGGGTGTTCCTTGGCTAAAACAGTCACATTTCCTGGTCTGATGATACTTCAAGCATTACTTGAGATGCAAATACAAGAGAATCATAGCTGACTGATTTTCCATAGGGGGTTTTAAGCTCCAAGCTACCTATTACAAACTCGCATCTGCTCCTATTCAAATCTATTTAACACAATTTCCACTCATTCCTAGACCTAACACAAACACCAGCACCATATGTTTAGATTTTTCAGCCTAATGGTCTAGACCCAAGGAAATGGGTCAGGGGCATATTTCTTCTAGGTCACCATGTGACAGCAGAGCTATTTGTTTCATTAGACTGGCTCCCAGGATGACTGACTAAATTTCCTTGGGTGTGACAAAATGGTAAACAAATGGTGTTTGCAAGGCACAGTGAATCCAAAATCACTAAGCCATGAACAACGTAGGGAAGGCCTCTACCTGCTTGTGGACCCTTTTATAAACAAGAGTAATATTTATGGCTTCATAAAAAACAACATGGTGTGTGTTTATTGTATCAGTGTTCCTCTTTTCAGTCACTTCAGTTTGCTTTATTTATGCAGTGCCATATAACAACAAAAGCCATTTCAAAGCACTTCAAACAGGTCTGATACATACTCACTTATGTAGAATCCAGTTCAGTCCAAATTCAGTTATCAAACCAGCTCATTCCAATTACATATTACTGAAGTGGCACTCAGTACAGCCGAATTTGAAAGAAATGACAATTCAAAGCAGTCAAATATAACTTAATATTCAATGCCAGTTTAGCTGATTTAATCAAATTGTTGATTTTGCAGTTAATTATAGCATCTCCATCCATAGCACTGTCCAGAAAAGATAGAGAACTAAACACAGAAACACTAGGTCTGCATTCTTTCTTGAAAAATATCCAGTCTGGCTTGTACCAATGTCAACTTTAAATTACTTTAACTTCAGTCATTGTTGGTCAATGGAGAAACACATAAAGTCTTGTCCTGAATGTTGCTGAAATGCTACAGTTTTCTTTCAATTAAACATGAAATGTGTCTTTTAGACCTGTACCCAGATAAAAACGTGATCTTCTTAATACCGTAACTATCATCTTCAGATAAACATTTTTGTTATTGTTCTAGCTGAAGAGAATTAACCTTGATCCATGTAGCAACAGAAAAGTCTTTATAAATACTGGACATTGATCCTAAAAATGTTACGATTTAAACTATGGTGTTCCACAGGGCTCAGTTTTAGGCCCGACAGATTTTAATCTTATTTGTTTTTGTATCTTTGGAAGGCCTGACAACAATTTTTTAATGGTGTGCTGATTATCCACTGTTCTTCAGTGCTGGGTGTCCTGATGAGAACCACAGATACTCTAATGCGCTTTTAAAGAATATTTTAGATAAAGCAAGGTGGGGCCCAATGACCGAAAGCTGAAAATATTTTGCACCAGGACAGAGTTATAAACATTTGTTTAATTCTGACCTCCAGAAAGCAAAACACAAGTCATATTGACTGGCTGACTGATATGTTATATTGTTTCTAATTATTATTATTCCAAGGTCCCAATTTACAGTATTGACTGCGATTAAAAGTAAAGCACTCCTTGAATCTAGGTTCCTTAGGTCTCAATCACACACACAGAAAGCTTCTTGCTCATCTCTGTTCCCTTTCCTCCTGCAGCTCATCTTCTAGCCTTTGTTAACATGAAGAGGCACTGCAGCCCAATGATGTCACAATAAGTTTCAGCCAGCTCTGCCTATGTTACTGCTAAATCCCCCCTGACAGGTGTTTTGTCTTTAGTTTGGAGCTGCTCTGTAAACAGGCAACAGTGTTTGAGACAGAGAGCAACTTGGAAAGAGTTTACTTAGTGATGCTAGATGGTTTTCTCATGAGATTTTAGATTTATGGCTTTGCTCAGGAATGAGAGTTTTTGAATAGCACACTGGCAGGTGTTCACAAACCTGGAATTTATTCAAATTTTGTCATGCAATAAACTCCAATGTATTTTATTGGATTTTACATGGTGGGTTATTACAAAGTACCCAATGATGGTGAAATGGAAGAAAAGGACACATGGTTGTCACACAGGGTGAGTGTAGAATGCTTATATCTTCAGCCTCCCTGAGTACAGGCTTTGTTGAACCATTTGGTGCAGACACTTATTGGCACATAACTCCCTTTAGGTGTGCTTCTACCAGATTTGCACATCTAGCTGAATATTTTGCCCAGTCTTCTTTGCAAACAAGTTCAAGATCAGGCAGATTAGATGAAGAGCTTCTGTAAATGTTGAGTCTTACCCTAAATTTTAAATTGAATTTAAATCCAGACTTTTTCTTGACCATTCTATGAATCCATCCATGAAACTATTCCATTGCATCTTCTGTGTGTTTAGGTTTGTTCTGCTAAAAGGACAACCTCCATCCCACGCTGGAGTCATCTGAACAGTTTCTTCCAGGATTGCCTTTTATTTAGCGCGATCCTTCTTCCCATCAACTCATTCCACTGTTTATTTTTTGCTGCATTAAATGTCTAGCATGTAGATCACAGAGTTCAACTTTAATCTTCTACATGTATGACACTAAATGGCTTCCTCAATTAACCAGTTTCAGTATGTGAACTAAACCAGAAACAGGGAGAAAAAAAGAACCTGTAAGGGATGCAGACTTGCTTCCAAGGTGAAAACCAGCACAGCAGCATTAATCACAGATGGGAATCTGAGACTAATGCCGATTGTAATCTTCGAAACAAATATCCTGCAACATATTTCATTGGCACGCCAGCCATAAACCTTTGAGGAAATGGGTATATAGTTCCTACATCAATTGCATATTTATATTAAACATACAAGAATTGTGTTTCAGAATCCTTCATGCAGATTCGATCAGCATCTGCAGGGACATATGATGAAACTAACTGCTGTTTTACAAAAAACATGTTTGACTCTTCAATTCTTTCGAGGTGTTAGTTTAACCTGCTCAGTGAAGAAATTGGACATAAACGGCTGCATTAGCTGCTGCATTGAACACTGATAATATAAATGATGTTCTTAATGACCTGTGACGCCAGGATTCTGAACAAAATGGATTTAAGTGAAGCTGTCAATGGCTTTTCTCAAATGTTTCACACATTTTGACGAAACGGCTGTGTTAGTGTTAGATGTTGGAAGGACATGCTGCTGATCTATCCTGACACACTTCATTTGATATTCAGGTTATAAAGTAAATAATTTTAAAGGAGAAAGAAGATACATACTACTATGTTGTACGGTACCCTGAAAACATCACTGTGTTTTGTACAGTACAAATGTCAGACACTGTATCTCTGCTACGCATGATGGAGGCGACTCAAGTGGGGCAGGGTTTTTCCTTCCTCAGACAACTGTTCTTATTGTATGTGTACTGCAAGCTGTAGATTTGGATGAGTGAAGAAGAAGCAGAAATGCAATGAACACTGGCACCTTAAATAACCTCTCTGCATGAACATACGAGAAAATGCGAGGAAATCATGACAGTAAAATTAGAATTATGAAGCAAATGAGTGGCAAAAAGAGCAATGATCATATATATATATATATATATATATATATATATATATATATATATATATATATATATATATATATATATATATATATATATATATATATATATATATATATATATATATATATATATATGTGATTACATAACCTGATCACACAGTAATGTTTAAAAAAAAATCACACACTGAAAAGTAATAGAATCTTTGTATTTGACAGTGAAAATAACTTGAGATATTTGTTTCCGTTTGAAAAAGCATGTTAGAAAACTAATAAAGAAAAATAAATAAGATTCTGAAAAAGAGAAGAGAGACGCAATGACAGGAAATAAAACAAGTCAAGACAAGGTCATAACTCAAAAGAACAGGTAGAACAGGAAACAAAAACCAAAGAATATATAAAGCTGAAATGATGGGGAGAAAGATAAATGCAAGAAATGTGTTTAAAAATATGCATGAAAAGTATAGGTTGTACTTTTTTATGCATTAATACCCCTCAACCTGGGTGAAGCTGAAACATACAAATTTACAATAAAGGATTAAAATTATTCTGATTCTATTTTTTGTTGTTGTTCAGAAGTCACCTAATAGAAATGAAAAGAAAAGAAGAAAGATTTCATGTGTAGAAGCAGAAAAATTACTTTTGCAATGTCACAAAACGAAGAAAAATCCACAGGGTGTTAAAAGTTTTGCAGGGCACTGTAGTAACAATAATGACACAAAAAGTAAAACATATGACTTCCAACTGTTAGCCAAGATTTTTGCTGAATATTTTTGCTGAATATTTTCCGTCTTGGTTTCTCCACCAATGTATCTGCACCACTGGAACTAAAAAGCAACAATATCAAGAAACAACAGAAATTACCCAGAATCCCCTGGTAAAATTTTGATCATCTCGTGTTTCATGTGAACGATAATGTGGCAGATAATCTGTCGCTGTCATACTTAGTTTTGGCTTCTACTTGCATGAACTGAGCCAGATATCGGCTTTAACAGATATGTGGCCCAAATAGTTCCTGATCCACATTGCTCCATGTCTGGCTTTGGTCATTTCCTTTTTGCTGAAGCATGAAACCCTCTTCGCTATCATTCTTCCAACATGTTTGTGAGCAGGATTTCTCAGATACATGATCACAGGATCACAAGTATCAAGTTGCTAATGGCAACCTGGACGCATTTGCTAATTAAAAAGATTTCAGGGGAGGAGAAAGTGATGAGAGATCAAGGAGATGGTGACAATCAGCTGGAAGCAGTTGGGGAAAAAATGGCACAAAAGCTGAAAATGAGAACAAAATGAAGTAATGAGAGAATCAAGGGAGGTAGGTACAAGGAGCTCCAGACAAGCCGGGATGTCGATTTAAAATCTGAGCAGCATTTAGCGGATTGGTCTCACTGCTGCTCACGGCTCCCAGACACGGGAAAAAAAATAGCCAACTGTGGATTGAAGTCAGAGATCAAGCTGGTGTTTAAATTCACTGCTGCAGCTTCACACTCTGCTACTCCTCTGCAGACATTCCCTCTTTGTTCAAACACAACCTGGACCCAAACGTACCGGAGCTCGTATTATATGTTGTTCATTAATAGTTCATGTTTTGGTGGAAACATTTCATTCGCACTTTACCCTCAGACTTTCTCCAGAGTGACTGCCAAAAAACCTGGTCTCATCTCCTCCATGCTGATAGAGATGAGCTGCTGGATTTAGCACTTAGCCAGTGCACTGATCCAGGCATCATGCCCTGGACCAGATGCAATCCCTTCCCTAAACAACCTGAACACCAGCCCAGGAATTAGGCTTAATGTGACATTCAAATTCAATCTATTTTTGCCCATGTCTGGTCTGAGTTTCATGCCTGAGCTTGTCTGAGGTGGAATAAGGAATTGTAGACATACTTACATACTGTACCATGCATGAATATGCTAATGCCATTTTTATTTATTCACCATTTGTTTTGATGCTTTGTAGATTATGAAACTACTCAAGGCATCTGGAGTTTAGCTTTGCCTCAGAGAAATTCCTTTGAAAGAGCTGCACCTGCTCCTAAATATCATAGTATAACATCAAATCCAATATAGAACAGCATCATACAAAAGAAATTTAAAGTAAGATTAGTTTAATAATAATATTGGTTAAAATCAAAATATGCAAGTATTAGTATGATTAGCAGAAATGTTCATGCCAAAGAAATTTTAGAAAAGTTCAAAACAAATTGGTGGCAGCTTTGTTCCACTGGAGAACATATCAGGTATGCTACAGTGCTGGAAGCAAGAATTACTAACAAAAGAATCCAAAATCTTAATTTATGTATTTTTTTTACATTTTATTTCATTTTATTTTAGATAAAGTGTGTTTGTGGAAAACAGAATGCTGTTCTTAGGGATCACAAATTAATTACACCGTTTGTGTAAGAATGTTTTTTCGTTTTACATTTTTTTACTAAAACATAAAAAAGCTTTTTTACATAAATAAGGTTTCAGTATAGCATGTCACATTTCATTGTGCAGTCGTAGTGATTACAATTACAAGCAGCCAATAAATATATTATATTTTAGTGTCAAAGGAGGACCAATGAATTCAACAGATGTTCAGAGGAAAAACTAACACTGATAAGTGTGCATTCTGTGGAAGTCAGAATGGAGAAACTACGTCAGAGAAACACATTTTCAAGGAAACAATTACTCTGTAAGCAAACAGCTACAGTCTTAAAGGTTATCTTCCAATAACAATTGAATTCTTTCTTCTTCCTGCCATCTAAAATCAAGATAGAGGTATAAATTAGCTACTTTTCTCTATTTTTACTTTGTTTCCGTTCATCCTATTTGATGGCTAGATGAAAAGAAATGAATTGCAAAGCTGCCAGGAAGAAATTTCTCAAAGGCAATGGATTTTGATGATATCCAATCTTCATGTGGCGATAAGAGCTGAGAGAAAATGGAAGCACAGTCACAGTCAGTTCATTCATGCTTTGCCGAAAACTTTCATCATTCAAATGCAAACTGTTCAAAACTTTTGAAGGAACAGATTTCTTTTAGCTGTGACTGACAATGATTTTATGACAAAAAGCTTAGGAGAACAATGGATTAATTTTTCTGTACAAAAATGTAAGGACAATTTTAATATATGACAATATAGGCAGAAAAAAACATTGCTTCTATTTTATCATATTAAGGTCACCTGTGTAAAGTTAGTAACACAGAAATATTTATATAACGACTCACATAAATTACATGGTTCAAATTCATTCTGCTCAAGCGTAACTAGTTCTTGTTCTGAGATCAAAAATCCTGGCTGAAGGCATTGAAGTAAAACAACAGAGGTTGACATTAAGGATGATTGCAATTTCTTATGTGATCACTGAACAAGGGAGAATTTATTGTAAAGAAAGAGGAACTTGCGCTGCAAATACAGGTACTTGCATGCAACAGATTTTACATTCACACACTGCAAAGATACCTTCCCACGCCTGCCATCTGTCCATGTCTTGTTTTCCTTCCCCTGTGTTTTTATACTGGCTTGGTAAATGATGCAAGTGAAATGAATAAAATACTAAATGTAACAAACACATAGCTCCCATATCATAAAAAAAAATATTCTCCACATTCTTTGAGGAAGACATGCTGCCTTTGATAGTCTTTCACAGTATTTCCTTACTAAGGCTGCAATATGCTATAGCATTCAGTATGTCTAGTCTGTACTAAGGTAGCAGACAAGACTTGACTCTCTAATTTGTCTTGTGATGTGTGTGCGTGTGCGTGCGTGCATTATGATTAATAGATGATGGACTGGCGACCTGTCCAGGGTGAGTCCTGCCTCTTGACCAATGACTTCTGTTGTAATTAATGTGTTAATCATAAGATAACAAATACAGTTAAAATATTGATTCAGATAAACTCCATTTTTGATGGACTGTGTGAGACTTTGTTCTCCACTCTCAAATACTGGACTTACATACAGTGAGAGAAAATCAAGTGCGACCCTTTTTCTGATATTGCATCTTACGGCCTATTACAGAAAAACTGAGAACAAAAGTGTCTCTCTGAGAGAAAAGAAAAATGAATATACCTGAGGGAAGTAAAGAGAGAACATACAGATGACAAGCCATTTTAAGGCACTGTAATTTGACAAGGTCCAGGTCGGAGAGCAGAACAAAGAGAATCATCCAGACACCATGATAAGCAGGTGTGGGGATTTTCTCACAGACATACGAGTGCAAAAGTGGGCACACACAGAGAGTTGACCCAATGAAATTACAAAAATATGTCACAGAACATTGTGAAGATAATTTTCAGACCATTTTATCAGAATTATAAGCTGCACAAATTGGAAAGAGCAGCTCAACAGTCATCTGCCTACATCTAATCTTAAAATCCAGAATGTTATTCAGCTTTATTTATGCATTTTAAAATCTAATTAATTCCCTAATTTGTTGGACTGTTGGTAAAATTTAATGAGCCACAGACACTAAATGTCATGATATGGCTTTGTTGGGGAAGACAGGATGTGCAACCAATACAAAGAAATCTTACAGGAGACTTGGGGCACCAGAGAACACAAGAGGGCAGAATGGGGGTTGATGCAAGAATCCAGCAGAAAGCAATGACAAGAGTGAAAATATGAACACACAATGGGTAATTCAAGGGGACAAGGAACAGCTGGAACCATTTACAGAGGATGGAGGAGACACAAAATATAAAGGCTGAAGAAAATAATCAATATACAAACACAGATGAAACTAGCATCTGCTAAAACTAAGAAAATGTAAAATCATATTTAATCATCAAGCTATTAATATGAAGGGTGCTTTATAAATAAATTGATTAATTGATTGATATTGTTTGTCTCACCTTAGTAATTCTGCCTCACTTGATTCTCCGCAGAATAAGTAATGTTTTTTGATGTCAGTGTCCTGCACCATCAGTTTCAGTACCACAGGAAATGGTAAAGGTGGTTTCAAACACAGAAGTAGTGAGTAGAAAATATTCAACTCTGGGTTTAAATCCATAAAAGCAGCCAGAAAAAAGGAACTCACTGCTTGAAGTGAACAGATACAAGATATAACTTAACAAAGAACTAGCACTTACAAAGGAAACTGGGCTGAAGATTTGCAGAGGGAAAAAAAGGATATGAAATATATATATATATATATATATATATATATATGTTACCCTGCAACCTCGGATAGCTGAGGGTAATGTAGCAGATGATCTTCCCTCAACGTGTGATGCTGCGACATAGAAAAGACGAGACACACGTTGAGCTCATGTATGATGTATGATCTACAAGTTTTCACTCTTGAAAGTACAGACTAGACTTGAACCCTAACTGTATTAATTATTGTTCTGAGAAATATCTTACATTTCAGAGGCCATTTTTTGTGGAGATTATTAATTTTGTTGTCAAAAATCCCTCAAATCAAACATTATAAAAAGGCCCTAGCCACAGCAGGATAGGAAAAAAAAATCTGCTGAACAAATCCAAGTTAATCTTAATTTAACCATTTTAATCTTGGTAGATTAAAACGGAGTCACTCAGTTACAGTGCTGTTGAGGAATTATTGTACTGTAACAGAATAATCAATGACCTGGAGAACATTTGACAACTACAGATTCACAAGGTTTTCATTGGCGGATTAGAATAGGCCAACAAATAATCCTTTATGTAATTAAGTAACGCAATGTTTAGATAAAATAAACTGTGGTACCCTCGGGTTGGGTTGTGGAGTAGAGATGGAATGCTGGGAGTTTTGTTATTGGTTATATGGGTCACCACCCAGGGCACCTTCTTATCAGGGACACATGAGCTCTCAAATAAATACATAAATAAATAAAACTGTTGTCATTTGCATCCTAAATGAAATTTTGTTGGCAAATTTGCATGTCAGTTGTATTGTTGGTTTTGCTACAATGCTAATTTGCTAAGAAAGTTGGTAAATGCAAGCTGCACCACAGATTTGTCTAGCACTACTGTGAGAAGACACCTCATCATCATTAACAGCAACCATAAAATAATGGGAATATGTGCCAGTGGGTTTACATTAAGGAAGGCCGGTCAGATCAAGTTTTAAGGTGGGTGGTTGTGTTTGGCTGCATAATAACTAGAGGAGGAACTCACCCAATGTACCATTCATGTCAGTTTTCTGACATGAAAACCAGTGGGTTTCTTTTATTATCACTTTCATATCATTGCTGTGAGAATAAAGATAGAGTATTGTATAACCTGACTAGTGGAATTGGTCTGAGACAACACGATTTCAACATACTGGCTAAAATCTCTGCAGACAGGTGATGCACTCAGAGAGTCCATTAGTTTGTGGACACTGACCATATCTTTCAGCCCGATATGACATCTCATTGTCACAGTTTCAGACCCATGGGTGGGCTGTGAGTCCCTTGGAAAATACTGATCTATGGCTGGTCTCACTGTAGCTGCAGACAATATGGAGCAGGCTGACCTTTTAACCCCGCCGCATCACACCGAAAGTCAACAAGTCAGGAGGGGAGAGGAAACACAGAGGGAGAGGAGAAGAAAGGATGAATGCATGAAAGGCCAGATGTTGAGAGGGGGAATGACAGTGGAGAGATAAAGTAGACCTCAGATCTTTACTCATCTGCCGACACAAATGTTCCCCCCCTCCGTCACTCAGCTGATGCCCAGATGGTCCTGAATTAATGCGTCTCACAGATTAAACAATGTCTAGCTTTGGGATGTAAAGTCAAGACAGGTAAGAGAAAAAATTGATGCAGTCAGCGAGTAGAGCAACAACATGCCTATTCATTTTTCGAATTTTGCACATTACAACCACACACCTCATAGGTTTTATGGAAATGTTATATGACGAAACCAGCAGGAAGTAGTTGATAATTGTGATAAAAGATGTGTTTTTTAGAATGTTTCATAAATCTAAATCTAATCTAAAAAGTGTACTTTTTAGATGTACACTTTTTAGAAAAGTGTACTTTTCAGATGTAGTCACCTCCACAAAAATAAATTTTAGTAATTTTTTGTAACACAACAAAATGTAATAAAATAGTTTAAAAACTCTTTTGTTTAAAAACTCTTTTGTGATATTGCTCAGAAATAACCCAAAAATGATGGGAATTCAGCAGACAATGACTGTTGCAATAAGAAAAAAAAATCAATCAGCTGACAATATTTTGCATATGAATGTGAAACCCCTAAATGGAAAAGTCAATATTTGAATTTCTTAGTGCAGACTGAAAATATCAAGGTCTCGACCTTCATCATTAAGGCACTCGGAAATCCAAAAATGAGATTTTAATTACAGCTTTATCTTGACAAGGAGAAAAGCAGGTGGCATCCCAAGTGATTTCCAAGCAGTTATTTCTGGCATCCTGTACTTGTGAAATAAAGATTTTAATTCTTCTTATATCAAATCGACATGAAAGAGGCGGACTGTGCCTAATTAAGGAGTCTGTGTTGGTGAAAAAAACATTAATTGACATCCTCAAGACTGTTTTGTCTGTCATAGTAGAGACTAATCAACATAAACGGCATAAATACAAGTGAACAGATGCCTGAAATTCAAAACTGCTCATTCACAACTATACATGGTTTTCAAGGAGGAAGCGTTCATGAATGGCAATGCAAACAGTTTCACAAGTCTCCCAATCATACGCACAGAGTGTAAACAGAAATTGGTAAGATGCATTTTTTGGAATGAAGCAGGCCATACAGATAAAAACTGAGATTTTTCTGTCTGGAGAGATTTTTCTTTGTGCAGTGTGAGCGATTTAACTGTCCCCCACCCTCTACCCAGCCTTTCGCATAAATGTGCCCACTCAGTCACAATAGGTGATTGTCAGCAGAAAAACTGCATAAAAGCCATCCATTTTGATTTTTAACAAATCTCTCCTGAAGACCTAGAGGACAGCCGGATGGTTGAAAAGGACAGGAATGGGTCACTTTGTACTGGAACAGTTGTGTGCCACATGAAAAACAGAAAATATTATTGGGAGTTTATTATTGGGTTAGCATTCGTTCATATGTTAGGTTTAGATACCAGGGTCTTATTTACATTTAAAGTAAATGGGACAAACTGAATAAAGGTCTGTAAAATGTTTCTTATTTTCCTAGTGAAATATGTTTATACCTGTTGTCAATTTAAACCAGTTATAAATTTAGTACTACTCTGTAAAATGCACACCTTGGAGGTACTAAACAATGTAAAACAATTACATCCCCCACCAATTACATCCTCCATAAGACGTTAACAAAAAAAACGGGTCCAATCAGGTAGAATCCATTACACTGGAGATTCAGGTCATTCCAGTCCAATTCATTCCAATACAGTGGCTTACAAATGTGTTCGCATTTCCTGTACATTTCAACGTCTTTGATTTTACATTACAGCTACAAAATTCTACATATTTATGTAAAATGTATGAACTTTATGTGGTTGAACATCACAAAGTTAAGGTTCACATCTTTAGTTATTTTTCCTCTCATTTTCCTTCTGCTCACTGAAAAAGTTGGGCTGAGACAAGATGTTTCATCCTGAGATTAGGAAATTTTTTCACAGACTTTTGAAAAGGATGTTCCCACTTTGAGGTAGACGCAAACAAGAAGCTGAAAAACAGTTGGAGCAAGGCTTACCCCCGTGTTGCATCACCTCTTCTTCACACAACACTTCAAACATCAACAATTATTGTGCAATCCTTAGGTAACCGAACGGTTGGAGTCGCAAAGGTGGATCCAGTGATGTGTGGCTAATGTATTCCATGTGCATTCTTAAATTTTTATTTTTTAGAACACCAAATACGTGAACTGGAGCATAATGAGTTGCGGTTGCCTATTTAAATTGAAAATTAATGTGTCTTTAGGAAGAGAGAAGAATAATTTAAGTTGCAGAACTTATTTATTGGGGATTTTCACTTTAATAGATTTAAACAACTTGTATCTCAGTAGTGCAGAAGATACTCAAAACAGCTGTTTTGGAGTAGGGTGACAAGTGTTTTTGTTTGTTTTACATGAAGAGTCAGGACACATGCATAGTGCAGGGTGATGTCACATAAAACTGGATTAAGCAGACCAATGTCACTCCATTAAAATGTTTTATCCGTTCTCTCTTGACAGGGTTGAAAAAAAAACAAAAAAGAAAACACTGCGAGTAATCCCCTAGAAGATTACAAAGCAGTTTCAAAAGACCATTTTAAAAGGATAGGATTATATTTTAAAACAAGCTGCCTTAGTTTGCAATGGCAAATGCTGGCTAAATTTCAAATCTCAGAACAGAGAGAGAATTGATTTCACATGACCTTTTTAGATTACATCGGTGCAGAAAGGAAAGAGCTGAAAAGCCACAAACAGACAGAAAGACACAGACATGCCACCCTGGATATCACAAATGTTTGTAGTAGTTCAAAGGTATTTGTATTTGTGTGTAACTGTAAAGCATCAGAACATTATACATGGTTTTCAAAAAACATTTTACAAATAAACAGCTAAAAAGTGTGGTGTGCTTTTTTATTTAGCACACGAGCCTATTCCACCTTTTGTTAAAACAGAAGTGTCTAGACTCTAGACTCTAGAGATTGAAACTTTCACCCGCTCTTCTCTGGAAAATATTTCCAGCTCAGTCAGACTGGATGCAGAGCTTCTGTTAGCAATTTTCAGGTCTTATCACAAATTCTCAGTTGGATTTAGGTTGTGAAATTTTGTCTTATGAACATTCTTTGACCCATACCATTTCTGTGTGGCTCTGGCTGCATGGTCAGAGTCTTTGCCCCCCTGTAATATCAGCTTTTTTGATAATCTCTTGAAAAGTTATCTTTTAGCATTAGTCTCCATTCATATTCTGAGTACCTCTCACCACCTTCACTGTCACTTCTGAAAAGAGAATCCCCACAGCATGACATCAGTTTCACAGTGAGGACTGTCTGTTCAGTGTCATGTACCGTGTTAGTATTCATGCACACACAGAGCATTGCATGTATGCCAAATGTTACATTTCTTGTCTAACCAGACTGCCTTGTTCCACATTTGTTTTGTCCCATATGACTTGGAGTAAACTACAAATGTTACTTCCTACAGCTTTCTATCAACAGTTGGTTTATTTTGCCATTCTTACACACTTATCAGTGGCATTAAGATACAAAAACACTTTAGACTTAATTCTTGCATGCTTTATAGACTGAAGTTATCTGGTAAAATATTTACAACTGTTATAAAGTAGCAGAACCTAAGAGAGGTGAGCTGTATTTCTAAAGAAACATGTTTGTGTTGGACACTTATTATTTTTCTTTTTTTGTGTTGTTATAATAATCAGACACTTCTGAACATTTGATCAGTTATAATAGGTAAGCAGTTATATCCTTTTATGATCACTAAGTTTATTGGTGGATGACATTCAGATTTTTCAATCTCTGACTGCATTTTCAACCTATAACTGAAAAATATTTTACATTTCCCCTTTGTCCCGTGTCCATACGGAGTTCAGGAGGCAGAAAAATTGTCATTGTCCATTTAAAATATGAAGGTTTAACCATTACATTATTATGAGTAAAAGTTCATACACCCAAATATTTTAATTGATAAGTTTTCTGCAAAGAACAATTTATTTACAAGTTCTAAAGTTGAGGAAAATTCCTGCAAATCATTGACATTTATAGAGAAAAGGAAAACAAATACAGACACAACGTATAATACTGCAACAATGTGGGCTTAATAAAAAGTATGTGTAATATGCCAAAAAAAATTTCAGAAGGTATTTGTAATCTAACAAACAAGCTTTACAGGTACACATATTCTAATTTACTGAATGTTATAATTTGTTGATAATATGTTGATCATTTTTTTTAACTTTTTTGTTACTTCTACTCCATATGAGGGAAATATATTTGACCAATTTTAGTTAAAGTGTTGCAAAATGCAAATACACTTGTTAAACATTCATGTGCTCAATTAAGCAAAGGATTTTAGGCTTTCACACAACAATTATATTTATACTGATGATAAATTCCACACAGGAGGACTCTATTAATTAGGAGAAAAACAGAATATGTTGAAGTTTAGGGTTGTAGTTTGAATACATGTAATTAAAAAGTCGAATTAAAAGCTATGAATTATTTTGCTTTGCATAATAATTCATAGCTTTTTTTTTTTGCTTTGCAAAATAATTCATAGCTTCATAAATGAAGTATCCAAAGTTATTTCATGCATTAGGTATATAGTACATATAAATATAACCACATAGAGTCAAATATTCCCTGCTGTCCACACGCAACTCTGTGTTGTCACACACCGACTCACTGACACAGTCATGCATGAGGGCGAGACCCAGAACACCCACAGCATCAAAGCTGTAGGCCAAATGTGTTTAGTGACTCCTTTTACTCAGGCCTTTCTGCCTGATATGGCGGCTAATGTGATATAATTAAGATTGCATTGCACAGACACATTTCAACAGCTGACTCAGAACTAGAGGGCAAAAAAGTCTCTTTGCAACACGCACAGAGAGAAGCTGAGAGGACCAAGGTGAAAATAGATGCAGAACAGCTCGAATATGCTGATGATGTAAGTCAGGTAGAAGAGTAATGTAGAAGAGCCTGAGGGCCTGTTTCACACAGAAAATATAAAATGTCAGATTTGGATCTATGTGAAGCGCTCTCCTTTACTTAAAAAGAAAAGGTTAAAAAAAAAATTACCATTTAGTCTGCTGCTGCGATACGCAACACTAACAAAACATATAAAATGCTAGACAATTCGGTAAAGCATGGACAGATGAATGGAGGAAAACATCCAGCCACAGACACAATGGAATCATTCCATGTTCAGAAGTTAGAATGGCCTAGTCCAATTCCACATTGAATCCATTCAATTTTTTTCTGGTATGAGTTGAACATTGCCATTTGCAAAAGCTCTCCGTTGTTCTACATAAAATTGTATAGTAACAGAAATGAATGAAATGAAAACCATTTATCATATTAATTCCACTTTTTGATGATGTAGTACTTTGTATTGGTCATAAAATGACCAATGGAAAGCCATTAGAATTTGAGGTTTTCTAAAAAAAAAAAAGGAAAAAAAAACATTGGTAAGATATTGCTAACAGGTTCACAAAAATCTTTGAAGAAATCCAAATTGAAACATGTTAAATTCTTAATATTTAGTATCTTACCTACAGAAACATCTGTGAGATTTTCGGGTTTGAATTTTTAATATGAAGATTATTCAACAAACAACTAAACCTATTCAAAATTAAAGAAATACTGGGTAGATGTACTTCTTAACCTTTCTTCCTGAGTAACAGTACTGCTAAATTCTATACTAAAATATATTTACATGTAAATAATATAGTATGTTGAAAGCACTGACTAGACATTAGTTTTCTCAACTGATTTTTAATTAAAATAAAAAAAACAAAAACAAATTGAAACAAATCTCAAGCTACCTCCAAATTGTTATCCTTTGTGAAGTTTTAGGCACCTAAAAGAGAATAAACCGGTTTTTGAAACTTTTATTCACGCTCTTTCTGAATTTTACAGCATCTGATTTTTTATGTTGATAATCATATTCAGTCCATGATGACTGACGTATTCAAAGTTTCTTTGTTTGACTACTTTGTCTTTTCATTGCAATGTCTTTATGAACACTGTATTAAAACAACACACACTCTACTATTTACCATCAATCAAATGTACTTTCTTCATATCTTTGTGCATCTGAGTATCTATCTCTGCAGCCTTCCCTCCCTCTTCACCTGCATCTGTCATGCCACATGGTTCCATTATCATTTCAAAGGGGGGCAGTTGGCTCCTCCTCAGAGCAGCCCTTCCCTGACACAACACATGGATATTAAATCAGCCGCTACACGAACAGTCAACAAGGAGCTCGTTGATCATGAAAGATGCAACTGGAAAGGACACATCCGGAGCATGCATGGGGGCCAGCCTCACGCAGCATGTGACAGTACCAGTGAGAGATCAGACGTTTTGCAAAAAGTCAGACAAGTCCTTAAGATCCAGAAAGTAAGAGACAAAAACTGTCAAATCCCTACATGCAAGCTGGATTAAAGGTTTATGAAGTGGACAGAATCTTTTAATATGGACATTCCCTTACATTATTACCTACCCAGGGTTTTATATTCAAGAGAATCTGAAAGACGACAAGCAAGTGGATGATTACAGTGCAGATATATACGATTGTAATGACTGTCAGAAGACTCAATCATTGGTGAAAAAAGAAGCAACACCATCTTCAGAGTATTTCTAACAAACTCAAAGACCCATGGATCTGCCGTGGTTATGTTATGAGAAATCTGTGCTAAAATTTGAGATTTTATTGTTGGCTAGTTTGTGCTAAAAGCTGGTTTGGACTAAGATTTGTTACTAGGAAGGTAAAAACATGGACATGGATTCAAACTGAAAACTGAACTAAAACTGTAAATAATATTGCTGAACATAATTACATGTGGTATTAAAAAAATAAGAATAGAGCAGGGTCTTTGTGTCATCATGGTACAAGCAAACAGTCAATAGACAAGAGGCTACACTTTTGTAAGTCTGCCCCTTGTGGATGGCAGAGTCACTCCACTAAGAAATGTACCTCCCAACTGACTGAACAGGTCAAAATTGGCATAGTTGCCTTTCTAGTATCTTTTCTTCTGTTTAGTTTTTTTGTTTGTCAAGGAATTAAAATGAATCCTTACAACCTTAGTGTTTTAAGAACATAAAACAAAGGCATTCACAGTCAAATGTATAATACTACTCACATGTTTGCTTGGAAACAATGCAACCTTGTTATGTCAGTTTTTGTATTTGATTTGATGTTTTTCTGTTCACTTATTTTTATTTCACAAAGACAGTTTGTGTACTGTGATCACTCGCTGCTGTGAAGATTTGAGTGAGGTCCTGTTTTTTAAATGAGCTAAAGCAAACCCATTTTGCACTTTGTGGTTTTTCCTTTCAATTAACATTCCACAGGCTTTTTGTTTTATATGCCGTTGCACTGCCAGCACTGCTCTTAAACATTTAAATGGTTTGGATTTGCTGCACACGCACAACCATCTGCACCGCCTCATCTTGGTCCCAGCAAGAGAGCTAAAAACTGAGGTTATGAATCAGTTGCTGCAAAACATGTGCATACATCAAGACATGAATAAATAGCAAAGCACATTTACACACATCAAAACATATGCAAACGTTTTCTGGTGCCCCAAAGGTAAGGAACGCACCTTCTATTTTTGCTGTCTGATTTAAAGTGGAGTGAGTTTTCAAAGACACACAGTAACAGAGATGCTAAAGCTTACAATTTATTGCAACCCACTCTTCAAAGATTTACATCTCTTAAGTGGCTAGTGGTGCATGAAAAGAGAGTTTTACCAGAGGGAAAAAGAAACACTGTGGAGGTCACGTATGAAAGGAATGGATAAACCCGGAATCAGAATTCCCACCTTTCAGTCTGTCGTCTGAACACATGGAGGGTAGCTTTTACCGCATATATATACCAAAGGTGACCCATTTCCATCTTGTATTTGCCTGTGCCTCTTTCCCTGCAAATGATGTTGTTGATCTTGACAGCATGTGTGCGGCTGACATATGCAGCGAGGCCCTCAGGTTCCCATTACGACCTTGTCACTTCCCACATCTTTGTTGTCCCCCGCAGCATGCAGTTTGCGAGCTTCTGCATGTTCAAAAAAATGCCTTGATTTCTTTGAGCGTGCAGCTGGGAATACCATTTCTCTCTCCTGGCTTTTGGAAACTCTAAACAACATGCTTAGGGATGTTGTCTGCATGGGCTGACAACTGAATCTGAAAAACAAAAGGTTTTATTTTTTTTATTGTTTTTGACTGTTATTTTACTGATGGCTTCAGTGGGAATATGTGTGTATATGTGTATACACTACGTTGTGAGGACCGACTGCTCCTTATGGGGCCCAAAGCTTTGCCATTTAAGAGGTGTTGTTTTTGGGTTACGAGTTAGGGTAGTTTTATGAATGTAGAAGGTTAGATTTAGGATAAGTGTTAGTGTTAGGCTATGAACATGAATTAAAAATGAATAGAAGTCAATGCAAAGTCCCTGTGAAGATAGAAAGACACTTATGTGTGTGTGAGGGATCGGGTCTACTTTTGTCATGCAAAGATTTGCTCACACATGTGCAAGGACACTTCTGAGCAGCAATGGGTCGGTGAATAAACAAGACTGGGATCTTTGCATGTCACCCTGAGTGACAGCTGCAAAGGACACACTGGCAGCATTTACCACGGAATGACATTTAACAGAGTCTGTGAAGGATGACCATTAACTTTGCACTCTTACGCATACACACACACACACACACACACACACACCTTTCAGTAGGCAGTTTTTCTTCTTTTCTGTGACTTTTGTTTCTTTTCACCAAATGTACCTCAGTGATTTCTAATAATTTATCTAATCAATTTTATTTTTAACTCAAATTCAGTTGAAGTGTTTTTAATCACTCCATATTCTAAAAGCACTGGCTCTCATAAACTTGCATTTTGCTCATGGCGATAATCTTTTCCTTTTTTTGAGCAAAGTTAATACTAGCATATTAATTCTGGGTTGGTTTTTTTGTTGTTTTTCACTGTGGATTAAGTTACTGAAGTGCATACAAAAGTTGTTCTGGTCCATTACTAATTTTCAGCAGGTTGCAGAGGAAGTAGGGAAACATTGTAGTGAATAAAAGTGACTAAATATTTGACTGTCAGCCACCACCATGTGCATGCTGAGATTTGAAGATTGAACAGAAATAAATATGCAGTGCAATTTACATGCTCTATTAAAATGTTTTCACACGTTGAACTTTTCAAATAAGAACAAACTAAATTTGAATGAAATTGATATATTGAAATATAATCTGATTAAACTGGACTCCATTTATTTGGATTTGTTTACAAGATTTTATTGCTCCCTGGCATGACATTTCTCTTGCTTTACAAACAGGCTGAATCAAATTAAATTAAAGTGAAAGGAAGAAAGAATAACTCTGAGATCCCAAACTAAGGATGGCAGACAAAGGCTGACAAAGACAGACAGCAGACAAACAGTCAGAGGGACACAGTCAAATAGAGAGCTGTGATAAAAACGCCTTAGAGCAGGCAGGGTATATCTATTCCACATGTCATACTGACATAATTCCAGCCAATGAGAAACCATCACATTCTAATTGTCGGTTAGGCAGCCTGTCAGTCATGTGGAAATGCAGCCTGAACCTCATTTGCATAATTTCCAGGAATGAAACCTGCCAAGCGGTTCTGGAAGACTCAATGGTTAAGGCATGGGCTGTGCTTCTGTTGTCACATTTGACTTCCATGAACAGACATTTCTCCTCTATCCCAATCGCTCTGCAATATTCCCCTCTTCTCATGTCTGCATGGCCCATTTGCATTTGCTCTATGCATGAGTAGATGTGAGTCTGTGTGTCTATGTCAGGGAGTTTTAAAGACACACACCCCTCTGACATGTGGCTGATAATAGCAAGGAGAGGACCAATAACAAAGCTGTCAGAGTTAAATACACTTTTTTTTCAGTCCATTGTTTGACTTGATAAACGGTTAAACATACATGCAGCCTTGTCTTCCTAATCTAGGCTGTGTAACATGATGAGAGACAGATGATGGGAGGAAACAGGAAGTGAGAAACCAAGAGAACAAATTGAATCTGTTGTTGCCTGCATGTCTATAGTGCATGCCTTGTTGAGTGTGACTTTTCCTTTCATAAGTTCATGAATCAATTATCACCCGGCCAGCACATGTCTCCAAATGCAAATTTGGCTGATGCTGATCTTTTGATGTGACAAAAATCATCTGCAACTATAACTTCCTACCACTTGTTTTTTTTAATTTGTGAAACCCAAACTGTTAAAGGACTGTCTCCCTGATGGTAATACATGGGAATTTAGACATCCAACAGTGGCCCACTGCAAAGGACAAGAGCTGTTTGCACTTATTTCAGATTTCCTTGTCAAATTAGTTTTTACAACCTGCGTGCCTTTTCCCAGAGGAGAGGAAGATAATCTAGAATTTGAATTTTAGAGAGGGGGGGGGGAGTGAATGCAGACAGTAAATGTGACTCGTTTTATTTATATATTTAAAATTTTGATAAAAAGATTAAGCGAGCCACTCCTTTTAGCAGACTCTGAAAAAGTGCAGAAAAATACATGATTTCTCACTAATGTGGTACACACATTAGTTGCAAGTCCATAAAAGTCAGGTGACAAATACATGACTCGTAAGCAATCATTATTTATATTTGTTTTCTTGTTCAGTTAATATCTTGTCTGAAACAGAAAACTGTCAGTGTTATTATTTGATGAAGATTGAGATTGGTTCCTTAGCCTGAAGCAAACTGTTAGTCTGGAAAAGGTTAAGACAGAAGCAAACTTCTAAGACCCTAAAGAACTCCAATATGTAAAACGTCATGACAGTTTATGCAGAAGCCTTTGAACCTTTAATCTTGCACTGGGTAGTCATTTCAAGAGAAAAGCTATTATTCAAATGGGAAATGATGTTGAGCAGACCAGATGACAGTCTGGCTGTCAGACAAGTCTGGGCCTGGGACAAGATAATTTTAGATAGGCCCCCATCCACAGTATGAAATTATTCAATATTTTCTACTTAAGGACAGAGTTGGTACAGCATTCTGTCACCTCCTCTCTTTTTCCCTTTTCTTTCTTATTCTCCCCTCTTCTTCAAACTGCTTCATGTTGTATTCAAGTATTTTTGATTTTTCCTCAAGAGTTATGGAATTATATTTCTGCTGTTTTATAGCTAAAAAGATATATCAAATACACAATTAGATATATCTGTAGCTAATCTGGAATTAAAATGCTCTATGGTGCTATTAAAAGTTGTTTACTGCTGGTAAAGTAACTGATTTTAACCCTTCACTCAAACTTCACTTAATTCTGAACTCCAATCAAGAGTCATAATTTTTTGGGAATTATTCATCACTTACTGAAGTCATCTTTGACAGATTAAAATTTGTTTAACATGTAAGTATTTCATGCTGAGCACTGCCCTTTTTTCACAATAAATGTTGCCATCTTCTAAAAATGTTATTAAAGTTTTTGTTTCTGCACTTGAATGCCCAGACACTGGGGAGTTTAAAAAATTTAGTGAAATTGGTTTTCATTTGCAGTGCATTTGAGTCTGACGTACTGATATAACTCTGTTGTGTTAGTCTGATTTATTGTTTCAAATAAGAAATCAAAACCATTTTTAAAAAATCAGTTTTTGTTAGTTATACTCATATTGTGACTTTTTAAAATCTTATTTCATTCCTTCTGTGCCTTGATTTGTTTCACCTTGACATAAAACACTTTGGTCCATCTCCCATGGTTTTACATGTGCTTTATAAATGTCTTGAAATTGACACAGACCCTTAATAAAAATTAACAATGAGAAATATGGGAAAAGAAAAAACAGAAGATATTTTAAGGAGAAAAATACATTTACACAGCACTGTGCTTTTATTGGTGACAAATATAAACTAAATATATTTACTCAAGTACTGCACTTTCCTTTGAAGTGTTTATCCTTACGTTTCCAAGTGCTGATTCCCAAAATCCACCAGTATATGGTGTCGGTAAAGCTGCCGCCCTGCTGAGGGAGAACTCCAACAGGCCATGTTTTGATGATCTCTATAAAGGGATTTGCAGCTGTCCTGAGGGAGAAATGCACTGAAGTGAAGAGCTGTAGGAGTTGATCTGACACACCTATAGGTGGAAAAAGCTCAACTCTGTAGGCATGCTTCTAACTAAAGTGCAGATGGTTAAATGTGTTACTTCACCTTGTAGCTTATTAGTTGAAGTTTCAGGGGAAAGGAGTGATACTTTTTAAACACACTAGTTTGAAATCTTCTGCTCTGGTGTGCACACCTTTCCTGGAATCATGTTCTTTACTGAAACCATATAAATAACCTATGGCTGTGCTAATGTTAGCACCTGGTGGAATGTAGTGACTACTGTGCAGCCTCTGTAAGTTAAAGAGCCAAGTTGTAAATGATGGACATAAAACATTTATATTGATAAATATTTTTTTAACATTAGTATCAAAGAGTTAAAATGACTAACAGCCTTTTGAAGCCTTCTATGGGCCATTAGATTTTTAAAGTTTTCAATAAAAACCTAAAATGCCATTACTCTTTGTAACAGAATAGAGACAGACTCTTAATGGTAATAAACTCTTGATGCTACATCACCCAGTGGTTCAAACTACCAAACTATTTAAAATCTGGTTTTAAAAGTTTTAAGACCAACTTTTAAAATGAAGCTAAAAATGCCACAATGCAGTTTTGTAATGGACACAAATGCAGAGACTATTATGTGTGTAGTAAAAAGATCTTCACTTCACTATTAAATTCATTACCGGTTATTATAACTGCCAGTGCAAATTGTTGTCTCTGGTGTTCAGCTCTTCAGGAGTGGCTGGAGTTATAACGATTTACAAATAAAGTTGATGATGTTATAGTTAAGTGACTTAACGTGACTGCACATTTCTATACAGCAAATCCATCATCATTGTCTGTAACCCATAGCATACCACCAATAAGAGGTGTTGCTAGGATTTGACTTGGTGCAAAATTTTAAGAAAAGCACCAAATCTCATAAGAAGAGTTCATCAGCAAGTTGAATAAAGATTTGAGAAGGTATTCAAACTTATCTATGGTGTGAACATGAATGTCCACGAGGAAGACAGACCCCAGGCAGCAGCTTAATTCACTCATACATGACGCAAATGATGTCAAACAACATGTAGCAAAAGGTGGTCAGTACAGCAGAAGCACAGAGAGAGAGAAACAGCAAAATTGGCAATTAGTATGTTTTTATCTTTTTGTTATAATTATTCTGCTTATAATTAAGTATTAATTTTAATTTGAGCTACTTTTATCAGATAGAAACACCTATCAAAAAAATAGGCAGCAATATTCCAAATGCTACTTATAATGGATTTTCAAAAATCTGATAAGAAAAAACTGTGCTGAAAAAGAATGTGCAACATGTGAAAAATTTACCTGCAATTACTACATACCAGGAATCCAAATACAGAGAGGAAAAAATCCCATCAGATTTTGTTAAAAATGAAGTAGCCTAACTTAACAAGTTCTCCCTTCTATTGTTTTGATCAGATTAGGAGGTACATTTGTTCAGTAAAGCAATTAAATAACCCATTCCAAAGGTTTGTCAAAATATTCATTTAACAAGAAACAGCCAAAGTGACATGTTGTTAGTACATTTGGTAGACTGCATCTTCATATGAGAATGCATGGTGAAAACTACTGTTTAAGAAATAAGAAATAAAAAATAAACAGATAAAAGTATGAGAACCAACAGCTATTATAGGGCAACAACTTTTCAAATGTAAGAGCGACAGGAAGCTGATAATAGATGTCCCAGGGGAGAACGCATCTCAAACTAAGAGAGGAATCACTTTGTCTTATAGATCACAGTCGGAAGCAATCTCATGCATAGCCCTGAAATAATAGCCTTGTTGAAAACATCTCATTTTTCTTTTATCCACAGTAACTCTGCATCCCTATTCCCTAAATCAGTTAGATCAAAATGGGGCCATCATGTGTGTTGTGTCTTTTACATGATGCCTTTAGTGTTGATCAGTTGAACACGACCTTCCATCAAAGTGGAAAATTACTGCAGAATCACTGATGTGCCTTCATTATTACCTCATTTATGCTTCAGTTTCTTTCCTTTTTCTCTAGATTTTGCCTCAAGCCAATTTCATCTTTAATGATTCACAAGTGTCATAAACAATCGCTCTCTTCTCATGGAAACAGGAAGAAAAGATTCTCATCATCTCTTCACGCCGCTTTGTTTCAGAATCAGAATTGTGAGCACAAACAAGGTATTTGACTTCGGTTTCAGTACTCAGTGTGCAGATATTAATTATAAATAAACCTTAGAAGATCTAAGATAAAGCATGAAAGGAAGACTCTGTAAATATATGTACAGCCATTTTTTATAACAAGAAAAGACAAACAAAGAAAGGCAGGTTGTTGTTGTGAAATATGATTATTTTGTTGCACAGCAAAAATAGCTGTTTGTCTAATTAAATAATCTAAGTAAACACCAATGGATCCTAGTATCACTCATGTGTTTTTTTAAAAAAAAATATAATAAATAAAAATGAAAAAAGTATCTCAAATTATTCAAGTGAGGCTGCACTACACCAGCCTCAATCTCTCTTAACTTGTTCGCCTCTATCATATTGGTGTATTTTTGTCTAATTTAGAAAGTGCCAATATGCTCATCTGTAGGTCACTCAACCTCTAGACCAGCTTTGTTTGATCAACAAAAAGTTATGCATGGCTATTTTATGTTTTTGCAAATCGTGAACATAAAAATAGTACAATGGTGTGTAAAATGTGGCTGCCTATCTCTTGAATTGCAGTTGATAAAACCACAGATAGCACACCAACATAGGGTATGAAAAGCTGAGTTTCATCAGTGATTCTTGTCCTGTACTGATCACTCAAAAACTGCCATACCTGGGATGAGATGACACCTTAGCAAATCAAGCTACTCTCATTCCTTCTCATGAGCTATATTTTGATTATGCTCTTGTTTTGAAAAAGTTTGGATTTGGCTGTTAGTCTAATAGTCAGCAATGCTATCCAACCTTATTACTTACTTCCCAAACCACAAACCATGACCAAAGTGCTACACTCTGTCAGGCATGTGTTTCCTGATGAGGACAGGCTGAGTTATTGATAAACTGAGTCACATTTATCAACCATAATGTATTTTTCAGAGCTGATGGACATAGCTATAAAACTTTATTTAAATGCTAATATCAGGCAGATTAGCATTCACAGGTGTAATGTATTCTCCACTGCGTGACTCTATTCACAGCAGGAACATTTCACACCGAAAAGATTCACTCTACAGCAGTTTCTCGGTGATCTGGTTTTATAAAAAGAAAAATTTAAATCTGTCTGAGAACGTCTTACTGCCTCATTGAAGAGGTTAAATAAGGTCAGAATCAGTTAAATATAATTGCAGGAGTTCGTTGTTGCAGCTGGGTTATGGTGTATATTCGAATTATTATCCACATAAATGCCCCAGGACCTCTGCAACTTTACCTGAATGATAAAATCTAAAGTTTGCCTTTTAAAAAAAACTGTTCTATGTTCAAAATCAATGTATAATAATGTTAGAAAAAAATATTAATCGGCTTCTCCTGTTGGAACAAACACAGAAAAATACAAGTCTACAGTAATATTGTTCAAATGTTTTGGAACATTTGTTTGGAATATAAAGTAATAATAATAAAAAAAATGATCTCCACCTTGAACTTGTTTAAGTTGTGCCCTCATTTTGGGGGATTTGAAGTTGTTTCCAGGCAAAATGAGACAAAGTCCCTTCAGGGATTTCTGGGTCTACTCTAAGTCTGTTCCTACATAAGAATGTGAGCAGAACACCTCCACAGGAAGCTGCCTGGAAGGCAATTTATCAGATGCCCAAACGACCTCAAATGACTCCTTTTGATATGAAGGAGCACCATCTCTACTACCAGCTCCCTCTCATCTCTAAAGCGTAGTCCAGCCACACTTTAGAGGCAGATCGACTGTTTTTGTCCAAGATTACTCTTTTTCCCATGATCTGTTATCTCATGACTACAGGCTTGATAAATTGGGAGCGTTGCTTTTAGGCTCAGGTCTTTCTTCACCATGACAGATGAGAACACAGAGAGTGCTGAGAATGTAAGCAAATATTTTACTTCAGTCACATTGACCAGGTTGTGCCTTAGGGGAATAAGTTCTTCTCCAGATGTGGAAATATTTAACTAGACAAGCGAACCTCCACAACATCTCAGCAGCTATGGGGGGTAAAGATCTGATCCAGGATGAAACCAACTCGTCTCCCAGAATCGCAAGTCTTCCCCCTCTCTCACAACCGCCTTTTCTGTCAGAGAGTTGTGAAGTAAAGAAATTAATTAAATTAAGCCAAACCCTATGGACCCACAAATGTACTGTTGGAGGAAAAAGAGCAATGGCTCAGGTAGAATTTTACTAGTTGCCTTTTAGCTTCTGCACATTTTTAAAAGGTACAGATCTGTAATGAAAATCTCTAGTTCTACTTATTGGATTGATATTTGCTGACTCTGCTTGTCAGTTGAGGAATGGTATTTCATATGCCTTGCCTGGCTGTTTGAGCATACAGTATGTTAAAATTTTATAATCCCAAACCGGACTGCCCATTCAACTCTGACATTTGACTTTTACTGGCATTTTACTCCACAAAACTGCCGCTCATTTATTAATTTTTGAATCAATCTCTGTAAACTTGAGATGCTTGTGAGTGAAAATCCCAGTAGAGCAGCAGTTTCAGAAACACCCATTTAGGAAATTCACACCAACAACCAACAACATTTAAATGAAAAGTGCTTGGGTTGAACTTTACCAAGTCTAGATGCCCAAATGCATTGACTTGCTGTGACGACATTGATGAAAAGTGGTTGGTGGGCTTTCCTCCCCTTATCGCAAGCTGACTTTACCCATTTCGGTTGACATCATTATCCATAGGGAGGCAGCAATCACTGAACTTGATGATTTGGACAACAATAAGTAGAGAATTATATTGTCGTATATTAACGAGTTTCAAGCCACCAGCAGAATCTGATTAGGCATCACCATTAAAAGAGGAAAATTCTCATTGTTCTAGTATTTGTGAGATTCTTGCAAAACTCCATTTATTCCTTTGTAGCATTTTCAGAGGCAAAAAATGGAACCATAGTGCCTTTAGTGGACTTTAAAAAAACAAGTGACAGTTGAAGAACAAAAGCTAATTTGATTCATGAGTAGATTTAATGGAAGATACAGCGAAGCATGAGATCATCTTTAATGTACCTCCAGTGACTCTTCGCCATACGTTCTCCCCAGCTGTCACCAGCAGAGAGCAGAGAAGGGGGCATGGCGTACTTTGCAAGCTAAAATATAAAATAAGGATAGGGACAAAAGAGAAAGCATAGCAGCTTTTGGAGAAAAACTGTACCAGCTGCCTTTCAATGTGTGCGTAGTAATCAAATAAATGTATCTAAAGAGCAAGCTTAAAATTAGCACCAAGCTTTTTTTCACTGCCATATGTGTTCAATTTCTTTTCAAAAGCAAAATATTAGATGAAATGTTCTTTAATTAGTGATGGATGGCACTTCTAGTAAATAAAGTCATGGAACATACATTTATTAGGCCTGGTTTTCAGTGTTTATAAAAATTTGCAGGCTGTGTGGAGTTTACCTTGATATGCACAGTGTTAACCCTCTTAGTGCTACTGCAAAAGTCGATACCTACATTCTTCTTTATTTCCATTCTTGGGTATACAGCCAATCAGCATTAAGGAAATTAAATGCATGTCCTGGATTGACTACTTCGCAAATGCCAGCCAATGACATGTGAAGTTGCATTGTGCCAAGTTATCCCAGCTTCCAAATGCATTTTCTTCCAAAATATTTTATGTACTATGGAAAATAAAAAAATAATAAAAATGGATTTGTAGGTGGATTATCCCCAAAAAACATGAGTCACTTTCCACAGGAAATTCTGTCTTTTACTATATTATGTGGGTGAAATGGAAATAACAGATTTATTTTTTCCCCGGGCTGATTAGGATACTCACTGTCATCCATGTTTACTATAAATTGAAGGCAGAAATATATTCACAAATTTTAGTTAAATATTTTTCTGTTTGGGGCTGCACAGTGGTGCAGTAGAGCTGTTGCCTTGCAGCAAAAAGGTCCTGGGTTCGATTTCTGGTAAGGGGTCTTTCTGCATGAAGTTTGAATGTTCTAGAATGTTCTGTGCATGCGTGGATTCTCTCCGGGTACTCCGACTTCCTCCCACAGTCCAAAAACATGACTGTCAGGTAAATTGGTCTCTCCTAGGTGTGAGTGTGCGTGTGGATGGTTTTTTGTCCTGCCTCTGTGTTGCCCTGCGACAAACTGGTGACCTGTCCACCGCGTACTCTGCCTCTCGCCTGCATGTTAGCTGGAGACAGGCACCAGAACCTCCCAACCCCACTAGGGACAAGGGTGTACAAAAATGGATGGATGGATTTTCCTGTTTACTGCAAATTGTTGCAAATTTCACCAACATGATTCCAAATCATGCAGCTCTGTCAGAAGCTATTTATTTGTGAACAGACATATGAAACAAAACTCAAATTCACAAAGGCACAATTATTTGTTTTGCTTGACAAATGTCCCTTCTCTTTAAGTGTAGTTCCCAAACTACAAAGAACTAGGAAGGATTGAAAGAAGTCCTATTTACATTTCGCTATTTTAGGCAGAAACAGTTTCTTTTCTCCATTCCAAAGCTTTTAATAGATATTTTTATTTGAATAACGGTGATATTAGTCTCTCTTGCCTCGGTATTGGTTAAATTTCTCGCAGGAATCATACAAAAATAATCAAAGGAAGTGGGATACTTGTTATTTTAAAGTAGCTGAAAAGCATTCATCTGCATTTTTTGCTTGAACGTTTTTTTTTTTTTTGAGAATGTTTGAAGAGCTGTGCTTGCGGAGATGATTCCCAATTCAAGCTCTATTCAACTGGCGTCTCATTATGCTGCCACAATTACACAATATTGTGCTTGGCTTCGTGTGTCTGGGGGGATATTGCGTTTCACACCTTCACTGAGATATGCTTTCACAATCAGGAAGACAAAAGCATCCAATAAAGCAAAAGAAACATGAAATCTGATATAGAGGGAAGGGTTGGTCCTAAATTGGGACACACTTGATATTTCAGCGGGGGTGTTTCATCTCTGGGAGCAGAGGGTGTCTTTGAATCTCACAGCATCCAGAAAGACAATGGATCAGAGATGGTGAGGCTGCATTGAAGGGGAGAGCAGTGGGGGCTGGGGGGTATCCTTCCTCAACCTTTATCTAAAGAATACCGGTATGGGAAAATAAAAATGACAAAGACAGGAGGAAGGAAGGAAAAAGAATGAAAAAAGTATACCTATAGTATTGCGTGTTTTATGTGTGTACAGTAGTGCTGTGTCTGCATTATTTAAAGTCTTTCATTAACATGAGGCTGACACAGACTGGATCAATACTCTGAGCAGGACACAAAGGTCTTCATGGGGCATTTACTGCTCCCTCTGCAGACATCAAGATCATGATTAGAAATAATTGCAGAGGGGGGTTTAACTCATGTGGAGATAAAACACCGATGCTCAGGTATCTAGTATGATGCATCCTGAAACCAAAATGTTTTTAAAAAAGATGATCAATTATGGTCTGTGATGTGCGTGGGTGTAAACTGTACAAGTGAAGCTGGTTAGTTTAACTAAGCATTGAAGAAAATTAAAGTCTTGTACCAGTGGATCTGGATTAGACCAGCAAGAACTTAAAAGTAAGAAAACCAGTTAAAATTTATTTTCAGATTCAGCAATATTCTGACCTGAGAAAACTTTAACCTAAGAAAAATCAAATAACCATATATGGCATCAAATTTTAAGAGATTGGACCCAAAGCAAGATTTACAGTTATCACTGAGTAGGAATAACATGCACATTTTGTTAATGTTTTAGCCTTTTTTTAGTTTGAAATATTCAACACCTTTCACTGTGGAAACAAGTAAACTGGCAATTTAAACACTGAAAGAACCACACAAAAATCTGATGAAAAATGTGTAAAGTTCCACTCTGCTTCCTATTTAATCTGATGCCTCTGATACCAGGGCATCCAAACAAGTCACTGTGTTTAGGGAAAAGCAAAATCATGTATCGTTTTCCTTCCATTGCCCAATTCAGTGGTACTTTGCTTTGGCCTACGACATGAAACATCAATAAAACAGTGTGAACTTTTGCTCGTTTATTTACCTTTTAGAAACAGAGACACTGATATTCCTTCTGTAAAAAACAAAAAGGACTTGAGTATTCCATATTTTAGTTATATCTCAACAACAACAAAAAAACTTAATGGTTGCCTCACATACAGAGAAACATATTTCCTCAAATTTCCTCCCAATAGTGGTTGGAAAAGTCCTCTTGTTGCAGGACAAAGCTTAGTACTCATCCATTTCCTCAGATTACCAGTTAATTTATAAAGTGCATGTTCTACTCTGAGCAGTCAGCTGACTCATTGAGGTCAACCAAGCATCTGTTCGACCTTTCCCAGAAATATGTTGTTTCCTGTTCTACCCAAAAGAGATTTGGACTGCATCGAACAAACGCCTTTTGCCAGAGACAGAAAATATATCCCCCTAGTCCTTTTACCAGGCTTGTAAAATGCTTTAAGCCTTCTCCAGCCTAAAGCAATGGACATAAAAATCTGAAAGTGAATAAAGAAAGGGTAAAGAAGGACACCGAGCATCCTCTTTAAAATGGAGAAGAAGTAAAAATGAGGAACAGCAAAGAAGGCCGAAAGCTTTCTGAGATTTAAAGAGAATTGAGAAGTTGTGACAAGAGGTAAGACTCTTGGAAGCATGATGGTAAAAACAAGGACAAAAGCAGTAATTCATCACCGGAAAACGAAATGTTAGGAGGAAGGACGAAAGATATGAAAAACAAAGATATGGATGAAAGATGGATGATACAGGTTAAAGTGATGAAGTAAGTATAAAATAAAGGAGACACAGACAAAGGAAGTGAATATCTGCAGTGAAAAAGTGCAAAAGGAAAAACTGTGGGAGAATGAACACGGGACCGGAGAGCAGATGGACTGAAGCCAACGGCACATGCAGTGTTAAATGGAACAAGAGGGGGCAACTTCTGGCTCCCGGAGGATTTTCTTCAGATCATGAAGCATGAAATCACAAAGATGCAAATGCACCAATGTTTAAAACCATGAAGATTGCAGCAAAAATCCTGCTCAGTTTTACTAACATACATTAATCCTCCTCTGTTTGATCCTTATCTTTTTTTAAAACTTTTTAAGATCATACAGACTGACATGACCAAAAAACATCCATCATACTGATTAGCTTGTCTTATATAATCTGAGGAGTTTATAATTTTCTTCAAAGATCAGTTGAAGCCTGTCTATGCCTGCTTCTGATAAATAATATATCCCTGTGCTGCTGATTGATTTTCTGCTTCGCTCTTTGATTGCATCTAGCCTCTGTTTTCATCTATGTCTTGCTCACATCTGGACTGAAATTCTCAACATTTTCTTAGATGGACAAATAAGTTGTAGCTCCCACCCAAATCAAGCTCCATACCATTACTGCTCTGTTGTTACTTCTGTACAAGCAACATTTTTGCTTACTATATGTCCAGACATTATTATTTTCACAAGATATTGATTTGTAAAAGATGCTGATTGAATTTAAGTGAACCTTTTGTCCAAATTGAATCCCATTTAAGTAGAGTTACTATGTTGTGCTCACATTAAACCCAAAAGGTTTGTGGTCAAGATATGACATATTGTGAAAAGGTACAAGAGACATGAATACTTTTGCAAAGCACTTTCTTGCTAATAGAGGCCTTAAGGAATTGATTCCTTCCTTTTCACTGGTTGTCAAAACTTACCAAATGTATGAAAACCTATAGCTGCTTTTTGACAGTTTTATCAAAATGTCGTCATTCTGGTTCATGTCACATTTCTTGCACTGCAACTTTGCACAGCATATTAAGAGAGCACCTAGAGGGAGCATAATTGTATCTAATTTACTGACATTAATTTAAGCAGGTGTTTGTTCCACCTTTAGAAGCCTGACAACTCAAACAATATCTAAGGTGCAGGTTAAGCCTCCTTGGGAAAAAAACTGTCAGCTTAATAGCCCCTGCCTTGCGCTGATAAGTGCCAAGGTGTCTCCCAGTCTTTGAAAGTAGGTGGATAAAGCTTCTAAAACCTTTGTGTAAAGCCACTGCAAAACATAGTTCAGTGTCTTTATATTTTTCTCTTTGAAGTGAATTGACATTCAGCCCTAGAGTTTGTTTGGAACCTCTCAAACTCATCCATTGCATTATTTAAGTTGGAGCAGCCCTCTTGTCCTTGAAAATCTCGAGCAGGTTGTCTGCCCCCTGTGTTCTGTCGTTGGGAGAGAGAGGCTGATCGAGACAGACATGTCAGCATATGCCAAAGAGTCTGTCAAACTCTATATTTGCAAAAAAAACATGTTAGTTGATGCAGACAATTCTCAGTAGAACCGCAGGACATTGAAGAAAGTAGGGCCAAGAGATGGTCTTGAATACAAGAGCAATATGTCCGTGTTGATGGCAGTCAATTTTGTCTGACAGTCAAGGGGGTTGGAGAGAGTGCTCTCCAACACAGGCAGCAGCAAAGCTGATGCTATCAGCAAGGGGGGTACTTATCTGTTTTCACGGACATACTGTACCACATAATGCACATCCTAAATGTTATTCCACCAAACAACTGCAGCCTTTCACCCTCACATCCATTCCTGGATCTCTTCCCCACCAGAAATCAAGCGAAAGCAGCCAAAGGTGGGTTTTATTTGAGACATGCAGGCACAGAGTCAAGGCCTAAACTTTGAATTTCAAGTCATGAGTCATTTGACCAAATATGTTCAACAGATTGCCAAATATAACTCAAACATAAATTCCTTGATGTATTTCATCATGGAATTTATCAATGATGAAACTACAAAAGAAAACTAGTCTTGACACCGGACTAAGAACCTAGTATGACAAAAGGAGGATATTTGTTTGCATTTTTTGCTCCACCTATCATGTCAAAATATTGTCTGTTTTGTACAATGTATTTTCTGTGGAACTATTGTAACTTTAAAATGACATTGTACATACTTGCATGCTTAATGTCTAAACGATATGAAAATGTAAATTTTAAAACAGAATTATAATTCTATATTTTATAGTCCGGTCAAATAAGATTAAAACCCCAGGATGATTCAGGTAAAACAAACAAACAAACAAACAAACAAAATATAACATTTCACAACTTTTCTTGCTATATTTCGTACAGAAACAAATTGGCGTGTGCCAAAATCAGTCAGGTTTTTTAAATATTGCTGATTGGCCAGAAAACTGCAATCAGTGCACTCCTACTTTCTTTTACCAACAGCATTAACAACAGTAACTCCCCCTGCTACTTGCAGGAGAGCAAGCTGCTTCCATTAAAGCAAAATTTGGCATATTTAACCCTTCAGCCGTCGCAAGACATGGGAACATGTGGACCCCATTGGACAGGGTCTGAGCTTTTTAGTCCAGCAGGGTCCCATTGACCCTGTTGGGTCTACTAAATAAAGTATTGAATTGCCGGTGCCAAATACAGACTGGGGCCAGGCAGAATTGTTTTGAGGTGGAACAGCTGGAGAAATTTCTTGTTTTTGTTGTTTCTGAATTGACTTAAGTCATTTTCTCCTGCAGCGGATATTCTTTCATACACATTATAATTGCCAATAGATTATTTTTTTTGTCTGAAACTTCTGTCCGGGAAAAAAACAAAACAAAAACATCAAGACAATGTTCAGAGGAGCCTGAAAATTACTGCTGTCTGCCTGTGTACTAAATGTGTGGCATGGATAAAACATTTAAAAAAACAACATATTATTCGTATTGTACTCCCACATGGCAGCTGAAAGGATCCCATGGTCCCTATGTGCTTCTTAAAAATGATATTGATTTTTCTCCCCCTTTTTCTGCAGCAATTCCCCAGAGTAAGGCAGTTCCTTTTTATCCCTTTGGAGTCTCCTTTGATATGAACAGGCCACTGTGGCCTCTGTATTTCATCTGAAAGGGGTGTGCTCTGATAATCAGAGTTTATCTGTCCCCATCTTGTGAAGATATACTTTTAAAATATCAGCTGCAGGTAACAAAACTCATCCAAGGTTTTCTTTGTAAATTGCTAAGAATATATTGAAATTAACTTATTGTTGGTCTTGCTTGTGCTTTTTTGACTTGCCAGCTCCCACTGGCTTTCTTCTTACTGTACTGTGGCACATTATACATACAGTTGCAATGAGAGGTTTATATGCACTCATCATCATAATATATGTTTTAATGATAGCGCAATTGTAAATCTGAACAACTTTTTTTTCAGGGTGGAGTGACTATGACATATACAATTTTAATGAATTTGGAAACAAAACAGATGAAAAAATGCACAACTGTAAAAGTGGGGGCTTGCAGTTGGATGGCAGTGGCTGATGGTTCCTTACCACATGTCAAAATGTCCTTGGGCAACACACACTGGCTCTGACCTACTCTACTCTGTATGAATTAGATGGGCATATGTGACTTGAAGTGTAACCACACTTTAAATGGCCATCAAGCTAATAAATAGTTTTTTTAAAAGCAAACCATTTATGATTTACAATCTATGTAATTAAATACAGCACTCTTGCCTTGCATCAAGAAGGTCATGGGTTCAAAAAAAGGCTTTGGTTTTGAACCCTGTACATGAGATTTGAATGTACTGGAATTTGTATGAAATTTGCATGTTCTCCCACAGTCCAAAAACATGACTTAAGTTGAGTGGTCTCTGCAAAATTGTCCACACTAGGATTGTGTGTGCGTGGTTGATTCCCTGTGATGGACTGACGACCTGTCCAGGGTTGATTCTTGCCCATCACCACTTGAGATTAGCCAAATCCCCTTAACCCGCCCCGAGGTCATGCAAGGAGAAGAGGGTATGGCGATGGATATTTGGATCAATAAATTCAATAATTATGTTTTTAAAATTTTCTTAAGATATAACAGTTACGATAGAACTGTTATCATGGCCTTCTATCAATAATGATGGAAGGCCACCATTGTTGTAAAAAGGTTAAAAAAATAAATAAGAGCTTCACATCACCCATTAAAGTTTGCACTGGTAAATCTTTACACAAAATCAGTTTCAGATTTTCTCCTGTCAGATTAATGAGAGGAAGAAGTTGCTGATCAGCATTATAGGTTTTTTGTGTCTGTCTCTGCAGACATCTATTAGTTTTAATTGGCGGTCTCTCAAAAAGATCATATCTAGAGGCTCAGCTGGCTCTGGTTTCCACCAACATCTTTGACATCAGATCTTTCATTCCGTTTCAAGCTAACAACTGAAATGTCCTGGGAAATCACCTCTGTTTATGGCAATGTCTTGACTCAAGACCAAAGGTTACCTACCCTTAGCCACCTGAGCTCTAGATGTTTTATTTATTTGTTTATTTTGAACATGATAGAAGTATAAAATCACACATGAACATGAAATGCAAAAGACATATTTTGTACAATAATCTTAACCTGCTCGAAAAGGAGTAGGATACTTTGATCTTATTATGCATCTCATACACTAAAAATGCGGTTTACAACTATTCTTTAAACAAGTAAACAAAATATAGGCATTACTAATAGTTCTAGAAAGGATTTTAAAAATATAGAAGTCTACTGAACCAACTATGCAAATCAGATCTAAATGCTGTTCATAATAATGCAAATTAATTAAAGTTGTTCCTGCATCTCCGATTAGAGTTGTTGTTTCTTTATGTAACTATGATGGATGCAACAGCCAGCACTTCACTGATTTTTGATCTTTGCTAAAACCATTTTTTGACCTTTATGAAGACTGGATTTGTGTAGCTGAAGAAAAAAAAAGACAAATAGCACATTTTTGGGGGGATTTTAACAATTTTCATCACATTTATAGAGAATATTGCTCAACTCAGTTTAATGTAAATGACTAATTTCATATCATCAGAACTTATGAAACTGGTACATTAGAAATATGTGAAATATATATATACATACACTTTAAAATACACTACTGCAATGTATTTTATTTAATCTTAATGTAACTTCATGTAAGTAGGCAAACATCTTCATGTGTTTCATCAGATATGATAATAGCCATTCTAAATTTCTTGTGAAATGCCAGATGTAAAATAAATTTAAAAAAAAATGATGAACAGTATACCCCAAATGCATTTTAAATCACGAACATCATCTATTGTCACATGTTCAGTGCAGGAGCCATTGAGCAAATGATTTAATCTGTTTATTAGGTACAGCACATCATCATATGTTCCTGTTTTCCTGTTTATCTTCATTTTTCTGGACACCAGATGTAGTCCTCATCTGTGTCAGAGGTTACCCTGTCCATCCCATAATTAGCATAATTTGGAATTTTGTGCAGTTTCCTCACAGTATAAAGTTCCCAGAATTCCATCTTTCTGGTATGCAGTTTGAGTTCTCTGTCTGAATTATCTGTAGGTGTGAGTAGCTGTGTTGCAATGGTAACCTAGTTTTCAACCAAGCAACCCTATACATGATTATACATCTGTAGAAGATGGCTGTTTGCCCTGAAAAATACAGACTTTTTTGCATCTTCCGATACAAGACAAGATGTAAATGAACCGTTTTTTTCTGTAGTGGTGAGGAAATCTCTGAATCAAATACGCAAATGCTTGCTGAAAACACCAAGTGGAGATCATGGTATGTTACGGTACTTGCTGTGGAGTTACCCCACTTGTAGCTACAGAGTATCACCAGCAGGGAGCACAACTTTCTTACCATCCTCCTTGTTTGTGAAGCCAACATAAGGGCAGTTGTGAAGGTTTGTTTCAGAGGAAACAGAAGTAGTGTTGCAGAAAATGCCTTTTAAATGAGAGAGATAGAGATATAAACAGTAAGTTTCAGTTCTGTATATTCATATAAAGTTGAAAAGTACAGTACTTTACTCCCACTTTATGCTTCTAAAACAGAATTAATATGCTGTATATTGCTAAGGTTTTATACTGAAAATATGTATGAGACATCAAGAGTCATTTTAAGGTTGTCATGAATAAATATGAGCTTCAAGATAACTTCTGGGTATAATGAAAATGTCACTCTACTTCCCTAAACTTTTCTGCTTTTTTTCTTGATAATGCATAAACACTCAATTTATATAGATCAACCCAATATATAGCTCACACATAGAAAACATCAGTGGGTGCATGAAATCTTAATAGTCTGGATCATGTTGATGATCCAGACTGAGTTTTGGACTCATTCAAAACTGAAGTTAATCACTTAAATTTTAAACCACTTGTCACCATCAGCTACAGAAATAAAATAGGTACAGCTAAGCTCCAAATCTTTTAGACCACAAAGAGGTTTAGGTTCAAAGTAATTTCCATCACCTGTGGAGGAAGTTAAAGATTTGCATTATGGCAATGAGACCTTCAAACCTCAAATGATCTAATCAGTTATCAAATGTTTACCATTTATTACTGAAGAAGATGCAAATAATTTTACGTCATTTAGGAAATAAAATGCAAATGAAAGATAAATTGTATTTCCCCCCTCAAAATCCATCATCACAGAGCTCACTGTCTCTTTTTTTATCAAAAGTTATTGGTTGACTAGAAAATCATTTGAAATCTAAATCTGCTAGAGGAAATAATAATTTGAGACTTAATTTCACATTAAATATTTGTCAACAGCTCAGTTGAGTTAAAAATACAGCTGTGAAATCTGTTGCAAGTTGGTTTGGTGACTTTTAAAAAAGGCTTGATTACTGAAATGCTATAAATTTCCCAATTTCACTGCTTATATAAAGAATAATTTGTTAATGAAGGATGGTTTTCAAAGGATGTCAGTAAAAAAAAGCCCAAGATTGCATGGGGCCAAAAACAAAACTTGATTTGGGACCCCAACTGCAGTTCACAGTAGTTATTAAATAAACAGCAGTACATAAATTGTTGAAAGGTCATTTATCTGATTTATTCATTTGTTCTGGCAGTCACTCCTAGAGTAAATATTCCTTGATAGAGACTCAGTACGCAGCAAAATGGCTGCAACCAGTTGAAGACTTTTCAATATCTTTGTGGCTTCACATAAAACAATATTAATTTACTTTTGTTTTTTTTTTTAAGTTGGTATTTTAATTCTATTTTTGGATTAAATTATATCTATCTAGATTAACAACTAATAACTGTAACAAGTGTTAGTTTTTAAACTGACCTCAGTCTGTCATGTTTTGTGGGTTTGAGTTAAGATAAGTTAGTTAGGATAATCTCAAAAACACATATTTAATTAAAATACAAGCAGAACTTACCAAGAGCAAGCAGGATATTACGCTGTAGGGAAACAGAAAGTGTCAGGAAAGGAGTCAGTGGAGAACAATGAGACGAGAAGACTGCAGGTGAGGAAATCAGGAGATAGGAAACACCTGAGCAGGACACAAAGACCAGCAGGCTGAAGGGAGCAGAGGAAGGAAGAGCAATGAACAGATATGAATCAAAGGATACCTGAAACTAGCAGAAATATTGAACTGAAAGGAAAACTCTAATCTTAGGGTAGCAAATTCAAATGTACGAATATGATAAACAAATAAACCAAAAAAATACAAAAGAATGAACAATGCATCAAAATAAAAAACATAGACATGATCAAACAAATAGCACCGAAAGTTCAAACTTACACAGATCCTAACACTCTCACTGGGGTTGTTTGCTACTTATAAAGGTAATTATTCATACACTGTATAGTGTCAATTATTCAGAATTTCAGGATATTTAATAAAAGATTCCACAGTAATACTTGCAGATTTGATTGAAAATCCTAACTTCAGAGTTGCTGAGCAACAATCTAAACTCTACTTTTGCTTAGATTTGACCACAGCCACAAAAGCAATATCTATGAATTACTGAGTAGATTCAGGAAGGAGGTAATAATTGTATTTGATTTATTGATTCATTTGATCAAAGAAATTAATTATTGTTGTATTAAGTTGTATTTTGCTGTATAATATTATTGTAGTCATAAATGAATACAAAAAATGTAACTTTCAACCATTTAAAATTCTTTAACATTCTTATGACATCCATGAATTTAAAGTACACCAAGTCAGCAGGGGGTCTTTAGCAGCCGCTTAATTTACTTGTGCCTTGGGCCATCTCCAGCCAGCCCCAGTCTACCTGCTTTAAATAAACTCTTATGGGAAACGTTGGCTCCCCAATAATTGTGGCCTTCAATTGAGATGTGCTGTTAGCAGAGATCCCAGGTCTCTGAAACATGAGAGGCGCCGGGAAGGTGGGCAGGGCAGCGCAGGTAGAGGCTTTTAAAAGGAGAGGGACTCGTTCTTCCAGGGTGTTCCTAAGTCTTTGCAGGTGGGTTCTGCCGGGAGCTCGGCATTGCGGCCAAGCTGCTTCTTGGAAAAGGGCGTCAAAGAGCAGCTGAGGCAGGCTCAACTTTTGGCTGCAACGTTTCCACTCTGAAAAAACCTCAACGAGCTGGTGAGGGAAATCTTCCCATCGGTAGCCGGGTTAGTGGGAATTTGGCTTCTTGTCTGGAGATCCAGGATTACAATTTGTTTTTTCTTCGATTAGTTTTATTGCTGATAGAAGTTGATTGGTTGGTTTAAGTGTTAGCCTCTGTACAACAGGATGAATGTGATTTGCATGTGACTGTTCTGTTTTTATAATTTATCTATAATATCTTCATTTATTTTTTTTTTTAAATCTCTAAACGCATGTTGTTTTTGATTATTTCTATGATGCTTATAGTAGCTTATTATGTCGCTGTTTTGTTAAAATATCCTGAATAAAACTCCATGGATTAAAAGGTAGAATTCCCCTCTCCTCTCACAGATGTCCGTACAACTGAGCGGAGGCCTGCAGCTGAAGACAACAGCAAAAAATAAAGAGCTAAAATCTGGGGGAGTTTTTGACGCGACAACCTTTGACGGATGCGCCGGTAAGCGACGCAAATCACAGCTGCGGCGAGAACGAAGGAGAGAGCCAAAAAAAAGTGGCTGCTACACCAGAGTCTGCAGAGGGCTGCGAGCAAAAAGCTCAGCGCAAGATGACCCGCAGCCCCAAATGCGCCCGCTGTCGAAACCACGGCGTCGTGTCGTGCTTGAAAGGCCACAAGCGCTTCTGCCGCTGGAGGGACTGCCGATGCGCCTGCTGCCTGCTGGTGGTGGAGCGCCAGCGCGTCATGGCAGCGCAGGTTGCGCTGAGAAGGCAGCAGGCTGCCGAGGTGAGAAGAGGGCATGGACAGGTCAGTGGATCCCAGATGATAGAGGGGGGGAAGTTCTGTAAATAATCAGCGGGTGGATTGTATGACATGTAGATATTATGTGAGAACAATATAAATTGTGCGTCAAGAAAGGAATAGAATGTAATAAAAATGTGGTGGAAAACCAAAAGAGCTCAGTAATATAAACAGACATAGAAAAAAAAGGTTTGAACTTGGAATTTGGTAAAGTTGTCCTTGTATTTTCTTCAGACACATTTTCCACATCAGTTAATATACAGATGCTTACACTGCATTTTTTTTATTTAGATATTTTTATATTTAATGGGATATGTTTTGTCACTGTGACAAGTACATTTCCCCACTGTGGGATTACTATTCTATTCTAACATAAGCTTTAAACTGCATTTAAAATTGCATTTATGCATTGAAAGCTACTGACAAAAATATTTTCAAATAACATTTGGCAAAACACGTTAAAAAACCAGCAATGCTTTTCGAAGACTTGAGGCAATTATCTCGATTTAAATATCGCACATTTATGTCAAATACCAAATAATCCTAATGATTTCTATCCGGTGCCTTAAATAATGGATTCCTCATCCTAATTGCCCCTCGAAGGTTGCTTTTGTAAAATGCAATTATGTCCAGATGTCTGATTCTTGTTCACCTTTTCCTCCCAGGGTAAAAAGGGGGTCAAGTGTTCAGCTCCATTGAGGAGAACAGCATATCAGTGTTTTACCAAAGCAGCTGACTCAAGCATTGTGGCTAAGAGCCACCCGGAGGGTAAAGTATAATTAACACCCCATTACTTATTCACATTTTCCTTTTCTCAGGAACTTTGTTAGAAAGTGCTTTGTTTCTGGTTTTGAGTACACTTTTAAATATTTGCCTTTCCTCTCAGTGGGTTACATTAACAGGAATTAAAGGTTGACTAATAACTATGTATAATTCACTATTTGTAAATTTAGCTCTGCTTAAGTTCTTGTGCTTGTTGCTCCTCCAGTTGTCAAAACCAAAGTGAGTCACTTTCATAGTTCACATGAAATGGCCTTCAAAGTAATTCTTAATGTGTAACAAAACCTGATGGATTTCTGCTGGAGGCTTTCTGTCCATTTTCTAGATTTTTAAGGAAATCAAGCCATCCCTACTTCACAAGGGACAGCTTGTGAAGTAGGGATGAAGTAGGGTATCATGACAAAGTTTGTCATGATACCACAAACTTTGATTCATTTTAATCTGAACTGATGTGCTGGGTCAACAAGGTAGCACATATCCATAAAGAGAAAGGAAAGTTATGCTTTTATTATTTATTTGTATTTTATACAACAGTGTTGAGTGCCTTCATATTCTGTCCATTTGCTATCATACTTTGACATAAACACCTGTACAACCTATAGTAATCAGAAGACCCCTAGTAAATAGATCCCAAGTGGGAAATCTAATCTCAGGAAGAATGTAACTATTTGATGAAGAATTCAGCGGTATGTTTGAGAACATTAGCAACCCAACAGCTCCATTGAGGAGATCAGGGATGCAGTTGCAGAGTAATTTAAAGCAGATTTAGCTTTTAAAACAATAGATCAAGCTTTGGACACCTCACAGAGCACTGTCTAATGAATCATCCCTAATTGGGCAGAGAATGGCACAGCGTCAAACCTTTCAAGACACAGAAATCTATCTGCAGACAAACTGTGCGAGCAAAACAATATTCAGAGGCGGAGCAACCCACAGCTCATGTGGGAGAGTTGTGGACTCCTTTGACAAACTGGTAAGAAGCAAGCTACTGTTGAATCTAAGCTTAAGTGGTCCAGTTTGTAATTTGGTAAAAGCCATGAAGGGAACATGGTAAACCTGTGGAAGAAGGTACTCTGGTCAGATCAACTCATCGCTGAATTTTCTGGCCTAAAGGAAAAATGTTGTATGTCATTGAAATTAATACTGCACATCACCTGGAACAAACCATCCTAGAAATTCAGACTCCATGCAATAAATCTGAGTTTGAGCAATGAAGTCATGAAAGATGGGAAAATTTTCATCTTGTAGATCCATACAGCTCTAGTTGAAAAAGAGTTCTACAAAGAATTGACTCAGGGATGCTAAAGTCATACGTAGGCTTTTCAATACGGTCTTTGCGAGGGTAGCTGCAAAAATGTGGTTTCTAAGTGTACCCCTGAAATTCAATTCATAAAGGCTACCAAGCCATTTCCATTTGCCCTCTTCATACTCCTCCAGAACAGCTAGGACACCCTAACCTTTGAAACATAGGGAAAAGGGCCAAAAATGAGGTGCTAGGAGGGAAATCAAATTCAGATTAATTCTTGTTGTTCTCTCTACAAAGTGAAAATGACAGCACTAACCAACCGCCTGATTAAACTAACAAACAACACAGTATTGAAACTTAAGCTGATTAGATGGAAACATGGTGTCGTTTACAAAATGGATGTGTAATAGCAGAATGTGGCTTTGCTCTCATGTTCAGGGCTAAAACATGTGATGACCCCAGAGGACGGTGTGTCCAGTTGGTCTAAGCAGCGCCACCAAAGCCACTTCCCTTGCCCCTCCATCAGCGCCCGCATGAGGAAGAGGCGAGCCTTTGCAGACAAAGAGCTGGAAAACGTGATGCTGGAGCGCGAGTTAAGACAGAAAGAGCAGCAGAGCGAAGTTTCCTTCTCTCCCTCCGCTCTCATGCCCATAATTCATCCTCTACCTCTCCCCGTCTCCCCATGCCTGCGCTGCTGCTCCACCAACAAGGACTCTTCCTCTGCAGGAACTTCCAGCTGCGTGCCTGTATATAAATATAAGCAGCTCTATGACTGTAGCCTCCAGTTTTATGATTTCTTCCACCTAAAGAGTAGGCGCTCCACAGGAGACCACTATGATGACTTTTTATCAACCCAGAGCTCAGCGCAGCACATGGAGGATAAAGAGGCGCAGAATGGTTGGAGAGACTGTGGGAAGAGAAGCGAGCCAGAGCTAACACCCCCAACATCACAGCAACGACTCAAAACCGATAACAGCGTACCGTACGTCTGCTTTGTCAAACCGATGTTAAAACAAACAGAAACAATCAGCTTAGATCATTTTTCAACATCCAGACTCTCAACGTTTGGATCAGATCTGCCTGTTGTAAATGAATCGGGTGTCCCGGCTCACAGCAGGACTTTTGATTCCAGACATTTAGCAGGAAGAGGCTGGAACACAGGGCCTCCTTCCACCGAAGCAAATCCTTGTATGGACTTTGTGGAGGGTTCTCATCATGGCTCAGTGAGGACTCCAACCGCAAAGCCGTTGCCGTTTTCTGTGGAGGCTCTGCTGAGAGCCTGACAGGCAAGTGGAAAGCCAGTCTAAGTGCACTTTGCAATATGAGAACTTGAATTTAAAGCACATATATAACTCCAATCCATGCAACATGTATGCATTATTTAAATGTTGTAAGACATATTTTGGCAATTCTGTATATATTATTCCATAGTACTTATTAAAGATAAATATTTTTGGTTACCATAATTTTATGTAAAAGTCTGCTTTGGCTATATTTTTGAACAACGATATCTTCATCCTCCTATGCAGTGCAATAAAAATAGATCAAATCCAGTTGTTTTTCTTACATCTGCTCATGCTGCACCAATACAAAAGAAACTTCATGCAACTTAAAGCGTCAGAATTTTGAATTGTGCCATTCATTTATGATGTGGTTTGTGAATCAGAGTTTAAATATGGATTTGTTATTTAACTGTTCCTTGAAAAGCTCTCTAAAATTATGAAAAGAGCCTACATTAGCTCACAAAACAGGTGGATTATAAAGCAGTGACAAGGTTTTTGCAACATTATTTAAAGAGCATGAATATTTTACCTGAAGATTTCTATAGCAGTTTTCCAGTTAATTTTTCTTTGTTGTTTTCAAAATGACACTGGTTGTCTAAAAGTCAATAATCACGCGACATACCGTTTGATGTGTCATGAAGTATAATTTCCTATATCTAAAGACTGAGAGAAGATAGGAAAATGAGCCAGTGTTGCCTAGGTGACATTGTTCTTTATTTTTCGCCGCGGCTGACGCCAGTTGAGTTTGTTTGAGCATGCATTTGATTTGTATCTGCTTTTCTTACTCTTTCTCTCCTCCAGCTTTTTGTTGTGCTGCGTTATCTTGCAGAGATGGAGGTCAGATACTTTTGACAACTCTGGACCTTGTGGCGTCAACACTGAGGGCGATAGAGCAGTCTATGTTTGTGAAACTCTACCAGCATATCGGAGCGTCTCGCTCCTCATCTTTTCATGAGCACACAAGTAAGACTAAAGTGGCACAAAGGAAAGGAAGGATGTCAGGATTAAAGATTTGAATGTATCTCTTTGTGTTTGTGTGTTATTGTATTTTGTGTCACCTTGAGAATATTAGCACAACTACAAAGCGGGATACGATTTGCAGCTCTCACTTGATTGGAAAAAGGATTAGTGACAGTGGTAAAGAGAATAGTACAAATGGCTTACAGCAGTACTTAAGTACTATGCGTAATGTTTCAACCAGTAGCAACCCTGCTTTTAGATTGTGCTCAAGTTCGCCTGTTCTCATTGGAAGTATGTCAGAGATTGTTGATCTATACAGTTTGGGATTTTTTTTTTGCATTTGTTTAATTATTTTCACCAGATTATTAATGTTTTTGTTTGTTGATGTCGGTCACAATCCTGACAAAACAAGCTCAAACCTGTGTTTGCACCCAAAACTTCCTCTCACGTCCTACCTATCGTCACCCTCTCTTTATGCATTCCTGCTGTTCATTCATTCATCGGGCAGCATTTCTATTTCAGGCAGGTTGATTTCAGTTATTTGGGATAGAAAAGCTACGCTTTGACTTTTTGCAGAGAAAAGTCAAAGCGTATACATATACAAACTGCATCTGTATATGCAGTTTCAAAACTACGTGGGCCTTTTTAAAGAAAGGAGAAACAAAATTTAAAAAAAAATCAAAACGTCACTTCAAACTACTTCCCTCCTTTTTTACCTTCCACTCCAAAATATTTTAATAATGTTACTGCATATGAACATTTTGTTTTGTACATGATACATAAAAGCCTGCTCATAAATTTGTTGTCAGGGTTTTGGTAATGAAAAACAAACATGAAAAAGAAGCAGTCACTTTTTATACTTCTCTAATCTGGAAGAAGCTTCCAGAAAACTGCAATTATGTTGAGTTCCTTTAAATCAACGCAGCAAGCATTTGTTTACAGTTATCTTTGATTAATAATAACTGGAGTATCAATTTTATTTTGTATTCAAACTTTTCATTGCCTTTCTTCATTTTAATCACAACAATGTAATGTTTTTGCATTTTTTTAGTAAGTATTGACTTGTTACCAAAATGTGATGAACAAATCAATTTGTCTTGTCCCCCATTTCTACTACACAGCATCTTCTCGCTAAATTAATAAAATGATGTGTATTTCCCCATTGCCTTTATTTTCTTCCACACCTTTCAGTGTTTGAATTTTCACTGAGCTGAATCAAAACTTTAGTGAAGGTGCATTTTCATTCAAAGGAATGTTCCACAGGACTCTGAGCTCAGACCAGGACCTGACACTGCCCAGTCTCTCTGCTTGTTTGGTATGATCAGACGACTCCCCCTCTTAGACAGATCATCAGCAACATTTAGTATCAGGATTCAGTGGAAAGCCTTTGATCGTCCTGCCAGCTCCGCCTTGCTGCGGACTAAAAGCGGACTAAAAGCCTACGTCTTGGCATGGGCAAGGTCATTTGCCTTGGCACTTCTGAGGGAAACGCAACCGGAATTCAATGCTTGTTGGTATGGGATTGTTGAACAGAAAGAAGAACTTTCTCTGTGAAGAGACTGACATGCTGAGACTGTGCAGAGAGAAACTGCATTCTGCATCAGAAGAAAGTTATTTTTAAGAATTTCAGTTAAAAATAATCTTTGTCACAACAGAGACAAAAAGACACATTTTTAAGTTGCTCTGTCTACAAGAGTTAGTACTTTGGCAAGGAAACTGAAAAACCACTGTTGTTGCTACTTGTAGGTCACTAATAATGTAACCTACAAGCAGCACATTTGAAGATTAAAAATCACTAATCTGCACGTTCTCATACTTCAAAGCTATATCATGTGGGATAAGGGTGTGATTTTTATCAGAACATGAAGAAGATTATAATACAAGTCTGTTTTGATACCTTATACTGGTGATTGTTTAGGTATGTTGAGTTGGCTGTGAATTAAGATGCCCTTAGCTACCATAACAGTTTCGTTTGGAGTGAGTTTTGAGTTTGCAGAGACTTTTGAATAGTTTTACAAAGCAGCATCTCTTACTTCTATCCGCAACATGCCAGGATAATGTTGCGAGATGTTGTACAATCTTGTTTGAAGCAATCCTGCCTTCGTAGATGTACTGTAGGTACTCCTCTTTTCTCTTTTCTTGATTTCTGATTTAAGGAGGATAAAACTGGAATCAGTTCATCAAAAATAATGATACATACAAAAATGTACTAATATTTTTATATACTCATTTAACAAATTATGTAAAACTCATACAATTGTTGTTCCTTGGTAAGAAAACAGTCCTGTTGCCAATGTCCACTGCAGATGTAATGCTATGTCAGTACTAATTTCAGAGTTATGGATGAAGATAGTTTCCAGTGCTAATGTACTGTATTTCATTATAAATTAGAATTTAAGAATTTCTCAATCTGATTTTTGAAGGTTTACAGCAAAACATATCTAATACTATGTAAGCTGCAGTGGAATTCAAAATTGTAAACACCACTGTTAAATGTTATGATTGTTATAAGACTATGATATGTAATTTCAATACAACACATAAGCAGTTACACAATACTTTTCTGAAGTACATTTGTTCTTCTTGTGTTTAAATATGCCATCAATTGCATTTAATTTTGATAAACTGAAATTAATTCAGCTGTCCTAGTTTTTTTAAATACAAGTTTAACTCATTCAGTTAAACCCATAATTAATAGAGAAGTAGCAAAGGATCAGCGAGATCTCATTGAACAAAGGTATCGTTAGGAAAAGTGTAAAACATCATTTTATCAAGTTCCACATCATTAATCATAAAGTGGCACAATGAAGACTGTTGTTGCGCAACACCCCCCCCCTCCTTTCTGTCTCTACTCTCTCACTCTCTACTTCCTCTTCTGAGAGGGGAGATGTGCTACCAGCTCTCCTTCTAACGGGTTAATTGAGTTTCCTAAATCTGCTGGGATTTACCCTGTCCAGAACTGAAGTAAACTCTGTTTAAGGTGGTTTCGAGAAACGATTCGCCTGGTTTTCTGACGGCCTACATCCAGGTGTCCCACCCTTCTTCCCCCTGTGAATTAGCCAGACTGAGCAGCCTACAGCCAACTAGTTTCACAGAGCACACCTGTTAACGGTCGCTCGTTCTCTATTTTACAACTTGCATTTGTTATTGAACCAGGTAGGTTTTAGTGACTCGGGCGAGTCCCAAGGATGACGTTTTAAATATGGGCTACCAGCAACCTATAAAACATTTTCCACTTCTTCCTCTCCAGAATCAAACATCATAGCTATTTTACAACCATCAAAGAACTTTAAGGTGACTCATTAACTGAATGTCCACAACATCTTTTAGATTTTCTTTATGCTAAATATTTTATTAGTAAGGCATTTTTGCAAGGGTCAGTACAGCTTAATTCAGTAGCAGAAATAATCAAATAAGTAAAATCAGTCATCTAGTCTATTTTTCCCTACTGCTGACACTGAGAACTAAAAAAGGGAACCTTTGAGAGAGACGGACGGAGCCTGGCGCCTCGAACCCCAGACCTGGCACGACGACGAAGAAGGTGCTGCAGCAGGAGGAAGACGCCGATCGATGAAGGCCAGGATCTCCGCAGGTCTGATGATGAAGAAGGTGTTGCAGCAGGAGGAAGATGTTGATCGATGAAGGCCAGGATCTCCGCAGGTCTGATGATGAAGAAGGTGTTGCAGCAGGAGGAAGATGTTGATCGGCGAAGGCAGGAATCTCTGTAGGTCTGATGAGCTTCTTCTCCGCATGGATGGTGAGGTCACACAGGACTTGGTGCTGGCAGGAAAAAAGGCACCAGTTCTTCTTCTTTGTCTTTGCCTTTGTCTTCATCTTTGTCTTTGGGGTCTGAACCCAGCCGATGAGAGAAGTGCGATTCGAAGCCACAGGTTGTGGGCCAGACGGGTTGGTCCCCATGCATGAGCAGGACAGTCTTCGGCTCCGTGGCCCCGGCTCTTCTTCAGCTGCAGAGTTCTTTGTCCATCTCGATCTTGGCTCGAAGCTGCCCGGAGGATCCAACGAATGGTTCCTCTTTTGCACCCACCTTTTATAGGGTTTATCCACCTTTTGGTGCGTTTTCATTGGCTGTCTGCTTAGACAGATGATCTCATATCCATCACTGTCTTACAGACATTATGTCCTGATGTCTGTGCTAATGTCTCAGAGTTGCTCAACCTCCTATGTCCCTTGCCTGCACAACCTTTCACCTACTCTCTAAATAAGGCGTTGATCATCTCTGCTCTCCTGTTAGTTCCTTGCCTTTCACCTTTCACCTACTCTCTACCTCCAACATATCAGTGATGTTTAATTGCAGTTACACCTTTTACACCATTTCAAGTTCAATGTCAAAATCACATTTATATCACATTTATTTTCTTTAGCTTCTCTGATTTAGCATTCATTTATAATTTTATAACCATAACTTATATCACATTTATTTTCTTCAGCTTCTCTGATTTATCATTCATTTATGATTTTATAACCATAACTTATTAATTATACTTATTATAATCCTAATGTGAGTTATTACAGATGTTTTTCTGAAAAGAAACCAAGAATAATACATGATTCTAATTATTTGATGCCAAAGTTACAGTTACTTGTTTTTCTTGTAAGTGTTCCCACAAATGTTCGTGTAAATATTATTACAAGTAAACCAATATTAATATAAGTATTTTACTTTGAATCTTATCAAATTACCAAAATGTTTAGATTTCATTCTTTAAACTTTCATGATTTAAAATAAGGAATAGTCTCAGCTATTTTTTATAAATCTGCAGGCTGGAACTTACTTCCTCTTTTTCCAGGAAACCTGCTTTTCCTGTTTAATGACTCTTTCTGACTGACTATGATTTCTTATGATTAGATAGAAAAAAGTAGAATTAAAGCAAAGTTTGCATGAGACAAAAACAACACACACAACCAGATTTATTTTATTGACACTTAAGTCTACTGTTGGGCCTAGATATCACTTGAGTGATTCATTTTAAAGATAACTTTATTTATTATTACTGTTAAACTAACTTTATTGACACTTAAGTCTACTGTTGGGCCTTGATGTCACTTGAGTGATTCATTTTAAAGATAACTTTATTTATTATTACTGTTAAACTAAAATCTCCAGCATGGGGAAGTGGGATGAGCTCGGATTTTCTTGACAAGACATTCATCAGTAACTGTGTCTATTAGCAGATCCACTTTTCTATGACTATACCACAAAATATTTTAAGGGTAAGGGCAGCCCTGGCAGATACAAAGAATTAATGCAACATTGGTTTAAAATTATAGTAAACTTTAGCACCAGTAGTTTTGATAATGTATTTTCAACAGAAAAGGGCACTGAGCACAGACTGAGGCCTAGTTAGCATCTGATTAACTATAGGATTAATTTCAGACTCTAGTAAATGCAACAGTAAAATAAGTTAGCCCCTGCAAGGCAAATCTCAACATTTGCAGAAAGCAAAATCCCAGTCCAGGAAAATATCACTCTGCTTATATAAGAAAAATCTGAAATAGCTGATACTTAATAAGCTTCATGAAGAGGTGTCTTATTTTGAAGGCCACAATGTATGTCTACAGTTGACAGAACAGACTTTAGATTGAGGCATTGCTTACAGACAGAATAATAAAAAAATTCTTCAGTGTCTTGGAATAACCCTGGATTGGTACGCAGATAACTGTTGGTTGCACTGTGCAGCGCTTCACCACTATTTATGTCAAGTATCATGCAACATTGAGTGGCATGGCTCAGAGCAGAGCTTTTGATGCATCTGCCAACTTGCAGGGCACTTTGAATCAGCTTTGCTACCCTGCCCTGCAACAGGCCTGCGTGCTCCCTGGTGCCGTATTGCCTGACTCATACTGGTGTAGGGTTTCTCTGCGCTTGCCTGTGTGCGTTTGAAACATTGGCATGGCAATCTTGATTTGATTTGATTTGTGACCACAGGCCAGAAAGGCACGGCCTAAGTCAGCTCTGAATCCCGCTGATGCTATGCAATCACCTTTAAAACGTTTTGCTGATAAATTTACGAAAGCAAAAAGTGTCATTAGGTATAACCGAGTCTCAGCAAGGCCAACCTGTTTAAAACATCACCTTCACCTCACTTATGAAAAAAACAGTCTTCCATTGAGCAGCCGTTTACAGATTTGACAAGCTGAGCTTTTAATCATAGTGACCTCCTCCAGCCAAAGGAGTGATTTATTTAGACTCTAGCTATCACTGCCAGGAGTCGTTCATCACAGTTTTTTTTCCTCCAAATTTCACAGTAGGATTGGACAGATTTTTAACTTATCCATCTTGATCTTCAGAGATCGTTCATTGTACTTTTTCCAAAGTCTGGACCACAATAGGAAGATATCTAGGGTCATTTCATTTGTAAGGGCAATGGATGGTCTAACAGACAGATAAACAAGACACAATCAATAGATCATCTCAGCAGACAATCAGTGTAAGTCTGTCTATGAATTACAAGTCAAACTGCACAGTTGAGTCAAGAAGTATCTCGTACTATCCTCGTTAGTATAGTGGTGAGTATCCCCGCCTGTCACGCGGAGGGCCAGCCGCGAATAGGTGTAATACGCCGACACCATGCAAAACAGGACATGCCTGCAGACCCGAGTTCGATTCCCAGTTCCGGCAGAAGCTTATGTTACTTTACCCAATCTTTTCTATTTTTAAGTGTTTATATTCTAAAAAATAAATATTTATAATCAATAATCAATGCCAGTCATGCAAAATTATAAACCATTACTTCCACCCACTCATGGAAAAACCACATAACTCTTATGAAAAATGTATAAACAAATTTATACATTGTTTCGTTATTTATTTATTTGTTTCCTTTTTTTATATTGGTTTATTACCAATATATGGTTCCATTTCTGGAACTGATCTTGTTTTGGAAGACCAGTTCCAAAACAATGCATTATTTTGGAACTGATCTTAAATCTTGTATAAATGTACATTGACAGTCAATAAATTATATTCTATATGCATAGTGTAAATTGATCTCACATCATGTGTAATTTAGTAAAAAAAAAAAAAAAGAAGCACATTTGTTGACATATTTATATTTACTTTGTATTAACAGAGGCAAACAACAGTTTAAATATTTACATATTCAACTTTTTACAATATAAAATCTTGCCATATTTACAGCATATTTAGATTTTTTTTTATCTATATAAATATATGGAATATAGAATAATAATAGAATACCTAAACATCTCAATAGAACCATGTAATATTTATTTTTTCTTTTCAGCCACCCATCTTTGTCGCTCTGCCTCATAAAAAGGTGATTTGCAGAATTCCTTCCAAGTCATCTCCTTAGCCATACCCTGAGACTTGTACATGGACAGAACCTTTGCAGGACAATATATGTATTTCCCTGCCACACCAGGGAACCCAGAGTGGATGTGTGGGCTGTTGGGACCTTGTTTGAGGTCCATGTGGCAGAACCTGCAAACCCGGCCAGTTGGCTGAGGTTCTGTTCTTTTTCTTTTCTTTTCAGCCCTCTCATCCACCCGCTTCTTGGTTTCCAGGAGTTCCTTTTGGAAAAAAGTGGTGGGGAAGGAGGAGGGGGGCGTGTCACTCCCGGACATGAGATTGGACAGCGCCACCACGGCATAGTGGTCAAAAATATATTGCGTCCGTAGTGGTTTAGGACTACCATTGGAAATGAATGGGAAACGGTTTAGGGCCGTTTAGCTAAACAATTCTCAGCTGCGCGGGGAGGGGGCCACCGGGGTTCGATTCCCCGACGGGGAGTGAAGTTTGTTTCAGGTCCCTCTTGAAAATGAGATCTAGATCTCATGGGGTTTACCTGATTAAATAAAGGAATAAGAAATAAAAATGTCAACAAGTGGAAAAAAGTTTCACTGACTTGCCAATGCTTGTTGTCTTTATGGAGAAATAATATAAATGTCCTCTAGATGAAGGATCAAACTGGTTTCCAAAACAGTCAAATGATTTTTACTGATCCTCTCAAGAATGGAGATACATTCTCTGTTGGAGTTGTTCTGTAGAGCCATCAGACCTAAAAGTAAGTAACAGTAGTGGTTTAATAGAGAACAAGAATCTAGTCTGGCCTTTGACACAAACATTCATAAATGACTGTAGTCGGCTTGCCATCTAACCACTGCTACCCTTCATTTAACAGAAGAACAAACATACAACCTCTCAGTGTAAAGAACATCTCTGTGTGTAATCAAGCCTGCCGTGGTTGGACAAGAAATTTCACAGCTTTAAAAACATCTTTGAAACAAGCAGTGTTGAGTTCTCTGCTGCACCTCCCCACTTACCCTCATCCTGTACTATTAGGGATTTTCCACACATTGAAGTGTGTGTACAGTGTTTGTGTATGCTGGCGTGGGTGTGTGTGTGGGTGGGCGGGTGTGCGTGTGTGTGTGTTTGTAGACCTTCTCTGTCGCTATTCCAGCGGCCTTGGGGACGACCGAGGGAGCCTGGTGTTGCAGCTGCGTGGCGATCCAGTTACCATCACATGGTGCTGTTTGGCTGCTAAAGAACTACCTCTGCAATATTAGAAACCATAGCAGACCACAAGACCCCACTTTTCTCTCACCTCCATGTCTCAATAGCTGTCTCTCCTTCTAAAGAAAATTATAGAACCGAGAAACAGAATGTGGCAGAATTGGCGCCCTGTAGCTGAGGTACTAAAGTGAAAAAGAAAACAACTTTTTACTTTGTTATTTATACCGTAATGATACTACAAGCTGTTCATTTCTTTAGCAATGGTTGGTGTAATTACAATTTCGAAAAGTAAATTTTTAAAAGGTTTTGTTATAAATTATGCTATGCTATCCTTGTCCACAATTTATCCTCGCACACTTAAACATGGTATTTGACGTTGAGCCTCTAAGGATCTTCTTTTTGACTTTGGCCTCATCGGACATCAAGACTGTCTCTATAAAAAGGTATTTTTCCCTTGGTCTATCTGGAAAGGGCAATCTGGATTTTCATATTATTTTTGGAGAAATGCCTCTAACCCCTTGAGTGGTTTCTCAGGGTATATCGGTGCAGGTTTTGTTTCACTCTGCGACACAGTCACTCTAAGACACAGTCTTACCAGTTTCAGCCAGCATCCTCACAAAGTCTTTTGCTTTACTTTTGGGACTGATGTGCACACTTAACACCAAAAGGCATTTATCTCTGGGACACAGAACCCACAGGACATTCCTATGACATTTACATTTTCTTTCACTTGTTTGGCAGAGAACTGCAGTAGCTGATACAGTTTTGAGGCACCTTGAACATGGAAGTCCACAGTTCTCTTCATAATGTCTTGGCTGGTTTCATTTTATGTCCCCATCATGTTACATGGGGGAGCAGTATGTTTGCAGTAACACATATTGTACTTTCAAAAGGTTACAACACCATGTCATAAGGGTTCCCCAATCTTAGTTTATATAAACTTTTAAATTTGATAAAAGTGAAAAGAAATATCTCTAAGCCTCATGCTTTGTTTAGAAACAATTAGTGTGACAAGAATTTTAATACAAATACTATTCTATGTTATGCTGCTACACTGCATTCCCAAATTATTTTTTACTTTTTTGGTTGTCATGATTCATGGAGTTTTAATTAATCAGTCATGTTGGTTTTCTGTTTATTTTAATACATTAGCATTATTATTAGTATTAGTCTGATTTTGTTTCTTCGCTCATTCTAGTGTTTTCCCCTCCAGGTATTCTGTGCATATTTATCACCACCCTCAGTAACCTCATAGCTAACTTTCACCAGACAGCTGCAATGAATTCTGATTAGCAGACTCACCTGTTCTTTGCCTCCTGCAATCACTCAATCCTGCATGTTTAAGCCTCAGAGTTTTCTGTCATTATTCACTAAGTTGTAGTTTTGCTCTTGCCCTGGTTATATGTTCAGATTTTCCTTTTGTCTAAGTTCGTTAAATTCTTAATGACTCAGTCACCTTGCACTTCTTGTTTGCATTTGGATCCTCATCCAAAAATCTTGCACCGATATAAAAGATGAAAACATATTTCAGGAAAGAGAATTAAGCATTAACTGCTAGTAAATAAATTAAACCATTAAATTTTTTAAATTTTTGTCAGAAAATAAGTCAGCAAATCTGTGCTAGTTATTCTGTGGCTTGTTTTAGCAATAGTATACAGGATAGCATCAGTTTTGTGATATATCATGATGACAGGCACTGGAAATAAAAAAAAACAGCAGCTTTAGTAGGCTGGTAGAAACAAAATTTGAAATATATTCAGAATGCCTCCACAGTCTTTTGGAAAACAGATAAGTCTTTTGGAAAACAGATAAAAAGTTGGCTAAAATTTACTAAGACTTTGAGTATATATATTTTCATTTTTTCACATCTTGTGTAGTTTCACATCTGTAGATTCAGTCAGGATTCCAGCTGTGATTTGGTTCCAGCTATGATTTAAAGCATTTGGCTCTCACTAAAGCAACAGAGCCCAGAATGTTTGTGCAGGTGGAGTTAAAAATGGTGGCAAGCTCCTCAGCATTTAAGTTAAAACCATCACCCATAGAAAAAAAGGATGCTAGAGTTAGAGGTGGAGCGCTTCAAACCATGGGAGCAGTGTGGGAGAGCACGAGTTTTAACTGGCAAGGAAGCAAAAAATTCAGGTAGATTTGTTAGGTAGTGTGTTTATGCAGCAGTATGTTCCTACTACATAAACATTTATTAAAATCAAAGACAGTTTGGTTCTTTTTCCCCATCCTGGATCTGTAAAACTTTGCTGGTTCAAATGTAATTGAATGATACAATTGTAATACTTTTTTTTTTTGGTTTCTTTTTGTCTATTTTTCTGTTAATACATAGTGTAGATGTGATTGATGAGTAAGTTAATTAGGCATGTTAATAAGCATTGTGCTTCTAGTTAAGCCTGTAGAAGCACATCAGTCATGGTATGGTGCTCTGGCTAATGACTGATGTATAATGATGATGATAATTGTTTGTGTTTATTGTAAAATGGATGAATAAAAATGTCTTCTTCTTTTTCTCCTCTTCTTAATACTGGACTGAATATTTAATGGGGTGTGTTAATTTTTATATGACTGTACATATTACAATTTTCTTTTCAACCAATTTTCTTTATGGTTGTTTTTATAATTGAATTAAAACATTTTTGTTACAAGAGCTCCATGACCCTTCAACATAACTTGTACAGATGTTAAATTTTTCTGTACAAAAATAATGAATGCCAAGTAACTTTACAGGAAGAATGGTAATGCCAACATTAATGCAGAAAGAGCCCTGACTCCTAACACCATTAAAACAATGTTTACCCAGCTTGGGTCAGACTTTACTTTGTTGAAAATTGAGCAAATCCAAATTTAAACAGTCCTATTGACCACATTCTGACTGCCAGTTATCCAATATCTCCAAAAAACATTCATTTTGATTCCTACACTCCTTGTACGCTAACACATTGGTACTGTATTACAAGTGATTGATTATCCTGGAAAACTATAAGGAGTTTGATCTGCAATGAAACGGATTTTATGCAAAGTTCACAGACCCCTAGGAATAACATTACCACAGAGCGGTAGCAGAAGGAATTCAGAGAAATGCATTGGGTTAAGATGGCTTGATAACAGAAACCCTGGAGTCCAGCACAACCTGCCAAGAGCAGCAATGTGCTAAAAAAAATCACTTTTAGTATCAGCTAAAATAAGATTATTGTCAGTGGCAAACCACTAAATCACATATGTGCCTCAACGTAACTGACTAGTATCACACAGCAAATAGGCATGTAATTTAGTCAAATAACATTTAAACTATACACAGAGAAAGTGAAGAAAGATTATTTTTCCAATGGAGCATGTCTTAAAGCTACTTATGTTCAATTTAGCAAATCAACAATTTATGATGAGAGCAAATTTAACAATGTCAATCTTTCTGTTCCATTTTAAAATAAATTCAGTCTCTCGATATGACTGGATGAAGAGAATCCCTTTACTTCACTCTTTGTTCACCAAATATTGCATAAACCCTTTACTTAAATAATGTACATTATTTTATAATAATATTCTATTTTGATAGAGTATTACTATTTAGTGTTAAGGGTTTAAAGTGCTTTATGGTCTAATTTAATTTGGTTACTTTAATCTTTATGTGCATGTAAAACCTGGCTCCAAAAGAAGATAAATAAAACTGATCAGTATTTATGTTGAATGCTTTTTTTTTTGGTTATTTACTTTAGCAGGGTTTCACATTGGCTGCATGCAGACCTGCTCTAAGAACAATTTGTTTCTGGTGTCCATTTGTTGTGATGCTGGGGTGTTTGTTTCGTATGATTGTTTTGATTTTCAATGAAGATAAGATTGGCCTTTGGTGATAGATGTGTTTTCTTGTGGAGCAGTAGTTTAGTTGTCAACGACATAGGATGAAACATGCAGACGATTCAGAATGCACACTATATGGTATGTCTGGAGAGCGAGGCTTGTAACCAGGGCTCTTTCAGCTAACCCTTACGAGATACACCACTGCTAATTGGTCTCTTGACTAACATGATGCGTCTTCAAATGCACACACAGCATGTACGCATGTGAGAGAGTAATGCTAACATTATTCCATTCAGATAACTAATTGATTGATTTGCTTTAGTGCCTGGGTGCCTGAGTTAATACACAAAAACAGTAACATTGGAATTTCTGGCCAAGATCCAGAGCAATGCCTACTTTCAGCTCATAAAGTCTTGGGTGATGAATTTTAGTTTAATGATTGTTCTTGAATAGTTCCAATAGCAATCCAAAGTTAGGTAGGAAACAACAAGTTGCAGAGAGCATGAGGCACCATAAATCTTAAAATCCTGGAACTTTTTTTTTTATTACATTGTTAAGAGGAGCAAAATGGGATTTTCCGCATGGATACACCAAAAAAAATATATTCAAAAAGATACATGTCTGGTAATTAATCAATTGTTGTTGTGTATGCACATGAGCTGAGGCACAGAACACAATAAGGTCTGAATTTGTAAACTTAATTAATTTTAGTAGTTGATATTGCTGCTGAGCTTCTGGAAACAATATTTTATCATCTTCTGAGCCGACAAGAGTATTTAGATCTTGATGATCCAAAATACATTTTTGAAAATATTCTGTGGACTGAGAGGACAAAGGCAAAACTTTCTCAAAGGTCTGTGTCTGGTTACATCTAGTTTAAGAATAAAGCATAAAAGAAAAAACAAATCATAATAGTATCATTTTTTAAAAATCATTCCTGTGCATTTTATTAGGTATAAATTTGGGTAAGTGTCAATTGCTTGTTAAGAAAACTAGCAAATCCCTGGGTATTCAAAAAGATATTTTGCTGAAATGCAAAAGGAAAAAAAATAAGTACTTCAGAAATTTCTGATCTGAGTCATGTCTCAGGTTCACACAATTGAACCAAAGAAGAAAATAAATATACAGGAAATGGCAGATAAAAATGACTTGTTGATATCAGATAGACTGACTGGTTTAAGATGATAGAAACCTAGGATTATGACGAGTTGTTACAACCAAGATGCCAACTCTGAAAACTCAGCAAACGTTAGGAGTAAATGGATTTATAAGCATGGCAATGGAGTCTTCTTGTGCATTGTAGCTGATCAAGGCCATCCCTTTCTGACCACTCTGTGCCCATTTTCTGATGGTTATTTCCAGCCCAATAATGCACCATGTCAAAAGTCTCTAACAGTCTAAAACCAACTTCTTGAACATATTGAGTTGAAGTACTCCAATGGCTCTCAGTCTCTGGATTTAGGTTGTGGTGGAACATTTGTTTTACAGATGTGTAGTCCACAAATCTGCAACAAATGTATGTCAGTTTGTATCAAAATCTATAAAAAAAAATCTCTGAATGTTAAAGAATTAAGGCAGTTTTGAAAGCAAAACTTAGTTTAGGCCACGACTGACAAGCAAGTCTTAACAATAAAGTAGTGAGTCTCAGTTTAAGATTGAAACTTCAGTAGCTTGAAAGAAATTCAAAGTGCTCCAGATGACCAACTATCTCTTCTCTCAAAAGTAACAGTTTTTGTGATGCTGATGCAAAGCACCTCTTGTTTGGAGTCCCCATATTGTTCTATTTCTTTTTTTCCTCATAATCACGTGAAATGATGTGGATATGTTCTCTTCTATAATTTCTTATCTCCTAACATGTCTTTAACTCCTTGCTCATTGGTTGCTTTGCAGTATAAGATCCACAAACAATTTTTGATAATTGGGAAATCGTTTTAGTGTCCCGTGAGGCAAAGCAGTGACATCAAGCACATCTCAAATGTTGCTCTTCATTAACCTATAGCAATCAGTCACATCAGATAACATGCTGATCTGTCATTTGCCTCCAGGATTTTTTGTGAAAGTTGTGAAAATGAATATTTTGAACTGCTGTAATAAGTTGGTTTTCTATCACCCTATACAGTGATCCCTCGTTTATCGCGGGGGTTACGTTCCGAAAATGACCCGCGATAAGTGAAATCCGCGAAATAGAAAACTTTTTTTTTTTTTTTTTTTTTTTTACAATTAGCAACTATTACATGTATACAAATACAGTGACTCACGTGTAGGCCGTTTCACTGCTCTTCAGACTGGGGCGCTGCATCCTGACTGCGCTCTGCAGTGTTCTCTTCTTCTGAAGCCCGCGGTGCAGGTGTGTTTGTTCGGGAGAAGAACATAGTGATAGGCAGCTGTTGTCGCTCTTTTTTCTTCTTTGCAAAAAGATCCTTGTAGACCGACATGCCACCATCGATTATGTTGGAGAACTGTAATGAACGGCTCATCAAAGGGTCCCATTCCTCAGCTACTCGCTTAAGTTCAGTGGCCATTCGCACCATGGTTGCTAAGCGACCAAGCGTTAGTCCTTCCTCCTCATCTCTCGTGTCCTCTTCTCCCTCTTCTCTTTCATCGTCGCTTTGTGGCTTTGTCATTTCTGCCAGCTCTGCATCGGTCAGCGGCTGTGCGTCTCCATCAATCAGGGCGTTTATGTCATCCGGACTCATGTCATTAAAGCCGTCTCCTCCAATCTGTTTAGCCAGATTCACAGCTGTTTCTACGGCAGATTGGTGGACCTCGTCAAGCGAGCCTCCGGTTGCGTTTTGCACTGCCTCTAAAATTGACTGCTGCTGTCGTCCTTATGTTTTTTTCATCCTTCTTTATGTAACGAACGGAAGATTCATTGATTCCGTAATGGCGAGCAACGGCTGCATAGCTTTTACCTTCCCTTAGCATGTCCAGAAGTTTAACTTTATCTGAGATAGGTAGCATCTTCCGCCGTTTGGTCCCATCCGCAGGTGCTTTTGTCGGTCCAGGCCGTTTCGTCGACATTATGGGTTTAGGAGATGTTCGAAATTACAAGATAATTTTAAATTTGCCAAGCTGTTTTACGTACGTACACAACTGCACGAGACGACAAAATGATAGCACAATTCGTAGCATGTTTTGATACAAGAAGCGGGAGTGAGTTTTTAGCGAATCAGAATGCAGAGCACAATGCAAAAAAAAAAAAAAAAAAAAATGCATTATGAAAATCCGCGAAATAGCGAATCCGCGATAAGTGAACCGCGAAGTGGCGAGGGATCACTGTAGATACCATATATTGCCTCCTCACTCTCCTTTGAGAACTTATTGTCTTTCTTTAGAGTTTTTCTGTAAAATGTGTTTCTTCATAGCATTACATTACATCAGACTTACTGAGGCAGACTTGTTGAATTGCTTTGTTGCTGTTTCAGAAATATAAAACAGTTTTGAAGTGTTGACTAAATTGTTCCAAAGTGCAGGCATAGTGCTGCACAGTATTTTTCAGATCTCTGTGGAAGAAAATATATATAGCTCTGATGGTAAGTAGAAAAAAAGGATCTCCACACAAGGATTTAAAAAAGTCTGAATGTTCCATTTTGAATTAGTTCTGATGCTTTAAGTCATCTCTTAGTATTTCTAAGATGTAATTAACTTTGTCAAGCAGTTGTTTTCTAAGTGCCTTTTTCTTACAGACTGTAACTTCTCTGAAAACGTTCTTAATAGTTGAACATGTTGGGAACACAAGTTGCATTCAATCCCAACATTTAAAAGCAGTTGATGGCTTTTATTATTCAGCTAATATAAAATCCACAGACAGTATGACGACAACAGGGAGCAGAGTGCTGTCACCTACTCAAGTTACCGATGATTCAAAGGGCCTGTTATTGGCCAGAACCCACACTCGGATCAAGACATCAAATTCGAAACCTCAGACAATTCTTTTGTTAGCAAGCTCCATGTCAACATGACTCTTTACCCAGAGATCCCACCAGTATTTCTCCTTTTTAATCCACACACTCTTTCTCCCTTACAACCATTAAGCTGAGACCCCATTTTTTGAGGCTAAACAAACACTCTAACTCTAACCTCAGTCAGCCATCCTGCATGCCTGTCGCTGATGGATTTTTCTCTCCAAAATGTTGCTCTGTAACATAAGCTAGTCTGTCTTGTGTTTTCACATCAAACAAAGCTATTAATCACAGTAATCGCCCTCAATTAACCTTCTCTACCAGATGCTCAGTCTCCATGTCACACTGGTAACTGTTCACTCAGTCCTTCATGCAGTCACCTCTGCCAAACAGGTGATGAATTACTATGACAAAGCAATCGTCGCCACAGGCTAATTCACCTAATATAACCGCTTCACGTGACAAAACATTAGCCTGAGGTAAAACTGTGCACACAGCCACAGGGAGGACAATGAAGATGTACGATACAAAAGGGCAAAAACATGTGTTCAAACCTGTGTGAAGCCACATGCACAAAGCTTTACTGCATACTGTGGTGTTTTATATCTGCTTGCTGTATTTAGGAAGAGGAAGAATCCCTGAGGGTAAAGAAACACAAAACACTTGAGTTTTGTTGCAACAAGATGAGCAGCTTTGCTTTCTGAATGTTTTCAGGCAGTTCATTCTCATCTTGCACAAGAGACGTTTTGAGAGTCCTAGAGGGAAAACTAAAGTCATGAGAGTATAGGGACAAAGTAAAATGTCCAAATAAAAGATTTTTTAGCACATGTACACATTAAACAGTTGCTGCATCCAGTTTTCACCTTAGTTACTTGTACCCACTGCTATTTTATAAATAAAAATGTAAGAAATATTGCTTTTTGAAATCAATGTAAAACACTGAGAACAACAAAAAAAGGTTTATCAATCAAACTCCTCAAATTTTGCTTCTCTTTAATTCTGAAAATAATCCACTACAAACTACAAAACCGGTCTCTTGCTCTCAGAGTCTCCAAACTGCTATGTTGCAAAAGTAGTTTTGTACTGTTCAGATTACGAAATACATGGCATGAATGTTTTAATGCCCTTTTTTTTCAGGACAGGAAATCACATGAAACTACTCAGAAGCTCTGTGCACAAAGCTAGTGTCACAAAGAGGAAAACCTAACATTATGCTTCGACCTGAACAAATGCTGATTGAAAAATCATTTGAACAAGGTTCAAATGCATTTGCACTTTTGGTCCTTTCAAGCCCAATGTTTTCAGTGGGACTGCTTAGCAATTTCTTCTACTTCAGGACTACAAACAACTTAATAATACTCACCAGCTGTCTTTAATTGTTCTAAAGGCTGCAGTGAATCATAATCCATATATGGTAAGTCAGCCAACCCAAACAGAATTAAGAACCACAGTCTGTGGTCTTATGGCATAATTAATGCAACAACATTTTTATTAAATGAGAAATAACAATTTTTTTATAATTATTTTTCTCCATTATTTTTAAGTAGTTAGGTTTCAGGTATCTAAGTGAAACTTTCATCTCTTGATCAAAACTTAACGGAAAAAAAAGGTTCTGCTTTAATATCTGTACATAGCATTAATAACTGTAGTCCTGAGTTTCTGGCTTTAGAAACTCTTTAAATTATATTGTAGCTGATGCAATGTTCAAGAAAGATTTTTGTGCATTTTTTAGTGAATAAAATTTAAATTTCTAACCTAAATTTGTATAAAATTTTCATTTTTGTTCCACTTTACTCTTGAATCACAGTTGCTAAAACCTGGATATAAAAGATCTCGGTGGCACCTTTTGAACAAAGCTTGTGGTGATGTTCTGCTGTAGCTTTGCATTAGCTGGATCACCACATATGACACCAACCGTGCTCACTGTCAGCAAGGAGAACAAGTGCAGATCTCATCAGGCACAGTTGCAGCAGTCTCTGGGATGTATCTACGTTGCCTTTCGTTTTCTCACAAAAAGACTGGAATTCAGAATGGAGGAAAATCTGGGTCTACAAAACAGAACAGGATCTAGTTTAGACACAACATCATTGGCTTAAATGGTAAATTAGACATGAAAAACAGAACTTCCTTAATACTGATATCTCTTAGGCAGCTAAAAAAATAAAAACTGTAAATTCAATAGTAATGAAGATGCAAAAACAACCAATCAGAGCCAGGAGAATGGTCTTAGCATTATAACTGTATCAGCAAACTTGTAAAAGAATTCCAGTTCAAAATCTGTTTTCCAACAATAACAGATATTCTAGCAGAGATCTTTTCAGTTCAAGTCCATTTAAAAATGGATTCCATGTGTTACAAATTGAAAATGGAGTAAATTCAAAGTGTTCCAATTTGGCTTGAAATGGTCACCACTGTTTTCTAACATTGCATCAAATGGATGTGTTGGTAAGAAATAAAGCTCTGAAGTTTAACAGAAAAACTTCACTCATCACAGATTAACAGCGTATTCACACACAGGCAAGAAAAGGAAATAAAAAAGATGGAAAGACTGAGAGACAGAGCAGTGGAGGGATTTAGTACTGTGTCTGTCTTCACCGTGTAACCACTTATTACAGAGGAGCCCTTCCATCTGTAAATTTCCACTTAGAGAAGGTATGTTTCCAAGCACTAAATCACCACCCTATAGCGACTCACTGACACCCAAATGAAAGTGATCGGTAAGTGCGTAAACAGCAGGAATAAACTCACTCAGCTGAAAAACTGACAGACAAATGAGAAAACAGAAAAGTGTCAGACCTGAAAAATGTGTCAATTTCCTCTTTGAAAATTAGAGAGTAATATATTTTGTGGGTGGAGGACTAGCACCAAAAAAAAAGAAAAGAAATCACACCCTGTTTTCATGCTCTGCTTCACTTTTAAAAGGTTCAGACACCAGGAAGGTAACAACCTTTTGAGCAAATGAGGTTGCATCAAAGCGCAGAGCGTGGAATTTATCTGACTTATTTGCTCTTTTTGTCTTGTTCTTACAATTCCCATTATCTTTTAACCAAAGGGAGAGGACTTTTAAGCTAAAACTTACTAAAGCCTCATGCAAAAAAAATAATATTCTGTAAAAAAAAGTTCTGTGCATACCTTATTATCTAGACATATATTACAATACACTAAAAAGCCAGTTGATGGCTAGCAAATATTGAGGAGGAATCTTTAAGTAAAATAAAGAGTGGTTGGACACCCAGAACACTTTGGGTTGTTCTGGATCTCCGTTTATATCAGTTTTGCCCAAAGTCGGTCCTCGAGGGCCGGCATCCTGGATGTTTCAGTTTTCTCCCTGGTGGTAGTAACAACCTTTACAGCAAGTCAATGCTCTTCTTAGGCCTCTAATGAGCCATCATTTGATCCAGGTGCGTTAAAGTAGGGAGAGAACATGCAGGATGCGGCCCTCGAGGTCTGACTTTGGGCACCACTGGTTTAAATAAACAACCATTGTGCCTCTGAGTGCTCCACTGACACTTAGACATTGAGATCTGATAGACATAGGTAAATTAAAACATTTAAAAGGTAGTTTGTGAACTCAAAATCAATTTGTTAAGTGAAAAGTAAGGGTCCATGAAAGAGAAAACAAATATTTAAAAGCAGGCACCTTTAAAGACAAAAAAGATGGAAAAAGAAACAAAGAATGGAGACAGCAGGGCTGCTGATTTTCAGACTGCGTGTCAGATCTGATGCCTTTTTGTTCTTCCCGTAATCCCACAATCCACCCATCACTCCGTAATTTTACACTTCCTTTTCTGAGGAGAACATTCTCATTTCTGCATCAGGAACACATTATTTTTTAGAATAAGAATGTAGTAGAAGTAAGAAAAAGAAACTTGCTTTGTTTATAATCTAAAATTTAGTTGATACTTTGTTTGGAACTGAAAAATTCTAGTCTAGAAATAAATGACCTGATTAGATTTGTCTTTTTTTTTTTGAAGACAGAAAAGCTCAAACAGATAGGCTTCTGATGGAAAATTGTTTCCAATTTTGGTCTGGTGCAAAAGAAAAAGATTATAAACAAGATTAGATAATCTGAAACATCTAGATTTCAACACAAAGTGTATGTTTTCCGTTGCCTGGAGACAGTTTAGTTTATAAGAAGTTGATGCAATCTTGAATTGTGGCTCCAGCTTGTACAATATCTTTTTTTCCGGGTTGTTGGTAATGAAGATTAGGACAAAAAAGTGATGAAATCTTCAGAATGCACCTTAAAATGTGATTCACATTGCAACTTAAAACATGTTTTTGCTCCTCTGTAACCTTGGTGAAGCAGGAGAGGACTGTTTTTGAGGGTAATGAAGAAAGACATGTGTCAGAGGCAAAGCAGGAGTAGCCACCAGCTATTAGTCAGCAGCGATGTATGAGGGTGAGTTTGTTTGTCAGTTGTCCTGTCCAGGGATCTCGAGCGCAAATGTGCCGTAAATTCACCGCACTGAAAAACCACTTCCATTCATGCACAAAGACAAATTTACCTCTGTATCACTTAAATTGAAGTTACTGTTTTACACACTAACAAGCACACCCCCTCCGTCTGTCCAGCTGTGTCAACAGGTGTGCATTTATTTCGTCATGTGTTGGTATTTGACTTTGTGGCTGCAGTGACACAACGCCTGTGTGTAAAACTGTGTGTAAATGTGTGCCTTTGGGACCGGAGGTGTAATGACTCTAATTAATGATCCTGGTGCGCCAGCAGTGCGTCAGGTGTTGTCACTACCTAATCTAAACACAGCCCATAACTAATCCCTTCAGAAGGCCAGTATTCATCACCACCAAGAATGTTTATGCAATCCAATTCAACTCAGTTTATTTATATAGCAACAATTCACAACAAATGCCGTCTCGAAGGAATTTTCCAAAAAAGTCATTTCAGTTCAATCACGCATACATCAAAACTGATCCTAATTATCAAACAGTGCATTAAGTTCATTATTCAAATTAGTTCAATAAGTTTTCTATCTAATGAAACCCAACATATTGCATTGAATTGTTGACTTGAAGCATTCACTCCTGGACAAGAATGTAGCGACAGCGGATAATGACTTGTGTTGTGTTGTTGACTTTACAGCAATCTCTCATAACAAGCAAGCATCTAGCGACAGTAGAGAGGAAAAACTCCCCTTTAACAGGAAGAAACCTCCAGCAGAATGTAGCTTTGTACAAGAGGCCATCTGCCACGACTGCCCCGGGCTTTGAATACACAGAAGACGCACAAAAGAAACCCCCCCAAAAAACAGAAGAGTTGATGTGAGAGTACTTTTTATGTTAATGAAAAGTAAACAGTTAATAGCAGGAGAGGGAGAACGTTTAGTCATTTCTGAAAGCATTACGTGAGCCACATACCCCAAGGAATCACAGCTAAAATACAAAGTTAGCAGTTAAACTAATAGCAAGTAATACAACTTAGAGAATAGCAGAGGAAGAAAGTAGTAGTATATGTAATGTTTATGTGAGTATTAAGCATTGTCTTGCAAAAGCATTGATACTCAAAGTTTTACAAATTCAAAGCTTTGGGATGTTTTAAAATCTGACCAAGCATTAAAGTAATCCAAAATGTATTATTGACTTGACTGCTTTGTTTACTGTTTTTCAAACCAAGAATAAATTACAGGTATGAAAAGTGAACAGGGCAGAATACATATTCAGATATCGGCTTATATATTTTTAATACCATGTATTATTTTTCTTCTTGTCACAATTTTGCAGAACAGTGTGTTTTTTGGGGGCCATTGGGATTTTATTGGACCCAATGAAATATCCACCCCAGATACATTAAAACCTATTGAAAAAGTTTACAAGTAGTGAATACTTCTATTAAGCTCTGAATAATGTTTTCAGTAATACTTAATATTTTTTATTTGTGAAATAGGAAAGACAGAAACAGGTATAGATGTTCGGCTGAGTTCTTGACATCTGTCATTTTATCACAGCCGCCAACAGGGAATAAATAGCAATCCATGTGAAACAATCAGGTCACTGAGCCAAAAGGAAAGAACAGAGGATAAAGCAAACAACTCCCTGTTTGGGGTATTTTTGTTTAAATGGGTCAGTGTAATGTTCTAATAAATATATATTAGAATTTTCTTTTTCCGTGGAACTTAATCATGAAAGTATTCTTTGCTTTTACCTTGTAAGAAATTTCCACAGGGCATTGAGACCTAAAATAAACAAAGCCACAAAATTGTACCACATTATGTAAATATAAAATTGTAATGCTATACATATCACCTTTGACACAAATTCTGAATTATGAGCCAGGCCTTCTTTGGAGGTAAACTATTTAGCAGTGATTTATGTTTCCAACTGAGGAGTTTTTATTTGTAATAAAAACATAGATTTTGTTCTGTTTTGGTTGGAATTGTGAAACTGTACTTTAGTATCTTTTTGAGCAGATGACGTGTTGCTGTTTGCCCCGACACATAAAAATGAATTTCTGTCGTCAAAAGAAAGTGTGATTTTATTGTCTGAGTTTGTTTAACAGTTAAAATAAAAAACATAAATTTAGATGTCGTGAATTGGTCTGGTTGTTTTAATGAAACCTTGCTCCTTGTGGCTGAAGGGACAGACGTCTTGATAGATTCCGGGATGTGTGTTTTCTGTTTCTGTAAGAACACACACACATGCACGCGCACGCCATAATCCTCAAGAAATTTTAGATCTGCACAGCTATCTACCAAAGAGTAATAATAGCAGTAGTAACTGATTCTGTGATATTCAAGCTAAAGACAGAATTGACCTTTGAATTACAGCGCTTATGTCAGACACTATTGTGACAGTGAAAATAATAATTTGTGTGATGTTTGTGATAATCTGTAAGCCGATAAGCAGATTTTTTTATACACAGATAAATCCATACTGGTGGATTCTAATAACTAGTTGGGTGATTTGTGAGGTAAATTTGTTGTGTTTAAATGTATTTATGGATATTAAAGATGGATGAACACAAAGGCACACCACACATTTGGAATTTCATTTTCAAAATACTTTGAAAAACATTTAGATTTTTATTTCCATATAATGATCTTGTCATAACATCCCAATAACATTTTAGTTGTGTGAATAATGTTTAAAGACACTGTAAATGTTGATGCTTCTTTTTATTCAAAAATAATCCGTTCTAGTTATTCCCTCATAGGCCTGTCGCAATAAACGATAAATCGATTAATCGTACGATAAATTAAAACTATCGACGTCATTTCCAGTAGCGGCTGGTGCTAAAAAAACTGAGGGGGGCGCACACAAACAAACAAATGAAAAACAAACAAAACAAATCTTAAAAAATAGCACTATTTGAACATGAATTTTGCCCTCCTTTCCTTCTGCCCTGCAAATTTCTCACTTACATTCTTGTTAAAGTCAGTCATCTCTGTGACTAGTCTTTTCTCCATTGACAACATGGCCAATGAATTCAGCCTGTCCTGAGTCATTGAGTTTCTCAGAAGTCTTGATTCTTTTCAGAGTTGAAAAGCACCTTTCAGTTATGCTAAGTTTCCCCCAAAAACTTAGCTTCATTGCATTGTCTAGGTGGCTGCGGCTGTTTTCGTGCCGTTTGCATTTTTCTGAAAGATGTTTTAAGTCTCTTACCCCAGTTGTTGTCCACATTGCCTCCGTGCCAGAACTTTGAAATAGCAAACACGGAAAGCAGTAAAATGCATTGCTTAATGCAAACGTAAACGTGAATCGACCTAACGAACTGCAGCTGCGCTAATGAGTCGAATCGGGGATTGTCCAATCACACAATGTTTTAAAAAAAATTAGCCAGTACTGACGCTCTACCAGTAATGACACAACAAAATGGGTGTGTCCGGGGCGCAGAGCGCTGCGCCCTGTGGAAAACCTTAAACAACCAATTAAAAGTCAGCCTCAGATCACCTGCTTGCCAAAAGTTGATGCGCCTACATACACTCTCATTAGGACGGCGCCCTGCACATAGGAAGTGTGCACAATGTGAGCAATTAGAATTATGTATTTACTATTTTAATAAATTCTAACATGTCTATTGGACACACAGTATGAATAAATACATTTCTAAGTATTTTGCAGTTCAGAATAGAAATCATTTATTATCTAAACAATTTAAAGGGGGCGGCGCCCAAGCGCCCCCTACTGGCCAGCCGCCACTGGTCATTTCAATTATCGGCATTATCGTCTCTTCCGGCCTTTTTCTCTTTCTGTTGATGACACCGAATGAAAAAAGGCTCAACTCCGGTGCTCTCCACTGACCCTCCCTTCCTCATTTCCTTAGTGTAAAGCCCAGCGCACGACACGATCTTAGAGCTGTCGGCCCATTTTCAAAACCTGACAGACCACACATTAGCCGACAGAAATCCTAGGTATAACGGTTCGATCGGGTTCGGTCCTTGTGGTGTCCAACAATGGGCACAAAATAATGGCTGCAAGTCCAGTGAACTAATTTTAAAACCAGACATTAATCAATGCTTTACTACAATCTACCTGCAATGCATGTGGCTAGTGTCAGCGTAAAGTCCTGACTGAATGAAAATCATTATAACCTATTTACGTCACCTTAACGAAGAACAGCTGAAAAGTTACCGGGTTTATCAACTGCGGTAGCAATTTCGCTCCAACTCCTCCTCTTGTCATTTCTATATTCTTTGCATGTTGAATAAACATTAATGTTGTTTCAAGGTATCATCTCCAATGTCCGCTGGACTTCGGGTTGCGCCGTGTCAGCTGTTTGGGATTCCCCGATGTAATTTCCCCTCAGAAAGCACGGAGGAGAATCCACGCTTTCTGATTGGCTGCCTGTCACATTCAACAGGCTGCGTTAAAGCGCCCAGTCGGGGAAAACCCCTGATTTAGATCGGAGCGGCAACGACGATCTACCGTAACACACCACACAATCTTAGAAAGACCAACGTTTTAAGATTGTTGTAAGGGGAAAAATAGGAGCAAAAAATCATGTAGTGTGAACTATTGCATCAGGTAGTCAATGTGCCCATCTTCTCTATTTAAATCTAATTATTACTGAAGGGCAACATAATATACAGACTTCATAATCTGCACTCTTTTGGTTGAATGCAGTATTTATTTCCACTTTGGCTTTATGTTGTTTAGGTTTTATCAAGTACATTTTTTGTTAATGGAGACTGAGAATCCATTTTGTTTTTGGTTGTTTTGTTTATTTTGTTTATCAGCTCCAGTGCTAAATATTCTTTTGAAAATAAAGTGTATCTATATAAATCACATGCATTATTACGTCATTTCCATTACATCAGTGTAAAAAGGTCTTCAAACAATATTATCGTTTATCGCAATAATTTTTTGAGACAATTAATCACTCAGCAAAATTTGCTATCGTGACAGGCCTATTCCCTCAGCATTTAAAATGTGAAGCATGTCAGTAAGTCATTCTTAGGCTCCTTTTGTTCTGGAGTTTGGGCTTTTTCATAGCTGTCAGCAATTGAATTTCATCATTCGAATAACTGGAACAGCTATGATTCATTCTCCTCACATCTCTTCAAAACATATTTTTGCCACTCACACCAATTTCTTCATCTGTAAAGTCCTCTTTTGTCTTGATCTGTTGTGCTTGGTGTGTTTGAAGGCCGATTGCTGACATGCCTGAACAGAGAAGGTCTCTGCAGCTGAACGCATTGCATCAAGTCGAGGTCATCAGCGCTGATGTAACTGGATCTCAGTGTTCAGCTGCTGAGGAGTGACAGGCACCAAGAAGCCCAGTGATCCCAAGAAAGAAAGACAGGAGGAGAAAGGATGGATAACAATCACTGACTGCCTGTCACAATGTAGATTTTTTCAAATGAATTATTATTTTAGTGAACATAAAAGAAATGCAAGTAATACAAGTTATTACTTGCTTCTGAATTAACCATTCAGTTATGTATGGGAACGTCTGAAACAATTTTCAAGTCAATCTCCACTCACCAACACTTCCCTGAAAATAGTAGCTTGTGTAAGCTAATGTAAGTGTTAACTTTTGCATGCCACTAAGCAAAACTGGTTGTGGAGCTCAACCCAATTGCATATCTGTGAACCAAATAAGTCTGATTATTTCAGGCCCTGCTTTGCAACTTACAGGTCTTAAAAGACCTAATGCTAAAATCTTACTATGAGATATCTCACAATTTTGGTTTCATAGTGTCCATGCCTCAATGGGTCAGCAGGATGACCAACACATTTTTAGGCTGATGGTCACAATGCTATGCCTGATTGGTGTGTATTTTGTTTTTGTTTTTTTTTACTTTGTGACTAGTGCAATATTTAATTTGTTGTCCCAAAAATTATGTCTTGAAACCGTTTTTGGGAAAACTGACTTGTTTGACAACAAAAAAAGTTCTCAAAAGGTGAATTTGATCCTCTCTACAGTATGCACAGCACCAGGGAACTGAAACAGTATCTACACAGAAAGATGAAAACCATCATGAACTCTCATAATGTTTGCTTATATCCGATCATTGTGTCAACCAAAGTTGACAGATTTTATCGCTCTCAACTCCTGCATCATATGAGCCCATATAGTGCAGCAATGCAGCACAGGCAGCTGCTGGTGTGTGATTGAATGTAATCAGTTAAAGATGGGGGCTGTTAGGAGACATAATGTGGCAGGGGCGAAGCACTCTGCATATTAACAACATTTGCTCTGTTGTTCTGTCTTTCAGTGCATGCAGCTCACCTCGCCATCACTTTATTTTCTGACACATTACCGCTCTAGAGAGACGTACATTAACACCTCCATGCTCACGCACACAAACACATTTTAACAGGAGAGCTGCAAAAGGATGGACTGTCGAGAGACTGCCAACTGAAAAGTGTGATGATGGGTTCTTGGCAGCCGCTGCTGGCTGAGCACCAGCTCTTCATGTAAAGCCATGTAAGCTCTCCAGGTGCGTGTGTATATGTGTGTGGCAAAAGTGCCTGGGTATATGTGGGAAGCTATATATTGTACCTGTTCTCCATTTCTGCTCTGGAAAATGCCAGTCAGCAGTTCAGCTGCTGTGGGAGAGCATTTAACCAAAAATACTGCAGCTCCTCTTATAACACTCACAAACAATGTCACTCATCTAAATGATTATTACGACTACATTACCTGAACATGTTTGTTTAACATTTTTTCTTAGAATGGTGGGATTAAGATCTGGAAGATAAATGAGTCAGTGTCTTTTACTACCTGGGCTTGTCTACCTGGGGTTCTACATCGATGTGGAAGGCAGTGGTGGAGAAAGTACTCAAAAATACAATACAATATAATACAATATCATTTAGTGTACCTATCATATTTAATTTTAATACATCAGATTTGTGCCATTTTAATGAACAATGCCACAGATAAAGCATGTTTTTATTGTGTTTACTCTCTGTGATAGTTTAGACTTAGATATGTGATTCTATGCATCATAATTTCAGGGATGGAAACATTTTGTCTCCTGTCCTAACATAGCATGAATTCCACTTTTTTGCCACTAGTGGCATTTATTTTGCAAGAAATCCAACAGAAAGGGGATGGAAAGAAGGTGAGTGGGGGAGGACATGCAACCAAGGAGCCACGTAGCAGTGTTGTAATGAAGACCACCTAACACGTGACCAAGTCAAGACCAAGACCAGCGCCCCGCGCTACGTGACACAATAAAATGAAGTGCACCTATCAAAATTGCTTCTCAAATTGATTTGAAAATTCCACATTCCTATAAAAACACCAATATATTAAATACTTAGAGATGAATTAAGTTTAACCAGTATCATTATCAATTCAAACTCTTCTACATTCTGCTTTGCTTCCATCTCTGTGTCACAATCCGCAGAGGCCTCCTGCATTCCCTAAAAAGATAACGCCCTGGGCGGTTGCCCATATTGCCCATGTCAGAAACCACAACTGTCTGCACTATTAAACACAGCAATTAAGGCAATGCATTAACGGTAAACAACGCTCAACTATGAACACTGTCCAAGGCGCAACAAGCAAGAAGTAACCAAGCAGAAGGAGCACCATGACTACCCTGTCTGCCACCATGACAGGAGACGAAAACAATCAAAGAGCAATGTCACCCTGAGGGGTTTCTATTACAAAACTCACAGCAACACACCGCAATCAGAGAGCAAACTTCAATAAAATGGAATAATCCAAAATAGCCTTTCTGTAATCATTTTCATTTATTTAAGTAATTACTGACATGAAATGTGATATACCGTTTTAGCTTTCAGATGATTGAACTAAAACCTAAACAGCAGGCGATAATTGGCAATAAAAAGTCTGTGAGCTCAGATTTTTTTCTGCTTATGATTTCAGATAAATAAACAAGTAAATGATGACAAGGTTGATTTTTAAAGGCAGCTGCGCAACTGACCTTCATTGAGAAAGGGCATAAACCCTGTACCACCGCCTTTCAGCAGGTCGATCTGAATTTAATAAGCTCATCGATCTCTATCTGCTATACTAACAGCACAACTAAGAAAAAATGAATAGGTTGCCATCTTTCACCATGCAGTTACAGTAGATACTCCTGTTGAAAAATAGTCAAAAGTCCAAAACTATACTTTTATTGTTTTTTTCTTCCTATTTTAGCTCTTAATATTGAGTGATCTAAAACTTTTTGATGGAAAAAATGTCTAACGACAGAACACAGACACATGTATCAGATTAGGAGATTAAACGGTGATATGAAGAGGTAAAATTGGAGGGAATGAGCAGAAGAATCAATTGTCTTTACTGGCTGAGATAATGACTGCAGTGAAAGCACAAGCCTTAGTCACTCAATAAACATCTGGTCAACTGTTGTCCAAAAAGCATCACATAATGATGACTGAGAGAGGGCCTGACAGACGTAGTTCAGTATTTCAACAGCAGCCTTTAATAAGGTCATCTCTCCAAACTTTTCTACTTTGGCTTCACACATTCACATGCATCTTTTCAGTTCATCGCAGTCTCCTCCACATTCATTGGGGCTTCTTGTAAAGATATGTCCAAAATTAAATGTATCCTTTACTCCAGTAGAAAAATCTCACTATAATTTTTCTTTTTGAAAAATTGCAACCATTAATCTCAGTACATTTATTCATGTGGGTGAAATCCCTCTTTAAGAAATAAATGAAATTAATGTTATCATTGTTATTGTTTTCCCTGAAAACTAGGAAGAGTAAGTGAAACTTTTTAAATTAAACATTACTTCTTTGAGTTGATGAGTGACTGTAAACCTTTCAATAGTAATTCTTGATTCCGTGTTTCTTTGCGATATAAATTTGACATGACACCAAGGCCGAATGCTGATTAATCATGGTGCAGTCATTTGCAGCTGATGTAATACACCAGTGAGTAATTTTAGCCATTTAAAATTGAAATAAAAGTGAAGGTGTCCTTGTTTTTTCCTCACCAGAAATGCATTTTTATTTCATTTTACAGCACAGGTTAAACATTCTTTTAAATTTCTATTGTTAATTATATTACCTGAAATTTTTTGATATTGTTTAAATTGATAGATTTTTTCTCCCTTTATGTTATGCATCCAGCCAAAAATTAGATAATTTGAAGTAAATTTTATTTCACTTGGATTTGTGTACTAAAAGAAAACTGTGTTAAGATTGACGGTAAATGTTGCAAGTTTATAGAAACAACTAAAAATTTTGAAATCATGTTCTTAAGTGTCAAGCATCACCTGGATGTAAGCAAACACTGAACGACAGGAGGAACCTGAGCTCTCTTTTGTTGCTCTGGGTAAAGTGGTACTTGTTGACAGATTTGACATTTTAGCTGGACAGCATGTGAGGATGGAAGAAAACTGAAGTAATTAAAAAAAACATAAAACCACTTAACTTAGTGATTTGAGTCATGAGTTTACCTTTCAGGAGAAAGTGAGGGATGTAAATACTTAAACATTAACTTGCAACAAATTTAGACTAGTTTTGTTTTTTAGGATCCATCATTTTCAGCTCATATTTCTAAAAAGCTGTGTTCCCATGATCACTAAAGCAGACTGTGTATTTTGCACATTAGTTTTCAATGGATATTGCCATCTTCACAGTATGTCATGAGCACACTGAAATGGATCAAGTGACTATAACGTACTTCTTTAAAGTGATAAATACATATTTATGGTTTCTTTTAAATTTCTTGATTGATGATTTCATGTCATTGTCTCTGCAGGTCATCACTGTTTGTCTTTCAGCTCAGAACTTGATATGGTACCTTCACTTTCAATGCCACAGATGAGTTAGGGAAAAAATCCAAAGGGACTCATAAGCAATAGATTCCCAAAAAATTCATGGACAAATCATTAGGTACATTATTTATGCTGTGAAAGTGTTTAAAAGCCAAACTAAGTAAACCAAGAGGCGTGTAATATTACATTTTTAAAAAGCATGTGTTTCTTGGGACTTGTGAGATTTGCACTCTGAAATGATGTTATCTTCCGAGGTTTTGTTCCAACACCTTGAGCTCCTTTCACTCAAGGGGAGGTTAAATGACTGCTAAGCCATGTCAAAGCCAGATCTTCTTCCCAAACAAAGTGACCACTTCTGCCAGGAATTTGACATGACTGATAACCCCACTGGTCTCACCAAACAACCTACCTATTCAGGATACCTGAGCCATGAACCCTTGAGTTTATGTTGTCAATGCCTCAGCCACAAAGAGTTAATGATGCAAACCAGCAATGCTGTAAACATCGTGGAGGGTAAAGAAGTGGTTATCTCAGTGTTGAAAATAATTCAGAAAGATGAGCAAAATGACTTAGTGGGTCGATTTTATTCTTTAAATAGCTTGCATAATATACCAACACCTCATCTTCTGTTAATTTATTTTTTCAGCTTATCACTTCAAAAACATCAGCTTAAATAAAATAAAATAAAATACTGTTTACAATATATAGGAGTTTATTCTTCTTAGACTCTATAATTTCATCTGAATAAGCAGTGCACCAATCTACATCTATAGTATCATCTTTATCAGAATCAAACAGTGTTGTAAAAATTATACAAATACAGATGTCATCTTTACAGAAGTAACTGTCTAAGCTACAATAATATCTTAGTTTCCAACGAAACTTTGTAGAAACAACTTTCTTTTTGCCCTTTTCTGTCATATGTGCTTCCTTCAATCTCTGCCAGGGGAATAAAATGTCTGACGTTTTTTTAAAGAAGGAAAAAAAAATAGAGAAAGAAGTCAACATTGAGAGGTTAACACCCCAGCGGGAGTGTGACAGGCTGAGGATGTGTCTGGAAGTAAAAAAAAAAAAAAACAGACTTAAAGGTACAAACTGAGGTTTAAAATATGGTGTGAGTCAGTTAAAGGGAAATGGGGTGAACAAAATAAAAGGGATTAGCTTGACCAGAAGCAGAAAGCAGAAATAGTTTCCAAGAAAGGCAACATAAACAATAAAAGATAAAGCTGTTTACAGCATGAAGCCAGTGAGGAAGAGGCTTTGAGCGCAGAACTACAGATGTGCGGCAATCCAAATGAATTGTGATGCAGCTTTCAATAATGTTCATGCGTATTATTGATAAGATACATTATGCTGGCGTTCTTTAACCTATCAATTTTATACTTTCTAAAAATGTAGTCTTATGATCTAATCAAAACCAATCTGGAAGACGAATTTTTATCAATTTATTGAACGATGTACACTGCATGCTTATGACTACCTCAAAAGAAGCCAGTCATAAAGTCAAGAAATATTATTATTCCATCTAAGGTTTGCCCTTTGATAATAAAAGTCAAAGAAACAAAAACATGTTGAAACTGTTTTTGTATATATTTTTCAATCTTTTCTTAAAAATGTTTGGTTAAAGTAAATTATCAGGACATAATTGACATAAGACAGAATTACACACACACACGCACACGCACACACACACACACACACACACACACCCATATGTATATATATATATATATATATATATATATATATATATACATATATATAATGTATTAAGCTTGTGAATCTGGGGATATTGTTTTCTTCTGCTGCACACTGAGACATACAGACAACACCATCTGCACTGATGTTGGGATCAATATTAATATCTGTATCTGTCATACATTTACACAAGCACTCTTAATGCCTAGATGTGACATGGGAGCAGATGGAAATATTTGTTTCCACTCCTAGAAAGCAAAAACCATTCTTGAAATAAATTAGCCCTACTTTTCTAAAGAAATTAAAATATCAAAGCAGTTAAGACTGAGCTGGTATACTCAACATCTAGCATTAATTATTTATTGAGTTTATAACTAAGGTTAAATTATTAGATTTTTCACATTAGAGATTCTATACTGAATTTGAACTAAATTGAGTTCATTGTTATTCCCATAAAAATAATATTTATAACTATTAAATCCTGTTGAAAAATTGTGCATGGAGCTAATATTTTAATTCCTAAAAAACAGAAAGGGAATTAATAAAATGTCATGTATATAATATAATGCTCAAGTTTTCTACAGAACATAAAGGAGTCATATGAAAATGTTTCCTGTTAACAGATTCCCCCATCTTGTTTCTCCCATATTACAAACCTGCCCCCATCCACCAGCCTCATCTGCTCTGATAAAACTGATGTACTTCTGTGAGAATTCCAATATACAGCCACGGACTTGATGTGTATTTAGTAGTGAAACTACACATGCGTCATCAACTCTAGGTGGGACTGTCCTCACAAAAAGACCAAACAAGACGACAGATAAATGCAGCGCTGAAGTAGAGAATGAAAACACAATTCCAGCTGAAGCTAGGCAAAAAATGGAACAAACCATCTCAATGCAAAATGAAAGGAATGGATTTATTAATATAAGTTCATATCATAATTCCAAAATTAATAAAATCACATGAGCAGGTCTGCCTTTGTTAGGATCCTGGGTTGTTTTGAAGTTTGTTTATTATTCTGTGTTCCTTAGTCTTGGATCAGTCTTTATTTATTTTAGTTGAGTTGTTCTTATTGTTTCTAGTTTATTATGTTTATTTATTGTCTCTAGTTATTCCTTGTTACTCTAGTTTGATTGTTTCTTTCTCCTCTCACTCTTGGTTTCTCTTATGAACTCCATTTATCCCCTCGACTATTTCCTGTCGTTTTTGTTCTGGATTCCTGTGTTTTGTTCTGCTCTGGCTCCCTGCATTCTCTGTGTCTCCACAGTTTTTGTTGTAAGTTTATGTCCTTCTTTTTTCATTAAAAACCATAAATCTACTTGACGCCTTCGCTGTATTTGGGTCCATCAACAAACACATAACATGACACTAGTAACTGAATTAGCAACTCATTACTATAGGTAACCTCAGAACATCATCTCTGAACGTAAGTTGGAATAGCTGCATTTTTCTATGAACAGAACAGACTATTAAGATCCAACATGTAAAAATATGCTGACTTCTCATCACAGAGTTGATAAATATCAACGTTGTGCTTCATTTTCCTCTTTATCTGCTTGTCCACTGACATAATGGTTACCTGGAGATTTTATTTTTATCCTATTTTTCAATTTCTTCCTCACCCTGTCTTTTACCTGAGAACGTTTCTATTGAGACTAAACAGGAGATTATAGACAAGGCCAATGGTGACATGGAGCTGCCATCTGATGGAAAGACAGGTTTCCCACAATCATCATGTCTCCGCTAAGCTCCAGACACCTACATGACTATCAAAACAACCTGGTAGAGGGTACAAGTGTATGTCTGTACCCGTAATGGAACATGATATCTGCAATAGCTTGTTGTTTCCAGAGCAATGTGTTTGGATAGAAGAGAACACCAAAGCTGTTCCTGTTCAAAAGTGCAAGGCTTTTCCAAACATAGCTAGCTTAAAACTGGGAAGAGTAGAAATACATAATCAGATAAGTAAACAACCACAGTCCAAGTATGGGGGTCAAAGAGATAGAGGGAAAAAAAATAATCTGATAAAAAGCGGAGATAAATTATCATCACTGTACGTGAGCAGACAAAGGATGAGATGGATGGAGTTTTATCTGCAGTGAGATTAGAGTTCTGGTTGACTGGCAGCCACAGACAGAACAGACACGGGGGTCTGAAGTCAAACCACGAACCACTTTCTCACGATCTTCACTACAGATCAGGGTTGAGCTCTTATTCCGCCCTGACAGACCATCTGAAATCTTTAAGCTGAGTAAAAGGGACGTTGACTGTATATTAGTGAGCACAAATCAGCTTTTAATTTTATAATACTCTAAATCCACAACATAACACACACTCCGATTATTAATCAGTAAAACTGAGGTATTTACCATAAAAGCATCTCTTTGAAGTCTCATTCTAGTCTACTTCTGCGCAGCAGAAAATTAACATATTTATTAAATGGTGCTTGATAGAAAATGTTACATCCTCAGCCATTGACACTTCATGGAAAGGTCAGCAAACATTAGTATGGGCAAGCTTGAATGGAGATTTCATTAAGGTTAAGGAGCTCAAACAATATTTCCTCTTCTTCCAAAAATATCAACGGACCTACTTTATTGGCCATCATGGAGACAATTAGGTGGTGCTGAACAGAAAAAAGTCTGCACCTCTAATTTGTTTAATGTCAAAGCAATGGTGGAGAAAAAAGGTTGGATAATACATGACATGGTGTGTTAATTAGGGGCGATAAAGGGCACTTGATAATTAAAATTGAGTCTTGTTGGGAAAGGTCAGAGGCTGGTATCAGTGGTTGAAGCCAGCGTTAAAGGATGTGATTTGCAGAGCAAGCTCAGGATCCTGAGAGAAGTTGATCTCGCTTTAGGTCACTGCATTTCTCACTCTGTGTGCATTTCATCTTGTGTTAGAAAGCGAATGTGAAAGCGTTTGTTGACAATTTGATGTAATGAAGATGAAGGCTTCTTTCATTAAACAAGGTTTGATTGTCTGATCAAAGTGCTCATGAAAACCTACCTCAATGCAATTATCAATGCTCTCTCAAAAAGGGTTTGAACTCAGTGCTGATGTTCAGTCTTATTTATTAATTTATTTTTTTGTAAGTTGCATACTTCCAACAGCATTCACAGAATGGTTCAAATAGGAACAAAAATATCCCATTTAGGATGCATGGTTTGCAAAATTATTGGAATTTCTTTGCTGTAACTACATAAAACTAGTTACAATAGAAGGAGTGATTATAAACAAAATACATACAGATTCACAACTGGATTTAAATAACTGGTGAATTGTATGTTTAAGGTATTTTTGTGATGGAAGGTATTTATCTGCATACAAATCCCAAATCTATTTAAACTCTTAACACGGTTTCTTCCAGTACTGTATCTACCTTCCATACAGCTGAGCAGATGGAGTGAATGTAAAAAAATTAAAAGAAATGAAATACAGACTAAACCCAATAAAAGCTGGCAGCTTTCCTGTTCTTGCTGAAGAAAAGCTTCCCCATATCATAAAGTATGATGCTGCTTTCACCATATTTTGCAGTGGGAATTGTAGGCTCAGGGTTTCAGAGTTAGTTGTCCTCCACACACAGAAAACTTATTTTGGTATTGTCCCAAGTCTCATTCATATGTTCTCCCATTATATTACATTTCCTTACACTCTGGCTGAACGGGCAAACATCAAATTACAATTTGCTGGACGGAGCTCATTTCTGCATGTAATCGGAGCTATCGACCGCTCTCATTCTGTTATAGAAGCACCTTCTGCATATGAATTTGCCTTTGTGAATCAGAAGCATTTTCATTCAAAAACTGTGCAACTAATTCTGAATTGTTTACAGCATTTCCTGTATTTTATCATTCATGTGGTCTTCCTAATTCCTGTTCATGCCATTTAAACGGCTTGATTCTAACCCATCCCCTATCCTTAGGTGACTAAGGCTACCCACTTGCTACCTGGCTCCTCACTCTGCTCTTCATCCCCCAGACAAAACAAGAGCAGGGATATAATGAGCTGCATGCCAGCACAAGGTCTGTTATTGAGCGTACCATAGGGCGCTGCTTGGACAGGAGTGGTGGTGTCCTGCTTTACACCCCACAGAAGGCATGTCACATTGAACTAGCATGTGGCGTGCTAAATAATATGGCAAAGCTTGGTGGTTTGCCTCTGCTTGATGAAGGTCAGCACCTTCAATTGAGCTCAATGCAGCTGCGAGACAACATTGTTTGAATTTCATACAGACATTGCAGAACATTGTGCGTATATGGGCACACAAACTGTTTATTTTTCGAGTTCTTTACTGACTCACTGACGACACTCAAAAACTTGTTTGTTTTAATTCAGTGCAAATGTACCTCATGGTTTGGACAGCATCCCTCTGATTGCAGCACAGCATTGGTGAGCACCAAAGACTGAGGTCCTTCTCAGAAGCGATGCATTACCTGGTTTCCACTTGACTTGCCAATAAATATCAACTTGAATAGCTCAATGTGTACACTCTGCTTAATGATTTGTTGTAATATATTAAATTGTCTAGAAATTAATTAGCCTAGGTACAGTATTATTAAAGTAGTTCTTTAAATTGTAAATACCAATACCTAACATGTCCGATTCCCCTTCGTGTGCTGGCAGAAAACGTCGTTTTCCTGATCACTGCAGCAACTCCTTCCTTTATGTGGAATCAGTTCTGATAATTCTGGGCCTCCACCTGTTGTTGAAACACCGCAGAAATGTGCAGCAATTTTCTTCTTGACATCCACCTTAATGTCAGACCATTTCTTTTTAATTTCGGCCAACGATCTAAATTCTGCTCCTCTCGCATTAACAACATACACCACATTGTCATTTTATTACTAATTCCAGAGGATTGACTTCCAAATATAATTTTTCTTCTTGCCTCAACCTCGAACACCAACACCTCTATTTCACATTTTTTAAAATTCCTTTTCATTGACTTGCCCACTGCCTCTGTTATGGTTATTTGGACACAGAGTGGAAGCCTCCAATGTATTTATACTAATTTGCACATTTATTTGTGGGCGGGACAGGGCGGCATCAGCAGCTGCGCTCTATTTGACACAAATTGGGATGAATAAAGGCAAGGTGCACAGAAACATACATGAGCACAATTATATACATCAGATTTTTTGTGTGAATATTATGTCTCCAGGTTATTTTATGCTAATCTAGATTATTTTGTTCATGCTCAATTTACATTAGAATTCTGACTTTATTTCTGTTCTGCTTTGTCTGCTTTCCATGTCTGATCTTGTCTTGTGTCTCTGTTCTTCGTCCAGTCTTGTTTTCTGTTTAGCTCTTTGTATCTTAGCTACGAAGAGCTAAACTACAATAAGTTTCCATGTTCACATTTTAAGCCTTTCTGGCTTACTGTCCTAGTACTTAGAGTCTTCATGATTGTGCTATTTTCATAAAAAAATCACTCTGCTTTTTGTTTTATGTTCTCTGTTTATGTCTTGTCTTTGCCTTTATAAGTTTTGATTATTATTATCCCTGTGCATCAGACTTGTTATGCTCTAGTATCCATGTTTCGGTTTTCTAATCATTAGTATAATTTGTGTTGAGCAGGTTCTGTTTCTCATCCATTAGATGTCAGGTTTTATTTCTTGTTTGCATTTATCCCAGTAGTCTGTCTAATCTGCTTCTCCTGTTAATTTCCTCAGATCAGACTTGCCTCTGTTAATTTCGTTCATGTTTTCCACCTGTGTTACCTGATCATTAGTTATTCTCCTCATCTATTTCAGGTGTTAATAAAGTTCTAGTCATGCATTTGTCTTGTGCAGGCTTCTTGTGTGTTTTTACATCTGTTAGTTTGGTAAGCATCCATGCCCGTGTTTAATTTTAAATAAATTTTCACCATGCCACACTACAGTCACTGTTAGCATTTTGGCTCTTCCCTATCTCTGCCTTCACCAGTCATGACATTTCTGAGATAGACTTTGTCTGGAATAACACTCCTCCTTAATTATTTTAATTTTAAATGTTCTAATTTGTTGCATAATGTAAAAAATACAGTAAAGCTCATGTGCAAAAAACATTATTAAAGAGAAGACATGCATATTAGATTCTCCTTGTGGTAATTACACATCTTGATGAAGTGGCATAACACCAAAAATGACTAGTTATTTAATCATACAATGGGATTGTTTTTTTACAGAACTGTGCTCTCATTTGCTTTTTTTTTTTACTCTAATATCTCATCTGAGTCATATTAAAATGAGACAATATTATCTTTCCACATGCTAATACCCAAAGGACAAAAGAGATTAGATTTAATTTGTTAAAATACATTCAAATGGATGGAAACACTCCCTTTTAACCTTTACATGTCAGAGGGGGAGGTCAGTTGACTAAAATCATGTCATATTTGATCAAATCAAACACCATCTGTAGTTCTTCCTCTGGCAAGTAGAGTTTGAACAAACTCACAAACTGGCCTTTGACTGCACACTGTCTGCAAGCTTAAAAGCTCCCTTGACGTTAACGTGGTCGGACACTGTGACAGGAGCCAGGGATCGGCGCTCGGCACCGCGAGCCCTCCCATCCACCCATTACAAGTATTAGTCAGTCCTCCTCACACACAAACCCCACATGGGACATGTCACCAACCCACAATGAAATCTTCTGGCAAAGCATCCCAGTGTTTGAGTTATTGCTTGTTTCCATTATGTTTTCCACATGGGGCCAATAAAGCACGAATCAGGTTATGAGACAGGAACCAGTAGCTGTGCATCGCAACCATTATTAAGCTGTCTGCTGCTTTGAGTTGCAGCATGCACATTCATACACATCGCAAGATCTGAATGCAGTGGCATATAAGAGAGATTTGTGTCATCATATAAAAGAGGAGAAAGTAAAGTGTTATCAGCATACTGTGAAACACAAGTTTATTCTCACCATAAACACTACAGTGTCTGAAGTTCATGAATCTTCTGGAGAGGTGTCAATATGTTTCTGACCATTAATTAAACATTTTCACATTGATTAAATGTTTATCAATTCCTAGTGACAGGAATAGTTAGTAACAACTTGTAATCAGTGTCTTAATATCTTTCTGGTTTTTCATTATGTCACACAAGGAGTGTTTGAGGTGTGCCTCCGTTTTGGCATTAAGTCAAATATTGTGAATGAATCTAAAGAGGTTTACATTGCCATTGCTTCATCATCTTCCCCAAGTTGGTCAAAAGCATAGTAAAATTTGTGTATGTAAGCTTCTAAAAACTGTGGTAAAAGTGGGAATTACAGATTTATTTGGCATTAAGCAAGCAGAATTTAAGTAATCAAACTGGTGGACAATATCAAAACATGCACTTATTAAGACTGCACTCAAAAACTGGTCTCCACTTCATACCTTGCACATGTACAGAGCTAAATAACTTCTATTTTACTGTCATTCCAGAACTTTATATTTTATATTTAGATTAATATTCCGGAGTAACCTCATAACATTAGAACCTCAAAACATTGTTCTGAGCCGTATGCAACGAAATTTCGTTCTGTATACACCCTGTGCATGCAAAATGATAACAAAGTAAGTCTAAGTCTATTTAGGAGGATTTACTTATGCCATGTAATTTACTAGAAAAATATAGAATTTCATAACTATATGGAGTAAAAGGATAATAGTGTCTAGAGTGAAAATAATTCCAAGTATGCTAAGAATAAGTTTCTTGATCTTGATGTCAGTCATGTGCGCAGACAAAGAGCTAAAGTATACATATCTGAAGCTGCTTGCAATATTAAGAAATCAAGCTTGTTTTTTTTTTTGTTTTGTTTTTTGCAGAAACCAGTAGCCAAAATAAATATGCAGTAGAATGAGACACCTACAAGAATTAACTTATTATTTTTTCTTTTTTTCAGTAACGTTTTCTGATATTTGCCAGTTTTCTTGCTCTTGTTTAGGAATGTCTGTACATAACAGATTTCTTCTCATTCTCCCGGCACAATTTCTAATTTATTTCAGTAGAAAATATTTCTTTAATAATTTGAAACTTTCGTGAATAGCTGCCGGGCGCGTGGCACCATCGTGCGCTCGAGCCTCGTAACTGCAACTTAAAGCAACTTTTACTGTTGCTGGGCAACACACAGCCCGTCAACTAAAGAAAGAGGGTCCTTGCCCTGCTACGCTATTTCCAACTATGGCCGGTGGTAGGGAGGAAAAGGACCTTGTTCATCTAAACGCAATTCACGTTGAGAATGTAAAGAAAGAGCGGCGATATCAAAAACTGCACACCGAGTTCAGCATCAACCCTTACAGGAAGAGTAAGTTGTCTGTTTTATCCCCCTTTCATTTCTACAAAACAAGTAAAGCATGAGCACACGCTGCAAGATTATTTACTGTGAACTTGTAAATAGTATAAACAATTTCAATTAAGTTTCGAGATCTAAAAACAAAGAACTATATCACAAATACGTGTTTAAAATCACTGCACAGAAAAAAAATTGCGAAGGCTTATTAAGGCCGTATAAAAAAGGAGTACATTTCAGCCAAGAAATTCAGGAATGAGATTAACCTCAGAAGTTTTCTAGAAAAACTTTCTGAGATCCAAAAGTCAACGATTTGCGAGAATAAAAAAACTTTTTATTAATCTCAAATTTTCTACGTTGTTTTTTTTTTTTTTTTTTTTTTTAGAGGAATTTACTCCTCGTTTTTTTCTACAATGATTCTAAATCGACACCGTGAAAAACTAACCTTACATTCATTTTTGACTTTACTACTATGGGCATTTCTTTTTAGATAATTAGATGGATAAAACTATCCCTTACATTTCCTTTATAGAAGAATAAAGTTAAGTGACACTATATAGTTTAATTAAATGTCAAAGACATCATGTAACAGTAACTTCAGCTACAATGAAACAGCTCCAATTTTTACCGTATCAAAAGATACGTTGTAGATATTTAAGAACAATAAGGTGAAAGGTCATTGCCTTAATACTTGTCAACATTTTCTGCAATGAAGTTTGCAAATAAGAACAAAGAGTCAAATGATTACTCACTTTTGTCTGAGTGTAAGTTTTTTTCTTCCAATGTTTCACTATCCTGAATGCATTTATATTTAAATACATTCAACTATTTGATTCAAAATTAGTTTTTTCATGAACCTCTCTCTTGTAGTACATGTCCTCCCAGACAAACCCATGTGCAGGAAACCACCAGAATCACTGTCAGAGGACAGTAAGTTCATTTAGACTGAAGAGAAAATATTTGTTCTAAATTAAAAAAATCTTCAGTGTCATTAAAAAAATAAATGTTTGTTTATTTGCAGCAACCTATATTGACGCCTACCGAAGGGTCCGCATGGCACCGATATTAAAGTATCCCAGGCCCATCACTGAAAGTCAAGAGATTGGATGGTTTGCCAGTGAACTGGTAAGGAGTAACAGGTTTTATCGATATAATGAAAGTCCAGTGGACACACATCAGAGTTGGTTGGGCCTCTTTTTGCTTGAATATTGTGTGGCATGGGGATTAGCTGTGGCTATGCTGAAGTGTTAGGGGAGTCCAGGTTACTTTCATGCCGACCTTTAAATGGCCTGCATTGTTGCCTCTAGTGTCTCATCTTCCTCTTCAAATTACCCCATGAGTTTTCAATGGGTTTGATAGCCATTGAAGCACAGAGATATCTGTGAACAATGTATCGGTACTTTCAGCAGTATGGGAAAGTAAAAGTCCTGCTGAAAAGCAGCATTATCACTATAAATTATGACTGCAGAAAGAGCATGAAGCGCTGTCAAATTTCTTACACAAGAGCTGTGCTGACTTGATTTTATAAGACACAGCAGGCAAACCTCAGCAGATGATGCAGCTCCCAAATCAGAGACTTTTGAAATTTTGTGTTGGTGTTTGAGCATTTAGATTCTGTGCTTCTTCACTCATTTTGACCTCTGAGGAATTTAATTTATAGCCAACAGCCCGAGAAACCCCAAACTAACCAATGAATGACATATCTAACTATGTGCGTTATGCATACTGAAATAAAAAAAACTTCAATTTTTTATAGAAGATAGTCAATTCCCTCAGAATACTGAATGTTTGTTTATTATTAAAAATAAAACAAATCTCCAAGTGTTACTCAAAACTCTAATTCTGCTGTCTTTCCCACTAGCCTCCACATGACCGTCAAGACCCAAGATTAAACTTCCCACGACGTAAGACAGATATCACTCAACTTGCTCTTTTTGCCAAAAAGCGTGGCGATTAAACCATAAAAACACATCTGTTGTGTTCATCATTAAAACATTCCTGTTTTATTTGCATATGTGTGGTTTACTCTCAAAGTAAACCACAAATCTATACAAAACACATTACATACTAATGAATGGGCAAAGGCAAAACTGACAGCAGCTTGGTAATAAAAGGTCATGCCACGTAGGAGAATCTATTAAGTCCAGGGGCAGATTCAGAAAAACACAAAAACAGTATCCCAAAGTCAGAATACATGGTATCCATTAGACAGCATGGCAGCTGGAGTAGATACTGACATGTGGTCTCCAAAAATGGCTTAAGACCATCATTCAATGACCAATAAAAGATGACTTGAAAATGCCTGGAGTACAACATCTGTTTTTCAGCCAAGTCTGCAGTTAACCTCTGTCTGAACAGGATCCATCTTAAAGTGTGTGTTCTAAAAGGGTTTTATGGTGTTCCAACATCTGCACACGATTCCACGTTTAATAACATTGTATAAAATATATACATGTAGTCCGGTTTATGAGCGACCCTTCATCTTCCTGCGGACAGACTTGCCTGGACGTTTCTGAAAATCCAAATGGAAAAATTTAGGAGTCTTTTTACAAAAAGTTTGCCCCAGTATATATGTTGTTTTTATGTGCATTTGACTCACATTTTTATTTTTATTCCCTCCTTTGCCTTTCCTCGCTCCCTTGTCGTGAGCCATTTTGGCTCGGAAACCGGAAACATCGTTGAAGCTCTCTTTGGTGTTCCACTTCTTCCCGCTCTTTTTACCTCCAAAGCCAAACTTTTGATCCTTGTATTTTCGCTTAGGATTAGGGCTGTCACAAGACATGAACAAAACAAGTTGAGGCTTTAATAAAAATGAAAATGAAGAAGTATGCAGCTTTAAAAAAAAAAAAAAAAAACATATGGAGAAAATAATTACCCCTTTTTGGGTAAAGCTTTCTTTGACCCATCAGACGAATTCTTAGATGCTTTCCGGTCTCCTTCCAAGAAATCCAGTTTGTCAGTCATTCCTACAAGGAAAAAGAAAAAATTTAGAGAGGAAATGAAACCCATAAAAGACTCACTACATCTACCAAGCTTTTAAATAAATAGAATAAACATATACGTTACAACAAAAAGAAAGCCATGTAAAACAAATTACAGATGCAAAAATCACACCTTTCTGGTATTTCTTTACTGCTGACATCATAGCCTTCTTCTCCTTCTGTCTCTTCTGAATCACCTCTGTTTGGACCTGACATCCAATCAGATTCCACATAGTTTCTCTTGTTAAACTGGAAAATGCGTGTTTAAAATTTTGTGAAAGAAAGGCACAAACAAACATACAAACCTTTTTCCCAAACTTCCTCTGCTCACGCAGCTTTTTGGCCTTTTCAGACCTTTCCAGGATCATCTGCTTTGTGATCAACTTTTGCCTTATCTAAAGAAAAAAAAAATCACATGCATTTAAATAATTTCTGATAAAACATCAGCAGACCTGTGTAAGTTTTGTTTTTAAAGTGTGGAAAATTAAAGTCTAGAAGAGGCAATTTTTTTGTTAATTTTGTAGTTTGAACAGCAATGATCAAAGTTTAGAGTGAATACAAAAATTACTAGTATAAACAATGCAGCTTTGCAAGGGGACAGGCATTTGTGAAAGATGAACAATTTACCTTCTGCATTTGCTGATCTGACTTGGCCATCTCTGCAAAATAATCATCCGGCCTCTTAGTGGCTATATTGTGCACTTTGAGGAGAGGAAGGGCCTCCAGGACTGTAGCCTGACCCTGTCGGTAGCTGGAGTTTAACACAGATTGTGTCAAACAATTAGTAATCATTGGCAAACTGAATAATAAATCACAGTGAATAATTGTCAACATGCATATAGGCCATTAAAAGCAACAATAGTGTGTTTTTGTTTTTTTCTCCACAGTTTTTTTTTATCACTATTAGATATGAACCAAGAATAGCTGGTGACTGGAATCAAATGACTTTTTACCATCGGCATAGACAGAATCTCAATTATTCAATGTTTTTCCCCAATCAGTGAACGATAGTAAGCACAACCAGGTGATAACATTCTTCAGTGTGGACACAATTACTGAGTGAAGTTAGCTTTTTCAGCATCTGTGAGGTGTTCCACCTCACAGATAATGTTAGATGAATGTTAGATGAAACCTAACGATGTAAGAAGCTATTTAAATGAAGTTAAATAAATTACAGCAATTCTAAAGGCAGAATGGCAAAGTTGCTAAATATCATCATTCCGAGCTGTTAAAATGAAAACAAGGATTGCTCTGTTTTTGTAAACAGAGAAAACAGTCTGTTTAAAATGTGATCATATTACCCATTTTGTCTTTGTTTTAAGTTGAAACTGAAACCCTGCTTTTAAGACTTTCATCTCACACACTTGGTGTGATCTGTGACCTGTCATGTCACAGATCATGACAGGATGGCTAGAAAAAATATTCTGAAGGCTGTTGTTGTATCTTATAGCTCCAAAAAAAAAACTTAACCGGATAAACTGGTATATGTCACAGAAGAAGAAAAGACAACAGGGGCTGGGGGAAACTTATTTTTTCAAATGTTCTTATTTTTTTCTGTAGTCTAACTAGCAACTACTTACAAGAACATTTCTCTTTGGAAATCATCATCAGCATCGAGTTCTCCATTGGTCCCCGCAGAAACTTTCATTTCAGTTTTAGAGACGACATCTTCAGCTGGCAGATTGGTCATGTCTAACCTCTCCACCCAAGGCAGGTCTTTGCGGAAATCAGCTAGGCACTGTTTCAAGCCCTCCTGCAAAACAAATACACAGAGCACACATTAAATGGTCACATTAAAAGCTTCCAACAGTTTAAGTGTTATTTACAGGTATCCTGTGGATATAAATTACTCACCACATTGTTGACAAGCTTCTTATTCTTCTCCACCAGAACGTTCATCCCAGGTTTTAGCAATCCCTTAGAGAAAGCTTCCTGAAGCTTGGAAATGCACACAAAGAGTCTATGTAACTAAACAGTAAAAGTGTAAATATCCACAAATCGTATAATTTTCATCAAATGTTGTATAATCATTTTAAAACAATACTTCCGGATATTGAAGTTAAAGTCTTAAATACTACAATTTATATTATGTTTTACATTCTTCCAAAGATCATGAAAAACTCCAGACATAAAACTCAGTCCATCTGTGGCATTTTCTCTGTAGCTATTCCATTCACATCAATAAATCTTAAAACATTTCCACATTTAGTCAAAACACAGTTTTATTTTGCAAGTAACAGAATATTTCTCTCATTACACACTTAAAAAGCAGTTTAGTGTAGCGAGGCAATTGTGTTTATCATTGGCATCACTATTTTCCATAATATCTCATTATTACACACAAACTATTTTGTGTGTAATGAAAAGTGGAGTATAGCACTCTCCATTTCATCTTAAATGGACAGTGCTGCACTCTCTTTATTTAAGGTGGTGGATTAAACTGTGTAAAATAATAATAATCAAACTTTTGTGGCCCCAGAATCATTTTAATTTGACATTTTTAGGTCCCCATGGTAAAAGGTTTGGACGACACCGCTTTGAACTCAAGACTTTCTGAATGAACTCAAAGGTGACAATAAGTAAACATAACTCAATTTACACTCAATGCCAAACAGAAAAAAAAATAACGGAAATGAAAATGCTTTAGCAAACTATCTTCAACATTCTTACTCAGACCATGGCATTTTAATGTTAGATACATCATGTATTTGAAGCCAGAGCGGAACGTTTTTAAAAACAAATACACCAACACCAGTCCGAGTATCATTCGCTTGCAAAGAGCATAATACATTCCTGTGTTTGTGGTGCTGCTCAGCTAATTAGCACCTATGATGCTAACATAAAACCTACCTGTCCATCCGATAATTCGCTGGCTTCATCCTCTGAACTCTGGTCGTGCAACGAGTCCTCTTCTGCTGACTCCATAGTAAAACTGTGGAGAACAATAAGATCAAAAATGTGTTCCTAGTTGTGTAAAAACGTGGAATTATCTGGCGACGACACAACGTAGCACAGCCACTCACATGCTTGAAGTAGCTCGCGTGGGGAGGAAGTGAAGGGAAGCCGACCGGAAGCACGTGGTTGAACGAAAGTTCCTACCCAGGAAAAAGGAATTCAGTTATGTCAGTAAAAGTAAAAACAAAAAGAAAAATTCTCAGATTTCAATATTCTAACTGTTATTAGAATAAAGAGAATAATTTAAAGTAAAATTGGCACTTCAAAAACGTGACGTTTGACTCAGAATCTATTTTCTCGTAAGATTTTAGTTGAAATGAAAAAGAAGTACGCATGGGGGCGCTGTTGTGCACATAATATGACATTGGATAAACAGCACCCTCATTATTGGAAAAACAAACAAACAAAAAGAAAGAAAACTTGCAGTTTTGATCAGAGGTTTAACAAAATTAATTATTTCAATAGTGTCTTTCAAGTATTTTTCTTGAATAATAACTCAACAATCATTCTCTGTGTGGAATGGTTATATAATCAACAACTGTGAAGTTATGGAGGATTTTATACATTTGATACACGTTGAAAATTATACATACAGTAGAATCCATCAGAAGTGCTCTAATAAAATTTTACCTGGATATTTAATCAGATTTCTTATCAGTCTAATCAATCCCCAAATTTTCTATTGACTGTAGTTGGAGCTATTCCAGAGCATTACATCTCAGATGCTTTAGCCACTCCAAAATCCAGTATTAGAGTATGTTTGAAATTATTGTCCTCTTGGAACACATTATGATGTCCAATTGTCAACTATTATGCTGTTTATTTGAAGAGAAACAGAATAATTTGGAGTTTTTCCATCCATCCTTTTTATTTCACATGATGGCGGAAGACCGCTTTTACTTTTATTTTATTTTGGAGTTGAGGTAAAAGCCAGAGTGTGTGCATGGTGAATACAAATGTACTCCTGCCAGGAGCATGGAAGTGACTTGGTCTTACTCCAAATGCCACTTCAAAGGGAATCATCTCAAGTGGTCAAGCAAGAATATTAACCCAACTACTCCACTGAATACTGACTTGAATAACAGTAGGAATACATCAAAATAGTGTGTCAAAAATTTGAGCTTAATATAATATCTCAAAACATTGTCAGTTTATAAAAATGAGTAAATAAAGGCACAACATTTAGTTAACCTGTCCAGTATTCTTGTTCTCTTCTTACTTACTATTACGATTTCATTATAATCTAATTTATACTAAATGCTAAAAAAAAAAAAAAACTTTTTAGTTTTGTAATTCACAATTCATTCTAGTGAAATTTCCAGCAGCAATGTGAGAAGTTATTCAGATATGAAGAATTCCCTCATGAGTACCGTCACGAGATCAATCAAGACAGAAAAATCTGAGGTACAATGAAAACAAAAACTGAATGAAAACACTTTCACACTAATCACTATTTTGAACATTTGAACTAGTGGATGGCATACCTCCCAAGAGATTTTACAAATTAATATCATTCACTATATATTTTAACATATTATTTTAGATACATTTAAAAGATATTCTAAATACATGCACATTTCTACAGAATATCCGGTATTCCTTATGAAGCACTAAAACATGATTCTGTTTTTAATCTGTTCATTGTGACAGTGACTCCACTGTTTTAAAAGTTGCATTTAAGCTTAACAACATAATTTTTTTTAAAATTATCTACATTAAATGAGCTAAAAGAATAATAACAGAGAAAGAGATTATTAAGGAATGTAAATCATATTATTTAGACATGTAAACGTTTTAAGAACCTTTTCTTTGGTATTTTAATGAGACATTTGGGATGGAGTTAGAATATGCAAATGTTGTTCTTCTGAAGATCTTCTGAAGTCTATAAGACTTCAGAAGATATTTTATCACTGATACAGAATACACACTGGATGTTTCAGATAAACAATCCAGGACCTCTGATGCTCATTTGAGATTTTACACACCTCTCAGTTCCTTTTCCTTCTTGTCCTCAAAGGAGAACTCTCTTAGACCCTAGACACTCCCAGCCTTTTTTTGTCTGGTCAAAATTGATGTTGATGATTTGTGCTTTATCCCCTTAATTCCGGCATTCTATGCATGAGGAGCTTTTTGAGACACCTTCAAAAGGAAAAATACCATCATTTCCATTTCTGTCATCATATTCGCTGAAGTCAGACAGAAAGGCCGTCACCTGAATTCACATCTGACTGTCACTACTTATCACAGAATGACTGGCTGCTTCCTGACAGTGGATTGAAAGGAAGCTGCATTCGCTCAGAGGAGTTTTTGTGTATTCATGATGACTCTTGGCCAGAGAAATAGATGACAGCCCGGCTGAAGCCTTCTGGAGTCTGTACTTTGCCACTACTCTTCAAACTATTTGACTCAAATAAAGTAGTAACTACTGGTAGTTAGTTGTATCTGTTTGCTAAATGCTTCACTGTTTTTCAGGGCTCTTGTTTTTTTCTATTTTCTTAAGTTTGATTTCCCACTCATCATACATTTGAGTGTCAGATACTTTTGACGGCATTTTTAAACTGTTCGTTTTCTGTGTCACTTGGTCGACAAATGTTTTCAAGGAATTTCGGAAACAAGAACTTTGAGCACAAGTTCAGTTTTTGGACTTTCCATAATGTACATAGTAACAATGTTGGTATATTGGTATGTTTATATATCTGTGCCCTATTTTTTAACTTCTTTTTATAATCAATTTAAGTTTTAAGTAGTTATTCTTCTCTGAGAAAAGAACAGTAGAACTACATCATTAATTCTGCCAGTTGCTAATATCATTATTTGTTTATTGTATTTAACCTTGATTTTACCAGGCAAAATATCTGAGAATCAGTTCTCTTTCATATCAATGTGAGGATATTTATTTTACCAAAACTATATTATTCTAACTTTAAATTACAACGTTATGTTTCCACCAAAGCTTTTATACTTTAAAGCAACAACTGCCATATTATTTTAAGTATGTATCCAGAAGAAATATTTCCAGCAGTTACTTAATGTAATATGTACAGTATGATACAAATAAGATTGACTTTTCTGTTATTTTTTGTTGTTGTTGTTGTTGTGTTTTTTATTGCAGTTCTTGTCCATAATATGAAAACAACAGTGAGGTAAGCACAGAAAACGTAGAGCAGGCAACTATTTGCTATATCACACTAGTATTAAATGAGTTCTGACTGTCAGATTTACTAAAACTGCTGACAACATATGCTGTGATAATTCAGAAATGTAGTTTGGAGTAAAGAAACAATGTGCACTTCTGTGCATTTTAACCAATTACTGGTGTTGTTGCGCAACACCCCCCCCCTCCTTTCTGTCTCTACTGTCTCACTCTCTGCTTCCTCTTCTGAGAGGGGAGATGTGCTACCAGCTCTCCATCTAACGGGTTAATTGAGTTTCCTAAATCTGCCGGGATTTACCCTGTCCAGAACTGAAGTAAACTCTGTTTAAGCTGGTTTCGAGAAACGATTCACCTGATTTTTAACGGCCTACATCCAGGTGTCTCACCCTTCTTCCCTCTGTGAATTAGCCAGACTGAGCAGCCTACAGCCAACTAGTTTCACAGAGCACACCTGTTAACGGTCGCTCGTTCTCTATTTTACAACTTGCATTTGTTATTGAACCAGGTAGGTTTTAGTGACTCGGGCGAGTCCCAAGGATGTTGTTTTAAATTTGGGCTACCAGCAACCTATAAAACATTTTCCACCTCTTCCTCTCCAGAATCAAACATCACAGCTATTTTACAACCATCAAAGAACTTTAAGGTGACTCATTAACTGAATGTCCACAACATCTTTTAGATTTTCTTTATGCTAAATATTTTATTAGTAAGGCATTTTTGCAAGGGTCAGTACAGCTTAATTCAGTAGCAGAAATAATCAAATAAGTAAAATCAATCATCTAGTCTATCTTTCCCTACTGCTGACACTGAGAACTAAAAAAGGAACCTTTGAGAGAGACGGACGGAGCCTGGCGCCTCGAACCCCAGACCTGGCACGATGACGACGAAGAAGGTGCTGCAGCAGGAGGAAGACGCCGATCGATGAAGGCCAGGATCTCCGCAGGTCTGATGATGAAGAAGGTGTTGCAGCAGGAGGAAGACGCCGATCGATGAAGGCCAGGATCTCCGCAGGTCTGATGATGAAGAAGGTGTTGCAGCAGGAGGAAGACGCCGATCGATGAAGGCCAGGATCTCCGCAGGTCTGATGAGCCTCCTCTCCGCATGGATGGCGAGGTCACACAGGACTTGGTGCTGGCAGGAAAAAAGGCACCAGTTCTTCTTCTTTGTCTTTGCCTTTGTCTTCATCTTTGTCTTTGGGGTCTGAACCCAGCCGATGAGAGAAGTGCGATTTGAAGCCACAGGTTGTAGGGCTGACGGGTTGGTCCCCATGGCCGGACAGTCTTCGGCTCCGTGGCCCCGGCTCTTCTTCAGCTGCAGAGTTCTTTGTCCATCTCGATCTTGGCTCGAAGCTGCCCGGAGGATCCAACAAAAGGTTCCTCTTTTGCACCCACCTTATATAGGGTTTATCCACCCTTTCGGTGCGTTTTCATTGGCTGTCTGCTTAGACAGATGATCTCATATCCATCACTGTCTTACAGACATTATGTCCTGATGTCTGTGCTAATGTCTCAGAGTTGCTCAACCTCCTGTCCATTGCCTGCACAACCTTTCACCTACTCTCTAAATAAGGCGTTGATCATCTCTGCTCTCCTGTTAGTTCCTTGCCTTTCACCTTTCACCTACTCTCTACCTCCAACATATCAGTGATGTTTAATTGCAGTTACACCTTTTTACACCATTTCAAGTTCAATGTCAAAATCACATTTATATCACATTTATTTTCTTTAGCTTCTCTGATCTAGCATTCATTTATAATTTTATAACCATAACTTATTAATTATACTTATTATAATCTTAATGTGAGTTATTACAGATGTTTTCTGAAAAGAAACCAAGAATAATCCATGATTCTAATTATTTGATGCCAAAGTTACAGTTACTTGTTTTTCTTGTAAGTGTTCCCACAAATGTAACTGTAAGTATTATTACAAGTAAACCAATATTAATATAAGTATTTTACTTTGAATCTTATCAAATTACTCAAAATGTTTTAGATTTCATTCTTTAAAACTTTCATGCTTTGAAATAAGGAATAGTCTCAGCTATTTTTTATAAATCTGCAGGCTGGAACTTACTTCCTCTTTTTCCAGGAAACCTGCTTTTCTTGCTTCATGACTCTCTCTGACTGACTATGATTTCTTATGATTAAATAGAGAAAAGTAGAATTAAAGCAAAGTTTGCATGAGACAAAAACAACACACACAACTAGATTTATTTTATTGACACTTAAGTCTACTGTTGGGCCTAGATATCACTTGAGTGATTCATTTTAAAGATAACTTTATTTATTATTACTGTTAAACTAACTTTATTGACACTTAAGTCTACTGCTGGGCCCTGATGTCACTTGAGTGATTCATTTTAAAGATAACTTTATTTATTATTACTGTTAAACTAAAATCTCCAGCATGGGGAAGTGGGATGAGCTCGGATTTTCTTGACACTGGAGTAAATAAAATTGTAACAACAAAACTTTGTATCAAGGAAGAGGATGGCAAAGTAGACACTGGCACTGATGTTTTCTCATTGAGATAGAAAGCAATGTCAGATTTCATGTCCCATATAAATTAGATCTATCTGTTGATATAATATATAAAAACTGTGAATGAATATGACATGAATAAAATGTGTCTAAAGGTGACTTTTCCTTATCTGTTTTCATCCTTTGGAGGGAGTTCCCGGTGAATTATCAAAAGGCCCTGATGTGCTCTGTTTATTTCGCTGAACTTTGTATTTTTCTTTTTCTGTGATAAAATAGTGTGCTGACCCAGAAAACAGCTCCACACCCACAGGATGTGTAATGAGAAGGTCAGACCAACCTTAACTATTCATTAAATTTTTCACAACAATCAATAACACTTTATCTGTAACTTCTGTTGATAATTAGTCACAGGTGGTACGCCTATTTTAGTTGAAAGCTTGTTTCTTATTGCTTTCTTATGCTCTTGTCAGTATATATGCAGGAAATTTTTAAGAAGAAAAAAAACTGTCTAAATGTATGTAACATAAAAAAATGCATATATTGTCATGTATGGTTTTCCTCTCTGGAATTAAATGCATGTATGCCCTATAAAATATTTCTGCAGTGTTTATTTTGTCCATACAGCTGCTGATTATGCTCATCTGTAATAAGACTTGTAATATATATATAAAAGCTGGCATGAATCATCAGACTGCTTGGCTTTCTGTCAGGGGAGTGCTCAACCCTCAAACCAATTAGTTTGTGTACTCCCTTATGCTTAGTTATATTGTCTAACTCAGTAACTGCAGCCTATGTCTTTCTTAACTCACCACCTCGTAATCTGCCATATCTTTGTGTAAATAAAATAAAACAAACTTTCTGCTGTTCTGCTAAATAATTAAAATAAAGCTCACTAAAGTTGATATTGTGAGAACGTTATGTTTTCACTCTAAACAACTAAGACTTTTCAACTGAGAGGTAAATCCTTGTAAAAATGATTCTTACCCTTTATTTTTGGCACATTACAACACAAATTTTAATATATTCATTCATTTAATTTATTTCATATAATAGAGCAACATAAATTAATTAATAATTGAAATGTAGAAGAAAAATAGCTTGTTTTTAGCTTTGTTTTTACTAACAAAGAGGCTTACCATTAAACCAAAACGTTACATTTTGGTTTCACTTGAGCAGAACACCTTCTTTCACCTGTTTGCCTTGTCCTGTAAAGGAAAGTGTTTTGATATGTTCAAACCTTGGAATATTTTATAATGGAAATATATAATGTTTCAAACTTTTAATCAACTTTATCTCTGTCCTGCTTGGTTTGTCCCTGGGTGTTTGTTCACTTTCTGAATACAGCTGACCGCATTCAGAAGGCTTTTTTTTATTTAGGAATCTAACAGGAAAGGGGACTAACACTTTTTGCAATTTTATTTTTAGGGAAAATTGTGTTTCCATTTTAGATATTCTCCACCAGATTATTTTGTATTTTCATGCTAAAACTAGGCACAGGGTAACTTCTATGGCGACTTCTCAGATGTGGATTCATTAAAGGTGCAGATCTGGCAGGTTCATACATAAACATGTCCTGAGGTGGTGAGTGAAAAAAAACTGTAGACACTGTTCATTTCTGGTTATTAATACGTAAATTCAATTTCTGGGTTTCATTTCAGTGGTCTGCCAATCGTCTCTAATCAAACACTTAGAGGAACCTTTCTCGCCTTCTTGTTTGCTTTCATTACTTCTAGCCTCCTCCCAGCCGCCCCTTACTCCCTCATTCCTCCACTTCTGGGTTCCTCCTCCATTCTGACACTGATTAGAAGAGAAGAGACAAATTAATCTGGGAGCTCCAGGTTGCCAGTTTTCTCTTACGAAGGACATTCACTGAATTTTTATTGAAGATGCAACGTCAGCTTCTATAACAGCTAAGGGGCTAGATGCGTGTGCGTGTGTGTGTGGGCATGCATGTGCATGTGGGCGTGTGTGTGTGTGCCATACATAATCACCTTATTATATGGCTGTGAATAGAATAGAGAATTGATCTGATTAAAGGTTGAAAAAGAAGAAAATGTGAGGGGAGGGGCCTGCAGTGTGGAGCAGCTCTGAGTTAAACATGATGTCACAAGCAGGAAATTAAAGAAAGAAGAGGGTGATAAAGGATAGGATAGACAGAAGTGGAGAATGGAGGATAAAATGGGTAGAGAACAAATATGAAGTTAGACCAGAAAGAAGAACCTGACAGAAAAGCAGAGATGTAAAGAGAAAAATGTATTTGAGTAAACTTGTTCTGTCAGTGAAGTACTTTTTAAGCAAAATTAAAATGTGTAAAAATTTACAAAACTGTTCTAAAAGTTATATTTTGTCACTTACTTTACATAAATAAATTTTAGCATGTACTTGATATGTATTCCTGTCTTCATAATCAACAGAAGGCAGATGGATGCTTGCACTGAGCCCAGGTCTTGTTCTGTTGGAGGTTCCTGAAAAAAGTCACTCTGTGTCCTGAGGACTTGCATGCCAGTGACTGTGCAGTCAACTGGACTATCTTAACAAGGTAACATCTAACTCTTTTGAAATACAGGGTCAGCCAAATTCAGTTTTTTTTTTTGTTTTTTTTCCATTTTTTTCTCCACAGAGTTTTTGCGGCGCTAGTGGCTCGTATTTTTTTGACAGTAGGCAGACAGGAAGGAGGGTGAGGAGAGGGGGAAGACATGCGGCAAAGGTCGTCGGGACCGGGAGTCGAACCTGCAACGTCCGCGTCGAGGACTAAGGCCTCCAAACTCCCTGCGCCACCACAGCACGCCCCCAAATTCAGTTTTAAAATGGATTTGGATTTGTAATTGGATCAGAATTGGATTGGATATTGGATGTAATGGAATGAATTGGAGCAATATCAGTCTTGTGAAGTATCGTGTGATGGTGTGTGTGTGTGTGTGTGTGGGTGTGTGTGTGTGTGTGTGTGTGTGTGTGTGTGTGTGTGTGGGAGGGGGGGGTCAAGTGAGCCGTTGTACAAGTACCACTGGGGTTCATCAGATATAGTTTAAAAAATGTTTTCTTACTTTATGTAAATTAATAAAGACTATCAGCACAACATTTTGTATTATAATCTTATTCTTACAAGACAACAAAATGTACTTTATGATGAAGTAAGGTAACTAAAGTCCTTTCTCCATTGCCACTCTAGCCAGTTAATGTCTGGATCGGTTCTTTTGGATGTGTCTCCATTGGCAGTGTGTTCCTCACTATGTGGGCATGAACATGGGCAGCAACGTGGCGGGGAATGTGGTCACGTGGGCAGACAGTGAGGACGTAGGAACTGTGGTCGGCGCTCCAAAGATGTCATTTTGTATATGTACCTTGGGCATCCAGTTTCTCCAAAACCTCTCAGTATACTTGTTTGTTGCTGTCCAATTGACAAAAAGGTTTAGATCTGTAGGTTTCACCATCAAATTACTGAAAATGAAAAATGGTCTGGATGTTGTTGATGTAAATCTGCAGGCCAATCAAAGAATGCAGTCTGCTGTCCATCAACCTGGCTAGGTCCGGGTTGTATCACCCTTGAAGTGGTTCCAAAAAGAAGAACCTCTTAGTATCTGTATGTAGAGGAATCTACTGTAGCTGGGGCTGACTGAGGAAGAACAGGTTAAAGCCACACCCACAGAGAAGGGACTAAAGTGATTGCATAATAATATTTCCCAGTATAAAAACAAAGTCACTGCATTATCAGTCTGGAGTGACATTGCTGAGTTACTCCAGATTGATCCACAAAAACAAACTGCTCTTTAGTCGCACAGCTCCTCAATTAAACCATCCCGTTTTCCTACTCAAAAATACTCTGGATTCATCGCACAAATGCTCGAGCTCACAGTCATGCACCACACACATCAGCCAGTCAGCAATTCCCTGGGAGGCTCGGCACTAGATCATAATTAGAGCCAATCAAAAAAGAAGCGTACAGCCTGTTACTTCCTGCCAGCCGGTCAGTTGGTCCATCTGGCCATGCTCAGGCCGTCTGTGCTCCACTAACTCTCTCACAGCAAGCAGATAGATTGTTCTTATTTGGGTGGAATATGTTCAAGTCATGTTCTGACTCAGTTTTAACACACGGTACTACCTGATGCCATTACTAAGCACTTTCAAAATGATTTACAAGTGTGTGTTTGAGCATGTGTTATGTGTCTGAATCTATGTCCCTCTGTCATATCTTTGTGCTCCCAATCTGTACTTTCACTTTACTTCCAACTGTCCTTTTTTCTTTGTTTTAATTTTCTTTTCACCTCTCTTTATCTCTGTCTGTTCGCTTCACTGCCTCCTCTGTCCTGCTTCTCCTCCTTTCAGTATGTTCCTCCCGATACGTAATTGCCTTTCTCACTGACTCATTCTCTCCTCATTTATCTCCTGTCTCCCTGCATCTTTCTGATTACCTCTCTGGAATTCAGGTTTCCTCATCACTTTGCTCCACAAACAACTTTTTGCTCCATCTGTGTTGTGGTTTCATGACCTTCAAGCAGTTTGGCAGATTTATTCTAAAGCTTTTATGTCACAAAATTATTTGTTTTAATGTTCAACAATTGAGTTAGTTATTCCTAATTTATTACTTTGTTGAAGCACCTTTAATTTCATTTCAGTCATTTTTGTTAGGAGTCCAGCAAAAATGACTGACCCCAAGTGAGGATCCCACGTCCTCACTTGCTAATATTTGTCCCATCTGGTTGTCAAAGAATCTATCAGGTTGTCAGGACATCTCTTGTTCAAAGCCCTCTCCAGGAGAATTCACAGATCTTCTTTTGAAAAAAAAAAAAATATATATATATATATATATATATATATATATACAAAACCTTATTTTTTAAATTATGAAGCAAGTCTTTTGTTGATTTGACTGTGTGCTTGGACTCACTTTTATGCTGAAACATAAATTAGTGTTATTCTTCCAGATTCTTCTTGTGAATGTTTAGTCAGTTTTATAGAGAATATAAAAAACATATAGAGAATATAAAAAACCAATGTGACATGAAGCATAGATATGTCATTGTTTAATGTTTCTGCAGCTCTTTCAGTGTCGTTGGCCTACTGGCAGTTTTCCTGAAAAATGTATTTGCTATTCTTCCTATAATTTTGGTGAAACATGTAGTTTGTGTAATGTCCAGGTACCTTTGTTTAACTGATCCTTTAGATTCTCTGCAACCTTCATGCAAACTTATGGCTTTAACTGAAAGCTACAAGTGTGGAACAGTTAAGGAAACCCAACTGGGGCAGCAGAATCTTATTTCAGGCTAATCAGAGTCATAATTAATGGCAGGTGGAAACTCAAGATGACAGAAAGCTGAAAGTCAATCAGAAGGTGCTTCAGCCAAGTGTTTGTTTGCGTAGGCACTTGCATTATAGCAGCTTTCTTAAATATTTTAAATTAAACTTCCAGACAAACATAGTTCAGTTGAATAATGTTTACTTATTACTTATCCAAGTAATTTTTTTTTTGTTTAAAAAATCTGACATTTTTACAGGAATATTTATGGAGCCATGATGAGGGATCTGTGTACGATGGACACCATGGTGGGACTTGCTGGGAGAACCCAGTCAGATGTCTAGCTCATGTCCAGAAAGGCTATGTTTTCATTCTTCCCAGATTCTTTCAAAAAGCAGTTTTGGATTGTGAAAAGTAATTTTAACTACATTATTTGTAAATTTTAACAAATTTATCCTTGCATCCTTTTTTTTCTGAAAAGTGGTGTTTATTTTAGTGTTCAATGAGGCTCCATTTTCAGGCAGCGTGGAGGAGTGATGGTAGGATATACATGCAAGAATGTTGATTACTTGATAAGAACCATGTCATGTTCCGTGTTTTTCTGTGTGTTTATTTTGAGTTTCCTGTGTCTCCGTGTCCCTTTGATTACTCCCAGGTGTTTCTCATTCCCTGATTACCTCCTGTGTATTTAGTGTCACCTGTGTGTCTGTGTCTTTGTCGGGTCCTTGTCTAGCTGTCGTCTCACTTGGCGTCCTGGTCCCTGTCGTCCATGTGCCCAGTCTCTCTCCTATCCTTCGTGTCCCGGTTGCTACCGGCGTCGAGCCCAGGCTTCCACTCGGCCGTGTTGCCCGGCTTTTGGATTTGGTGGACTGAGTACTTGTTGGACATTATTCATTAAAGACATTTATTTCTTCACATCCTGGGTCTCCTGTCTGCTGCCTTCACCAACTCATACTGTTTTATGACAAATCAAGAGTACAAACGTTTAGGACTGTCCATTTTTTTGTCTTTGCTTCTCTTTGCATGACTGTTCTTGTATTAATCTGACCTATAAGTTTGATGTTAATGCTGCAAAAATCCTATTTTTAGTTATAAAACCCTATCCTAAAAGTCGTATTTGCAGAGTTGAAACCTTCTGATATGACTTTAATAGTGAAGACATTGACATACTGGAGGATAATAAGGGTCTGAAGGTTCATTTTAGACCTTTCATCTGTCAGATTATCATTTTCAAAACTCGTGAAATTTACCAATCTGGTTTTGTGTTTTTCTTACTAAAGGAAAGACTTAACATTTTATAGTTATCTTATTTAGTAAAAGACACACATTCACACCTTAGCTGTAATCCTTTATGTAATTAGTTTTCAAGCCCAATGAGGAAGAAACAGATTTGATTGATATTTACTTTGAAAAGTGTCAAAATAAAAAAACTAATTGGATAAGCAAATAAATGTCTCTTTGGCTTTAATGGGAAGATTTAACGTGTGTATTCATATGTGTTTTTTGAGATTCTCCGCCAACTCATGAATAAAGATTTGCTCGGAGTGCAGCAGCTGCTGTTCACGTTGGTCTGCTGTCAGACTGGTTTCCAGCTCTACCTAATTATAATGCGTCTGAAAACAGCTGCTTATATTTTAAGCATCTTTACATAATACAATATCAATGGATTTTTAGCTTTTGTCAGAGGTCTTAATGAGAAATATTAGACAGCAAACATCTCAGCAGAAGCACACATCTGAAAGGAGAGTATCTGTTTAATTTTCTAGGGCTTCGTGTTTGACGGGAGAAAAATGTACTTGAGATTTCAAGGTTTAATGAGAGAACAAAAGGAAGTAAGACCTGAACAAAAAATCTTCTAAAGCCACAAGAGAATCACATTAAAAAAGATCAAACAAGGTACAAATAGAAAATAAAGCCTTTTGGTCTTGCTATTCCTTCTATTCATGGTCATCTAATTCACTTAGCTGAAAGTCAGTTCACTCTCTTACAAACCACATAAAATGAGGTAACAAGGTTATTTTTGATTAATTACCTACTGGCTTTATGCACACAAACCTACATAAATCTTGTTAAGGCTAAAAGCAAAACTCTGATTAACTTGTCAATCCTATTTTCACCCTTTTTTCACCCTAACAGTTTAATTACACTGGAGAAAAGAATGTTTTGTAAAAAATTATTTTCAGCAAAATAAACGTGCTAATTAGTTGATGTGAACCTGAGGAGACTTATTATTGTGTCCTTCTTAGCTAACAGAAAAGATTTGATGGGTTTAAGGATAAACTTTGCCAAAGTTTTGATTTAATGCAGATAAATACTTTATATATTGAGTATCCATATTTACTTTTCACAAACTGAAATCTAAGATTATCAAATGATCAAATTAACTGATTGATTTCTTTAGTTAACCAGACTGTACAGGTTAATGTTTGGGTATATTGTTACTTGTTTTTGAATTTCAGTGTCAATTCATTAGAAAATTAATTAATGTGAAATTCACAAAACTCAAAAAGAAATATTTAAGATATTGATAGTCAACTCAAAGAGGTTATGTAAAGCTTCTAAATTGTTATAATAGTAAGTTCAGCATTATCAAGAACAACAAAGTGTCATACTAAATTATCATCATGTCACATGAACAAAATACATCAGAAAAAAATACATGTGAACAATAAAAAAATAGAATGTTTGTCAAAACATTCAACAGGAATGTCATTATTTGATTACCTCTGAACAGATAAAGCAATTTGGTTGATCACAAGATAGCAACTCCATGCATTTAGACATCTGAAGGCGATGAAGGCAAACTGTTTAAACCAAACATCACAAAAGGGAAGAAAGTGCATTTCAGTGACTTTGTAGTTGACATGGTTGTTGAAGTCAGACAGACAGATCTGAGTATTTCAGAAACTTCTGATCTTCTGTGATTCTTCATGCACAACCATCTGAACATCGCTCAAAAAACAGAAAATATGCAGTGAGCGGTGATTGTGTGGACAAACATGTCTTGCTGATGTCAGAAAAAAATGGGACGACAGATGAGATAATCTTTTGCACCTTAAATTAAGTTTCTGATGTTGTTTTTTGTTGTGAACAAAAACTGTTAATTTAGATGCATGTAAGACAATGTAAAACAGTGGTTGTGCAGAAGTCGGTAAGCTTTTGAAATAACCTATAACCAATTAATGCTTTCCTACTCCTTCAAATTGGGATTAAAGACTTCTTGGGTATTTACTCTTTAAAAGTCTTATACATGAATATGAATCTGCTTTGATTCAACTAGACTAATCATCAAGAGCTATCTATCTATCTATCTATCTATCTATCTATCTATCTATCTATCTATCTATCTATCTATCTATCTATCTATCTATCTATCTATCTATCTATCTATCTATCTATCTATCTATCTATCATAGATAGATAAGTGTTATTGGGTGAATGGACTTTGCAATTTGTACTAAAAGTTCCCCTGTAGTTTATGGTTGACGAGAGTACTTTAGATGTCTTCTTTGTGTCCAATTGTGTTAAAATCTGGTGACCGTGAAGGTGATACAATATGATTCAAACATTAACCTTTATCAAGCAATTCAGTGACCCCCAGTTGTACACAGGAACCAGGCACTGTCATTTTTGGAAAAAAGGACTACCTTCAGACTAAAATGCTTCGTCATGAAGTGCTCCTTATTTCCATAAATGAAAAGTTGACCCAGAACCAGTGAAATGGTTCAGATCATGGGTCTCCTCACATTGGGGACAGCAGCTCGTCTCAAATGTAAACATTTCTCTTGTCCTTGAGTCTGGTTTTTAGATCACCTTATAATCATTTCTAAATATCTTGAACAACAGTGCTGCTTACATTTTCTGTGTAATTAGCATCAAACCAAACCTACTGACCATTTTAGTAATTAGAATTTTACTGTTTCTTTGCTCTGGTGCGTCAGAATCAAGTGTTCACCACAGCCACTGTTTACTGATGACTCTCTCAGCTCTAACTGCAGATGTCACTGTAGTCCCTGTAGTATTAAAGCAGACAGCTGAACAGTCTTGGTGACTACAAATCCTGCCCTCTGTTTCCTAACAATAAACTCTCTTTCAAAGTCACTTAGACCTCTTTCTGTTACTCAGCATTTTTTAAAGACAAAAAGGGAGTCATTGCTGGATATTGATGACCTCATCTCACCGCATATCTCCCTGGTTTGTCTGAATTAGTTGTTTCCCTTCTCATTTATTCACTTGAACTGCTTTTTTAAAATGCCTTCAAACAAAATACAGCATCCTCCTAGCCCACTGGCAGCCCTAGTCAAAAAGCATAAAATACAGATCCTTAGACTACACCATCAGAGTACATTTATATTGTGAGGGATAAAAATCTTCCCTGACAAGAAACAACAACACAGAGTAACTTCTGTGTTGTTTCAGCCATCTGGCTATAATTAATATCCTGCTCACAGGCCCTGAGGCCGTCCAATTTCACTTTTCTGGTAGGTTCCACCAAATTGTTATGTGAAACATCTGGATATTTCATAGATGGATGAACGGATGGGTGGATGTTTTAAAGAGTTCATTTTGCTATGCACTCCACTATATTTTCTTTTGGAAGAGAAAGGCCCACAGCATCACAGATCATGTCCCACATTCGACAGTAGATAAAAAGCATGTTTATAAATATGTATCCTTTGTTTCAGGAAGATTTACCTGAATTGTTTGTTTTCAGAGTGAAATTAGGCTGCTGCAATGAATGACTCATATTTTTCCATATCTTAAGAAGGATTAGCAATAAGTGTCGAGAGCACCACACGTTGCATTTTAAGACAACTTACAAGCTAGACTTGGAAATGAATTTACAGAGTCAGATTTGTGATGCTCATGAGAGTTGAAAGACACAGCCAGATATGAATAATTAGTGCATCCTCATAGTTCTGGTAGAGCTGTGACCCCATAAAAAACAGGAATAAAGGTTACTGTGGGCTTTCTCTCATTATCGGCAGCATGTAGCTATTATCCTACTACTGGTTTGGTGTCTTTAATACATGAGATTAAGATTCATGCCACATGCATTTTAGCTGTTGATTACCCTTATTCGAAGGCCATTTACTTTGATAAGATTAAATCAAAAAAAGACATGAAGAATTTCAGTCTTTATCATAGTAAAATGTAAAGGGATGCAAATGATTGGCCATGTTCAATGGATTGGCAGTAGGTGTTCTAGAAGAAGCAGAATAAACTGAAAGTGGCAGTGATGGTATACACATATTGTGTTCAAAGCCACATTGAAAAGTTACAGGTTTCAGTTGAGAGTCAAAACTGCAGTGCAGAAACATAAAGATGGGGCAACAGCATTTTAACAAACATTGGCCAGATCTATTGCCATTTCTGAATGGATGCAGAAGACAACTGGAGAGGGGCAGATGGAGAAAATCCCAGATTATAAAGCAAAAACTCAAAATCCTAGTGCCAATCCATGTGTCTAAATGCAAAGTCATTAAACAGAATCAAATCCCAAATCAGGTGTAGCTACTGACATCAAGATGAATTAAAAGCAACTTACAGAGGGATCCGACAAAAAGCATGGACAAGAAAACAGGTTTAGGAGAAAATAAAACCACAGGACCAGTTCACTGAACCACTGAGACAAGGACTGCTTCACACAATCTGGCAGAGAGCAGGTGAAACAGAAGGGTAGTTAAGCAGAGTGGAACAGGTGCAGAAATTAAGGCAATTATGAATCTGCAGAGGTGGTGCCTTCATCAGTGAAGACAGGCTCAAACTGTGACAGGTTACTATTCATTGCTGTGGCTTCGCAAATAACTATAATAATGTAGTGGTAATCAGCTTATGAGTGCTGTTTAAGAAAGAATGTCAGGTAGGTTGATTGACGTGTTTGGTCATCCTCTTCTCATTTAGAGTTGTAGTAGACATTTAACAACAATATGGTTCCAATTTTTTTCCCTAAATGTTCTAAAAATGTGCATTTTTAGAATATAACAAAAGCGATCTCATTTGCAAGTAACCTAAATTTTTTTGATATCTTCTTTTAAGTCCATCTTTAGTCACTTTGTTGTTTAAGTATTTAAACTTTTTTTTCCCAGAAGTTGATTAGGGATTTCACTCAAATCATTTAAGTTTGATCAAATGTTTTTTTTCTAGTTTTTCTTTTCTTTTTCTTTTTTTTTTTTTTTTACATCCTCTTTATGCTCTAACTGGGCTGATTTCATTCTAAACGGCATCATCTCAGTTTTTGTCACTAGATTAATCAAAGTCTATATCTTGTATGGATGAGGAGATCATGTTGGAACTTCTTTTGGTAAGAAGCAAAGTTTCTTTTCCCACCATCATTGTTGACAGTTGCAGTATCAGCCTACCAACAAGGTGGCCTTAATTTAAATGGAAATGAGTTATTGGTCCTTTTAGGTCAAGGATCGGGGACCCAATCAGTGCTGGTGTATCTATTGAGCCTTTGCAAAATTCATTCATATGTGTGCATCTTGTGTTGTTCCCTTTTGAGTAGTCACAGTTTGATAGTTCTTAAAATCTTTTCTGAGAATATCCTGGGCATCATGCTGGGTTATTTAATGACCGACTCTAGGTTTCAAAGTTTTGTAAAATTTAAGCAAGGACTGGGTGTGGAAAATTTATCAAATTTAAATAAGAGTTATGTACAAACTCTTTGAGGGGAAACATTAGAAATCAATCTGAAATTAAAATCAGAAAACAAAAGTAGACAAAATGTAGAAATAAAAACAATGTTAATTGATAAACAAGCCAAAAAGTAAAGTTCATAAAAAAGCAGATTTTGAACTTTTAAGTCAGTCAACAAATTATGTTTTATTTTTTATAACATTTGGTATCAGAAATAACTTTCTGATATGTAATTTGTATTAAGAAAATGCTTTTTTCAAATTCAAAAACACCTTAATGATCCCAAAGTGGTGATTTAAGTTTACATATGAATGTGTCTATATTTTAGATATCTCTTTGTTTTGAGTTTAGACAAAATATGGCTAGATTCCAGTAATAGTCATTAGCAAAAATGTGTGTGCAGATGTTATAAATTGCCTAGTGGCTTCCATTAATCATGAACAATGTCCTTCTTTCTTCGCTTGTTACTTCAAATGTTCCTTATATCCTAAGACATTATTTGTCAATATTTTTCAATTTAATGTTGTTTTTCAAAAGTCTTTATTTTTCTACATTACTGTACGGATCTCTGATTTACCTACTCTCAAAATACTGCCAATCTTTTTTGTTAGAAAGGTTGCTGTTTGACTACATAGTCATGCTTCTTCTCGGAGGAAATGTGATGTTTTCTGATGCCAATGTCACTGTTTCTGACAGTCTGTCACAGTTCTGCTCATAAGTCTTCCAGGTGGAGCTCTGCACATGATAGACACAGATGGAGTCTTCCAGCCACGAAGAGCAACTGAAGGAAAACAACTCATTGAGACTCACAGGCTGTCAACCTCTAAGCAGTGAGCAGGCATCAGAGAAAAAGGCCAAATTTGGAGTCAAAATTTGCAACTTGTTTTGCCTTAAAATGTTTATGCGTTCAAATTATTGTAATGTTTTCTACAGAAATAGTGGACTGTGAAGGACTAACTCTTAGGAAGTAATTAAAACCAATTCCAATAAAATATATCAAATTAATCAGTTTTCCATGAAGGAACTTGATTGATAAAATCATTATTTTGTATAAAAAATATCTTGCTGCATTTCAATTGACCATATCATTGCACAATTTGACATTTTGAAAATAAATCCACTAAATGGAAAAACTTGTGTTTTGATAAAAACGTCTGGCGCTAGAATGATTTGGGCTTTTGACTGTATTTAAATGACTTTATTTTACAAAACTGCAATGGAAACACACTAGTCACATGATCAACAACCAGATGTTGGCAATGGCGCAAACCACGAAAAAGAAGACGACAGGAAGTAGTTGAAGGAACGTGGAACGGCATGTTTGTTGATGACTTATCGCATGAACTAACTTATTCACATGTGACTTTGACTGTGTTTCTTATTTAACAGAAACAAGATAATTGCAAATACATCCAGTCCAACACCATAGAGTTAAATCTCCAGGGAATCTGAGAAATGGGAGAGTACACCGGGAAGGATAATGCTAGCAAAATTTATGATAAAAAAGCAAGTGACAATAAATGGGATTAAGTTTAGTAAAGCAGATTTATTCCATCTGGAAATAGTTAGTCTTAGCCATGTTGGTTCACTATACTTTTGTCTTTTTTAAAATGAACTATTATTAAATTTACCCGTAACTCTGAAGAATAGTGTTTTTATATGATTCCAATTATGACACATCTCTGGGCAATACAGCAGCTAAATGGATGTGAGGTAGTCTTGGCCTAACCAAAGAGAATCAATCATTCAGTCTTCGAGTCAGAGACGCTTTGATCAATGTGTTATATCACACACCAAGGTTATTTATCAGCCCAACCAACTGACACAGAAAGTATTTTCTTTCAAATAAAAAAAATGAAACGCTGAGAAGACACAAATTGGTGCTGTGATGCGTGTGATGAACAAACAAAACGGCAAAAGTGTTTCTGCATCCAGATGCAGTCCCACTTTCACACTCCCAGATTCGCTTTCACATTCACAATACTGTAACCAACACAAGTACACTAATCAGCTCCTGCAGCTTTGGTCTATAAATAACATTTTTCTGCCAGCACATGACAATTCTGTGGTAGCACCACAATACGCAAGTGACGAACCATGAATGAGGTACTTGATCTAATTTTGGATCGCAGCCCTGATGAGGATGAAAATATCGAACTTGAAGAACAAGCACTGCAAGAAAGAAACTTGCTGAAATGCTGAATATGATCCACACTGTTACTGCTGTACTGATGAAGAGGCACAAATAATGCCACATATTCAGAGATGAGTTCACACACATGAATGCTTTCTGAACCCTATCTTCTACTTTCCAAAAGCTGTTCTATTATCACATATTATATATGTTGTTTTAATAATTTGAAAAATCCTTCATGTGTGATTATACGCAAATCTTTGAAAGAGACAATAAGTTTGTAATTTTTATTGCCTATGAAAGAGCCTTGCCAAATATCACTTTGTTCCGCAACTTTCAAACTAAACTTTTAGATTATCTGAACTAATAAAAGCTATAAAATCTGAACTAATTAAGGAACACAAACCCAGACCAAACCATGTACTTAAAGAAAATGTCATCTTTGCCCAAATGAAGGTGAACCTGATCAAAAGGGAATATCTTAAATACCAATGAAGATATTAATCAGCACATCTTAATATTAACCATGTGTGAGAAATGATTGTATGCCTTTAATTGGTCATTTCAAGAACTGCTTGGATAAATGCCATTTCGGAATATTCTTTTTATGTAAGAGAAATAGCTTACTTTACTTTCAGACTTACTTTTATATCATATTCACATTGTTAAATGCTTCAGTCCTAAGAAAAAGAAATTTACAATAATTAAAATTTCAGTTAGATTTCAGAGAGAAATTAGCATCTAGATGCTGCCAATTTAATTCACCGAATCACGTGAAAGTGCTACTTCTAAAAAAAAAAAAAAGCAGCTTTTGGCATTTCCTGCTCTGGTGCATGCAGATGTACTAACACAATGCCACTCATTATTGACTTTAGTGAAGCCATTACTGCTGTGCATCAGTGTAGTCTGGTTCATAAGGTTATCTTCAAACAATGATGAAGGCATTATTCTACAATGATAAACTTTATCAGTGTGTAAAATCTCTAAACAACTTCATTCCAAACCACAATGCTAAAAAAACAACAAAAACAAAACAACAAAAAAAAACTAAAGTTAATATTTTAAATGTATAGATAATTTATAGATAACCAAAGCTTTGTCATACAATTTTAATGGCTTGCCCCAAATCATAAGATGTCCGAAATACCTGAAAGCACAACGACTGTAACATATTGATTAATGCAACAACAAAAAATATCTTACTTGCAGTTTTTACTCTTGCACATTATTATATGTCGCCTCTGTATTTGTAATAACGTTTCTAAAAAAAAAAAGGAATACCAGAGCTAATACTAGCTGGAGGTCATGCATATCCAGTCAGTGTCCAGAGATTATTGATTCCACTTTATTATTCCACAGGTGCTGTAACACCTGAGGGGATAATAAAGGATATTTCTATTCCATTCTATTGGCTGACTGATCTATCACAGATGGTCTGGAGTTGTTAAAATGACTTCTGTTCAATAAATCTGTCCCCCCTCGGGGTTTTATATGTTATTGGCTCTCGTCACGTGCGGGGCTCCCCGCTAAGACTCGCGGCGGTGCATCCGTTGATTGGGCGCCTCTTCCTCTCTGTCTCCACCCAGCAGCGTCCCCTGCCGCCGCGCGCTGCCACACCTGCATTAAACGGGGGAAGTCCGTCGATGCGGTGAGCAGGCGAAGGAAAGAAGCTGAGTCTGCGGACGGAGAGCCAACCGAGGCGGCGAGGCGGGCACTACAGCCGCAAGGATCGGAACATCCTGGTCCAAAAGGCTGCAGGTGCTCAGCGAGATACAGCTGTGGGACTTTACGTAGCCCATGGCTGAATATTAAAAAAAGGACCTTCACGGCTCAGAAAGGAAGACATCAGACTGACAAACCAAGTGCGCAGGTAAGACTCGTTTAATAATCCAGCATCCCTAAAGAATGGAGCTGTGCTGTTGGGGTCTAACTTTTTTCCTTTCTAAATCAAACTTATTTAATTTGACTGGTTTAAACTTTAATGTAAGTTTTTTACTATCACATTAGAATGCTTTTTGAATGTTTTAATTTTGCGTGTAGGATTGACTAGTTACCTAATTATTTAGATAATAAACAGCCCTTTCGTCTTTAGTGCGTTTTGTGTATTATCTATCTTTCCTTTTCCCTTTCTTTTTTTTCTTTCTTTTGGAAGGAAATTATTCGTTTCAAATAGAATCTAGTTAGGGCTTATTGTATGATCTTTAAAGTGCTTCAGCGTGCTTAGCTGTGTAAAATAAAACCTCAGCAATAACCATTATGATGTGCCTTCTAATCATGCTTCACAAAACATTAATTTAACATTGTTACATAAAGTTTTTACTTTGTGGGTAATTTTCCTGACAGGAATAAATCTACACAATACAAACTTTTTAGCAATTTCAATAAAAATCTTTCTAATATTTTAGGAATCTGGATGGAGTTCCTCTAAAGCGATATACCTCTGCCTTCTTTTATAAACTGTGCTGTTCTGTTCCATCAAAACAAGGACGTAAAACATGATGTCAGTAATGAAACACACCCTAACCTTTGCACTGGCAAGGCCTGCAGTCTCAAAATGCTTACTGTAACGCTGAAATACACTGTATCTCATCAGTTCATAAGGCTACTGTCATATCAGTTTTGCTGCATTGTGGAAAATCCATAAAAACACACATAAAGGAAGTGTTGTTGAAGCTGTATTCAATATTGCAATTGGAACAGGTCGATACATGGTTGCACGGGCATGACCCCCAATGGGCTGCTATTATAGATCGGTCATAATGTTGATGGGAGATTAATCATGACAGGGCATATGAAGTAGGCTTAACATGCATGCAGTCAACCTCAGCCTTCTGAAAACACTCCTCAGTGCTTCTAAGGTGACGTCTGATGCTTAAAACACAAGTCAGGCCGAAAACAACATGTGATAGTCCTCGTTAAGAAACAGCCTGAAGTCAATAAGAAGAGCAGGATGAAAGAAGCGGAGAAAAAAAACAACAAAGTGAGTCAGTAAATGAGTGTGTGTTGAAGTTACGGGACCAAAATATGTGTATGTGTGTGTAAGAGATGGACATCACATACACTGTGGAAGTAAAGGGTAGATCATAATATGAGATATCCTCCAGGGATTTTTTGCACGTGCACACAGTCTAGCATGTAGGGTGTGGGCAACAGCAGTCGTATTGATTGTGCTCACTTCTGTCCCTGGGCACATTACAAGGCTACTAATAAACATAATCAGTTTCACACAACCCTGCAAAAGACTACAATGACTTCTTTTTTTAAAAGATTTTCTCCTAAATTTGTTCCAACATCACTTAGGTAATGCATTGTTAGCATTTTGTTACCCTTGAATACCCAGAAAATACGTATAGCATAACATTATTTGTTTGGATAAATAAAATAGCTGGCATAGTAATACGACATAGTAGTATTTTAGGCATAGTAAATTATTTCAAAATTGAAGCCTTATCAAGAAAGAACATAAACAACTCACAGTCTGCAATTTGTAAGTTACCCTGCCCCAGGGAAAAGCATGGCCACATGATGAGGATATCACTTTCATTCCAAGGATGGTGTGTTCAGTGTTTTCTTTTATATATATATATATATATATATATATATATATATATATATATACATATATATATATATATATATATATATATATATATATATGTTTTTATTTTTCACTATATACACCATACACTTTGTATTTAAACCACAAAGCTTAACTTTGGTCCCATCTGACAAGAGCCCTTTCTTCCATATGTTTGCACTGCCTCCTGTCTTACTTGTTTCCTTTTCTCAACAATTTTACAAGCTTACAACTTTTCAATAAACATGAGATTTATAAAGTGAATTAATAATAGTTCTGTTATCCAGTTTCTCTCGCCTAGAATTTCACTATTGACTTGGCAATAATGATGACAGAAAGTGATTTCTCTAAAAATAATTCCCATTTTCTCCCTTTTAAAAATCAAAACTGCATGTTAATTAAAGAACATAGTCAGTTTAAATTATATCAGTCCAATTTTGACAGATTTGTATACTGCAGTTATCTTGCTTATATCAGCATAGCTTCATCCAGATGCCAGAAAAAGCTTTAAGTAATCTTTTTGGATTTTAGAACACAAAATGAAATAAGATAAAAGTTCTCAAATTTCAGACTGTGCTGTTTTTGAAGAATATCCGTTAACATTAGAATAATGCAGTTAACAAAGGAGCTCCTGTAGAAGGCTGTATTACAGAGGTATATTAGAAGCCTCTGACTGAAGACACTCAGGTGTTGTATATCATTGTCATGTACAGGCTCATCAGGGTGTTTTGTATTGTTCTTCATTTTATGAAGTAATGTCCAGAGGTTCTACAGCGGTCTCCTGAACAGAAGCAGGATTCTTTATCACCTCATTTACCCTTTTGAAGTCACTGCCTGTGATGCTCTTACACCAACAGATGATGGCAGAAGATTTCACAAGAGAATTATGGAAGATATGCAGCATCTTGCTCTGCGCAAGATCTCTGCGCACTTAAAGATCTAGAAATCTTTAAGCACGCAGTGAATTTTAAAAAGCAATGCTAGGTGAAATTAGGAAAAAAGCAGTCTTTCACCCATAATCAGCAGCAAAGTGGCAGAAGGAGACTTGCATGTTAATTGGTGAATTTATTGCTGTTCTAATATTCACAGCTGTGCATGGCCATAGGGAACAACTGGCTGGCCTGCGTTTTTATCTTTTAGATTTTTCTTTTAAATTGAGAATAACTGAGACATCTATTGGGTCTATGTGCCGCGAGTTATACACATCACTCTGTTTCTTTACTGACGGTTTAAAAAGAGTCTGTTGCGTAATTATATGTCAGTCACATCACCACTGTATCGACCTGCAGCTTCTTCAGTTCAAATATCAAAGACCAACCACTAAATCCAACTTTATGATTATCAGTTGTTTAAGTGTATTTATGGTTAGGGGGATAAAACTCCTGGTCATTTAGTTAATTTGCAAGTTTGTACTTTTACAGTTTTGATCATTTTGTACCCAGAACTGTTCTGGATGCCAAATGAGTTTTTGTACCAGCTGTGCACCAATCTGTACCAGCCTTAAAGATGCTCCATATCAACTTTGATTATCTATAATATAAAGTACTATTTAATAATCTGGTCACATGCTGGTGCTAGGAAATGGGGTTATGTGACCCATATGAATTATATCTGTCTGCAGGAAGTCATCCAAAGTTATTTTGGGTTGATCAGGGCTCCTAATCTCTCATATTTGATAAGAGTCAACTGATCCAAACAGGGATTAAAACCACAGTAAATGGACATTGTGTTTAATATCAAATATTCAGTAAATGATATACAAAAGATTAAATTCTTAACAAGATTAAACCTTTTTAATGATTTTTATAATCTTTTTTTGACACTAGTGTCATTTATTGAATAGTAAATAGAGTGGAGAGAGAGGAGGAACACATGCAGCAAACAGTCTGAGACCAGGAATTGAACTCAGGACATCGACGTCAAGGACTGTAGCCTCTGCACATGGTGCTCATGCTCTACCAACTGAACTGCCCAGTGCCCCTGATTATTTAACTCTTTAATGAATCACCATACCTAACTACCAAGACAAATACCGGTAAACTGATTATGCAATGGTTAAGTACATAGGTACGCATTGACCCAGATACAGGTACAAAATGAAAGGCTGGAAATGTTAATGGATTCATCCACATTGGGTGTATTGTGAAAAGAACAAAAGCACAGTGTTGCTTTTAATTCTTAATAGGCACAATTTGCTGTCATGAGAGCTAAACGTAAAGTTTTGCTTCTGCTATTTTGACAGGAAAATAAAAATGTACATTATGCACTTAACAGCCTCCTGTCTTTGTGCAAAGAAAAATGGGGGAGGATGGTTACCAGGGTGTATCTACACAGATTTCCTCCCTTTGCCTCAAAACATATTTGGCCAGTTTATTGTGAAGTGAGGGTGAGCCTATGAGTGTCTGCCCCTGTGAAAACCTTGTGATTGACTGATCCTTGCTGTACTTTACCTTGTGCCTGATGGCAGCATCTTTGGCCTTGAAAACAATAATATATGTACACAGAATGTATCACATGACCTCCAACCAAAACTGTATTGAATCAGATAGTGTTGGGCTTTATCTTTATCAACAGAAACTGACAGTCTTCTTATGTTAAACTGATAAAAATTTATATAAGCAGTCTTACTTTTTTTAAGACCTAGGCTTTTACTGGTGACATGCATTTCTGTAAGACCTTACTGAGGTGGAATAGATAATGTTGACACAGGAAAACAGTTGTTTATGTTAGCATATATTATTCCACAAGGGCATTTGAGTCAGACAATCTCTTACTTGGATCCAGATGAGGATCTGTGGCAGTGGCAGGCAATCTTACCTCCTCCATCTACTCACCTTGTCTGCAGCACCAAAACTCCAACAGGCAGCACAAACGAGAAACACAGAGTGGCCACTGAGAGGAGGTCTGGTGGTGAGGCAGAGGAGCATAGGAGCAAGGTGCCTAAAGCTGCAGCTTTATGCCAGATAAGTAGGTGTAGGAGGGAAAAAGATGGAGATAAATGTGTGTGTGTGTGTGTGTGGGGGGGGGGGGGGGGGGGGGGGGGGGGGGGGGGGGGGGGAGGGGGGGTGCATGTGATTAGTGTGTCAGTGGGGAAAAGTTGGTAGTTTTCTGGGCTGCCCAGAGGCTGTTTTCAAATGTTTCAAATCTGATTTGATAAAAACATTGTCTTTATGGCCAACTATTTAAATGTAGAAACATAGAATCTAGCTAGAGACATGACATTGCCAGCTGGCAGAATGAGAAATCTTAGTCTAAACAACAGGACAGGTGAAAAACAACATCCATTTGTACTTCAAAATAAGCCTTAAGCCTAGCCACATCAGGATTTCATGGGTAACACATTTCCATGTTCATAGTGAAACCTTAAACCACTAAAGGGACTGGAAGGCACTTTGCTAGACAGACCTGACTTTGTTCAAAAGTATTATATTTTAATAGCCATAGATCTCATGACAAAAAATCCTGTTACATCCCAAATACTCTACTATATATCTTGTATAATATACAATTATTGTCTTGCAAGTTTACAAACATACTTTTAAAGTTTTAATGACCAGTAGTTGTCAAACCTTTTAAGGGTTTTTCCAAGTTTTCTGCAGACTATGCTGAGTTGTCTCCCATGTTCAAACTTTTGTTGGTTCTTTATCAAAGTAGTAGTTTAAGGGCGTTCACACTTATGCAACCAGGTTTTTGAATTCCCAGATGAAGAACTCATGATAGATGTGACATTTAAGACAGAAAACTTTCTAAAATGTTTTGTGTAACACTCAAATACAAAACCCTGTTTGTATCATGTGAGTGTGTACACTTTCTACTGCAGATAAGATGTTAGCGAGAACCTCGGAGACAGTTACAGAACAGAAGGTGCTGTTTTGGTAAAAAGTATTTCTGTCTTTCTGCCTCTCTTAGGTTTTCCTTTGTGATCCCTAACAGAGAGGACAGTGACACTGACTCGGCCATTGTCTCTGCACCGTTTCCGGATAGAGTGAGGCTCCCCAAGGTCCTTGCCTGTCCATTGTATCAGGAGAGAGAGAGAGAGAAAAAAAAGAAAAATCCAGCTTGTCTACATAAAGACCTATTCAGCATCATTCCTCTTGGCTGACAGTAACAGAATCCACCAAGAAAAGCAGTGTCCTTAGCCCCGAGCAATTCCCTTCATCCTTAGCCCCTTCTTCTCAAACCGCTTTACACCTATTCCTCCTCCTCAGCCTCAATCCACTTCCCAGCCTTATCCCCTATTTGAAGTCCCACATGACAGCTCAAAAACATCCGTTACCCTACCAATCCACACGAGCCTGCTCTCCTCTCCCTCCAGCCCCTGTGGCGCTTGGCACCAGTGCCCATCACATAGACAGATGGAGCCAACCCTGACCCCTCTCTTCGCCCATGGGGACGCCAAGATATTCAACGCCTGAGTAAAGGAGAGGGGCGGGGGTTGGAGTGAGAGTGAGCGTGAAGAAAAGGAACAGGAAGAGCAGAAGGAGAGCATCACACTGTCACCACGGCAACACATCACACAATCTCCTGTGGACTCCCCATCAGCTGTAGTCGATGCTCTCGGATAAAATCACGCCCAACGGGAAGTTCAGCACATGTTTTCCCATTGGCATGTTTTTACTTTGGGTGTTTGACAGAACAATCTTCCTCTAGCTTCTTTTTGTCTGGGCAAGGTGTCATTAAAAGGAAACCAAAGATATAGGAGGAAAACCATTTTTCTATGACATACAGACTCTGAACACTAATTTCAGATAGAAGCGAGCACCAAATGGAAACAGACTGAGAAAACTGAGTCAATAATTTGTTTCACCTGAGGAAACCAGAAGAAACAAATCTTGTGGGACTTCCCACACTGCGGGTGTGCTTTTCCTTCCTGTTACCTGTGACATTCATATATGCAATACATTAATTGCATGGGTATTAACTTTGCGCAGGAGCATTATCAGGTTCACTTTCCTGATGCCAAACTTTTCCTGTTTGGATCCTGTTTTATACATTTCTCTGCAGCTGATCAGGACTCAGATGAGCATACAATGCCAGGCAACCAATTTTAAGAGAGCCACGTTCCACAATAAATGAAGTGCTAATAGCCAGTGAAATGAATCCAGCTGGCCAACATAACAGAGAGGGGAATACCGGCATCCCAAAGCTTCCCAGGTAATTGGAGTGGAGTATACAGTGTTTTACTCTGAGGCACAGCTCCTCTCATGACCTAGTAGGCTGGAAACATGGAGGGGATGCAGAGAAAAGGAGACCGAATGATACTCTGTGTCCAGGGTTTACAGTTACAATGTCTTTTGAGAGTTGTCATCTTCACTCTCTGTGAATTAGCATAACAAAGACTGTTAGGACTATTAATGTCTATCTGACTTTTTTCACTTCAGTTTATACTGAAGCATCTGGAACACATTTACTATTCCTGTCATCTAAGAGACAAACATTTTTAAAAATGGTATCTTTTAGCATCAGTCATTTAATCACAAGTTTTGAAGTGTGCAGTTTTCTACTGGTTTTTAATGGTACTTCAGAGAGTAAAAGACATTGATATGATCCGCAATTAGTAATAGTTTAAGTGCAGAATAATTGGAGTACAAGGCAACTGAGCATGGAGCCAAAGCTGCCAAAAACGATGACATTACATTGAAAATACTGATGTTGAGCAAAAATGCTTAACACAAAATACTAAAGCCCACATTTCTATAGAGAAACATTTGAATGGCACTTTGTTGAGTGAAGGGAAGGAGGCCATTAGAAATCTTGTCTAAGAGTACTATCTTGAAGACCTAATAGTTACCCATAAGATAGATGTCATTTCTTCTCCCATTCTGACTAGTATTCTTACTTTATCTTGACAATATATACTTACAGTTATCACTATCTGTCTTCGCTGTGACATCATTATTCCTGAAGGGAGTTGTAGATTTTTTCTTCAAGCCTAAGCTCTCCTGATTCTGTGTAAGACACCATAATTGTTATTCAGCAACAAATGTCTCATAACCAAAATCAGCAACGGTGTCCCTCAGGGATGTGTTCTCTCCCCAAACACCTCCTTTCTTTACACAAATGGTCGCTTCTCATTGGAACGATCTGTGAAACTTCCAGATGTCACCACTGCTAATGGTCTGATCCAGGACAGTGATGAGTCTGCATACAGACCGGAGGTGGATCGGCTTATCCAGGGGGAGACACATTTCAAATAGACTATTTGGTTTTTCTTTTTGGAAGGATGAGGAAAAGTCCAGTCTCTTTCCCCATTTACTTTTAATAATTTCACTTACTTTTCTGGCACAACCTTTAGAAAGTAGAAGAGCTCATTTCTACTTACTCAGCACATTTCCATTGGGAAGCTAATATTTTGTAGGGGAAATAATTTAATTTAATTTTTATAAGTATTGGTTGCACACATGCAATATGTGTGCTCATCCTCCACACATGATTTAAATCCAAAGTCCAAACTATGATAGCATTTTCTCTTTAGTCATATCGTTTGAGTTGTTAGTTCATTGTTAGCATCAACAAAACAAATAAATAGCTGAAATGCTGTGGATTAAAAGAGACAAACAAATAACTATTAAGTTGTGAAGTTCTCACTTTAAGCATTAAGGTATCTTTTAGCATCAGTCATTTTGTGAAGTGCATTTAAAAGAATCTACATTTATCTGTGTCATTATAGTCACAATGTTAGGTAAAATCTTTGCAATATAAGAAATGTCAAACAGATCAAGTGTATCTCTAAGAATCTGGCCACATCCGTTTTATTATATCTGATGGTGATAAAACAATCATATACCTGTACGTCTGTGAAGATATTCTGTAAGACGTTGTTTGGCAAAATATAATAATACACTTATCATACAGTTTGACATACATAGTCGGACTGCTTGTTAGTCGTTGTTTTACAGGTTATTTTGGTTCACAGGAGATTTCTTACTGCTTTCCTCACCATATTATAAGTTTTTATCAAATGTGTCAAACAGGAATGCCTATTACTCTTCTGGAACCTAGAATGAACTAAACAAAAAACCTTTACTCCTTGTAGCAATGCTCAAATTAGTCCAGCACAGACATGTTTGGTCCCATAGTTTGTTAATTTTTGCTTCCATGTATCATCTTTCTGCTTCTTTAAAGTAGGCCAGTGAAGCAGTGAGTCAGTGCTTTTCTACTGATATTTATGACACCAATCTGACACAGCTGATATAACAGAGTTTAGAGGTCACATAATGGATAAAAGTAGAAAAGCAGACAGAGGACAGCGGTTGTGCCTCTCTGTGTGTCTGTGGTGATGAAACTGTGGCCAACACAACACAAGTAAGATATAGTTGTGTCATTAAGGCTTCGATTTTATCTTATGATCTTTGTTGCATACCATTGCCTCTGGTTCAGTCATCCGGTGGCCTCTCTGCTTCATGTTTCTCGGGGCTGTTGAAGGAAATAAAAACAATATTTCATGAAACGGTGCAGCATAAATCAAGGAGGCTCAGTAAAAGTTAGCTGTAGTATAAAGGACGGTTCTTCTCAGCTTTACAGCTTGGGTGGCTCAACCTTTCAGACACTAAAAAAAACACACACATAATACAACTCAATTATGGTGCTATTTCTGTGGCCTTACCTGTCACTGACACTGAGCTGAAACCAGCTGGGATTAATTAGTGACTCACAAACACACTCACACACATGACTTGCACGCCAAATGTATCTTCATTTATGTCTTTCTTTGACAAACACAATGCAGTCACACCATAAAAGTGATAAAGCGACGCTACATTCATATTGTTACCTATCGCTATTCATTTACAACTGTTGGCAGCTATAAACACACACAAGGCATGCGTGTGTTTTTAGCCTAATTATTCATCAGGCACAGGATGTGAAGAGCTTCCAGGACAGCTTGTTGCCAATAAACACCTCCCACCCCCCTGCTCTGCTGTAATTACCTCACTCTTCATTTCACACCTTGGTTATGCACCCTACATCTCCCCGTGTCAGGTTGCTATTGCTCTGCATCAGCGCAATGCAACACCTGTCCGATCTCGCATTTAGCATTTTGGGTGTTTTTTGTAAATAATTCTCCCCCCAAAAAGTCAGAAAAGAAACATGTTTGGTTCCAATATGGCTCCCAAAGATGGAGTGAGTAAAAAAAAAAAACTCCAGTCTTAAAACTGAATGCAAGATCATGTTTTGTTTACTCAGACTGTAATAGATTTTTGTTTGCCGGAGCGGTATTTGTGTTTGTGAGATCAACAACAGGCGAGGACAAGCTGTAACTCCTGTCAGCTTACGTCGGCGCGCACAGACCCATGCTGCGCACTAGTGACTTTGATGGAAACAGAGCCACTGACAGGTTTTTAAAGGCAAGCTGTTGACTGCCATAACCTTGTGGCTGTTTAGTCTTCCAGTGTGTACTGTTTGTGTTAACATGATTTTGATAAGGGGCTTGGATAAGGTTACAAACAACGTCGCAGAGGCAGAATTTGCTGAGCATCAGGGAAATTACTAAAGAAGGAGAGAAGATGGAATTGAATGTATTGGGCCATATATAAGGATGATAATCTAATCCCTCATAAGACATTGGAAATGCACATAAGATATTAGGACTCAGCTGATATTCTTGCATGAGTTTGTGTTTGGGAAAAAAAAAAGTTTATATATTCGCTCCAGAATTTCATCTGTGTCTTTAAACACAAATTGTTTATTCCATAGGAAGCTGATCCTTCTTTTTACTGAGCTGCCGCCATGGTGGCAGCTCATTACCATAGTGATAATGAGAAATAGAAAAGGTTGCTGGAGTCAGCACAAGTTTGTTTTTCCTTTTTTTTTTACACAGTCTGAACAGGAAGTTTGAGTGTTCAGAAAACTGTTCAAGAATCCTGTCATAATGTTATGTGACAAACATGATGATCTACGTTTGTCCTAACACCTTGTACATTGAGCAGGATAATGATATCCAAATCTCCAATAATTACTAATAAAAATCCTTACCAAAGACTGGCATTCTGGGATCTATAGATGCAAACTCTATGTTGAATTCTTCAGTAGGATGCCATGAGAAAGCTCTTTCTGTCTAACAACCATAATCCCTCAATAAAACAAAATTCAAATAATAAATATGAGATGAGCCTTATGTCCACTGTAATGTATGGTGGAAGATTTGTGATGGAGAATCTGGAGAAAACTTTTACTAATCTTTTACTCAGAGGTGCCAGTGTGTTGGGAGAACAACTGACCACATGTCAGATATTACTCATGCAGTGTGCAAAATATTTTATTTAATTTAAATACTGTTGATCTGTTTCGTTTGTTTCATTTAAAAAATCCATAATTTTACAATTTGCAAAGAATGAGGCTGAAAGTTTTTCCTTTGCTCAGCATAAAAAGATAAAGATTCTATATCATGTGCCGACCAGACACTTTTACTAACTGTTGTTTTTTCAGTGGAGCTTTAATACTTCAAAATTGAACCTGATTTAAGATTTTGTGCATATTTAGGCATTTTAGTAAAGTGCCTCTCTGCATGGGCTTGGTGGGGAAGAAAGATGGAGGAGCACTGGATCTATTTCTGTGCAGTGATTTATTGTCTGGTTAGGAACAGAATAAATGTACCCAGTCAGTCATTGCAGCGTGCTTGCCACAGATCTCAGAATCAGTGGCAGAGAGGGCACCCATGAGAAAATAAACCCCACACACTACTGAATATATGTCTGTCTTATCTTCCAGGTGACTGCTGCCGCCGTGGAGGGACAAGCTAAAAATTCTGCTGCTGCTGCCCGGATTCTTTGCTTTGAATATTGATGCAGTAAAGGACAATTTGTATCCACTGGCTGTGGGCTATAAAGATTTTCATTCACACAGAGGCAAGCAACCTAAGATGACTTTCTGGAAACTTTTTCTACACACCGGTGCTGATAAGATCTAAATACACTGGGCTTAGAGGAGGCTTACAAATCCTGTAGAGTTTTAGATTTCCACAGTTAGAATTATGAATATTTTATTTAATTCATCTGGAATCTTCTTTTGTTTTTGTCACCGAGAAATCTGACAAAAGACTAAGGTCATTGGTGGATTCTGCTGTTGTCCATATTCAGCAGGATGCCAGAGTTGGACAACTTCCCCCCACTGAATGAAGACAGAAGCCCAGATCTGGGCCTTAACGGTCCGGCGGACCCGGCCCAAATTCAGCACAGCATCCTTGAGGAGCAGGTGGAGCTGTGGTGGTTCAGAAACCCCGGGCGGTCTTTACTTTGCTACAGTGTCTCGGTGCTCCTAATCCTGGGCTGCGGACTCGGAGGCGTCGGCCTTCTCTCCACCACCACCAGCGTATCGAGCGAATGGCGGCTCGGCGCAGGAACGGCCCTGTGCCTGTTGGCCCTGGGGGTCCTGCTCAAGCAGCTGCTCAGCTCGGCCGTGCAGGACATGAACTGCGTCCGGAGTCGACAACAGATAGAAATGCTGAAAAGCGGCGGCTTGTCTGACATCTTGGTGGTTCTGATCACAGGGATGTCGCTGTTGATTTGTGGAGGGGTTCTCCTGCATTTGGCGCTGGTTTACCATATGCCGAAGCCGGGCCAAGCCCTCAATGACATGTACATCTCTGGAGTGGTTTTGCTGACGGGTGGAGGAGTCGCCGTCGTGGGCGTTGGGATATACACTGTGGTGGCTGTCCTGCTGGGGAGGACAAGGCACGGACGGAGACTTGTAGACCGAGTTCTGAATGTGTTTACCGTGTCAGGACACATGGACCGCCACGCTCGCAGAGAGACCGCCTCCAGCTTGGCCAACCTCATATGAGGTCCGACTGCAATGAAGCCGTGTTGGATGGTTCCTGTTTCAAGTTTATTGGAGGAAATTTAACCCGAATTATCAAAAGATTTTAAAACAGGATCCATTATTTTCTTCATTCAAATGTGCATGAAAGAAAAATGAAACAAATTTGGAAGATTTTTATGAAGCTGATCAAACACAGAGCAAAAATAAAATATTTTATAATAGTGAAGCACAATAATGACAATAATACAAATAATACAGTTGAAATTAGTTATTTACATACACTGTATAAAAAGACATAACTATTTTGTGCCATCATAAGTCAACTAAGATAACATTAATTATGTTTTGCTTGTTGCTTTTATCAAAGTCAGAAGTTCACATAGAATATTGCGCCTTTAAGCAATTTGAGAAATCATGTCATGGCTTTGGAAGAATCGTAAGATTGAGACACGTATTTTAGGACAACAGCTAAAACCTGGTGTGACATTGTGGACAAATGAAAGTAAATTTGTCAAAACACCAGGAAGAGAATGGCCTCCCCTGTCTGGTTTACACATTTGGTGTCATTTACAAGACTAGTTATAAAGTGACCATGTCAATATTCTGAAGCGGCCAGCTTACACCCTGATTTTAATCCTGTTATAAGTCACCCAGAATGTTTGAGACAACATATTTGTGGTAAAAGAAAATTGTACCAAATACCATGGACATCTACATAAACCTCTGATTTGAACAAAGTAAAAACAAAAAACAACAGAAAAAACACTGTTTCAATAATCTGGAAATTAGCAAAACAAAATTATTTCAGTTATTCTAATTTGGAAGCTATTGATTTGCTTTAATGTCAGTGAGAAAAAAAAATGGTTATGCATCTTTTTTATACAGAGTAGCTACATTTCTGGTTGGGACTGTATATTCTTGTATATTAATATTGTTTAAAAACATTTAAAGTGTATGAAATCGGGCCTATGATTACGTTTATTTATGTATAGAATCTCTGGTAACATTGGTACAACCGATGAGAAGTTAGTGTTATGAAGAGCATCAACTTAAAGTATAAAAAGGACATTTTTTAATAAGAGGATGAATGTTGTTTTAAGTGATTCTGAATATTCAGAGACAATACGAACATTTTACAGTTCAGCACGTTGCAAATGTGGCAGCAGCTGTTGCTATGAGCAGCAGCTAAATGCATTGTAATAAATGTCATAAAAGTAACATCTGCTTGTTTAAAGGGTCCGCTTTATTTTGCAGGTATTGCATTCAAAATTATGCTAATTCACATCAAAAATTATTCATCTGACCCCTGGACAAAACCTTTGACTAATATTAGTACAATAATAGATAATTGTTCAGGATAAAAGCACAATCTGGAATACAAATGGGAGAATAAAGGATGGAAAGATTTCCAATGAAAAGTGATGTTTATGAACTGTTTTTTCAAGCTCTTGTTTATTCAGAACCACACTTAGTGACATGAATGTGAAAGAGTTTAGTTCTTCTTATATTAGTGTGGTTGCGTAGTTCTTCTTCCGGGGTGAAATGTTGACACAGCATGCAAGTTTATTTTTCAAGATGCATTTGCTTCAAAAAAACAAAAAGTGGATCATGTCAGAAAGTGATCTGTCTAGAGAAATCCCTCAAAACTTTGTTTTAGGCCCTAGTTCTTTGTTGTTGTTGCTTTCTTTATGTTTTTCCAGTAGGAATGATTGCAAGCCATAGGAATATATGTTATCATCTCTGTACTGATGACACCTACAGTACATTAGCTGGGGCATTATTTTAGGATGCTTGGATTTCACATTTATTTATTTTTTCTATTAGCTGAGAGAAAATAAGTAATGGTTATATGGTCATTCTTCCCAGCTGACAGATGAAACTGAAATGATCACTCCCACTGCCACAACATCCCTGGTTCATCTCAGAAATCTGTGGCTTTTGACAGCGTAATGTCACATCATTCAAAACACCTTATTTAAGGCATCATTGGAAAATCCTCCTAACACTGGTAATCTCTCTATGCTGTACAGAAGGTTAGATGGTTGATACTTTGAGTCTCATCAGGACAATGATCCCCAACACACATCAAAACTGGTTTTGGAAAAACTAAAACAGGCAAACAGCAAGTTTCTGGGAAAGGTTCAACATCAACCCTATTGAAAATGTTCTTAAATGCCAGACTTGTGCCAGAAAACTAACCAGCAATGGTCAAATATCCAGCCAGAACAGTACCAGAAGCCTTGGGGACGGCTACAAACACAAAAATGTCAGAAAGCCTCTGAGGCTGTTGGGTCAACAACATCACACTTTGAAAGTCAGAGCTTGAATGCATCATTAAAAGTCAAAAATAATATGGTGTGCTTGTAAACATCTGACCAGAATTTTTTACTTCAGTGAAACATCCTTCCAAATGAACTTTCAGAACTGATTTGGATAGACAGATTGGGGCCTCATCTGCAGTAATGAGGTCTGTTTAGTTAAAGAAAAGAGCTGAAAAGCAAAGATGCTTTGATAAACAGGAAGTTTTTTTTCTTGCAGCTGGCATAACATTTTGAATGAATAAAAACTATTTTACTTTTGTTAAAAGTTTGACAAGCCGTTCAGTTTAATTTCATCTCAGATAAACAACAAATTTCCATTGTTTTTCATCCGAGTGTTCATGCAGATCATGCCGCTTTGTTGTCTGAACACAAACGCACATCTTGCTGCCTTGAGACAAACAGGGTCAAACAGTTCGCCATTGTTAGTGAGATGACAGACAGCAGACTGAAAGAACAATGCACAAGGCCATGATCTTTAGGGGCTGGTGTAGGCTAGTACCACTTTTTCCTCCTGAACACAACAAACAAAATAAAAGCTGTTGTGATTTTTGCTTGTATAAAACGTGTCCAGCAAAGGCAATCAGCCCCAGATGAGATGAAGAAACTGAGAGATAAATTTCTTTTTCCAAAAAAACCCCCAAAAACAAATACCGTATTTTCCGGACTATAGTGCACACTTCACTATAAGCCGCACCCACAAAGTTTTTTTTTTTAAAACTGGAAACTTACAGATATAAGCTGTACCGGGCTATAAGCCGCATGGTTCAAAGCGTGGGGAAAAAGTAGCGGCTTATAGTCCGAAAAATACCATACTCAAATATAATATTCCGAAAATTAGGACATTGTTAGCCTAAAGTGTTAGTCAGTTGCATAGTTTTTGCTTTAAAATCTACTTCTATATGAACTTGGATGAAATTTTGGGGGAACACACACTTGTGTTTGTAAGACCCAATAACTCAATGCATTTAAGGATAGAAAGTAAGCTATAAAGCCCAAGAAGGCCCCAGCAGACCCGACTGATAAAACGGTGGTAAAGTATAGACCCTGTCAAGAGCAAAAGAGAATTTAAAAAGCTTCTGGCAATCCCTGGAGCTCAGTGGCCTCAATAATTGTTAATTGGAAAAAGTGCAGAGGCACCTGCATTCATCGGAGATTCAAATGTATGGCTCGACTGAGCAACCAACCAGAAAAGGACTTAAAGCAAGAAGAAAAAGTCTGTCTGTTCTGATTAGTCACAACCAGTAGACAACAGAGCTCCAAGGACAACACACACAAATCCAACACTGACCCTGTTTCTTGCATTTCTGTGACTTTAATGACTCAGAGACAAAGAAATAAAACCCTCTAAGATATTTATGGACAAGCTGATAGCAAACTGATAGTGGGTGAAACAAAAACTACAAAGTCAAACTCAGGGCCTTTTCAAACTGGTTGTGATAACATGGTGTACCTATAAAACTGCCACTGCAGTAGCTAACTCACTCAGATCGGAGTCCGCCAGCCCCACATCGGTGTGTGATTACACAGGAGCACAAGCTGACAGACAATAGCATCATTAGTAAGAGGTGTGTGTTGCCTGCACACCCTCCCACACCACACATACAAACCAATACCTGCATTTCAGAGGCCTCTGTGTTGTTAGCATGATTCGGATGCACAAAGACAGATTTGGTCTTTTTAGGTTCTTTTACAGAGTTTCCGAATGCATAAATAACCACTGTCCAAAATGTTTAAATGTTATCTGAAGCAAAATCCATGGAAAGGAGAGCTGGTTGAAGACTTTTGCACATTACGGTTGGACTGACAAATGCCCAGCACTTCGCCAAAACATCCCTAATGTGCAGGATGGTGGTGCTACAGCGAGTCTAGGACACTTGTATTTTTCAGGGCTGACAGGGATAAATGCACACATATACTGAGAGGCACTTAAAGAAAATAATCATCTGGCTGTTTTTGAGTGGCCCATCTCTTCAGTTTGACAAAGCTCAAAAGGCTCTGCCAGACAGAAAGAAATAAACTGCCAAATCCAGGTGTGCAAATCTGCTCAGAATAGAAAACATAAATCTGCAGCTGATGGCAAAACAGCGTTCAACAATGTGATGAATGATTAAGAGAGCGGTGAAGACGTCTAAGAAAATATGCTATCACTTTCTGAATTAGAATGAAATAATGTAGTTTTAAAGAACAATCTTTTACTAATGTACAAAAGGTGTAACATAAATACACTGAGTCCCAAATGGTTCAATGGAAGATCATCTCTGCAGAGAAAGGAGAATTAAATGAGTCAATTTCTAACAATGGTATGTAGGTAATTTTATGACATTATTTACAAAGTAGGAGTTGGTCTGGTAAAAAGCAAGGAAGCAAACTTTCAAGACTGGTTACAAAAAATTGTTTATTTCCAAATATATCCCTTTGTTTCCTATGGACAAGCAGTTGATAAATAAATCAGACAATATCGCACACTTAAAAAAAGGCCCACTTATGTTTGTTCTGATCCAAGATGAAGGATTGATTGCAATAGAGACCCTTAAAAATATTCTAAAACCAACTGTTTAAAGCAGTGAAGTAACATGATGTAAAATCTCTAAAAGAGAGTGGGTTTTAAGTATCACAAATGGGTCCAAAAAATTGTAAAAGCCAGATGTCAAAAGCCAGCAAAAGAAAACAGTACTGGTAAGAGTTATAAGTTTACAAAATCAAAATTTTGTGAAGCAAAAAACAAAAACAACCTATTCTACCTTAGCCCTTCCCATCACACTGTTAAGACTTCTTAACCCATTTGTTCTTTGATGCTTGAATCCAAACTGGATAAAATAATGCTGCATAAACAAAAGATAAGATCAAGATTGTTTTTCTCATACTTCTTCCTGGAGAGTTTCAAAGCTGTAAAGCAGATTTCAACAACAGGGACAAGGTTATAACCTCAGTCACTGGGTTTTATCTTACAGTCGATGCCTCTGACAATATTGTGCCTTATTAATCATTGACCTGGTTGCTGGTGTTGGTTTCAGTGCACTGAGGATTATGTTCACAGTGCCTGTGGTGATGGTAGACATTTTCAGGGCCCTGAACTTGTATTGCATTTCAGGCAGAATATATATCAGAGATAAAACTGTATCACAGTGATGTTTCAAAGTGATCGAAATATTAATGACAACAAATATGGGGAATGGGAACTTTGACAGTTTAATGAGCCGACTGATTTAAAGCTGTGGTTATGATCCGTCATAAAGCAACAAGGTAATGTTCTCCATTGACAAAGAGAAATTGGAAGCACATGGCACATTTTAAATTTATCATATCACAAATCTCCATTATCGATGTCCCTCTTAGAAATAAAAACCTGCTTTAGCTCAGAGCTGCTCCTGCTCCATGTAATCAGTTAATTTACATGTTATACATACAAAACATCACATCAAGAGTAACACTTAAAATGTCAAGTTCTTACTAAAATTGTGTGCTAAATCAACAGAAATATGACATTAAATTTGGAGCAGCAGAAGTCTGAACCAAAGTTGTTAATTTATTATTCATGTAATAAAAACGTTTCACTAGAGTCCTGGAAAACCCTTCGATGAAATGTAGGTCAGAGGTGATGAAACACTTCTTCCATCTTTGAAGATTGTAAATGCGGAAGACATGACTTCCAGTTACCATTTACAGTGGGGGGAAATGTTCAGATGTCCTCCTGCTCTTGTCCTCAGCTGTCGTCTCCTGACTCCAAGCTGGAGAAATGGAGACAGAGGAGACGGAGACAGGCAGAAGGAGGAACTACCCATTCGTCTAGCAGCAGCAGCTGTGCCCTTTAGTTCGTCCGGAGCTGGTAATCTGCCAAGAAATGTAACAGCGGAGCATTAACGCCGTTCCCGCAACACCCCAAAAAGTGCCATCAGAAGTGCTATCAAAGTAGGTGCATTCCAATAAATCATATTTTAAATATTTGATCAAGTTTAAATGAAGTGAAGTGAAGGTTGTTTCCCAAACAAAATCTAAATATCACATTAAGTCATATTTATTGTGAAAGGTAAGATCATCAAAATATCCAGTAAATAATTTTTCAGCATCAGAATTGCAGTGAGTAAAATCCACCTGTTCGAGTCAAACATGGAGAAATATGAACAAGATCTACTTTTGTTTCAAGAGGCAAATACATGATGGACAAATCTATGGATCAATGTTTAATTACCATTATTTACCTACTCACTTTGGAATATATAGCATCCTCCAAATCAGTGGAACCCCAGAAATGTATATGTAAGAATCCAAAAAAGCCCCAATTTCTTAAAATCATAGCACTATTTCACACAAACTTTTGTCAGAGCAAAAATGGAAAAACATCTAGAAGTCTGATTATGGCTTCCAATTATCTAAATGCATCATCCTACCATGCAATTTTGGTTAGAAAACAAACAAAATAAAAAATAAAAATAATAACTATTCCGTTTGAGATGTCCAGCAAGTTTCATGGACTCTTTGATTAAATTAGTTTTAAATTGCTTTTCTGTAAAGGGTATTTTAAGCTCAAATTGTAAAATGTTAAAGTTTATCTCAGTAATGCTGCCAACAGAAGCACTAAAATCATACACTACATTGTTATTGTTAAATATACGGTGTGTGTCTGTGCCTCATAATTACATCTGAGCATTTATAGGTCCTATATGTGATGCAAGATGAAGCTTCAGGCTGTACTTATGGTTAGATTGAATAATACCACTCAATCATGTCAAAAGATGGTATTTAAGAACTGAGTTAGAAACTGTGTTCATGGATTCAGAAATATTCACTTTATATTATATTCTGGCACTGTTAAGGAAATAACCAGACATTTGCCAAAAGTCACAGAATGGAGTCTCTAGGAAATCCAGAAGAGCATTTAAAGCCCATTTATGATTACAAATATAATAGAAATACGACAAAAATAGTTATTATCATTCATTGTTCATTAACTTAATAACAAGACTGCATGAAGAGTCTAAACTATTTTCTCTATAACATGGTCATAAACCAGGTGCAGCTTTGAACACAGAACTATTTTTCTGTACAGATAGATCATGTAAACTCAGCCCTTATTTAATGTTGGTTCTGATGATCTCTGAGCCAAGCCAGAACCAACATCAACAGCTGATGGGATGTGGCAAATACTGCTTGTCAAATATATGCTCACGTCTCACACCATCCTTTGGTGCTTCAATAAAAAAGCTCAACAAAACACACAACACTTTGGCATGTGCCTCTTCCCATATGGAACGACTGAGCATGTTAACCATCCAGCTCAAAATGCCATAATTAAAAAAAAAATTGGAAATATATATTTTTGTTTCAACTCATCAAAATTGGATATATGTAATAAACGGATGAGAGAAAACTTGTTTAAAACTTTTTTTGTTTGTTTTTAATGAAGTGTCATAATCTCAAGCTTTTCTAAAGACACAACTTTGTTTTATTAACCCCCACCCCCAGGAGAGGGGAAAAAAAGCATCAATAAAAAAAATCAGTTAATATAAAGTTCTTAGTACAATACCATTACAAACTACTTATGGTGTTTACATTATCCTCATCCCCTCTTAAAAGTCAGAAGAAAACCACTCAAAATATTAGAAAAGGCATCAACATGTTTTATACCTGCCATTGCTTCATGCTACTTTACTGCTGTAAAGTACAACTGGGTGTGTGTTCAGTCATTAATAACTCAGTACCTTCAGTCTACAGTATCAGGGCATTATTTAATCAGCATGAAAGTAGTGGTGAGTGAAATTAGATCTTGTCCTTCTCTCCCCCGGTGCTGTCGAAGCAACAGTGAGAAAGGCGATAGCATTCCCTTCAGTCACCATATTTCTCATCACTCTTCTTACTTTCATCTTTACTCATGGCCGCCCTCCTGCCCCTTCCTCTTTCTCCTTTGCCTCCTTGCTGATGAAGCAGCAGGCAGAGTGAGGGGCAGTGGCATTTGCAGAGTGCCACCCTGGGAGATCTTTGGCGCTCTTTGGCATCATTCAACCTCTTCACTTCCTGACAAAGCCAGGTAATGAATATGACAGATGCAATAAAGATGACTTTTGTCCCTGTGGATAGCAGGTTTGGCACTTAAGGATTTCTGGCAGTGGGCCAGCATGGGGATTTGGTCTCCATCTCCATATCATTTCTGTTTGTGCCCTTCATGAACCCAGTGGGGAGGTACAGAGGATTATACTGAAGAGTATTACTTTAATGTGACTCTAATCCTGTCATATGAATTGCTTTGTAATATTCTCAAAAACCCAATGTGTTTAGAGGAAAGGTTTTACTACATGTTAAAGGAAGGGTATAGCAGTATGAGCAGATTATCAGACTTTCTATATCTTGTCCTTAGTGCCACCCAAGGACAAAGGTGGCACCAAACAGAAGGTTATGTTTGATTAAATTTTTGTTCAGACATAAACATAAGTGAAGCATTTGATTTTGATCATGTTTCTTGCACTTTCCTTCACAATTCCATCACATTACATTTCTCTTTTCATCTCAGCCCCATTTTTTTCCTCCAATCAATCAAATTTTATTTATTGAGAGGACATGTTGTGAATGTTATGAATTGCAGATATAGACAGATGGATGGACAAGTGGATGAACAAACAGACAAAAGAGTAAAGGAATGGATAAACAAATGTGTAAATCGATGGTCAAACAAATGGCCGATGGATAAATACACCCCTTTACACCAATTTTTTTTCCCCATTCTCCATTTTTTCTTGCAATACTTATCCACAACTCAAAAATCATATTGCACACACTTCCACACTGAGTAGGCACCCTGTTGGTTATAAGACCTTTCAGCCTTTATTGAGCATAAATCTAATATTCAAAAAGCCCATAACAAGGATTGACTGGGGTCTGAATCACTGCTCACTAGGTTTTAACTTTCTTTTTTGAACTGATTTTTTGGAGAAAAACCCTTTGCTTAAAAAATCCCTTCAAAAAACCCCACACTTTATCTTAACCAATGCATGTTAACTCATGAATCCAGGTCCGAGGGTTGTGTGTGTGTATTTCATTGTTAGCTTTAACAATATTTATTCTCTCACCTCCACTTTGTGTGATGTAGCGCACCCACGGCAATGCCTGGTAGCCACTCTTCTCTATGATCTTTAGGTAGCGCACCTGAATAAATATACATATTATTTATAGGTATTTCACTCATTTACACATAAGCGGACACACAGTCTGTAAGATATTCATTCTGAAGCTTGTAATTCAGCCATTAACTTCACATAATGTCTGCAGCAGCGTGTTTCTAGCTGATGTGAAATTTGTGCATCGCTAAATCCAATAACTATCACTTTTATGATGCACTGAAGTGTCTACAGAGTGCCCACAATTATTAGGCAAGTTGATTTTATTACCGAATAAAGACAGTGCTCTTAGCCAGTCTAAAATTGTTCATTAACATCAGACCTGAATATTTAAAGTGAGATTCTGGATTCCTTAGGAGAATATCTATGTATCAACAATTATTTGGTAGATATTAATGTGCAGAATTATTATGTAGATAAATGAAAAAACTTATTTTTTTCATCTTATTACTTTGTTAAAGTAAGAATAGTAAACTAAACTGTTTACATTTCTGTTAAAAAAAAAATCAGTGGCCTGGACAGCCACCATTTCCCCCCTCAGCAACAGAAACTCCAATGGAGTCTCAGTTTCTTGATCTGTTGACCATCAACTATTTATGTAGCAGCAACCACAGCCTCCGTTACACTGTTCAAAGTGGTTGACTGTTTTCCTCCATGACTCTCCTGTTTCAGAGAAACCCACAAGTTCTTAATAGTACCGTTATTGATCCACCCATGGCCCCATTCATTTGATCCGTCAAGAGTCACTTATATCTCATCGATGTAAAAAACTTTGACAACTGCATATTCAGATATTTTTGATATTGATATTTCATGTTTGGTGTAGACCAGTAATTAGCCTTCTTCCCCTTGGTCATATCACTAAGTATTGAACATCTTCTATTTTTGGTAGGTTGCAGTTCTGAAATATAATCTGTGGAGCAGAATAGGTCACACGTTTGACAGATAATTTGTCGTTTCTTTTCCACAATACATTTCTCACAATTCTATTGACTATTTGCAACAAATAGTTACTTAGTTAATTATAGTTTTCCTCCCCAAAATCTTGGAAATCCGAATAGTGCGACCTCAGTTAAATCAATTTTATAGCCTATTTTACCTGAGGAATAGAGGCTGCCTAATAATTATGCACATCCTGTTACAGGTGTTGATGTACTGAGGCCACACAAATAAATCCAAACATTCAAGTGATGCTCACTTTTCTAATGATTGTGGACACAGTGTATTTTTCTAGTGTGATGTGAACTAACCAAAAAAAGACCAAGTAGATTCAAACATTTTACTTCACCCATAAAGTCTTGTTCAAAATAAGAAACTTGTTCCTGAGGAGCTCTACCTGAATCCCAGAGACTGTGAAATAAGGGATCTCAAAATCAACTGTGATTGGTCTCTTTGCTTCCAACTCGTCGCTCTCTACACTGGGCAGCCCAAAGTGGGCCCGCATCACATACTCCTTCCCACCCTGAAACAGAAACAAAATCAAGGCAACACATTGGTTACTGACATTCAGATGAAACAGAGTCTTGTAAACTTCAGATATTTTACACAAGGAAAAAAAACAAACATTTATGGTAAGTCAAGACAACTTCCTCAGTCATAACAAGGTGAATCATTTTATAGAACTTCTGGCAAATAATGCTCCACAAGAGACACATAAAAACTGTTAATCATTCTTCAGAACATTATCCCAACACTGACTTTATCACGCTGTACTTTGGTTTTATTGCCTGGACATCAATTATTGTCAGTTCTGACTTTAAAACCTTTCAAATGAAGTACTTCTCTTTGGACGTTTAATATTCATCCCATGTAGAGAGGAAATAATGACTTCAAATCTGGCAGGAAAATTGTGCAGTCATGCAGTCCCCCAACTGTCACAGCAGACTGATTAATAGTTAGATAATACGATTGCAGATTTTTATAACCTTGCGCTTTTACACAAAATAAAGAAAAACACAATTTAAAGATATCCTTAGATATCTTTAAATTATTGATGAAAATTACATTTAAACTGTAGATGCATATATTTTTAGTAGATTTTTTAGGTAAAATGGTATTTTTAGAGCAGGTTTATACAGGGTTGTAACATTTACAGACTGATGCTGCTTGCAAGTGAATGTAGCCACTGGCTTGTGATTTCAACCAGCCGCTGCTTTGTTTGTTTCCTCAACCTCCTTCATTAATTTCTTGTTAACTGAGGCTGTCTGGGAGAATATGCAATTTTACAGCGTTCAAAGGTGAATAATAGCATGGCAGTTACACATGAGCTGGATAACAAAACCACATTGGTAATTCCTAGCCCTTCCTGACAGGCTGAAGGTTTAATGAAGTACAGAGAAGATATCACAAGTTGACAGATGAAAGGAGTCTCAGCTGAATTAATAGGCATTAAGTTGTTTTGTTTTTTTAAAAGTTTTTTAAAGAAATTAATTTAAACAGGTTTTAAAGCAAAAAATGCCAGTAAAATGCAGATTACCAGTAAAACAGAGAGGAAGAAGATAAAATGCATGTGAAGAGATCAGGCAATGCATCCTGTGTATCTAAACACAACAGCTTCACTTTGTCACAAGCCTAAATAGTGTGTAAATATAATTGTCTTCAGTATTTTAAAAAATATAAAGAAAGATAACAGCGCAACAAAAAAAGCAGACTTTGCACCACCTGCAGTGAACATTGTGTAAATACATTTTGTTATGTTTACATGTGTATTTAAGTGACTTAGGAAAATGAGTATTTCACACTAACAGGGAAGGATTTGATGTTCCACTGCACTGCGCTCTTCTCAGGGACCCACTTGGCGCTGCCGGTGCTGGTCTTGAACTTGGGTGAGTCAGCGTCACTGGGCACTGGCACCATAATGGACACATTGTTGGCAGTGGAGCGACTTTTAAATTGACTACGGGCCTATAGAGGGTGACAGAGGACAGAGTTCAAAGGTCATTCAAGAGATTTTGAATGAATTACATCCTAAAGATTGTGCAGTGTGTGTGGCTTTGAGGGCATCAAACAGATGGTGAATGAAAATCCATTTGTCTCAAACATACTAGAAAGAGAGAGAAAGAAATTAAACTAAGGGGAAGGTGTTTATTATTTTTATTTATTTTATTAAGTATAAATAAAATGTTCCACTTTTTGTAAATTAAAAAAAAATGTGCAAAAATGTCATGAGTTACTGTTTTACAGTCCAAGCCTTATTGAACCATTTCTCAGTGGGAATTACGGCTGCAAGTCTTTTGGAAACTTTCTCATCTTTACAATGTAGCCTACAGAAATTAATTATTTTCTGCAAAGTAGCTCCAGCTCAGACTGATTGAGAGTTTTTGCCCAGCAATTCAAGTCTCACCACAGATTTTAACTTGCATTTGTGTCAGGACTTTGACTGGGCTGTTGTCCTGCTGCCCTAGTCTCAAATCGTTTTCAGCCTCTAACAAGTTTACTCCTAGGATTTCCATTTATCTTTTCATCTTTTTGGTTGGCTTGCCGTTTTGTCTTACTTATTATTTTTATTTTATTTTATTTATTTGTTTCAAGGATAACCCCTTAAGATGTAGCACCTCATTTTCAAGGGGCTCCTTATACTTTTTGCATTATTCATGATTGGACAGTCTTCTGTAAGACATTTAAAGCTTGGGATATTGTTATTCACCCTAAACATAATTGCTTCAAAATATTATTCCTAAAACCCGTCGGGCGCCGTTTGCTTACTAATATTCTGGATATCAGAGCAAAGGGATCTAAATAAACCCATGATCCACTGTTTAAATAAAAAGAAATGTTGGAATATTGTTTCAATGATACATTGCTACACTTCTTTGTGTTGATCTCACATAAAATCCTGAAAAAAATACATTGTGGTCAGGCACTGTTTATTTTTGTCACTTGTCCTTACCTTCACTTTGATCTCCACACGGCTGTGAGAAAACTTTTCAATAACACTTTCGATCCATATAAGAGGCTTCACCTGTCGGGAACACACCAAGAGACACGGTGAGCAAGGTCACAAGAGCAAGAGTGCATTGCGCTGAAAACATCACATTACTAACAGAGTGGACAAGAGAGGAACCATGCTGTGCTTGTAAAAATGGAATAAATTAAAAGCAGTAAACATTTTAGTCAGGATTATAGCACAGGAGACCTTTTAGCAAATGTCTGACAGAGCACAACAAACCCAGGTCAATACACACTGGCTTTTTATTATTGCTATTTTTCCAATTGGTCATTGCAGCTCAGTATGGCTTAACTAGTTAAGTGCATGCTCAAAAACAAGTCCAAATAAAAGATTTATCAAAAACAACACAGAAAAATATTTGGTCTGCAGCTGGAAAAGGGGCAATTTATATATTTTTGCATGAAAGTCTCCACATTTACTTTCATTCACACAGCAGCAGTTTACAAAGATATTACACCATTAAATGTGGAAAAGGGCTCGGCCTGTGCTTTTTATACCAGCGATTCATCATTCATTTAATGATGCTCACATAATGAAGGCGCCTATTGTGCATATTAAACAGCAGCTAAATAAAATAAATGAAGAATACAAGGGAACAGGGACCAAACCTTTTCAATGATCCAATAAAAGATTGGGAAAAGAACTTAATAAATAAAAGGGTCAAAAAAATATGCTTGCTGCATTAAGTTTGAACAGGGAAGAAGGTTCTGTTCCTTTACAGAAATGAATGTGAAATCTACTTCTCCCTGATGACTTTGAATTACTGCAGTCTGAAGCCTGCAGTTTTCCCCTTTAAGTTTCATTTAAACTATTCTAGTATAGCATATAATTATAAATCTTATGAAAGCTGTTCATGGTTTTTTCACCTTTTTGCCAAATGTAGTTGTGGAACTTCTCATTGACAGCGTGCGAACATTTGCAGCATCAAAATCTCACATTGTCCTTTGATCTCTCAGAATTTCGTCTGTTTCTGCATCCCTCCAGTCAGAGACACTACTCCATGCTCCTACACCATTAGACACCAGACACCATTTTTCATGTGACACTAGTCACATGAAAAAGTTTCACAGTAATTGGATTTTCAAATTTATTACTATTTATTGATGCTTTCCTTAAACAAACAGTGTAGAAAATAGTAAAACTACCAATCCTGACAATACAAGCAGTTTTAATTAAACACAATTAATTGGAATTATTGTGACGATGATAAATCAAAATTCTTATGATACAAAATGTATCATGATAAATGATAAAATGATACAACAGTTGGGAGCTCTCATATTCTACAAGATTTTCACAAGACGAAAAAAACCACACCACTTAATTCTTATTTAGGTGATAGCTTTTTGACTTGTCCTTGTAAATTGCGTAAGCTTGTAGATATTGTCTGTGCTGAAACATCAGTCACACAAAAATAACTTATGACTTATATAAGTAAATCCTAAAAACCAAAACAACAGAAAACCTGCTTAAAAAGTGGTTAGGATTTGCACACTTTCTCTTATTATTACCACTACAAATGTAAGCAGAAGTAGAGGAAGGAAAATATTTTCTGGATAAACACAGAAGCGGCTGTGATGCAGGTGTCCGAGGCTCGGCACTGAATGAGGTGAATAATTCATGTGTTCTTGGCTCTGGTAATCTGCAGGTGGTTGATGGTACGTGTGCTCTTTATGAGGACAGATTTGTTTGTGGGTCCGCTCACCGTTGTGTTGAGGCGGTACGACATGAGCTCGCTCTCGCCATCGGGGGGGATGAAAGAGATGGTCCGGTCGTTCTCGAAGCGCGACAGACGGACGCACTGATGAAACTTCACATCTTCCAGCTCAACCGTCTTGCTCTTCTCTCCTGCCACAACACACAAACAGGAAGATGTAACGCAGTCCTGGGGGAGTGAATCAAGGTCAAGGTAATGACCAACCAACATGCACTCCATCTAACATGCACTGTAAGAGTATTATTCTTCCATATCTACTTGCACCCCCATTTCCTTCCCGACTATATAAATAGTTTGCAGCCCTAAAAATGGAGACATCTCGCCCTTGACCCTATCTGCTATCTTTTCCCCACCCCCACTGAAAAATATAGCTACACCCACAAAATGAAATCAATTTCAACCTCAATTTTTAAAACTTAAAGTATCTTCAAGGTACGTTGTTAAGCTTCAGCAGCACCACACTTAGATAAAATCAATACAAATGAACTAAAGAGAGTTTCAAATCACTGCTATATGATCGTTAATAACTGCTTTAGTCATGTCTTTTGTATTCTACAGGGACAAAATACATTAAAATATAACAAAATTCTAGGTTTTGAAATATCTCTCTCACACACCCATCTGACTGGTCAGAAAACAAAATAATTCAAAAAAAAAAATCTCCCAATTTCAATAACATCGTTTAATGCTTAATTCAGTAACACAGATCAACAAGTCATTGAGTCATTTGGAATAATAAATATTCAAAAATAAAATTAAAAATGTCCTTGCTATGTTTTCTGGCATTTAGCAAATATGAATAATTTTGGTAAATCCAACAAACCTAAAACAAGCAAAGTTCAGAGAGTGAGAAAGAAAATATGTTATTAGGTGAATGAAAATATCTGTTAAAATGTAAACATTTTCCAAATTCAGATTTTGTATCAAATGTTAGATTGTACTTTATTACAAAACCTCTGCAAATAGAATACCAATCACTTCCAAGGTCTTTATACAAAAATCAAACACATTATACTTAAAAACACCTAACTGAGGATTTCCAACATGATTTCTAGCACCTGTACATACCATGTAAATAAATTTAAGCAGAAGACAATTGTCTATAGCTGATTAATTATTTGCATTATCTTCCCATATTATGAGTTTTAAAATGTTTAAAACTTTGTGGCAAAACTTTGATGTGATTCAACTAAAAAAATTCCACTAAATATTTTTCCTACAGGCAGTGGAAAAGTGTGAGTCTGTAAAATGTAACACTCAACCTCTGGAAAGTCTGTATCTGTAGTGTGAAGCAGAAAGCCTAGCGCTCCCATCCACTGTGGTTAATAGAGGCTGCTGAGTTGTGGAAAAAGGCTGTAATGACTGTGGGTCTGTGGGCCCTTGGCTAAATCCTTCCATTGAACAGTCAGCCAAAACCTGCCTTACCTGCTCTGAATGCAACCCTGGACCAGCACTTAGGGCTGTCTGAGAGAAAGCGTATGAGCATGTGTGCATATTTTCGTATGCAGCTACCTTCTTCATTGTCCTCTTGAGTCAGCGTACGTGCAAAGGTTTATGCATCGCCTGTCTCAGCAGATGTGAGAAAATTGCCTGTTTCTCTATTGATTTCGGTTTGTGTGGGTGTGTGTGCGCTTGTATGTGTGTGACATTCCCTGAAGTCGGGACTGGATGAGGTCAGGTCTAAACTGACTACAGCTCTTTTAGTTAGCAGGGAAATGCAGGGAAGCCCTTTGAAAATGCTTCTGTCCTTGTTTTTTTTATAAGTAAGCAACACACAGACCATACCTTCCATGCATCATCAGCACAAGAGAGAAAGGAAAGGTCATATGGAACGCTCTTCATTGCTTGTCATTGCTCGTATGTTAGGGGCCAGGGGACAAGATAAATGTGTGTTTTTGTGTCAGCGGGGGATCGGCGAAGCAGCCAAGTCCCTTGTGGTCCACCTTAAGGCCACGCACACCTGTTTCCATGCTCTTAGTGCACAGAAGTAGACAGTTGGAACATAATCAGGTCTGCCTTTCACAGGAAACCTGTTTGCATTGACATTTGGTCGATCTTCCATCCATCTTGCATTTGTCTGAGCTGTGGAAGTGACCATTTTCACGACAAGAATATGAATTTTCTTCTGCAGATCTTGTTCTTATTGATTGTGAACAATGTGTTTTCACTTTTCATTTATAAAATTATTTAAACAAGTCATTTTTAAAATGTCATCTAGGCATAGCTTAGAATTCCCCTGTAGCCATCAGTATGTTTTTCACCAACGTTGGGATAATCTTGAGACAGCTCATTGGTTTTGCCAACATGACATGTTTCTTGTGAGACACCTTTATAATGAGACTCCTTTTTATAGTCAATCAGTTGAGATTGAAGCAGAAGATATTAACTTGCACTCAGTGGCCAAATTACTTTTTAATTACTGAGAGATTTTGCAAGCCTCTTTGCACCCCTTTCTTCATTTGCTCAATACCTTTTCCCCTTTGCCATTCCATTTTATGACAAATAACTTAATTTATGGACATCAAAGGTTTGATTTCTTTCCATGTGTGGATTGGATGGTTTGTTACAGACACCTGGTAAAAATGTAATCTCAATTACACCTTAAGAATTGCATTTGCTTACAAGACTGGGGAATGGTGCAGTACTTCTTTAATTTTCTGTATGTTATTGCACTCAAGGAGATTTAATGTAATGGAAGGCCCCTTGATGCAGCCGACCCTGGAGCTGATACATTCATGTTGTCTTTCTATGTCAGATGTTCTAATATGTTGGTAAAAAGACTGAACTACTGGCATATCTGCATTTATAAAACTATACTAGACCTTCTTCTTTCATATTAAAAATTCAACATCCTCAACAAAGTGTTTGAGCCAACAATGTTCATTAACAAATCATGCTAATCTCAAAGGTAACAAATGATTTTGCTAACTTTTGTTAGAAAGTTGTCAAGTATTCTGTCACTCACGTTTTTTAAGATGTTTTATTGGCTCTAGTGGCCTTTTGATAGTGAATTGGCAGGGAAGTGGGTAATGAGAGAAGTGAAAAAACATACGGCAAGGGTCGCCAGGCCGGGAATTGAACCTGCTACAGCAGCATATGGAGGGCGAAGGCCTCCATATGTGGGTTGTGCTTAACCCCTGCGCCACCACAGCACCCCTGTCACTCACTTTTTACCGAGTGGATTTAAGCTACATTTGGAAATCTGTAAATACCCTAATATCTAATTTTTGCTTCATTATGCTGTTTCAGTAGTAAATCTCAACCAGGTCTTTGCTGGAAAAATGAATTAAAGAATTAGACTTAATTAATATATGACTTAAACAATGAATGTTGAAGTGAAATGGAACATTGTCAATTAAAAAAAAATTATTTCCTTATCCAAGTTCTGTGTTGTAGCATTTCTGGGCTTTGGCCAGTAGAGGGCAGCAATAAATGATTTATACACTCACTCCCATGTCTAACGAGACAGGATGCAAAAAAGTACAGATAATTTAAGAATATTTAGAAATGGCTATATATATATATATATATATATATATATATATATATATATATATATATATATATAAATTATAAAACAAAAACACGTCTGAGTGCAAACGATAAGTGAGACTGATGTTTCTATTAATATTCACGGAGAGTCTGCATGGATATCTCCCAGAGTGTTTGATCATTATTCCTGATCAGCATTTCTAAGGCATTATGTTATTTGCTACATTGCAACACGCAGCAGGGGGTGGAGGGAGCGGTGGATGTTGTGGACTGCAGACATTCCAGAGAGACGTCAGATAGCCACAAACCCTCACCTTTCATCTGCAGGGCTGCCGCCCGAGGTGAGGATTAACTCTGTGGCAAAGAGGCTAGACAGAGATGGAGCCTTCCCTCCTCTGTGAGAAGCAGAAGGGCGTGCTGAAGAAATGTAGGCTACGGAGGGGAGGAAGAGGAGGATGCTCAGGGAATTGGGAAGGAAAGATGTAGCTGTGGGAAACAATGAAGGTAGAAATTTCTTGGCAGAGACGAGGGGGGTAGATGGAAAAGAAAAGCAACGCACAGGAGTACGACAGAAAAAGGAGGCTGGGAGTGAAGGTGGGTTCAAGGTGAGTGCGAGTTGGTTTCTATCATTATTAACTTGCATATATTTTGCATTCCAAAATACACCTACAAAGCAATTATGTAAGGAATTACATATTTTAGTAAATTCCTTCCTGTCACTAACACAAACTGGCAGTGTTTATTCAGTGTCAAACATCTTATGAATTTTTAGATGTCGAGAAGCAGTATTAAAAATTATGTGTAACTTTACTAAGCAATTCTTGCTTAGTACTCCATATGAATCTTTTATAACCAAATTATAAAAATGATCATTTGATAATGATGATAATTTATAACTAAATTATAAAAAGGATATGACACCAAATGGGAGATATTTGTTTTAGTAATAGCTGATTTAAGGAAAATAAATACTATATTCTACATACCATATTCAGTCTTAACATTTGGTTAAAGACAAGAGCTACTGCTCAAACTGCTATAATGATATAAGAATCAGGTGTGGTACAAAATTTTAAGCCTAACAGATCAGCTTGTTTCAATTGTACACAGAAGTTTCTTTTTGGTTTGTTTTAAAGAGTTCCAAACTGAAGATGATCTTCTGGCCCAAATTCTGACTGACTCCTGAATGCAGATTGAAAATAAGTTCTTAATGGGATTCGAAACAGAGGAACTTCCTCACCATCCTGTCAATGTGAAAAAAATGTATATAAAGAAAATGTTCATCATCAAAGTGTCCGATCATTCAAGAAATGGCTTCTGAGAAATGTGTTGATCCCGTTATTTGCTCATGACTGTTTTTAGTAATTTTTTTCTTCATATCTATTCTGAATGTTTTTCTTGGAGAGAAATGATTTTCTTGCTACTGTTTGACACCTGGCTAGCCTCCAGAAGTGTTGCTCACTGTACATGAACAGTCACACAATCCATCACTACACAACTATTCCAAAGCACAAAACTGCTTCCACTGTCAAAGCACATGAAGTTCCTACTTTCATTTTGACCGAATATTAAAACGAGGTGCCACTCTTGTTATAAATGTTTTTAGAGACACAAAGGGCTCTGAGTACTTAACCTTAATGGTACTTACTGCCGGTGAGCTCAAACAACACTTTGTCATTGAGTCCCAGTCTGAGTTCAGGCATTCCGGAAAGGACGACTTTTAGCTTGATGCTGCCCACTATTTCACTGCGCAGGACACTGCCATTGGCGCTCACCTACAAACAGCACAAAAAATCATTTTACATCAATAAATGTTACTTTTATCCCCACAGTATGCACATTTTATTTATTTATTGAGGACATAAATGGTGTGCAAAATTAAACGTTTTGTAGGCAAAAGGTTAAAAAAAGAATTAAGGAAAGACATTTAGATGTTAGATCATGATAATCTATTTTTATGTTCATGTAGTTCCTGCTCATATAGGAGACAGTATCAAAGATACTTCATTAGTTTAATCTCAACTAGTACAAAAATGATACTAGTTTTTGTAGTATACACACAAAAAGCAGAATCTCAACAGAACGCGGCTGTTGTTTCTGCAATACATGAAATATGGCATTTGACTGCAGTTGAGTTTATCCAAGTTTTGGAAAGATAACATGTATATGTATGTACATCTGATCCATTTCTTTGGAGGTTGTTGTAAGTCATGAAGTAAACAAAATAGTCCTCTACAGCCTCTGCTGTGCATCGCAACACCAGATTTTAGACTGTTTTAATGGCAACAGAAAAAAAAAACTGCGGGAAAAAATTGAAATATGTAATTCAAAACCTGCTTTTATTTTATTACAATTACTGTTAAGCTTTAGTTTTTGGTCCTATGATTACTGTTTATTACAAAAGGCTTGTAATTTAAGAAATTTTTTCTGAAGTTAAACAAAAAAAGATTAAAAATTCAACATGTTTTCTGTATTTCAAGGGTCCTTTTGAACCCTGTTGGGTCTTAAGTTGTTCAAACTTTGGTTTAACATGATCAAAATGGGGGTGGGTTTAAAGACTGCAGTATTGAAATACAGTCAGAACAATAATAAAGACAACATTGCAATTAAACATGGTGAATAAATTGGTGAATATTTGAAAAACAGATAAACTAACAAGCCAGAGATTTGACAGATTTCAACTCTAATCCGCACAATAACGGCCCTTTTTTATTTTAATAAAACCATTCAGGAAATGAATGGAAAAAACATAAAAATCAAACAAATAGCTTCTTTTTACACTGTTAGAATGCATAAAATATGCAAATAAATATTTATATTAAAAGTAGAGACTTTTTCACATTAAGGATTTCTAGCAAAGTAAGAAATAGTCTCACCAGAAGATTTACAGACTCTATAACATCCATGAAGACTTCATTCTTCCTGTACTTGATGCCCTCTGACCGCCATGACACAGCATTGGTGACAGTGGCAGGTGGTCGAGGTGCCCCAACCTCCAGCTTATGCCCCTGCTGGGTAATGTACCTGATAGAGACAAAAAACAGAGAAAAGATATTAAAAGAGCTCCTGCTGTGGCCAATGTCACTCAGTAATCCTGCAGAGCCTGACACCTGAAAAGCTGTGAAAGAAAATTTATTACAGCAAAAAATAATGCTGAAAGTCCTCATTAAGAGGGTTTAGGCAGAATAAGATATTATATCTTTGAGAACAAAGACAAATGATTCAGTCATGAATTATTATTTATTAAAGACTTCAATCTCCAGGAAAAAAAAAATAACAAAATGGTGAGCTTAAATGGTAGGCACTCTGTCTTGTAAGGAATGTTTTTCTAGGTGATAATAAATGAGCTACTGTGGAGCAAACAAATTAAAGGAGATTTGTATTTATTTAGTAGGAACTCTATTCATGCTCGTAATTGGAAAAGAGAGATTTACATAATCCATTTTAATGGTGCACTTGTGTTTGTTTGACTATAAACTATTGCCAAAGTAAACGAGCTGAACTAAAGATGTGTCATGAGTACTAAGGCATAAAAACATGCTTGAACACTTTGTATATGACGACATGTACAGATTAAATCCTCAAATATAATAAACAAAAGGAAAACCTCATTTGGCACATTTTTAAAGGTAAGTCAATTAGCTGTAACTCAACAGACTGGTGTCAAATGATCAGGGGATTGATACAACTCGATCTGGTACCGACTGATTCTGATTGCGTCACCAAAAGGTCTTGTTCAAATTTTCACCCACGCTAACCGTCAGCTTTATTAGCATATTTTGCCAACAGGGGTTTCCTTGTTGCCAAGCACAACTATCAGCATATCTGGGTTTCTGATGTGAAACTAAAAACTCGGTTAAGCTGGGTTTCATGTCATTACCAGATCCACATTGTAACGTCAGAGGTAAATGTTTAGCCACCAGCGTTGGCCTTCAGTTCCCCATTTTGTTTTGCTTCTCACTCATCGGTTGAAACTTTGAGTTCCTGAAATATTCTAACCTGGGGTTTTCTTTTAAGCAGTAGGCTAATTGTTGTATCGTATTTTATTTTAGTCCTGTTTCAGTTTCAAAAGCACAGACAAGGAAGTCCCTCAAAACCCCAGTTGTCTCTGTACTATATTCACCACAAAAAGACACCATCATAAGGGCTAAGTTTAACAGGTATAAAGACATGTTTAATCAGAAAGAAATCACAGAATATTTCTCAGTTTTAACTCTGGGACAAAAAACTTATTTACTGTATACCATCAACAGATCTTTCACATAGTTTTTAATACTTAGGTACTCTCAATAATGATTTAGAATTTTTAAAGTCTTCATAAAGTTCAGTATCAAGTGGATGTGCAGAATGTTCTGTTCAAATTCTTTATTGACTGCAACAAAAGGTAAATAAATTATTCATTAGAAATAAAAGATTAGAAACATTAGAAACTTTTTTAAGAAGGATCCAGTAATCTATAGGCAAAACAGCTGCACAAGGGATTACGTCATCCCTAAGTGAGCTAATTTGTTTTAGAGGTCCTTTGTTACTCCAGAGACAAATAATGACATGTCATGAGAATAAAAAAGCAGCTGCAGTTAGATAAACAACATGTGACCAGACCTGTTGTAACAGTAACACCTGCGCACCACTCTGTACTTCTTACTGGCCTCATTTCCTCTGCAGAGCAGAGTTTGTCATTTTCTATTTCTAGAATATGATGCACTGCAAGGTGAGGGTCAAACACATTAAAATGTTAGTTCTAAACTGTGAAATATATTTATCAGCTTGTGAAACTTCTGATTATTCCACAGAGTGCAGTAAGAAATGTCTTCAAGTTTTCCACACAAAATGTTTTACATACAAATATCAGACAAAGATAAATTGTGTAAATGCAGATCAAGCAGGTGTGTTGTGAGAGGGGGAGACCTATACAAACCAATCTGATCCTATGTGAAAAAAGACAGTAACCTGGTAAACTTAATAACTACATGTTTGTTGCATCTATGTCCAGTATTGATTAGACCATTTAAACCCCCCTTTTTGGTTTTTTGAGTTATTCAGAAATGGACTCGCAGGTGTGCTTCACCAAGTCTGCATAAGCTTACGGACAGAAACTAATGCACAACCAATTCCATTCTGCATTTTCTGGTTTGAGAGCAAAGTTGATTGTTCCATCAATTACAACAGGTTGTCAAGGTCTTAAAGCAGTAAAGCAGCCCCAGACCATCATACAATCACCATTATGGCTGTGAGTATGGTGTTCTTTTTCTGAAAGGTTTGTTTTATGGCAGGTGCAATGGGATGTCAAATTTCCAAAAAGTGTGACCCACTCATCGGTCAACAGAATATTTTCCGAAGTTTTGACAATCAAAAGGTTATTGATTGTTATTGTTAGCAGCGGTTGTTGGTTTAAAAGTCTCCCATACAGGCTATTGTTGCCAAGTCTCTTTCTTCACTGTTGAATCATAAGCACTACATTTAACCATGACAAGCACGGCATGCAATGTTTAAGATGTTCTGGCTTCTTTTGACCTCAAAAATTAGTCAAAAATTAGCGATTTCAGTAATTGCAATCGGCAGGCAGCTCCTGGGGAGGTACTCCACTGCTGCATGTTTTCTCCACTTGTGGATCATGGATGAAGTCCCAAAGCATTAGTACCAGAACATTAAGGACTCAATTTGACTCCTGATGCAATTTCAATGCTCTAATGATGTCAAATTAAACACACAGTGGCAGCATGCAACTCAAAAAGAAATGAGCAAGAAAGAGTAAACACTGGAAGAAAACAAGCCATAAATGCACTACATGGGCAATTGTGCAATAATTGACGTGAACATTGTTTTTAAATCCAACACTATATTGGATAGTGCCCTTTTTTATTTATTTATACAAGTGTTGTGTCTGTAAAATAACTAGTCCCATAAGAAACACCTGTTCAGTTTTATCCGTTATTGCTGGTGTTGTCTGATCTCAGATAAATCAGTCAAAATTTGACACAAGGGCTGCACAAAGGAAAGCATCATCTCTGCAGACCCCACACATTCTGGTCACAAACTGTTGAAGCTGTTACTTTCTGGGCAGGGCTACAGAATGCCCTTTTCAAAACCCAGCCGTCACAGAAACAGTTTCTTTGATGATTATTTTGACCAGAATAATCAGCTACTCATCTTTGAAACCAAAAAATATATATATATATATGCACAATGTTACACCAATCATGGTCTTTTTATCTTCACAAAGAAATGACTGCAAATACATCTGCATATCATTCCTTTATCTTTATTTCATTTCCCCTTTAATATATGTATGTCATTTCTGTAGCGTGTAAGTAAGCGCCTGGAAACAAAAGTTACTTTCCTTGTTTGTGCTCACAATCTTGGCCAATAAAGCTGATGTTGTTTCCACTGCTTTATTTTAATTTAAATGCTCTGCTAAAATAGATTAATAATAATATTTAAGTGTAAGAAAAACCGAACGTAGAAGAAATTAGATACTCAAAAGAAGGGCCTGAGTCATAAATCGTTGCATTTACACTTAATGGCACTTTATACAAACAGCATGTCTTTACTGAAGCATGAGAGACAGTTCTATAAAACAAACGGTACTTCAGTTGCTCATTAGAACCATTCTGAACTGGTGCTGCTGACCTGCACTTGAACTTACATAGAGTACTTGGCTAATATTCACAAAACGATTTGATTCAGATGTTGTGCAGCCTCATGCTTTGATCTCCTTTAAATAAACTCCATTAATTTCAAACACCAAGACAGAAAGTGATCCAAAATGGCAGCTGCTGCAGCAGTCTTCTATCCTCTCCCTCTGTGATCAGCCATAAGGCACGCACTACAAAGCAAGATTAGCAGCTTAGAGAGGTATCTCCAAGTTCAACTCTGGGTTTTTAGTGTCACAAAACTCTGACTGGTTCACTTATTTCTGAGATGAATCACCATGGTAACTTTTGCTGGATACTGAATCTGCTTCAGGAGCAGATCAGGTAAAAAAAAAAAAAGGAAAGAAATAAATCCCAGTAATATCAAGTCTTCCTGAGCAACATTTTGTATGTATATGTTACCTACACATGTTCAGTGATCAGTTGGAGATCCCATATTAAGAAACAATTACATTTGGGCACTGTAGATATAATTTCCAAACTTTTATTTTTCAGTTTCACCTTTCCTTTGTTGACTGAAATGTTTTTCTTGTGACTTCTCTTGAGAATCAGATTATAACTTTTTCTTCGTATTTACCAGTTGACATCTAAATAAGGTGTTAAAGCAAATTAAATAGCAAGCAAGCTTGTTCTTGGTTACTTGTAAAGGTTTAAATTCAATAGAGCTTTGCATATTCAGCAGATACAAAGCCAATTTTTATGCATAAATCCTCTCTTTGGCAACCTTTATCCCTTTAGCTGATTTTAAGTCCTAAAGGAAGCACTCATCTACTTTCATTATGAATTGATCAACATTAAGATTTTTTTTATTTGAATGTACTTAGAGTAAGTACAGGTACAGGGTTGAAGAAAAGTTCTTTATGCGTTTCATTTATGTAGTTTCAGGACTGTGTTTATAGCTCTGTTTTGATTTCCACTAAGGCTTGAAGGAAACATCTGTTTGGCTGTGCCTTTCGTCTACACAATGCTGCTCAGAACAGTGAGAGAATAACAAAACAATAAAGCTGCAGCCGGACAGGCTGAACAATGAGCAGCAACTAGTTGAAGAAGCATGTGAAGCCAAATTCAAGAGCAAATTTTCATTTTCGTGTTTTAAAACTACAGATAGAATAAAATCAACTGGAGCTGCTCTAAATCGACAAATCTTTTTAGCATGCTACCAGTGTCAACTATGAAGACAAATTCTGTAGATTAAGGAGGAAATACAAATGCTAAGTGAAAGGCCTTGTTTTCACTTCAAATGTGCAGTTCTGTTTAAATGCCAACAGTAAAAATGACAAAAAACAAACAAGTTTAGGATTGATTGACAGATTAAGGCAGGAGATTTTCCCTTGTTTTCTGTCCCAATTCCTCACACTTCAGGGTCTTGAAAAGCCTGCTGAAATGCAAAAAAGTCTGATAGAGATGAAAGACTTTGACATATGAGAGTTTGGGTCGATGTTGAATTGTTTTGATGTTTTTCTATTTTGCCCTGATTCTCCTCGGAAATGCTAATGAAGGGATCTTGAAGAGCGTCTGGCACTAAGCTGACAGATTAGCATAACAATAGGAGAAACATGCAAACAAAGCCAAGGTTTTACTATATTAATGCAGATATTTGACCTTTCAAGGTAAAATAGGCATAAAATACACAAATAAAACTAAATTTCTTACATGCAGTGTCTCATTAAAGCATCAATACCCCGTGACTTAGAGAACAAACAGCATCATTAAGACCAACAAGCCAAGCAGACATATTAGGGTCTGTCTGTGTTCTGTTTTAATGAGAATCTTAAAGCAGATGTTTGAAACAACCCAAATTTTGAAAATAATCTAAGTTTTGCCAAAAAAAAATAAAAAATTGGCACAAATGCCCACCCTCCACAACATGGCCACTTAAACTGATTGGCCAGCAAGTTTTCTAAAAAACTAAAATCTTCTGGCAAATCTGCTATGTTTGCAGGTATAAGTTTTGCAAGCATAAGTTTCACAATCTTTTAATATGTTATTTATGCAAGAATCACAATAACATTTATTTTAAAAAAGTTTTAAGACTTTTTCTAGTTTGTCACAAGCCAAGCAGGAGACACAGCAAGCGTGAAGGAAGATGACGACGAGACTAAAACTGAACTTTTTGTCCTACATGAAGGCTTCAGTGTGAGGTAGGAAACTAATGCTGCACATCAACCTGAACATGACAACTCCACTGTGAAATATGGTGATGGCATCAGAAAGCTGGTCAGAGTTGATGGGATAATGGGCTGAACTAAATACAAACCAGTCCAAAAAAGAAACATCTTAAAGGATGCAAAAAAAAACATGCGATTGGTGCAAAGGTTCACCTTCCAATAGTGAGAACTGTCTCCCCTCAGACCTGCTGCAGGCCTTCTATCACTGCTCCATAGAGAGTGTGCTCACGTACAGTCTGTGTGTCTGGTATGGCAGTAGCACATCCACGGACAAGAAGGTGCTCCAGAGGGTTGTTAGGGCAGCAAAGAGAACCATAGGCTGTCCCCTCCCCACTATGGAACAGATTTACACTTCCAGGCTCCCCAAGAAATCTTTGGACATTTTAAATGACTCTTCACACCCTGGCCATGGTCTCTTCCAGCTGCTGCCATCAGGCAAGAGATACAGAGCAATAAAAACCAGGACAAATCGCCTAAAACACAGTTTTTACCCGATGGCAATCGTGGCACTAAATTCAAAGGCATAAGAACTTCTGCTCTTGACATCACTTTGTTAAAAAATGTAAATTCTGTTGCGACACCTCCAGGCGCTGCAATCATCTTCTGATGTGTATTTATTTCTCATTTTGTACTATTTATTTCTTTATCTTTTTCATGTATGTATGTATATGTATATTGTATATTATGTATATACACATAACCTGCATTTTAACTTGAGTGGAGCAAATCTCAATCTTGTTGTAATCTGTTGATGACAATGACAAATAAATCTTATCTTATCTTAAAAATGCTATTTGTCCAATCCGATTGAGTTTAAGCTATTTTGCAAAGAAGACTGGACAAAGTTGAGACATTTCTCTTAAAACTCACTGCAGAACTAATTCCAGAAAAAGAAGTCTACCAAGTATGGACTCAGTGAGGTATAAATTTAATGTATACTAGATTGGTCAGATTGTATTTATAAAAATATGAAATCCATTTATCAATGTCATTCTCTTTCACAATTATGAACAATGGTGTTTTTGTCCATCACATCGCCCCAGTTAAATAAATTGACTCTTATAACTAACAAAAAATGTGAAAATAATTTCAGTATGACTACTTTACAAGCCACTCGAGATTCATAGGTATATTTTTATGCATGAGCACCTTATTCTTTTTCCCCCACCCACACAATAACTCTTGCCAAGTATGCAGTGTAATATTGTAAGCGTTCTTATTGCTGCTGGGTCATTAAAAGGTTAAAGAACTGAAGTAACAACCAGAGACAAAGACAATCGGAGTGTGTGTGTCTATGTCTGGGTGTGCGTGTGTGTGTGTGTGTGTGTCTACTGTCTGCAGGGATGAGAGCGTGTTTGTCTCCATGGAGGGTAGGGAGCTGAGCTTTTCTGACTGAGAGTCTTAAGTGTGTTCAGCTGAAGGTACCATTGTGTAAGTGCCAATTGGAGACGAGTGATTCTCAGCATCATTCAGTCAACACACACACAGTACACAAGAGACTTAACATCAAGCTACATGCAAAACTAGTTACACATAAGCAGCTAAGTTATACAATTGTACTCTTTAATGAAAATCAAAGAAGATAATGTGCAAACTGAGGCAATGTCAGAGAGTTGCTGCATGTTACAGAAAGTTGGGTCTTATCCTGGAGACAAATGCCTTTTTGAGAAGGGAGTAGAAGAAGACAAAGCAACCCTGTCTAAAACCAAAAGCACAGGAACAAAGTGTAAGCATTTCTCACCTTCCTCACTGGTTACGTTCTGCGTTTTATTTTGACCACAGTTTAGGCCAATGGCTCTCAAAGCCTACTCATTAGGTACACTAATTCCCTCTCTGCTGCTTCCTGACATTATACCACAAAGTAGTTATCTCAAAGTCTCTTTATCCCTGATGGAAAATACAAGTGTCACTTGAACATGTGTAATTGGATCGGAAATTAGAACAAAGTGTTGCAGTTACTGCTTTCACGGGGCTTAAAAAATATAACCTTATTCACTTATCAGCCCTATGTTTAAATTATCATTTCTATGGAAACATTTGTTAGATATAATTGCCAAATCCTTGTTATAAAGGCTGGTAATTATGTTACCCTTCCCTTTTGTTTCCTGCTGTGAATTGCTGTTGGGTTAGTCTGAAAATTTGGTTCCAGAATGTATTGGTGTGTTATCTTATGCAAAAACTGGAGCACCACAATAATTTCAACACAAAATGATTTTGACACGAAACCAGAAAACCACTCCATTTTCCACAAAAACCCTATTGGTTAAGAAATTTTTGATCACTAAACCACTTTTAATGCCAACTTAAACTGGGAGAAAGAAGAGCCAATTAATTTTGAAAAAATTTCAAAACAGCAACACAGGCGTTGGCAGTTCAACCCTACGTGAAGCATTCTGGGTTTGGGTAAAAAAATAAAAAAACCAATCACCCTTTGTTCCCTGCAATTTTGGCTTATGCTAAGGGATAAGCAACTGCTAGGAAAATCCTACAGCTAAATTGTATAATTGACAGCAGGTCTAAAAATAACATCTGTTTTCAGTTGAATTGTAGAGAGGATCTGTCATATTAAAGATAAAAATAATTAATCATAGTGGCTTTTTGACATCTGCTTTATGCTCAGTAAATATAATGTCAAATTAGTGATCTCAAAGGTTGACTACTGAAAGCGTCAGCGGAAGCCCAGTGGACTGATTTTGTGGGGAAGCCCATCGGTGAAAGACTTAGAATCCCTCCAAACACAATCCAAAGCAGCTTTGGCCTGTCATTATATTTAAAATATCACCTCGGTTAAAAGGAACAGGTTAATCCAAGGACTTTAGTGGAGTCACAGATTGTGCATCACTTTTCTTACTCTTGTAGGATCTTGCTCTCAGTTGTCTGGGGGAATCCAAAGTCCATCACTTCATCCATCAGTTCATATACTGTCACAAAGTTGTCACGAATACTTTCCTCCTCCAGCTCTTTAAAATACTCCTTAAATACCTGCAGAAAGAAAAACGAGTTGGAGTTTTTTACATCAGCTCAGATAAAAAAAATACATGGTGTGACAGTTTGTCATGCTGTGTAGGAGCAGATTCTCCCTACAACAGGGTAGCAAATTACCCCTATTGCATAACTGAATTTACAAGAGCAAGCTGTAACAATTATAAAAAAGATAAAGATAATGAGAGAGAGAGAGTAATAATAGGGAGTACTTTTGGGCAGGGAGATGGAGATAACAAATGTAAAGACAAAGATGGCACACTTAAAACAAAACATACAACCACAATGCATTGTGGGATGTATGCACAGACATGGAGGCAGAATATGGAGTTGGCTGCCAAAGGGGGAGGAGCCTCCAAGTCCCGAAAGACCACCCCCAACCCAGCAGATGACACAGCACTAAAGGGATTTCCCTGGTATTAAAGAAAAGTTAAAGAGCTGAAGTATGACTCACCTGAACTATTCTATAAAGAAAGGAGTACACCAGAGCAGCGTTGGCATTCTTCTTTGTCATTGCTACCACTTATGAAGAAACTGTTAAGAAAAAACACTTTTCATCCAAAAGTTGCACCCAAAATAATTATTTTCACTTATCCTTTGCAGAAGAACAGAAGTTAAAAAATTGCACATGCAACAGTATATAAAGTTACCAGAATGCATCTGATTCAAAAGCAATTAAGAACATAACCCAGGGTTGAAGAACAGCTAGGATGTAATTCAATGCATTGGGAATAGCAGTTACTCCCAACTGCAATATGATGCTGAATTAATAATGTTCTAGGAAGACTGACTGTATAATCTCACAGTAGAAAAGGGGAGGATATTCTGCACAGTAAATCATACATTGCTCACTCTGATTCATGATATGCAAAGGCAGACAGTGAGAAGCTCAGGAGCTGATGGCTACACAAACCTGGAGCACAGGGCCTCCTGTGGTTCTGTTCTGGGAAGATAAAATTTTCCCGCATCATAAATAGAAATGACTGACAGGGAGGGGCTGACACTTTGAGGTGGGATTGTCAGTCTTCATGAGAAACTACACCCATTGGTGAATTGAGACATCCACAGTGAAGACACCTTTTACACAAAACATCACACAGAAATAAACTCGCATTGGATACAGTAAAGGTTGCTGTGTTTGATCCAGAGGAAGTGTGAGGAGCCATGGCTGACCAGCGGTGTCATCTCAGCATCTTCCTCCCTCTTCATCAATATGGGCATGAAGTGGTCAATTTCATTCATGTCCATGTTTCCCATGTAGTTACGGCAAATCAAAACCTGGACAGATAACACAGAGCAGAGAGGGAGAGGAAATATTATGCAGCAACCATTCAGTCATTAAAGATTCATAGCTTTGGCTGAGATACCAAACCTGCACTCTAGTCTGAAGATGCTTCAGGAACCTTTGGCTGACAGTTGAAAGAAAAGACAAAAAAGAAAAGAAAAAAAACTCATCCTTTCTCAGTTTCTCTCGCAACAAAATGTGCAAACAGTGTTTCATGCCTGAACGTTTTCCTTGAAGCTATAATGGACTGATGGATATCTCAGCATGAATGATGAATGGCTTTCTTAAAATAAGAATCAGAGTAGATCCCAGCAAAGTTCACAAGATGATTGGGGTCAAAATTCAAAGAAACCATGCTGTGTACATTTCTATGGGAAAATACAGGGTAAAAGTTCAGGCATGCAACATCTCAGTATATCGAAGGTGTGTGGCTGTTGGGTCTTTTCCCTCAAGATCAACAATTAAAAAAAGAAAAACCCCAACAACGTTCACATACCTTTAAGTTATTTACTTAATGAAAATCAAACCAAAAGCTGTTGGAGCCTTTTCCATGCCTGAGCTCCAACAGACAGGATTCAAAGGAAAATCTTGATATGAAAAGAATACAGAATCTTGCCATGCACAGCATGCATCAGACGTTTAAGTTAAAAAGTATATTTACCAAAGAAATGACATCTCAATGACTAAATTTCAGCACAGCTGGATTTTCAGCAGCTCTACAAGTAGTATCCTGATTTAAACAAATTAAGTTTAAGATTAAGACTGATTTGTCACGCTGCAGTATGAGCACAAAAACAACCGCCCATTATTCTAGTTAGGAAAACATGTTTTTTTGCCCATGCTACATTATTTTCAAACCACAGTTGACTAGCTCAAGGCAGCAGACAGCATGCTGGCTAAAAGGTCAGAAATCCTGGCTAATTAGATAATATCAGCTTTTTAAGTGTTATGGTACTTTAAGAGCAAAATGGTACAATAACATGAGGAATAAGCACTTAAAAACAGCTACTTGGTTTAGCAGGCGCTTCCCATTTTTGTCACAGTATATGTATCAAATAAAATGACCAATAAATTGTCATTATATTTAACCAGTTACACTGTGAAAATCTCATAAAGGTCCATGTTTAAAGGAGATAGGCCAGGACAGTTTAAAAATATATTTATAGCAAAACCATAATAATAACAAGAATGCAAATTCATGGTACCTTGTTAGAACATTAGTAACAATATAATTGTCAGTGGTACATAATCAGTAACAAATGAACTGAATTAAAATTTGGGGTCGTAAATCATTTACACAAATGTCTGATTGAGGTCATATTTAATTAGTAGTATGAACGACTATGCAAAACAACATAAACAGCAAAATCTGAGAATCAAAATTGAAACTGAGTATCAAGACCTGTTGTGTGGACGTAGCGTAAGAAAATAACTTTCCAGATTAATGTTTCCTAACCCTGGTCCTCAGGGCACACCGGCCTGGATGTTTTAGGTGTTTCCCTGCATCAGCACACCTGATTTCAATTGAGAGTTGATTAACGGGCTTTTCCTGAACTGCAGTCCTTAGAATCAGGTGTGTTAAAGCAGGGAAGCATCCAAAACATGCAGGGCAGTGAGCCTCCAGGACCAGGGTTGGGAAACACTGTTGTGGACCATGGAAGGAGATTAAGAAATAAAAATTCCTCTGCTTTGGGGGTCTGTATCTTTCTCTCACACACATGCACACACCAACACGCACAAAGACAGACACACAACTCTCCTCTGTCTTTAATAGAAACTTTGTTGTGGAGAGGTCACACATGGCCAGGTACAAAGGGAGAAGGAAATAAGATATAAAAAGGAAATTCCAGCCAAGTAATCCGAGGCTGTGGATAGGCCGATGCTCAGGTACTGTGAAGAAAGATGGAAACCGCAGAGTGAGCAGTTCAAAGGTCAGAGGAGAAAAAGAATGACATATGGACAGGTTGTTGCATCAAAAAACTGCAATGCTGAATACTGCCAGTGTGTAGAGATTCACTTTGAAGTTCTGAAACCAAACTAATAGAAAACAACAAGACATTCTTTCTCTAAAGTATTCAGCTTCAGTCGTTCTGGAGTCACTGCTATCACAGATCATTCTACTACAAAGAGATTTTGGATAGAGTTACTATTTTAAAGCAGTTGACATGCATTGCAATGGGATAAAAAAATAAATACTGGAACATTACATACTGGAAATATTGGCTCCATGCTACATTGTCTAGTTAATCTGCGTTTTAAAAACTGGGAGATTGATTAATAATGTATATAAAGCTCTCAGGGCTCATAATGAGCTTTGACAAGTTTCCCTTATCACCCATTTCCCTGCTGTACATTGAAAAGTACACAACTGTCATTTACCAAACAACTTCATACTCTGGAGAGGTATTAATCATTTGATTCTACAGTGACAGAAAATGAAAGTGTCAGGCTTCTTTCTTGTTAGCTGTGCAGAGAAGAATGTAACCTGGTGCAAAATATCCTAAATGTGACTTTAAGATGAGGAAGACGTCACCGTTGTGTGTTAGTTTGTATGAGTGTCTAATTAAAAAGGACAATATCATGCAGTTTTGAGTATTATTTATTTATACCTGGGTTTACATTCCTCAAATGGAAAAACAATCCTAAACTAAACAAGTCTAAGGTGTACTCAAAACTGCATTTTTATTAAATCACGTGTATCTAAAACTGTAGATAACCTAAAAGAGAGGGAAGGGAGGGAAAAATAGCATTTAGAGGAAATTTGGGGCAGGGACACACACAACAATGGGTGGCTGTGTCCAGAATGTGAAATCAATACAATCCACTCACTACTGACCTCAAAGACAAATAGGGACCAGAAAACCCTCACTGGAGTGTTTGACCCAAAGGCAAACTAGACAAAAAAAAAATCTCAGCAAATCTAATGTCAGTTTGGATCACCCATCAACACTTTGCAACATAAATCACAGTATAAATCTCACTGAGTCACTCCAATACCAGGGTGATTATGAGATAAGCTAAAGAGCTGTTGACAGAAAATGTAGTTTGCTTATGAAAGGGCTACTAGACCCCTAAGAAATTCAGATATAATGCCACACAGTTCCTTGGTCAATAGAAACTATTTAACAACAGAAATGGTCATAATGCCTCATTTTTATCCCAATCTGAGATTCCAGCTCAAAGTGACACTGACAGCTCCATTGTTTAGCAATTGGGAGTATGTTAACATGCAAACTACTATCATTGTTGTCTGGAAACAAATTTTACTACTTTTTGTCCTACTTTAAGTATTCTGACCAAAACTGCTTCTTTGTGGTTTTACTATACCAATATTTGGAAATAATTACGTTAAAGTGATGCATTTTTGGAAAAAGCCAACATTAAGTTTGGAGCAGCCAGTAGTTGTCCAGAGGAATTACAGTGGAGCACCTACTCATGATTTGCAGATTTTTCTGTGGATTGCAGCTCCAATTTATTAGCAGAAAATTCACCCACTATTGCAGGTTTTTGAAAATATTAAATCAAATGCTGCTTTGGAAGCTGAAATAGCAATAAGCAATGCTACTTGAATGCTATGGGCTCTTTGCACCTCAGCTTCCGCGTTCGGGGAAAAGCGGCTCAATCTTTTCCGATCTATTGAAAAAGGCATTTTACACTGGGTGTTTGCAGGGCTTGTCCAAGGTAACAATTAATGATGTACATCGATCCGAAGCCCCGACAAGTAAGCTGGAGAACGGTTTTAAGATGTACGCCTTGTTATACACAGATATGAAGGTGAGTTTTACTTTCTTTAAACTTTGTGGCTAACATTAGCTTTAGCTTATGCTAGACATTTTTCTTGTAAAAATGTGCTATTTAAGTATCTAAACATTTTTCATCATTCATTAACGGACAATGTTTTTACCTTGTTTTCAAGTATATTACGTGTGTTTATTGTCGTCAGTGTCAGAGACCAAGTAACGGGGATTTTACGGTTCGGGTTTTTTGCTTCTGAAGCACAACAAGCCCAGCTTAACAGCTTAACTAGCTTAACAGTAGAGCAGCTCTAGTGTCGAAGTTCTAGTTCAGCTGACGGTTCAGAGTTGTTGCTTTTAGAAAAATATGGCCGTGTTCCTTAAGGTCTCCGTGTTACTTCGCTTTATTAGTTTTGCATGTTTCTTGTGAAGCAGGACGGTGTTTACAGCAGTGTGTACAGGCGGGTCAGTTGCTCTGCTGTCTGGCTCTGGTCTGCTCTCTAGTTCCCATAAACTCTCTTTCAGGCTAAATACAGAAGTGATTCCATGGAAATAACACAGGGGGCTCCTTTACCTTCTTCTTTAGGCTGAAGAAGTTGATCCGGAGTGAAGTGAAGGCTGTAAACTTTGCTGTGCGGCGTTAGCTTTAACTGGTAGCCACGATTATTTACAAGCCATCATCTTTTTAATTCAGGACTGTTTGGAAATCCATGAAACCTTAAAAGCCCATCTGAAATAAGACTTTGTCTTTTCTAGCTGTCATGGTAACTCAAAGTGGAAAAAAGAGAGCCGCATTTGCGCATGCGGTTGTGACGTCAGCGCGGCAGGTGCAAAGAGCCCATTGGCTGGGATTTGCAAAGCAGTCAATACAGAAACTCCATTCATTTTCCTTATTTCTGCTTATTTAAGAGCAGAAATAATTAAATCTGTAGATTATATCTTCTGTAGTATTGCTAAAACTGTGCCCATTAAAATATCTTTGGTGTTTGAACTGATAAAATAGACAGTTTTAAGCGTGTTTAGAAGAAGTCTCAAATATTTGTGAATTTTAGCTGCCCATTGATGGATGTAGTTCCTAATCCCTGTGAATTTACTAAATGTTATAACCTTTGAAACTGATTCATGTGACCAGATGAATCAGGCTACACAAAATGTGGGATGTCTGAAGGGCTGAGTCTGGGTTTAATTTAGCATTTGACAGAAAAATGAAAGGATGGAAAAATGTCAAGACATCTCTGTAGTAATAAAGGCATATCCTGTGAGCCCTATGGCAATAACCAATTTTGAAATCACCCCAGGATCCATTTGGGATTTTTAGTTGGAATCGACCAGCAGCTTGGCATTTCCATCCAAAAAAACCACAAAAAAAAACAAGCATTGTGACTAAAAACGAAAGCATCACAAATTTGAAACATCATATATTGAGGAATCAATAAACTTAAACTTCTCAGCTTGCATTTTTGAATCCAAGTATCTAACTCCTTTAGTTATTTTACACTTACTATATGACCACGTTTGTCTGCTGGAGACATCTAAATGCTCACAATAACCCTAAACTTGAGCTCAAGTGAATTACTGTATAGAAAAATTCTATTGTGAAGCTCTAGGAACAGTTGATGCTGTGATGATTGTAATAGCTTGACATTTTGGTACATCAGTGAGTCCCAGAAGCTATCCATGTTCAGGCTGGTGCCCAGGAGGTTAGGGTGGAAAGGGGATGGCGTTATGGTGGAGGGATAAAGGGCAGATGTGGAGATTGGCTTCTGCCTTCTTGTGCATTTTAAGGAATGTCTGAAAGCTGAAATGGGCAGGTTGTGCTTGACTGTTTTTTTGTAATGTCTTGTAAACTATGTAAATAGTTTACTCATTTAGAATTCAACCTTTTACTCTAGCTAATTACACTTTTAATTACAACTACAATGCACATTTGCTCTATGAGCACTAAAATTTAGAAACTTGTCTGATCAGGACATTGCCAGAGGCACAGTGAGGATGGAAGGTGAAGCACTGCTAAGTAGCCTGGGGGCAGAGATAAGTAGATTGCAAGAGGGAAAAAGAAACCTTTAATCTGTACAATCAGGCACCCAGGCTATGAAGGATGGATCTTTCTCCCTGATGGGCATTGTTGTCAAGCAGAAAAGGCTATTCAGCAATTCCTTTTGTTGCCCTTGTAGTGACTCCAGGACTGATTAATCATCAATCAAATTGACATGCAGATTTTGGATCAATCATTAGGTCTGTAAATGTCAGATATGTCAGGATCCCACAGGTTAGTTTGTAATATTTGTATTTGCTTATTTGTAATGGGTCTTTTGAGATTTACAATCTCATTTACAAGGATGTCCTGGACAAAACCAACACTAATATAATCAGATGCTTTGGTCCAATCAAAACCTGAAAATATATACACCCAATGCAGTTTTTTTTTCATTTTCTTTCACTGACCATAAAAATTTCTGGGATATTGGTAAAACAAAAAATATAAAGAAAAACAGTGAGTTTCTAGGCTATCAACATCTGACTTTAATTGCAAAGTTCACCAATCAATGTCTGATGTTACAGTGTAGAGGTGTCCAAAGTCAGTCCTCAAAGTCTGGCATCCTGCATGTTTTACTTCTCTCTCTTTGTTACTACCTCCTCAGCATGTGAATGGCATATGTCAAAGAAATGAATTCACATAAAATCAAGGAAAAAAGCCACAAATATGAACATTATTGCTCTCAAAGTTAAGCTCCGCAGGTTTTCTTTGGGCAGTGTGACTTTAAGACACAGTGCCGGGTTTACAGTGCTGACCAAACAATCCCAGCATGCTGCAGACATTTTTGTTCCTATTCTTAGACATTTTTTTGTAAGTTAGTTCAAATTAAAAGGAAATATGAAATACGGGTCTAAAATATGCATAGAAGTCAAAACAATTAAAAACAAATACATAGCTTAGACTAAATACTACGTAGATTACACTAAAAGTAAGTAAGAGATTTCAGAGCATTAAAGTGAACAAAACTTAAAATATTTAAAATACTTAAAATATACTTAAAAAAACAAAAAAATATATATTCTAACAAAATAAACAGCAGCAGACAAAAATCAATATAACATTTTAGGGCTTGACACATCTCTCCATATCCAGGTGGACCTCGGCCAATGACGTGCTCTTATTCCTCCTGTGTTTACAGCTTGAACAACCACCCTACACACAGAGATTTATGGTATGAGGGCGTTTATAAAGGTTTTAGAAAGGTTTATAAGGACACAATCGAAAAGAGAAAAAAACTGTTCTCACAGGAAATCCAGGAAGTTTTCGTTTCCTTGTCACAGAGACTAAATATCCACACTGCAAACCGAAATTCTCTCCTCACTGACTTTCTTTGAAGCTATAGCTTTTTTGGGGGGGGGGGGGTTCAGCTCATGATTTGACCCGTTGAGTGTTTGGCACTAACCTTTGACTCTTTTTTTGTCCCTGTCAGTTCATAGACATGAATTAGACCTAATTACCCTGTATTCTACTGATTAAAGAAAGAATAGCTAAACAATGGACCCTAAATAAGAAATTATTATTATAAAAAAGGAGAACATTGCTTTCCTCTATGTCCTTATTGCTTACCAAAGTACAGAGTACAAGTAGAAATCTAGGACAAATAGCGTAGAGCTGATGCTAACTGATCAGTTTTCTGCTTAAATTGTACAAACTTTGTTTAGATCAGCAATCACCAAATCCTGCAAAAGTCACTGTAGCAACTTTTACATGGATCCCTGCTCCAACTGACCTGAATCTAATGGGCTAATTTCTGCAGAGGCTATTTCAGTCATTCATGTGATTGAAGTGTGTTGGAACGCAGACGGATCTAAACGTTTCAAGGCAGTGGCTCCCAAGTTGTGTTAAATCTCATTGGCATGTTGAGAGTCAAAATTAAGTGAGTCTAGGATTAAGTTTGCGTAAACAACCTGAGACATAAAATTTTATTAATTTTGCAAACCTACTGATCAAACCAGAGTAGGGTGGAGTTCAGTACACTATGCACACCCTCAGCCTATCTGCTGCAAAAATAAGCAAATCACATTTTATAAATGTTTTGAAGTTCTTGTTAACTATCAAACAAGAAAACATGTGCAAAACATCAATGGGAACAAAAATTAGACAATTAAATAGGACTTTTAGAGACAAGGAAAGCAATACAAAAGAAAACGAGAGATTAAATCCTTGATCCAGTGGAAAGATATTTTCTAATGACTAAATTATGTGTAAAAGCCTAAATTCTATATTTTCATGCACGTTGAAACACTTTTCAAAGGGATCAGTTGCAATTAAAAGAAACAATAGCTCCAAGAGATAAGTTCCAAACTTTGAAATAGGACACATCACATATAATAAGGGCTGCATCGCTGCACAAGAACAAGCTCTCTGTGTACACTCAGCATCGATAAACGAGTTTGGCGAGTTGGCTTTCTCTTCCTGTTTTATGTCAGTGTTACAACCCATTTAACCTTAATTCACTAACTTACTCTCTTGAAACACAACTATGCCGGAAATTTTCTAAATGCAGTAGAAACAAGCACGGTGAAATAAAAATATATACTTCAGCAAAGGCGCTTCCTTTAGTTTAAATAGTCCTCGTATTGCAGGTGCCGCGCTGTTAATGTCAACTTCCCCACCAACAAGTCGCCCAAAACTTACCTTTCCCTTCAGGTCGAGGATGAATATCGCCGAGGCGGACATCTTGACGGAGAAAAAAAAAACCTCGAGAACAAGAATGAGGCAGGATGATTCCTAGGTCTACTGTAGGATATGGGTCATATAAATGGAAGAAAAAGTCGCTCCCATCATTCTCCTCCTCCCCCCTCTGAGCTGCGCTCTGTTCAGTCGAAGCGTTTCGCTGCAGCGCCGCTTTTCCGGAGCGTCAAACTCACTGTGTTTACAGAAGCACAATTTCCGGCCGCAAAATGAGCTCAACCAATCTATTTCCATCCTCAAATTTTGTTAATTTCAACCTCAGCACGATGTTGCAGAACGCTTAAATCAGTTTTGTTTGCCTGGCTTAGCTCTTAGTGTTGCTTTTTCAGGGCAAAGGAGCCGTTTTACACCCAAGGCTTGGAAATAAAAGACTGAAGAGGTTGTGAATTTTGAAATGATTGACAAGACAAGACACCTCAGATCCAACAGAGATGTAAAGATGTAGAACTTATGATAAACATTTAATAAAATGTGTGTCCTTGAGAAATTGCTCGTAAAAAAAGTGAATATCGAAACAAGGCTTAATAATAATACCCAACGACTGAAAAAGAAATATCTAAAATGATTCAGGCAAGGCCAATTAATGTGAAGCTTCCTTTATCCGTAAGAATACATTTTAAGACAATTGAAATAGCTTCAAAAGTCATAATTCGTCGTTTCTCTGGAAATACCTATAAGTAATAATATACACTTCACATTTTTAATGCTTTTATGGGCCGCCATAATATTATCTGTTTATGCCTACGTTATAAACTAGAGTTTGCACAGATTTGAAGTTAAAACATTCAATACTTTGGGCATTATTATTATTATTATTATTATTATTATTATTATTATTATTATTATTATTATTATTATTATATTATTAAGTGGTAATCCTGTCTATTTTCATGTATTTTTCCCGCCAATGGGCTGACAGTGTGAAATTCAACGCTTTTGTTTTGAAGGCAAAATAGCTCTGCTTCTGGTTTTGCTGTGAACTTGACGGGCCGCTCTTCCGGATGCAGCCTCGCCTGACAGCTCGACGCAGACCTGTCAGGCTGCTCTCATCAGCTGTATGGCCTCACACAGAAACGCTTCAGGGCTCGACCCAGCGCGCAGTGCCAAGCTTAATTACTGTTGTTTATATCACATTATGTCGCGGAGTTTAAAGAAGGAGAAGGTGAGTGACTCGAGTTGGTGCTAGTTGAAGCGAGAAGTCCTAAAGTTATTCCTTCAGTTTTAAAATCAACTATATCTGTTCCCAAAAGTGAGACTGTTACAGTCACATACTTTTAGGTTTTAGGAAATTAACTCTTATAAGGAGCTCTAAGAAGAAGAAGAAATATTTCTCTTAGTACTGGTACTGAAAGCATGAAACTATATCTGAATTTATGATGCAGTTTTTCTGAAGCATTAACTGAACTGTTTGCACGCAACACATGCAGTAAGTATTTTTTTTATAACAAACGTACAGGTGGATTTCAAAAGATTCGAACCCTTAACATTTATTTCAGCTATTCAAAAGTAAAAAAACAAAACAGACAAAAATATCAGAAGACAATGTTCATTTTCTTACAAAATGTGTCTGTTAAAAAAGCTGTTTTAGGCTGTAGCCACATTATGAACTTTCTCTTGACCTGACAGTTTTCAAGCAAAGTGCCACATTGGAAATTAAAGCAGAAGGAAAAGTGTAATAGAAAATAATGTTCATACAGTTGGATAACAGTGTAAGAAGCTGTAGGATTTCAGAGACAGATGAGTGACATGAAATGCATCTTTAGTGTACTGTGATTTATTTTTAAAATATAACCCTTCTTTGCACTCCTTGTTAAGCCCCTGTAGTTTGCCACCCTAAATGCAACCAAAAACACATTCAGTCCCACGCCAATGTATGTACTGCTAAACCGCTCAAAACAATTTAAAACCTTAAAAATATTGATATGTTCGGCACTGACCACCTCACATGTCAAAAACTGCCACTTCTGTACCATAAAAACAAAGATTCAAAGTTTCACTGTGCAAAACTCACAACTCTTAAAATAATCCCACTAATGTCATTAAAATACTTCCTTGTTTTGCTGCTTGTGAAAGTAATAAATTGCTATGTAAAAATTTTAAACTACGAGGCAGATTAGCTGTGCTTTTAGAAGTTCAAGAGAGCCATAATGGATTTTGATATCACTGTTAGTTAGAAACCTTTCACTTTTAAATAATTCAGAATGCCTTGGTCGCTCCAGTGATTTTTGGAAATTCTTACTTGCGAGTACAAACGGAATGCAGCCATGTTCCAAAAATGTCTTATGCAGCTAAATATCCTTGGTTATACTGGAAATTAAAATAAATTCTTCAGGGGATTAAATGTTTGCTTCTTGCAATGTTTCAAGATAGCCAGTGCTTCTCTCTTGCTGATTTTGACTTTTACATGATTGCATGCTCTTTAAAACATTTTGAAACTGTCAGCAATGTGAATTTAATGGTCCTTCAGAGCCCATATTCAGATCTTCAAAACTAGAAGGCATGTGTAATAATTAATTTCATTATAATACAATTAAACGCAGTGCGTATCCACTTTGAAAAACATTCACACCAACTGACAAGACAAACAATGGAGTAGAAATGGTTTCTGGCTCAACCAATGAACCACATGCATCCAGAGACTCTAAGTGATGCTGAATTCAATCACATCCATCTCTTCTTCTGTGTCTTCCTCCATGTCCTCGGCTGCTCTCTCAGCCCTGGCTCTCTCACTGGCCGGGATGTAGTTGTCTTCAATAAAGCCGTCGTCATCCTCCTCGCTCACAGGGGGGAGGGAGTGAGGGTCCATTCGTCCCCTGCGCATATCAAACTCTACATCCATGCCTGCAGCCAGGAATAAAACAAGCATCAGTTAATTAAAAACAAAAGGTTCAGGAAGTCATGCTGACTGACAGGATCAGTGGTCTGTCAAATAAAAAGAAAGGCACACATTTTAACTGATAAGTCGTGTTTATAGAAAGAGTGATATTTTTGCTCTAATTTCTTTTTAGTTTTGGTAGTTTCATCTTTTTAGAAGAAATGGAAACATCCAAGAAAACAATTAATTGTTTTAAATTCCACATGGCTTTATAAGCAAAGTTAGCGGAAGAGTCAAATCTTATATTTGTAATTTTCTCTGAATGATTGCCTCTTACTACATGTACTACATAGTCCCACGTTTCTTTATTGAAATTTTTTTGTTGTTTTGATTTTATGTAATATTTGTATTTTTTGAAAAACAAAATATCTTTTTAGATGTAAGCCATAATCTTGATGTGCTGGTAATGTTTTTAAGCTCACTTGCTCTTTTAGAAATGTGATGGATGAAAAAAGCTAGACGGGAGATGCGATATAGTGTCAAAGGTCAAATGTCACATTCTGATGATTGTAGATTTTTGCATTTACAAGATGTTGTAAAAGACTTGCATTTTTCCCTTCTACATTATAATGCCAGACTTCAAACAGGTTATACCCTTATCAATTATGCCTCATGTCAAAATGTTAATCAGTTTTCTTTAGGTTTGTGTTTAAAAACCAACCTGAAGAGTCAGAATGGCTAACAGTATCGGGCTCCCTCAGGCGTGTGTGCCTGTAGCTGGCCAGGTAACGTCGGACCACCTGACATTTGGCGAGAAGGGCGAGGATAAGGGAGACAGAAATGGCTGTGGCCAGAACACCAACCAAAAACCCCCAGTTGTGACTGGGGTGTTGTGGTATGCGGGTTGCCGTGGTGCCTGTAAGAAAGCATCACAGAAAATCACATACTTTGCAATGTTGATGTGCTTTGGAAAACGTGTAACAGTAGAATGGGCTTCAATTGTTGTTTATCCAAACAATGGTAAAAAAACATATATATATGTACAATTTTTGATTGTATATGGCATAAAATAAGACAGCTCTGGCCCTCCATTAGCATTCTGTTTACTGCTAATCAGCTAACTGAAAGAAGAGTTGTGAACAAAACCAGCAAAAATCTGACCTAGGACTTGAGAGAAGTATTATGCTTCAGTTGATCATCTACTTTATGTACTTTGTGCAGGTCAGAGTTGGCTTGCCGAACAGGCAAAACAAGTACAAGTAAATTCATGAAACAATAACTGGATGACAGCACAAAGATTACAAGAAAACAAGCAAAACAAAAACATTAAGCTTTCCACTTTTAAATTGTTACAACAAAGCATGGCTCCATAAGAAAATCAATTTTATCATTAAAGATTGTTTAAATCATGTACCAGAAATTATCAATGATAGGAACAAGAATATGTCAGAGAATTGTTTGTTAATGTCTTAAAAAGCAGAGATTTACTATCAGAATTATTAATATATGTTTAAACAATGGGGAATGCTCCGATTATAATGTCATGACTTTCGAAACGTCTGAAAGGTTAACTGGCCCATTTGAGCTCATTGGAGACACAGCTGCTTTTTAAGGCCACGCCTTAAGCACACTGCATTCTTGTTTGACACATTGGGAATGTGACAGTAAAAAAAAAAGTCTCCCAAGATATCAAGATTATCTTACATAATGTAAAAAAAAAATAATGAAAAGAATAAATAAATGTTTTTTTTTAGGAAGGGACAACAAACTTTTCTCTTACCATTAATTGTTAGTGGTGGTATGGATGTTTGATTTACTGATGATGCCATTTCCTTTTGATGTCTCTGTTGGAGTCTTTTTTTAAAATTTATTTCCTGGTGAATTAGGCCTTTTGCTTGCTTTAAGTGAACCAACTCTTGCATGAAACCTCTCGTTGTGGGAATATCTCCCGGATAGGTCACTTTGTGTTCTGCAACACACGCAGAAAACTCGAAATCATGCTTTTCATTATTTTCATTTTCAGCTGTTTTGTGTTACATTCGTCCCAGTAGGTAAAAGGTTGAATATGATGATTGGAAGATGTTGCAGGGAATGCAACTCCCCAGATGAGGGGGGTAGTTGGCTGGTTTCTCTGTGCCGGATCAGAGCTGAACCTTTGTAACTCCACTAGGTGGCAAGATTGAGTGACAAGTGACCTGCTGGTGTTGACGGACAGGTGGAGACAAGCTGGAATATAAATCAGACTCCTTCTGAAGCAGTCAAACCAGGTCCTGTAGAAAGTAGAGTAAATAACATTAACTTTTTGCTTGAGTATTTTTATTTTTTTTTACCTGTTTGCATATTTATAAGAAGGAGTAGAAGCAATCTTCTTCAGTTAGACTCCCAAAGCTCATGAGAATTTTAGCTGGAAATGCAAAAAATTATTTTGTGCCAAAGAAAGCAAATCTCATCAGAATCAACACAATCAAATGACCTAAATGTGCCACTTAACACACAAAAAAGTAAAATGGAAAAAGAAGTGATTTTATTCTGAAGCCATTAATGAGGACAATATCTCTGGAGTTCACTCAAAGCAGGAAAAGTGTGTCGTAAACAGGAAGTCCCACATTCTGCTGAAAACCTTCTTCTGAGGTGTTGCTCAACAAATAAAAACTCACAAATTTGTGTGTGTGAGTCAACTGAGTACATAGCTTCCTACAACATAGACTCTGCAGCCTCTTAGGATCTTAAAAGGCAATAAGAAGGAAGCCTGCAATCATTATTTGTTTTGCAACAACAAATAGAAAAGTTTTTTAGATTTATTTCTTATTGAAGCAGCGCTGAGGGGAAATGTCCTCAAATTAGAAACACTGCAGCATTTGGCGGTCTTTCTTACTTTTTGTTGTGTTTAGCACAAAAAAAGGAAATGGAAACACTTTAAGCAGTACACATTTTCCCCTCTGATACAGCTGAGATAACTTTGTAGATCTTATAATGTTTGGCTTTCAAGTTGACAGAAAAAATATTTTTATCATAAAGAACTAACATTTTTATTTAAAAACCCCTTTCAGGACACTCTAGGATGCTGTGCAGTTACAAAATAAACATGCAACAGAAGCAACAAATCGAATAAAAAAGTACTCTAAACATTTTTTTTTTTAAGTTAAGTATATGCTAATCTATAAAGATGTGATCTGTGTGGATTCAACTACTGGACTTAGTCTGATGGCTCTCTTCATCTGTCATACACTGACTCCGTGCTGAAACCATCATGTATGTTGATTTGCTTGATGGAAGTATAAACCTTTTGTCCACTGAAGATCCTTATGTAAAGCTATTTAAATGTTTCCTGGACATTTGCATCCAGGAACGTGAAGGAAAGTTCCCTGTATGTAAAGTACAAACAGATGTACAAAAAAAAATCCAGTCTGACAGGATTACACAAGCTTCTTTAACTTCTAATGATCTCAGTAAACATGAATATTTGTTTGTATAAAAGCTGTGGATCAAGCTGTTTAAAAAACATGTTTCTCTTCCTGCAGATGTTTTGGTTTCACATTTTTAGCTATTCTTTCTAAAGTATTTTCTGATTGAAATTTGAAGTAAAGATGCTCCATTCCAACAAGTAAAACCAGATATTTACATAGAGTGTATGGAAAATAAACATATTTTTTCATGCTACAGGCTTCACTTTTACATCAGTTAGCACTGACCAGATCATTTTCATTTGCTAAATGGCAGATTATTATTAAATAGGAAATTTTAGACATTTTTTATTGTAACTTTCTTCAAATTCATAAGTTTAAATGCATTTCCTTATTTCATACAATTTCTAAACTGGTAAACTATTGTGTTTCTGTGTTTTTCCACAAACTCATAATAATTTGAAATTTTGACCCTTTCTTACCGACAGAACTGGTCTGGCAGAGTTCAGTTTACATGCCGCCTTTATGGTGCTTACAGTTTAGACCACAAATTTGCCTGTTGTCTGTAAGCCACTCTGTAGCTTATTTAGCTCTGTCTTTAGGGTCATTGTCCAGCTGGAAGAACCACATTTTGCCAAATCTTTAAAATTCCCTTGCTGATGCCTTCTGATATTGCTTTAATCGATTTTATGTTCTTTTCTCCAGTTTGTAAAACATGCCAGTTCCTTTAGCAGCAGATATCTACAACATTATCCTGTGACGTTCTTCACAGCTTGGATCGTGTCCCCAGATTTGCAGTCTCCCACTGTTTTCCTCCAAATGTAATGATAATTATTTTTGGCTAATTTCGAGTTTTATGTTGTGTCTCATGGCCTTATTTCTGTTTGGAGACAATATCCTGAATTTTTATGTTGCTTTTTTAATAATTATTTCTTCTTTTCTGAGTGGCCTTTCAGCCCATGTTGACACAGAACTCTGAGGAAAGTAATACTCTCTTAGTAGCTTTAGCTTGTATCTTTAGAGTCATTTATGTTAGTTCTGGTATTGAAATGCACATTTTTACCAAAGCATAATCATCTTTGGGACATGGATCAATTTTTGGTCAATTTCACTTCTTTCCTTTATAGTTTGACACCTAAAAGTTCCCATGGCATTTACATTTGAGTATAACTGTTTGAACAGATAAATGGGGCGCCTTTGTCGCATTTTAAATATGTTAAAAAGATGAGTCAGACATGTGGAGCTCCAAAATTCTCTCACACAAGTCTGATGTGTCACAACGAAGTTGTACTTGAGATGCAACTTCAAATGCTTCCACAGCTGTGCTTCCATCTAACTCAGAGATTTAATTTTTGTTTATCAGAGTCTTATAAAGTTGTGGCATCATCACTAGAGCTTCCCAAAATTGTTTAAAGGGATGGCAATCTGCCTATAAACTTCTTACTTTGAAGAAGTCTAAACACAAGTCTCTCTTTTCTTTATCTTGTTATTTAATGAGACAGTGAGAAAAACAGTTTTATGTCTTTTCATTCTGTGTATGTGAGTGTGGCGTTTCAAATGTGTGTGTAAGATGAGACAAGTTAAAAAGATCCCCCATAAATATTGGGGGGTTTTGTGCCACTGCCAGCAGTTTTAGCATGAGAGGACCCATGTGAGGGGTGTTGTCTGTTCATATCCATACTACTTTTGCACTACATTTAATTACTGACTTCTCTGTGAAAAGATCTTAGCAAGTGGAGCTGGAAAGAATCAAGTAAACAATATTTGAAATCTGTGTCTCTTTTACTAATTACAGTGCAGATTGAAGGTCTTGGATTGAAGACATGTTTTGGATTTTTTTGGATTGCAATGCCATTACTATGAAATTACTGTATAAACCCCATAAACCCGTGTCTTTTTTTTTCTTCATCTCATTCTAACCCTTCAACATCGCTAAAGAATGTGCCTAAGCTTCTGTTAGGCAGTGCAACAGATAGATTTGGAGTTTAAACTGTAATCTGGGACCTCAGAACTTCCCTGAGTCTCAGCTATCAGCTTTTGTGATTCCTTTTCTGGATTCTCATTCCCCTGTGATTGCAGCACAAACTGATCTCTGTGTGCAAGGAGCTTAAGCATGGCATAGATGTTAGCAAGGAGTTCTTGCCTAAGGGCAGCATTTTCAAAACAACTTTTTTGCTAAGTTTTTCATATACTATAAAATATCTCACTGAAGTGCAAAATAGATATTCAATAGTGGGATGTTTATTAAAATTGAGGCTGTTTTTCTATGACTGAGGAAACATAATAAAATATTGTGCCTTTAATAATTTTTCTGGTTTCTGGTTTTAGTTCAAAGGAAAGGTCATTATTCTAACAAATTGTTGTTACCTTTTATTAGAGCTCAACCTCACCTTAATTTATAACATATCAGTGCTTGGTCAAGGTTATGCCAACATACTGAGTAACCTCTGGAATTATTTATTCATGCCCAGGGTTAATTTTTAAAAATAGCTTTGTTGACTGAACTTGAAGCCCCAAAAAAAGATTTTGAAAAAGAACGGTCTCACAGAACAATCAAAACTTTCCAGATCTTCTAATTACAATTATGACTGTTATATGTCCCGTTCAGATTAATTTAATGTTCATGTGACACATACAGTAGATCTCTGTGCTGTGATACCATGTAAAATTAGCCTATCAGAGTAAATGCACTCATTAACAGGCTGATCACCTCAGTTTTGGCTTTGAAATTGGAAAACCAAGTCAAGGTTAAAAAAGGCTCTATTGGTCAATTTTACTTGCCTGTAGCCCAGTTGCAGGTCTGTTCTCTCCAAAGTTATTTAAATATTCTGATTTGCACATCTGCATATTGCTGTCTCTTCTTGTTATAGTAAGTTGTTGCAAGTTCTCAGAGATTTAACTGTTTAGATATCACTGACAGTGGCTGGCAAAGCATAAAGAAACTATGGTCCTCTAACTCATATGTTTTTCTTCTTACAATATCCTTCAGCTAAATTTTGTTTTGTTTTATTTACACGGTATTACAACAGGATAATTTAGCTTTGGAAGGAAAATAAATCATGTTGTTAGTGTATCACTCTCCTGGATTCTCCATCTTAAATTTATGACCTTTTTTCAATCCCCACTGTGTGTCTCTTGCTTTCTCAGGCATGTTTTAAGGTTTCAGCACGTCTTGTTCACTTTCTTGACCCTGAGGTGATTTTTCATTGCGAGAGGGGTCCGGCAGCTCAACTCCAGCCATTAGGCCTCTTCCCCTTCATCTTGTCCTGCCATTCTCTGCAGCACTGTTAGCTGTAAACAAGCCAACAGGGCTGCCTTTATCTCTTCCTGTTCTGTCTTCACATAAGCAAAGCAGGACAAAATATACACATCAGGCAGAGCAGGACGTGGACCAGCGGGAGATAGAAGTATACATTTTATGTGTGGGTGTTGTTCCTGTGCAGCTCTTGTGTGCTTCAATAAGTGAATCCATGTATGTGATAAAGGCTAACTTTACATTTTTTCCTGCATTCATTTGCAAACAAATGTTATAAAAGAAATCCAGTTTATCTTTGTCATTTTTTGCTCTGTTGCCCTAAATTAAGGGCTTGTCATTGTTAGATTGACAAGCCATGGCAGATGGTGACAAATGTTATTTTTCCTGAAGCTGAAATGAAAATCATAGAATTCTCCGCATGGAGTGTAATCAAACCATTTTAAAGAGACCAAATAATTAGCAGTTTGATTTTATCCAAAAATTGACTGGACCTTGCAGAAAACATGTTTGCTTATGTAATTACTGCAAGTCAGCATTATCTTCTTTTTTTTTTAAACTGTTGTACAAATATTCATAATTCATGGTTATTTAGTATTAACGTTGACCAAGAAGCTAACAAACAAAAAGCTGTACGTGAGCTTCAGACCTTCTCTTCTGTCCCTCCACCAAGTTCTGCACTTATGTTTGCTTTGAAATGCACAAAGAGAGTCAAGTCGTGGCATTGCAAGTCAAAGATAATAGACAGGCATAGAATTTATTGAACCCTGAGCAACGGTTAACAGAGGCTTTGTTGATAAGTGTGATTGATTATTTAACTAAGAGCAACAGTGATGCACTTAGAAAAAAAATGTCTTTGATTTTTTTTCATAAAAGTTCAAATAACAAGTTTTCAGATGTCTAGTGATTACCATTTAATACCAGACTGATGGTAGTGCTAAAAAAAAACAGTGTATACAATGAGCATGCAATAAACTTTTATAGTGTGTTTACTTGAGCAAAGAAATACTGTAACTATCCTTTTTCACTTGTTTATACAATCTAATATAATGGGAAGGTGTGATCTAGTAAAGGTGAACTGCTGCTTGTGCATAACTATTTGAAGTATAAACAGTTGATGTCCCACATGGTGGTCAGTGTATGTTATTAAAAAGAGAGGCTGTACAAAGCGCTCTTTAAAAAGAACACAAAACAATTATGTGAAGCGATTTCCAAATGGATGAATTCCCTGTTTTATTCGAAGTGTCACCTGCCAATTCATGTTTCGGCAAATTACGAGAAAAAGATAGAAAAAACACTGAGCTACAGCTTTGTTTTATAAATGTTTTTATAAAGGTAGCAGCTTTGCATCCCAGAAAAAAAGCATTATTTTACAGGGTCATCTATATTTATGCATCAAAGCATATGTCGCTAAATATTATCTCACATTTATTAAACTCAAAAATTTGTATTAAAGCAAGACATTTGCTGATTCACTTAGAGAACAAAAACCCTTGGTTTGATTAATTTGGACAGCATTAGATGAAGGCAAAAAGACTTTTCAGGATTTAATCGTCTGATCACTGATCAAGGGAAACATGTACACTATAAAATAGATTAAAAAGTTTTTGCCAAATGTAAGAAAGTTAAAATGTTTCCTTAAATTTACAGTTGTCCAAAGTGTTGAAACCAACCAAGCAAATCATAAAATGGCAAACATAACAGAAACAATAACGTAATGCTGTCAGTTATTGCTTAATAATCTTGAAGGCAGATCTGAAAACTGTGCTCTCTTAGTTATGAGATTAATTTATCAGTTTACTTTAAAGTCACATTGAATTACAGTCACAGTTTACAATCCCTATTACTATGCATTTAGCTTCATCTTTTCTGGTATATATATATATGTTATACAATGACTGAATCAGTATCTTAAACCACAATTGTTTCCAGGTTTGAATGGAAGTGCTGCCAATAAAAGTAGCTTTCTTGTTAATAAAGTTCTACTCCTAGCTCTTTGACTTTATTTCCATAGAAAATCATGAGATACATGTAAGTTGGCTAGTATGTGTTACAGCATACACTGAGTGGTTGACCAGGCTACAGCAACTACAACTAAGGATCAATAATAAGTCAGTCCGGTCAACAATTTGCTGTAAAAATGTTGTAGTTTTACATTAAAGGAACAAAATGTGAAAATGTTTTTTTCAGCACAAGTCAGGCTTGCTATATTTTCTCAGCACTTTTTGTAAAGATCATCAAACCAAATAGCTTATTAGCTTGACTGCCTTTGAGTGCTTTTATATTGCCTCAAGGTAATAAATTTTACATTTACGCAGTTTTTGTAAGTAGCCTTGTTATACTTGTATTCAGGAGAGAAACATTTACCCAGCCTACTTCTAACAAAATCCCTTCTAAAAGCCCAGTTGTTTACATTAGGTCTTACCTGGTCACCTGTTCATCAGAGTCCCAGCGGTATCAGATTACACCTGCTCTCTTTGACTTCCCTCATAGTTCAAGTGAGCTTTAACATTTTCTTCTGCTTTTGCCTGTGACATAGAGAAGTGCTGTGCAAAGGTTGATCTTTGTTGTGCTCTGCAGCTCATTCCCAGAATAGCATGTTAATGAGTAACTTTGGTTACCAAGGTGTGCTCCTCCTGCCCTTCCCCGGCCAATGAGATATTAGACCTGGTCAGTGGCAACAGTGCCAAACCAGGAAGAAGTTAAACACATAATGAAAGCAGTATGTAACCGTTCAGGTTGTAACTACCTGTTTTGACATGCAAGTGACATAGTAACTAACCAATCTAAGTGGTTTTTACAGATGTTCTGTGTATGAACCCATCCATAACCTGAGGAATTTTGTTTTATATTTGCTTTAGTTATGATATGTCTCCTCTCCTTCTGGTGTGTCTGTTTGTATGTAATTGCCTCAGGTGACAGACTTTGTCTCGTGAATTTAAAATATAAACATTTTCTCCGCCCTCTTGGGAAAGGATGTGCGACTAGATACTTGCGACGTCTAGAAGTTTTGTTTATATCAGATCCACAGATTGAACAGAGAAATGCCTCTGAGGTTCTGAAAGGAAAAGCGATGTGACCCTGAGAACAATAGCACCACTTCCTGACCTTCCTGTATCTGTACGTTTAACTCCCATACCAATTCTCCTTACCTCCCTCCCTGTTTATGTTCCAGGATGCTTTAGCTGCATGTCTTGTGGAAAATATCAGGGACAAAGATGGGTTCAGAATCAAAAATGATAACTCAGCATCATCTGGAAGATGTAGTTTCAAAAAGGCTGGTAGTAGCTTTTTGTTCTTTATTCATGTAATTTTGAGTATTATGTATTTCATAATACTTTTTCATTTAATACTTTTTAAGAAAAGATTGTTTGGAAACGGTTGCTTTTTTGCATTTCTCATAAGTGCTTAAAGTCAAAATACTTTGTGCTGTTTAAAAATTAACTATCAGGGCAAAGATATATTAATATATAGTCTCACAAGGTTCAGTAACAGAACCTAACCTGATTTGTGAAGTATTAAGTAAACTACAGTTTCTTTTATTTGTAGATGACACTACTATTTATATTTTGGGAATGGCATAATGAAAATTATGGTGGGTGAAATGTTTTTTTTCTTTTTAGGTAGAAGTAAGACAATATTTGTACATTTTGGTAGCAAAAAAAGGACAACTTGATCACAATAAATAGAGTTTCAAGAAAATTGATGCTAAAAGCAGAGGCTTTGGAGTTAATTTTGAATAATGATCTTAATTAAAAGCGTTACTAGAGGGATTCTCAAGTATTCAGGGGCGGTTGTGTTCCCTAACCTCAGCAAATTCTGGGGATCCACTGCAGCATAAAACCTGATACCATTAAAATTACGTATAAATGACATTGACAACATATTTTGGTTTAAAATTAAAATACAGTACTTTATTTTGCAAAGACAGCATAACATTGATATGTTTTTTATCAGTCTTAGATGATAACTTCTTTAAAATCAGTGACAGATAAAGATGTTTAATTAATCCTCTCTCTTAGCTTTCTGGATGGTTTAGGATCATAATAAAGACTCTCAGAAGCTGTATAAAATTATCTTGCAAGCACTTATCTTCCACCTCTCCCCTCAACCCTTCTCACTCTTCTGCTGAATTGCATTGTTTACTCTTTGCTCTGCAAGAAAAGTGCCGGAGTCGGGGGTCACGGCTCTTTTTGTGAAGAAGATGGGAAAACCTTACAAGGTCTTTAAAAGAAGGGGGAAATAACAGCACGTGCTGTGCTGTGCTGTACATAACAATGGACAGTTGCACTTGAGGAGGAAAAGCTATGTGACAAACAATCCTGTGTCTGGCCATTGGTCATTTGGAGGAGACAATCCAAATCTCTCTGGAGGTTTGCTGGACAGAGAGTAACTGCCAGTTTTCTTTTGTTTTTTTTTCTTCCCTAAAAACATTCCCCTTCTGAAACAAATCTAGGTGTGAATTTTACAAGGTGATAGTTTCACATTTTTCACATATTTTGGAGCTTATGAGTCCATGTGCTGTGGCCCTGACAGGAAACAGGAAAATGTGAGACAGGATTGCTACACATCTGCTTCAAATCTATATATCTATGAATAAAACATCTGCATCTGCATTTTTTTAGCAACTTTCACCCCAAAATTTATCTCAAGGGCCTCATGTATTTGTGGTTATAGGAAAAAGATACTAACCCTCCTTTTAAATGTAGAGTTTTACCTGTCATGAAAAGTCATCTGATCTTTGTGAGATTATGAAATGATGTAAATGTAAGCTCACGTGTACAAAATACACAATAGAGTCCTGCCAATAATATTCAAGCAAAGAAAGAGTTAAAGGATAAAAAAACTAAGCCCACCCTATGATTCAGTAGCTTGTAGAGCCATTTTTAACATTAGCTGTGGAAGTAGATGTTTCTTGTATGACTTAACCTACACTATTCTGGAGAAGGTATGGCAGTGATTCACCACATAACAACTCATCATCATGGGGTTCCAAAAATGCCATACATCATAACATTTGAATCAGGCACTCTATCAGAGTAGCTGTCTACCTGACGTGAAGGAAGCCTGGCAGTGAAGCACAGGAGCAGCATCCCACAGGCCAAAGAGACACAAGGAAAGATGCAGAGCACTGATCCAACCCCCACCCTACCTCACCACTACATCCCCATGCACAGATAGAACAGAAAATCTGGTCAAGCTGGTGGCTAGGTGCCCGCACGAGCTCCAAGCGTTGCACCATCAGACTCTCTCAGACAGCCCTATAGGAAGGTCAAAGGAACCGGCTTAGTACAGTGGAGACCAAAGCTCCCAAAGGTGGCCACCCTCAGGTGGGGCACCTGTGGGAGCTGCATAGGTACAATCCAGGGGAACACATGCCAGCTGTGCGTAGGCAGTGTCCAGAGTGCCGACCAGAAGTCAGGGACTCCCAAGACCAGGCAGAACCACAGAAACCAGCAGGCCCTGGCAGTTCCACCATCACCTCACACTAGCCTTGGCTATGACCTAAAACTGCTAGGGTCCTCTGGTTCCTGTGGTTCTGCGTGGTCTTGGGAGTCCCAGAGCAACTTTCATGAGAATAATAAAAAGAGGAAGAAATGCGTTAGACTCAAATCTACATTTTCTCTAAGATAGTTGGAAGATTTTTTTTTTTCTTTACCTTTAATAACCATTCCATGCTCTATTGCATTTACAACATGAAACTAGGTACTTAGTAGCCATAAATAATCCAGTTCTGGGTTTGATCTTTGTAAAGAAAATGACTCATTCTAATGAAATGTTAATAACCAGGCATGCTTAATAACCAGGCATGCTTAATTTACTGTTTGTTTTGGATGTCAGGGTTTCATGAATTTACACCAAAGCTTTAAACAGAAATGCACCCAGTATTACAGAAACACACTTTGTGAAGGTGAAACAAGGAGCATTATAAAACATCCATTTCCCATCTACCTTGGAGTGAGCATTGAAGTCGCCACAGTTTTAACATGCTCCAGCTGCACTCTTTCTAATGCTGTTATTGAAGCTGTAAGTCTGTTAATGCGAAAAGTGAGAGAGCCCAGAGACACTTAATGACAGAGTATCAAACTACTAATGCTTCTACGGTTTTTACTGCATGAATGAAATGCAGCTGTAACTCCTACAGCAGGTATCCAGTGCATATAGTAACTGTATTATTTAGGGGTACCTCCAGTACAACGTAGCTGAAACATAAAATTTTGGATGGAAATCATAAAATCTCTATAACTGGGCCCATATGAAAACATACAAAAAGAAGCACATAATGTTTAGTGCATCGTTCAGCTGCTGACTTAGAAGTCCCTAAAGTCCCTTCTTAAGAAAAAACAATATTATTTTTATTTACAGACTGCAAAATTAAATAAAAAAGGTGATCATGTAATTGATAGTTGATAAAAAAAAAAGTTGTCATTCTAAAGCAATGTTCACTCAGCAGATAATTGTGACCCAAGTCCGACTTTTTCAGGGAATAGTCTGATCTTTTCAGCCAAAATAAAGTCTGACTTGTGTCAATTTCACATGTGGTACAAAATCGTATATGTATCTGGTAGTTTTGAGAAGGTCTGCAGTCTGAAGGGTCATGTCACATTTGATCCGACTTTTACACCATTAACATAAAAGTTATTCAGTAACACTTTATTTGACGGGTTGTGAATAAGACTGTCATAACACCGTCATAAACATGACATAACACCTGTCATGAACATGAGTAAGTCTACATGAATATTTATGACTGTTGTCATAAAGTGTCATTTGGTAAATCATGACACTTTTAATACAAAGTTGACATTATTCAAAATGTCTTCGTTATGACAACTTGACATTAACCAAGAAATCATGATCTGACATAAATTTGTTATAAAAGTATTACTGATAAAACTTTAAAAATTATGTAGCTTTGTGTTATTAAAGCTAAAGTTTAATCAGTAATACTTTTATAACAAATTTATGTCAGATCATGATTTCACCCAAGTATCCTCTGCAACATGGAGGCAGATTAGACAAAATCTGAGAAGCAACTTAAACTGTTGGCTTTTCCTGTTTTTGTTTGCTTTAGTGGCTGGTTTTTAACCCTGACAAAGACTAAAGGATGTTGGTAAAAAAGAATGCATTGTGAAGAGAACACTGGGAGCACAGCAAATGCTGTTCTCTTGGCAGTTCCCAGTTTTTACCAGTGCTTTTCTTTCTTTCTTTTCATTTGTGTCCACTAATAAAGTTTAATTTACATATGTCTTTAAGGGCAAAAGCAGAACAATTAAAAGAGCTGCTAGTGTTTTTAATTTATTTACAATAAAGTGTTCCAGTCTTAAATCAAACAAAAGGGCTAAGGATCATTTCCTGCAGCTCATAACTCCAACTGCTACGGCATTAAAAGGTGGATTTCCTACAACAGAATTACTGTTGATTGCACCATTGTATTTACAGTAACACTTTTACACATAATTAAATGCACTTACACTAACTTCCTGAGTTAATAAGCGTGCATGTATGTTTTGCCACCACTAGCCATCAAGCTCTGACTTACTTTGTCATTTCTCACAGAACAAGAATCCACGGCCTGCAGAGCGATGTGTTATATGTGATTCCGTATGTTTCTATGTGTGTGTGCGTGCGCGTGTGTGTGCATGTGCTTCAAACAAGCTATCAGACTGAAGCGGACACCCTCCACCTCCACTCCCACCATCACCTCCACAAGGCCTTTCCGGTCTGCAGGGCGATTCCTGCCCCTGTGTTCCCTCCACTTCCTTCACACACATATCAGCCCTCAGCAGACGTACCTTTTCCTGAATCTGGCTCAAGTCCTTTAGACACTTTAGACAAGCAAAAACAGCTCATCCATCTCACTCTTTTTTTTTTTGCTTTCTTAAACTATCTCTTGGAGCACTCTCTATTTGACAATATCATGTTTAATCACACAATTTAGCATATTTCAATCCATCAATTTAAGGTTGTACAGTTTTAACTGATTACCTCAAAAGAGATTTCTAATTAGCAAAGTATTAGACTGAAGTGGAATAATTTCAAAACGCAAACAATTCTTCACATATAGACTGTACTCTTGAAAACATAATGGCAATAGTAGCTGCTGCACTTTTAAACTTCTGAAGGTTCCAATGAGCGCTGTTGGAACCATAATCCAGAAGAGGAAAGGACATCTTTTCATCATAAACCACCTTCCACCAAGATTTCTTACAGAGGAAGCAAAAGAATAATCAAACGTTTTCCAAGAGTTAAGGAGCACTTCAGAAAAACCTAAAAATAGCAGATACAGTTTCTTCATAAAAACTGCAGTAGTCTCAATAAACACTCACTGCTCAAGACTCCACTGCTGAAGATAAAGCTAGTGGAGCTATTTTTGGTTTGCTGCAGAATATCTGGATAAATATACGGAGAACATAGTCTCTTCATGTTCTGGACATTGCAAAATCTTTCTCAAATTGCCAAAAAAACAACACTCTGGGCAGACTAGGAGTATTCAGTGTCACTTTGGAAAAAAAAAAGAAGCCAGTAATTCAATTTTGATTATCACTTCCTCTGTGTTATTTCAGAGCTTTTCTATAACAATATTAATGAGGTGAACGTCTGGTTACGCTACAGCTACCTGTGAAAGGTCACCAGGGGCTGAAATGTTGACATCCTGAAAACATGGAGGGTGTGTGTGGTGTCAGACTGGTGGGTCACTGTACTCTACATCTGGTGATGGACCCAGATCACACCAGTCACATTCCCCGTCTCATCCCAGGAGGCAGACTGGGAGAATGGGGTTGATGGCAGGTCATTCAGATTGAATTTTGTACCATGTTTTCTGTCAGTGTATGAAACTAATGTAAAATATGTTAGTGACCAAGTAGATTCACTTCTGTTAGTTTTTGGTGTGTGTCTGTGATTCATGTGCAGATACTATCATACAGAGACAGACAATTCAAAAAATGCCTGAAAAGTGTAATCTGTAACTTTTAAAACAATGTGGCTAAACAATGTGGCTAAAAAATGTGTTGTATTTTGTTGGGAGACACAGCAAGAGAACTGCTCCTCAGCTTCTTGACTAATGACCATTTTGGATAGGAAAAAATATACTAAGTCATCGTTTTTTAGAGCGGAAAATACACAACATTCCAAGTAACATAATGGATGTCAATACTCATGTAAGAAGAAACAAGTCCAGTCTAAATAGATTTTCCTCTTATCATGGTGTTAACTTATTCATTTATTTTGACATAAAAGAATTGTTAAAACTACTACACTTTACTGTTGTAAAGACCTAAATTTACAAAGAACCATGATTTTACATTAATAGTAGTTCTTCAAACTGTGTTTCCTGAAGGATGCATGAATTAAACACAAGACTGCTGTAATGATGGAATTTGGACACTACAAATAAGTGAATATATGGTCTTACAAACCACTTTATCATGGATGCATCTCAGTTTTCCACACAGTTTTTCTATTGTGGCATTTTTTTCAAAAATAAAATGCGACAGTGTGGAAACTGTTCTCAAGCTGAGTTTGTTTATTTACATTTGGTCAAATGAGATTATCAAACTTATCAAGAATAATTATCATCAAATGTATGTCAAATATTTTGATCAATTTTCCAGTTAATGATCAAAGGCAGTTAAAAATAGGTAGATTTTTAGTCTTGGTTTTAAATGAACTCAGTGTACTGCCTGGCGTTTGGCTGGAAGTGTGTTTCAGATTAGTGGAGCATAATCACAGTCTTTTTACGTTTGTAGCTGTTTATTCTGGTTATTCTAAAGTCAATCACCTGCCTTAAATTTAGTATAGACCTATTGGCTAAAGTAAGTTTATCCATTAAATTTAGATAAATGGTTTGACTAGACGCCCTTACAGACAATCTTTTTTGTAAAAAAATGTATTTTTTATATTCAGATTTGAAATGGTACAGTTATCCATGTTGTGACATCACAATATTTATCTAATTGAATTATTACTTTCTACATTTGCTTTTGCTTTCCAAAATGTTATTATTTTTAGTAAAATAGAAATGACTTTAAGATGAAATAGAACCTCTTTTGGTTCTTTTATGGGCTGTATTAGAAAACACCTCCACTTTAGCAATTGATGTAGCAATAATGGTCTTCCTATGTTGTTTAAGTCCACTATTACTCACTGAGCTTTCTGCTTTTAAAGCTATAGAGTTGAACATTCTTTTAGCTATCCAAGACTGTATAGATCATATTGATCTTTTCTTCTTTAATATCTTGAGAAACTTGCCTACATACATGTTGAAACCTCTCTGATATGGGTTAATAACATTTTGTTGACTATAATTTGACAGAAACTTACTGTATGTGGATGTAACATTATTACTTCTGTATAATCGTCAGTCTGTGTTATGGTTTGATAATAACCATAAAGTTTGTCTAAATGTTTTATAATTGTAATGAGACTGCTGGTGGAGCCCGAGGAAATGGGAGGGGAAGAAGGGAAGTGTTCCTGTCATTAGAAACTTGAAACCCAAATCATGAGGCTGTAAAACTTGTCAGTAACTCGTTTTGTTTCCAACCCGACTTTAGGATACGGTCATATGAGGTTAGATGTGGGTGTCTGCAGTAGATAAGTAAAGGATTCAACGGGTACTTTGAATTACATGCTCCTGTGGAATGGACTTATTAAATGTACTGTACATGAAAAAAAAAACAGATTCAATCTTACACTTCATTCACCTTGAGTTTTATCAACATATTCTCGATCAACTCCAGTTACAAATACTTTTTTATTAATTCAGGTGGAATGTCAGAATCTTCAAAATATTAATGTTTTTTTTTATAAACTATGCATGTATTATGTTCAAATCAGTTTCCCTTAATGTCTGTCATTATATATTTGTTTTGTTAATTTTAAAGTTGAAATGATTTATATTTTGAATTTAAACATGAACTAACATGTAAGATTCTAAAATGGAAATCTGTCTTTGTAGACAGCAAAGTAGAATAATTACATGAACTCTTGAAAATGGATCTGATTGGCTAATCTTTACCTCATGACAACTCCTTTCCTAGCAAGAGCTAGTATACATGCTAAGACATTACCATGCGGCTATACAGTTCAGATGATTATGTCATGACTTTGTGAGAGTCAGTTACAACATCTTATTTAAATGAAGGTTTAGAATGAGATCATTTGTACTTTAACTCTTTGCGTATATCCACGCCATATATGCACATTTCAGATATAGTTTTAAGAACAGTTTTTTGTTATTATGTGACGTTTACATAAAAGCATCAAAAATGACCAATTCATCAACATAATATTTACAATTAAGCTATTCAAAATATAAACATATTGGCCAAAATATGAACAATAGAATATGGGACCTCTACAACCCTGGTTCCTCAATGTGCAAATTTCCACATTCCCTAGGTGTCCTTGCTCTTCTGTTCAAACGAGAATATTTAAGTATAAACCCAACAAAAGTCTCCAATCATCAAACGTTCAGGAAGGTAAATAGTTCTGTGTTCTTAAGGTCAATGTGTTTTGGTGTGAAATGTGCAAATCAACCACAGAAAAAAGTGAAATATTCTGCAAAGATGCTCACTGAAGTTGAGAAGCGAGTGTTTGTATACAGAAGAAAAAGAGTCCTGCACCAATATGACTGACTTTCCACTACTCTAAATGTCACATAAAAATTTAGATTATAGTTTGCAGATATGCTAATGGACAAAGATGTGAAAACCATGTTCACATCTTCCCGATCCCGATCATAATGACCATCTTTATATTTAGATTACAAAAAAAAAGAAGAAATACTACAAACCTGGTAACATCATGCCAAGTGTAAATATTGGGGTGACAGGATTATGTTATGGCTGTTTTGCTGCCAAAGGAACAGCTGCACTTCACAAAATAGATGACATCATGAAGAAATAGAGTTGTGAGGAAATATTGAAGCAATAGCTCAAGGCATTAGGCAGGAAGATAAACTTCCACATAACAAAATATCCAGTGACACTAATCATACCACAAAGTTAGTTAGAAAGTGGCTTAATGAGAACAAAGTCAATGTTTTAGAGAGGCTGTTACAAAGTCATGACTTTGAAAAGTATGAAAAACATAAAAATATGTCATTATTTCAGCATTTTGAAAACATAATTAATTTTCTGAATCATATAACTTCTGAATGTAGTTTCAGTTGTATCCTACACTTAAAATACTGAACATTCAATAATACATTCATTAAAGTGCATGTATTATTGAATACATGCATGTAGAAACATAGTTTGTGGGGCAAAACTGACATTTATTTGAACTCATTTTATTTACTAAGTAGTGTATTTTATTTAGATTTTTTTGTTCTAAATAGTTGACAAATGTTAGTATGACTAATAATTAATATAATTGATTAGATTAATGTTCAGTTTTTAATTGTCTTTCAGTTTAAATTTAAGTTTTATCAAGTTTATCCTAAAAAATATTTTTTTGAAAAACACCTGATTTTCCTTTATGTTGGGATAGTTATTGCTCTACAGATTAGTGAAGGATTTATACAAACTTACTTTATAGATTCTGCGCCTGGTTATTAGATTGATTCATCTGTTGCTAATGTAGTTTAAGAAGTTCCTATTGTCATTTGAAACCCATCCACGTTGTCCTCTCTGTCACTATGCCAACCCTTGTTTGTTTTTCTCTTCTATCAAAACTATTGTCATCATTTCATTCGCTGCTCCATCTGTTTGAGGGTTTTTCCTCTGTAGGTTATGTCAATGGCAGCTTTTCTTTGTGAGAATGTATACAGTGGAAAGTGAGAGGAAATATGGCAAAGGAAGTGACATGTGACCAAGGGTGTGGATTCCAAAACGTTGACACTTATGCCTTCATGTCCTTTAGCCAAGAGTGTGGTTTAATGTCTCTTCAGATATTTTCACAGCTGTACCATTCGGAGGCATTTGTGTGAAGGTGGTGACAAATCTGAGGTTGTCTTTCTTGGAAAAGCATTTGGTCCACATCTGTCTGTTGCTGGTCCATAACATCGTTTTGATGTTATGGCAGGGGTGGGCAACTCCAGGCCTCGAGGGCCGGTCTCCTGCAACTTTTAGATGCATCTCTACTTCAACACACCTGAGTCAAATAATGAGGTCATTAGCAGGACTCTGGAGAACCTGAATGCACTTAGGAGGTGATTCAGCTGCTGGGTTCAAGCGTGTTGGACCAGGGAGACATCTAAGAGTTGCAGGACACCGGCCCTCGAGGACCAGGATTGCCCACCCCTGTGTTATGGGGATCGTCTCTTTGCAGAGATATTGTGGTTAGAAACATGATTGCGCCCCGATGCATCTGATTTAGAAATGAATAAAAACAGTTTCATTGTGTATTTTTTTTTGTTCTCTTTTGGTAAAAAAGCTGTAGACATCTGGTCTGTCACTAAACCATAAAAAGGTGTTTGTTGATCCAGAAAGATTCTCCGATTTGTATTTTGTTTTTGCAGATGAACTCTTTCTCCATGCAGTTGGTCATTTTCTCCTTTGTTTTTCAACAGACTAACCATCCTGACATTAAAATATTGTCATTTTTCATTGTGGTCTTTCAATGAATGTCTTGACAATATAAACTGCAGGTTTCCCTGTTTCTTCATTACCTTGTAGTGGAAAACAACAAAGTAAAGAAGATGTCCTGGGATATAAATACATTCTTTAACATGTGGTTAAGAAAACTGCGCTTTAAAAATTGTTAAAAGAGCAAAAACCCGATCAAAATTTCCCATAGAAACAGTGTTATCAGGCTTTTGTGGCTGCTTATCGTTGGGGAAATCCGACTTGCTCTGATGGAGGCATCTAAAATCTGCTAATATGTGTCACACATGCATGCTTTATCTCACATTCTGCCATTTTGTCTTTCATCAATTCATTTAGCAATGTTTACATTTACTCATTTCACTGGTGTTACCCTGTTTTCAAGCGCACACTTAGAACTGAACATGGTTTCTTTATCAGAGATCAGGGGGTATGGTGGGATAAAGGTCAAGGGTTTGAAACTGCAGTTAGGGAGAAATCGGTTGGGGTGAGCTGGGGCTCCAAGAGGTGTGAGCGACCCCCTTTCTTGGGCTCCCAGGGCCCAGCAGGATCAGTGCGTGTGGATCCAGGCCAGCTCGGCACACAATGAAGGGAAATGGGAATTTAATACAAACTTTCTCACAAAGTCTTTCAGACCTCCTGCCTCTGTTGTCGTTCTCACTTGCACACACCCTTGTCTTCACCATCACCACCTCCACCAGTGTGACAACCACAACAAAATGTCAGAAACGCCAAAACATACTGATGGGTGTGCTACAGTAAGCTATTTGAAACAAACATGGCAGGCTTTCTCCATAATCAATCAGTGCGTTTTCTGAATGGAGATTTTTCACATTGCAGACTTCAATGGAGAGTGTGTGGATAGTTTATGTGATAGGTCAACACAACACAGCGCATCATTGAGAAGGAAAGAAAAGAACTTATGGCTGTTTTACTGTTTAGAAAGAAAAATTTTGTATATCTTGATTTTCAGCATGGAAATAAATGTCACTGAGATATATGCTGTTTAACAGAAATAAGAAAAAGAAGAAGAATTACTTTATTCATCCCAGCAGGGAAATTATTTCGCAGTTACAGCAAGAATTTTTTATACACAGATTAACACACGACAGGAGCTGCGTCTGCAGGCAGCCAGCTGAGCCAGCGCCATTTTTGAAGGAGGACATGCGGCAAAGGTCGTCGGGAGTCGAACCCGCGACGTCTGCGAGTCTAAGGCCTCCAAATGTGGGGTGTGCTAACCCCCTGCGCCACCACAGCACGCCCCTTTTTTTTCCTTTTGTTTTTTTTTGCTTAAAATAACTCCTTAAATGTGATGAACTGCCTTTTAAAGCTTTGACATCCCAGTGCAACCCTTTATCTTCAGAATGCAATCTTAATCACTACTTGTGATCAGACAAAAAGCAGCATGGAAAAGACGAAGAAACACAGCAGAAAGGTTCTGGATAAAGTCGTGGACAATTTTCAAACAGGGTTACTTTGTGAAGCAATATCCTGAACTTTCTGTTCACTTTGCCATCTGCACACCTGCAAGCCTACAAAAACATGGCCGTCCACAAAACTGCCAAACTGAGGAAGAAAAGCATCAATCAATGAAGTAGCAGAAAGGCTCATGGGAATTCCACAGGAGCTGCAGAGATCAGATGTCAACAGTGCAACTATTAATTTTATATTTCACAAACCTGCCAATTTTGGTAGAGCGTGTTATGTACATAAGGTGTGAAGAATAAATAACACATGGAGATAAACCTGTTCAAAAGTTTCTGGGAAGATGCTGAATGCAGGGCAGTACTACAAGAAAACTAGTTGGAGGCTGTGAAAGGGTGGAGGTTCACCATCGAGCCTAAGTGAACTGTGAGAACCACAATGGAATGTTTAGATCAAAGCATATTCATTTGTTATAAAGGTCCAGTTAAAGTCTGGGATGAAATCCAAATTCTAGGTCTTGAAAATATTCACACTCTTCATTCTATCTGATTGCAAAGAAGAACGGGCAGAAATTTCAGTCTCTATAAAGAAAGGTTGCAGATGTACATATGTAATCCCAGCAAAAGTTTGTTCTACAAAATATTCATTAAAGTTGCATTAAATACAAATGGATGCCACACTTTTCAGATTTTTATTTGAATAATATGTACTCTTCCTTCTGTGATGCACTATATTCTGTTGATCCAGCACAAACAATCCTGGGAAAATACATTGAGGCGTTCACCCTTTCCATACATTGATGTAAATTCACACGACAGCATGTGAAGTTAAAATCTCCTCAAGATATTTGTAGGTTAATACAGATTCAAAAACAACACATGAATGTGGGGTGTGGTTAAGATGTGCTTTTAATTACAGCATTAAAGCTCAGTTTAATTATAAGATAAATACTGTTTTTTTGACATGATTTCAATTTATTACTGAAGGGAATCTGTATGTAAAACATCCTGTACAACAAAATACATACAGATTGTGTTCTTTTTAGCCATGCAAATTTTTTAGGCTTACTTTTCAAAATCATGCATAAAGCGTATTATTTTTGAAAATGATTTACTGTACAAAGTGCTATAGTTGAACTTGGTCAACACACTGACAGAGGAATGGCCTTGACTGGTAATCTCATTAAGTAAATGGCTGTAGCTGTAACAATAAACACACTCCATAATTGCTGCATAACAACAAAGATAATAGGACACAATGGTCACTGTCAAAGTGATATTCGCCTCCACCCTTTAAATCCAACCAACAAGAGCCATTTCCTTTGTAGTTACACATGCACACACACTGGATTCCATACACACACACACACACACAACTACTCCTCCTCATATTTGCTCACAGTTTTTTTTTTCTTCAAAGGGACCATCACATACAGACACATGTGCAGTTTTTATGCTCAGATACACACAGTCACTAAAAAAACACTCACACCTTTTTTTTTATTTGGCTCTTGACAGACTTTATGCAGCCAGAGGCAGAAGCGTCGGTGCTGACCCAGCCTTTAGGCTTTTCCTCTGGCGCTCTATGCAGGCTCCACCAAGCTGTGTCTGCAACACTTAGCACTTTCTATTTTACTCACCATCTCATTTGGTTCTGAAAAGTGTGCTAAAATGATGCAAAAAATCAGATAGAAGTTGTGTAAAGGTATGTTTTAGGATGTGAGATGTAGATTTCAGCCAGGATTGATTTGGGCATGTAAAAAGATGGGCAACCGATCATGTTTTTGAGCTCAGTCTTATCCATCAACGTACAAAAAGCATGTGCAGAGAAAATGGGATGGAGCTCTTCTGCTGAGGCAAACGGGTCACAATAACAGGTCGCTGAGGAGCTCATCGATCTGAGTTGATGGCGAACATTGAGACCCTGTTCTTTGCAAAAAAAAAAAAGCAAAATAAAAATATTTTCATCAGGAAACAATACTATTTCAGATCGCTTTTGTACTATGGCTTAGTATCCACTCTGTTCTGTAAACTCATCTAATTCAAACACAAATGAATTAGATGATCTTTAGGGAATGTTTTTCAGATTTATGATTTATTTGACCTGAAAATATGGGACATTACGGACCCACTCTATAGGACCTGTCATTACTTTCAGAATTTTTTATTTTTTTTAAAGAAGAGAAAACGCTTTGCTTACAAATGAAACCCATGTAATCTCCCAAAACTGAAAACAGGAAATCTCAAACAATAAGAAGTTATTTGAACTTCAAGGCGATTGTCTGAAGCCACAAGGAAATGTAGGAAAAGCACTAAATCAACCAAGTAGTTTTTCTTTTTTGTTGTTTTTGTGCAGAGCAAATAAGAAAGAAGCATGGGCACTCGTCCCAACTACACATCTCAGAATGGGACACTGCGGTGCGTTTAAAACATCGTTGTAGAAATAGACACAACAAGCATATTGTTCATCGTTTCCTGAGACTGACTGATTACGGGGGAAGAGGGGAGTCTGGCTGACCATAAAAGCTGCAGGGATTGTAAGCAGCTCATCGAAGTGAGAGAACAAAGCTGTTACATTTGGCAGAACTTGACACTGGCTTGTTGCTGCACTCTCCTCTGTACAAGTTATTCAGCAGCAGATTAGTAAGTCAGTCTTAGAAGACACATGAATCCCAGGTCTTGTATCCAACAATACATATCATCTAGTGATGCATTATTTAGACTTACTTCATATTTATTTGGTTTTAAAGAAAAAGCAAGTTTAATTGTACAATATCCACTTTGAACAAAAGGTGTACAATACACAAACTTTTATATTAAAACAAACTTTTTTTTTTACATGTGAGTAAAGACAAAATATTTTTTTCAAAAATCTTCAAGTATAAATCTGAAAAGTGTGGCATGCATTAAGCACCTGTGAGTCAGAGTTGATAGCATTGCACATTTAGATGCTGAACCTTTAGTTATTTTTGTAAAATAGTTCAAGTTCAGTCAGGCAGAGTGGAAAGTGTCTATGAAAGGTATAATTGCCAAACAATTCTAACACATCAATATGCTTTAATCACCACCAATCAATATCAATATGTCTCATCATTGATATGTCTAAATCATTACATTGTAGGTCCTACTTTATATTTTTACAACCTCTTCAAGCAGCCTTTGAAAGGTTTTCTTGCTTATTTTGTTAAATTCATCTTTCTACGAACTTCTTTAGCTCTGCTGACGGAAAAACATCCAAGCATGATGTTGCCACTGCCATGTTTTGCACTAGGGAGTGTGTTTTGGGGGGGGGGGGGGGTTAAATGCAAACATTGTACACATACACCAAAAAGCTGAATATGTGTCATACAAATGAGTAAAACGCTTTTTCTCAGCAGCATACATTACAGTTGGAGTTAACCTATAGCTTTTTAACTATTTCTTTCTTCATGTCCTGCTACAAAGGCTGAATTTGTGCTGTGCACAATAGTCATCTTGTTGACTGATTCCCCCACCTGAGTCATCTATTTCTGAATCTACCATCAGATCAGATCTACCTTGGTCTCCCTGCCTGCACTGTAAGTTTAGGTGGGCAGCCGGGTCATTTTTGCAGATGTGCTGTACTCTTTCCATCTGCCAGTGACGGACTGAACAGCTTTCTGTCAGATGCTCAGAGCTTGGGATATTGATAAATATGATTTAAACCTCTCTCTGTAATGTAGATGACCTGTCTGTGATGCTTTGTCTTCATGATGTTGTTTGTTCACTCATCTTGTCTAACAAACCTTGGAGTCCTTTGAAAAACAGCTGTATTTATACTGAGTTTAAATTACACGCAGATGGATTTTGAAGACAGCAAGAATATGTGTTAGGCTTTCCTTTGTTCCTGCAAAGTAACACAGTTTGAAAGGATTACATCTAATATACAATACTTAAAGATATCAACTTTATGTAAAACTTTCAAATTGTCGTTTCCTTAACAAATTGTTATTTTTAAGCGGATTTTCTTTTATCTCTTTTCAGGTTAATCTCAGCAGTTATTATAGTGTTCTATTTTATTTATTTATTTATTTATTTTTTTGTGTGTGTGTTCGTGTCTTTTTTTTTTTTTTTTTTTTGTGGAGAAAATCACTTGAGCACATTAGGTTAATTAAAACATCTTTCGCATCGGGAAGGTCTGGAGCGCCAGCAGCTCTCCGCTGTCTGGTGACGCTCTTCCTTCCTCTCCCACCCAGAGGAGGTTGAGCTTCACCACAGCTTAGACCGCAGTCAGCGTGACAGTATTGATGTACCTTCTCTGACAACTGCTTTATTACCGAAAATATTTATTTTTTCTCACGTGACCGCGAGCTCTGGAATACGCTATGCGTAAAAACACGCGTCGTCGTCTCGCAGCGGCGCCGCTTTAGGTGTGGAGTTCCAAAAGTTCGGTCGGCAAGTGATTTCGTGGAAAACGTGTTTTATTTTTCCAATGAGGATTACACAAACCATGGGGATCTTGTGGGTGTTGGTATTCTGCTTCTGTGACTTATCAGGTGAGTGGCAGTTTATTAAAGACATGGCAGCAGATAAACTCAGAAAAGGTTAAACTGTATTTAAGGGAAACCGTGATATCGACCATGTGTCGCTTTCAGCTAACAATTTATGACTTAAGTGAATTTGCAATTATAATAATTTGATACAGTATCATAAACTTTGGCATGATAGAGTTTAGTTCAATAAACCCTCAGGGGAAAACGAAGCTCATCCAAGTTTCCTCCCATTGTTCTGTGGACTGCAGGGAGAAGGGATGTTGGGTAGGCCGACCTTTAATGTGTTTGGCACGACTTAACAGATAGCGATATGTCTTAGGTAACTGTTCTAGTATCAATCTAAAAACGTTCATATTTGAGTCTTTTAGTTATGTTTTTTGAAACCTTTTTGAGGTTGTAGGTCCAAATGATCCTAAATTGCTCGTGGGACCGTTTCCTGAGGTTTTTGGATCACGCAGCTGTAATCAGTTGTGTTTTGAGATTGAGGTTTAGTGTTTCATAAGAACATCTCAGAATACCAAAAAACAACTCGCACGATAATTTTTGAAGCCAAATTTTGCTCTTAGATTGGAGATTGGAATAATTTGATCACGTATGAAAAATGTATGTGACTCAAAGAGGAGAAAATAAATGTGAATAAATCTGATGTTTGGCTAATGAACTGCAGAGGAATCAACCTGTTTTCCTAAAATTTGCAATACAATACTAAGCTGTCCAACACTGATATATGCTTTTGAGACAGAAGAACAACAGGACCTAAAGTTATTGTTTGAAAACAAAAAACTAAAAAATAAACAAAACTATTGTTTTCAATTTGCACTTCAAATTTATTAACAAATCCGGTTGTGCAGATAAAATGACATGCTATGGAAACAGCTATTGTTTTATTATTAATTAATTATACATCACAGTTAATCTGTTTCTGTTTACTTTGTATTGTGTCAACATTTCTTTTAGGTACCACTACATGCTGCAAAAGTACCATCAGTGGAACTTGTATTGTTTCTGATCCATGGCTAATTAGCCTAACATTTTATGATACATACATTTTATGTGACCAGGAAATTACTGCATGTGCATATGTATATGTGCATATAAGTAACTATTTAACAACAAAATATTGCCTCAGTTTTGAAGAGTAGTTTCCTGTTTTGACCTCATCTTTGTTTAGTAAATAATGGCAATGGGTTACTTGTGGTATATTATTTTAATGTTTAAGCTCTAGACCTGTAGGGTGTATTTTCTTTTTATCTGAACTTTAACTACCCATCCAGCTATGGATCTCAATGTAAAATATGTGTACTCTGGACTTGAAAGCAAACAACTTAGCATACAGGAACTGTTATGTGCTGTCCTGTAATGCAGGTGCAGTGATGGACTTGACGATGACCTCAACAGCAAAAATCACCAGCGTCAGTCACTTCACCATCTCCTGTATCAATGGTGAGCACAGCCCTGCGGAGGTTAGGTTGAATGTCAGGAGAGATAACAGTATCCTCAAATTACCAAGACCAACTAGTTTTAAAGTGCAGAAGGACTCTCACAGAACTGTTGTGGCAAAGGATTTCCGTGAAATTGAGAATATTGGAATCTTCTATTGTGAGACTCCGGAGGAGTCACCACTTAAGCTCACAATGATAAACAACTTTATTGGAGGTATGTTCAGCTTCTAGACAACCAGATTTGAAGTATGAGTTTATTCATCTAGCTGGAAAATCATTGGTCTTTGCGTTTCCAGCTACTTTTATTCCAAAGTACCTTACAATGACTGTGAACAAAGGAGAGACTGCACATCTCAGCATGGAGATGCTGGGCTCTGAACGGCGGGACGTGACCTGGAAATTTAACGGTAAGGGAAGCACAGAAATTCAAAACACATTAAAAGACCATCCAGACAAAATACTCACACAAATATAATGAAGGAAGTGGAAACAGAAACTACACATTACAGTGTATTGTAAAAAAATGTTTTCATGTTTTCAAAGGAAACTACTATTACATTACACACTGGATTGAGGTGACTAACAGCACTGCTACGCTGACAGTGGAGAATGCAACTTTGGCCAATCAAGGCATCTACAGCGCCAGCTATTTTGCGGACAGCCCCCTCCACGGCGCCTGGATGAGACTTATCGTTAGAGGTTTGTGAAATCTAACACACTGCACCAGTTGCTATGTTGGAGGAGCATATCTGGATGAAGATGTGAGACTGCTTGCATGCATATGTGGTAGGGCAAGCAGTGCTGTGTATACATATTTTTGATGCTGCGCATTGCAAAAGTAAAATTGACCCTTGAATTTTCTCATCTTTTTTCACATTACAATCCCAAAGACAAACATTTATTGGAACTTTGTCCAATAAAATAGTGCATTTCCCTGCGGAGTCCATCCATGTGTAATTTAATCCCTGCACAGATACAGCTGTTTTGCGAAGGTCTCTTAGCATTGTGGGAAAAAGTCAGAAAACAAACATGATAAAGAATCACACAGGAAAAGTTGCGGTAAAATTGAAAGAAGGTTAGGTTATAAAACAATATAACAGAGTTCGATGAACAGAAAATGGAAAGATTGTAGCAACACTTCAAACCTACCAAGACATGGCAGCAGTCGACAGACTCTAGTAACTTTGGAGGAGCTAGACAGTTCCAAAGCTCAGGTGGAATAATTTCTAAAAAAGAACAGCTATTAGTCATATGCTTCACAAATCTGGTTGTTATGGGAGAGCTTCATGAAAATACATTGTTTCTAGAAAGTCACAAGAAGCCTCAATGTTTGCAGTTTGTCATTTCGTATGCAGGGGACGGCAGTGGAAGATGCTTCTCTGGTTTTTGACTGACAGTATCTGATGAATGCTATGTGGAGTAAAAAGCCAGCAAACATCAGCCCGATGGTGAAAGATGGTAGTGCAGCCTTATGCTCTAGGGATAGTAGAAACATGAGTGGAGCTACATGTGTGTCAATCTTTGGAGAAAAATTATTTTAGAAGAAAAGATAGGCAAAATACAAACTCTAGTGAGGCAAAGGTCCCTACTACTCCCTAAAACTTGCTGCTGTAACTGCATCAAAATGTGATTCTATAAAATATTGACTCTGGGGAGCTGAATTCAAATAAAAGTCACTCTGTTGAATTTTTTTTTTTTCATTTTTTTTGCAGTCGCCTTAAAAGCATTGTGCTCTTTTCTTTCTGAAAGGAGTGCCATGGTTCTTTGGTTTTGTTGATGCAGTGTGATAAAGTGTGACAAAGCACACTAAACTCTGATGAAAAGCATTGCATGTAACTGAACTGCACTATGTGAGTGTGTGTGATGCAATAGGAAAATAAGAAGCACATTTTAAAACATTGTTCAGCATGAGGTTAAAAAGGCTCTTTGAAAGTGGGAACCTTTTATTTAAGAGTGGTAGAATTGCACTAACCATCAGTTTCACTATCTTGCATGGAGCCCATGTGCAGCAACAACTCCGACTAACTACTTCCAGCTTCTGTTGATCATTCCAACAGCTTGAATTCATTTTTGACCATTGCTCTGTATGAGCCCGACTTAACTGTGCAATAACCTTTTGGTTTTCTTAAATAGGTTTCTTGCTATATATATTTGAAAAACCTTATATTGGGAAAAAAAGATTTTCCCTGGGAAAATAAATAGCCACGCTATTTCCTAAAACCACTGTGTTCTTATTGTCTTACTCTATCACACATTAGTGGTTTTCTTCAAAGTTTACTGTGTTAATCCAGAATTACTTCATTAATTGTGGAAAGCTTTCTTGGCCCAGATGTTGGAGCTGGCCCAAACCATAATACTACCACAGTACCAGATGAGATTGCATTCCAGTCTGAGAGATTTTCATGTTTCACATTGTTTCTCATAGCTTCACAAAAGCTGTTGTGGTTTCTCCAACTAGTAATGTTTCAGCTGAGCTTACGCACTTATAGAGAGTTGCAAAACAAAACCCTGCCAATTTGATTTTGTGTCTGTTGTGGAAAGAAAACAGGTGATGCCTGTGATTTTTAAATCCAAATGTATTCTGTGGATGTTTTTTGCCTTTTTGCTGACATTCAGATAGAGGTATGAATCTGCTTCTCGCCCATGTGGTTTGCACGAAACATAAAAAAGCAGAACATGTTGCTCTAAAAACACTCATGCGGTTGCGTATTCATAAAACATTTATCAGTTGCCTCCTGGCTTGTGTCCTTGCTATTTTTGCTTCATTCTTAAAACTCTTCGTTGCATAAAACTTGCTTACAACTTACAACTTGTTGCCCAAATGTTGTTGGATAATTTTCATTAGTTGATCTTCAGTCTCTTTTTTTAATGTACACTGGAATTTCTGAATATTCAAAGTTATCTGAAACTGAGACGCTTTGGAGAATTGCTCACAGTAAGCTTAAGATTCATGATTTTGTGTTCGTTCTACTTCTATGTTTTTATAAAGATGATATGTGGACAAAATATAAGCAAGTTAATTTATGTGTCCCCATTCATACATAATGTGAGTCAAAAAGCTCTACATGAAAAAGAGAAAACCTCTAAGAAAAATGACCTTGAAGACAAAAGATGGATAATGAAAATGTTTCTAATTCAAGCCTTAAGAGGCAGTATGATCAAAACTGATGACAAATAAAATTCAGGCCTGATTTAAAGGAAGCAAACATTTCTGCATGTTGGCTATTTGAGATGATTGTTTAATAACTACAGAGAAGCTCCTGAACAAGGTTTCTTGTCTGTTCTGTTGTTTTTAATGCCAACATCAACAACTGAACAATGTTTCATTTTTTGAACCAAAATCTATCATTTTATGTTTTTTTTTGTTTACTTTGGTTTTGGTTTGTTGTGATGAGCTGGAGAAATTCCATTTTTCTATCTATGTACTCTGTAATAAAATGGACATCTATGTAGTGACTGAATGGATTGTGGTCATGTAGTTACACTAAAATATAAAGTTGTGTGTGTCCCTGACCTACTGTAGAAGAGAAGTGGGCCAATATAGGAGCCTTGAGGAATCTTTGTTAGCTTTGCTTTGTAATTAGCCACAATTCATCTTGTTACTAGTGTTCAGACATCTGGACATACAGTAGGTTAAACTTAGTACCAACATCCTGTGACACCAACACTCTTAAGCATCAATAATAACATGTAGTGGCATGGTGTAATTAATACGTATTAAAAGGCTTACATTTATCTGTAACCAAAAAGTCATTTCAATGACTAAAAAATGTTGCTTTGGATTTAAATGTATGGGTGAATTTATTTAATATTTACAAGCATGTAAAAATGTTTCGCATCCTTGTAAAGAAGGGTTATGTAGTAGATGCTTAAAAAAATAAAACACATATACAGGAATTACTTTTTAGACATATCAAAACCTTATCAAGTCATGACAAAGTAAGAAACATATTTTATAATAAAGTACTTTATTTCTGCAGACTGTCCCAGTAAGAAGTGGGGTCATAACTGCGACAAAGACTGCCCAGACTGTCTTAACGGAGGAGTTTGTCATGATTTAGATGGGGATTGTGTCTGCCCTCCTGGATTTATGGGGACACGCTGTGAGACAGGTTTGTACTACACTGACACAAAATACAGCAGAATAATATCCATAAAAGTTGATTATCTATCTGTCTGTATGTCTCTTAAAAATATGCAAAAAGGTCATCTGTATTTTTTAAATGTACTTTATCTAAACACCTAGTCTATGTAAATGTTATGATCTGTAACATTTGGATTGCGAGTGTTTTGCTTTCACTATAACGTCATTGACTATTGTGTGACAAAACAAATAACTGAAAAGATGTTTCAGCAGCTTTTCTGGCTGATGATGCTGACAGATTGGTTACAGTCAGGGTGTTTTGCAACACAGTTTGAAAGACAGCACATTTTTAGGAATACAAATAAATACATTTGTAATTTTTACCTTCCACTGATGGAGAGCAGCCTGCAGGACAGGAATGTTTGGGAGAAACTGCCAGGAGTCCTGCAGAACCAACCACAACAGCAACTGCAAAGAGATTCGCTTTTGCCTCCCAGACCCTTATGGCTGTTCCTGTGCCAGCGGCTGGTTTGGGAGGCTCTGTGAAAAAGGTGTGTAAAACCTGACTTTCCTTGTAGCCATATTAGAGTTGAATTCAACTATCTAAACTTTATGTGGTGTTCGGTTTGTCTGTTTTTTTCAGCTTGTGTTAATGACACATATGGGCCAGACTGCCGGTTAAGCTGCAAATGCCAGAATGAAGGAGTTTGCAACCGTTTCAGTGGATGTCAGTGTCCCACAGGGTGGAGAGGACAGAACTGTGAGAAGTCTGGTGAGCATCATAACAGACATATTAACCCTTTATGTAAAAATAAAAAATAAAAGCTTTACTATTCTGAGTTAAGGCAACAAAAATAAAATAGCAGTCTTGCATAATTTTCGAAAGATGTAGAAGCTGTTAAAGTCTAAGTGTTGCTCACCAAACATTTGAAAGCTGAAGCTTTAAAAGGCTAATCAGCTTTTATGTAGTGATAAATACACCACATTTAACCAAATACCAAACTGATAAAACTGTATTTTTTCCAATGATTCAAAATCTAAACTTTCAAGATATTCTTATAGATTAAACTGCAACCTTTTCATATCACCTATAAACCATTAATCCAAATATTTTCCATTCTTTTCCAGAACGGGCTCCTCAAATTTTGGAATTGGATTGTGACCTGGAGTGTAATCTGAATTCCAGTCCCAAGGTCAAATGTTCAGCTACAGGCAACCCCCTACCCAGCCACAACAGCTTTGAGCTTCGAAAGCTGGACAACACTGTGCTGAAGGTCAGTAGATCAGAAACAGTCTTGGGAGGATAATATATTGAAGGCCTAGCTAAAATAAACATGAAAATATAGCATATAAATTAGTTAAAATGCAAATGTACACAATGCATGGTATTCTGTTTTCACATTTTTTCATGTTAAAATCACAAACGTGAATGTATTTTATTGGGATTTTAAGTAATAGGCCAACACAAAGTAATGTAATGAAGGAAAAATCATACATGGTTTTTGCTGTGGAAATTCATTTATATTCTGATCAGGTTGAATTCAGGGGAAATATTTGCTGAAACTACCTTGGGGAGCTAACAGACTGGCACTTTACCCAGGGATTTAAAAGCACTCTTTGGTGAGCCTCGTCTATCTGTGATTTACCATAACAGTGAATGGTTGTAGGTGATAAATTAAAAAAAGAAAAATACGGAAGTTCAGTCAGCATGTAGTTATATCTCACAAGTGATCCAATTCTAACTACCAGTGTTACTCTAGTGCGCAGAAATGATGGACCTGTGTGCAGGTGATATAGTCCTCCATGGACTATGTCACCAGAACTATTTGTGTTAGCATCTTATGGTAATGTAAAACTTTTTTTTTCTTTTAACATTTTTTCTGTGCACAACTAGTTCAAGTTTCACTGTATTTGGGTTCTGCAACTCTTAAACAAGTTGCCTCTAAAACATTTTCCGAGAACACCGTCTGTCACTCCACTCGAATTGTACGACTTTTTCTACAGCTAGCATATGTACATTAAAATGCTACGGGTAATTATGGGTCAAACACAAGTTTGGAGAGAGCTGTAGTTGTCATGAAATAGTGTGTTGAGGGTGGTGAGGCAGACGCAGATGGAACCAGGTTAGACGAATAATGATGATTTAATTAACAAAAACCAAAACAGTCCAAAAACACAGGCAGCACAACTGAGCGGAAGCCAGGGCTCAACGTCAGTAGCAACTGGTATGACGACAGGACAACACGAAGAACTGAGCGCACATTAGACGAGGACCCGACAAAGACACAGACACACAGATGGCACTAAATACACAGGAGGTAATTACGGGGATGAGAAACACTTGGGGACAATCAAAGGGAGGACAGGACAACACGAGGACTCAGGGACACAGAAAACTCTAAATAAATACACAGAAAAACACAGAACATGACAGTAGTTGATTCAGTTTTATACAGTCTGTGGATGTGAGAATATTTATTCTGTTTTTTTGGGGGGGTTGTCATGTTATTTTGGTTTATTTGTTTTGTAATGCATATTTCGACTTGAAAAAAACATCATGCTTCCTCAAAGACTCCCAGTGAGTCTTCATGGTCTGGCTGCTGATTGTGGTGTGCCACATAGACACTGTCCCCTCAGTCGTTCTTGTGTTATTCTTTCATACAATGTTAAGATTTTGTCTTGTTTAATAACCCTGCTGCTACAAAATGTTTCAGGAAAACTCTGCTCTCTTCTCTTTCACAAATTCTAATCACTTTTCCTAGTAGTGCAAATTTCTTTTCAAGCCTCATCCCATTCCCCTGCTTTGTGTCAGACAATTCAATTCATCATTTAATTAGCGCTTTGAAAACAGCAAAAAGGCAAAGAAACGTGAACTGACAATAATGGATGAGAAGAAATGTTCATAAAGAGGCATAAAGACCCCCTCAGCTGTAAGATTTAAGGACTAAAGTTTCAGAAATGTGGAAGTTGAGAGGGAAAATGTACTTGAACTATGCCATGAGTGATGCTTTCAAAGCCGGCGTAACATTTTGAGGAAGTCAACACAACAATGGTTTGACCAGATAAGGCTGTATCACTCTACATTGCAGCAGTCACCATGCATTGCCTTGATGTGATATGTTCAGACTATGTTATTGTTACTGCTCTGTTTCCTTAATAACAGAAACAATCTGATGAATAGTTGTGCCAGCATTTCCCACAGGAACAAAGAACGTTTTCCTTGGGAGGACATTCTTGAGGAAAAGTTAAGCAGGAACAGAAGTGGCCACAGGAAATGAACATGTGGCTTTCATCCTGTATTGCTCAGCCATTTTCCATCTTTTTCACTTAGGCCTCTAAAACAATTCAGGAGTCGAATCGGAGCACAGCCTTGTTTGAGATCCCTCCACTGAGCGTTAAACAAGGGGGATTGTGGGAGTGCCGGGTGTCCACCAATGGAGGCCGGGACTCTCGCAAGTTCAACGTTACTATTAAAGGTCTGGGTGTGGAATTACTTATGAGCAGTGCTTACGTGTGTGTACAAAGGGTACATTTTGTCACATTTGTTGGTGAATCATCTCATGTTTCTACACAGTGCCCCCAGTGCCAACTACAGCTCCAAAGCTGCTTGAAAAAAGGAGTAAGCAGCTGCTGGTGATGCCGGTGGAGTCACACAAAGGCGATGGCCCCATAATCTCAACCAAACTTCTGTACAAGCCTGTGGAGAACAGAGACTTTTGGTCCTCAATTATAGGTGGGCTGAGAAAAAACATAAAGCCAGTACAATTGCTTTTATGATTTTTATGTTTAAGCAATTTTCCCCCCTTAGCAGTTGTAAAACATGGAGTCTCAAATGTTGTAACATGTTAGCCAAAGCCAAAGCAACAAAGCTTTGCTTAAGTTGGCGATAAAAGGAAAAGTGATAGTAAAACAAATAGATCAGAATTAATCATAAACACAGAGACTGCTCACAAAACAAATATTTGTGAGAAACATACATAGAATACTCTTTATAATAATCTCTAAACAGATGGTCATGAGAGGGTCCAATATCCACATTTTTTGTTGCTTAAACTAAAATGTATCTGATTAGACATATTTACATTATACACATTAAGGTGTATTGGACCAGGGACACAAACTTGGACTGCCAAACTTTAAATTAAACATCACAACCACAATTGAAATATTTGGTAACCTTATCAACTCTTTGTTTTGTTTCAGTTTATAGTGACAAGGAGGCCATCACTTTGATGAACCTGGAGCCTTCAACAAGGTATCGCGTACGCGTCCAGCTGAGTCGTCCTGGGGAGGGAGGAGAGGGAGAATCTGGACCAGAAGCTGTTATGGAGACAGACTGTCCTGGTGAGATCAATGTATAACTGAATTGTTAGTTCAAACAGCCACACACGTTCAAAACAAAAGCTTGTTGATCTGAAAAAAATACCAGAGCACAACCAGGCATATTCTGGACAGGGAAAGCTGCCAGAGAATAAAGACATAATTTAATTAAACATGAGTTAGTATTGTGATTACAATCATAACAAATGAAACAACTGTCTTAGTATGTGCATGCAAGAAAGATATTGAAAAAAGAAACTCTGCCTCTTTGGGGGGGCACAACAATAGTAGAGAAAGAATAATAAGATTCACTTAACTACATATTATTACAGTTACTATATTATTACAGTTGCACTTTAATTACACTATAATTATACAAGAATTAATCACAGTTTTATGCTATATGAATGGACATTGTAAATTTTAACTCAAAACACCTGCTTAAGGGAAAGTAATTATTCTCATTGGACAGATATTATCCTAATGTGAAAATAAAGCTGACAAAACTTAGCATAAATCTCAACATTACGCATAGTACAACCACTCCCAATGTACCTCTCTAGATGCATTGAAAAGGGTCCAAATAAAACTAACTGGAAGCAAAGCCTGAAGAACAGAGAAAAAAAAAGAAAAAAGAAAAAACGAGAGTTCACAAGGGCAAATGAGGCAAATAATTCAGGTGGGGGGCATGGAGGCTGGCCCAACAATGCTGCGAGTTCAGGTGGGGAGCTAAATGGTCCAACGATGAAGCTCTGGAGGGTGGTTTGGAGCCCATTACGAGAAATGACAGAAATACTAGCTGGCCTGGAAGCTGAAGGATCTGGCAAAGAGGATTAGAAATGGAGGCCAAGTAGCTGTGGAAGTAAAGGGGGAGCCCTCTACAGCTACAGCGGTATGAGCAGAATACAGCCATAGGACAGAAGGGTAGGTCTAGAGGATAACTTGTGGGCCATTTAAATAAGTGAACTAGCTCCCAAAGCATAGAAACAGTCAGATCTGGGTTCATACTTAAATTGCTTAAAGAGTCTTTGGCAAGAGGAAGATTATTTTCAAGAACACTGAAACATGCTGTAGTGGATGTGACTCATCCACAACTTCCTTCAAGAGCACAGGAACAAAGACTGGTGGAGGTATGTTTGTGATGATGATGAATCCAATATGGTGACGATGAGGAGTCTGTAGAATCCTAAAGCCATGGTCTAGGTTGTGCATTTGAAGGCTGCTAGAAACAGACAATAAGCTGTCACTGATCAGACCCTTAAAGACTTACAGTGAAGCATCTAGCAAACTCTTGCTTTCTGACAAAGTTTCACAATGACGTTTTTGGTTGTGTTTGTGATGTCATGCTTGAAACTGCGGCAGAAAGGAAGTGCAGCACACGTTGCAGTGTTCAGACAGCAGTGGCAATAAAGTATTGAACGCAGGAAAGGTACGTGGACATGCAACAATGGAGTTGCTGGGTGGGGGCAATATTATCTTTTTCAAATTCCCGTCTTCAAACCTAGAAAGGTGAGCCGCTGCTTTCCTATATTATCACATGTTGCAAAACCTTTATAAGCTCACTTTTGAGGTCCATGTTCAGGTCTGATCTTTTTTTATCAAGATTTGTTCCAGTGATGAAACCAAATACAAGAGGTAGGCGAACAGCCAAAGGAGGTGGAAAATAAAACACTTAATTGTAAAGAAACTTAAAAATGAAATCAACCCAATATAGTAGGGAGAAGGAGTGAAGTCAAATCAGGCAACATGAGTTGAAATAACTTGCATGGAGACATGGGGACCGAGGGAAGCACAACAGGCATTTAGACTGAGTGGGTACCAGGAGCGACTGAAAGTCTAATTACTAATTAATTAACAGAATGGAAGCAAATGAGAAGGAATCAAAAGGATAAGACAAGTTAGAGAAGTTGATTGGTGGAAATTACTTAACAAAAACTAAACACAGAGATCAGGAAACAGAAACAGGGTTAAGCGTGAGTGACAAAATCATAAGCCAACACAAAAAATGCCAAGGGGACGTCACCATTATAACACTTCCCAAAACTCAAAAAACAGCAAGATTACTGACGTAGAATGACCTGTCTATACTGAAATAATGAATGTGGCATTTTGGAAAAGTTTGTATTTTTTCTTTAGTCCATGTAGATATGGTTCAAATCTTATGTTTAAGAAATGAGAGGTAAAATAGAGAAGACTGACATTGTTAAAGCTTTCCTATTTGAACTTACAGTGCTAACCTTTGATGTCCCAGTTTTCACCCTTTATTATTTTTATGCTTTTTCTGATCCCCCTTCACATTTTTCATTGGCTTGAGATCAGGGCTTTGTGACACCCATGCCAAGACATTGATTTCGTTGTCCTTAAGCCACTTTGTAACAACTTTGGCTTCGTGCTTTGAGTCATTATCCATTTAGAACACTCATTTGCACCCCAGCTTTAACTTTCTGGCAGATGTGTTTCAATGTTGCTTCAATATTTCCACATAATGTTCTTTCCTCATAATGCCATTGAAATTTATGAAGTGTACAAGTTCCTTCTGCAGCTAAAACGCACCACAGCTTGATGCTACTGACTCTATATTTTATTCCCGGGATGGTGTTCTCAGGCTAACAAGCAACCCAAATTTTCCTCCAAATGTAATGATGGCCGTTATGGCCAAACAGTGCAATTGTTTAGTTAAATCAGATGCAGAGAACATGCTTCCAAAATGACAGTCTTTGTATGTGTTAGTAAACCTGCAATCTTTTGCTTATATGTTTCTTTTGGATTAATGGCTTCCTCCTTGCAGCATGACTGTTTAGCCCATGGTGGTACAGGATACGTTTTACCGTCTTAACGTCTTAATGACACTTTCTTAACAGCTGCAGTCAGCATCTTAACTAGATGTTTGGCTTTTATTCTGCACATTGTGGACAAAGAACCAATCTCCTTCCTGAGGAGTATAATGGTTGGACATTCCCACCATGTTTAAACTTGCGTTTAATTGTTGGAAGAGATGAACATGGCACCTTCAAGCATCTGGACATTGTTCCAAAGAATGAATCAGAGTTGTGCAGCTCCACAGTTATTTTCCTGATATCTAGGATGATTTCTTTTGACCTTCCTGTCTTGTCAAACTGGAAACCAGCAGGCTTCAGGTGTGGCCTTTAAATATATTCACACCTGTGTAATTACTCAACTCAAATGTGTCAGATAACCCATCAGAAATTTCCAAAGCCGTAATATTGTCATCTGGGCTTTCCAGATGACTCGGGTTAATTTGAAAAGACAGTAATCATTATGTATGTAAACTTCATTAAAAAATTCTCACATATAATTTTTCTTATGATTGTGGCATTTAGCAAGTAGAAATAAATTTGGTAATTCTAACGGACATAATCAAAATAAGTTTGGACTGATTTAACTTCAGACAGCAAGAAATAAAGCTTTTTACATAGCACATGTAAACTTCTGGTTTTAACTGTAAGTGTAACTGTTTCTACTTGTTTGCTGCAGAACCCACGGTTCAGCCCGAGATCGAAAATAGGACAGTAGACGGCCATAATGCTAAAGTGTGGTGGCGACTACCTACAGACAGTGACATCACTCCTGGCACAGCCACTGGATTTTTAGTGCAGCTCTTTGAACCCCCACCGTCCAATGAAAAACTTTGGGAGAAGACCACCCTGCTCAATGTGCTCTCTACCGAATTTCACAACCTGAAGTATCATCATGACTACAGTGTGGTGGTGCGCCTCATCAACTGTGGCAGCCAGGGGCCAGCCTCCAAACCTTTCCTCTTCCGCATCAACAGCCAGGGTAAATGGAAACCTCTGGTGTCTTTTATTGCTCATTTTTTTTTATGGTTGTGGAAAAATAAATTAGATCTGCAAATTTTACTGTTAAAGTAGTTGAATGGATATGTACAGATGTTTAGAGACCTTACAAGACAAACAGGAGCTACGAGACCCAACTTTTGTTCTTTTACTCAATTTAAATAATTCTTTGACACAAAAATTTTGGTGTCTCAAATAACATATCAAAGCTACCGAAAGTCACAAAAGCACATAAAACTAAAAAGCATAAAACACAAACTAAAAGAAAATGTTAAAAAAAAAATCTTATTCCAGCTTTTTTGTTGTTGTTGCAAAACTTGTTGTAAAATAGCTAATAGTAACTGTGTCTGCATTTCAGGGCCTTCACCTCCCCGCAGTGTCCAGGCCCAAGCCCTTTCCACATCTGCTGTCCAGGTGACATGGCAGCCCCCAGAGAATCCAAACGGAGGCATAATTAAATATGTCATAGAGTACCAGCCAGTCGGCCAGGGAAGCCCTCATCACTGGCTGGACATCAATGACAGAAACAAGACCACAAAAGACGTGACGGCGCTCAACAGCAGCACCCTCTACCAGTTCAGAGTAAGAGCTTGCTCCAAAGTGCCTGGAGAGTGGAGTACATTTGTTCAGGAGAAGACACAAGGAGATGGTAAGAAGGAGCTTCTTCTCTATGTTTAAGTGCTTCTTGGGAGGTTAGGATTGTAATAATGTAGTTGGACATAAAAATTCTTTGAAGGCATTGCATGACGTTAACATTGTTTAACCAAAACACACTCACAACATACTCAGGGCACGAAAGGAAAGAGAATATCCCAATGTCCTTGGGTTGCTTTTTCAATTATGATAAGAAGGAAATAAATATTTTATTGTTTCTTTTGAAGTAGGTTTTATGTTCTTTATTGATAACACTGGCAATTGGAACAGAAGTTCTTAAGATGACTACTAAAACTACATCTGCTGCTTCCTTAGACAGAAATAATCCCCGTCTCTCCTCTCATTTTTTTCCTTTGTACTTTGTCTCTTCTATGAAAACAGACTCACAGATTTTAGCACCAACCACCCAAGGTGTTTCTGGAAAGCCCATCGGGGACGGTAATCAGCTCCTGGTGGCAGTGGTGGGCTCAGTAACTGTTACCTGTGTGACCATACTGCTCGCCCTCCTGGCTCTGTTCTATATCAGGAAGATGCTGCTCAACCGTCGGCGCACATTTACCTATCAGTCTGGATCGGTGAGGGTGTGCTAGTATTAACTTTGGAAGAATATAAAAACGTTTTTCAAGACTATATGTGAAAACAAAACACTCACATTTATTTGTTTATTTGTATTTATGGTAGGGAGAAGAAACTATTCTGCAGTTTAACTCAGGAACCCTGACCCTAACAAGAAGACCCAAGCCCACGCCAGAACCGCTCACATATCCAATCCTTGAATGGGAGGACATTAAATTTGAAGATGTCATTGGAGAGGGCAACTTTGGCCAGGTTTATACTGCTATTTCATTTTTACTACGTTGATCAATGTATGAATGGCAATCAAGCTTTTAAGCAATTAAGCTAACCATATTTTTTATAACAGGTCATTAAAGCTATGATCAAAAAGGATGGCAACAAAATGAGTGCAGCCATCAAGATGCTAAAAGGTAAGTACTTTTCAACATTTTAAACCAACTCAAATTTCTTAATACTTTTCTTGCAATGAGACACAGTTTGATATTTAAAATGGTCTTGATCAGACATTCTCAAGGTTACTGAAAGCCCAAGGTTTTCTTTGAATATTAACAGCTTTTAAACTCATTTTTGTCCCGCTACCTAATTATGACAGCATTACAAGTTGAAAAAAAAAAAACAGATCTACATTGTTTAAAGTACAGTGAAACTGATTCTTTTCTTAGTTGTTCATTGTATCTAGAGAGAAAAGAGCTGAAATTTAGGAATCTCTTTCATTTCCAAATGACAGAGATCGGAGGTTAGAGCAAATGTTTACATAAAAATGTTTAAATAGTGTTCTGGATATTTGTGAATAAGTCACTAATATTCATAGAAAAGCTTGAAAGATTTTTAAAAGACAAGTTTCTGTAGTGAACACCTGTGAGATTTATTCTGGAAAATTATTTTTGGTTGTGTTTTGTGTAACAATGTGAAGCATGCTGTTCTGCCTGCAGAGTTTGCCTCAGAGAATGACCACAGAGACTTTGCTGGAGAGCTGGAAGTGTTGTGCAAATTGGGCCAGCATCCCAACATTATCAACCTGATAGGAGCCTGTGAAAACAGAGGTGAGTGAGCGACATCTAGTGGTGCATTTGGGTCTGGAATTATTTTGAAGTCGATGAGGATCCCATGCCAAAAGTCCCAACAACTGTTCCACCATTGAGCCCCTAAATAAAATCCTGTGCACCTATTTGCTTACACAACTCACCACAATAAGTTATGAAGTAATAAAGTAAGCTTTGTTTGCCCAATTTAAAATCCTAAACGAAAAGAGCATAACAATGCTGGAAAAAAAATGTTATGAAGTCCACAAATTTGAAAAAGAAAACTGTGAATAACCTAGTTTGCAATTTTTATCTCGTGAAAAAATATGAACTTTTTGGCCTTCATACAAGTTGCTAAGTGAAGGAAAATTAATTTTTCCCATCATTCCACCTCATATTTTACATACTGAAACATAGCAGTGGTAGCATCATACATTGAAACAATGCATGATAAATAAATTGAATCTGGTTGCAACGTAACAAAAGGTGAAAAGGTATTGAGGCGCATTTGTGAGGTGCTTGATGTTACAACCTAAAAAACATAAGAAAACATTTTTGTAAAAACTCTTTTTAATAAAGAACATCCAGGTTTTGGGTTAGGTTTTCATGAAAATCAGTTTGAGCAATTTTGTAATATGAATAATTATGATGATAATAAGTGGCCATTCCTCCCAATTGTTTTCTCTCATCTTTGAACTGAAGGCACCAGAAGGAAGGAATCCAAAATGAAAACCTCTCGCCCTCCAGAGGCTTGAAGGGATTTGTCCATACATCTCACTTCTTTGCTATCTGTTTTCCATGGCTGAACTGAAAAACAATTCCTGCCATGATGTATCAGTTTCTTTTAATAGCAGTCCAACCCAAATAATGTGATTACGTTTGTTTGATCAAAGACTGATAACATATGAGAGAGGAAATTTAGTGGTAAGCACATTAGATTAAGCTAATCCAATTTAGCCTTGAAATATAAACGGTTGACAAATTCAAGAATCTACGCCACAACTCTACTGAATAATATGAACAAAAAAGACAACAAAACAAAAAGAGCTTTGCTAGGTTATTGTGAATAGTTACAACAACAAATGTGTGAAAGCTAAATATGTTTTCAAGGGGAAACAGTGGAGAAAGTGTGGGTTAATAATTGAGGGAATAAATAAGGAGCCATAAGACAGTGGAATAAAAACTATTTGCATAGAATTTACAAGTGGGTACCTTTTGCAATTCTTTCCTTTCACAATAAAATTCTAAATGGTTATCATGGTTGTTATTAATGTATTGAGCTTCTTACTTACAAACATGAAGCAAGATCAAAGTCTGTTAAGTTTTGATAAGATTAGTGATTTCAAATCTTGTTTAATTATTAATATATTTTGTTACATTTTTCCTGTGTGGCAGATATGTTTGTTTTTTTTCTGCTGGAAATACAGAATATTCTGTGTTAGATATTTATCCAGCCTCTCCATCAGACTGTTATTCCTTCCTTCCCCATACGGTCCTCACTAATTGTGTTGGCACTCTTACTGATCCTGGTGAAATCAGCATGAAACCTTTCCAACAGCTACAAATGCCTAATAGCCTGTGGAAAGGCTGAAAGCTGTCATCTGTTGACAGAGATTCAGCCATCTGGTTGAGTTCAGTGAGGATTTTATAAAAAGGTTCGGCCTACGTCTGAGTCAAGTTTAAATTGTTCAAGGCCAAGTCCCTTACCATCTGTAGCCGGTTGCCTCTCTGAGCAGCTGCAACCAAGTCTGTCAAGGCCTCACTCAGGGTTTTTAGGTAGACAGACCGGATATTGTTGTGGAATAAAAATAAAAATGAATAATTTAAACTATTTGAATGCGATGCTGAAAGGCTCTTGGTCTTTAAATATTGATTGGGCCTGACAGTATCTATATTATGGTATTGGTTGGTATGTGTTCCTCCTTGGTGGGAGTAATGCTGATCTGCTGAGTTGAATTAACATAAAGTACAGGAACTTGGAGATTGTCCTCCTGCTTTATTCCATGGTGCAATGCACTACTACCAAAGGATGACACCATGTTAGACAGTTGTTGGTGTTTTTTTATTTGAAAATCTCAAGTTGACAACTAGAAGCATAATTTGTAGAAGTGCCACTAAATAATTAAACCTTCATTTTCCCTTCATCAAAGTACAGTATAAAAGTTATTTATAGACGACATTCAGCTACCCAAAGTGGGAAATTGATTTTGAACATTAATTTTAAAATCTAATTCTTGTTTGGATGCTATTGGCCAATTTGAAAAGCTATTCTTCAAATAAATCATTAAAACCCTAAATGTGCATGATATGCCGGCTTACAGCAAGCGTATGTGTATCATAGCAGGCTGGAGCGGTAGTGACTGCCACTTTGACAGTAACAGAACTACGCGTTAAAATTGGCGAGCTACCCAGGAAGCTTTTTCGAGAACTGTGTGTCTTTTTTCAGGCTACCTGTACATAGCCATAGAATACGCTCCCTATGGGAACCTCCTGGACTTTTTGAGGAAGAGTCGCGTGTTGGAGACCGATCCTGCTTTTGCAAAAGAGCACGGGACTGCTTCTACCCTCACCTCCCAGCAGCTGCTGCAGTTTGCTGTTGATGTGGCAACCGGCATGCATTACCTCAGTGACAAGCAGGTAAGATATGGAAAAAAAATTCTAATATCCCTCATAGTGAATAGTCTATCTCTGATTGAGCTTGAACTTCAAAAACAGCTGTTTTCTAGTAGTTGATGTCATTGGATGTTGCGATGTTGCATAATGTTTTAAATGTTGCATACAAGACTTCACTAATTTATGCAAAGAGGCTTCAGTAATGACTCTTAATTCACTCAAAATTCTATTCTGTCTGTAAATTATGTTCACACTTCAGGTGAAGTTTATTTTCACCTTTTTGTAAAGCATGTTCATTTTACAATTATCACTACTTCCCTTCTCATCTCCTCCGTGTTGGTTTTAGTTCATTCACAGAGATTTGGCAGCAAGGAACGTTCTTGTAGGGGACAGCCTAGTGGCAAAGATTGCAGATTTTGGTTTGTCCAGAGGAGAAGAAGTGTATGTCAAGAAAACAATGGTGAGTTGTTTGGGGGGGGGGGGGGGGGGGGGCTTGTTGCTGTTGTTGTTTTTAACAAAGTAATCCAAGAGAGGGCACTGAAAGCATCTCAGAGTAGATGAATTACACCAGTCGTGTAATTTGGTGTCCAATACCAGACCTGGGGGTTGCTGTCCTGCATTTTTTTCTTTATCTTTTGCTAGTTTAGCACACTATAATCCTGTATATATTCATTAACATAGTCTAATTTCACATACAGTTTAATTAAACTGTACATTCACTGGGCACAAAATGGGGGAACGGCTGGGGGAGGAACTAAATCTGCCCTGAGCAATGGGTAAGTCAGGTTGATTGAGATGACATAATCTGAATATTTGAGGGGTTAAAAAGGTGATTATGAATGGCAAAGTAACCTTAAACAATTTTTTTTATGTTGATCCAGACCTTAAAACACAACCACCAGCATGAACAAATCTTAATTTACTTTTACAATAGAATAGAAAAGCTTTATTATCTGACCCAGTTAATGACAGATTTTTTTGTCAAGTGCTTCATCAACAACCATTCACACATAAATACCTTAACATCTTACCTTAATATATATATATATATATATATATATATATATATATATATATATATATATATATATATATATATATATATATATATATATATATACACAGCACAAAAGAAAGCACATAACCCATGAATTGTTTTTTAAACTTTTGGGTCCATTTTCTTTACAGAAACATCCAGGAAAGTAATGGATCAATAAAAGGTTCACCTCTAGAGGGCAGTGTTCTGTAAACATGCAAACTATCTTCATGTGTAGTATTTGTAAAGCTGTGTTTTGTATTGCTTAAATCATCACGTTGAGAAAACAGATGTACGTTTAAACTGATTCAAAGATAGTGTAATATTGTTCAGGATTTGACATTCCAGTTACTTTGTGAAAATTAACCACCTTAACATAAATGTGCTGGTTTGCTTCTAGGGCAGACTGCCTGTACGATGGATGGCCATTGAGTCCCTGAATTACAGCGTGTATACAAGCAAGAGTGACGTGTGAGTCTTTTATTTGAACAAAAGGATGGTATTAAAGTTGTAAAGTTGTTCATTATGTACAACACAAAGTGTCTTTCTTCAGAAAACAACAAATCATCCCCTGTCATTGTTACACTGATAAAAGTGTGCAACGTAACTGATAAGCACAAACCAGGAAGCCTAGGAAACAGGCTCCAGTTGACTCTCTGTCAACTGGAGCCTGTTTATACAGCAGAGAGCAGGCCAGCAGAGCACAGGACAGCAAAAGGAAGAAGAAAAAAACCTTGCTTATGAGGACCAAAACAGTACCAAGAATTAGTGAAAAAAGAATGAGTGAAATGTTAGTAGGAACCAGTGCAGCAGAGATACCTGTGAGGCAAAAAGACAGACTGAGCACAAACAACATTTTGTCTGATTTTGTAATCTACCACACCAGCTTGTGACATATAAAACTGGTGGTTATTCGTGTCAGAAAGTTTTGCTTATCAATCTAGTAAAGATTGTGGCTTTATGTTTGGAAATGAATGACATGAACACATCTTCATTTTTAAATAGAAACCTCAACTACTAAATGATTAAAATTAAAAACTTTGTGTAGTTTTTTTAATTTCTAGTTTTTTAGTTCATGCATTTTGAGTTCATGCATTTGTCAAAGCCAAAACTTGTATGAATGCAAGATAAGATTGTTTTGAAGTTGTACGGTTTTTGATTTCTAGATTAGCACAGCTAGTTTCTGTTTGCAGAGCACCAGATATCATCAACAAAGTGCATCTGCTCTTTTATGACTTAAAAAAAAACTTTTATGTTCTCTCTAACTTGCTTGATCTCAACTATTTTTTGACCTTCTTCCTCACAGATGGTCTTTTGGAGTTCTACTTTGGGAAATTGTAAGCTTGGGTAAGAATGCTTACAACATTGTAATAAAATGCAGGTTAAATTTGCTTTTCTGTTTTTATTTCTGCTTTTCGTTAATTCTTTTTATAGTTTCAGGAAGAGCTATCTTCTCCAAATCTACTCGTGTAGCACAATTGACTGTCTGAGTAATAGATCTACTTTAACCTCTGCTGTGCATTTCCTGGTCTCATCTTTTACATTGCATTTATTTTCTGCCTCTTGTTTGTGTGTGAATTAGGTGGTACACCATACTGTGGAATGACATGTGCCGAACTGTATGAAAAACTGCCGCAGGGCTACAGGATGGAGAAACCCAAAAACTGTGATGATGAGGTGTAAGTATCCTGTTCCTAAAGGCAATTAACTGATTTATTCAACTCTGTTCTACTATTTTAGTAATTGTTAGGAGTTTTATCAAAATGATAGGGTGTTAGCATTTTTATCCAAACATTATTTAGGAAGTTCTGTCATTGTTTGTCATCCCAGCTATGAACTAATGAGGCAGTGCTGGAGGGATCGTCCCTATGAGAGACCACCCTTCTCACAAATCTCTGTCCAACTCAGCCGGATGCAGGAAGCCAGGAAGGTAATTCTTGATTCACAATAGCATTCAAACCGCTTAAAGTTTTTTCACTTTTTCCCTGAATGCACCATTACCTGAATGACGCATGGTGGTGGCAGCATGATACTGTGGGGATGCTTTTCCTCAGCAGGTAGAGAGAAGCTAGTCAGAGTTGTTGAGAAGTTCCAGACTGGAAGAGAAACTGCAGGTTCATCTTTCAGCAGGACAGTGACACTAAATATACATCCTTAGCTAGCATGAAATGGTTTAGACCAAAGCCTAATCATGTATTAAAATGGCCTACTCAAAGCATAGGTCTATTTCCAATCAGCAACTTTGACACGGTTGATTACAAAAACACATAATAGTTCTTAGATTTCAATCTGTAACATTTCTGACAGTTTAACAAAATGTGAAAAAGTTCAAAGGGTATAAAAACTTTCACCATGCACTGTATTACAAAAAGTGTTGCATCATAAATCATCATGTTGCTGCAATTTCTCTTGAACTCTTTAACCCTTTGTTACAAATTAACAGTCACGATGAGCGAGGTAGAAATGTGGTCACTTACGTGAAGTTTAGCTGCTAATTTCAATTGAATGCTGTAAATAGTTTTTATATTTCTCCATCGGTTTCCCTGAAATTCCAAACCTCACCTGTCTTCCAGGCCTACGTTAATATGGCTCTGTTTGAGAATTTCACCTACGCTGGGATAGATGCCACCGCAGAGGAGGCCTGACTACCAGCCCCCCCAGACCCTCGCACGCCACGTAGCTCCAAGAGAAAGACGAGCGGCAGGCCGCCACGTTACTGCCACCATCCCGCCAGTCAACGGCAGCACAGGAGGACTGGACGCTTCACCGCAACCACCCAGCTATAGATGGAGGACTGTGACAGGACACTTTATTGGGTTACCAAAAGCATGAGGAGATGTGGAGAATAGCTGAGCCTTCGGTGGAAAGACGCATTTGCTAGAAAGCCTTCTGGAAGAAATACCCCTCTCTTTCTATTCAATGTAAAAACAAAAATCAACAGACGTAACTTTCTTTCTTCTGATTTTATATTTTCTTCCGATCCCTGAGGGGGGGACTTACAAACGTGGAGCTATGTGATTTGCTAAAACACCAACGGGTCTGTGGGGTGTCTGCTGGATTTTTTATTTTTATTTTTTTTACTCGTGGAGGAGGAGCTATTTTTGTGGAGAAAACTTTAAAGGACACAGTTTGGACTGCAAACAGAAGTTCTAAACTTTTTTGAGAGTGAATTGTGACAGATACCATTGTAGCACTTACAGTAGCATGATATGTGCCATTTGTCATAGTTATTATCCGTGTACTGCCTATCGCTGCCCTGTGAAAATACCGCTGTTTGTATTTTGATACATTTGTAAGAATTTTGAAAAAGTATTAGAGCCATGTATTCAAATTAGGCAGAGTTGTAGAACAATATATTTTTTAGACAATGTGGAAGGCGTGTTGAAATCAGAAATTATCTCCACACCATAAAGTACACTCAACACTTTTAGGAACCCTGGTAAATATGTGTAAAAAGCCTTATAATGAAATTATATTTTGTTATCTCACACTCACACAGAATTATAAAAAAAATCTGGATTATTAGGAAAACATTTCTGAGTTTTTTGGGGGTAGCGGGGTTGTTTGTGTTTTTTTACAAAATCAATGTTGCCACACTTACTGGAACTCTTAAAAGTTAAAACCATAAACAGATGAGCAGGATGGATAAAGAAAGCAGAATATAAATAAGTAAAGTTAAAAAATCCCAAAGTTCACTATTAGAGGGTTGCAGTCATCAAGTTTTCATAGATTCTATTGGATTCTACATGACAACCAATAGTTTGGGAGGAATGTTAGGTAAAAATCTGAAAAAGAGACTAAAATTGAGGCTTTTGAAAGAGAAAATTTGGGAAAGCAAGACCTTATGTCCAAGTACAAAGGAGGATCTATGATGCTGTGGGCCTGTTCCTCTACAAAATGCCCTGGAAATGTAACTAGGTAGGGTTAGGGTTAATTGAAAAGAGCTCTGCCAGCAAATATAAAATGGGTCATAACTGAATATCCCAGCAGGATTAAAAAAATGCATGGCCCATATAACATCAAATAGAAAATACATTTATCTTAGCCCCAAAGTCTAAACCCTGGTGTAAACCTTGGGGTGAGTTGAGGTTAATAGCGCAAAGGATCCAGGACTCTGGTTGAGTGTTACTGGAGAAGTGTATGTCAGATGCTTTTGTGTTAACAGCAGGTGCTAGGAAATTTTCCACCAGTGATTCTGTGTGTGTGATTAATCTAAATCAATCAAAGATGAATCTACTGTTAAGCTTTTTACTCATGTTTAGTGGGGTGTCATTATGTATGGAGTGTGCTGTGTGAGCAGTGGTGATCAGTTTGAATGTTGTACTGTTAGGAAACATGTAATAAAAACGTTAGCATGGTTGTCATGGATTTATATTGGTTCTTAAACAATTATTTTTTCCCGTCTTTTGTCTGTTCATAAGAAGAAAAAGTACATCCCAGAGAACTGGAGTCTTGGGAGAGCTAAGGGAAGCTGATCTGCAGTCTTGATTTTATAAAGTTTGTCTTGAGGTAACATTTTTGTAGAGCAGAACAGTCTTCGCACATGTCGACAACTGGCTTTTCTATATGGTGTGTGTGTGAAATGCTGCAACAGGACACGTGAAAAAAGAAAAAGAAATCCTGATCTGCCCAGCTGCGCTGAACTGATCTGTCACCGGGTTTCCTCCACAAACCGACCACATGCACAGAGCTGTCTGTCAAACACGGTTTCTGTGACCAAGCTTCCTGAGGACCTTCTAACATGTGAGGAAAACACCATGGGCCCAAGGTTTATTTATAGCTCACAGCATTCAAAATTTTACGTTAAAGAACTAGTCTGGGTGAACTTCTGACCCCCATGATGTGAGCTCTGTGAAGATTTTATACCAACGTGTTACCGTTTTGTCTGACCATATAATATTCTTTACCTACATTAAGCAGATTTATTGTAAATAACGCATAAACGTTTTGATATGTTTTGAAAACTGAACACATTTTATAAACCCTGGAGGATGAATTTAGACACAACTCAGTATCTCATGGGTGAATATTACAAAATTTGAGAAGATTAGAGAAGAAAACGTATCATTTTGCTGGTCGATCACAATCGACATATTGGGCACCCCTGATTTAGAACATCAGTTATTCAATCAAGAGGTGTGTGGTAACTCTGGAGGAGCTACAGAGATCCACAGCTCAGGTGGGAGAATCTGTTGGCAGAGATACCATTAGTCATGGACTCATTAGTTTCCAGACTAATAGACTAATTTGCAATGTTTTATCACATGAGGCCCCAAAGAAATACAATGCAAGCAGTTAATTTTTCAGCAGGACAACAACTCAATGCTTCAGATTCACTGAGAATCTCCTGGAGTGGCCCAGTCCAGACATGAATCCAACTGAACATCTCTGGCGAGGCCTGAAAATGGCTGACGGATATCTACCATCCAACCTGATGGAGCTTGGGAAGAACTGCATAAACATAGGTGAGCTAAACTTGCGGTATCATATTCTAGACTTATGGCTGGAATTGCTGCCAGTGGTGGATCAACAAAGTATTAACTTATTTTTTTGGTTTTCTAGTTTTAATAAATTGGCAAAACACTCAAAAACAATTTCTCACATTGTCTTAATTTGGTATTTGTGTGTAGAATTTTGAGGAAATGTAATAAAATTTGGAGCAAGTCTGTAACATAACAGAATGTGGAAAAACTGAAACGCTGTGAATACTTGCCGGACGCACTTGTTAAAAGAAATCTGTGGATGTAACGTGACAGCATGTGAAACATTTTCAACTTTTGTAGAGCACTATGAAAGAACACTGTTAGATCTGAAAGACAAACTTTCTGGAGTACCAGTAGCTGCTGTATCTACCAGTGTGGTTGGTGATGCCGCCATTATTTGGTTGATCAGAGCCAGCAACAGATCTGTCATCTGTAAAGCTTTGCATTGCAATTCAGCTGTAAATTTTGTGTAATAAAAATCTTCCGGTTCTATCTTACTTCTTTCAAATAATAAAATAGTATACCCACGCCTGATTACATTCTGTTAATCAAATGGAGTTCATACTCTAGTACAAAATGTTCAGTAGATGTTAAGATAACTCCTCCCCTAAAAAAATAACATTTTAAGAAGTGTCTTGTTGATTTCAGAAACTCGGATAATAGGTGATTTAATCAGTTTGACACTTAACCTCTTGATTTTTTTTTTTTACCAGCCATTTTGTTTTTCTGTTCAGAAATTTCATTTTAAGCAGTAGTGCTTAGTGTGAGAAAGTCCCTTTTAGAAATAGAAAATTTGAAATAGAAACATGTTTTTATTCCTCAGTGGGGAAATACAGATGAGTCAGCAGCAGTGACATGCAAAATTAATGCATGCAGACTAGCACACAGATAAAAACATACAACTGATCATTTAACTTTTCAGTACTTAATGAAATGAAACTATAATTACACAAAATGTAAACATAGTAAGGAAGTAAAATATGACCGTTTAGTTTGTTCTTATGAATACTCAACTCCAGGGAGTAGGCTGTAAACGTATTATGGTGTTTACAATAATGTGTTGTAGTAAATACATTATAGTAAATAAATAATGTATTGTTTCGCTAGCTTTTCATTTAATATAAATATTATTCTTTAGTTAGCAAGTTTAGTAGTTCTCTTATACTGATTTCTTACTTTTGATCTTACTTAAGCAGTTTGTCTTTCATTGTTCATGTGGTTAGTGTGGTTTGGCTGTTCTGTTGCACTAACATTGAAGCTTCAACTGATATCAATCTGAGCTTAATTCTTTCAACCGTTTGGGCCCGACCTCCATGACTGCTCAACCTCCATGACAAGCAGGTGACAAGTTATTTAAAATAGGACATTTTGAAAGAAGTAGAAAAACTGTGCAAATACAGCAGAGATGTAAACAACAGCGAGCGGTGTAACCGCTGCTATAACGGACTTGCCATAACGTTTACTGCAATACAAAGTCAATATTTAACTATAATCCACACATTGTTAACATCTGACTTCTGTAGTTTTTAAATATGGTATTTTTTATTTGCTGTAACAACAAAATTAGAGCATAAACATGTATTCAGGAGAATTTTAACTTTCTGGCCTCAGTGGTTCCCACAACACCGTCACATTTTGTTGTGGGGTGAGTCAAAAAATATATATAAATAAAAACTTTCGTTGTTTATATGTTTACATTGATACATAATTTATGCTGTTTTATGTTTCGGGAGATGCCAGTCTCATTTCCTATCAAAGACAAACCAATGAAAGTAATTAATATTGTCTAAATTTGCCAGGGCTATGAGCAACAGGGGCCTGCCTCTGTACGTGAGAAATAAAACCAAATGTGCTGTGCAGTAGGTCAGGATGTGGTTAATCAGCACACATGGCTTTCTCTTTGGGTACATTTTTTATTTGTTTTTCAGGATGGCACGACTGTCTCATGAACTGTAGAACAAAGAATTTGAAAGCTTATGAAGTTCTGCGCTTTACATTGTAAAGTACATTATCCCGAGAAATGGTAAGTCCCAAGTCTTCTAAAGATTATATTGGCTTAACTATCATTATTCACTTACTAATCTTTTAATCAACACAACAAATAAGAATATCTACCAATACATACAACGGAGATCATGATAATTGGAATCTCCAGCAGTCATTTGTTATGCTCTTGTGTCCTAAAAATATGAAGAAGAAGAAAAAAAAACAGTGTACATTTCTCCTCCTATTTTGCCTTTTTTGGTGTCAGCTTCCACCACAGATAGAGTGCACTTCCTGTTTTAGGCTCAGCTTTTTAGTTCGACCCTTCTGAACTTGTTAAATCCCACCCACATACACCCACTCAAAACTGCATGAAGTAGACACAATAAACACAAACATGAGCTGAGCTTAAATCAGGATTGGAAGCACAACACCTCAGTCAATGATGACTCAGCATTGCATATGGAAGATATTTCTCTTTAGCTTGTGGATGCATTTTGACTTGATGCCCTTCTTGCACTGCAATGCTGACATTGAGCTTAATTTGTCAAAGCAAGGTAAGTGTACATATGTTGAAATGTTCAGGTGAAATTTAAATTATGTTTACCCACGTTGCTGTACTAACTGCACTTTTTTTCTTTTGCTGGAAATGCCTATCAATTCATAGAGACATTTGTTTTGTATATTTTAAGTTTGTTGTCAGACTGTGTGTATAATTTTATCTTTAATTTAATTTAGGTTAAAGTTATAATTGTCAGAACAAGATAACATCTTGCAGAAGACAAAGGTGTAAAAGATGCAACTCTGGCTTTGGAGGAAAACAAATATTACTTTTCTTTAAGACTCCTCATGCCTGATTTTGTATTCCCAAAAACATGACAAGTTTTGTTGAGATATTTTTGGTCCGCACCTATTGTCAAGGAGACCTGAAAAGTCTAAAAATAAATTCTTAATGTCACACTGGAATTTTTAGAAATTGTTTCATTTCTATTTAGAAAATGACAGCTGTACAAAAAATTACATTTTGCTTATTACAAACATCTTTCCTTTTTTTGTTTTCAAACTCTACAATACCACTTATTTACTGCAAAACATCTGCACAATCTGATAGTATATTCTTACATAGATTTGACTTAGCCTACAAATATTACTAAGATGTGTCATAGCATCTTTTTAATTCCAAATAGTAAAGATAGAAACTATGCGCATCATATTTATCCTGGACTGGTGTCTTAGTTTATCTTATTAGGGCTTTGTAGCAATGTTCTTTCCAGAATGAAGAGCCAGTGGAAGCTCAAACTAGCTTTTGAGGAGCTAGTGGAACAATAGCCCATAATTTGTTTATCAGTTATAAACAAAGGTGTATGTTAATAAATGTGTCTTTGACCAATACGCTGACTTTAAAATCTCATAGAATTCTGTATCAGCTGTCGCAAGACCCTGTAGTTTTGCCACTTGCAGTAAAATCTTAGATCTTAAAAGAAATCTTTTTTTCCTTAAGCCATATACTGTATGTTCTGCATAAGCTGGAAACTTTTAACGGAATATAATTTTCTGTAAGTGTGAGGCAGATTGTAAGACCCTTCTTTATCCACAGGATTTAAAATTGAAGTCTGGGAGGGAATTCTGTAACAAATGCGTTTCACCTAAATAAGTTTAATGATTTATCCATTTTTGTCAAATTACCCAGCTTCTGTCAATTTTTTTTATGTTAGATGTATCCAACAATTTATCACTCCCAAGTGAGCCAACAGACTGCTATCAAAAATCAGGGCTTTTAAAGGAAATCCAGTTTCCCACATTTCCTTCCACTTAGCCATATAGTCCTCATTACACCAACAGAGAAATGGAGCAAACTGGAAAACATGATAGTAATAATAATAATAATAATAATAACAATGCTTTACCTGTGGGAGAGCCATGCCACCCGTTTCCTTTCTAAGTTGTAAAGTTCCATAGTGAACCCTTCACTTTTTCCTTACCAAATAAACTGGGATATTCGTAATTCCCTGAATTACCAATCCAGCAGGTTGAACTGGAAAACAGTTAACTTGAGAAACAACAAACCCATATTAAAAGGGAACTTTTTTCCTTGCCCCAATTGATTGGCACCACCAACAATTCATTTAAAATAAATAACCTACATCATTTCTGTACATACATTTTATTATATTGAAAGTAGACATGACCTTCATGCCCACTTTTAAACATGGTGTAGTATCTGTGATGCTGTGGGCTCATTTGTTTCCCATTTGTTGTTGCATGGTGTCATGAGGGCTTTAAAATACAAGGTCGTTTTTGGTCTACGTGGAAATTGTCGCATTCAGCAGGATAATGTTTGACCAAATCAACTCAGAAATAATTGAGCAGACCAGAAAGCTGAACTCTTGTCATCTCAGTCATTTGATTGTGTAAAGATGAACGGTCAAAGATTTCTTTCTCTGCATGCTCAAACTTTGTAAAATGTTATAGACAAAGCCTAAGTGTTCTCCTATCTGTCAAAGTGGATATTACCAACTATTGATGTTCTGATGTTTCAATGGCTCTCATTGACAACTATATTGTCTGTCATATATGCATCATATTTATGTGATTTTTTTTCTGGACCAGATGTTTTGCTCATACAAGATGAAGAAGATCCAAAGTGTTTCACTCGAACAATGACTGATTTCACCTGCTTCTTTGAGACCACAGACAACAGGACGTATGATTTTCTCTATAATATTGAAGGGTATGATTTTAATAGTCCTGTTTTTCTCTGTAACACTTGTAAGTCAGTTTAAACCTCAGGTACACAAATTGGGCTCTTTGGACCTGTTGTCTTCAATCAAATAGTTCAATTATCTCTGTAGCCTTTCACCAACTTCTGCAAGAAAATGCATGAATTTGGTCCTTCGAAGACCAGAATTGTCAGCCACTGATATAAACAGTCATAATAAAAAGTAAATCTTTTTTCTCTTTTCGTAGGTGAACCCACCCCTAATAAAACAACATGTCATTGTTACTGTATGAAACCATGTTTGTAGTAACTACAGCATGTACATGTGTAAAAAAATTATTTTTACACATTTATTCGGAGTGGCTTTTAATTACGGTAGTTTTATTTTGTCCTATGTCACATGTATGCTGTATAATCTCCACTTAAATTTTATCTTCTTAGTTTTTTATGTTTTGTAAAGCACTCTGTTGTTTCTTACCTGTAAAAGGTACAGTTTATTAACTTACTTATTTTAGAATAGCATCAATCTAGAAAGGGCTGCAAGAGGTCCATTATTCTGCAGTTTGAAAAATATCAATTGTAAGAAAATCCTGAAACAGTTCTAAATCACAGGAAACTCCATGCAACTTCAATATCAGCCTTTTCCAAATATCAGCTGTTAGTTGTAACTGTCAGTCTGGTCTAATAAGAAAAGTTGGCAAACGTCACTTGTTTAAAAAAGAGAAAAGAGAACGATTTTTTTTTCTTTGAAAAGTGTAAAGCAGTGCACCTTAGGTTTCTAAAGTTATCTATGCAAATAACCATAGTACTTCAGGAGTGATGTGAGAGTGGAGATGTGTGGCAAATTAGCAGCACAAATTTCTAAATTGCAGAACATCTCTTATAACTATCAAACATGGAGGTGGAGTCTGATGGAAACTTACTTTTGTACAAAGAGCTTGGAGGAAAAAAACTATATGGGAGGTGTAGAATGTGTGTATGCTCCAATATGTGTTTGTTTTGTTTCCCTGCTGCAACCAAAAGGATCATCATTAAGCTTTCTTAAAGGATTTTTAAATTATATTTTTGAAAATATTTTGGTTTAAACTGCTTTTGATCTGTGTGACATTTTCTGTAAAAATGTCTTTCTTTTCTAATATATCATGTTTCTTGTGTACACAAATTTATCACTAAAGGGACCCAAGTAAGAAGTGTAAAATGTCTATCGATGGAACAGAAAACGGAACTTTCCTACATGTCTGTTCGTTTCCACGGTGGGATATCTTTACATACGTTGGGACTGAAGTGAAAGTGGTGGATCAGACCAAAAACATCATTTTGTACAAGCGGACACTCTATGTGGAGGATCTTTGTAAGAAACTTGTTTCAACATTATGAATTTTTTCTTGTGAAATCATAAACAAACATTAACACTGTATGCTCAAAGTTTGATGTGTTCAGTGCTATGATAATGCATAAACATAGGTATAAAGATGGATCTCCCCCTTTAAGCATTTTATATTGTTTTAATGCAGTTTTCACTGCCGTTTGTGAGGGTGTTTGATTCACACCTGTTCTTTTGAGTTCTCTTTAAATGTATAAATATAGAGATCAAATCTATTTTAGAGATATTGTGTTTCGTCTCAAGCTGCTGATTCCATTCAATATTTCTATTTGAATGTCATGTCTGCTTTGCATTTTAATTTGGGCTGTGACGTAAAACAAAGAAGCAAGGCTAGCATTTTGATGTATCTTAGTTAAAGTTTTGAGAACTTCCAGTTGTATTAGGAAAAGTATTTTTTATTTTTGCTATATTTTATGTGCAGGTCTTCTGGATCCCCCCGCCATTGTCTCCCTACAGCCAGGAGACACTGTGGGAAAAATGCTTATTTCTCTGGACACAAATTTAAAACACATATGGAAAGAGAAATATAGAATTTGCTATTCTTCCAAGACACTTGGGGAAAAAACAGTAGAGGTAATGTACGTTTTAAGTACTTTTATTATACTTTATTTTGCTTAAACTGAATTTATACCATACAGTGCTCAGTAAAGCCACCTCACAGATTTTGCCCATGTTTAGTTAAGCTGGGCCATAAAACACCTTGAAATAAAACATTATAATAGATAAATTTATCATATTTTGGTCAAAACTTAAATGCATTTCCAACTCACTTTTATAGGAACATTCTTTTATGTTCCTGATGTGTACACAATCACACATTGTGTACACAATAAATACTATTTATTCAAGTATTCATACTTGAATAAATAACAAATGACTGGTCAAATATTAGTCTGGGACCAACCTATGCTAGAAAGTTTAACTATTTTAAAGAAGAAAGGATAAAACATGAACCATTTCTTCCTAATCAATCTATAAGGTAATAGTTCAAGATAAATGCTTACTGTATAGTAATACTTCTTGTTTGCAGGGAAAAGACAGTAGCGTTTTGCTCTCACTGGAACCAGGTGAGGAGGTTGAGTTTCAGGCTTCTGTGAAATGTGAAAATGGACCAGACGCACATCCTGGATACTGGAGTGCCTGGTCGAAACCTGTGCGAGCAATAGTTCCCCAAAGTACAGGTGTGTCTGACTGAAAACAGCTGGATGCAATGCCTGCACATACATATACATACTTTCTTACAACTGATGCTTATACTTAAAAAATAACAACCTTTCTCTTGTAGATGATATTTCCCTGGTATGCTTCACCTCTGACCTGCAAAGTGTTACCTGTCATTGGAATAGCACCAAATATGGTGCAGAAAATGATTACAAGCTCTTCTATAACTCTAGGTACTAATATCCTTATATATCTATAAGTGTGTGTGTGTGTGTGTTCAATCTCTGCAGAGCTCAGCATGTAAATATTGATATTTGTGATAGAAAAAGAGTAAGCTTGTGGTGTCCAAAGTTGGTCCTCGAGGGCCAATATCCTGCATATTTTAGTTCTCCCTGGTTTAACGCACCTGGATCCAATGACAGCTCATTAGAGGCCTAAGAAGAACATCGACATGCTGAAAAGGTTGTTACTACCACCAGGGAGAGAACTAAAACATGCAGGATGCCAGCCCTCGAGGACAGACTTTGGGCACCACTGGAGTAAGCATTCATTACTTTTTTATGTTAGATGTATCCAACAATTTATCATTCCCAAGTGAGCCAACAGACTGCTATCACAAATCAGGGCTTTTAAAGGAAATCCAGTTTCCCACATTTCCTTCCACTTAGCCATATAGTCCTCATTATACCAACAGAGAAATGGAGCAAGCTGGAAAACATGATAGTAATAATAATAATAATAATAATAATAATAATAATAATAATAATAATAACAATGCTTTAGCTGTGGGAGAGCCATGCCACCATTTTCCTTTCTAAGTTTCTAAAGTGCCGGGAGAACACTTCTCACAAAAAAACAATACAGTACTACAACTTTATAAATCCAGATGAGACCAAAATAGAGATTTCCATAATGAGAACCAAACAGCATTTTAAGAGAAAGACCTCAAAGCAACTGTCAAGCATGGTGGTGGGACGGTGATGGTGATTTGGTCTTGTTTTGCAGGTAGAGAATCTGCAGGAAGTTATTCAGCTGGCAACAAATTTCTCCCTGTGTCAAAGTACTCTAGAATAAATCATGAGGTCATCTGTCCAATTGTTGAACGTTGGCCAATATGGGGAAGTAAACAAATAGAAACAATCTAAGGCATTGCTATTAGCAGTGGTTCTTAAAGATATTGAAACGTGGGTGGAAACACCTTTTTTTTAATATAAGACAAAAAAATATCAACAAAAGCATTTTTGATATGTCATTATAGAGTCTTACAAGTGAAATAATTGCATTTACAGTTTCCTAGGACTGTAAATTACGTGTTGATATTATATGGGCATCTAGGATGTCTGCAAAAAGGGTTTATATAGCTTAAATTCTGGACATATTATACAGAGCCTTCAAAGAGATTTTGTCAAAACAGTTGTGATTTTTATTTGTTTTTCTGCAACTTTGATGAGCTATATTCCAATTCTTACAGTCAACCTTTGAACTGGATGGAGTGTCAGGATGATGAAAATCTTTCTGACACCTGTTCTTTTCATGGAGATAAGTCTGGAGCAGTGAAGGTCAAGCTCAGCAGCACTGCAGCTCCACTCAAACGACTGTTCTTCAGCAAAGAGATTGAGCTGAAAAAGTCCAGTGAGTAATACTGAGTTACACTTCACTGAAGAAAAACTATAAGATGTGCTTTCTTTGTTTAGAACAGTTCAAGTTCTTACGGGCAGTTGTGTTTATGAGGTCAATCCTTATTAGGAAGTACAGAATATCACTATTATTTCTATAAATCTATCAAATATGCACAACTTTGGTATATATGTAAGAGAAACAATCATGGACAATCAATAATATTTTTATTTCTATAGGTCATCACAGTACACAAATAAATTTAATGGAATCTTTTCTTGTGCTCAATTTCTTAAACAATGCAGTAAGTTATTGATTTTCTCACAGGCCATGTTTCATCAAAAAAGTAAGACTTTTACATAACCTTTTGTGATTCATGTTAACAGTTAAAAGTGGCCCACCAAGTCATCTGAAAGGAGAACTGATTAACGACAAGCTGTGCTTGGAGTGGGAAGCTCCTCTCCCGTCTCTGCTAAACCACATGGTGTATGAGGTTGATGTTCAGATCAAAGCAGTTGAAGACTTCAGGGTAAGTTAGATCCACCAACAAAAGCGGAACTGATCAACAACTTAAAAAATAAAATAGTCACTCTTTCAATGAGAGTAACAATGGTGTGCAACATTTTCATCCCTACATACTTTTTTTTTCATCTGGAAAAAAGTTAAGGAGTAACGGAAACGACACACACAAAACAAAACAAGACACACAAAGAAAATACTCAGCATTAGTCAAAGACAAACTTTTCAAATTTTGGTTGGTTTGCAGAATTAATTGCATTTATTATGTAAATATGGAAACAAAAACAAAAGAAGCAGAAGTTCAGAGCTCATCATGACGGTTCTACAATCATGTACAGTCTTGTTGTTCTTGGTAATCCGAAAAAGGAAAAAAAAAAAAAAAAGATGTATTATGTTTTAACCTTTTGTACTCAATGTTAGTGTTAATCCTGTCATGAAAGTTTCATTATCATACCACAAGATGGCGCCAAAAGAAAGAAATTGTCACGTCAACATGATAGGCCTTAAATGTTCCAAAATTTCAAATGTATGTAAAATTAAGGTTTCTAAAGGTTTGTATTTATGTGGTACTACAAAACCTTAAATAATGTACCAAAAATGCATAAATAAATGAGAATGCATGCATCAAATATGAAGACAAATAGTATGGATAAGTATTTATTTAATTACTTTTTTTATTTCTACCCGCAGATAACAAAACAGCGAAACACCAGCATGTGTGTGCGTCTTTCATCAGGAGGCCAGTTCAGTGTAAAAGTTAGAGCTAAACCTGATGGGTCGATTTATTCAGGACACTGGAGCGACTGGTCAGATGTCCTCTTAGGTACTACTACTGATAATACAGGTAAGTCTGAAATGATAAAAAAAATATATTAAAGTTAAAAAAAAAAAAAGCTTTTTAATTTGTTTAGTATGAAAATGTTTAATTTTTATTTTTATTAAAAAAATAAAAATGGCAACCTAATTAAATGTAGTTTTATTAATTTTGCTTCATGAATAAAAACATAGTTGTAGAAATGCATAATTCTAACTTTAGTTCCACTGTTTCCAGACATGCAGCTCGTGTGGTGTTTCTATGTTTCCATCCTGGTCATAACTATCAGCTTCATCACAACCATTTTACTTTGTCGCAGGTACTTTTGTTTTCAACTATTTCATATTGTTCTAAAAGCAATTATACATTTATTTTATGTCATTTTTAAAACAAATATCACTATTTAGAAATAATACATTTTCTGAAACTGATCTAGTATTTGAAGAAATGGAAAAGTATTAGAAAAAAAAACAACATCCTTATGAATTAATTTTTGTTTTTTGTTTTTTTTTAGGAAGCTCAAGCTGTTTTTTTGGCCACCAGTGCCCAACCTTGAAAGGGTTCTGCAGGGCTTCCTGACAGACATCAACCAGCAGAAATGGGTAATGTCTGACAGGATTTAAAGTAATTATAAGCAATCATACACAAAACAACAACAAATAAAAACAAAATGGTAGCACAAAATAACACAGTGTGTAATTTCCCAGAACTTAAAAGTCATTTCCAGGACTTACCAGCCACCTTTGTGAAAATTTCATGAAACACAGTGGTTGCTTTCCTGCAACTTGTAAGTTACTTTGTAAGACATTTCAGATACTTTACTGAATAGTCCAGAAAGTAACTCCTAAGTTTACCAGGAAACAAACTGGGAAACCCAGAAAAAAAAATACCAGTAAATTCTGTTCTATGAAAGAAGAGGCTCCATTAAATAAAAAAATGTTGCTGTCACTGAGACATTTTTTTAAATAAAAATCCACCACTTTGTAAAAGTTCTAATTTATTTAACATTGCTCTCATTTTGTTAGAATCCTCAAGAAAAAAACACAAATTATAATCTTGTTTTGTCCCCCCACATGTTCACCACTACAAAAACTCTTTCTTTATACTTCATCATAAAACAAATACAAATGTATAATAAATGTCAACAGAATTAATACATTTAAAGCTTAATGTCTAAATAAATTCTAAGTTATTCAACATGAGTTACTGTACTCACCTTACAGGACCCTCCAGTCACATCGAAGCTGTATTTTGAAGAAACAACATCCTCTGTAGTGGAAATCATGTCTGCTGAGCTTCCAGTACTCAACAAGCCTACTGAAGAATTTGACTTCCTCTCCTCTGATGGAAGCTTTTCCATTGAGGAACAGGCAGATGGAAGTTCTGGGAGCGAAACCCTCAGAGACTATGTAACTCTGAAGAAAGATCTCTCCATTCACTGCCTTAAGGAAAACTGTTATGTTTATGAGCAGTTTAAAGATGGAAAAGATCCTGAAGAAGGAGATAAACTTTATACTACATGCTGCTGTCTTAAGCCTTGCTCGTGCAACAACTATTTTAACCATTCTTACCTACCGATGTCTCAGTCTACAGACAGCTTGAGTAAAAATATTAATGTCAGAGACGATGAAAGTAACCTCTATACTAACCTTTCACTCGACTAAACATGCAACACAAGTCTGCTTCCAACTTAAGTTTTCTGTACAGAAGCGATCAATTCACATACAGCATTAACAGATACTGGTTTCACCAAAGCATAGTTAGCAAGTTTTGAACAAATCATCTTGCTGGTTTGTCCTGTTATATTTTCAGTAAAATCTACATTTGAAAAACAATTAAAAACAAGAAGGGTGACGATAAAAATTAAAAGGAAGTTTTATGTTAAAACATTACTACGGATATATAGAAAAAAGCTTGAAATGTTTATTATAACTGGTGTAAAAATAAGTGCTGTCATAAATGCTCTTTTTTATGCAGTCGTTTTTAGAGTATTTTGGATTATGCTGAACATATAATAACAGTTCTTATATTTTTCATGTAACATTAAGTTCAAATATTAGCAACTAACTTTACATTCTGTTGTATGGGGCAATATAGTAGTAATTTTTTAAAACTATTTGTAGCTGTTCTGTATAGTAATCCATTACTTTATTGCCTCAGAGCTTGTATACTTACAATATAAACATGTAAATGTTTGTTAAGAATAATAAATTTGAAATTTTGTTTTTAAAAAATAAAGGCCGTCAGGGTTCTTAGAGAAAAAAATCTTGCAAAGTCTTTGATAAGTATAGAAAAATAAAACAGAAGTAATATAATAATAATAATTCAGGTGTTTTTATGTTGTTTTTTTTAATTGTATCAGGCAATTTTTGAAATGCAAAGTTAGTACTTTGAGCTATATCCTGATACAGTGCATCTCTCCTCTTGTGGTTAATGTGTACTATATACTGTCGCTGTTTTAAATAAAGTAAGTCGTAAATCTGGAAAAGTATAAAACATATACAGTACATCATGCGAATTGCGCAGGCACCTTGTACTTTGTTCTGTAGTTCTTGTTTAATACCACTAGGTGGCAGCACACACCAACTTGCCGATATGTGCTACCGCAATGAGGGACTTCAAGGGGCCACGGACTGAATCTGTACCAAAATCATAAACTCAAATTTTCTCAGGCTTTGTGATCTTGTGAACTTTTTGCATACTCATATGAGATATGAGGATTAAGATGTCATTTGTTTTAAAAGAAGTTTCAACTCTAAGGTTAATAAATGACTCACAACACAGATGAAAGCTAATGTTAATTTATTCATAAAAGAAGAGGAAAAGGCTCAAGTATAGAGGAGTTCAACAATTTGAATTAAAACCAAAACACCTGAGATGGAACAATAACACCTTAACAACTAGGAGTGGATGTAAACCCTACATTTTGACGTTTTAACAGCTTTAAGATATTTTTATCTGAACCCAAATTTAGATAATTTTGCAATTTATCTATATTAGTTCCGAATTACAGTCCAAGTATGGGGGATCGTTATACTGCAGCTAAGGCATTAGAAGAAAACTATCCAGTCCAACTACTGTTTGCTATCACACCAGCAGCAGATCAGCAGCGTCTGCCAGGGCATATGATGTCACAGTCATAAAGTAGCCCAACGTTGTCCATGAAGAATTAGGAGAAAGGTGGGAGACAGAATGTGTTCAAAGTGAGAGGCAACAGAAGAAGAAAATTTGAAAGGGCCAGTGTTTACTCCCCAAGCTGCTTTTCCTCCCGACATGAATTCTTTCCATGTTTCATCACTGCCCACTTGCCCATACGCTAATGTCTATGGGGGGAGGTTGAGTCACCTCCTGATGTCATTTCCTCAACTTTCACAGACAATCACACCGAGAACCAGAGCTGCCTCAGATGTGATGGACATGCAGGGTTGTGGACATGTGTTTGTATTTATCGTGTTGTCATGTTTACAGGCCTCAAACAGGAATTCGCCAACAACGGAAATGAAGCTACTTAAGCAGCAAGAACATCAGGTAGGCTTCTACTGGAAGCTCATCACACGGCTGTGGTTAACTGGTCCTGAAAACTCTGACTGCAATCACATTTGGTCCTGTTGAATTTTGTGCTATAGAGAGTGCTGACAGGATGGCATACATCAGATTCTGATGGAAAAACTGCCAAACAAGAATAACAAACATCCAGTGTAATCAAAAACACAGGCAGAACTAATGATGTTGGAGAAAGTGCAGCAACCTCAGAGTCGTTCAGCGGGAAAAAAGTCATTGATTTTCCACAAAGGCACTTGTGTTGGTTTCAATAAAAACATACAGTGCCTTTAAAAGTATTTTCTACATTTTGTCATGTTAAAACCACAAATGTTAATGTTCTTACCTTATGTAAATAAGGTACATACAGTACATTACCTTGTATTTTATGTGATATTTTACCACAAAGCAATGCATAAATATCTATCCCAGTCAGCTTTTATTCCAGTATTGCCCTGCCTTAAACTATGGTCATATTCCCCATCATCATCATTTTATCATCTTTTACCAGCTCCTGGTAAGAGATGATAAAAAAAGCAACACCATAGTATGACGATACCAACACCTTGTTTCAAAGTGGAAATGGTTTGTTCAACTTCAGAAACAAGGTTTTCAAAGGTTGGTATAGGGTTGTATAATCTTCTCCGTATTTTATGCCACAACAAAGTGATTGTATTTCTTTGTCTTCATGATTGTTTGGGTCTTTAAGGAATAACTGCATTAATATTGAAATTTAATCCCACAAAGGTGGCACTATTAACTAATTAGTTGACTTCTAAAGGCAATTGGTTGCTATTTGGAGGTATCAGAGTTAAGAAGGTTCAATACTAATAAATGTAACTCTTCAAAGTTTTACTTTAAAAAATGAAAACTATGTGTAATTTTCTTCTACTTCACAAATATGCACTGATTTCTGTTGGTCTATTACATAAAGTGAAATGCAATATCTGTTGTTGTAACATGACTAAAATGTGAAAAAAGTTGAATGTGTGTGATTTCTTATGCAAGGCACTACATTCATGATCTTTGCATGGTTGGTACAGTATATTTTAATTTAACTGTTTTTTTTTTTCCAACAAACATGCTGTAACTGTTGGTGGTTGTGTAGTATTACATAGCAAACTGGATTTTAATGAACAATTTGTTTAATCAAGAGTTATTAAAAGTAAGAGTGATAATGGATTTTGAGGGGCACACATTTTAACATCAAAACAAGAATGGATTAAAAAAAAGAAGTTTACAATCATCATACCAGAAGACTTTTCAAGCTTTTTGCTACATTGCCATTTTTAAACATATTTATGTATTTTCAGAATTAGATTCAGCACCAAGTGTATGGAAACAGTCAGAATTTTGCTGTGAATGGGTAATAAAAGTGAAGCTATGGTTTAGGTGACAGTTCTAGCTGAACTGGTTTCTTTGATGTTGGTCCAGAATACATTTCTTTAAAAATGCAAGTTTACTCACACTATGTAGGCACAAGAGCACACAAAAGGTAAATCACAGTCAAAATGGTGCATGTAAACAATATAAGCTAACTCTATACACATCTTCTTTTAGATCTGCAGAACAATGTTATTAATATTTCAGCTTACAATGACAAAATAGGAATCTATTGAATCTGTGTTAATTTCATTGAGGTTCTCTGTAAGGGTCATAAACACTGAATGGTATTCACAGATTAGTCAATACATAATCTATGAATCCTCATAAGATTCAAGGATGTAAATCAACATGGCACATACATTCCTCTACTGATTTTAAACAATATCTAACATTATAAGAGACAGCTGTTTTGGTCCTGTTGTTCACCGTTTACACTGTCGGTGTTAAGTTTTGGGGCAAAATAGCACGATTATCAATCCTGATTTTTTATAAAGACATTGGTAACCTGATGCTTTATGTTGATCATCTAAACTACTCTCACATTTTAACTACCGGTAGTCTTATTGTAATTTCAGTGTACTGGAGAGATGACCTGACGGTTCCCTTTAGATTTTATGCAATAAAAACCATTGAAAGTGCTCCTCTCTCCTCTAACTTGCTCTTTTTGTTCAACATTAAGCTGTTTACCAGCTGCAGTGCTTGATTACCATGCACTGAAAGATCACTTTTCAACATGCTCAGATGTTTGGATTCTTGCTGATGAGCACAGAGCAGCATGTGAGAGCTCCATCCACTTTCACTTTCTCCATGTTGGACACAGGAATCAGCATGTGGTCTTTCAGCTTTTCAAACACCTGCAAGACACAAAGACAAGAGTATTAGCACAGACCTTCAATTTTATTTTGTGTTTACAAGATATTTAGAAAATTTATGCCACGTTCAGTCTAGTGAAATTGGAAAACATGTCTTATGAATTTGACTCTGTTCATTACTTTTCTGACCTAGTTCAGTCAGTGGCTCAGCTGCATCAAAAAAAAAAAAGTTGTCTGGATGATCCAAGTTAGGAGAAATTTTTAGAAGATCTTGCTAGATAGTCAGGTAGATAGGAACTCAGAGTGAATCCTTCTGTAAAGCAGATTTTTTACAACCCTATCCTGAAATCTTGTGCATTTGTCTCATTTCAGAAACGCTAAACAACTTAATAAATGCAAATATAAAATTTGAATGCTGCAAAAATTCTAGCCGTAACAAGCTTGCAAGACATGACAGCTATTGCCACAGGCAATTATGGTGATTCAAGAGTTGCGTTACCAAGGGAAGTCTTTACATTACCACATTTCTAGTAGAAAGTACACTCCAAGTTCTCTTCAGGTACTCTCGGTTGCTCCCACAGTCCCAAAGTTTGCATCTTAGATTTATTTGTTTCTCTAAATTGCCCTTAGGGCTGTTTGTCCCGTGATGGTCTGAAAACCTGTCCACGATGTACCCCAATTTTTTGTCACTGACCACTGAAGTTAGACACCAGCCCCCCATAGATCCTTGGTAAATAAAGTAAATAAAAACAAGCTAAAGTGTTTTTTCACAGGTAAGATGATAAATAGCCTGAATTTGTATAGCACTTTATCAAGTCTGATGATTTCAGAGCAGTTCACACATTCATACACACATTCATGTTGGAAAGCCACATTGTAGCCACAGCTGTTCTGGGGCAGACTGATACAAGCACATCTGCTATGCAATCAGCGCCACTGGACTCTCTAACCACAGCCAGCAGGCAAATCAAGTAAAGCATCATAGCCAGGAGACAAGAACTGAGCGGCTGGTTTGAACCAGCAACCCACCGATTACCCTAACCCTAACCCAATCACCTGAGATGCTAGTTGGGCTATCTGTAGTTGAGATGAAAACAGGACAGAGAAAAAAGAAACCAAAAAGTGACTTATTTTTGTTTGCAATATTCCACAAATTAAAAATAATGTACATCATAGTGATGTTGTATGAGGAACACATAACTGCCACAGGGAAATGTGCAAAATACGCAAAATGTCTTCTATGGACATTTAGCACTATTCATATGAAAGGTAAATTTTGCTTAGTATTAACATACTAAGGGTTTTCTCACTGTAGCTGCAGCTTTTTTATATAAATAAACTAAATACTGCTTCCGACAGTCATTTCTAGCATTAACCGGAATGAACTTTACAAATGAAATACAATTATTTGTGGACAGACAAGTGATTGTTAAATTGCTTTTGTTGGCATAGATCCCAGGGGAGAGACACAAAATATTAAGCAAGAGAACAGCTCTAAACATTTTCTCGTCTCTAAGCAAATTCTCCAAACAAAAAAAAAAGAAAAGAAAATGGAGTGAGAACTATTACAGCGTTCTCAAAAGACCCTTGTAAAGTAATGTGTCACACTGTGGCCATTTTCCAAAAGAAAACCACTGTTTTCCTACTGCACTTCCAAACCAGGACATTTTTCTCTTTAAACTTTTGCTTCAACCCTGTAGTGATATCAAGTGAGGCCTTAAAGCACAACCAGGGGGACCAACTAAACACACTTATAAAGGAGTGATGCAATATGGCGTACAAAGCTTCTGTTGATGCAGATGATATCTTTAACGTCACTACAATGACTGCTTAGAATGTTGTGTAATGGAGCAACATAAGCCAGATCTCAGCTGAAACAATGACACTCCCCTTTCACAAACAGTATTGTAGTGTTCAAAACTATGGTGTTAATGCATGTTCTTACACAGTTTTCACTTTACTCCTTTTTCGTACATTGTCTAAATCACTATACTGTGGAAATCTGCCTGTGCTCATTTGTCCCCAACTGCCGTCTGTTGAAAAGAAATGTCTACATGGCAACGGGAATGTGATGACGAACTTAGCTGTAATGCTTAAAATGTTCAGCAGTATTAGTTGTCCATTGAAATTTGCAAACATTTCCATTCTTCTGTACTTCTTGACCTTTTGTTAATACAGAGACACATAAAAAGTAATTTATGTTTTTGATGTATCCATCAATATATTGTACTTTGCTTATCCTCTCCTTACATAAACTATCCAGCTCATCAGCAGGACCCCAACACCCAAGCCTTAAATTCTGGTTCTGTCCAAGTGTCTGCTCTCACAGACAGGTGCCCAGAAAATCTCTAATGGGAGGCATCTTGATTGGATGCCCAAACAACCTCAAATGACTCATAACAGAGGACCAGCGGTTCCACTTCAAGCTCCCACTGGATGATTGTGTGCTCTCCCTCTCACTAAGGCCCACCCAGCCTATGGAGGAAACACATTTCAGTCACTTATATCCAAAATCTTGTTCTTTCAGTTTTTCATTGTTAAACGGTCATAATAAACCATAAGATTTCCCTATTTGGCTCTGCTCATTCTTTACCTCAACAGCTCAAGTCCTTAAGACAGTCTATCCATCTCCCATTATATTCTTGTTAAGAAAACTCCAGGATATCTCAACTCCTCAGCAAAAGAGACTCAGCACTAAGCTGTAGGGCAAAAGAGCTGACTCTTATATCAGCTCAGGAACCATACAGTTCACCGAGGATGACTATATGGTTGTTATCTTCAAATGGCATCAAAATCAGATCATCGGCAAAAAAACAGAGCCTGAGATTCCAAATCAGACCCCATTATCCCCACACTTTAAGATTAAACTTCATTTTTCTGTCCAAAACGCAGAGGCAGCTCTAAATTTGGCTATTCAAGGACCAAACAGCTTAAAAGCAACCTTCACACCTAAAACTCCAACACAGCACTCGTTAATTCTCCAACACAACACCCATACAAAATACCCCAAGAGACATAGTTGCATGCACTCTCCAGAACTCCAGAAGCATTAGACAGCCAAACTGAAAAGTCTATATTTGAAAATGGCATTTGCTTTTATCTTGCCATTTTGATTTCCTTGTGCACAAAAGTAGACATTTCAGTGACAGGTTTTTCATTTTCTTAGTTCCATTTTCAGTCAAGAAAAAAACTTAGAGGATTGCTTTACTGCCACCAAGAAGTCTTACCCTTAGGTTATCAAATAAAAAATTTTTCAGGAAAGGTCGAGACTTTGCATGGCTTTTAGAAATACATTCACATTAATGACTTTTCTTCTGTTTACAGAACCTGTTCACCCTCATATTCCATCTTTTTAAATCGTATCAAGCCTATTTCTTATTACAGCAGAAAGGACTTATGTTTTGGGTCAGGTTGACATAGTCCCAAATAGTTGGATCATAAGTTACTGGGGCTTTTATATGCTTCATTTATTTAACTCCGGACTTCCAAGACATAGCTAACCCTTTCATATGCCAAACCTTTAGTCTGTCATACCCCACCAATCTTCTCATGACCCCCTGGTTTTGTTTGTGTAAAACTCTTATGTAACTTCATGAGCAGCTAAAAATAGAGCGGAGGTCAGGGCAGTCAGTGTTTGGAGGCAGATGTCTTGCAGAGTTCCTCGGTGATTATGTAGACAAATCTCCACATCTCACAGGAAGAGTAAGCAAAAATTTCCCCTGGGAAAAATGTACCTACTCCAGACCCACTGCGCAAAACATGACAGTCTGCTCTGATTAAGCAGCTCCTGCTGTTTTACTGAGTCTGGTGTTAATAATATATATTTCCCTAAGTTACAAAATCTTATATATGTGCAAATATGGCACAGAAAGTAGACTTTGTAATAGTTTTTGGTATGCTTGAAAAACATAGATGAAACTGTATCACAAATCAGCAACGGTGCCTTGTGTGTTAATCCTTGAACTTATATTTAGACATTGTAAACCACAAATGTAAATGTTTGGGGAATTTATGCGATAGACCAACTCAACTTGGGGTAATATGAGAAAAACAATAATACATGGTCTTCAGAAATGATTTTTTTTAAGATGCATGGCGTGTCATTGTGTTCAGTCTCAAATTTGCAACAAACTCTCCCACCTGAGTTGTGGATCTTTGCAGCTCCTTCAGAGTCTCTATCAGACTCTTACCTGCTTTTTTGAACAGTACTATCATTGCATTGAACTGAGTAGTGGTGTATAGCATGTTCAAAGCTTGGGATATTGTTATATACTGTAACCTCCCCTTATGATTCTCCACAACTTCACCCCTGACCTTGTATGATTGTTAGTCTTCATGAGGCTTTAGTTCACAGATGTTTCCTTTTTAACCCTCAGTAATGTGCTAATTTGTGTTGGTCTACCAATATAATCGCTGTAAAATTTATTGGAGTTTGAGGCTGATGGCAAAAAGGTTCTGGAGGAATACTTTTGCAAGGCACTGTACATTCTTCACAAACCTATCCAAATAGACTGTTAAAAGGTACTCCCAAAGCAAGCAGCATTATACACACAAATAGATTTTTATCATGCTCAAGCTAAATTCCATCAGCAATTCTTCCTGGAAAAAAACAGAGACTTCTTTGCAGATTTAGGTCCAAAGACACATCATTTTGTGAATTCCTCCTTCTAAAAATAGCTGGCAAGGATTGGGCCTTTAACCACAGAGTACATTTTGAGGTTTGAACACTGTCTCTGCAGACTGTGTGTTGCCAAGTTTAATCTTGTGAGAACCATTATGACTTGTTGTGATTTGGAGTCACCCCAAAGAATCAAAATAACACAGCTACTGCTCAGTCTTCCCTGACCCAGCAGACAAATGGAGAAAATAACACATAATTCATGTCAAGCAGCCACATGGAATATACATGTCATGGGTCAGAGACACAATTTTCCTTAAATCTGAGCCGTTTGAGACTTTAATGCTACTGTACTGTATATTTGTGGGGAACATTTAGCCGTGTATGTTTCTAGACAAGTGACTGTGCAAACATATTTTCTTAAGTTTGTGACTAATTTTAATCACAAAGGATAATTCAATAAAAGAAAACGATTTTAAAGATTTTTTTTTTAATGGCATTCCTCTGGTCATTGGTAAGCTTGGTATAAATGGTGTTTCTTGTGAAGAAGAGGCTCACAAATCACAAGGACTACCTGGGTAACAAAATCAATTTGGTTCACTTCAATCAAGAAAATCAAATGAAAGGTGTTTTATGTACAGTATGTATGTATGTATGTATGTATGTATGTATGTATGTATGTATGTATGTATGTATGTATGTATGTATGTATGTATGTATGTATGTATGTATGTATGTATGTATGTATGTATGTATGTATGTATGTATGGATGGATGGATGGATGGATGGATGGATGGATGGATGGATGGATGGATGGATGGATGGATGGATGGGTGGGTGGATGGATGGATGGATGGATGGATGGATGGATGGATGGATGGGTGGGTGGATGGATGGATGGATGGATGGATGGATGGATTATTCAACAATAAAAATACTTGAAAATGGTCAGTGTTATTTATACATTTTTACATAATAGTACTGTGCAGACATTTGAGAATAAAAGGTTTAAATTTAAACTTTGGAATTGTACCATTCAATAAAGTCCAATTATTGGGGGGGTTAAAATAATTTTTGATATGGCATTTTCTTAAAGTTATCAAGAAAAATATTTTCTCACAATGTACTCTTTTAACAGTTTATCATCTATAGTTTGGTACCTGTCTGAAACAACAATTAATTAATTTTCAGCTTAGAGTAGTCAAGTTAAGGTTTTAGTTTAAATATTGAGGATTTCAAACACAGCTGAAAGACCTTCAAAATGGAATAAAAATCATTTTAAGTAAGAGCTGGGCTGCAAAAAAGCAATAATAAATTTGCCCAGGGAGCGACTGAGAAGACTATTGATCTCTGCAGAGCTATCTATGCTGCCGTGGGTGAGAGCCATATTTCCAAAAAGTGCCACTCCTTGGGACTCCTCTGGACTCACCCATAATGATGACCATCACAAAGGGATGTATATGAATGGATAGGACAGGCATGATAAAAACCTGCACCTCTCAACGAAGATGTAAAGGTTTGGAGACTTTCAATGTAATCGCTATAACTAAACTCTTTTGTGTATAAAATTATATTTGATTCATTGTCACTGAAAACATCCATTTGGACCCGCCTCAATGAACGACTCAAGTTTTGATGGAGAAGATAAAACGCTTTGGTGTTCCTTGGTTTTAGACTTGTCCGAACCTGGTCCACAACAGTTCAATTCATTGAAAATTGCAGCTTCTTTTGTTTAAAAAAGCCCACTGTGGTCAGAGGAAAATAACTATGTAGCTCATGCAGGGGTTCTCTCTCTTGCCAATTGTTTTGTTCAGAGTTCTGGGGAGGATGAAGTGCAACATAGACAGCCTCTCCTTAAATCTAAGCCGCCAAGCCAATCTGGCTGTCCTGATGGTGGTCCTTCCTACCGCAGGTGTTACTGTTAGCATCCTTGATGACAGTGTAATTGTGCATTTGTGAGAAAGTAAGTATGGGATTTGAGATGAATATTACCTTCACACTCTCTGGAAACTCCTCCGCTGTGCAGTGAAGAAGCACGTGTCCTTTGTTGGGAAGATTCATGTAGACACAGTTGGCAGCAATGTCATCTGGCACCGTCAGCTTGTCATAGCGATGGTCGCTCATTTGCTGCATAATCTGATGAGGAAACATACATTTTGATGTAAATATGAGAGTCCACACAGTGGATAGAAACACAAACACAAAACAGACTTCCACTCAGATTCCTTGACTCAGAATCGAGCCCACAATCCCAAAAGCAGCTCAGCATCCTTTGACTCGCCAAACCGCTGTGGGTGACTGAGGGGTTTGGGGGGGCTTAATGGAGAACACAGGACCAGACAGACATTCCTTCTCAGCAGATGTCATGTTTTTATGTAATCAGAAGGAGCTTAAGGTGGGATGAGAGGCTAAGAAGTGGGGGCCAGGAAAAGAAGATGGTCATATTGCTGAGAAAAAGTCAGTGTTGAGGATGTTATAACTAGAAGTAAAGCAGGTTTATGAGCAGAACATCTGTGGATGAATATCTCTTTTCTTCAAGAGATATTTTTTTTTCTTTGTCCATCTCTGTGCACCTTGGAAGCACGTGATGTTGCAACAGAAACATTTGGATCTCTACAAACATGTGGGGGCCATACTCGCTACTGATTTGCATTTTAAATAGTGGCACATGACATTTTAGCAGCATGCACTAGCCTGCCTTCTCATATTTTGACTGTGATTTTTGGGAATTCTTTGAACTCAGCCAAGCGTTTTTGAAAGGAGCAATAGATTTTTTTCTGGTGAAAATTTTCAAGCACAAAGTTTTCATTTGGTCAAGTTTTAATTTAATTTTCTACTGACACACACACACGCACGCATATACACACATATGTATAAAGTATATATATATATTTATTTATTTATTTATTATCGTCATAGGAGAACCTAGACAGCTCGCAGGAAGTGGATCAGTTGTATCAATAATATTAAGAAAAAAAACTGTGATTAGAGAGTAATAAATAACACTTTTAAAGAGAAAGCTTAAGACAAATTGTCACTACTCTAAAAGAACTAAACTCCAAATACTTTTTTTTTTAGAAAAGTTGTCTAAATTGGTCCATAAGAGTCCCATCTTTATGCTTTTGTGCAAATTGTTATTTTTATGTAAATGTGTTTAATTCTCCAATATTTGGTCTGAAAACATGGTATTGCTGTCTTATTGGGCTGAAAAGTAGTTACTGCAGTTGAATTCTCTTATTTCTTACAATGGCACAGCTTGGTTGATGTCTATGTCGCAGTCCTGAGATGGAGTTGGAAAAGCGATTGTGGTGTGCATTAATTGATAGTGTTTTTCAGTTATCTACATGTGCAATTAATTTGCAATGTGTACACGGAGTAGAATGGGTCTCCTCTGTTCTGACTGCAGGCGGCTTGAGACTCACTGCAGTGATTAGGAAGTAGGAAGGACTGACAGCAGTACTCACTTCTGACACAGTCCAGACAGGTAGTGTTTGGTGCTTTGTACGTCTTCAATAACACAAAAAAGTTGCCTTTTTGAAAAAAAAAAGAAAAAACAAATTTCAAAGGGGTCTGAATAGTTGCTAAATATATCAACAAAGTTGTTACATTGGCAACAGTCCTGCTTAACCCCCTGCACTCATCCCCACACTTGACAGGGTCCCTCAGTCTCTTGGCTCCGCCCACTTTTGTGGAATTAAAAAAAAAAAAATCTGGGGGTGGGGTTAGACTTACTCACACGCTTTAGTTAAATTTTAATAAATGTTTTATTAAAGTGAAAATTTTGGGGGCAAAAATGCTAAAAACTAATAATAAGGAATCTAATATTTATGAAATGGACTAGCAAAAGGTCAATTTTGCTAGTCATATTAGTTATTATGTGCAACTAATAATTCCATGCATATAACAGAATTGAAAGCTGGCAACTTATGACCCTGTAATGAACTGATGACGCTAAAATAATTTCCAAATTGCTAAGTATAGGCAGTGTGAGTGAAAATATCTCTATATGTGCAACCAGACCAGGTAAATACTCAGGTCATGAGTGGGTGTGCTTCCTCTTATAAAGGGGGATTAAAATCACAGCACTAAACCTTGATTCCACCAAACATCACGTTATTTTCCAAATAGCATAACCTTATTAATCTTCTTAATTTTACACTCAAATAATTTAGACGTTGACTGAATCCCAGTCAAAAATTATGAAATAAAACCTTGGGCCTGAAGTTCAATATAGTCATCCTAGCTGCAAATGGTAGTCTAAGTCTCATGCAAATAAACATTGACTCTTGCCTGGACACTGGCTTAGATCCAGTTAATACAGAGAGTGGTTACCGGGGCAGCATAAAGTGCCCAGTCAAAGGTGGTAAATCTAAATATTTACAGGAAAGTAATTAAATCCCTACTGGGCAAAGAACTGGCAAGCAGATAACAAGGAGTCTCACAATTTACTGGATCTGATGCCCTCCACTGTGATAATCAGCATAATCTGCATTTTGAACCCCGGTATGAATATTTCTAAAACTTCCCATGGTGCCTTTAAAAGTTTTACAACTCTCCTTTTCACTAAGCAACAGCAACACATGAAGTAAATTCTGCTTACGGTTCCAACAAAATCCTGAGGAAAAATGCCAGACTTGTCTTACTGAAGAACACAGTTAGTTACTCTCTTTCTGGTAAATGCTACAGTTATATGGAGCTGTGGTGAAACTATAGTTATATTGCCTAAATGCAAGATGATTTTTCTAATCTGTGTAAAAGTACCTACTTTTACAGATTAACATCTTGGCCTTATAAAACAGTAAAAAGAAATATTAAAATATATTGTTTCCAGAAAATACAGAGGGGAACAAAAAACCTATAGTCATGTTGACAAAATATGGAAAAATTACTCAATCTGACCTTTAGTGTGTGGTCAACTCATCATCTTTGAAAACTGAAGCATGTTAGCATCCTTGAGGCAGAGATCAGATGCTGACCAGTGGGAAGGGATGACCTCATAAATCAAGCAGGGCTATGTGAAGTGGTGACTGATGATGTCAAACCTGCCGGCGGTCTGCTGTAGGGTGTGGTTAGTGTGTATGTGTGATTACAGGGAGTGGGAGCTGAGGCTTGTGACAGGGGCTGTATTTAGGATGATGACTTTTTGGGTGAAGCTGGGAATTGACGGCCGCAGATAGATGACGAAATCAGTAAAATCAGTGTGTACTCCCATTCCTATGAGAGCTAAACACAGATCCACCGTTCTGAGTCCCGTTGCATAGGAGAAAGCAAAGCCATCAGCTTATTTAAGCATCAGAAAACAACAGTGTTTTATCAAAAGTATTCATGCCCCATGAACTTTATCACATTTCTTTCCCATTTCAGGAACAAATTTCAGGGATTTTATACACTAGACCCGAGATCTGCCACATGTGGCTTAAGAGGCTCTTTGGACATAACTCACTGGTTCTTAATAGTTTTGACTAAAAATGATAAAGATGATAAGATAAGTTTTTAAAGATAAATATAAAAAATGCAGGTTTTTGTGTTTTATAGGTTTTTGTGTTTCTTATAAAATAACTGCAGGGAATTTCCACAACAGAATGAAATTAAAATAGTAGTTTATTGCTGCCTATTGAAACTGGAAACTTTACATAATTTTCTACAAATAAACATCCTAAACAATAAAATGTGTAAAAAAAAACATGTAAAACAGTTACAAATGAAGGATGGATATCCTTCATTTGTAACTGTTTTACATGTTTTTTTAGTTAAATAAAATGGTGGTTCTTTAAAAATTATTTTGAAAAATCCTATAATAGATATTTAAACATTATGAGGGATAAATGTAATCTTTCGTGGAAGAAAAGCATAAAACAAGGGGGGGGGAAATCTATAAAGTGAAAAACAGCAGCGTGCAGACAGAGGAACACAACACATGTGGGAATATTCAAAGCAGGGTTAGATTGTAACCCTGCCTATAACACAAAGTGCTGTTCAACCCATCACACAAAAATGAACCGACAACACACGGAAGCTGTCAGCATTGATGGGAAATGGATGGAGCCAAATAAACACAGAAGGCAGCTGGATAGAGGCTGAAAAAACGTGGGACTACGGTTGAACCGCATCTCCTGGCAGGACAACAGGACAGCGCAGTCAAAGTCCAGAACTAAATCTAACTACTAATTTAGAGCAGTGGTTCAAAAAGATTTTCTTCTGGGCCCCCCCCAGTGGTTTCCAACGATTTTCTGCACCCCCCTATGGATTACAATAAAATCCCGCCCAAAACAGAAACAAAAAAAATCAACTGGGCACACACATTGTTCAACCAGACATAAATCTATACACATATTTTGTTTTCAAACTCCACTGAAGTTTATTTCACACAAAACACACTACAAACCATCTTTACATGAGATAATTACATTTATTTTCCAGCTCCAACTCATTAAGACTCCTGGCTGTTTGATCACCCGCAGTAATTAGCTGCTGGAATGAGGAGTGGCCTTTTTTAAAAAAAAAAAAAAAACATCTTTACAGTGAAACACTTTTGTGTTTCACTGTAAAGATGTTTTTTTTTTTTTGTTATCCATACCGCTTCCCGTGCCCCTCCTGCAATGGCACTGCGCCCCCCCCCAGGGGGCGCGCCCCACACTTTGGGAACCACTGATGTAGAGCAAGTGTTAAAAATTGCAATGCAAAATGTTGTCCATCAAATCCGATTGATCTTGGAAAGAAGAAACCATTTTAGAAACAACTCTTCTTCTTACACTTCACATGCAACACTCTGAGTAGATCTGTGACATAAAATTCCAGTAAAAAATCACCATAGTTTGTGCTTAAAAAGGCACAAAATGTGAAAAGGTTTAAGTGGAACTTTCCATAAAATTTCCATTTAACATTTTCTTTCTCTATAGAAAAAACTGAATCCATTGAGCTTCAGGTTTGTTTCATAAGTATGCAGAGGAAGACCTGTACTGTCATGAGACCAGCATCCATATCCAAAACAAGCAGTCCGAATTCATTAAAGCTGCATTCATAAGAGCGCCCTCTCCTCACAGACATAATATCACCTAACTGCAGATGCTGGGGTGCTGAAAGTCCTTTAAAACAGAAGCTAATTGCTGCAAGAGAGGGTGACGTAAGCCATAATTAGCAAGCGAACCCTCTGTTATTAAGTATCGCTAAAGGCCACTCCTCATTCCAGCAGCTAATTACTGCGGGTGATCAAACAGCCAGGAGTCTTAATGAGTTGGAGCTGGAAAATAAATGTAATTATCTCATTCACGGATTCTTCTATTGTTGTGTACACTTTGGCAGAGATACACCAAACGAGTATTTTACACAATAAAAATTATGTGCTTGACCTGTAGGGGGAGTTCTGACTCTGAAAGCAACGGCGGAGAGGAGCTGTCACACCAGACAGGAGAACGCCAAGAGTGTACTGTATGATCTAGTGTATGTTTTTGGACTTATAGAATTAGAGAATCAACGTGTGTAGGCGTGTGGGGGTGGGTGTGCGTATGTGTGTGTGAGCTTCACTTCAGTGTAGCATGAACAAACAACTGACTTGCAGATGGTTGTGAATTTTTGGGATAGTTCTCGAGCCGGGATGTGCTGAGATTTAGTACTCTCTTGGTGTAACCCACCAATCTGTCTCTGTCAGGCTGTAAGCTGTCTCTTGTCTGGACGCCCAACATCCTGTGAATTTCCATTTAGAAGCCTTTCATGCGGTAATGAGCTCAAGCTGTGTAATAGGAGGACAAAACCTTTGTAATTAAAGCTGGAGAGCAAATGCCAGAGGCATTCCCTGCAAATTAGCAGAGAATATGAATTAATTCAGAAGGATTAAAGGGACAATGCTTTTTTATATGGTTGCAGTAAGAGGGTGCCATCAAGATATAAAGTTATAAAGAAGTTCAATCTGTCAACTTGTGTCAAGACCAACGTTGTAGAATAAGCAGCTGCCTACTTTAAGAGCCTTCTGAGCTGGTTCACTGGAGCCGATGATGATAAGTCCTGGTCCTCCCATGCTGCAGAAGCTCTTCAGGTGCAGCCCCTCCAGCACAGGCACAGTGGAAACAGCATAGTCCTGTGAAACACAATCCAATTATAGGAGCTAAATAAAATAAGTCCCAAGAGCACAGGATGCATACAGGATGGAAATGATTTCAGTAGTCTCTACGCATTCCAGAGTCAAACAGAACCAGTGATGTGAAAATACTTTTCAGAAGTGTGCCTTTCCACCTGCTGTCTAACATTTTCACCAACAATGTAATCCTGGTAAAATAACCTTGGCTGTATAGGGTTGAGAACATTTGACAAAGGCATTTTACAAAAAAATAATTATCGTAATAGAGTTTAAAAATTAAAACCTTGGAAGAAATCAAGGTGAATACATCTGATTCCACTATAATAATAAAAATAATAACAGTGTTTAGGGCTCTCGAGAGGGCCCATTTATAATAAAGTAACACCATTTAGGGGTGGAAACAGCAGAAGTGTCTGAGAGGTGATGTCACTGAGCCTCAGGCTCACGGGAAGATTACACAGGACTTGTAAGAACCTGATTTAAGCCACTTTCTCTGGCTGCAGGAAGTCTGCTTGCCAAATGCTGTTATTACTATTGTTACAAAAACAAAAGTTACATAAAATTGTATTTTCACAGTGGAAACTGAAAACAGTTTATTTCCATCTATCTAGCGTGTTTGAAGGTAAAAACTACTCAAGTCTGTGAGTAAAGAATGAAGGCGGTAAACTGTCTTTTTTTGTGAAAGAAAACGTCAGAACAGGTGGGAATGGAACACATGAATTACAATGAATAGTACTGTTTACATTTGTTTTATAATTATAAAGGGTGCCAGCAGTGAAATCTGTGATTATAGCATAAACAACTATTTCTTAAGACTCCACATTGAGCACATGTACTTAAATTTGGATTTAGATATTTTATTTTCTGTCTAAAATTATTCCACTGTGGTTCTTTTTTGTTTGTTTTTTCCCCCCATATCTTTAATCAGTGGATACAAAACTGGCAGAAGAACATGTTTAACCAAACAGCAGTAATACAAATAGTTCCCTAACTTAGACTTGTGGATGAACAGAATGCTGAATTCAATATTGTGAAAAGAGAGAAAATGAAACATCTGAACAGAAACCTGAATCAGCGCACAACGCTTCTATTAAGTTTTTACAAGATAATGTTGAATATAAACTTTTTTGGAATTAAAATCTCTCAAAATCTTTCGCAGCATGTATTGAAATCAACAACTTTGAATACATCCCGTCTATAACAGAATTATTTTAGAGGCACGATTTTAGAACCTACAGATTCATGCTTAACTTAAGGCTTCATCCGTTGATCTTGGACGGATAGGCTCAAACGCCAGCTAAAAAGTGATCTGCGCTTATAAAATTTACTGCATACCCTGTGAAAACATTGTATTTCCAACATCAACTTTATTTTAGAAGCAACATCCTGACAAACCATGATGGAAATTTCCTTTTGAATGTTGAAAGTACACTTCTGGAATATTTTTAGATATTCCAGAAGTTGCTGAATGCAGGAAATTTTTTGTAAATATCTGAAGTCATAGATATAATATTTTTTTGTTCTTTTATTAGTAGATTTTACACAAACTTGCAAACATTTTGTTTTCCTGATAGACTCCATTGTGAAATGTTCCTGTGACCACATTGTAACACATTGTTAGTTCAAATTAAGCACAATACTTCTATTTATCGCTACAAACAAACTGAAGTATGGCACTTTGTACTCCATCATGCCAAAAAAAGCCATGTATGATATACTCCTGAACAATTTTTCTTGAGTGTGCTTATGGGTTCAACTGGGAACCAATGGAAATTACAGGATGTTCTTTCTCCATTCCTTATCCACAAACAGGAAGTGTCTGTGTGAAATTAGAAATGGAAGCCATTCTTCTTCTCTTATCAAGATAAATGTGATAAAGAAGCAGAAACTGTTACTTTTCATCTGGACTGAGATACTTTCATACTTTGCACTAAAAGAGTCTATTTACTACTTAGAAGAAAGTCCGACAGTTCCTTGCTAGATACCCCAAATAAGAAATCAACACTTTTACAACATGGAAATAGAAGAAAATATAATTTAACCTCTGCACTACTTCCCAAACTAATTGATTCCATCAGCAACACCATTATCCCAACATCTGTAAGAACCTTAAAGCAAAGAGCCCTCACATCTGCATGCAGTTGTGTAGCACTAAACAAACCTGGAAACAGAATGATCCTTCATTTGATAATTAAAGGAAAAACCAACAGTGATAGGATGGAGCAATCAGATAAAAAGTGGAAAAAACAATAATTGATGGCTAAGTAATTTTTCCTTTTGTTATTTGCCAGGAACGCATCATTTAGTCCCATCTTATCAAAGATAACAGAAAACACAGAGGAATCTGTAATGAGGTTCTCAAATCAGATACAGATGGGACAAGGGGAGAATAAGGCAGTTCAAGTTACCGTAATGTGCTGAACTCTTGACATTATGACCCAGCGCTGAATCTGCCTGTCAGCGTGCTTCTCGGCTTTGCTACACCTTCTCGGAGAGAGGCCAAATGTGATGAACAAAAGATCGCAGCAGAAAGTATCTCTAATCTATACCGGCAGCAAAGGAGATGGATTAGATCAGTCACTCTGACTCTTTTTGAAGGCGGCATGCCTTTAATCCTGCTTGAAATAAATCTTGCTGTTGCAAAACGTTTTGCCATATTTTCATAACTGCTAGATGCAGGTTTTGGTGAGCATGGTATGATCAAGCCAAACAAAAATGAACTGAAGTTATTCTGTGCAAACACTCATTGAAAAGACTGAGACCAAACGTCTACAAAACAGGAAAAATCGTGCCAATAGGTGTTGCTCCTTTACTTACCACAAACTGATGTTTGACCCATCAAATCAGACTCTACAACTCAGTGAATGGCCCCACTTTTTGTGCAGTAATATATTTTAGATGTCTTGAAGTTACTAAGATGCTCAAGTATGCCATGCATTGAAAAAGAGAATAAATGTTGTATTTGTTTTATATGTTGAGCCACTCTATCATTAAGTTATGCAGATAACTCCAAGAGGTTAGATAATTATTACCTTAAATACTTAGAAACATGGGCTCTTTATATGGGGCTTCACAGTGATGCAGCTGTTAGCAATGTTGCCTTGGAGCAAGAAGCTACAGGTTCAAATTCCAGCCTGGGGTCTTTCTGTATGGAGTTTGCATGTTCTCTCAGGCTACTCTGGCTTCCCACAGGAGCCAGTCTCTAAATTGTCCACATCCTGCCCAGAGTGAACCTTACCTCTCACCCAATGACTACTGGAGATACGTACCAGCCTACACACGCAATCGTGCTTATGCTGGCACGATTTCATGTGTTATACAATATCACATAAAGAGCCATATTGGATGACTCTTTATGTTATAATGAAAAGCATAATTTTGACACAGGTTGCACTTGCTTATGAAGGGATTATTTGAACCCAAGTTATAGGTTCAAATTACAAATATGAATCATCAGCGCCTAGTGAGAAACATCTGCTTAGGTGGCACACATAAACAGTTTAGCAACACATCAGCCAAGAGTAAACAAGATGATTTATAATAATGACAAAAGAGGAACTTGTTCATAAGGTAATTAATGCAAGGTTTACTCCTTCACATCAGCTTTTAAAATCTTTTTTTATTGTCTGCTTTATTAATCACCGTGGACATAACTGGCAAAAGTTTGCATCAAATGTTGATTAAAAATGCTTTGAAGCCAGCTAAGGCTTCATCCAAAGCATTAAAAGATAATTATCACAGAGACTCTTTACAGATGTGTCAATCAATAACATCCGCTTCAATGATGCTGAGCAGCAACAACAGCAAATAAAATATCTTAGACTTTGCACAATGCTACCTAACTGAAAACAGACATTTTTACATTCACCAACCAATCAAGTTAAGGTTTAAAGTTTCACTCTGAAACTTCACTTTTTCCTTCAGGATTTTAAAACATCAATTTACAAGCAAGCCAGGGATGTAATGTAATGGAGCTCCTCACCTACAGTATTCTGTTTATTTAAATACATCTGGCTCCTAAGGGGCCAACAATGAAGTTGGTTCAGATGCATGTACCGGTAGGTTTTCTCCTGGTGATTCAGTTTACTCCCACAGTGTAAAGCACATACACTTAAGGGTAAATGATGACTTTAGGTTGCCCCAGGATGTGTGTGTGTACATGGTTGTGTCTCAACTCATGTTGGCTTTGTGCCCCAGTAATGAATAATAAGGTGTTCTAAGTGTTTTAATGGATATACAACATAAACTCACCTTAAATGCATCAGCTAGGATCTCCGCTCCTCTCTGATTTGTCCGTTTAGAAAGACCAACAAAGAATTCTCGACCTGGACAAAAAAACATCTCAAAATTAGAATTTTGCAAAGTCAGCAGAAATAGTCAACAAATCAGGCAGTTTTATCAGTTTAATTTTAACTACATTCAGCATGAACGGTGGAGACATAGTCGGAAATATATATAAAGAAATCCTTGAATCTCTCGGCAAGAATGCAGCCGCACACTGAGCTCAAGGACGGGTTCCTTATGTTGCTGCTGAGCCTTTACAATATGAGCCATTAGTCTGGGCCCTGCCAGCAGGAAATGTTTCTTACCCTACCATGTGAAACCGATTTCATCTGAAAAGAAAGACACCACAGAGCCAATGTCTAGGAACTCAATTAGGTGTACTGTACTTTTTCCATCTGGCTCATGCAGTGAAGACGCCACTGACCTACATTTTACATTGCCACGGAGTGTAACACAATGTTCTGAGTGTAATGTAGACCACCATGTTTCTGATTTGAGTGTGTTCATTGGTTTTGTTGGCTGCTGCCTAACACATTTAACAGTTGTGGTGAGTTGAGGTGATCCGCAGGTTGGTACACAACAGTTTTACTACAGATGAAACTCCGGTGTGTGTACATGGGCATGAGGACATGGAGGTCACACATAGGAATGTTTTGCTAGAGAATCCAAAAACACAGAGACATGCTCAAAGGCACTGACTCGTCTGCCCGCATATGGAATATAGCAGCTCTTTTATTTCATCCATCTCTGCAATTTCCCGTTTAGTTGCCACTTATACATTTACTTTCTTACCTTGAGCTCAAAGTGATGTATATTTTCTCTGCAGGTGTCTTGCTGAAAAATGTAACTAAAGGCATACATTTCAAATAAAGTGAAATATATTTGCTGACAACATGAAAAGCAGTGGTCATCTGAGTTATTGTGTACTAAAGTGAACATGAATAAAATCCAAATGTCCTCTTCTTAATTTAGTGTATCTTACTCTAAAAATAATGAAACACCAGAATGTTAACTAACAGTAAGGTGCACTATAAGTGATATGTGTAAGTCAAATGGTGTATCCTACAGGAAAGTATTTATTCATCATACTGTCCTAAAATATTTCAAGCAATAACAGCTGAGCAAGTCACTTTTAAAACATTTTTCATAGACCTTTTTTTTTTCACCATAATCTTCCCTAAATCAAAGGGATAGGATGTGCTTTTATTGGATCAAGTTTATATTTGCAGTAATTAGATTACAACATACCTTGATGACTTATGAGTCAACCATAATTAGGCAAAGTTAAGCACAGAAGAAAAGCCTCAGGTGAAAATCGCTGAGTAGTCAGATTGCAACTGAAACCTACCTGTAAACAGAACGTCTCCTCCATCCAGCGTTGCATTCTCATCCGTCATTTCCACTATGTTCAAATTTAGATCTTTTAGAGCCTCTTTCATCACTTCAGTCTGAAACAAAACAAATATTTAAAGAAAAGGATACCTTGTAAATAAAACTTGAGCTCTTCCAGGTAGAACTATCCTGATCCACACCCAAGTATCAGGTCACGGTCTTATAATCAAGCCACTTTCAAATGCTTAGTATTGAGGTGATTTGTTATTTTATGATAGCCACACACCCAGTGAGCCTTCAGTTGCCAGTTATTAAACATGTATTTTTGTTTGATTGCACAGTTAGCATATGTGCTTATGGCAACTGTGCTAAAGATCTGATTTGTTTTATTTATTTATTTATTTTTTTACATATCTTAAGCCAAAGCTTACGTTTTTTCCACCATTTACAATGATGTTCCACAGTGAAGGACAGGCTGATTTGGATATTTGGACTGACTGTGTTGTCAGAACACTGTAGCTGAACTAACCGTATTGGAGCACTATATACTGTAAATGCTGCCCTGCCTTAACACATCACCAACGTCACAGGTGAGTCAGGTAAGTGGGACCCAGTCCCTCTACTAATGTAGATCACTTTTCACTGATGTCATGTTATAACTTTTTTCACTGCCCTTTAAAGCTGCTGAATTTCTGACTTTACAAATCAAGACAAATTTCAATGAAATCCTAGTCTGATGACTCAGACTGAGACTGAGGACAAAATTTCCAAATTGGGAAATCGCTACCTCAAGCCATTTTTTGTACAGAGTAATGCGATGATAAGACTCAGTTTTTAAAAGATAAATTTTTCACATAATTAAAAAATTGTACAGGTTCAACTTTTCAACATATTTAAGATAGTTGCCGAGACTGGTAACTAAACATTTTCTATCCTGCAGGTTGCCATTACATCATTTAAATGAGCCGGGTCATGATGTAATTTAGTAGGAAGCACGTTAAAAGTTTTACAAGGCAGTGACCAGGGAAAATAGGTATGCTAAAAGATCATTGCAAACTCAAGAAATGCCTCTTCCTCTCCTCCTGTTTCAGAACCACCTGCATTTCATAAATTTACAAGGAGAAAGTTCAGGCATGCCACCGGCTTAACATTAAGATGTATTTTATTGTGAATCACCTGAAGTAAAATTAGAGGAAATCCACATTCTGTCTCCATATCATCTCTACTAAACACAAAAAGCTCCCAATAAGTCTGCTCTCCTGTCGAACCACCATGAGAGATTTTACTGTCCTGCTTACTTTCCATGTTACCGTGAGCATCAGTGTTTCCACAAGCCCTATCTCACTATGACCTCAGCCCATTGCTCAGAGTGATTTTGGGTAACATTGCTTCTGCTTCTCCTCAGCCACGAAACACTGAACCATGAGGTCATCCAGGTACGCTGCTTGTGCTCCCAGATAATGCAGCGGGGGTCAGAGATCATTCTCTCCCCTTTGAATCCACAGATTTAATTTCCTATGCACAACACAGGCAGAGCTTTGTGTAAAAAATACCAGAATCAGAATTAGCTTTTTTGGCCTAGAAACAAGAAATTTGGCTTTTGTTTACTTTGCTCTCAGTGTACATGTTGTTTTCAAACAAGTATATCAATTTGGTGGGTGATAAAAATAATTTTTAAAAAATGTATGTTGCGGACTCCCAGCAGAATAGGTGGGAACTCCTGTTAGTGTGTTCATCAGAGACACAACAATCTCTCTGTAGCAGTTTGTTTTTGCAAATAGTCCCAACCTGAAGGTAAAGTCTAAACAGTTTGTGTCCAGGATGTGTGGGGTCTGTAGAGATATTAGCTGCCTTTTTCTTGACCCTAAACTTGCAATCTGAGGGTCATTCCTAATGACCGAATAGTAGCAGCATAGAAGATGTTCCTTACACTAGCTGCACTTCTTTCAGTTGTCAAAGGAGGCACAGTCTCCACCCAGGATTCTTCCAAGCTGTGTCTAAGCATGAGGACAATCTCAGATGAAGAAAAAGCATGGATAGTCTTGTTGAGGTGTACTGAGGTGTAACTAACAGATATCATTCATTATTGCTCCAAGAACACGGCATGCTTCTATGCTTTGAACTGTGCTCACAAATCCTTTCATGGTTTCTTAAATGTTCTAAAAGTCACAGCATGCAGCATAATAACTACAGGTAGAAACAAATCCAGCTGTTTTTCATTTCTATTTCTGAACTGCCAAACACCTTTGGTTTTATTTAGTAGGAATAAAACAATTGTTTTCTGCAAAATGAAAAACACATAGTTGAGTCAGATAATGAAGAGGAAGCCAGGTGGGTAAGATGTTTGTTTTTCATTCAACTTGCACATTTTTGTCTCTGTGTGTCAGTTCAGTGGAATAATCAATGACTGTTGCACATTTTTCCTGTGCAATCAGTGATTCATCGAACATTATCAACTTCATCTAAATGAGTCCATCAAAAACATTTCTTTAGGAAAAATGTTTGAGCGAGTCTCTCCTCCACCAAGGTCACATGTGCAGTGAAAAAGCTGGGTCTATTTCAGTGGGATGGATATTTTTTGAATACTTTTTTCTTATCTCATGGGTCTTGTTGAAGAATTCTTCTTCTTTGGAATTTTGTAAAATAAATGAGACTCCCTTCTTTCAACACTCAAGTATTTCCTGTGACATCACTGAAAATAATGTGACCCAAAATGTGTTTACGCTGCCTCGTCACTCAACGGTAGGGTATCTTCTAAATGTGCTGACACATTTGCAAATAAACTTCATGTTCAAATTTAAATAAAAAGTAAGAATGAACGAGACAAAAAGGTTTCATCCACTTCTAGCTGTAATTAAATACAGACTTATTTGAAAGGAGAAAAACCAACAAGTTACACGCAAAAGTCCTTAAGATGCCATGTAAAATGTAAACTGTCCATCCATCTATCCATCCAGACATATTCCCACAATACTCGGCTCATTTTAGAGGCTCCTCAGCTAACAGAAATAACATGTAAATAAAACTTGGTTATTAGCACTGCCACATTTTTACCTATCTGAACAATAATCATTGTATCAATGATTCCAATACATTTTATGTCCCCAGTTAGAACAGGTTGTCTCCTAAAAACCAATATGTAATTACCTTTAAACTATATATTTTTTTATTTCCAGAGTAGAATTTATAGAATTTTGTTGGTTCTCAGATTGGGAATGTAAATTTTAATTGTAATGGATTATAAGATTTTACGTCCTAAGACCAGTAGATGGTCTTAGGACGGTCTTAGGATTGGTAAGAATTTGTGAAATTTGCTTTAAACACATCCAAACATTTCTAATATTGCTGAAAATCCCAGATGCAACAGTCATCTTGTTTTAATCAAGATAAGTGCAGTGGCAGTTAAAATCATGAGAAACCTAGAGGGTTAAAAGGATTAAATCATGTCTGATATATTCATTGGAAAAAAGGATGTGGGGCGTGCTGTGGTGGCACAGGGGGTTAGCACGCCCCACGTTTGGAGGCCTTAGTCCTCGACGCGGACATCGCAGGTTCGACTCCCGGTCCCGACGACCTTTACCGCATGTCTACCCCCCTCTCCTCACCCTCCTTCCTGTCTGCCTACTGTACAAAAAATACGAGCCACTAGCGCCGCAAAAACTCTTCGGAGAAAAATATGGAAAAAAAAAAAAGGATGTAAGAAGCATCCAAAATGGATTCGTCTGTTCAGTCATAAGGTCTGTACAGGCAGTACGGTTGGTGGCAATATGACTCACATAACAATCTAACACATGCCTCATGTTGTTCATGGTGTTTTGGGGCTGCAGTCAACACATAGTTATTATACACACAACTGAATAACTGAGGTAAGACTGAGATATGAGATACAGACAAGACTAAAATAAAATCATTTCCAACTTTTACAACTGTAAAATCTAGGACCTTTTGCATTTTGTATTGACATAGTTGAACATAATTATTTTCAAGATGCCACCATAAAATACACAAAAAAAACGATGTTTTAAGTGCAAATTTCACTGCTTATAAAACATTGCTGACATGTCATTTTAAATATGTATATCCCAATAAATGAGTGTGCTTAAAATGAGATCATTGTACATGCACTATTACAGCATGTACAAGTATAACCTAAGCTCATATCTCTGCCATACATACAGTTAAAGTCAAAGCCAAACTCCTGACAGAAGACACCAGCAGGTGTGCTCATGCTGAAAGCAAATTCTTTTTTCAAATGTAACTCTATTCTCATTTTGGTTTAAAGAAAAAAAAGATTGATAGGTCTTGTCAAAGGTCTCTAAAAGAATGGTTTAAAACATTCCCCACAGACACACTGTCAATTAAAGTACATTAGGCTTAAAATTTATGCATTTCTCCACTGACTTCTGAGCCCCACATGCTTGGCAAAAATTCACAAGTGCAAAAAATAGTGAGGATCTACAGTGCTGTGTGCAAAATAATTTCTACCTTCAGTCATTTCATGTCTTAATTGCTAAAAATCAGCACATGTGCTTTTCTTATCTTGTTTCAACCAATAACACTTAAATCATAGAGAATCCTAAAAAGATTAAAGTACATCTGTCCATGTTTTATTGGACATTTATTGGAAAAAATTATGTAAAGGGCATCCAATATGGAATTTCTCAATATCATTTACATCTAAACTTTGTTTAGTGTACTTACTGTTGTACTTTTTGGGTTCTTTTGTGTCCTCCTACATGAATGGTTGCATAATTCTTTAAATGCAGCAGGGTGACCAATATTCAATGTTTGAACACTATTCGTTTGTGGATAAATGTATTCAGAATGATTTGTTGGGGTACAAAGTCTTACAAAGGTTTTGTAACCTTTTCCTAGGCTGATCAATATCCACATTGTTGTTTCGCATCTGTTTTTGGTCATTTAGCCTAACTGTTGTAGGAAAGGTTCTGTTTATGTGATTTCTTGAGTTCAGTTTGTGGCTAGTGAAATTCAATCCAGCATACCAAAAAAATTGATTTATAATAGTTAATTTATTATTTAACATTTGAGGATTAACAGTTTCACATATGACCCATAAGGTATCAATAGCTTTTTATTCAAAACAAAATAAACACATTTTGACCCAGAAACATCTGTGTAACACCCTGTAAGCAGATGTCTTTCAGTAAAGTATGTCTAACCTATTTACCCTCATCTCACCTTCTTCGCTTTGCTTTTTGTACCGCATTCTCTCTATTCTCTCTGGACCCCCGTGGCGAGGTCAAGAATGCTTCCAGAGTATCTTCTCATGCAGAGTGGCCATTATCTCTTACAGTTAGGGACATCCAATACCAAAGTCTATCTAGGTGCTAACTCACTTTGCCAGTCCTCCTTCTCCAGGCATCCTTTACTTTTTCTCTTCACTCCCCTTTTCTCCCCTCTGAGTGCTTGGCCAGGCGACACGCTGTTAGTCAGCACCCTACTTTGAATGAAAAAGGCCTTTTAAAATTCATTAGGGGCTGAAGGGTCTGAGGGCCAGCCGGTCTGCCTGCCACATTCCTGCCGTTCCAACACAGGACAGCACAGACGGAGCAGAGAGAACAGCCTTTTATATGGGCCTTTTTATGGAGCGATTCTCCCCTCTCTTGCCCCTGGTACCCGTGGATATCGCATTCTGCTAAAGAGGACCATCAGTCTGATAGAGCATGGTTCGCTTGGAAAAGGGAATTGAGAACACAACAATAGCATTCCTGAGGGTCATCCTGGCCTCCCTGGACCAGACAACAGAGTCCCACGCTCCAAATAATGGGGATGCAGCATTCCTCTCAGACTCAAACACAATGGGATTAACCTACTTGAATGACTGTTAGCTGTCACTGTTAGCCAAATTATTACATTCATTAAAAATCTGACAGACAGTTCAGTTTTACAGTTTATTGGCATTCATTTAGTTTTCTTGAGAAACATCAAACCAAGAAGAAGTGAGTAAACTAGATATGTAAAGCTTTAAGAATGAACAAAATAATCTAACTTGAGGACATCCGAGTTTTGTAAAGAACTGATTAAATTGCAAAGTTCGTTTATCAAAGCACTCACTGACATTAAAACGTCAACGGACATGACGGAGAGGCCAACTGATTTTATTCAAATAAGACAGACATATGCTTGATGCATGCACTTTGTGCGTCATAACTGGAACTTTGGCTTGAGATTTTAGACACCGGTGATGAGACTAACTGATATCAGAGGCTTCATGTAAAGTTCAAAGAGCAATGGAGAACAAAATTGGAATAATGGTTCCAGATCAGGGCAATCAAGCAAGTGGAATTCAAAATGAACACATAAATGTTTTCAACTATGCAACAGCTAAACGGATAAGAAGATTTGAACCTTTGAGGTACAGCAAAGCGGACGTCATTGAGATGATTCCATTTGTTTGCTGACAGGCCTAGGTGTACCTTAATGGTTTCTGACTAGATATGGCAACGCTTTATCACACACAGCAGTTTCAATGGCAAAGGAAGAAGCAACTTAATGTTTAGATAAGAGACGCCCTAACTGTCTGTGTTATATACGCAGTCACCTCTTACAATTTGTAGATTTTATTTGTAAGATAGAAGCTTAGAAATAAAAGCTTCCAACTGTTATTTGTAAAAAAAAAAAAAGCGAAGCTTTTTCATTATAAGATGGAGGCAAAATGGTCATATAAAAATATGTTTTTTATCTTATATCTATCAAAATTTTTCTTTTCATGATTTAATTAACAATAAGGCACTGTATTCTTCAATGAACATTTTGTACAGCGACGTCTTGCTGCTCACAGCGTAGCCCACGTAGACACCGAAGCAGGGTCAAACACTAGAAAAATAAACAGAAATATGAGTATGTTTGACAAGTCTAGTGTGTGTCCCAGAGCAAATAAAGGACTTGCTCCGATCAGCGGGGCTGCAGAGATATGCTTTTGCATAACCCACAATGTCATGGCTCCACAAACACAGCAGAGCTGCAGGCTAGGAGCGGCTGGACTGTAGAGTTATAGAGAAAGCAGCTTATGAATGGACCTGAGCCTCTGCTGCGGAGAAAAACATTGGGGGGGCTTTAGCAAACACATCTCTGCTTGGCACAGACTCCTCCATGTTTATTGGATCTGACCCCTGCAGACTGAACCTCTATACCAAACAAGTGGGAAAAACCAATAAACTACTATATCTCATGGAGAAATTCATTTCATTACTGGTTGGCAAAACAGGTTCTATAAAACAATAGCTCTTTAAAAGTATTGCTACCACAAGAGGGAAGATTTATTACACACCAAACACTCGGCCAAATATTCATGCTGAACTGATTTGTGTGGGGGGGAAGGCCAACATTTGCAGCAATGCAGGTTAATAGAACGTCAGCAGTGGCTGCTACTTCTTAAAGGAAAAGAATGTGAGCGCCTGTCAGGCCTTCAAACCCTGAACAGATACTTAACATTTACAGTGATAAAGAAATGTCATCCACAAGATAGGCGAATCTAGTAGAAGTACTCATGCAAAAACATGGGTGTGGCCACAGACCTAATCAACTTTTCTCATGAATATAACATATCTCTTTAATTATTCGTGAAATAACAGGAAGTACATGAACATAAAAGTAAGCATTGAAAATGTTCATTTCTATGCTATTAACTTATTAAATAATAAGTTAGTAATAACGTATTGTTTTCATAATAAGTTAATAAACATAACTTATTATGAAAACAACCACCATGAAAGTAAAAGATGGAAATCACTTATTGAATGCCTTTGGCTCTATCAGCTTAATTTTTAACTCAACTGCAACACTACATGAGAGCAGAACATTCATTCCTTTGCAAATGATTTTCATTAGTTTAAATGTCACTACAAAGTTAACGTAGTATTGTAGTACTCAAAGTATTTTACACAAAAAGCAATTTCCAAAAAATAACCAATGTATGAAGTAACAAAATCAGTAAAAAAATGTAAACACTCTGCCTTGTGTCATCTCCAAGAGTCTGAAAAAAGCACGTGAATACAATGTTCGGCATAAAGCAGTTTCATTTCATAGTGCTAAAGCTCTGTTTTTATATATTAGAAAATGGTTTTATAAAGCAAAAGTTGTACCATAATATCTGGAAAGTGTATAAAATATGCAAAACTTAAATTTGACGATTCAAAATCTAAAATATTGAGCTGACGCATGACAGCAAAGCAATTCAACCTTCAGGAGACGTGCAAAAAAAGGTTTTTGGAAGATGTTGGATAATTCACAGCTAAATGGAAATTGGAATTCCTGACAATTCCTGTCACAAGAAATATTTTCCCAAAGTTTGTGAGGCTTTCCCAGACCTCTGGCCAACAAACTCTTATTAGCCTGACAGAAGCAAAGCTCGACATGTGCCTCACGTGTACAAAAAATGATTCAATTGAGATGGTTTGAGCAGGGATTCCCATTGTGTTTGTTTTAGTTCCATTTTCTGGAGGCCCCTGGAAAGCTAAAGTAAAAAATACCTAGAGCTTTGACACAGTTCAGCTATCTCAACACTTGTGAGGCCAAAGATGGGGCAAAGAACAGAATGTCCAACCACACAGAGTCTGTAAGGTTTCTCTAGATTTATGTGGCCCAGAGTCTGACTTATCATGGCCTTTCAAGGCGAGGAGAAATATGCCTTGTGTTTGGGGAGTAGAGAAGGTCAAAGGAAGAGGCGGAGAGTTTGAGTGAGTCATATAAAGTTAAAGTTTTCCTTACAGGATTTCCCTCTCTTGCTCTTAACTCCCATGAAGGGAGTCCTCTTTATGTATGGCACTGGCTTTATGTGAAATAGAGGAATCCCAGGCTCAAAGGTCAGGAAAGCCATAGGGAGGATTCACAGAGGCAGAGGGAGAATCTGAACCTCAGTATAAATAAGGACTACGTGAGAAAGTAGCTATTCCTTTTCAAACTCCTCTCATCATGTTTATTTTTCTTTACGTCACTTACACTTACTGGCCACTTTATTAAGTGTACCAGGCAAGAAGTAATAGTAATTGTAGATATGTTAGACCCTGCCTAGAATTCAAAACTGCCTCAATACTTTGTGGCAAAAATCCAACAAGGTGTCCTCTAAGATTTTGGTTCATATTGACACTGTAGCATCATGAAGTGGCTGCTGACCTACCAGCTGCAGATTCATGTTGTAAATCTCCAGTTTCAACACATCCCAAAGGTGAACAATTGGACTGAGATCTAGTGACGGTAGAGGAATGTTCACATAATTCATGCTCACTGGATATTTCCTACTTTTTTGGGAGATTTTATTCCCCAGTCTGATGCTTGACTTGAAGTTCAATAACTCATCTTCACTACCACTATTTTATGACTAGAAGTCCAACTGAACTGAGTTGTTGACATGACTAGTTGATTAACAAGCAGCACAAGCTGAAGAATGTGAAAAACAAGTGCATTTTCTGTGTATTAGCAAAGCCCAGCCCATAATGCAGCTAATATTTCATTAATATTTGTGAACGTGAGTAATTTTTGAAGCTGTGCATATTGGTTAGGTTGAAAGAAAATCTGTTCATGCACTTTCACATCTGCATTCTTCTCATTGTTGAGGTGTTCCACCAGATGTTTGCCTTTGTTCTGTCCAGCGTTCCATAAAAATGGCAAAAATGGAAAAAGTACATTCTGTGAAGAGGAAACACTATCATAACACTATGACTACACCCACATTTTCCAAAGAAAGAAATTGGAAATAGTCCCAAAAGAGGAAAATCAGTTTGCCATGCATGCTATCCACTAACGCCCAGTTAAAAGGGATTTCCCAAAAGAACCTCCACAGTATGTGAAGTTAAACATACTGGACAGCCTTGTATGGAAAAATTAGAAAACCAAGCTTATGTTTATTGCAGAAAGGGGAAAAAAAAGATGGACCAAAAGATTTCTCATAAATGTTAATGAAGGGCTTTCCCAGAAGAAAGATTTTTTTTCCTTCTTACAAACTGAAACAGGAGGTCAAATGCTAATGCTAAACAGCAGGGATGGATCAAGAAATCTTCCTTTAATGTGCACAAGAGAAAAACCACGTGGAGATAATCTTACCGCAGAGATACTACAGAGGTGACTAACAATGCCTGATCGGTCAGAGAAACCAATATGCCTTAGTCATAAAAGGGCCTAAATCAGACTTGCATGAATCATCTTTTACTATTAAAAATAACTGGCATAAGAGCTGAAAACCTCTGTGTTGTCCTAGAAACGTATTAAAGCAATATGACATTGAACCCTAACATTCAAGTTTGAATCTATAACTGTGTAGTAGCAAAATAAAAACTGATTTCTGACCAAGCACCCTTTTAAGCAACGTATCGCTACAAATTCAGTCAATATCTGCTTCATAAGCCACTGAATTATACATTTAAAAATGGTGCAGTCCCAAGTTAGTAAAAGGTGTCAAGAAAAAGTGTTTTCTTAAAGTGCCACAGGCTGAATTCTACACCTCATCTGTTATTCAAAGAATCTCCTGAGGAACCTCATCTGCACTCACATGTGTAGTGCTGACATTTTCAAAAAAGGAAAAAAATCTAGATTTCTGACCATTTCACATGTTTTATTAATAATTTTGAGAGACATGTTTGTAAAGCAAAAATATTAGGTTGTTGTGACTCAGTGGCTAGCATTCTTGCAAGAAATTCCCAGGTTCAAATCCCATGATTGCCATAAATGCAACACCATGCAAGACAGGAATTAAGCTTTTCCTGGATCAGATTACATGGACATGTTTAGGCCATCTGTGCCACTGTCACCAGCTGTCTACTCTTCCTTCCTGGTGCACATAACTGTAGACCAGGAATGCCCTTGGAAAATGTCCCATCTTATTAATCAATCAATTTATAGGTAAGGTGAGCTATTGGATGTAATTTTTGTAATTGCCTCCTGTTTTTATCTCCAGAAAAGCACTAAAGAAATTCAGGTTTAAATAATGATTCGTGATATTAATCTTTTGTGGTGAAACAAATGTTTTTAATGAACATCAACATCAAACATCAAATGGTCTGTTCATCCCGTTGGCATTAAGCAGAAGATTCTGTAGCATCCGCTGCAAAACAGCCAGACTCAGAAATAGCTGTCTCCCACTGGCCATCAGATTGCTCAACAATCCCATCACTAAGACTGTCTGAGACTGCTTGAAAAATACTATGCTTTATATATTTAGCAAAACATTATTTGTTTATTATGTAATTATGACATTTCATTGCCAATTTCACTACTTTCTTTATGCAATGACGATAAAATAAAATCTAAGTCTAAGTGTACAGTACAGACCAAAAGTTTGGACACACCTTCTAATTCAATGAGTTTTCTTTATTTTCGTGACTATTTATAAGGAAAGAAATCCCACTTATTAACCTGACAGGGCACACCTATGAAGTGAAAACCATTTCAGGTGACTACCTCTTGAAGCTCATCAAGAAAATGCAGAGTGTGTGCAAAGCAGTAATCACAGCAAAAGGTTGCTACTTTGAAGAAACTAGAATATAAGGGGTATTTTCAGTTGTTTTACACTTTTTTGTTTAGTGCATATTTCCACATGTGTTATTCATAGTTTTGATGCCTTCAGTGTGAATCTACAATGTCAATAGTCATGAAAATAAAGGAAACTCATTGAATTAAAAGGTGTGTCCAAACTTTTGGTCTGTACTGTAAGTCTAAGTCTAAACAGGGACTCTACGTTGTAGCTCCAAATATGATGATGCACTATGGTATTTCTTCCGATTTGTCAGCAAGTCAGCAATTTGACGGCTTCCCCTATTATCCCACTTCTCAGCAACAACAGTCATCCAGATAACTAGTTGGAACCCAGTGCCAGGCAGCCTCCCTCTGCTTTCCTGTCAGTGATAACCGACTGCCAGCCGTCAAAGTGACTCGCTAAGTCTTTGAAGTTCCACATGTAGCCCATGTGTGTAACCAGAAGAGTCACAATCACTCCTCACACACAAACACACACAAAAACTTTGGAGGCTACAATGGTCGCCTCTAAACCTTGGCTCTCCACGCACAAACATAGTACTGCAGTAAAACGAGACAGGCTGTAATGGAAACAGCACACTTTCCAGACACTTTAGGGGACAACAAGCATCTATGACTGTGCCCCATAAAAAAAAAAAAAAAAACACAAATCATGGCTCCTACCATGTCTCGACTGAGGGACACTGATGGGAAATATCACAGCAGATTTTTTTATGACAAAATTGCACAATTGATAATGAACCACCAAATCTAACATTTCAAAAACAGCAAAAACAACATGATATCAATTCTTAAGTAAAACAAAAATGTAGATAAATGACCACATAGTTTGATTTTGTCAGTTGTTTTATTCCTAATTTGAATTCAGAGCTTCTGCTGAAAAGAGACATGTTTCTGATTCAAATTGTAGAAACCGTGTTGCATAACAATCATATTGCAAATTAATGCAGCCTGCCAGATGGAAGGTGTTCCTAAAGAATGTGCTCCTCTGGGTAAATTGTTTCTTTCTGAAATTTGCAATAGCCACTCTTGTAGAGTGGAAGGGTGTCCCCCTCAGTGCTCTGGCGATCCTTGATCCCATTGAAGCCTTGATAACTTATCTTTGCTTTTAAAGGTCTCAATGTTTATTAAGGCACTTGTTTTCCCTGTTCTCAATGTTCCTTTATCTTGGCGTTGCTATGTCAATTATTATTGCCTGCCTGTCAACTTTGGACACTACTATGAAGTCTGCTTGGCTAGCCGTTACCTGATTGTAAGTACGGAGCTCCAAGTCCTAAAGGATCTTAGGTATCCCATTTTGGCTGTGGAAGTTACATTCCACACTTAGTGCAGAGGTCTGCACATATTTAAGGATAAGGTTTAGTGTAACTTTTACTTCCCAATGTGGGCTTTGGCGAGCAAAAACGACTATCAACAGTCCAATATGGATTATCTTTGATAGATTATGAATGGATTAATTAATAATTTGCTAAGTCTGAATGTATGTCTGTTCTGACAAGCTTATGTACTGAATATATCCACTAAATTAATATTTCATGAAAAATGCTGCATGAATTTCAGAAACTGGTTATTAAATGGATATTAATTGCTTAGTTTAACCAGACAGTGCACCTCTATAATATCAAATATATTTATTTTATGTCCCCAGATTTTAGTCAAGGTTAAAATTTTAGCTTGTCATACATATTCTACATTTAAACAGATATTTGAGTCTAATTCAGATCATACAGATTGTTGTTTTGAATCCTGTTTTTTTTTTTTTAACCACACAACACATAAGCGCCAAATAATATTTAAAACTGTGAAAATTAACTGGTGTTGAGGTGAATTCTGGCATCTGCTATAGGTGAAAGCAGATTAGAGAAGCAGCTAAAACTTGAAGAAGCATTTCAGTCTCTCCCTTCTCCTTCATTTTGTTGTAATAGAAGTGGATCACGTTTCATCCCAACCCCTCCTCTCAATAAGCCTCTTCCATCTGATAACATGCAGTGCTCTTCAGAAGCTTTTAAACCTCGCCATTTTTCACATTCTCTGGATACTGGACGGTGTGATCTCATTGGGCAAGCAGAGGTAGTAGGAAAATAGCCCCCGGCTGAGCCTTTGCTTCAACATGGAAACTTAAGTTAACAAAAATGCATGACTTGGTATTAACTTGACTGTTGCTGTGGTCAAGTTTGAGTGAAAACAAAATGTTCCCTTCTGAAAGTGCATTCTGCAGACAGTTTGATGATCAGACTGTATGTGCAAACTGTGTGCTTCAAATTTCCTACCCTTGATGTGAAACGCTTATATGTCTTCCACATGTGTGCAGGATACACTGAGCAATGAACACCGACAACGCCACATTCTGTACTTTCCATATCTGAACACATTTAGGCTGGATCTACTGTAGATTTTTGCACGTAGTCCAGAAAATGACAGTTTGTTCTCACCTGACCCCAAAGCTTATAGCAAACTGCCAACATGACATCTTACCGCTTTCTTATAACAATGGCTTCTGTTTTTCCCACTCTTCAATAAAGGCTATTTTTGTGAATGCGTGACTAAGAGTTGCCTCGTCGACAGATTCTCCCACTTGAGCTGTGGCCCTCTACAGTTACCATGTGTCTCTTGGCTGCTCTGCTTGTCAGGCCTGCAGGTTCAGGTAGTCAGTCATGTCCTGGTAGGTTTGAAGTTGTTCAGCACTCTATCCATTTGCAAACGACAAATTGAAGAGTGATCTGTAACATGTTCAAAGCTTGGGAAATTGTTTTCTGGACTGACCCTGATTTCAATTTCTCCACTGCTTCATCTTTAACTTGTCTGGTGTGTTCAGTAGTCTTCATAATTTTCTTTGTGCACTAATGTTCCCTGAGAGTAAATATTGTTTTTAAAATCCCGTAGCTGTGATATCCAGGTAGCATGCACTGATTCTGTTCAAGTGGTGCTTATCTGCAGATTACATGACTTGTGAGAACTTTGCTGCTACTATTATTTGGACAGGTCCAAATAATTAGTAGCAGGCTGGTTAATATGTTTATGCTACAGTGTTAAATCCTGAGAAAGACTATGTCTGAGCTCTATTTTTTATAATGTACTCTATTTTTAAATGCCACAAAAATGAAAGGTTAATGAATCACACAAAATTCTGTACACTAACTTAGCTTACAATCTAGACTCCATTAGGATTTCGATAATAGCTTATTAACGTACTTCCATTTGACAATGTATAAATTAACAAAAGTCTTTATTCAAATGTTAGCTTTCATCTATTTAATGAATCAGATAATTTAGTGATGCAATCAGATTCCTTCAAGGTGCCCTGCAGTTGTGCTTGTGGCAGTTTTTGACGCCATAAAACAATTACACGATCTCTGCTTTAAGCAATATTCTGGAATACAAATAAAGTTGATCCATTAGGTTTATTAATCAGGCTAAATCTGTTTGTTTGTGCTGAGTTATTTGCAGATCTCTCACTGGAATCCATAATTGCTAACGTGTGATTACAAAACAGACATGAATGTTGAATTGTGGAATAGCTGTGGGTCTCTTACTTTACTGGGGTTTACCAAATGAAGTTGACTGGATATGAATAACTACAAATAATTGTGTGTAAGAGGACAGGTATTAACATACACACAAATACATGCAAATACACACAGATGACAACAGATTGATCTGTTTCCTAAAAAGGCAAGGATATTTAATCAGATCTTAGCCAAGTTTTCCCTAACACTAAGCTGTTAGCTGTACAAAACACAAAGAAGCCAGAGTTTTGAGTTATCAACAAAAAACTTCCTCACATACTCTCATAAAGAGAAATATTCCGGAACTAAAAACATCCATTATGTCAGTCTCTGCTGAATCATTTACCATAAATAAGATGGAAAAAAGTTTAGAAGCATGTAGTCTGGCTTTTACGTAATGCCAGCAGCCAGTAATTCAGATACACAAGGTGAATACTGGGAAGCAGCAAAATAAACAAACAGTCTTTTCTGAGCAGTTGATGCGTTTTACAGCTGCAAATATAAAAGCCAACTTCGAACAAATGCATTTTGAACTACTTGTGATTTTACCTTATAAGGGTCTCTATGGTTTATATGACCAGACCAGCTCTTTTTTGCTTGAAGGGAGGCTGTGGAAGCCAGGTTTAGTTTTAGGGAAGAATATTTCCGCCAGCTGGTGAGTCTTTGTTATCATGAAGAAATGATGATTCTGGCGCTGTCAGTAGTGGTTTGGGAAAGCTTGAGGTGGATGACCAAAGAAATTCCACAGTTACTGCTTGATCCAACATTGCTCCATTTAACCAATCCATGCTATCAACACACACCCCATACACACAGAGAACCTACTGGTGGTGGTCTGAGGTGGAACATTGTTGAAATCCAAGCAACCACTGATGCAAAGGTTTTGTGATTCTTGAAGCTTCTGAACCATTTAGGCAAACATATACGGTTGTCTGGAAAATTGTTGAAACCGCATAGTAAGCAGTAAACCTCTGTGGTCTTTTCCATAGTAGGATATGATCCTTCTATGGAAAGGTTATTGGGGTTTACATCTAAGAACATCCAAGCAATTGCTTCTTGGGATTAGGAATATTGACATCAATATCATAACAAAATCAGCAAGCTTTGAAGATGCAGAAGAAGATAAACATTTTCACTGCTATAAATGAGTGAAATAATAATAAAAGCATTTTTTATTGCAGCAGAATGTTATGTTTTAGAAAAAACTTTAAGTATATTTATTCAGTAGGGGAAAATCCTGTTATGAAATTATATTAAAAGCACAGGCCTATTTTGCCAATGGGAAAGCACTTAGTGTACACTTAGAAAATAAAATAGAGAGCCATCTTTGACCACTCCTCAGATTCTTTGGATACTCTCATAAGAACTCTTTTATTTTGACAGTTAATTTCATGTTTTGTGTTCAGTCTACTAGTAAAGTCCAACAGGTTATTCATTTAAAATCTTAAATATCCATAATACCATGCACTCTAAAAAGGTTCCCGGCCCCTTTGGAAAACAAACAAACCCATAATATCACACATCTTCCTGTGGGGAGTGTTTATTTTTCTACATGTGCCTTTTTAATCTCACCTCAAACCCAAATGGAGTGTTTGGATCACTCGTTCTTTTAAAGTCTCAATAGAGTTTAGCAAACTTTTAATTTTCACCTCCAAAATATCATCTCGTCATGCAGATAACATCTAAAGGTTGTTATGGAGACTTAATGACCATGATGCAGCTCATTCCTGCAGTTTTCTGACAGTGAGCTGTTGAGATCTTTGGTTCGCTCACCATCCCCATGACAGCACCTGGTAGCAACATAAACTTAAATCTTTTTGCCCAGTTTAGTGGTAGGTTATTTTTTTTCTGTCCGTTTCCTGACCTAAACAGAATCCACATTTGCCCTTGAATGACATGTTCTCTTTCTGTTCCCATTCTGAAGAGAGGCAAAGAGAAATCAGTGACTGTGGCAAGCATTTTTTGGGAAACTGAAAGACATAGATTACTAATTAGGTGTTTTCAGAAGCTACTCAGTTAAAAAGTAATAACAAAAATGCATCAGTTACCTTTATTCCAAAGGGACTGTGAGCATGAAATAAAGTTGTAGGTGCATTTTTTTTATTATAAAGTTTATGAGAGTTATAGAGTTTATGTTACTATAAAAGATGTATTATTTATTTTAACTTTTTATACATCTCAAAAGAAAGATTAACATCTTTCATTCAAGTTACAAATGTAGAAAAACTAATGTCAATAGTAGAAAATGTCCAGGCTACATCTGTTCTGTCGCACAAGGACACAAAATACGTGTGAACCAAAAGAATGTTACAGATATTCATGGCTGTTGAGGTCTGAAATGCAATACTTATTGAGTCACTTAGATCTTTGATGTTGCATAGTAACGTCATACACTGTGTGTCCTCGTTATGGCAAACACGAAGAAAAAGTATGTGCAGCCTGCTGCCTTACAGGGACAAGGTCACAGAGTTCAACAGCGAGGACCCCAGCAGTGAATCACAGTGAAAGCACAAACTCACAGAGCCTTGACATAATCAGTTAAGCGTGCATGTGCTGTACAACTGTCCAATCAACAGCTGCTGAGGTACTCATGCATGTGTGCTGATTTAGTGCCAATGATTATACAAATACCTCACTCAGTGAATCACAGGTCATAGCTATGTAGTACATGAAGACAAATACCTGTGTGGAAGCTAAATTAAACCTGTTCATATAAGGTTTGGGCTGCGTTCCGACACTGACAAGTATACCATGAAACACGTGATATTATTTTTCTGTCAAACCTTCTCACAAGTGATCAAACTATTATTTCATACAGACTGCAATGTTGCATCCAATATGCATAGCCATGATAGTTTGCTAAATGGCAGATGTGTAACACTATGGTAGTTTTATATTACATAAGAAATGTTGCAAAATATGAAAAGTTATTCAATGAATAAAATTGGGAAAATTATTAATAAACAGCCATTTCAAAAACAAACAATAGACACAACAAATTTTCAGAAATTTGACATTTAAGACAAGATACTGTATCTTATTAGGCGTTAAAATTTTATTACCATGAAAAGATTCATAGTTTATAGCGTTTTAGTCTATCCACTTCATCAAGTAATGATTGTTCACAGCAAAGCAAAGAACACACGACATCTGGAGTATAAAAAGGCACATAAGCAAAACAGTAACAGTTATGTGGATCAATCAATCAATCAATCAATCAAATTTTATTTGTATAGCACATTTCAGCAGCAAGACATTTCAAAGTGCTTTACATCATTACAAACACAGATATACTATAGATATATGGATATAGTCTCAATTACTCTGAGAAATCAGTAGGATAAATCCATTTATCCTACTTTTGCATAGGAAAAATAGATTGCAAAAGGAACAGAAAAAAAATATATAAGTAAACAATTTTAGTTACTGGTAGCCATTTAGAAAAGGCACCTATCAGAAACTGTTTTTTAAAATCCTTTTAGCATTTTAACATTTTGCAAATTGAAAGCTTTCCATTTCCCGATGACCTCATGCATTCAGCATGAGGAGATCACGCAGGTGGTAGGAGACATGAACTGAGTGTACGCACAAGGAAAATGTGAACTCCTGCTGACAAACTATGGAAGAATGAGAAGGAATTTGCCTTCACTTTTATTTCTTCCTTCTTAGGGAGAAGGATTTGATGGAAACAAAAAACATCTTTGTAAATGCTCACCCTTGAGGTTTTATTTCCAAAACATGGGCAACTTGTGACTTAAAGATGCAAGGAAATAATAAAATCAGCCTTAGACAATAAAAGGATGTGAACAAAAAGAGCTGCTAAACAATCAGAGCAAAAGATTTGATTACTTTGGTCATGTTAGTCATTATCCTTGAAAAGAATAAGTGATGTGAAAGAATGCAGCCACCCACTGATTGTGATAACATTCCATCACATATCAACCTTAGCAGCACATTTTCCAACAACAAAATACTTCAGGTCACTAAGTGATAAAATATGGTTTGTGTGACAAATAAAACCTTCCAGGCTTGAAAATTACACATTATTTACATTCAGCAGGGTTTATTTTAAGAGCATCTGTCATGAAAAAGGTCTCTATTTCAAAAAGGTCTGCTTTGGTGCATCTTCATTTGTCCAACAGAGTCCATAAATGGCTTTGTCTTCCTCCATTAAGAGCCTCTTGAGGTCAGGAAGTGGGAACTGTGACTGAAATAGTTTTTCTTTAAATCTTTTAATAAGTTAAGTCAAGCATAAGTGAGCTTGTCACACCAATAATTAATATACATTTACTCTTTTGACACAGAAAAAAAACACCCATACTGCTGACATTGCTTCTCTGCTTCAGTTACCCCCCTCACAATCTCTTGCTGCATCACAGTCACTTTCCCAAACAAATTCCACATCATTTGCAAATAGGATAAACAATATACGGGCAACACTGGGACTGACAGCTACAATATCATATTAACTCTTTATTTAGATCTCAAACAATTGAGATGCATGTTTATTCTACAGTATTAGCAAAAGGGGGTCGTTTTTACATGTTGAACAGTGAATAGGACAGGGCATCAAAATGTACGTCTTACTGTGGCTTTCTGACTCATCATTATTTGCTCCACTGTTATGTAAATTTTTTCCCCCAATGAGTCAGTCACTGGTTTCTGTTCATGTAAAAAGCCATTGTTGGTAAAACTCTTTCATACTTTTTGGGGGTGATGGAGGAGGGGGACAAAATCTTCAATCAATCAACATTTTGGAAAAGTTGGTTCTGAAAGTGACAACTGAGTTGTGAAAGTAGGTTTGGGTTGTTTTTTTTGGCATGGGTTGCCTGTAATAATCTTTAACCTATACTCAGTAAAATATGCACTCATCCATTTATCCATTGTCTATTACCCCCTCTTATCCCTGCAGGGTTACAGGTTTTCTGGACCCTATTGGCACCATTCATTAATTGAGAGGTATGAAAACTCATGCAGAAAGACCCCGGGCCGGGAATCGAACCCAGGACCTTCTTGCTGCAAGGCAACAGTGCTACCAACTGCTCCACTGTGCAGCCCTACTTGAAAAATGGACTATATTAAATTAACAAATTAACAAATAATATTAAGCAGAAGTATTCAGATTGTATAAACACAAATAATAAGGTTAAAACTGACTTTCAGCAATTAATATGACTGCATTATCTTAATAAAGCAGTCCTCTCTATCCATTTTTTGTGAATGACTGAATGATAAGGTCACAGATATGGCACAGAGTCACCCTCCATACTTGGACCTGAGCCTTTCATGGTCACCTTATCTGTTTGTGTGCCTAGCAGTCACTCTGACTAACAGCGAGCAGCTGAAGGCCGAGGGTACTGCAACATTCCAGAAGAAACTTAATGCCACCAGACCACAGTAAGAACATTCCATTGTGACATTTTTATCTGTGTGCATCTTTAATGTGCTCAGCATGTTGACAAACATGATGTCATAACTCTTATTGGGCAAAAAAGGAGCAGTTCAAGTATTACTAAGGGTTTGTGAAAATAATATTCAACATATATAAATTTGATATGTGAAGAAGAACTTGCCTTTTTATAATTGTTTATCGGTAAAGTTACATCAGTGGTAATGTGACATTTAAATAACTCGTACATCTTACATTTTCATTAACTTTTGACCATAAAGAAAGCTTATGCAGCTAAACTACACAAGTACAGAATGTTTCACCCTTTTCAAATGATTTTAAAATTAGTAAAAGTTCTATGTTTTCCCAAAAACTGATCAGAGAAACTTGCAAACGTCAGTGGTGCCCCTTTCAAAACACTTGTGGTTACTTGAAAACATACACAATGTTGACCAGAAACATTCAACATGTGAGATGAATATAGTTCATTCATGTTTTGGAAATAAGAAGTCTCAGCATATTGTCAACATTGCGGTCAATCCTTTGTCTACACAACTGAAATTTAATTCAATTTAAATAAAAAAAAACATTTAACCCAGAAGGAAAGTAAATGTTGTTGTAGTATTTTCCTTAGTAGTCCTTGTGGATGCTGATGCTGTAGTGATCACCAGTACCACTCAACCTTCACCATATCAAATATAAAGAGGCCTCTGACTGAACACTGTCATTTTTAAGACATGCTATCTGCTCAATATCTGGGCAACAGAGATTATATTTCACATCAACATGTCCTGGAAGACACCGTCAGCTGTGAGCAATCACTGCTAAAATACTTCACTTGCTTTAGCCACGCTGATGGCAAGAGATGTTGGAGTACCGGATATGATCCTCGCAAAATAGGAAGAGATGATTTGAACTTTGTCCTTCTTTCTCTCTCTTTGGTTAAAGGGAAAGGTGAAGGTAATTTTATTTATATAGCACATTTTCAGGAAAAAAGGCAATACAAAGTGGTTCTGTTCTGCCTCCATGAAGACTGCTTTCCAAACTTTTCTAGGATTTAGACTTTATATTTCATGTATAATTTGAGCTTTTGTGATGCTAATCATCTGCCTCCAGTTGGATCTGAGGTACAACCTTAACTTGTATTATTAGAAGAGCATTATTTGACTCCCTTCACATATTCAACTTTTATCACCGGAAATGAACAATGAAGCCAGTAGATTCAACCTTTCACACTGACATTTAATGAAATACAGAAATTTTCTTTCTGTTGATGAGGTTAATGATTTGTGAGTTTTGAGTGTAAAGAACTTCATTTTACATGTAAATGTGCTACACTTCAGCTTTGAACTCTAAAGCCAAACTCTGTAAACACACCCATGCCTTTTTTATTTTGTTCACTGAAGCACAGTTTTCTTCAACTTTCACTGACTTTATCCATTAAAAGAGTCAAAAGCAATTGAGATTGAGTATATAATGTGAAATTGTATATTTAATTGCAGTTTCAGATAACTACTCTTTCTCAAATTGTCCATTTATTTCGGGTCTTATTTTTATGTGGACCTCATGAAAAGCTGGATAATGTCACAGAAAACTCAAAATTGCCTTCCAAAAATATAAAATTAGTCAAACAGAGACTGATTTGTCTGGTTTTCTGTGAAATACAACCAAACCGATATCCATCTGAGAAATTACTGGGTTCTATTTCCAAATGGCAGACAAATCAGAGACGAACTATTATTTCAAAAGCTGAAAGTGTCATTTTTATTTTTTTGCAAAGGTTGAATATGATCATTTTTAAGCAGACATGGTGTCACCAGATTGGAATGTGAAATCGAGCACAGTGGGAATGTCTCATAATTTGCGGTGTGTGTGTGTGCGAGTGTGCAATGATTTTGTCCCTCCTCAGGTCTGCTATGACACAGGTGTGCTTTCTTGGGAAAGAACCATCTCGATTATTGCCCAGAAAGCCTTTTATTGCCACACAGTATGCAGCCGATCACATGCAAAACACAGGTGAACAGGTAGACGAAAACAGCCATCAATCACTTTGTACACTGAGGCCAAACTCCTGCTACTTACATGCACAAATGCGGAACCGCAAAAGAGAATAAAAACAACAAAAAAAAGGACGTGAAACACAAAGACCAGAGTGTATTTTTGGTCGTCAGTTTGAATTTTTCCAGGCATGTTTCTATCATTATCATTCCTGAAGTGGCTCATGTTTGAAGTCAGCGGGCCGTACAACAGCACATCGTGCACTGTGTACCGAGCAGGATGGATGCATAGAGACGATGGGTAAAACAGGTGTTATGATTCGAGGAGAAAAAATTAATGGGAAATGTTGGTAGAGAGAGAAAAATTACAACAGTGATCATTTTTTACCCCAATTTTCTCTGACAAGGTCCAACTCTGTCTGATTGCATTTAGCCGCCACTTTCCTCTGCTGTGAGATCAGTAGATTTGGTCTATCATCAACAAGGAAGATCAGAAAAGTCCAAACGTTTAAAAAAAAAAAGAACGGTTGTAAAATCTCACAGTTTAGGCCAATTTAGAAAAGAATAATAAAGTTTAGAAACTGTAGTAAACTCAACCACCCTACCCCTCCTCAATCCTTACACCTCACATCTCCAAACTCTTGGCAGGCTCATCAGTGAGGAAATGGGAACATATTGAGCATTAGTTTATTCTCTGTGGGAGACAGAGTACGCAACGGGATTAGTTTTGCTCCGGCCAGCACAACTCCTAGACTTATAATTATACGTGGGTGCAATGGGAAAAGAAGAGGATGCGGATATTTGGTCTCGTCTGTGTGGAGAGGAAGTGTCTTCTAACAGATATCAGACTGATGTCATCTTCTTTATAGACAGTAGCCTGGAGAAACAATCAATATTATGCAAACTCACAGAGCAACATCAAATGACGCAACACATGGGCTTTTGTGCAGTTCAGGGGGCAGAAATGGTTAATGACCTCAACTTTATCTACACGCCAGCAGAATGGCCCTTCAAAGTGGATGACAACATGCAGAAAGCATGCTGATACTTGTTTGAGTGTGTCATGTTTTTTAAAGGGCTGATGTAATACCTATCTTTAGTTCCAAACTCATAAGCATTTTATGGGGAGCTACTTTCTAAAAAAAAAAACATACAACAAAGAAATCCAACTCACATTATCAAACAATTTAATTCTATACCAGCAACACACTCAGTTTGATAATTAAACATCAACAGCTGTGGACAAGCTATAAAATTTGTATGAACTATCTGAGATAAAAAGGGAAATGGCATCTGGTTCTTTCTCACTACTTTACAGCAATGGGTAAAGGTTACCTCAGTTAGCTTCTCAGTTAGTAGGCCAAATCAATGAACTCAACAAGCTTAACTACATTAAATGTTCTAACATGCAGATGATACTGCAGTCTTCTCGTTTATGTTGTAGTAGAGCTATTGATGATAGCTTTTACCTTTGTTTTATATAAGCAACTTAAAACTTATAACTTATAAGAATATAAGTCTTATTCTTAGCAATTACTGAATTAAAGGGTAATGTGCTTTAGAAGAGGAAGCAAAGAACTCAACTAGTGACCAGAATGGACCAATTTTCACCTTTTACCGGTGTCTAGGTAGCTGGAAACTCAGAAATCCAATCTTTTTTTTAACATTCCAAGAATTACAAGGTTAGAGGGAAAATAACAAAGTGTGGAAGTTAGTATTGCACAAAGAGCCCTGGTTTGCCATTTCCAGTATATGTGAAGTATTTCAAATGAAGTTAGGGAATTCATAGAAGTACATGAAAATATTTTAAAGAAAACTTTATTTTTTGTCCAGACACATTTGAAGTTTATTCTTGCTGCATGACAGCAAGAGAGAACATGACTAGACTATAGAAAACAATAAATATTTTCAATATTCACATCCATATCCAGCTTTAGTGTGTAACACTTGAAATAAAATGAACTGCCATCCAAGCAGATCTTTGCAATTGATATTGGACACACTGGTACTGCAATTATGATTGACGTTTATGATCTACAAATCTAGTTACAGATCTTCAAGAGACATCAGAACTGAGTCAAATTAGCATAGATAGAATAAAGATTTACCCAAACAAACCCAGATATGGGACATTTCATTAAGCTTTGATTAAATAAATCTGACTATGAGACCTCAAAAATGCTTGATCTTGAAATGGATCTTCATGCATGCTGAATAGTTAGTGGCTCTTGTATTTTTATAATTTATTTATTTATTTGAAGAATACAGAATGTACTAGAGGCTCCAATGTACAGTAAATTAATACATTGCCTAACCCCGCAATTCTAAAATATAGTGTATTTTTACATAATTGTTAGGTACATTTTTTGCTCTACTTTATCTAATTAAAAGGAAACTGCACTTTTTTAAATAAATGGGAGCCAAGAATCAGCAATAAAATGGATAATGCTTCATATTTCCTCAAAGATTTTTGTAAAGCTCCACAAAAAAGAAAGATGTTAACTAACGGAAGTAAAAAAGCCACACTCACAAACAGCATATTTTCAACTATGTCCTAAAGCAACACATGCTCAATCACCACAAACTTATACTGCTGTAGAATAAACAAGGGAAATACATTGTGAATGCAGGTTTAAAAACAGAGACCCATTGGCATACATCTTACACTGGCCTTGAGTAAGTCAGATTAGATCAAATAAATCAAAGTACTATAAACAGTTGACCTGGATATTGAATATAGCTAATAAATAACAGAAAACACAGTAAAAACTTAACTGCACTGGAAAATTGTCATAACACCAACATGGGGCTTATAAATCTATGTCTGTCTTATTTTATTCTTCTGTCATGTCACATGCTACTAACAAGAAGTGATGTCTCTCATGACTTTTTCCATAGCTCTTCAACAAGAGCCAGTGTCCTTAAAATACATTATGATGTTGATTAACACTGTGGCTTTGTGCTATGTGCTATTATGTAGCCGTTGTTAATGAGGCAGATGATTCCAACAGCAGAGCACTCCTGTTGCTTCTGGGCAGTTCTGTGGGTAATTTCTATGGCAGTCATCATCTGAATTTCTCCTGAGACTTCCAGCGGACTGATGTGTGGGACAAACGGTTTCGCACACAGACAGGCAAAGGCTGACCTGACATGGTTAGAGGAATAGTATCCCACAGTGTAGCATTGATGAGGAGGAACTGTGCTGCCTGTTATGACTACAATAAAATATTAAGGAAGTACATTTACGCCCGTTTGAATGAACTGCGCTGTGTATTTGTCTGCCTGAGGGTGTATTTGTATATAGTCTGTTTAATCTTTTGAGAGCGTCTGTGTGAGGACCAAGACCAACAGTGAACAGAACAAGTCATGGATTCCAAATTGGCAGATTCTTTTTAGTGTTTCCTTCCAGACTACTTAGAACTGTTTGTGTAGTCTACAGCAAAGATTTCCCATGTCTGACATTGAGGCCGTTCCTCTAACTGATACAACCGCACCACCCACAAACATCTATAGTCAAAACTGGCTTTCCATGTTTCTATTATACAGCCAAGGCTGGACGAACGTGGCCATGAAGAAACAAAAAGCATGAACTCAGTGGAATGTACAAAGAATGCAGATGAGAGCTTCAAACCATTAGTTTGTTATTAACAATACTCATAATACAACATGACATGCAAATCTATTTTGATTATTCTTTGCTTTGTCTTCCTAAAATTAAAAAATGCATCAAGGTGATGCTACGTACAAATAATGTCTGTTTTCATATCTAGGCCACCAAAAAAGTTTTTACAGTATTCCTTAACATTAATCAAAACAGACTAAATGAAGAAGCAAACCAAATTAAACATTTTTATTGGAGCTACAAATATGTCAATAGTTACTAGGTGGAGATAGGGTGTTGGAAATTTCAAAATACACTTTTCTGCAACAATCTGGTGCAAAGGCAATAGAGTTTTAGCATGTTGAAAAAATTAAAGAAGAAAAGCAGTAGGAAATGTTTTAACTAGGAATAGATCTAACAAAGGGTAACAGTGAGAGTCTTCGCTGTGACAGTCCAAGAATGGGATGGTGCACCATTTAATGAATTAACCTTCTCTAATTCAAAGACTGTCATTTAGATACATTTCCTCAAAATCCTGGCCCTACTTTGTTTGTTGGATTGAGATCTGTAGAGAAATTCTGATTCACATAGTTTTCTGCTTGCCAAACCCTTCGGTAAGTCCTTACATAAATGTGAACTTTGTGTCTTTCTAATCAGATAAGAAACATAATTAAGCAGTTTTGCAGACACTCAAATTAGACTAATATTATTCTAAAAGAGTTTTTTTACAGAACAAGACTCCCAGTTCAACTATTCCTTTAATTTGTCAGCAATCTGCTTATCTCAGTATCATTTTATTGAGAACATTCAGCCACAAGCCTATCCCCGAGAACAAACATTCTGTCTGATGTTTAGGAAGATCTGCTCTTCCATTATTAAATTACGGTGCTATTTTTGCAGTCTCATCTGCTGAATGAATTTTTTGTTGTAGTTGTCTATGTCATTTAAGGCAAACAAGACTCACAACAAGCCCTGCACTCTCATCTCCATCACATGCAGGCCTTCTGGTTAACAGGGCGTGACATTTCCAGTGGTCCACAAGTATTGACATGTGTCTGAAAGTATTAGAAATTTTTCCATGTACAGTCTGTTTATAACTCCTTTAAGATTCTGACTAATCCTCAGACTTATATGACAATTATACTCATATCCTTCAACAGGTGCAACCAGGAAATGAACACATTAACTTGAAGAAGGATGGGTAAATTATTCCGAGTAGTTCTGTTGTAATGGCCCTGGCATTTACATGACACTGTGCTACCCCGACATTCATTTAGATGCTTGGCCATTTCTCAGTCGGCTTCTGCAGAGAATTATGAACAGCATAGTTTACAATGTTACAGCTATGAATAATCTCATCTTACTTTGCTCTAGGCCCTAAAAAAAATCAGATTTTTTCTTTAAAAAGATTATAATGACTGCATGGTTGCGATTGTATGATGTATGTATTCTTATATTATGTAAAGCAGGGGCTCTAGCCAATTCTTATGTGAGAAATCCATACTTTTCTCTGTTCTCTACCACTCATGATGACTGAAAATGTGTGTGTGGATGTTTGGAGAGACTGTGACTAATGCATTCCAGGATAATTATAAAGCTTGTTACAACAAATTCTAATTCATATTTGTGTTGTAAACCGTGCCAAACAGATTAGCCATCAGTTTCATTAATCTTTTAAAATTAATAATTGAAACTGTTACTGATATCCTTTGAAGTTAGTTTCTTTAATATCCTGAGGCATCATGTACCTGCTCCAACAGAAAGTGCAAGAAGTGTCATGTGCTTTGATTTTTTTTTTCATTGTGCTCAATCCACTTCATCCTGCATCTCTATCCAAGCAATTCAATGAAATTCAGATTGTGGCAGAGGCAGATGAAACACTGAGCATGAGGAACAGAGCTGTGCCTATAAAAAACTAAATTTAACACTTTACAAATAAATCAGGATTTATTTCTCTGTATTGCAACTTATATGTGGGTAGAAGTTGCAATACAACAAGATGGCAATGAATCAGAATCAATCAGTCTGGGTGGTGAGCTTTTTGTTGACTCCAACAAATAAGATGGAGTCTTATTTGTTGGAGTTCAAAGACTCAGAAGTCAGAAGTAATCTTTTTACAAGTCACAATAAGTACACTGTACAGGATACACACTATCAAGCTGGTCAAAGCGAGGGCACTGGCACTCAATTACAGCTGCTCATATAACTGTGTGACCTTTAAAGTTGATACTGGCAATTTGGCTTCCTGGGGTGTTGATGTGCTAATCTTGTCCGCTAACAGGGTGATATGCCACATCCTTTACTGGGCAGTAGGCTCCAGTTCATCAGTCTGTCTCCATAACCCCAGAGCCCCTGACCTGTGATCACATGCCAAGACTGTTTCCTCTTACACTGAACTCAGTAAGCAGCAGACTGGCTTAACTAGTGAGATTTCTGTCCTGCTGTTTTTATATTATTAACTTGATTTCATGATGACACAAAGGCAACCACACATGAGTTTAACATGCACTTGCAGAAACTCTCACTCCCATTTTTCCTGCTATCAAATATACTTTAATATTAAAAAATGTACTAAATGACCCTTTGAAGTGAGTGTGTTGTGGACAACTGGCTACTTAGCGGAGGAAAATGTAACATTTTAACTAAGCACATTACATGTGGGCGTGTATGTGTGTGTGTGTACTTGTATGCAAGCTTTTCATTCACTTTCCAATTTTCCGGAAGTCTACCGGAGCCCCCCACTGCTCTGGGCCCCAACGGATGACTTTTTATTGTGGGTTTGGAGCCTCAGAGCAATTAGATGAGTTTATGGTAAGCACTAAGAGGCAGAGAACCTTGCCATTCTGTCAGAGCTGATTTCCCCTTTCACTTCAAACATCTACTTCACTGGGCTGTAAAGTGTGGACAAATATAGGACTTTTTTTTAAAAGTCAAGAATGTTTTTAACCCTACAACTCTCACTTTGTTTCAACATTTTTTGTTCCTATACATTTTCAAGAAAATAGCAACATGGTTACTATAATGTCAAGCAATATATTATTCAAAAGACAAAGTATAATATCATTAACCTTCAATCAAAGTACTGTAGATCTCAGGTAAATATGCAATAAAAAGAATTGTCCCAGTCTATTGCCTGAAAAGTCAGAGACTTAAAAAAAAATTTTCTGAAAAGTGTCTGGAAGTTTGCTACGCTTAATCATAGTGAGATGTTTAAATGACATCAGAGAGAGCACAGAGATAGACTAAGTTGTAAAAGAAATTGTAAGAACATATGTTTAGGTTGACTGGAGTCTTCCAGGAACCTTTAATTAGTTATTCATGACTCTTTGGAGAGGTATACATTTTATTCGACACAGCAACTCATATCTAATAGCTACCCTTAAATTGGTAGGTGACTTGAACTTTTTAAATCAGACTACAAGAAAGTAGATTCCAACCTAAATTTGCCAGTCAGAGCAATCAGTTAAAAAGCATAAAGGCAGGAGGAACATTTTTTGTGCAAAAAGAAAAAACAAAAACAAGATCTACTAGCTGGGAATTGTGGCAAAATTGTCAGTGTGAGAGTAGGCTTCTGCTTTAAAGCTGTTATTGTTAGAGATTTTTTGGTATTATCATTTCATTCTTACTCTGGTTCACCTTAAGTCTATAGATCTTAGTGATTTTCTGTTTAAAGTGATCTTCTGTTTAAAGTGATTTTCTGTTTAAAAAGTTCTCTTCTTTAAATGACCTGGAAGTCACTACTGTCTGTTTATCTTCATGTGAAACAGTTAACAATGTGTTTCTCAGACCTTTGATTAGTTATCACACCTAGGAACTGGGTTGCTAGTTGATTGTATCAGAAGTTTTACGACCTTTGTTGTTTTTCCTGACTGTCCCCTAGGTAGAAATTCCTTAGTCGTAAAACTGTGTTTGATTGTGTTCATTTCGGGGGCTCCTAATCTTATCAGCACCAGCCCCCTTTGCTTTTGTTTTGTGTTAATAAAAAGACAAGCTCTACTGCAGAGTTTCAGAACACATGGTGAACTGGTCAGAGGAGCAGTTCTCTGTGTTTTCTCCTTTTGCAAAAGCTTGGCTATAAAATTCATATACGTTGTCTGTGGTTCTTTGTTTTATATAGGTTCGAAAGGAAAATACCTATCAGTTATTACCTTAAACCTTTTACACATCAGATTACTGGTAAAAGTGGAAAACACTGCAAGCAGCTCCGAGTCTCCTGTAACATTTAAGGTGTCTATCATCACAGTGTTTATTCTCAAATGATAAAACTGCCGTAACAGGTTAGTGCTGTGAGTATTTATGGGGTGCAGAGAGAGTCTCTGTAAACATACAGCAGCTTAAAAAGATATCAACAGAGGTAACACATGGTTGAGCAAATCTCAAGTATTTGGCCCCAACATGACACTAGAGTAAGTAAAATTATTAACTTTTTCCTCATCTAAAGTAAAAACGGTCAAATTAAAACACGATCTTAAAATTATCTACATGAAAGAAAAAACAAATAAATCTGTCATTGCCAGCTCTCTAAACAGTCCGTTGGAATTTTTCGGCAGGGTTAATTCCTTCTTTCCAAACACAGCGAAAACAAAATACAACATCTGCTCCACCTCTAAGGCCTGTGTATCCTCTGTAGCCTGTCTGCGACATTCACCTCTTCACCAAACCATTTGCTGGAAAGCTAAATAAACATAGTTACACAATGGAAAGAGAATCTTATGTAAGAAGCCATCCAGTGGCCCAAAAGTAAGTTTTCACAGCCCTAGACATGAATAACCTTCCACTGACACATAAATGCACAAACACAGCATTCTTACTGTGCATGCATTGTTTTCTTTTTCTGACTGCAAGGTTTAGTGAATGATCTGTAGAAAAATGAAAAATGGGTAGACCAATCAAATTTTCCTAAGGATCACCAAAACTATGATAATACAAGTTACTTTAAGCTCGATGCTGGAGGCTTGGAATCATCAAACAACATCTAACAAAAACAACTTTGCTTGTGGATCATTTCTGAGAACCTAAGACAAATATGGTTTATGGAGCCTAATCTCTGAATTCTGCAAATATTTTTAAAAAGAAGACTATTATGGAGCTTTAAATATTCAGTTATTATCAACGTTTTTTGAGTATGTGTGACTGAGGAGAGCAGAGCAAAGCAAGACAGAGTGTTTCCAGTGTGTAGCTTGGCGTGAGAACAGACTTAGAGTGTATATAACACCAGACTGTGACAGCACAGGGCAGACAGAGGAGGGAACACACACACACACACACACACACGCCCCCACGCCCACCCACATGCACACTTTTTTACAGACACACCTCCCTATGGCTCTCTATCACACTCTAACCCTCCTTCCGGGCCTAGCTTCCCTTTTTATGTCTGTCACCCATCAACATAAAATTGCTACATGTAACTACATACATGAATGCAAGTAATAACAACTTTTTCATGAAAAAACTGAAAAGGTAAAAAGCATATATCAAATCCGTTTTACCTAAATAGAAACATGAATTAAAACACAATGTAGTTAGTTGGTTGCAACAGACACCAGTAAAGTGCCTCAACTTATTGTATTGCTGAGAATATGCTTCATACATTTTAGATATTTGCCAAGATATACTAAGAAATTTGCTGAACTGGATGATTTTCAGATTAATGATCCTATGGATGATTAAAAATGTTATCTCTGTTCATTTTTTTTCTTTGCACTCTGTGCTATGTAGACCTCTCTCTTACAAGTGGTGCAATGTTGACTCTGATATCACAATCAGAATCAACTTCATCCACCAACATTATGGGTATAAACATACATGTTAAAATGCATTAGCAAAGCCATCTTGGCACTACCTCAGAAGCTAACATCCACTATCTTCCTTATTTCCCTCTTGAGGTTATCATTGGAAAGGAAAATCATTGCAGCTTCCAGATTAGCCACTTTGCTAATGCCAGTAAATACAATGTCATGTAGCATAGAATAGATGTGCTTAATGAAAAAAATCTGCAATTGTACAAATGCTTATAGTTTAGAGTTTGCGTATAGTTTAGAGTTACGTTTCATAGAAATATCTGCAAACAGGAGAATCTGCAACAACTGGACCGTTTATAGGTGAGGGTCTGCTGCGTATGGAATCAAAGTTGAGCTTGACTCTAGCTCAATCAAATTGTGAAATGTAAAGTGAAATAATACTTCACTTACATTTAGCTAGTGATTATCCCCAGCAATTAATAATGCAGCATCAAAATTTGTTTGATTTTAGGTTGTTTTTTGTTTAAGGTTAGCATAAACGTTCAAATTTCATTCATTAAGGCTAAGCCCACAAAGATGTATGTCTCAATGTTATACACATACACAACTTACATGTAGGTGAAAGAGGTGCAGGAGACATGCCTTCTCCTCAGGGGCCTCCAGCCTCCTGACACTAAGAGAACATTTTAGCATCCATTTGATAGATAACATCTCCCTCTGACTCAACCTGACATGGAAACTAAACAGCTCAGTCTCACCTTCAGAGACGCACACATATTAGTCATATTTGTATGAATGAAAACGTGTGTATATTGCATTTGTATAATTTCCTGCAGTGAAACTAGGAATCCGTTTCATCCTACCCTCCATTAATGGAGAGAAGCTATGTGAATTCCTCTTGACACATTGATTACCTTTTTGAACATTAACAACTTAAGAATGAATCTGTATCGTAATTTAGATTCAAACTGTTTCAAAAGGAACTGATGTAACCGATTTTGTTTTCTAGCCAGGACAGGATATTCCTTACATTTGATCTGAGTACTTCTCCTCAATCCTCTAAATCACTGGACTTCTTGTTTGCCAATTACATAATTAGTTTACCAGTAAGGCTAATTTATGTAATTTTTGCGTTGCGAATAAGAGTAGATAAAACAGAATGTTCTGTTCAAAAATCATAAAATACATAAGATTTTCTCATTAGTTTGGCAAAATTGTAAACTATAAAGTTTAATTTTGGTGGGCTGTAATTGAAAGCCGCACTACTAAACAGACTTATCACTTTTGTTGAAAGCTGATGATTGGCTCTTTACAAGGCAAATGATAATCACACTGTCAGGAATGTTCAGCTTTATGTTGTATCACAGACCAACAACTCAATGAACACAATGTAAACTCTGTAAGGATTCACAATAATGTGGTTATAACCAGTTCTTAAATATCAAGAGAGAAATTGCATGAAAAGCCAAAAACATAAAACTGAGCAATGTGGCCAAAAATAAAAATAAATTAATCTTAAAGTAGATGGAAAAAATTAACGACTTGCATAGCACCACAGGTCACACCTTTCATTCTTCATGAAGATCATACTAAGTTCATCACAAATAGGTCCCAAACCGCACACACTACCGATCATTTCTTACATCAACTCTCAAAGTTTCCATGAGATAAAAATCAGCTCTCAGTCAAAGTAAGGTTTCCAGATAACGACTTTCACATGGCTATATGCTGAAGTCATAGTTGAGATTAATATCGACTGACTGCTGTATTAATGAGTTCCCCGGTGTCCTGTGGATAAAATAAATGTAAATTAATGATGTATGAAAGGAAAAAAGAAAACAGCTGACTGAAAATGTTTGACAGAAATTAAGCATAAAGTGTGTGCAACAGAAACATTGCTTATTGATGTTGACAGAAAAATCCTGTTAAATTTACATTTTGTATGTTCTAAGCAGATATGAAAACAGTGTTTCTATGGGAGCAGGGATACTGAGGATCCATAGATTTGACACTTGTTGCCAAAACAAGTTTGTCCACAGGACTCTCTCTATGTACAAGTGTTGTACATTAATGGAATTCAAAGAAAGACACATGCATGTCCTTTTGGTTTAGAACTGAATACGCCGATTTGTTACATCCACTGACAAGTCATCCATGTACAAGTTAAACAGGGCAGGTGAAAGAAGCCCACCCTACTGTGGGAAAAAAAACTACTTTACTTTAAGATGCAGCCTACATCAGAATGGATATTAGCGTTGTCCCAGGGTTGTACCAAGTTCATTTTAGTTCATTGAATTCTTGCAACTTTCTAAGGACTGAAAAATCTGAAAACTGTGATGTCCCTCTATATGCAGCCCACTGTTCAACAAACAATATTGTGCAATTAGGAAACAGCTAAACAAAGTTGATTTGTGTGTAGTTTATTTGGAGTTTAAATACAGCTGTGCTCTCAAGGCCTCAAAGGGTGAAGAACACCAGCAAGCAAACAGCATTATGACGACTGGCTAGATTATAAAACAACATGCCAAGCTTTGGGAATTTTAAACAACACTGATCAATCAACAGAAAAATTGTCACCCAGTTGCAAACCTATCAAGACATGGCAACCTGCGAAGACAGGATAGAAAACTTTAATCAGAGTTACAGCTTCTACTGCATGTTCTACTACAGTAATAACCAACTGTGGTAACAAATAACTGTGATAATAAATAACTTAAAATTTAATTAAAAGTTCTGCAAGGTTAAATTTAGAATTTTTCTGCCAATAATGGTGACCGTTAAATCCCATTAATGCTCCTCAAGAGAAAAACCTAAAAGACTGACTGTGGCAATAGAGTTAACTGGACATTTAATTCTAGCTGACAGCTGGCATGACAGACAAGACTAATGGCAATAGCCTGCAAGGTATAAAATATTCCCTCAGGCTCTCCATCTCTGGCAATCAATAAAGTCATTGTTGACAGTTTATATCTCAGAGAGAGAGGGAGGGAAAACAGAGAGGAAGGAAGTGTGCGGTTTTGTAATATTGAAGATAAAACCTACAATGATTTATTTCAGTCTTGATAGATATGTATCTACACATATGACAAAGACAAAATGACAAAAAATATTCCAATTAGAGACTCATAATTGGAATATCTCCAGCTTTGCACAGTTCTGACTTTTCCATAGTACTTTTAGATGCTTTCAATCTCTCTTTAAAAGTATAAGAACAGCATTTAAAACATGTTTTTTCCTATAATTCACCCCTTGACTGGTCATTGAGAAACCTGCAACTGCAAAACAGGATTTCAGAATTTCACAGAAAGTCAAAATCTTAGTGATTATGATAATTAGTGTAGCTTGCATTGCCATAACAGCAATGTCTACTTTCATGTTTTCATGACATAAATATTTCCTAAAGACTGCAAACCTGTCCAAATCCAGCATGTCCTTTCCAATTCAATCCTTTCTATTATCAGCTGAAAGACTCGCTCTCTCTCACCGACTCGCAGAATGAAGGAACTGCACACAAGTCTTGGCATCACATATAAATAGTCTCTAAAAAATGTCTTGCATCTCTGTACTTCTAGCTATCACTCGAGTCTTCTTCAGTCAGTAACAACATTCATGCCATGTTATCTTTATGTGTTTATGTGCAAAATTGTGTATTTTCAGTGTCTGACTGGCTGGTCACAAGAACAAAACTCAACAAAGTTTAACCAATTTATTAGTGCATCTCCAGCTGCAGCTGAGTTGTTTGTATGGTTTGGCACAAGCTACAGTTTAAGGACATCAATGAAATCTCCAGATTTAGAATGCAAATAAATCTATGACCATGTGTTTAAAGAATGTAATTTATTTTTTTAATATTCAAATGTTCAACAGATGGGATTTAAAAATGTAATGAATAAAAGCTGTAGGAATTAGGACATTATTTCTGCTTTCAGACTTCATGAAACAGCAAAGCTTAGTGTGTTTGTTCTAGTATTTTCATGAGACTGTTCAAACTAGTTTCAAGGGTAAAGATTAACAGCCTCTCGGTCAATCATTGAACCTTTTTTGAGAAAAACAGAAGCAGAACATGAAGCCATAAAAGTACCTATCTTTTATCCATAAAGTTTACTTGAAACAACAGCATTTTCTGAAAATGTCCTCCCACTGTGTCTTCTAAGAAAGCTGATAACAGTGCAGTAGGCTAAACTTACGAAACAAAGAAAAGAAGATTACATGTCATGTTTTTTGCTCCTAAGGCGTCAAGCAGTAAAAGGGCTTTTGTCTCAACCAGTGAAGAACCCTCACTGGGCTCAGCAAGACTTCTCTTAGCACCGCCTTGCCTGGCCCACTTCCTGTGTCTTCCACTACTCCGACTCGCACACCGAGCCAGACATTCACACACCCACAGTGACGGCGGAGTGTGACCGGGTCATCCTGCAAGGAGTTCCTGTTCGCAAGTGTCCTGCAGCTGTTTCACAGAGTTCTCCACTGTACTGGGAGGTGGCGGTTACAGTAGACCAAACTAAAATGGACTAGAGGTCAAGGCGATGGCACAGGGGGCCATCTGGTCTACATTTTTGTTTCTACTCCACATATATGAAAAGTAAACACCAGGCGCATCAATCAGGAAAGAAAATCAACTGTCTTTGCTATGAACTCTGCAGATCAAGTGACCCTTTTGAAACTGTAAAGCTGTTTTTTAACCCTGCACTAATAAGAAATTAATAGAATAGAATAGAATTCAACTTTATTGTCATTGCACTGTCACAAGTACAAGCAACGAGATGTAATAGCCTGTTAAGTATCTGACTTTATTGGAATTTCTAAAGATTTCAATCTCTATGCACAAAAACATAAAAAAAATTTAAGGGGTTGAAATCCTATTGCGAGACACTGTAAATCAAGTTAGGACAGGAAAAGTAGCCAATTATCCCAGTTAATTTCCACTTATGATTGGGTGAACTCCCTTCTAAGACCCATTTAATAGTTTGGTTATATTTTATATTTATTCCTAGGAGTACCAAACACATGAGTGCCAATCTCTGTAAAAGCAGTTGCCAAAGGAAGTCATTAAATTATTTAAAGTCATCTCTTTGTAAATATATTTGAATGTCTTGGCACCTTTTAAGTTATTCAAAGCCTCATTTAAATTCAAAGACCTTTTGCCAACTTAAAACCCAGTTTCTAATCTGATTTATATTTTTTAGTAGAGTGGTATTCTACCAATACCATTACGTAATATATTTATTCTCTTTTGTTGAAAACAGAGTTACCTTCTTTATAGTCAATTGAAACTTTTTTCTGACCCCTCAAGTGTTTTAGGATGGAGAATTTAGTGTTTTCATCTATTTGAGCAGTGAGGCAAAAAAACAGCAAGGGGACGGGTGGGTTAACTGTGGGAGGAATGTGTCAGACAAGGCACGATCACCTCGACCCACTTGCTGCAGGTGGGATGCAGTTGAGTCACCTTCCTCCCCTCAGATCACACTCGGATGTCATGTCTCCCTGTAGGAAACAAAGTTGTTTCCGGAAAGGAAGTCATATAAGAGGCAGGAGGGCGGAGAGGAATCAGGATCTGCAGGTTGTCTAGTCAAAACAAGGCCTCTTTTGCTGTCTGGTGATGGTTTGGGGGTGGAAACGTGAGGCCTGACCGGAAAGGGGGCCCACAGGAACACAAATAACGAGGACCAAACTTAAATATTAGGTCTACAAAAACATGACCTAAATATTGTGGCTGTGGAGCAGAAGGTTCCGTCCAGACTGCAGACCTGGACTCACCCAATCATTTTATACTTATTTTATAACAGAATTTAGCAATTTTTTAATTGCACTCATTTTCCAAGTTCTCTGGTGTTAAGTGAACTGTTTTAGCTGTTTCAATAAAATGAAATAAAATGGAAAAAAATGAAAGAAAAATACTGTACTTCTGGGTGATTAAATTTGGCAGCATTGTCAACCTGACAGTCCATCAGCAAAAATAATTATTAATGCATTGATCTAAAGATTTGGATCCATATTTGCTACTAATATTAATGTTACGGCTGACAATCGATATTTGAAGACGCAGTTGAAACCAGAAGTTTGCATACATTATATACAAAAAGACATGCATTTTTTTTTTCCACACTGTCGGATGTGAAATCAGAATGAACATTTCCCTTTACGTCGATTAGGATGACCAAAATGTTTTCTATTTGCTAGAATAATAAAAAATTTTCTTAAATTTTCTCCTTTTCATTGTCTGGCATTTAGCAAATAGAAAAAGAAAAAGGGTAATCCTGTTTACAGCTCTGTAAAATGCTGTACAATAGACAGAACATATTTCTGAAGAGTTAATATTAAAGTCAAATTAATGTTTTCAGATTTTAACTGATTTAAAAACATTTTAAATAACATTAGTTCTAAAAAATCCAATGCTGAAACTGAAGGTATGAGATCAAATCTCAGCAACGTGATTCTGAAACTCCTGTAGTAAATCTTATTTCTTATTTCCAGGAGTTACCTGTGTCGGGGTTCTTGAAAATGTTCTGACGTTTTTGAAAACCTCAGAGCTGACAAGCTGCTAACCTCCTGGTGTGGGAAGAGGCAACAAAAAAGTTGTGTTTGAGTAGATAGTGTGTTGAATTGCAACATTCAAACCGTTCGCCCATGAAATTGTTCTTCCATCTTTTATTACAAAGAAAAACCACAAACAGTGGGCTGCTGCTTCGAAAGCCACTTTCAAATTTGATCTTTATCATATCTTATGTTACTGAATCACCAAGATCAAGGAAACCTTTTATTAGAAGCAGACTGATGGGAAACTTCTCAAGTGCCCACTCTGTCACAGAGAAAAAAAAACAAGAAATCGTCTGAGTGGACTCTTTATTGTTTTTGTTTTTTCCGCCTGACTCCAACAACTCCCCGTTCCACTGAAAACTAATTGTTAAGATGATTTTTAGCTCAAATCACTGAATAATGAAAATATGAGGGTAAAATAATCTAATTTGTCAAGTAGGCTGTCTCAAACTCATAGTTTGAGAAAAATATAATGTTCAGCTAACTGTTTACACTCAAGCTTAGAGAAAACAGCTGCACTCTTAATACAAAATTAAAAAGCAATACATGATATTTCCATATTTGTTCAATTTAAGTTGGTATTCCTCCAGGGATCCCCAAAGTCGGTCCTCGGGGGCCGCATCCTGCATGTTTTAGTTCTCTCCCTGGTTTAACGCACCTGGATCAAATGATGGCTCGTTAGAGGCCTAAGAAGAGCATTGACTTGCTGTAAAGGTTGTTGGTACCACCAGGGAGAGAACTAAAATATGCAGGATGCCGCCCCTCGAGGATCGACTTTGGGGACCCCTGCTCCAGATGATATGGTTATCTCCTGATTCTGTTTTTCTACTCTAGCATCCAGAAAGGAAATCCCCAGAGATGGACCAGGCAAAGATAAATCTGGTGTCTTTTCAACCAAAAGGTCACATGTCACTCTGCTTCTCATTGAACTTTGCTAGCAATCGATGGCAGCACAAATCAAAATGGAGACTTGGCTGGATGGGTTGATGATCCTGCATGACTGCAGCTTTTAACACATAAACCTTTTTTTGGATTGCTCAAAAGGCTATTTTAGTCAGATACATTTCTGTGGGTTCTTTATGGAAACCACACAACATCTTCAGACTGTATCATGTAAGGGAACCTCTACTTGTAAATCCTATTGCACTCTTACATTCTTCCCCTACATTTTACATCTTCTTTTCGTATTATTGCCCTCAACACAGATTTGGTACTTCCTGAATATGAGTTTCCTTTAACCCTGCAGCCTGAATTTTCTTCCTCATTTAAAAGTCATAGTGGATAAAAACAGTTAAAATGCAAATGCATAAACAGAAGTAACCTAATGAGCAAAGAGCAGTAAGAACAACAACTGAAAATAAAGCGCTGAGGATTTTTTTTTTTTTTTCCCCCGCAGTTACTATTTCCAATTCTCTTTACTTTATTACGCAGCAACTGTGTGATCAGAAGTCAGGGACAGTGACAATGTTCACATGTATAGCATTATGGCATTAAATGAGGACATTAACAACCTATAAAAAAAACATTACAGAAAAAAATGTTTCTTATCACCTTAACCTGAATAGGATTTTATTCAGAATAATGGAAAATAGAGGAGACAGAGAATTTATCAAAGCAGTCATCCGGCAATGCGATATCTGCAGAGCACACGTTTCCTTCTTTTATGTAAATTGGAAAAAATACGTTTATGATTTTTAGAATGCTATACTACTTTTTCTGTCAATAGAAACGTCATTTATATTTGAGTGTTAAGGTCAGAAATACTTGCATCTAATGTCGGGTTCACACTGTGTGGTTATCAGCCGTCTAAAAAGAAATGAATAAATTCTCTGGTTATGATCATAAGGCGAGGTCGTGAGGGTGACAAAAATACTGACTGCTTTATTGAGCACTCTCGTAAACAAATACCAACAAACAACATCAATCAGTATCAGAAATGTTCTGTGAAAACCACTGTCACTGACAGACATCTGATTATTGTCCACTTTTTTAAGCCCCAAATGTCCTCTGCTCTCTACTTTTCTTCAGTCGTCTCTCCCTCTTTCAATTATCAAGCTGACTAACATCCTAAACTTTTAGTACTTTTGTTGTTGGACTCATATTTCTGTTGGATCTGTCTGTCATGATGCAGCTGCAGCAAAAACAAATAAAAAATCCAAACATGAAGTCTTGTTTTTTCTGTAGCACAACAGAGGTTACTGCTGATATTTTATTGAGGAGAGCTCACATGGTGTGACATATTACAGTCCATAGCAAAACAAATACAGTTGTTGGTTCAAGCAAAGCTTTAGATTTACTTATATTGTTTTAAGTAATCATTCTGACTACTACACACCCTATATTTCTGTCAGATTCACCTAAAGCAGTAGGGCTGTTAGCATTTTGTGAATATGTCTGTCGCAGTAATCAAGAAATCAATTAATCACCTGATAAATTAAAATTACCTCAATAATTTCCATTTGCATGATTTATCATTTTTCTCTTCTCTGGAGGACAAAAGTCTTCAGTTTAGAGCGTTGATGTCAACTAGACCTTTATTTCAGATAATTTTGTTTATAATTCATTGTATTTGTGGTTTATGTTGCTTTGTTTATTTATTTTGGACATTTAAAAAAAATCTTCCAGTTCCAGAGTTAAATAATGACTAGAATTTAAAGTTTAAAGATCTTTGTTGATGTGTTCCTGCATTATAGTGTCATTGTCATTATATCATTTGAAAATGGTGTGAAAACAACAATATTATCGTTTATCGTAATCATTTCTGGCTAAATTAATTATGGAGACAAGGCCTACTTTATGAATGTAACCAGCTTGGGACATAAGCAACCCCCTTCGAATATTGACAAATCAACCACTGTATACCGTAAAATGATGTGGGAATTCATGAATGAACCTGGCCAATGAGTGAGCAGTCCCACTGTTTAGAGGTACTTTTAGGAAGGTAGTTTCCTCATGCAGGCATTGTTTATATGAGCACATATCATTGCTGGACATGCCTGCTCTAGTGGTTTACATGTTGGCTTTGAAAGAAGCTCAGTTTTACAGCTCATCATTGATCTTTTTTACAAAGGCCTTGAGTTTGCCTCAGTGGGATGCTCAGGGCTGCAACAAGCCTCAGGTTAACTTCTGTCTCTTATCCTGCCTTAACCCTGACATAAATCACAGGCACGTCAAACTCAGCTTGAAACTGAATATGGCCTTGTTGGATACGCACCCAAAATCTTCCGTTATTTTCCAGACACATGTTTTGTCACAATAACTAACCATTATTCAAATCAAGACAATAATCTCTACCCTAAAAGGTACAGAAAAAGCAAGTCATGGTAGATTTTATTTTCAACATGCATTCAAGATGATCGTTGCTCCAATGCCTGAGAATATGCTGCGGCTCTACACCTTTATTTAATGGCATATCATAAAAATCTATAATTCATCAGCTCTATTAAGGAATTGATGGTCTCACAATTCCAAGAACAGAGGGAGGAAGTATGTTAATACATCAAGTAAGTCATTAAGTTTCTTTGAAGTGAGTTTGGGATATAATTAGACGAAAACACTTTAAGCTGATTTTGGGGATTGAAATGTCTATTATAAACCAACTACTCAATGCTTTTCTTTTAAGCTTAGACAAGCACCTTGGTTCCTATGTCAATCGTCCCACAAACAATATCTGCTCTCTAAGATCAAAGCAAAGAGATAATTAATCTCTTTGAAGGATTCGGGCAAAGTTCACAATTTCACTTGAAGAACACAAAGCCAAGCTGTTTTCATGAAACCTTGTAACAAACTGACTACAACCAATGGAGTATTAATGTCTGCACATGTTCAGACACAGCTGCGTCCTAATTCCATGTGAAGAACAAGTACGGGCAGTCCTGAACACTGCACTACTGATCTAAACAGGGAACTGGCAGCAGTAAAAAATGGAGACAAGTCTAGGAATATGTTGGAGTTAAAGTTGTGAACAGCTGAAATGTTAAAACCCATCACAAATGGTTAAGTGTAATTCTGACAGCGCTTGGATGCATCGCTGCAAAGCAAAAGTGCAAAAGGTTGCCAAACACTTTATATGAAAGCATAATTTATCATTGGCCACCAAAATACATAATCTCAATTCCAGAATAGAAGCCTTCATGGTCACTTTAACGCAAAAATTCATTTGCAACCATACCAGCACATTAAGCAGCTAACTTTGTTTTATCTCCTAGTGCTATTAAAACACCATGTGTGCAGAAATAAGTGTCACATATTAATTTTGCTAAATTGCACTTGCGATTTGCACAAGCGTGTATTCTGTCATTATATATGCTGCTGGCTTGCTATGTTTCCTGTCTACTGCAATAAAGGTAAGTAACCAAATCAGTGCACAAAAAGCATGCACATATTATTATGAGAGTGCTGATGGGGCACATTCATATGCAATACAAACCAAACTGGCAACATGTGCGTCAGATGTGAAACGCAGCGGGGCTGAGGGTGGCTGCACTGAGCTTTTCGATCAATATCTGTGCCGTCAGTGAGGCTGGAGGACCATTATCACCAGTGAGCCAAGTAAAGTGACTCTGATGTGGAATGACAGGGAGCTTTCACAGAATCTGTCCTACCACTCCTCTCATTGCCAAGCACTCACACATGAATACCCCACACTGCAGCTTCCCCTCACTAGGCCACCATGTGCGGTCACACAATGTATTTATTTGTTTCCTTTGTTTTCCAGTCATTTCATTTTTTGGACATATCTGTGGAGACACTGTGTTTCGCTCAAAGCCATGTGTTCCAACTTAGGTAAAATTGTGTAAGTTATGAGGCAACACCGCACTGGATGCCTTGAAATGCATAGTATCTACAATAAAAGAAAGCAAACACTGTGAACTTGCAAATTAATTTGAAATAAAATATACAGGAAAAAAATGCATTAACACCCAATACAAAATTTAATATGACTGACATGGATGTTGTCTTGCAAAGTTATCAAAACATGTTAACAGACTGCACATATTGGTTATTTATTAATGTTTTATATCCATAACTGAGGATGTTGTGCACAATTTGCACATTGAAGAGAGATAAAGGGTTTAATTAATATTTAACTATGTCATCACCATCACACACATGGGCGCTTTATGTGTTGAGTAATCTGCTCTAATGTTGGTCACCTGGAGGTTTTGTCACCTTTCTGTGCATCCCTGAAACCTATTAATTGCATCCAATTGACAACAAGGAGAGGAGGGATTAAGCAAACCCATACAATCCCACATCAAACTTTTTTTCTACAATTGTATTATTTTGGGCACGTTGAATCATACTGACACATTCCTTACCTCTCTCCTCCTGCTCTCCGCCCCGGGTCTGGTGATGAGCGCCGTCTCGCCGCACACCACTGCCGCGTCCTCCACGAACACGCAGTCCGGGAGCGACTCGTCCGCGGGCAGCTCGACCACCTCCAGCCCGAGCCTCGTCCGCAACACCTCGACGTACGCCTCGTGTTCCGTCCGCGCCCTTGTCAGGTCCACCTCCGCCTGGCTGGTCCTGAGCGCCTCTTTGGCCAGGGACGCGGGGATTCCCCGGACAACCGCATGGGTGTAGTGACCAAAACCTGCCATCAAACCAGCCATGTTTTCGCTTTCCTCTTTTTCTCTCTCTTTCTTGGCACGCTCAAATCTGGGGAAAAAGGATTGGAGAAAAAAAACACCTTAAGAGACAATTCAGCGAATGAATAAGAAAAAAAAGCCACCCTGTTGACGCAGTGCTGCCTGTCTTGCTTATTTTCTGTCAGTTTGTTGGGTTTTTATTCTTTATTTACAACAGCCTGCAACACACAGTGTCAGTCAGCCGAGCTCCAGTCTCTGGGCGAGCGACAGCTTTCTGTGACGCGCGCCGATCATCACGTGTAGCGCTACGAGGCTGTCAGCCCTCAGAGGCGATCAGTCCAACAAGTGACCGAAACGCACTAGGCTGATCGATTAATCAGTTTCACGCTGTCTCCGCACAGCTGAGCCTTCAAATCAAAGGACTGCTGGAGTAAAACGCCTTTATTCCTTTTCTCTTTTTTTTTCTCAAACTGTCCCTGTGTCAGTGTATGGTATTACCCACAACCAGCGTCTTACTGTTAACATGTTTACAAAAATGAAGTAGTTTGTGAAATGAATAATTATTTTTTGTTTTAATTATTTGCAAAAAGAAAATATGCAACGTTAAGCTTTACCAAGCTTGACCAGTTAGTCAAACAGTACCTCCAGTTAGTCAAACAGTAACTAGCAGAACGGTAACTTAGCCCAAATATCTTTATACCAGGATTTGTAATCTTTTAAATACATCAACTTGTTTCTTCTGACTGACGTTTTAGGAATATTTAGATTGGCATGACCAAAGTCCTGATTTGAATCCAATTCAGATTCTCTGGAGAGAGTTAAAGATTAGGGTGATGGCACAGAGGCCTCAAACCTTAAAGACTTTTTGGACTTGTGGTCAAAATACTAAAAAGAAACATACAAAATCCTGGTCCTTTAAATGCTGCAACACAATTAAGGATTTTTCTGTTGATTATCCAGAAGGATTAAAAAAGGTCCCTAAAAAATCAAACATGTCCCTTGTTTTTAATTATAGTTTTTACATTTTTAAAATCTTTATAGTCGTTTTACATTGTTTAGTTATCTTCTGTGGGATACTTGAAGTTTGTTTCTGGCAAGAAACAAACTTATCAAGCAAGAGGTTTGTTTCTTATCAGAAACCAGCTTTTTGGTTGAATAAAACCCATTTTAAGAAAAATCTCCCAGGGGAAATAATATTTTTGGGCTTACCTGTAGATGTTGTTGTCAACTTCTTCATCACACCTCAAAATCAGGAAAACAAAAAAAACAATTACCAAAAAGATTCTGCTACCGAGAATCAGTATTACTCAGTAGCAGTAACACTGATTCTGGATGATACTTGTAGTATTGATGACTCTTGATTTTGTTTTATTTTGAAGTTGCTATCCCCACGACCCGACCCAGGGATAAAGCGGAAGAAAATGGATGGATGGATGGATGGATCTTACTTTCACTTCGGTGTAAATTACTGTGCAATGTTGCACATATTTGTAAAGTAGAAGCATCCATCCATCCACTTTCTGTTCACACTTGTCCCTAATGGGGTCGAGAGGGTTGCTGGTGCCTATCTCCAGCTAAGTAGAAGCAATCAATTTAAAAAAATTCAATAAAAATGTGAAAAATGTGGATTCATGTGTATTTAATGTGCTTTACTCTGATACTCCTAAATAATGTGGGGAAAAAAAGTATAAGTATACCTTTTCCATGAGGGCCTTAGAGATGTTGGGGCAAATCAGAGAACAAACAATGACATCAAGACCAAGAAAAATCCCATACAGGTCAGGGATAAAGTTTTCAAGAAGTTTAAAGCAGCATTAGGTCATAAAACAATTTCCCAAGCTTTGATTATCTCACAGAGCAAAGTCCGTCCACCCATCATACAAAAATGTAAAGAGTATGACACAATTTAAAACCGACCAGATAAACGGACTAGCAAGGAGAACATTATTTAGAGAAGCCACCTAGAGGCCAATGGTAACTGCAGGAGCTGCTTAAATGCTCCGCTCAGGTGGTCAAATCTCTTATTAGGACGTCTATTTGGGATCGAAGGCATTGTTGAAAACAAGCCACAAGAAGTCCCATTTTAAAAAGAGATCTTATCTACAGCAGCTGGAACCAAAAGGACACTTTTTGGCCTAGAAACACTGGACACCACCCTTTAAGACACCATTCTCAGTTTGAAATCAGGTAGTGGCAGCATTATGATGTGGAGATTCTTTTGTTCAGTAGATTCGGTGAACTTGGTCAGAGTTGATGGGAAGATGGATCAAGCTATTTCAACTCTTGAAAAATACCTACATAAGGTATAACAACTACAATAACCTTGAGCTTCAAGTGGAGGTTCACCTTAATGAAGGTGTTAATATAAAAGTTAAATTTACCTTTAAGCGAGAAAAAAAATGATTGAGAACAACCACATGCATAAAACAAGAAGTTCAAATGCTAGAAAAACAAATGTATCCTTACTTGATTTCTGCAGCACTGATTTTCATTATTCCAGCCATGTTTAATAAAATGCTTTTCAAAAGCAAGAAGATAAGAGCACAGCGCCATTCTTCAACCCAATGTTTAAAAGCTTTGCTCTTGGCAGACTTCAAGCAAAAAACACACACAAACTTCAAGGGCAAAGAATATCAAAAGGGGCTTTCTGCTTGTGTGAAGTGTAGGGCAAGTATGGGAGGAATGGCGGGCGGGTGGGGGCTTCTATTCCCTACAGTGCCATCTAAGGAAGGTTCTGGGCCTGGCGAAGCCGTCTGAATGGATGGAATGTTTTGTTCAGACGTCCCAGAAGCACTTTTTTTCCACCACAAGATCTCAGTTTGTCTTTTCTTGTTCCAGATTCACTCAATTATCCTCAACTGCGCTAAACATTCCAGCACATTCTGAGGAGCCCCACATTCCATTTTCCACTCCAGCCAAGATGGCCAAACACTGCCCACCCTCTTCCCAATACCAGCACCTGCCCCCTGCTCAGCCCCCCTTCTTTTCCATCATTCTTGGTTCTGAATGGATAATGCTTATGTTTTTTTCCCCCTTTGAACAGAAGTGAGTTTTCTTACTTTTATTCCTCTATAACAGAGGATGGAGGGCTGAGTTCATTTCATTCATTTTAAATCCCGTCCTATGCATCGTTTGTTACTTTCCAGAAGATAGACTAGCTTTAAGATATTATTGTGTGAAAAACGTTATTCTGTCTAAATTTTCATCAAATTCCAATCCAGTTTTGACATACAAGTAACACAACACAAATCAATCATTTCCAATGATTGTGCCAGAGCAACTGGAAAATAAATCAATATTCAATTAACATCTGTCCTACTTTATGAAGATACATTTAAAGTCTTGTTACTATTTTACAGAAAAAGTTATGAAGTTGTTCTGCCACCAGAAACTGTCAAGAATAAAGTCGGGTGAATTAGAGGTTCTGATTTATCAGTGCCTTAAGATAAAATGTAAAGAACAAAAATTTGAGTTTTCCTTTTTGACTGACACAGCAATTGTAAATGTTTTTTGTTTTTTTTTAGCTGAGAAAATGCAAAAATGTTGAAGGGATATGAATTATTTTGCAAGGTGATGGCTTACTTATAAGGTGTGGATTTGTTAATGTTAGGGGCCGATCAGCTCGAGTTCTTGACGAATGGAAAGCAGCATCATGATGCTGAATTTTGGTATTTAGCATCACAGCTGACAGCACACATTCCTCATAGTGGGGCAATATGTGCTTTCCACACTAAAGTAAACTTGTCACCAAAGACTGAACAGGATTTTTTCCCCTTTTTCAATGCTACAAACCTCATCTGGCACATTCTTTTTAAAGAATTACAATAGTGATGATGGTTTGTGTGAAGCAACATTTTAAATTTGCTTATTTTGTGAGGGAACAGTTGAGCAGTACCATGTGTCAGGAGGGGACAGTAACTTAAACACACCCAAACATAATTACATTTTCTTTTCAATATCTAAGCAGAAAATCTGGATCTGTCACATTAGGAATGCATAAGAATACATTTTTTAAATGTCAACAATTTGGCTAAGTATATAGTAAGAAAAGCTGGGAAAAGTGCATTTTTGCTGCTTTAAACTCTACCAACATGATACAAGAAGAAAACATAAATAATATGAGCTAGAGATGTTATTATTCAATGTTTTATTGAGCTGTTTTAGTATTATTTGCTCCTGTAATACATATTTTCTGTCCGCATTTTAAAAATTGAATTCTATTTCTTTGAGGAGCACAACACTTTCTACTTCACTTATTCCCACACCTGCCTTTAATCAGGCATCAGGGATCAGGCATCTTTAGTCATCCCACAAAGAGTGTTTCTGAGGTAGGCAGGGTTGCACCAGGAACCAGGAAGCCTTCCTGATCCCTGGTTTTCCAACCATGTGACTGATATTATTGCTATATGATAAAAATGTTGTCCTAATTGATAAGCAGCAAAGATTGACCTGACCCGCATGATCATTTCCAAGCTGTGCATGGGCAGCTGTCTCTGGGAGTTTGTATTTGATTACTGCCTGTACAATCAGCTGTAAAATGATAAAAAAGAAACCCAGATTACTCTGACAGGATATGCAATCTGACCTGCAGGCATCAAGCTCTTTACTCCACTTTCTTTGGAAATCCCCATTCTTTTCAACTTAGTCATCACTTCTCAGAGATTTTTATGCATATTTTTCACTTTGATTATTTTGACAGTCAGTCAGAGTATGTAAGGCTTTTGGAATAAAACTCATTATCTGCTCTCTCTGTCATCTCAGTGCCACACAGCCATATGACAAGGTAACACATGTGCTGTGTAATATGCTTTTGTAAATAGTGTTTCATTTATTACTGGTATTTATTGTTGAAATAGTCCGTTTTAATGGCCCTTGTACAAACAAGATATCAACAGGGATCGTCTTGGATTGCATCTTAATCTTTGCAGAAAACTGTTTCATAAACAGATTCAGTAAAAATGGTCTGTACACATTAACTTCTGCCTTCTGTCAGTGTTTAAAGATCTGCGTTTCTTCAGCGCTTGACTCTGCTTTGATTGTTGGATTCACTCTGGCAGCCATTCTTAAGAGTGCCGACCATAATTTTTTGGACTTCCGGCTGTTCCATGTCCTGACACTGAAAGGATGTGTTGCTCATGCACAAAGTATTCTGCTTATGATATTTAATCCTGAAAACGCCACAGTGGAATCTATTGTCCAAACATGTGACATCGTCCTGTTCTGTTTCTCTGAATGCAGAGGCCGGTGGGCTGCTGGCCACAGACTTCCTCAGCATTGATTATGAGAGCTGCTGTCTTCTGAACTATGGGATGTGACAACAGGTTTCCATTACACTGAGATATAAGGAGTCACGCAATGTCTTGGATTGGGATGAACAGTGAATTTTCTTAAACGTGTCCTTTGGACACAGAGAAACTGCAAGGACCGGCACATTGAAGAACATTTAGGAATATTTAAAGATTGTCTCTTTGGTGTGATGTATAATTTATGAAGGTTCTCAAAAAGCCTGAATGGAAACTATTTTGTAACTGGGACAAAGAAACACACATTGGCCTTCAGGGATGTTTCCTGAATGTTATTTTTCCTTTGACGTACAATGAAAACACTGTTTCCTGTCACATTAACAAAGGGTCAGAAGCACAAACACGTAAACTCATTCACACCTCTTAAAATGTTTTCCTATTTTGTCACATTACAATGAAAAAACGCTGAGATATGAGATATGTGCTATTGTGATGCTTTGAGATAAACCAACACAAGGTTGTGCATAATTCTGAAGGCAAGGGAAAATAATATACGGTTGTCAAACGTTCTCACCATTAAAAAACTAAAAGATTTGGCATGAAATTGTTGTCAGTTTCATTTAATCTGACTGTCCTAAGTAAAATGCGGTAAATTAAATAACCTTCATAATCCATTGTCGGAAAGGTAACAAGACAACATGGTGTTGGCAGCATCATGTTGTGGGGGATGCCCTTCCTCTGCAAAGAAACAGGTCAAAGTTGTTGGAAAGATCAAACAATCTCAACATAAGTTAATTCAGAAAGACAACCTGTTTGAGATTTGTCTCTCACTTCACAATCATAAAATACTTTTCTGGCCCATTACATAAACTCACAATTTAAAAAAAAAAAAAATATATATATATATATATATCAAGACGATCTACTTTTGCAAAGTACTGTGAAATACTTTGTATAACAAGTGCGTTGCATTCCAGTCCAGCACAGCACGCCACACATGTGCTCAAAAGACACACCCCCTAACGGACTGCGTGCACTCACGCACACACGCACTCACTCACTCATAAGGCTGTTCATTGAGCGCAAACAGACATCAGCAGAGGGTTTATAGAACAACCACGAAGATGTGCCCTGCAAGTCCCAAAATAAAAAACACATCATCCTCCAAACTCAACCCGTCACATCACCATCTAGTGTCCTCAACTGGAAGTCTGAAAACTAGGAAAGGAAAAGAAAATCCAGCCTAAGACATTTTGCGCAGAGGGGGAAATGTTTCAATAATTTATTTTAACAAGTCACGATAGTATTGAATAATATTTCCATTTGATAAATTCTTTTTGAAAAAGAGATCAGATACATGTAAAGGAAAAGCTACTAACATATACTTAATACTGAACAGAGTAAAAAAAGAACATAGAAATAAAAAACGAACAAACTAAAAACCAAATCCAAACTCACCAGTGAGGCTCATCAGCCGTCTTGGTCGGCGCTGCATTTGAAGTAATTTAAAACAAATATAAAAGACTATATCAAGATAGAAATGGTAAAAGTTCATATTCTTATAAACGTTTTGGGAGTCTACCAGCTGTTTAAAGCATCATGTTGTTGCGTCTTTACGCACAGCTTTCCCATCTGGTTGAAAACTATCAATAAATCGGAATCGTTTCATGTAGCAGGGTCTTACTGAAACCCCCGAGGTAAAAGGTAGGCGAGTATTTTTCTGTACTCCCCACCACCAACATCATGTGGAAAGATGGACACACGAAAGGAGCAGATTTCTTCCCCACCCAGCAAAAAGTGGACAGTTTGTGTGAAAAGTCAGGAGAACCCAAGGAATGAGTGCAAAAAAAAAATAAAAAAAAGAATCTCCCTGCGTGGGGAACATATTTTACCAGCATTTAAGCTGTCAGGAATGCCGGCCAAAGAGGGAGAAATATGTCAATAATGTAGGCTACTGCCATACCAAATATGGCAATATTGTTACGTCTGAGCTCTTGGTGCGCATCTGGAAACGCTTAGACTTCTCTGAATAAAGGCACCGGAGAGCCAGAAATAGACGCTGTTAAACGTATTTCTGCCCACACCTTCAACACTAACAGAGAGAAAAACACATTTTTTACCTTAGACATGGTTTGCAACATTTGATAAAGATGAATGGATTCGATGTGCATAAACGATGCCACGGGATTATTCACTAATAGTAGCAAAATTAAGGTGAAACCAACACTTTTTTCACCCAGCTGCAGATTTGTTTAGATTTGAGTGGAACTTGTGTATATTATTTTACAGCGTCGTGTTTTTTCTTAATTTGGAGAACTAAATAAAAATATCAAAGTTTCACAGGGTAATCACACATCCTCGGAAGTATCTTAGGTAATCTGTTTGAGACGTGAAAAGCAAGAAGAGGAAGAAATGAAAGAGAGGATAAACAAGTTGAGAAAATATGGAAAAGAGTATTCAGATGGGATCCAAGAGGAAGGGGAATCTATCTGAACAAGAAAAAAAAAGAGAAAGGTATAGACAGGGTGGAGCTTAGGTCTTGGATGGAAAATGCGCCGAGAAACATTCCTGGCATAGTTTGGCCGACTTTCAGCGGGGACGACGTCAGCTTCCCATGAACCAATATAAGCGCGGAGGTGGCCAGACTGCAGCAGACAGCAACTGCTTTACTGAGAGCCTCATCTGCTCTAAACGAGCCTCTAACGCTACAAAGACTACCAGCAAACAAGAGAGACAAACGACCAAGACAGGGAATAGTACCGGGCGCAGACTTTTCACAAGGATTCCTCTTTACGCGCAAAGAAAATTTGTCCAAGATGCTGATGTCTACCATCTCTACTTTTTTCTTCCTCGTAAGCCATCACGTGGTGAGTTTTTATTCGTTATTTTTATTTTCACAGATACTGTTCAATTATTATGTTTGAGAAAAGAACAACTTGTTCTTTCCTTGAGATTTGAGGTCAAGATTTAAAGTCTAAATCAAGATATTTTTTTTCTGTCAACCGCGCAGGTCCTCTCCTCATCCTCCTCTTGCCCCTCCATGTGTGACTGTCCCTCGGAGATGCCCAAGTGCGCGCCTGGCGTGAGTGTGGTCCTGGACGGCTGCGGGTGCTGCAAGGTCTGCGCCAGGCAGCTGAATGAGGACTGCAGTCTGACCGAGCCCTGTGATCACACCAAAGGGCTGGAGTGTAACTTTGGGGCCAGTTTTGCTGCTGCTACAACTCGAGGCATCTGTCGTGGTATGTATTCAGACTACACTTGCTCTTTGAATTAGCCTGCAGTCTGTTTTCCCCTCTCTGTAAATGAGAGGAGTAGGAGCTAGGTGATTTCAACACTGTGGAATGCAAGTAGTCCAAACCTCAAAGCCCACTGTGGAGGGAGACTCCTCAGGCAGCCTGAATAATTTCTCAGTTGAACTGATCCTTATCTGGCAGCCATGTGATGTCTTTAGCAGACATCTATGAGAAGAGCGGGAAAGAATAACATTCCTTTCTTTCTGTTTTTCCCCCTCTTACAGCTAAATCAGAGGGCAGACCCTGTGAGTACAACAGCAGGATCTACCAGAATGGAGAGAGCTTCCAGCCCAACTGTAAACACCAATGCACATGCATTGATGGAGCAGTGGGATGCGTCCCGCTTTGTCCACAAGAGCTCTCTCTGCCCAATCTGGGCTGTGCCAATCCCAGGCTGGTGAAAGTTGCTGGCCAGTGCTGTGAAGAATGGGTGTGTAATGATGGCAAGGAGACCGACATCTTAGAAAAGATATTTGGCAAAGACATGCTGAGTGAAGAGCTGGAGAAAGACCTCACCAAGAAGAATGAGCTCATTGCAATTTTCAAAGGAGGACTCAAGTCCCTACCTGGTAAGAAATATTTCAGTCAATCTTTTCTAAATAGTTGTAGGTTCTATCTTAACATTTGAAGCATATAATGATTTGCTAATTTGGTTTATTTCTTTTGTTCTCAGCATTCAGAGCAGAACCTGAAGTCCACAGGTTTGACAGTCAAAAGTGCATCGTCCAAACCACACCTTGGTCCCATTGCTCCAAGAGCTGTGGAACCGGTATCTCCACCAGAGTCACCAACAACAACAGCGAGTGCAAGCTGGTCAAAGAGACACGAATCTGTGAAGTGCGCCCATGCACCCAGTCACCTTACTCCAGTCTGAAGGTAAGCTTGAGCCAACCACAACTGAATGATATAGAAATATGCGTGAAACAGAAAAATATCTTACTGCTGGTTCTGCGCACACAACTGATCGCCATCTTTTTTGTTCTCATCCCTCTGCAGAAAGGAAAGAAGTGCAGCAGAACCAAGAAGTCCAGCCAGCCAGTGAAGTTCAACTATGCTGGTTGCTCCAGCTTGAAGAAGTACCGGCCCAAATACTGCGGGGCCTGCGTGGATGGTCGCTGCTGCAGTCCCCACGACACCAGAACCATCCGTGTCAAGTTCCGCTGTGAGGACGGCGAGACCTTCCACAAGAACGTCATGATGATTGAGTCCTGCAAGTGCACTTACAACTGTCCACATGCCAACGAAGCCTCCTACCCTTTCTACCGCCTCTCCAATGACATCCACAAATTCAGAGACTGATTGGTGAAGAGGATCCAAACCCCTCAGTGAGAAATAGATCAGCTGCATCATTGGCAGCCAATGGCAGTCTAGATGACTGCAGGGGTGAAGGCAGACCATCAGCCAACTACCATCTTCTTGTTGTAACTAGATTCCCAAGGAATTGTGGACTTACATCATGAGGACTTAATGAAGTGCACTGTTTGCTGTGACTACATCAGCATTCTTAACATGAATTGCTTCATATTATTGGAGCTTTGAAAGTAGCTTCGTCATGGAGCAGGTTGTAATTACTAATTGTACATTTATGCTAGATGCTGATATCAATTCACTGTGTATATTTTGATCCTTTCTCCAACATGACCCAGACTGTAGACTTGTGTGTGTATATGTTGATATGCACACGCGCATCTTCAATTAGCATACCATGGTATATCTTAAAGAACAAGACAACGAAATGTAACTCGGCGACTTGTCTAACAGGCGCGTAGTTTCATTCCTTCCTGACGTGGGCATTATTGTTCATGTTTTGTGGCAGCTATTGATGTCCCTTCATGAAAAAAAGACAAGCGAAACATGTCAAAGGATGAATGTTTTTATTATTATTAATATTATTTATCTAATAAATGTAGCTACTTTATTTGGATATTAGGTGTAATACTGGAATAAATTGTAAAATGATTTAATTTTATATGCAACAATAAAACTGATTTATTTATGAAATATTACACTTGCCTCCTTTGGTTTATTGAAAGTTTGCTGTGGGATGGTAGAAACATTCAATGCCACCCCTTCAAAAAAACAAAAACACAATGCTCGCATGTGCAGAAGTGGGGGAGGATATCCAAAGAGGAACTCCTCAAGTTATGTCATTCTGTAAAGATTCTCAGGCAGACAAGGAGCAGGGTCACTGTGTTTTTATATAACCCAACCTTGGAGTCTCCCTCCACTGACTTTCTGTGCTTTGGAATGCCATTCTGCGGAGAGCTAGCTTGCTTTCACTTGATCTGCCCAAGCCATTCACTTGACTGATTCTGAGAAGGGTTCAGAGGGAGATTAAGTCCATGGGTAGCAATGAGTGCAGTAGTATGCCAAGAATCTTAAGTGCTGCTCTCAATGTGCTGGGATTAGACACCATGCAACATGGACAAAGACTATAATTGTGTACAATAGCCAGTATCTAATGAATGCATTCCATGTTTTATTTGTTCTCACACATAACAGCGTACCAAATTGACCCAATTCATTAGCAGCTGCCTTTAAACATGAGTTAGCTTCATTGGTCTATAGAAGCTCTTAAACTGCAGGGGTCTGCTAAACAATTGTAAACAGCCCTCAGGAGCAGACAAGGCTCAAGTCCCCCTTTTGGCTTTGGGTCAATTCACTCATTCGTCTATTTGTACTCCGATTTTGTGCCCACGTGCTGCTAGTCTATACCCATCCACTTGACCACTGCATATCAGTTTACTTTCTCATGTTGTAAAGTATTTTCATGAGAGATGTAGAAAAATCTTAAGTATATTTTGGTTTAACTTTTCTCATCCATATTTGGGTTTGTTGCCCCCTGAATTCAAATTGAAGTTACAGTTTGATCAACTGTAACTGAAGTTGTTCAGTCAACTACTTTACCTGCTACTTGTACATATCTATTTATTGGAGGAGAAAACACATCTCTTTACAATAGACTTTGATTATAGAAATTTTCCTTAAATTACTTTGTCAAAGCTGGCAGGAAATGTCACCCATTCCTTTCAGGTTTCAGATCAGCAGGCATTAGCAAATACTATCATGAGGACAAAACAAGGAGAAAACTAAAGATGGGGGGAAAATGGGATTGCTATGTGCTTATCTACTACCACAGCACTAGACCTAACTTCACACTGGAGCTGTATTCGTTATCATTTTATGGCCTTCAATATCCATGAAAACTGCATAATATAAACTTAATGATTAAAGAATACAACAACAAATCGCACAGAGGTGTTTTTATTTCTTCCCAGGTTTGATGTTTGTACCACCAGTGGGGTTTGAACTGACGCATACAGAGTACAGCTCAGGGGCAACGACACTGAAGGGTTTCTTTTCAGACCCAGGTAGAGGGAGCGGCTCAGGAATGCAGCAGTGGCTCAGAAAGCAGACATCCTGATGGGCGGCAGATGTTGGAAAATATTTCAGAGCAACATGTTCACTTTAGCTGGGAAAATTTTCCAAATTCGCCAAACACTCCAAGAACTCGCTTGTGTAAACCAAAAGCAATTTATCGCTCTGCGACAGTTAAGAACTTGTCTAGCTGACACTGTATGGCATCTTTGTTATCTTTCCTGCAAGGCTGCTGGCAGTAAATCTTGATCAAGTGTGTTTAATAAGAGACTGAGCAGGGCATAGCCTTTGATTGAGCTGAATGCCTCACAGGATGTACCAGCTGAGGTTTTACAGATTGCTTACATGAAAGGCTTCTGAGGTTTACCTAATCACAAAGATGTGTGGCTGCCCCCCTCGCAGCCAGGGTTTACAGTCAAAACACTTTCAGGGTGCCCTGTTTTTGCTCTGTCGCTTCCTGCAGGAGAAACTTTCCATCTTGTCTCAGAGACTTTGCCAACTGTCGTTCTATCTGGTTATCAGCAATTCTGATAACGGACTGTGGGGCACTCAGTTATGTAATGGTATATATAGGTTATGCGAGTGATGCTGTCTATCAACTATAAAATTCCTTTATGGCAGGCCTTCCTTCTGCATGTTCAGGGAGCCAAACAACTGGGTTTATTGCAAGGACAAAACTTCAAACAGAGCACAAATGTGAAAACTAACAGTCCTGGAAACACATAGGTGCTCCTGCAATTAAATAATTCCCCAGCTACCTTGTTCCTTAAACCCAATATGTGTTTATATGACAAACACATTTGCATTCAAGTTTCATCGAGAGCTACGTAATCTTGTGTGCAACCAGCAGCTAAGAGAACCGAGAGAGACCATTACAACATGCTGGATACTGCTAAAGGCTGATGTCAACAATTTTACAGTCCCCTAGACTATAACCTTCAGTTAATATTTACTGTTATACAGGCAGGAGGGAACGAGGGTTGGAAGGTAGTCACAAAACACAGAGGCAGCTTCTTGTTACATAAAGTACCATCTGCTGGTCAAAAGTTGAAACAGCATTCTGTTTTTAAACTGTGCATTGTAAAACATCTTGCATCAAGTAATCAGCTTCTGTGTCTTTAAAAGTTAACTTTCACTTTTTTAAACTAAATTAATAAATGGAGTAAAGTTTTCACAGGATTTGTGAGAAAGTTGTTGCAATGAGCCTGGACACATGGAGACATATGGATAGTGATGCAAGTCTTCTGTCACACCCATAGGATCTACAGCTGTAATTACATAAAAAAATATAACTGATGAGAAGTCTGGAAAGGGCAAATCTGTCCTCTCCTCCCAGGCTTTGGCCTGTTTGTGACTATAGCTAGATAACTACTTATTACTGCAGAAATTATTAGCTCAGATTCACTTATTGGGTGTCTTAAGACGTGGACACCATCAACCAAGCTTTTGTTACTCTTTTTGTTGGCAAGCACAGGCACACCAGATAAGTCCAACAATAAAAGATTTACTCTCTTAAAACTGTAAAGGAGAACTCTTTAGTGATTTGTTTTAATTGTCAACAGGGTTAAACATTATTCATATACACTCCAGAAGCCCACTTTAAAACCTTCACAGGTACATAACTGCTGACCAATACCTTAATTGCAATTCTTGTCTGAAATAGGTAAGAGTCATTGCTGGGAAATTTATTCTCATCATCGTTGATAGAGCTGACAAAGTCAAGTTTTCAAATTAAACAATAATTTAGTGCAATAATTAGTGCCGAAATTATCGGTGATGTACCTCAAGGTTCAGTTTTAGGACATTTTCTACTGATGTACAGTATATGTGGTTCCAGTTTTTTTATGAAATGCCTTCCTCCATCAGCTGCTTGACAATATGCAAACAGTGGTTACCTTGACAACTATATTCTGACAGATGAGAAACCCAAATTATTGTTCCAGATCATAAAATCATCTCAATTAAGTAGCATATTGGGGCCTTAGGATCCTGTGTCTTGTTGAATCTAAGGAATCTTTAGCTCCTAAGCATCACTCTTAACATTTTGTAAGAAACTCAACGTTTTAGATGAAGATGATAGCAAATCATAGATTTTTACTATTCAAGGTAAAGGTGGAGACTCCTTCACATTCTTTCATTTCATCATACCTTGATTATTGCAACAGTAATTATTATTTTTTTTTTAAAAAAACGAAGGGCTCCTTTACATGTGTAAAGTCACTGACACATATAAGGGGAGAAAATAATAAAAATAATCAGAATAATGAGAAGGATATTCTTTGATACAGTGTCATACTTTAAAATATTTGAAATACTGACAATATTTTTGATGCAGTAGTTTCGCTGCTTAACATCTTTTAAATTTAAAAAGATGTTAAGACTTAACATATTTTGCTTATTTGCTTATCAACTGTGGCTGAGCATTAATCATCTTATCTTCCTTGTCAATAGAGATAAAACAACATCTTAAGAGTATAAAGCTAAACTGATTTTGCTTCATGACTGTGAATCTGACATTTTATTATTCTTTTGCTTTTGTTAAAACATGTCAAATACTGACCTAAGTCTCCAGATTCTCAACATAAACTCCACAAATTAAAAAAAATATTACATTCTGCGTGAAAAACACTATCAGAGTTTTGTGTAATTGGTGAATTATAGCTCTGCAGCGAGAGACTGGCAGCCTTTCTATTTTGTTTTGGTCTCTTTAAATGCTAATGAGCTCCATTTTGACTCTCCTTTTGAAGTCTTGAAGGTATTGAATTCATGACCATGAATGAACCTTTAGATGTGGGCGTAGATTAGTAAAATCCCTGCACTGCCAGAGTCAATCATGCACAACTCACACTGTCAATCTCAGGCTCAGCCTTGCTTAGCCAACTTCAAAATGTTTGAATTTACATGGTGAGAGAAGAACTTAGGATTTTGGACAATCACTGTTTTTTTTTTTTTTTTCCATTTTCTCCAAGGGCAAGACCATACAAACAAAAACCAGGAGGATGACCGACTATTTTAGTCTGGTGATGCTACAAGTCAATCAACATGCAGAAGGTCTGTGTTTCTGAAACTGCTTATTATCTCGTTCTCTTTAGGCACATGTTACTTGGGGGAAGATGTCAGTCTTCAAGAAGAACAGTGACCTAGCTTCAGAGTCTAAAACAACGCTATTTGTTTTCCACACTTACTCTACTTATATGGTTTAAGGTTTAAGAGCCGCAAGGCCACCCAGAGAGTCAATGAAACATAGCACAGGTTTTACAGCTTTTTGTGAAAAACTGCTTGGATTTGAGTGATGATTCAATGTTAAGCTATCCCTGTGCACAAGATGCTTCCTCCAAATTTGACATTCTCCAGATGGTTAGGCATAGTAGCTCACAGACAGATAAATCAATGAGTGGAAGGCTGTAAGACTCATTGGATCAAGTTCAGTCAAAATGTCTTTCTTACTGAAAGAATCAGTATGAAAAAGCGATCTGAAGGGGAAGTGAACATTTTTAGCCAACAAAGAGTTGTCAACAGCGATAAGAAAAAAAAGAAATAGGTTGCATTTTGTGTATTTTTGCTTAGGCTGTATGATTGACACTGGGCAATGATAATGATCTGTTTGGGCTGAAGCATAGCAGTGGCATTTATTTTATTGAGAGAAAAAATTAATTCATTCAAGCAAACAAGACTAAAACGCTTTCAGATAGAATGCCCATCTATGTTTGATTCTGTTCAGAATCACACCGGGATAGGGATAAAGTCTGGACAGGTCACCAGCAGACTAAAGTAGTGAAACATAGAGCACAAAGGGACAAAACCTCCAAATGTACGAACAAACCATGCAAGCTTCACTCAGAAAGAGTCGAGACTTAACTCCAGGATCTATTTTTCTTTTAGGGAACAGTAGTAATCACTGTTCAGTCCTAATGTACAATGCCAGTCTTATGAAAAGTGTTGAAAATGTATGTAACATTTTATCTACTTCAGCAATTCATCTGAAAAAAGTGAAACTCAGATGTAATATTTCACAGACTGATATATTTCAAGCATTTATTTCTGTTACATTTGAAGATCACAGAATGTACAATAATGGGGATAACTTTACTGATAGCTGTAAATCAGTTGGCAACAGGAAGACTAGCATTAAAAAGTCATTAGCAAAGAAGCTGGAGGTACAAAAAGTGCTGGATTCATGCATAAAAATAAAAAGTTAACAGGAAGGTAAAATTGCAGTAGGAAAAATGTGCACAAGCAATGAAGACTAAGGAAAATCCTAGTCTTCATAAAGCAAAAGGTTTTGAGAGACTTCCAGTCATTGTTTCAAGAGCCACCACACACAGACATATGCAGAACAAGGCCTACAACTGTCACATTTCTTTTATTAAGCCATTCCTGGACCAGGAATTTGCCAGCACGACATGACAACCGTCCATACTGCCAAAAGTGCAAATACCTGCTGTAATGACCTAGGTATCTGACACATTTACTACATGTCCCTTAAACATCTTTCTGATTTACTTAATCTTTCTATAGTTGGTCATATGCTTTAGTTTAAACATTGCTTCACTTAATATCCTGGGGTTGTTTGTGATCGAATTATGTTGCAGTTTACATTGAAACATTTGTTTTTAAAGCTAACACATGAATGTTTCTTGTTTCTCCTGTTGCAATTTATTAAATAAATTAAATCCATCCATCCATCCATTTTCTAACACCCTTGTTCCTAATGGGGTTGGGGGTCGGGGGGTAAGGTGCAAGGTAAATTTCTGGTACATTACTTTTGTTTCTTTTGCACTCACCACTTTAGTTATTGCAGCCAGAGCAGGTGTATGGGAGGGACTGGCCCAGCATTTCTTGTTTAAATTGATGAATAAAAAATAAAGAGATCGTGCAAACGCCTCTTTGAACAGTAGCGCGTTCAGCCGGGATTTAAAGACAGACAGCGTGTCAGAGAGTCCTTTGAGTGGGGAATGTGGACGTTTATTTTAAATAGTAGAATGCTTTATGTCCACAAGGCGCATTCACAAAGCGGGTGGAAGGAAGACTGCAGCTGGACCGCACGGCTCTTTGTTTTTTTTGCTCAGATCTCCAGGATGATCAGTCTGAGCAATCTAAACGCTCATAAACCATCATCAACATTTCCCAGCAGCTCAGTATGATCTCTGATCAATCGCTCCCTCTGAATCCTTCCATTGGCGATGTGCTCCATCAGAGCCAAAGCGCTCCACAATTACATGGCTCACCTTTGCGCAGCTACGTATATACTTGTGATTGCATAAACACCTTGATCACTTTAAAAATAATCAAACCTGTTGATTATTTTTAATCAGCAGGTTTGAGTTAATCTGCTGATCTAACTCTGTTTTCTTCTTTTAGTGCGAATGAAATGACCCCATAGATGCATTTCAGGCGCTTCAGCGCACGGACCAATACGTTTCATCTTTATGAGACAAAAACTGAGAAAAAGTACTATTTACATTTGAGCGAGGTTTTCACATACTTTTATTTTCTTTATTTTGTGTGCGTGTTAGCTTATTGTCTGAGGATAAATGCGGTTCAGTGTCATTGTTGATGTTTAAACATTAAAATATTAAAATCATGAAAAACATTGGGTTTGATGCTTCTTGGTCTAGATAACACCGAATGTAGTCAGATTTCAGTGTTTTTAGGTGAGTTTTGATGCTTTGTAGTTTGATATTGTCCACAGAAAAAGTTTGCGTGGATTCCACACATTTTCACGCCAGTGAAAAAGTGTGTGTATATTGATGCAAACTTTGACGCAAAGTTCATTTTTATACATGCCGACTTGTGTGTAAAATATGGCGTCGCACATTTTTTGTGCGCAAGCACGCTTTATGCATGAGGCCCCTGAAGAGGACCAGGTCAATAGACCAATACTTCTAATAGAAGTTGGTAGGTCCAGGTTAGAATAACATTTTGGCGGTTTAACATATTTAGTTGAGTAGATGAGTGTAAATTAGGTGAGTAACCTTATTCCTGTTTCTTTGTGACATATTTTCTAATGGTACAAACTAAATTTAATGAAGTTTGTTGCCAACTCTGTATAACACCAGTAAGAATTTGGCTACTGTGACGCTATGATGTCAGAAACCAAGATGGCAAAGAATAAAATTTACCAGGAGGAACATTGCACGGTCTGCTGATGCTGATTTCTTATCACCTTTCTTGCCACTCTCACTATGCTACCTCACAGTTTCACTGTGTTTGATTGACAAGTAATGTCAGCAATAAAACAAGAAATGTTCAATAATGCAGACAAGGGGAAGGCTTGTATTAAGGCAACCTTAAGGCACCTCTGATGCTTTCATACCACACCACATGAACCTGGTAATTCATGCAAGATGAGCTCAAGTAAGTACTGAGTGAGTATACGGTACAGACTGTAGTATGTAGTATGACCTTATACTGTACTGTACAGTATAAGGTCATACTATTCAGTAAGTCCATATTTATCAATTAAAGACAAATGTTCTTATTGTTCTAAAGCATACTCTAGTAACCACTGGGCAAAATGTGTCTTTTCTAAAATAAGACTAAGACTCTGCATAATGAGATAATGCCAACCAGCACATTATAACATTTCTTGGAGTGACAGTAAACAATATAAGTGCTCATTATTATTTACATCAGGCTGAATGTTTTTTAAAACCTTAAAACGCTGCATGGAAATGTTCCGTTTAGTTATAAACCTTGCTCCCAAACATTTACTGTGACTCTTAGTTTAGACTCATATTTGTGAAAATTAGGGATAAACCATTTTTTGGAAACTTTTTTTTATTTTTTTTATTTCACCCTTAGTTAACTAATCTATTGTTTAGGCCACCAAAGTAAATTCATACCCTCGTAGCTGCCTTTATAGCAACCCGTTCTGCACACTGCAAAATTGTGCCCTAACCACCAAATTAAGGCAAATTAAGTGAAAACCAATTTCAGAAAGTTCAAAGCATAATTAAGTTAAACTGAGACATTATTTCCAACACTTACATAATCAAAAGACTATAAACAGCTCTGGATTACTTTTAACAGCAAACAGAAAAAAAAAAGCTTTTGTGTGGTCTCATTGAGTCATTTTATGGACACAGAAAGTTAAAAGATCTGATAAAATAAAGCGTGTAGTAATTCAACAAAGTTGTAAAAAAAATGGAGAAACAGATGTACAGGCATCACAGATTAGAACATTATCCTTTCATCAGGCTGCTGATGTATGATATCAGTTTTTAAATAGATAAGTCACTTTTTACAGAAGAGTTTTGAAACTTGATGGACAACAGATTTAACTATAATCAAATAAAGATGTATGTGAAGAAACTTTCTCATAAATAGCAGTTGATGTTGTGAGAACTGCCAAGGTGTGGTATAGGGTGGCCTAAAATTGTTATAGCCCAGCTATTTAAAAAAAGGAAAAAAAAAGAAACAATCAAAATTACATAAACACAGTCTTGCATATAATACTCTTATTTTCATATATGCAAAGCCACAGCCAACTCACAGTTTTGCAGTGGCTGGTGTTGACAGGCAGTTCTTTCAGCAGACCCAGGTTGTTTTCAAGCTGTTGCTAAACCGGCTAAATCCTTACATTTTAATAACTTCTTTCAAGCAAAAATTACAATTTCGATTTACACTGTGGGAGGCTTATTAAACAAAGCTACAGGAAGGTGGACTTTGTTACCTTCTGCAATTTTGATAAAAAAAAAAAAAAATAAGAGTAAAACCACAAACCTTAGCATATTTTTGGGGATAATTTTATATGACAGTAAATTACAATGTAATATAATTGTGGAGTGGAAGGAAAATAACAACACTGTTATCATTAATAATAATAATAATAATAATAAAAAAACTTGGCTTCATTTATTGATCCTTACTTAACCTCCTTTATAGCTGCCAGTCCTATTCACCTGCTTCACTCATCAAAAGGCGGACTGGGGTTTTCTTACATCATAGAGAAATCAAGCACTTTCCAAACATTGAAAACACCTTATTGACATTCAATCACTTTCAAGAACTGCAAGGTCTTGTACAAACCTTTCTTTTCCCCAGTCTGGAGCCCTTTAGTCACTGTATTAGCTTGATCCATTTGACCTGTTCCTGGTGGATAAATGCATCCCTACAACATGATGATGCCACTGCCATGTTTCACTGTGGAGGTGGTGGCCTGGACATGCTTCATGTTTCAACACATCTGTATCAAATAGATAGTTTGGCAGACTTCTGCAAAACTAGGTGACATTTTAAGGAGGTAATTTAGTTGTGTTGTTAACATAAAATCTGCAGGGCACCCGCCCTTCGGGGACGGAACCGGACACTTTTAGTTTAGGTTGATGTTTTGTGGTAATTGTTTGTCATATGGTGTTTTCCAACCTAGGCTGTGGATCTGAGTCAGTTCACAGATGTGAGCTCAACGCGACTGCAAAAGGGTGGAAAATGCATCACCTCAGGCCAGGCATCAAAGAGAACCCCATCCATCGCGGATGTCGTCAAAAAGAGGTTAGCAGGGGTTTTAAAAACACGTCCATAAAAACTGCCCCTGTGACGGCCTGCAGTGACAGGCATTACTGGCAGCCTGTTGCCATAATAAGCTAACATTAGCTAAGAAAAGGTTACATAGAGGCTCCACATGCGCAAGTACATTCACACTGGAAGACACCCAGAGGTGTCGGAAAAGTGAACATGTCAACATTAACTTTTATTAGTAAATGGAAAAGGGAGCCTAATAATGTTAGTGAAGCGGACACCGAGGGGATGCTAGGAACTTCAAAGAGCACAGAGGGTTATTTTTGGCATCTTGTCTTAGTTTTCACTTAAAAAGAATCAGGAGGGACATGTTACCTAATGAATGCTAAGCAGAATGGAATCTCTTTAATCTTTAAAAAGGCATTTTTCTTTCTTTGAGGTTTATTAGCACCTTCTTTCATGACAACATAACATTTCTAAGAAAATTTATGGCTTTGTATGATATTTTGTTGCTTATAACTTGAACATGAACACATTTGGACTTCAAAACAATTACTTCAAAGAACAATTTTATTTGAGAAAACATTTTAAAACACATGATTCTGAATCTAATAATGTACTTGTTCTTTCTTTTTAACACAGTCTGTATGAATGAATCGAGTAAAGGCATATTTTGGTTACTCCTTGCCAAATCTGCTTCGTCACCCAGTTTAACAGCATCCTCTCTACCATCATTCCATCTGACAGCTGTCCGAAGCAGCAGCTGAGTCATTTCCAACCTGAATGTGATGAGTCAGAACACACTCTGTTTCATCAACGGGATTCTTCTCGGTCACCGTGACTTCAGCACTTTCTCTACAAGTTGAGGCATCACCAGGAAGGTAGTTGCTTAAACACTGATCCCTGCTGCTAGTTTCCTCCTCTTCATCACTGCTGTCTACAATCTCTCCTTCCTCTTGTTCTTCCTCTCCTGTGCCCCTCTTGGCCTTTTTCTGCAGCGGTGGTTCCGTTTCAGGAGTTAAGTCTTGGGTTCTTGTGTGAATGTTTGCTTCCTGCGTAGCGCAAGACCCTTGAATTGGTTGTAGATCTTGGGCCCCCTCTTCCTCTGTCTGCTCTTCTGAAACACACCTCATTGCAGAACTTGTTCGGGCTGATGCAGGTTCAGCTGAAACAATATGAGCCAACTTTTCAATAACAATGGTTTTTATGTTAACTGGATACAGAGCAGATTCTTGCCTGGTCATGTGTACAGATGATCAATGATCTCCATAAGGAACATAAACTTGGAGCACAACTGAAGTTTAATCAAAGGAGCAGTCTTATGCAAAATCAACTTTTTTGAGCTTTACATCATGTTGGAATACTATTCCCTCATCAAAAACATACCTGGAGTGTTGCCTTGATTCTTTCATTCATGTTTCAGAAATCCTTTCCTCTCCCATAGCAACTATGCAGATGTCCAAAATGCCTGGTTGGACCTAGCACCACCTTCAAGGTGCAGCTGCTCCCTTGAGCTGCAGTGTCTAAGCTACTGAGCTTCTGACTCACAGAGAACCCCATTCCACTCCTTCAGACTAGCCAGTAGCAATTAGCAAACACCTTGTGGAACTGAGAATCTGCTGAGCTCATTATATAAGCTACTTCTCAGTTCATTGCTGGTAAAATGTTGTTAAAGGATTAATAGAGAAGCCATGTTGTGATGACTTCCTGGAGGCGGAGTTTCAGAAAGAGCTGGAGTTTTTAAAGCAACAGACGCCCAATTTCAAGGCGTTGAATCAGGAAGTAAAATGTATTTTAAGTCATATTTGGCATATACTGTATAGCATTTTTATAACAACTAAAAGTAACAGTTACTTGACTATGCTGTAAAATGACACTATGTGCCTGTAAAACATGTAATACTGCCCCTTTAACAGAATGCGTTAATAAAAAAAAGTAGTAGAATGAATAGTTTTAAAATAATGACAAAATTAGAGGTATACTGATTGCAGTCTTCTGGCTGATCACTGATCTTTGAAAAGCCTGACTAGCCAATTCCAATTTCAGCCAATTTTGTTTTTTTGTTTAAGAAGTTGCTAAATAGACCAACAAAGTCTCAAAGTTAGCAACAGTGACTACTGTTGACCTCGCATGTGAAGAAATGGGTCGGAGGGCGGGTTTGTCAGTCAGGCCTCACCCACAGCAGAACAAAACGGGACAGTGGCTGATTATCAGACCTTTATTTAAGTAGGTATAAGATCAGTTGATAATTACTTATTATTTAATTTCCCTTTGGGATCAATAAAGTATATTTTAATTAAATTTAAGTATCGGCCAATTGTTGATCCAATTTATCGGTGCACAATGTCATTGCGTTCGGGTCACAATGAAATCTTACTTGAGCTTAATTGCCAGTGCAAAAGGGCATAAACAGTGGATGAGATCTAGTTAGTCTGAATAAGCAAACTTTCTTATACAGAATCTAAAATGTACTTTTTGTAGCAAAATTGGCTGTTCTAAGTATTAGCTAACTCACTAGCATAATTTGGTTTGGCAAAGTTTATTGCACTTTGTTGAAGAAATTAGATTAATAATTTATCACTTTCTGTTTTGTGGATAACCAACAAAATGCTTGGACTTAATGAAGTATCGCTACTCTCACTTGAGTAAAGTTTCTGTATTCTCTACCCACTGAATGAAAAACAAACATCTTTCACCCCCAAAAAACATGTTTGGTGAATTTTTAACCAAAGATTCACCAGACACACACCTTTGTTAGTTTCATAAGTTTTTTGATGAAAGAAACAGATTTTGAAAAGAAATATTTTGTCTGATTCTGTAATTTTTTTGGTACATGTATGAATTACAGGGATGCTCCGATCAGGATTTTTGCTGCCGATTCCGATCATCCATGATGATGATTGGTGATCTCTGCCGATCACCAATCACTGCTGATTGCCTGCAATGGCTGTTAATTTTTTGCTTTATTTATAAATGTCACTATGTTATCTGGCAAAATGGAAAGATTATCTGGCAATAAATTCACCTAATTTAGACATACTAGACATATATTAATGCAGATCTAAAATCTTTTTTTTTTTGAAGTTACATGCTACAGCTTTAAGCAGATGTTTGGTGTGAGAGTTCACTGTCTGTGGGGGTTGAGTGGCGCTCTGTCTGTGAAATATTACTTGCGCACTGCGGCAATCCAAAAGCGAGAGCAGATCCCAGGGTCTTACATCGCCAGCTCGAAGACTTGAATTATTTTTCAGATTATTCATTTAGCTTTCTGACCGTGATGCTAATCCGGGTGAGTGTTGGTAGTTGTGCGCTGCTTTATCTGCTATCTGGCCGCTCCAGATGTCCTTTCTTCCTGCATTGAGCCTCGATATAGCCAAACTCCGTCAAGCGCTTGTTTTTTAAATATCATATTAGATTAGTTGTGTCGATGCATTTTGACGTGTTTCAACCTTGAGGTAATTTTTCACCGCAAACGTCTCCATTCACTCTCAGAGCGTTACAGTTTCACACGACAGGATTTGTCGCAGCGCGCTTGCAGCTTGCTTGCTCCTCTTTTGCAGCCACAAAAGAGGAGATGGCTGCACACGCAGCCTGCGAAGTGAGATACATGTGATCGGTTTTGGTGATCGGCAACAAGAGACAGTAATCGGCAATCACTGTCTCTTGTTGCCGATCACCAATCATACACTTTTTCACGGAAATCGGCCGATTATGATTGGTGACCGATCGATCGGCACACTACTGTCATTTTGATCCTTAAAATACCAACATTTCAACCCAGTTTATTCACAGGCATCTTTTACGTGCTGAATGCAGATACAGGTTGAATTCTGTTTATACACTGCCAGTCGTTCAGCAAGAATCTATCCTCTGCCACAGTATCTGACTGTGTGTTATCACTTCCTGCCCTGCTTCCCTGAGCTTGGCATGGGTAATTATCAGGATGTTTCTATGGCAAAGTTTATAGGGAAACAACATGGTACCAAGGGCTTATCACTGAAAACACACTCTCGGACTAAAATTACCTCATTTGTCATTTGGACAGTTTGTTCTGACAGCATAATGAAACGAGGCTTGAGTTCTACTTTAGAACCACAAAATTGAACTGCTCTACACACAATTTGCTTCCCATGTGCAGACCTGAGAAGAAACCCATCAATGAGCGTCCATTTTCATGGAATGTAGCAGTATTTTCACGCGACTGACACCTGTAGACTTTAAAACACTTCAGGGGCAGAAAATGAGGGGAAACAAAGACCGATATCCTGTTTTCTCCTTCTTAGAGCTCATGAAGTCACAGTCGAATAAGCAAGCTGTGTTTGATCTTCTCTTTGGCTACTGTTTCTGTCGAGGCTAAGCTGGTGTGCTTGATCCTGAGCAGAGCACACTAATTTCCGCTGGGTTAACGCGTTACCATAGAGAAAAATAAGGGAACAGAGTGTTTCAGAGCCTCAGCTGGAGAAAGCGGGACATGATACAATGGGGTTGGAATCGGCAGAGCCGAGAGAGTTTGGTGTTTTGGGACTGCTCTGGGTCTTGACTCATGTTGGACTGTACGAATTCCATTTGTTTAGACTTAACTGTATCAAAATCTATATCCCTATTAAAAACTGCCACTGAGTCTTAATCCAAATGCAGCTGTGGATAAATGTGTTTTTCATCAACCAAAGTTTGAATCAAATATATGACTTGGGATTTGGTTACCTGGTCCTTTGAGTGGGTAGTCCTTCCAGTGATCTCTGAGAACAACATGCAGTACAGGATACTCGATGATTGTTTTATAACTCAGATTATCCCTGAGGCTTTTCTCAATGTCCAACTCGTGGTACCTATGTCAGATCACAGGGAGAATCAAGCAAAACAAAGACATGATTACAACGTAATATCATTACAGAATGCCAGGTAAATTATATGATCACAAGACGCAGAAGGCACAGCTTTTTTTTAAGCTATTGCTGACAATAATCAAAGGATTAATAGATAATTAAGATCTGAGTTTTCAACAGCCAAATGAATATCATTTTCTGGCATCATATATTGACAGATGCAGTATTTGGCCAAGACTTAGCAGCATCACTAAGGCACATGGGGCAGCACTCCCCACCCTTGTGCAACCATCTGCAGAAGATGACATCAATGATTGCCTCAGTCAAGAAATTTCATAAATCACAGGACGAAACGGTTCGCTGAATAAATAGGAGGCATGCTCTAATTTAGGATGTATTATATATGTCAGGGATGGAGGGCTCAGGACCGGTCTCGAGCTGTTATTTCCTGGTCTTGGTCTTGGAGGGTGCGGCCTCCATCTTGGTCTTGGTCTCCAAAGAACTGGCCTTGACTCCAAGTCTGATTTGACAAATCTTCATTACTTTCTTACTGGTTTTCTAAATTAAACTATTGTACAATGTCAGTCCATTAATTCAGTTTAGAGATTGTGCATCAAAATGTGGCTGCATTTGAAATATTAGCTTATTTTGACATTCATTAGATTAATACTTTGGTATTTTGGTAGAGCAATTAGATGTTTTTACATTAATTTTTATATTTTGTTCATGGCCCCCTCCAAAAAAATTTTGTTATAAATGATTCAGCCTCGATCATAGTCTTGGAGTAGTCTAGGAAAAACGAGTCTTGACTACATCCCTGCTACAAATATCTATATGTCTACCTATTTAATCACTTAAACATTTGTGAAAGTAATGTACAAGTATAGAAAAGATTTTGAACATCCTGCTTGTTTTGTTCAATGACACAATTACCCATGGAACATCCCACTTCTAAAGTCAGTCCAAAAGCTTTATTAGAACAAGCCCATAAATGAAATTTCACTGGAAAAGGAGCTTAAAAGAAACTGCCCTCCAAAAGAAAACAATTTCCCTGAATAGGCCATGTCAAATGAGTACAAACAGCTGATGTAGATTTAAAAACATCTGGAAATTGTCAAATTGCCAAAGTGGCATTATTAACATAACGTAAACATGTGCAGTTTATCCAGCAATAATAACACTGTTTTCCATCCATGTAACAAAATTAAAAAGCATAAAGTTTCAAAATTACTGCTTGGTGTGTAAAAAGTAAAAGTAGCAAGCAAAAGCAGAAACTTATACTTAGAATGTGCTTACGGGGCGCCCATTATGTCCATGACATTTAGTTTATGGGTAAAAATCTAACGAATACAAACAAAAAAAATTTAATACATTTCTTTATACATCCTTGTTTGTAAACAACTATAAAAGAAAGCAGATTTTTCCTCCCTGTGGTGTCAATGAGATTATTAAACCTCTGTCCACTTCCACATACAAAGCTGTGCAGCTCTGCCAAGAACATGCACACATCTGGTGTCTATATAACGTTCTCTCAATGAACAGAAGACTCAGCTAATGCTCTCTTACGGGGGAGTTTTTGTTGTTTTCTCCACCGTTCTGCTCAAACCCTTGTAAAATAAAAAGGAAGAAACAAATCAACCTTTCTTTTATTATTATTTTTACTATACTGAATAAATACAAATCGAAAGTTGTTCACAAGCTGGTACCTGGTGAGACAGGGCAGATGTAAAAACCTACTTATGTTCCGGTTTAAAAGGTAATTACACGTAACCAGTTCAGAAAGTGTAACATGTTAAATGGGGGAGATTGTTGTAACAAATCCCATTTCCACGGTCAACTTGGTGTACTAATGTACTCAGGAATAAGAACATAACATTCTGGGTATTCTGATTCGGAAACAGTGTCTCTTCCTGGAAAATCTCTACAGGATGGCACTAAAAAAGTCTTCCCACACCTGTTCCCAAATAATGGAGCTCAACCAGCCTGATTTGATCTGGCTGTATCTGGGATCTTGTTCTTGGTGCCACAGTCCATAGGTAAGATTTGGGATGGACTTGCACCAGTTAATTGAGAGCTTTACTTTCTTCACAGTAGTCATAAAAGATGCCACACAGTCAACATTTGAAACCAGTAAACATTTTATATTTGAGTCTATCACTGCACCCAGATTTTGAGCCTGATCAGTAATTTCTAGTTGTAATGACTGAACTCTTGATTGATCACAACTCTTGTGGTCCAAAAACAATAATTTCAGTTTTGTTTCTGCTCAGTTGAAAAAAGGCAATGCACATCCACACATTTATCTATTCTAAGAACCGGTTCAGTGCTTGGCTCTGTAACTTTGGGATACCATACCCTTGACTTCTGTACACTCTGATGTGAAGTTACAGAAGTTAGTTATAGAAACACAAAGAAGTCCCTGTTCTTTTGGTAAGACTGGAGCCAGTCAAGTATTTACTGTACCAGAGAGTCTTTCCCAGCTCTCCAGTTGCTTCAATAATATGCAACAGCCAACAGTGCCAATGCTGCACTGAGATTCAGCAGTACCAGCACTGTGGTTCTTCTATAGTCTGTCTTTATGTGGATATCATTGAACACTTAGACTAGGGGAGTCTCAGTAGTGTGGTGAAGACGGAAACCAGACTGAAAGATGTCAAAGCAGTTGGTCCTGTTCAGTTGTTACACATCTCCTTTCCAGCATTAACCGGGAGCTTAGGAAGTGTTTTTATTTTGTATTTCGTACACATTTTGAAAGAGGTCTGACAGTCTTGTAGAGGATTGTATTTTCCTAAACTCCATGTGGGACTTTCATACTTCTACAAATCCAAAAATTATCTTGAGAAAATTATATATTTTTCCAGGCTGTTCAAACATGCACAATAAACCTGTCCTTACACCTTTATTTCATCCTTATTACCAGCAGCAGCTCTTTAAGCAAACCTATAAAAATTTAGTTCACTGATGTTCAGGAAAAGAGTGACAGAAACTAGTTTCAATAATCCAAGCAGAATCATGCTTTTCATGTGTGACCTAAACACATAACTTAATGGAATATTATCTCCTGTAAATGTAGAACAATTTCAATAACAACACCACACGATCATATCAGGAGACACGAGGAAGCATCTGTTAAGCAGAAATAAATACAGGCTTTGGGACAAGATGGGCAACAGCTGATGAGCAAGGTCCGAAAAAGGTTGGCCACAAATATGTAAGAGAAGGCTCAGCTTACAAGGGACAAAAACATCCCTGTCTCACAGGGCATTGGCATAAGCAAAAAAAAAACAAACAAAGTACAGACAGGTGTTTCCTTTTTCAGCCAGAAATGTAAAAACAACTTGTGTAAATCTGACACATCAGGAGGCATGGATGCCTGGCTGGCTGAGAGGAAAAGCAGAAGTCCAGGGAAAAAGGGAGAGGGCATCCTCTGGATCACAGCAGTGGAATAAAATAAAATAAAAAAAACAAACATGAAAAAAATTACATAAACAAATATCCAGGAAAGTGTGAATGGTACTTTTGATGTGCTTGCCTTCTTTTCCAGTAAGAGGATGCTGCTAACACAGCTATGTTTAGTTAAGCACAAGAACTTCTTTCTTGGATATTTCTCGAAGTCGTTCAACAACAACATGCAGTCATGCCCTTTGTGGTGAATAACCTCCTAGAAGCCGTTACCACCAGTATCCATGACTTCATTAAATCAGCAGCTCAAGAAAAATTAAGAGTTTTCTTCATGGAAAGCAGTTTTCCAGAAGAACTGGCCCATTTGGTTGCAAAAGGTTTTAGACTTGTTTTGGACGAGATGTCACTCTGCAGCACCCCAACTTCAAATTAGAGGTGTAATCAGTGGCCAAACCTTCTTATGTAACTACGCAGAGTTAATGTAAGATAATTCCCATGATGTTCATTTTAATGTGGTCCATTAATATTCATTACTAACTCAATTTGCTGTTATTCAACCGCTTGCTGATAGATACTAAGGTGGGGCAGGAAAGGGTTGTAGTCATCCAAAGTAAGAAGAAAAAGGGCAAGAATGATTTATAACCCTTAGTGACTCACTACTGTAGACTTAAGCCGACACACACTAAGAGTTCTTTCCAGACTTGCTGTCCAACACTGATGACAAAAACAAGGCTAACAGCTATAGAAATCTATAGAGATCTTGTCTGCACGGTGACATTCTTGTATCTCTCTAAATGTGTATGTTTTGCAGTCTCTCAAGCAAAAGAACTTGAGAAGAATTGCTGTAATTATATGTAGTGAAATGAGTTTTATACTGGAACAGGCTAAAAGGATGCTCAGAGTCAAAGAAGCCAAAACTCCAAAAGCAACATAAAAACACTGATTGCAAATGTACTGAGAGACCAAGACCTTAATTTTGGAGACATGTCCTGTGGTATGATGGCACTAACGTTGAAGCAGATCACTGAGATAATCTTGTGAAAGGATCCCCAAAAACCCTTATTAATGTAACACAGTTTAAAAGGCTATTCTATGTTTTGTTAAGGAAATGTCAAGTTCTGAATTTCAAGAAGTTACAAAAATGTTTTGAAAAAGAAACGCTACCTACTCTCCTTTCTTAACATATGGGTATCATACATCTAAGAAAAACCGAGCAGATATTCATAACCACTGTTTATTTCTACCTTGCTGCTGTTTGTGTTTTTTGGGATAGGCCAGCCATGTGGGAATGTGGCAGTAATATTTTAGGGCATATCTACTTTACACCACAGGATGGCAAAATTTAAGCGGTTTTCAGTCACTCTGTGTATCTCCAGCCAGGATGTCGACTAATGCTGGACATGCCTCCAGCTGGTGGGATTTTATCCCTTAAATACTCTGAACTGCATTGTCTTCAAAGGATGCATAACAGTTTTCTCAAGAAATAAAAACATGGCTTTCATATTAAAGGGTTGGCATAGCAATTTAATGAAACGGCATGTAATTTTTCATGATAGAGATGAGCTTTTAATGACTGTTTTTATAACAGTAACATTGTAAAGGTGCAGCATAAGACCAGGATTTTGTTCTCAAGTGTTAACACAAGCAAGCAAAACATGACAGTCTGACAGCCTGTGCTAAATCTTGGCAAATACCTACACTCATCTTTCAATCATTTCTTTAACTATGCTGTCAGGAAATATAATTTATAGCTTGGAAATAGGAGTGCAGCCCAGCCCACCAGGCCAAACAAAAGAAGCAAGTATCTGTGCGTATTATAAGGATGAAAAATGGGATGGGAGGTTGCATGACGTTTCATTTGGGCCAAGAATAATGGTTATGAACATTTTATGATCATCAGTCACTCTGAGACAAAACGGAAATGGAAAGCAGAGAAAGAGGCTAAAATTGGGCAAGGTAATTGGATGTCGTAATCGCCATACTCTCATTTTTTAATCTGCTCAGAAAAGCAAGAAATCAAGCTGCTCACACAAGACAGAAACTGTGAAGATTTGTAGACAATGTAAGGGAAGTGGATTTCGGATAAAGATAAAGCACATCCATCCTGGAATCTCACCAAAAAAAGGCAAGAAAATAGAACCTGATGCTGTTAAACCCTTCTTGCCAAAGCTCTGCGTAGGTTTGGTGGAATTTACAAGGCAGTGATATCATCTTCATAAACTGCGTATTTTGATTTCAAGCATACTGAGTAAATCACTCAAGATTAGTAAGATCGATCAAATGGTCACACCGTACACAGTGTGGTCACACGAAAGGGCGTGAGTTGAGTGATGTGACTCTAGGATGTTTTCTGAGGTGGTTAAAAGGCTCCGGAAATTATTTGAAAACAACAAACATGCAGTGACTTAAAAAACAGCTTCAAAGTTTTTGTAGACAAGTTAAATAATTGTAGCTGCATACTAAATTGCAAGAAATACTTACAAAACGCGTAGCATTATGATTAAGGACAAAAAACATCTTTCATAATAATAATAAAAAAATTAATCTAAGTACACCAAAAAGGAAAACATACAAAAAGTGGAAAAATGTCTCACCTCACAGAGTTAGCCTTTCTCCCCTCTGCTTTCATGAAAACTTTCACATGTTCAAATTGATGATGCACATACATCTTCAATCTGAAATAGAAACTCACAATCATACAAAAACTTCAGTAACTGTAAAAAAATTATCTCCATTTGAGATTTATTCTAAAAATTAAAAAACAACAAAAGCATACAATTTAGACTGATGTGACCTTTTTCATATAGTCACAGAAATGGAGAAAAACACAAAGTGTTGACTGAGCACAGCAAAGAAGAAACCTAAACACACTCTAATATCCTGACCGATATTTCCAAGGCTGGGAATTCAGGTTCCAAACAAAGAGGGAATTTCCCTCTTAAAGACAGTTTACACACACTGGAGTGTACTACTTGTGCCCTCAGCTAGACATCGTAAGCTCAGTTTACCATAAACAACTTTTTTGTTGCTTTTCACTTAATGTTTTCTCCAAGCTCTACTCTGCTTCACTCCCTGTCCCTCCTGAACTTCATCAGAAGGTATGCTAAGCCTTATTTAACTCTTGGAGAGTTAACTTTGACTGAAAGGTTTAAAGAACACGACATTATAAATACTATACTTCTATACTATTTGAGGTTTTACAAAGTAAACTTGCCAGCTCCTTAAACACCATTGATAATTTCAATAAATAAATGTTACATTTATGTATCTGTGGTTTGTATTAAAATATTAGCATTTATGGGCCCCTCAAGCCCCGGGGGCCTGATGGAGCCGCTGACTTAATTTGGATTAAACAGAAGTGCAAATATTTGATATTAATTTTAATTGTATGTTTTGATTTGTTGTTTTTAAGGCTAGTTGTGGATTTAAATAGTGTTTCACTGGCGTTTTCCCGTAACATATAGTTACCCAGAGATATTTTTACATTTCCTGTGACCTTAACATTTTTTAATACAAAAACATGGTGGACCGCCTCGACGCCCCGACCACCGGGCTTAGCAAGTTTTCAGTGGGAAACCCTGAACGTCCAATTGTAAATCTTTTGGTAAAAGAAAAAAAAATTGCTCTGATCCCTAACTTTGTTCTAAATTTAGATAGATCTTCAAACCTCCATTCCTTTCATAGATATAGGAAAATTTACCAAATTGAATCTATTTTTGGGCACTGACGGCATTACAGTTTGGTTTTAAACATTTACCTTTCACAGTATGAGCGCTGGTAAGGTTTTTTATTGAAATCCTTTAGCAAAAGACTCTGGAAGCTTTGTGAATTGTGTACTTTTACAGCAGCATTTCACACTGTGGACCACAGTACTCTCAGCTTTTGTTTGGAACAACATGTTGGATTTAAGGTGTGCCACTGGATTGGCTTCATTATTATTGAAGTGATAGACCATTTAGTGCTAATACAGAAATTTGTCTGTCCACCTCAGCCTCTCTTTCTTGTGGGGTTCCTCAGGTATCAATTATTGGTCCAATTCTTTTTTCTTTACACATGCTTCCTTTGGGTCTATTCTTGGAAAATATTGCATCTCCTTCCACTGCTACTACTAGATGACTACCCGATTTACCTTCTTCTAACACCTTGACCCCTCTAACAACTTCCTAGCTCTAAATTTTTTGAGCCTCAATGAAAGCAAAACAGAGGTTATTTTACTAAGATCATTTCTAGTTGTATTTCAGACTGGGGCATGACATGTTACGTTTGTTCCATTAATTTGTACCCTATAATTCTTGGAGCCATTTAGCCTTGTTTTTGAGATGTTTTAGTTTACTTCATGATTTCAGACTGATTCGATTTCAGTGTTTTGACTCCAAGGGTCTGTTAGTAATCACGCAGAGGTGTGGCCAGTGAAATTGAACTAAGCTTTCCAAAGAAATGTGGTTAGTCATAGTTGAATCATAACTTAACAAGGTAGAGCTAGGGTTGATTTGGATAGCTTTTTTTGTATTCCTTATGTATATTTTCTTTTTCTGTTATTATCAAGACTTGGATTAGAACTTGGATTAGATCTTGATTAGATTACATTTGTTCCATAAATTTTCTGCTGAAGCTTGAGGATTATTCAAGCCAAAGTAACATTTCAAAGCCTGTAATCTCACTGTTAAGCTTTGGCATCTGTCATGGCAAATTCACTTTACACAATATGATGACATTTAGAATCTATATCAAGGGGAAAAGTGCTTGAAGTAAAAAAAAGAGTTGAGTGATGTAGAAATTATGTTGGAAAATTTGATTGAAAACATTGGCAATTCCATGAGATTAATATTCATTATTGTAAAAAAAAAAAATCCAAAGAATTAAGAAAGAAAAGCTGAAATCTCACTTTTGACGAGTTACAGGATCAGACTCTGTGGGGTGAATATAAGCAGTCAAGATCTGGATCAAGGTCTGGCTGTCAGACACCCTAGAAGAAAAAAATGTGAGGTGAAAAAAGAATTTGAGTTAAACAATGTCAAAATTAAATCAAATCACAGTCATATCATAATCAACATTATTGTATTGTAACATCTGAGAAACAAACCAGAAATATGTCATTTTAAAGTATAACTTACCTCCTCTGACTGAACTCTGAGCTGCTCTGAGGAAATATGAGCTTCAGATACCACAAGAATTTCTTTTCCCTAAATAGAATGCAGAAAATATAAATTAATTTAAAAAAAAAAAAAAATCTTGTTGCCTGCTTTTGGGAAACCACCACAAAATGTTAATATAAACGCAACTTCCCATATTTAAATTGTAGTACTCAAATGATTAGGCCAAAATCTGTCCTGAACAACACAAGCTTCTGCTTCTGTTTGAAAATTGAACAAAATGGCCTAATGTATATCACAGAATATTGAGTTCTTTAAGAGCTATACTTTAGCATGTAAAGATGGACAGAGTTTAGTTGTCATGGTATTTAGGAAAAAAAACTCCTCTAAGCATGTTCAAGTTGTCCGCAACAGCCAAAAAAATATACTTTATAAATGTTTTCAATTGACAACAAGACAGGGTTATGTTATTTTTAATAACTCTCTTAATACTATGTTAAACTACTCCAGATAGCATAAAAATACACAAGATTTAAATATTAAAAAGACAACACCGAAAGTTTATTTTGCCACATAGACTGAAAAGACTAAATGTTTCTGGTTCAAATAAAGCAGCAAGTTCTTCTTTTCAGTGTGACAATCCAATTACTACATATGCTGAACATAACTACAAGGACTTGATTGACCAAAGCCACAGAATTTACTATATTTAAAGATGAAGCTGGTTCATCAACCATTTTCTTTGGCAAAGTATACAGAGCAAGGCCTTGCATGAAATCCATGAGATGGAGATCAAGCACAACCTCAGAAAGATGAAAAAGTATAATTGTATGCCACATACAAGGGCTTGTTATTACGGCTTCACTACTCTCTAAGAAAGACTCAGAGCATAGCTTAGAGCTTTCGTTTGATCTGAGATATTTGTTTCTGTAGCTCTTTTTATTCATTAAATTTCTGCACACTCACTTTGTAGAGGTATCAACCTTGTTTGAGTTGGAAGAGAAATGTGGTCTCCTGTTAGAAACAAGTTCAAGCCTAAAATGAGATCAATAAATTGTCTTTGAAGCTGCCATTATTTTTTCAACTAGCAAAGATGAATCCAAGAATTCCACTTTTGGATTGGTGGAGTGGTGAAACAAACATGCCTGCAAAATATTTTCTAACATCTCTGAGTAGAAAATCCACAGGGCGATGAAATTATCTTTTTTTTACTTTATTTATTTTTTTCTAATGATGGAAGGGCAGCTGGTAACCAGAATGGGCCATATTTTAGCATGATCGACTAAATAACGATGAACCTATCGGACACTTAAAAATAAAAAAAAATTCTCATCAGTGAACACATCATATTAAGCACCAGTCAGGTTGCTCTAACTACACTCTTCAGTGATGATGTTACTGAGTGAAAAGTCAAAAAGTTGTTTATTTTAAGTATCAGTGAGGTGAGTTATCATCCCAAAGATGTCCAATCAGGCTGACAAGCATTTCTAGTCCAAAGTTGATTCCCCATCTCTTTATGAATCTTGCTCTGTGCCCTGATGTGCAGCCATGTTGGGACAGGAAGAGACCATGCTTAAACTATTCCCACTAAGTTGAGAGCATGAAATTTTTCAAAATGTCTTGTTGTGTAGAAGATATAAGTTTGATGCACTTTACATTCCTTGCCCACATTGAGATTCAGATGACACTGGCTTCATGCAAAAGCTTTAATACTGAAGGGAACATTATATTGATTGGAAATAAATAATATGATTAGGTAACAATAGGCTCATCTCAACCAAATATGGATCACAAAATTTAACAGTAATATCGCAGTTGCACATCTTCCTGACATGTTACAGTTCAACTCAAGTTTATTTAAATACACGCCTGAGTGCAACAACTTATCTAAGTTCTAAATCAATTTCAGCTGCAGCAGACCACAGAGACTAGTACCACAGAGTTAAAATCCAATTCCACTCAATTAGGTCAAGGGATGTCTAAAAAGTCAATTAGTAAAAAGTTATCAGTCTAGGAAAACCAGCTCTACTCTTTATCTTTATGCAATTTCTTATACAGTGTAAGCAGAGAGCAACAGTGTAGGAGAACAGATACCTTCTAATGAAAAAAAAATGGAAAAAAAAACTTTAAATAGAAAAATATTGGAAAAAAATAACAGTAATATTTCATGAGCTCTTACACTTAAATAGCTTTGATATTTATTTATGGATTTAGAACACAGCGTTCCTTCAGAGTGGGCTTCTGGACAGGCAGGGAGAAAGATTGTGTGTTTAAAATACTCAACGAAAGGTGTTTATCAGTATTTTGTTGTAATGAAAGGGAGATGTTTGCAAGAAGAGTAGCAGTCGGCATGTTAGGAGTGTAAACAAGGTTAGGGTGAAGGGACTGCCTTTCCTGTTCCAGGAGATATGGAACAACATCCACTTCTTAGGAACTGGAATAAATATGTTTGCTTTGTTTCAGCAGAATTTCACCCTTAAGTGCACGTCTCCAGATGCAAATGTTTGTACATGCAAATACATACAGGGGGTGGAGCAGCAGGTGTGATGAAACCATTATTCTGTCATTACCTCAAATGGAAACTATGTCTTTCCTTGGAAAAGGGACTTGCCCAAAGAAGCTTCCAATCACTTCAGGTAAGGCCACAATGCATTCCTGGGGTAAGCACCATCACTCATTGGTGGGAAAAAAAATAGAAGGAAAGGAAGCAGCATAAAAACTGAAAACAGAAGCCTCAAAAACACAGGTTTGCATTCCAGAGGTCACACTGCAGAGTTCATCCACAGAATATGAACTCTAAATGATAGTCAGGGAATACACTATTAGGGTATAAATGTGTAACAGGTCAATAATGCACACTGGAAAAATGCCTGTCAGAAAAAAAGGCTTTTGAACTATGCAGAGATTATGATGAAAGGGCTACAATTCTTATCAATAAGCTGTCTGCTACCTAACACTGCCGGGATTTAACAACATTTTTGCTTTAGAGGGATTATTCTTCAAACAGAAACTAAGTCTTTCTGAATGAATACGGATTGTTACAAGACCAAAAAAAAGTTTTGAAGAATGTAAACAAATAGCATTAATGCAATACACGTGTTCAAGAAGTAGACTTGATCTTTTTAAATCTTTGTTAAAGCTCTGACTGAGCTACAGCCTTCTCCAACTCCCCAACACCCTTTTTAAAATCCCAGGTTGTTGTGATGTAATCCATTGAGGCAGTGATATGTTCTTTCAAAACCTTTTTTCCCAAAAGTAATGCATATCCTGTCTGATACAATGCAACTGTAAAAGACCCAAATGAATTAGAAAGACAATTTGTAAAACTATATACTGTAAGTTGCAACAAACTGGCTGCAAATGTGAACATTCTTAACATCTGGTCATTGCTTCCTTTACCAAAAGATAAAACAACATCATTATACAAGGTTATTGGTGTGGTACAAAAATAATCCACAACATTATATAAACCATGTATCAAATTCAAGGCCAATGGGCCAAATTTGAACCCCACACAACTACTTAACAAGGCCCTTAAGCACAATATTTTTTTTATTTTTATCTTTTTTTTAAGGTTTTTATTGGCTCTAGTGGCCTTTATTTTTTTGATAGTTAATTGACAGGAAAGTGGGTAATGAGAGAAGGGGGAAGACATGAGGCAAAGGTCACCAGGCCGGGAATCGAACCTGCGACAGCCGCGTCGAGGACTAAGGCCTCCTTATGTGGGTTGTGCTTAACCACTGCGCCACCACAGCACATCCCCAATATTTTTAATCTATATATATAAAAAACAGATTTCTAACTTTCCAAAGAGACACAAGGGAATTATAGTCCGTCTCTTCTGGCTCTGTAATTTTCCAATTTAGATGCAATAGTCTGACGTTGATAACACTTGATAGAATGATAAACATATTTGATGTGTATTGCTGATTTTAACAATGGAACCTGACAAAATGCAATGGCTTTTTCTGGTTTTCACAATTGTTGACTGTATGTGTATAGAGTGTTTTAATGTTTTCATGATGCAAAGCACTTTGAGCTGCCTTGCTGCTGAAATGTGCTATACAAATAAACTTGATTGTTTCTGAAAAGTTATTTTCAAAAACAATCACTAGGCTTCATGAGATCTGCATACCACAGTCACCAATATTTCCATAAATAACTAATTAAATAAAACCATATGTAAAACAAACAAACAGATAAATGATAAAAGTCATATTCTCATCCATGTTTCTTTTATGTTTTTGGCTTGTTTCCTCCTCTGGGTTTTTCCCCTTTTGTTTTCCCTCACTCAATCTCCTGAGCTCCCGTTGACTCTGGCTCCTACTCAGCTCCGCCCTCCGACTGTTTTATGCTAGATGTTTGTGCAAGACTCTGACATGACTTTGAGATCTGCTCCTAACTGACTTCTGAACTGTAAAAAGCAGTTTTTAATCACCAATCTCTAAAACTAGCTGGCCATTAAAAACCTAGAATTAAATGTGTGCATTGTAAAATGTGTTTATGATAGAATAGATCATTTTGGAAACAAAAAGCAATGAATAGTAAACTTTAGTTTATACCCAGAGGTCAAATCATAAACCATCCTGACTGATATAACATGTTATGAAAGGTAATTTTATACAAAAATGGTCAAACGTTTTGGCAGCAATGCAAACACTGTATTTTCCCAGCTTTGTTGCTCTGGTTTCCCTGACAGCTAATGTTTGATTAATGAGAACAGTGATTAAATATGCATTAAATCCACAACAGGAAGCCTATTTTCTAAAACTTTGTTTTAATAGATTGTTAGCCATAAAAATGAAGTAGCAGAAGACAACAATAAAATCCTATCACTTTAATTTAAAAAATGTTTGCTTCAAACCTGGTAATATCATTATCTTGTTAGCAAAAGGATTCAATCATTGCATTGCTCAAGCAAGGACACAGTTGCTAAGATGTTTGCACATGAAAGGACAGCTTCCTGCACCTACATGCAGTAGAAGGTGAGAAGTTCAGCAACATTAAAGAAGGTTTTAGTGTATTCTGGAGTGTCCAGCAAAAGCTGGGAACATCCTCCCCAAGTTCAATCAGTTTGCAACAAATCAGTTTGCAACCAAACCACTTCTTGTTCAACATTGGCAGCAGGTGGGTGTTAGTGCAGATGTGCTCAGACTAATGCTAAGATTATTAAGTAATCTATTCTTGTGACAAGAATAGACAGCTGACAGTTTATTTCTTTATGAATCCCAGACCTTAGTTAGTTATATTAGAAATATTTTTTCTAGAAATAGCATAGTAATCAACACAATCAGTCCTGTCGGAAAGCTACAACTAAGATATCAGTCCAACAACAAATTCAAATCTACCTGCAGGTGTTAATGATCTAATTAGAGCTGGATCCTGAAATGAGCGAGGGGAAAAGAAAAGGAAACAGCTCTGGGAGTGCTCATTAGCGAAAGGGGACAAAAACAAAATGCTAGTCATAGGAGGAGTTCAACTTTCCCAGAAAATTGATGACACTGCTTGACACTTGTAATAGGTCATCCTTAATCAGGCCCAAACTAAATTACTGGTCAGTGCTTCTGTCAAACTGACTGATTACAGACCACCAATACAGCCTCCGAACAGGGATTTTTTCATGATTCTTGCATAATGAAAAACGCTACAAAGTGCACAGTGTGACCCCACTTTGAGGGGGCTCCACAACCTAAGGGTCAAAGTAGATCTACTTCTTCTCTGCATAGAAAGATGTCAGTTGACGTGGTTCAAGCATCTGGTCAGGGTGCCACTTGGGCATGACTCATGGAAGGAGACCCACATGAAGACGAAAAACACTTTGGGATCCCCAAGAATCCCAAAGTGTTTCTTGGGGACAGAGGGATGTCTGGGGTTGCCCCTGTAGTCTGTTGACCCATCAACCTGATCTTTGATGTGCAGAAGACAATGGATGGATGTGAAAAAGGTCAAACTGAAAAATTTACTTTAAAGTTCATACATAAGCCTGTGAATCTTTTGAGGTTTTTTTTAGTTATTACTTGCTATACCATAAAAGCATATTGGTCACAGAGAGAGAATGAACCACCACTTTAAAAACTTTGGAGGATAATCAGTTGTATTTAGCCATGACCTCACAAGTTTTATCCAGTGTTACAGAGAAGATACATGTTGTTAGAATCCAATGACGATAGCTTTTGGTCTTGTCGTCAAGTGGAGATTATCCAGAGGCCCTGGACAGGAAATTTCTGTCCTCAGGGCCAGTTTTATGTTTGTTTTAGTTGTTACCCTGTTCTAACACATCTAATTAAAAGACACTTATTAGCAAACACCTGCACAAGAAAAAGAGTCAGAGATTATGTTTTTTATTACATTGACACGATTTTTAAACTTTGTTCTTTTAGGTATGTTGAACTAAGAACAAATTCTGTTAAAGTTTAGTGAGCCAACTACAGTTGGTGCCAGAAACCATCTAAGAAATAAAGCAGACTCAGACGAAGATGAATGAGTTCATTAACAAGAGCACACAATGTTGATTAAATAAGTAATTGGAGTCACTTGTGCCATCATCACTTTAACAGAATGCCTGACTGGTAATCTGGCAATCAAGAGCTGAAATCCATCTGGCTGGATTAAAGATGGGACAGATCCAATAAGAATGGAACTAAATGCGCAAGTCTGTGCTTTCCTCTTCTCTAAAGCACATGCCAGGATGTTGGTGGAACTGGGTGCTACTAGAAAAACATGGTGGGATTTGAGGACTTTTGCTGAAAAAAAAAAGCAAAAGGCAAAAGGAGAAATTAAAGCAATATGTGGACCAAAGGCTTATCCATTGGTGTAGTGTAGATAAGTTACTCCTTGGTGAGTCTTCTGTTCCAGAAAAGGTATAAAAATACCAATTGGTACAAAATGTAAGGATATAGATATTGAGAAGAAGAATATTTAGGTATCTGTTGTGGGAAATTACCAAAATGTTTTTTTTAATGAAGCAGACACTCTGCCGACTTATAGAATGTGGTTTAAAACTTTAATTTTTAAATAAAGCTGACAGAGTGGCGTAGGTTATCCTAAGCCATTTCTTTGGCTACACTGCTATAGCTTTGGGCTTCCTGAAGATATTAATGTCACTTTATGAATTCATTGCAATTCATATTTCCTTTAACTTTGTGCTTTGTCCATGTTTCTCTTAAAAAGAAAGTATGCCTAGTCCAGTGCCATTGTGTTTCGCTGTCTCCCCTTCCTGGATTGTACCACTGACAAAGTTATTGCTGCCATAACTATTTGTAACCTTTTCATTTTTTCTTTTGCACAGAAAGTAATGGTGGCACATAGATTCTGTGCAACATCAACTGAGCTATCAGACCCATTAACATTGTGAACACCAACTCTAATAAACATGTTTAAAGCTGGTTTGAGCTGAATTGGGATGCGTTTGAGATATCTGTTGTAAATTGACACTACAGAGAAATACTAAGTTGAACTGAACTCAAGTAAAAGAACTCAAGTCGGCATATTTTTTGCCGACAAAAAATATGAAAACAGAGGAAATTTATTTTTACATAACATTTGTATCAATTTTACAATAATTCTAATGAAATTGTCAAAGTAAATGTTCAGAAAAGATATCTGAAGAGAAAGTATTTCTGATGCTCAAGTTTGGAAGATTTTTAATTCAACTTTCTGCTAAACAGAGCGCATAGGAAAATTCCTGATTAACTCAGTTTGAGCATCATTCAGACTGTAGTCAATAAGCCAATTATAATGGCTAGGTTTGACGAAACTACTACTTGTAAGTCTGATGCAAGATTTGCCTCCAACAGCAGCTAAAAGAGACTCTGCCCTGCATCAGCCAACAAGAGTCAAAATATTGTCTGCTGGAGCTTAAGAACACTGTTTAAAGTTCAACTGAGTGTTTGGAAAGCAGAGGTCGTAACACACATGAGGGTGAGCTCACGTTGATTGATGCGCTATTGATAGCGCACCAATCTGGGGGAGAAATATGATTTTCTACGCTTTAATCAATTTGCACAGTCATCCATCACATTGAATCATTCAGATGCCATGAAAGTAAAAAAAAAATCTGTGATGAATGTCAAAACTAAACTAAAGGCTTTTCTAAAACTGCATTAATTGGTCTAATGGAGGTGCCAAAATTATAGTTTGGCTGTTACAATATGCATGTGAGCCTTCACAGCTTGCCCATTGCAAGGGATAATTGCAAATCTGTGATATTTTCACTATGCTTGACAGTATTGCCAAACAGCCATATTTACCATCATACACACTACCTTGCTGGAAATTTAAAACATGTAAGGCACACTAGTGAAGTCTTTGTACTTGCATGTTTTTTTTTTTTGTGGGTTTTTTTTTGGCTTATATAATGGTATTTCCATTGCAAATAAGGGAGTCATGCCATGATGTCAATGCCAGCAAGTGTCTTGAGCAACAAATGTCCATTTAATGATGCAATGTGATTTAAATTGACTTGAGCTTTGGTGAAAGTTTGACAAATTACACTAGCAACCACATATTAGGCATGGCATAAGGTTTAGAGAGGATGCACTGGATTCTCAAATGATTCTTGAATGTGTGCAGGATCAGGATAATGTGATTCTTACATTTGCTTTGTCATTTAGATCTTTACAGACTAAAGTACAGCTAACTTGTTTTCATCTTGATCTGGTGATTCTGATCCTACATAAACATACAAGCCTTTGTTGCACTTAACTCTGTATTTAGCATTTTACCATGTATTGCATGTACTAAGGATGTAACAAAAAATACATTTGTGACTGGACTTTTAATCAGGCCAACAAAACTTTTGCAGAATTTACACTCTGTGTGGCTCATTCTCAATGTAGCCTTTATTCAGTCAGACTCTAGAGGGCAGTCTTGGGTGCCTATGTGAACTGTATCATGTATAAAAGTTAAAACAAACAAAAGAAAACACAGTTGTATTTGAAACATGGCGACACTCTTGAGTGTGCTGGTGGAATTTTTGTCTTTATGGGCTGAACCATTAAGATGTCTATCTTTAAAAACCTCTGCTTGTCCACCATGTTTTTCCGAACGCAACTGTCAGCATAGTCACAAAATTTCGGAGGTGTGGAAAATTTGGTCCACACGAAGGGGTGTGGTTGCCGACATGATGTAATGATAGACGCGTCAAGCATCATTAAAGCTTAACACTGACAACCTCCTCCCACATGGTATGATGTTGGTACTGGTTTTGATTTAAATATTTATTGACAGTTCACAGAAAACAGGCTGTTTCAGGCTTTGGTACTTATACTAAATGAATAAACTATTTAACAGATAGTAGATAGGAGCTTTTCTGTCACAAATTTTCAGCTGAAATAGAAATAGCTATCATTTCTTCTTAATGGAGCTGTAGGGGAAAAAGGAAAAATATTGTGATGACACTTCAATACTTTGAAGAAAAAAGTTAATCTTCAAATGGAGTAAAGCTCTATTTTCCTCCACTTCTATCAACAAAATACTAAGTTTTACAGTGTGGTGTTCTTCAACACCTGTCAATAACTGGAAACAAATTAATTCTCCTCTGACCCTCAAAGGCTGGTTAATTGGGCCTGATTTCCAATATATAGTAAAATAATATGCCAGCCACAAAAACCTCACCAGCTCATATTGCTAATTATCTCAAGTTATTATAGAAATATGCTCAGTTATTACCCACAGTTACTGCTGCTGGAATGTGTTGTCGAGTCCACTCAGGCTGTCTACGAGGAAAATGTCCAGCCATGCCAGGCTGAGGCAGAAAAAAAGAAAACATAATTCCACCCTAACACAACTACTCCCAATGTTCTGCCAAATGCCAGCGATTATATACTTACCCTCCAAAAGGCTGAACTGGGAGCCAGTCTGTGACTTTTTGTAAATCTTGGTGTGGTTTGTACAATCTTCTTAAAGTTAGATGCTGGCAAAAACTAAAAGCAATAGCAGCTGCATTGTCATCATATAACATTTAATCAAGGACACAAACTCACATACACACACAATCGCCAGGCATGAAAGCCCTCCAGTCAGCTGTTTGTCAGTAATGATCCTCTTCTGGCAGCAGCAGTATGTAGCATGAGTATGTCGCTAACCAGCTGCAGTCACACAGCTCCCACATCTGCTTCTTATATTATGTACTTGGTACATTCTGAAGCACATTCTCACATGATCCCAGGCTAATAATTGTCTACCTTTCCATCCCAGACTGGATGTTCATTTGCTGGCCTGTGAATGAAACACCTTTGTTGAAAAGAACTTCTGTCAGACATTGTGAGATTAAGCAGACTAAACAAACAGCTGGGTACCAAAGCCTCCTCAGATTCCAGTTCAATAAAAGTAATTATGCTTATTTTGTTTCTGCTTGTGTGATTATGGCACCTTCAAGCATTTTCCTGGTGGCAAACTTTTATGAAAAACCAAAACTTCAAGGGGATCCCACAATTACTTTCTGCCACATTCATCAATCTACTGAATTAGGAAAAAATATGGAGCAGATGGAGCTGGAATCTGTTACTAGACCCTGAAGTAAAGTTTCAAAAGTCAAGAGCGAATCAGTATTCTGAAGTAAGAAAGATGGTAAAAGGTAAAGCAGCAGGGTAAAATCTCCTGGAAAGACGAAACATACTTTTTTCACAGGCACTTCTGATTATTCTTGACATTCCAGACATATAAAACTTTAAGATGAAGTTCTATAACTACTCTTATTCCATTTTCCCAATTGAGAATAACAATAAAAAGGCCCAGCCTTAAATAAACCAGTAAGAAGAGTGGTAGAAGTCTGCTGGTGAGAAAGAAAGTGGATCGCTGATAAAAAAATTAGGAAGTTAGAAATGAAGAAATCTGTGAATGTGAACTCAACAATGAGACTCAATGACTGAATTACAACTTGACATAAGTGAATCTTTCCATGAAACATGCTTAAAATTACCCAGCAATTCTACTCAAGCTTTGAAGACGTTACAAAAATACCATTATACAAGTTTATGGATTGAAAAGAACATTCACCTAAAAATATAGACAATAACAGGAGAAAAACAATAAAAGTGAAGAGCTGTTTTGTTCTAATGTATTTACCAAACTTTTGGTTTTAACTAAAACACCATGTCTTCAAAATTATTGCAATTAACAAGAGTGTTCCTTGAGTCAATACCAAGAAAAACAATCTGCTCATCCGATGCTGCACCAGTTTACAACTGTTCTCTTAAATAATGTACTGGTCCCCTTCACGGGTCTTGGCACCCATCTCATCCTGCCTAACATACACAAACCTAATTGGGGTTTATATTTGTAGACCCTTAAGTAGAAAAACATTCACACTCATTTGTTCATCTTAAATCACATTGCCATAGCAACTTTCAAAAATACTTCCACATACTGCATGTTTTCCTAATATCGTGCAGCTTCAATCTGCAATTCAAAGCTTTGCAAAAAACAGAAAACAGTCACAACATTTTTTAAAATACAATTTTAACAACTATTCACAAAATATTTTAAAATACACTACTTGCTCAACTCAAGCTGCTGACACTTGATGTGTTTACCTAACAATTCATAACAGCTGCACTCAAAGTGATTATGCTGCTGTAGTTTAAGAATTCAGACCTTTTGTAATATGCACACCTTCAAACATTTGGTCTATTTAATAAACCTGGGGTTTCTTTTGCAGCCCAAGCATTTTTTATAATAGAATATACAATAACAAAAAAATAAATAAATTGGATGCTGCAACTCAGGCCTATGACAAATGACCTGCAATGCTTGCTGTGCTCATCAGGGTAGGAGGTCAACACAAACAGCTAATTTTATGAAGCAAAAAAAAGCTTTTTCTGTAAGCTTATTCTTCACAAGAATCTCTGGAACCACGTTGAAGCCGAGTCAAATTAAAATACAAAGCACACATGCTAGCTTTAACTGAGCAGTAAAGCTAACAGGTCTGAAGGAACACGGTGACAAAAAGATGTCAGTTTATTCAAGTCTGTATATGTTGAGTCATTAATACCTTAAGAAACAAATTATAAAGCTTACAGTGTCCGAGGTGGTACACTGTCATAGTAGCTTTTATTAGCTGGTTAACTCTGTATGGGAAGCAGCATATTAATACTGCCCTGCAGTAACTGTGGATGGGGTGACATATCAGCTGCTATGAAGAAATATGGATAAGAGAGAAGCCTTGAAAGACCCTGTTGAAGCAGCTCTGTTGGAAAGAGACCATGTTATACTCATTTAATGCAATTTGTGATTTTACTACCTTGTAAAGCTACTGGTTTTAAGTATATATATAAAACACTAATTATATTCACTGCAATTTTGCATAGGATTAGTATCTGCAAATGCCTGATCTAAAATGACTGATCAGTATGAAGGACAAATCCTACATTTACCAGTGACATTGATAACCTTTAGCACAACTTCAAACTTCTGAAATAAAAAAATTGGGGGAAGAAATGGCTCAACTCTAAGCATTTTAATTTAAACATATTGACAGAAATATACTGTTGTCTTTGATCTCATAGTCTTCACAACATCACACGGGGTAAGGCTGGTTATTAAAGCTCACATCTGTCCTTTACAGTGCTCACTAAAATGACAGTTAACAGAAAGTAAATTGAATCTAGTATTTTAAAGCAAATAAATGCGTTTTACAGGCCAAGCATGCCTACAAGAATGAACTAATATCAACTAATAACATCAATCATTGCTTAATTACCCCAGCTGGTGTATAATTTCAGACATGGAAAAAGCAGCTCACAAAAGAGTGCTAAACAAAGTACAGTCGGCACCAACGACTTAACAAGAGTGCCATCATGTGGCAAAACAACACATGGATCAGGACTTTATGTCATCAGGGTGACTGAGTCTATACTAATATTTAGATAAGACTGCAAGAAAATGACCACTGTTATATTTTCAATAGGACCAGCAACTGGTTCTTCTTCTATACCATAACATTGACGTGCGATAGTCTGGAGAAACTTCACTATGTTGATGTTTCAACAGGATTTGGAAAACAAGATCAATTCATTTAAAAAAGAGAAGATGAATATTTAAGAACTGGAGAGAAGAAATTAGTACACAGGATAGAAAAGTAGACTCTGAAATAATAGCTTGCCTCTGATTTACTGGCTAAATGCATCTTATCTATGTGATGAAGATTTCTCATGTGTAACAATGGGCTTGATGTTCTTTTAGTGATCGTTTTTCTTACTTTGTAACAAAGAAGGTGGAGTTTTCTTTGCTCTTTGTGAAGGTGACAGGGAGAAACCTCAGGGTGATGTTCATCTTTCTAGCATGGGAGGCCAACTTCTTTGCCTGTTCAACAGGAAATAAAATATCCAGTTACAATATAAGGAAAATAGTGCAATTAACATGGGTTTTATCACAGCTTAGGGGTGCACCAATTGCAGTTTTCTGGCCGATCGCCAATTACCGATCTTTTAAAAAGCCTAACTTAACAATTCCGATTTTGGCAGATACCAGTTTTTTGTCTGAAATATTGCTCAATATATCAAGAAAGTTGCTGAATTGGCAACAATGGGGTGACTATTGTTAACTGTAAATGTACAGAAATGACCTTGTCAGCCGATTTGCCAGTCAAATCTCTATCACAGGAGAAAAGGAAAGCACAGTGGTTGATTTTTAGACCTTTGCCGACGTTGATAACATCAGTGGATAAGATCAGCTTCACATGTAAAAATCGGCCAATCACCGATCTCCCAAAATTAAGGAAATCGGCTGCCCAATAAATCGGTGCCCCCCTACTACAGCTCATAGCAATATTTACTGTTTGTGCAATCATAGATAGTGCATTAAATATTGAACGTTACATTGATGTAATAAATCTGAATAAAACGTGAAATACAGAAAATAGATACATCCTTATTAATCATGTATTTTCATGCTTCTGAGGGTTTAACTGCAATCGAAAACAGAGTTGTTGTGAGCTACACTGCTTTATTTTACTGTTCAGCTGCAGCCACAACCCAAAACGCTGTATTTACTGTTCATTTAAGTTCAGCATTTATTTGTCTCAAGTTCTGTGAAATAAAACAGAGACATTTCAGGAAAATTTGTAACCCTAACTTTCAAACATCCTACACTACTTCTTTGATAGCGTTCCAATAAAAAAAGCAAGAGTTAAGGGTGGTAAATGAATGCATAATCACAGACTTACTTTCAAAGTTGTACGTGGAGCCTGGATGAATTCATCTCTGGTGGCGCCATCAGCAAATCTGCCAGTATCTTCTAGAAACCTGTAGTCTACATCACAGCCAAAGGGAAAACAATAAATATATAAGGGTAGATATGTAATACAATCCAAGTACTAAAAGAGCCAGTTATTATTATGGTTGGAAAAAAAGTTGTTCTATATTTTGTTTTTCTGAGTTCTGTAATGTAGAGAAAAAAAATCAAAAGCTAATAACAGAGAAGTATATGTTTCATTGGATTTGCAAACTGGTGCTAATGAAGTGTAAAAGTAAAAGTCATTTTCCACAAGAAAACAAAGCCCCAATAAAAACAGAGGTAGCAGCATCAGCATGTGGAGAAGTCTGCCAGGAACAGAGACTAACAGAAGGCCGAACAGAGAAAAAAGACATTTAAAAACAATAAAATAAATGTGTTGGAAAAACACTCCCCCAAACACACGCATCCACCCCAAACACACACATGCAAACACAATTGTGAGTAAGAGAACAGTAACACATGGGTAAAACTGAACCCACACAAGTTACAATTATTTGGTACTTTTTGCTAGTCAAACCATACAAATACTTTTGAAAAGTTGTCTAAGTAAATATTTCTCTTAAAGTCTTCTTTATGAAATATTTTGCAGAGCAGATTCTCACCGCTGAGAAGTGTCATTTCGTCAAAATGTGACAAAGTCACGAAAGCTGTTTTATTCCTAACACCACTGCACCCGGAGTCATCCTTGTGTTTCTTCACACACAGCAAACTGGAAAATAAATATACAGAACATGAAAATTTTGTTATTCTAAGCAAAAATCACAAAGAGAATGAAAATCAAACAATATCATTTTAAAACTCTGACAATGGAATTACTTCTGTGACAACTGTAGCATGTGTCGTGGTTTCCTTAGATGGATTACTACTTGGCATTTCATTAACAAAATTGGAATGAATTAGTATACGAGTACTTTGGTTGAATCTGATAAGACTAAATCTGTGACAGTGGGAGTTAATCCTAGCGCACACAATGTTCAGACTTCCACACACAGTCAAGTATCTGGTTCATGTCAAACAGAGACTGTGTCTTTAGTAAACGGCGCAATAAAGAAAGCCGAACAGCAACCAAAACCAACAGGCATCCATGAGAATGGGAAGGACTTTTGGTAGGACTGTTTAGCCAAATAAATATTCCAGGTATGACCTCTGCTGTGACATTTTGTATTTGAGGGTTGGGTTATAAATACTTCAGGATCCCTAGAACTCTAGGAACAGAGTATGAATCATTTCTATTGGCAGGTTGTTACTGGAAGTGAATCAAAGTAAAGTTCAGACAGTAAAAACAAAAACACCGCCAGGAGTTGATCATAAATTTTAGATTTTTGTATGAAAAGGTGCAGGATTTTTATAGGCTGGTGTTAGAAAAGTCTACAGTGACTCTTTCATGGTAAACATAGCAAGATTTTCCTTCTTTTCCACTGATGAAATTAAACTACATCTGTCATTCCAGCTAAATGTGACATCCGAACTCTAAAGGAAGCAATAAACGTGATTTAACTGCTGCTACACACCAAAAATACAGAATCTAGAACTTGCTTTTTGCAATATAAAATGGGACCCATATAAAAACAACTGTAAGTACACATATCTGTTCCCACATAAACTTTGAGCTGAATTTTTTTTTTACTTATTTTTTATATGTTTAATATAATTTTTGAATTGCTGTTGCAGTGCTTCTTACTACTGTATGCCTTATGTGCTGGTGTATTGAGAAAAAAAAAACAAAACATGGAACTAAACATGAGGAAATGCAATGGATTTCTGAGAATTTTGTGCAGTCAAAACTTTGTGGGATTAGCTAATGTAATCCTGTTCTGAATAGAGAACATATTTTGCGAATAACATAGAATTCACAAAGAACTGTGTCATCTTTTTATTATTATTTTCTTTCCATTTTCAGCCCCATTTATCAGAATGTAGGTTATGTTGTCAGTTGTACTTTCAGTTTCAAATATCCTTCTTGTTAAAGTAATCAAACCTTCTCTTTATTTTTTCTTTCTATGCCACTGAAATGAAACACATGTACACAATATTATAAAAACAGCACTGGGGGAAAATATGGCAAAACAAATAAAAAGCCCTATAGAATGGAAAAAAGATAAATTCATGCATCAGAGTCTGTACACATTATGATGTGTCCTCAAGAAATGTTGCTGTACATCTCCTGTACATATACTAAGCTAGGTTAACTTAACAACTAAGCTATGTTAACCTTAACATACTCGGTAAGCTAACATAGACGCATTAAAGAGACAAAACAATAGAGGAATTGAAAACATCAACTATCAAAAAGCAAAAAAAGTATTTTCAATACTATTTAGTCTACATTTGATGAGAAAACAAGCGGTTGACAGAAAGACAACCTTATCTAAAGACAAAGAAGAACCACTCACCTGCAGGTGTGTGTGAGGCAGGCAGGACATTTATACTTCGCTTCCTCTGATCCACAAACTCCACAACTAGACCAGAGCAAACAAATTGGAAAAGATATAGGCTTATTTTGGAGGGGGAAAAAAACAAAAACAAACAATCTAATAAGGGGTAAAAAAAAAAAAAAAAAAGGAGTGATAACGAACATAAATTAAAAAAAAAAAACTAAACTCAAATCTGTAAGAGAAACGATAGTCTGCTGTGTGAAAACACATAAGTATATGACAGCGTGTCAACCTTTTGGAACGACTTTAAACCCCGTACAACAAATATAAAAACAGGCTCTAGAATTCACACGTTGACGATTCAAGCAGCGACGACTCATATGTCTACTTACTCTGAGAGAGACATCTTCCGTTTGGTCCTTTTCTGCTCCTCCTCTGGGCAGTAGTTATCGATGTGACCCTCCACGTTGGACATTTTTTGTACTTTCTGCAAAATTATTGAGCACACAGCAGGAAAAACGCAACTACACGTTGTTCAGGTTGCTGGCGGCATCAAAACAAACCTACTTCCGTTCGATTCAGCACGTGGAAACAAGTTCCGGTTGAAAATTCCGCTCATTGATGCCCCCTTGTGTCTGCAAGGAGAATTTGCAACTATCTCAAGTTGAAGACAGCAAGTTGAAGACAGCAAAGATGTCCCGCATTTTGAACAGTATTCAATTGGTAATGGGACTAAATGGACTAAAAACTCAACTTTTTAACTCAACTGTAGTGAAATAAGACTTTGAGAGACTTGATTTACCTGTATAATTTGTTTGCAACCAATGACTGGAATTTTGATGATCACTATTTATGAAAATAAAATGTCTCAAAATGGAGCCACTACCTGTTCTTATAAGTTAAAATAATAAGAATAATACTCATAAACAAAATCAGTACTACAACTTGATTGAATTAGTGTGCACACACTTAAGGTAATACTTTGTTGAGGAACCTTTTGATTTTATTAAAATCTTTAGTCTTATTCAGGTGGACTCTAACAGGTTAGTACATCTTGTTATGGCAATATTTATCTACTCCACTTTGTAAAAAGCTCAAAATCCTGAATTTCAAAGGCCAAACATATTTGGACAATACTATTTGGACAAGAACTTATGTTTCTGTCTTCTATCAGAGGCTTCTGTTTTACTACCTAAATCCTGCAGTTTCTTTAATTGCTGTAGGTCGCTTGGCAGCTTGAGGAGCAATTTTTGTCTCATCTTTTCATCCAATTTGGAGAAACGTCCAGTTCTTAATGACGTTACAGATCTTGATTTCCATGATCTTGGAAATTATTTTCAGTCCTCCCCTGACTGATTCCTTTTAACAATAAGATCCTTTTGATGAACCACATATTTTCCTGTTAGAGATGACTAAGAAACTGTCCAAATAAAACAGCTGAACATTATGTTACATTAATCAGAGGAACCTTAAGTGACAGCAGGGGTGTAGTGATAAAATTTGAATGGCGAGAAACAAGTTTTAAACATAGCCACATCTCAAGTTATAAGACTTAAATTGTCACTAATGTAACAATTTAGTGAGGTGTAATTAATTGTGGTATCTATTACTACCCACATTCCTTTTTGTTTCCAGTTGTACCAGGTTCTAGGTCGCACTAAATGTCAAAAATTCTAAAAGAATTTATCATGTGTTTCTTTTGCTTTTCATCACAAGGCATAAGATCTTAAAGGCAATATCCAGACCTTTTTATGCACTTCATATATATAAAAATGTTCACTATGAATTTTTGATATTTCAAAATTCAGATGTTAATTAAGGATGGACAAATTTGTGCATAGATTGATGAGTGGATAAAAGGATTTTGGACAGATTGATGGGCGAATGTAACTTTTCCATGTGCATGCATTGTTTAAAATGAAAAGCTTCTACTGCATACTGGTTGAAAACTGTAGTTTTAGATGTTCAGAATACTGAAAATAAAACAATAAAACGGATACACATTTTTTCCATATTTTGCCAGACTTGGGAAATGCCTTTAAAACCTGTGGTATTTATACTGGCAGTTATCATCATGCAAATATTTTTAGTTTGTCCAAAAAAAAAAAGGAAAAAAAGCAGCAAACCATCTGTGAATAAAATGTACCATTTATTTATTTATTTATTTACACATTTCCATCCATTGTTATACTCCAAAAACTTCACAGAACGCTTTTAATAACATAATATAAGTTAAGACTATTTTGACTGTTTGACTCTGGCCAAAAATAGCTGCCAGTCAGCAAACAACCTCTGAATGTGACAAAGTATTTGATGAACAGTCACAGGAATGAACTCTCAAATGTACCTTTTAGACATAAATAACAGAGTTGTGATTGGCCAAACAGTTTATCTGAGAGTATAACTTACTGTGCTACAGCAATGTGAATTAAAAAAAAAGATTATAAATAAAAAATAAAAATATGCCGTCAATATATACACAGTAACTTTTGATGACTTGTTGTCTGTTGTTGCAGCACCAACGGTACGTTCATGGACCTACCAAAAAGAGAAAAAGCTACAAAACTGCGTCTATCAAAAATTGGTTCATAAATTAGGAATGACCAAATCAACATAAGTACTCGTATAACACAAAAAATCTTGATGTAACCGGTACATACAACACATCATTTATAAGGACTGTTTGACAATAGCAACTAGTCTAGAAAGCAAATAACCAGGTAGAGGTAGAGCACCATTGGTCAAGATGTCAGAGTCCAACTGGGCAAGACCAAAGACAAAAAAAAGGCTATCAAAAATACTGCCTTAGATGGGACTTTACATTTTAAAGCAGTTACATAGTATCCACACTATTGCACTTCCATACACTTTTGTTAGACAGTGCCCAGTGCAGAAGCCTGGCCCGTTCCTTCTGGTTTGACCCCTGCATAGGATGGTCTGGGTGTACTCTTTGTGTAAGGTTCGGAATATGGAGAGGTTGTTGCATTTGGAGGCCCTTCCCTGTGTTTAGGGATTAACATATGAGCCCATATGCAGTTAGTCTAAGCACTATAAAAATGTCAAGCAAACCATTTTTATACATTTATCTGAAAGCACAGATCTCCTTTTCCTTGCTGGCACAAATGCTCCATGAAGTTTGAGTTCTCAGCACCTGGAAATTGTTACTCTCCCAAAGTCTCAATAATGCTGTTCAATAAAATCAACCAACTCCCTTGAACCCATCCTTTGATCTAGCTGAGGCAGCATCTCTTTGAAAGGAAAGTGTGTTCGAGCATCTGTAGACGTGAGTGATTTATGAGAGCTAGTTAGAGGACAATGTAGGGGTCAGAGGAAGCAGACAGGACCAATTTCTAAGTGTTTTCGATGGTTAGGCAGTGAAGAAGAAAATTCCTGGATGTCTATGATAGGTAGCTGACGACTGTCCTGAGTGTGGAAGACAAAATGAGACTGGTGCCAGCTGCCATCTTGAATCTGAAACAAAAAAACTGTGATTAATATATTTAGTTTTTTTATGGTTCAGATGATTTATAGCACTTCAACAATCCAAATGTTTTCCATTTCCCCAGCTCATTTAAAGCAGCCTCCAGACATATTAGCATCCCTGGTTCAAATGTGCAAAAAACAACCATCTGAAATAAAAATAATAATAACAATACTTTATGACAGAGGTATAGTCTTTCATGGAAAAATCCAACTTTTGATCAAACCTTTAATTAAGATACTTTTTTGTAGTAGGATTGTTAGTCATTTCTCTTGGTTTCTGCTTAACGATTTCAGTGTTGTTTTGCTTTAAACTCTACAGATTTGGTTGTTTAAAAATTTTTATTAATGAGTTTATGATGTCGTGCTTTCTTATTTTTTCAGAACCAAGGACAAGTCTAACTGCTGTGGTTGTTGGGTTTGGGTTTCATGATTAGAACCCAAAACCTTCTTGGTGCCACCAAGTGCGACACCGTACAACCACAAATACGTCACACTAAAATGTTTTCCATTAGTATTCGATTTACAGAAAACATTTGAATGATTCTCCTTTAGAGAAAAGATCCACTGACTGAGTTCAGCTAACTACACCATGTGTGTCTAATCCTGGTATTCAAAATGTGGTTTCCACCCATGCCATTACCTTGCATTCATCCTGAATCAGATGTGGTTCAAGTAGTGTGTTAGATGTATGTTTATTCCAACCAATAAACCAGGGTTTGGAGTCTTCTCTTTGCATGGATCCTGAGGAGCTGAATTTCTCTTTAGTTTTGTCGGCTGGATCACCCAGACAGTGAAATGTGATCCTTTGGCTTGCTTCAGAACTCAATAAATGGAGAAACTTCATTTGGACTTTCCCAATGTCAAACTCCAGCTATAAGAAAGGAGTAGAAAGTATGACTGTAGTATCACAAGCACAAAGATAATAGTAAGAGATCTCTTTCAGGCTATCAAAATTTATTTAGTTTAATTTCTAATGCTCAAAGCATTGACATGTTTAGTATTTTACTTCTTCACTGATACCTTATTGGAGGCCACTGGTTGTAAACAAGTCTGTCCACCTCCAGTAAAGTTGCAGAAGACCTTGAAGGCATCAGAAGTGCAGCCAAGGTTTGGATCAATCCAGAACCAATCTAAAAGTCCCAAATAAAATGGAGAAAATGTTCAATGACACAGAGATGCAACACTCACATTCATCAAATTTTGTGTCGTCTGAATATCCAAGATTATGGATCCTGGAAACATGTCAAGAAGGAAGGACTTTGGGTTCCTCACCCAATCTTTAAGGCTAAATACAGCCACCCTACCTAATTGCAGTCACTTGTATCTGAGATTTTGGCCTCTCCATTGTGATCAATTTATCATGACCAGAGGTAAAGATTGGAACCTAGACAAATTTATCAAGGTTCTTTTTTCATGACAAAAAATCAGAGTAGCACCCACATCACTGCAGACAAGGCCCCAGCTAAAGCTAGAACTACTGATCAAACCTGAAATCTGGGTGTAGTGATGGACTTACATCTGGGCCTTCAGACACATAAAGATAGTTACAAAGTCAGCCTTCTATTAGCTGAAATAAAATTCCAGGATTAAAGGAATAATGTCCCACAAAGATCTTGAGAAACTCATCCACATATTTATCTTTAGTTGAACTGATTACTTTACGGTGTCTTCACTGGTCTGCCTAAAAAAATCAATTAGACAGCTGCAGCTGATCCGGAATACGGCTGCTCACATTCTCACTAAAACGTGGAAGATAGAAAACATCACCTCAGTTCTAAAGTCCTCTCACTTGCTCCCTGTAGCTCAGAGAATATATTTTAAAATAATTTATCCTAAAGGCCTGTTGTTAACCCAGACCAGTCAGGACTTCTAGTCCAAGAATACTCTGCTGCCCCAGAATCAGATCTAAACATGGAGAAGCAGCATTCAGTTTTTATTCACCACTAATCTGGAACAAACTTCCAGAAAACTGCCAAAATGCTAAAAAACTGAGCTTGTTTCAATCAAGACTAAAAACACATTTGTTTAGATAGCAGTCCATCTTATTGTGGTGTGTCGTATAATTTGGCTAATCTGTCCAACATGTGACTCAGAAAACTTACCGTCTTTGAGTTGTAAGTGCTGACAGTCCAGGAGGTCTTTACAGACACGAGCCGGATTTTCCTTTGTGCCAAGAGGTTTTTTGATGCTCTCAATCACGCCGCTCAGGTAACGCAGGGTCTTCAGTATCTCTATGTTCTGGTCTGGCAGGTTCATTTCAATGTTCTGAAAGATCTGGTTAAGCAAGGCAAACAAAGGAGTCAAACTACAGAGTAATGAGGATATAAAACCTCTATTAGAATTATCCTTTAAAATAGCATCCTTATTTATTTGTAGTAGGTGAGCTTCATTAAACTAGAGTTTCATCTGAAAGGGAATTTTCATAAAGGAAAATTACATGCTATCATACAGATTCATTGCACAGAAAGAATGTTTGTTGGAAGTGGATGGGAACCAGTGAAGTGTCCAGCAGATATACAGTATGTAATCCTTTATCTGTTCCCACACCCTCTTTAGAATCCTGCCAGTGTTGTTTTGAATATGTTGAAGCTTTTGAAGGATCTTGCTCAGGATCCCAAACGTCAGTTCCATAAAATACTCCAACCTGGAGGAGACTAGCATCACTTAGCACCTGTCTTCTGGAACAAAAATGACCAGTACTTGCTTTAATGACGATGGCATGAATAAGAGAGTTGCAAGACCAAAACCCAACAGACAATCTAAACATGAGACCCAACACTGCAAACAAGAAAAAGAATAATAACATAAAGTTTTCTTCAGTAGAGCCCCAGCTTGATTGCTTCCATGCAATGCTACACTGATAAAGTAATTCAAACAAAATCTCCAAAAATGTGCATATGCTCTACAATATTAAGCAATCTTTTAAATTTGTCCTATCACCAGTTCTCTAACTTCATGAGAAACCGAATTTTAGGTTTTCATGGGCTATACACCATGATCACAAAAACTAAAATATATCCCTCTGAAAATAAGATATCTTCAATTTTATAAGCTTCAATTTTTGAATATAATGATTAAAACAAATTATCCTTCAATGATATTATGATATAGTGAGAACAGTACCTCTGTCCTGATGGCAGCGTTGGTGTCAGACTGCCTGTGGAGAGCTGAGTCATCATAAATGTATCTCTGTAGATTCAGAACCAACATGATGAGACACATTCAAACCATAACAGTCACTATCTACTGTAATTCTACAGAAAAACAGTAGAAGGCTTGTATCTACAAAGTCTCACGTTATTAATTTGAGCAGAATTAACAATAACAATCTTTTATAAACACTACAGATAGTCTTTGATTAAATAAACAGTGAGCAATCTGATAAAGTGGAGGTAAAACTGGAAGTAAAGATAATAGGAGTTGATAAATGATTCACTTTGCCAAGAGCTACAAGACAAAATTTTCTGAAATTCATGATTTGTTGGTTAGTCGGTTTTGAAAAAACTCTAGAAGAAAAGGAACACATTTTAACAGGACATGGGAACATTATAAAGTTGTTGCCTCTCCAAAAATGTTACAAATTTTTTTCAGCATTTAGAATTTTATACTATCAAACTACCCTCTGTGTAAACATTCCTGCCACAAAACACTTACTGTGGGTCCAGGGGGGCCCGGTGGTCCCTAAAGAGGAAAAAAAGATTAAGATTACACGAGTTACTGGCAAAAAAAAATGGTCCCAATCAGATCAGTTTCTAAGATATTCTCTGTGAAGTGGCAATACCAGAAGATATAGATTTAACAGCTTTATCTCAAAACACAAAATACTTAAAAATAGGATTTTTAGTATTAAACATTTTTAATGCATGTCAGTCCAGCTTTTAAGATCATTTAAATGCAACATATTCTGTACAGTATTTGTTTGATGGACATGTCATATTGAAGTAAAGACTTACTTGTGGTCCTGGACTTCCATGTGGTCCTTGAGGCCCCTGAAAGTGTACCATAAAGTATAAAGAATTTACATACTGTACACTCATGATTATTATCAATGTTACATTAATTTTATTCTTTCATTATGTTTTCATAAACAATACCTAATTTCAAAACAAGACCGTCAGTTCCCGAAACAACACACATAAAAAAACCTTGTAAAAGCCCACGAGGGGTCAGTGAGACCACACACAACGTAAAATATTTGTGGGGTCCAAATGATTCCATCTCTTAAGACTGCAGGAGGGTTAATATCCACTTGATTTGTTTTTCCTAAACCAGTTTAGGACCTGGTGTTTAGAACCATTTTACTGTTGTAACAAACAGTGTCCAAGTTGATTCACTTGGCCCGAACATTCACTTCCAATGAGTGGAAATTGGTCAGGATGTTTAGGAACAACAAATGAACTATTCGTAAACCAGAAAATGTTTTAGTGTCAGTGTCACTGTTCTTCATGCACATGTAAAATTTCCAGAGGACTAAAATGAGAAGCCAAATGCTTTGTGAAAAACAAGAGACTCTTAGGCTTGCTCCATGATTTTTGAAGTAAGAGCTATATTTCTGACAAGTCATGTATAGTAGTTAGATTGCTAAAGCTTTCTTCTATGTCTCTTTACAACTGAATACTTTTTTGCCATCTACGCCTTCATCTCACAAAACAACAATATATTTTGAACAGCACAAACTTCACAAACTTAAGATACTCACCACTTCACCATTGCTTCCTTTTAAACCTTTCGGGCCCTAAAGCAGGTTAAAAAAAATAACCTTTCACTTTAACTTCAAACACGTTGCACTTAGCTGATTTTATGAAAGGCAAATAAAATGTGTAGCAATGACTCTAGACAAGTTTAAACGTACAGGTTTTCCTAGTGGACCAATCATTCCTTCAGGGCCCACAGGTCCAGCAAATCCCTGAAAGGTGAAATAAATTTGTACATCAACACAAATTGCCAATGCAATTACAAAGCAATATTTTTATCATTAGCCTTAATGAAAAAAAATATTTGCATGTATTTTGTGTACCCATTCATGTCCCAAAAATTATCTTTTTGTTTGTAATACAAGCACTTTGAAATGCCTTGTTGCTAAGAGGTGCTATACAAATAAAATGTGATTGATTGATAATACTCATGCAAGTAATATAAGAGTAGATATTCGGTTATACTAGGTCTCATATTAAAACTAAAATTAAATGTAAAAACATAATTTTAACTAGAGCACCAAAGTGGAAATGACACTGATCTTTTAAAAATGCACTGAAGACAACCTTTTACTATTAAACTTTGATATTATGTGTCAAATGAGAGAAAATCAACATTCACAGTTTATAACTCACCAAAGAACCTACAGGCCCTTTAGGGCCTGGGATGCCTCTCAGTCCCAAGTCACCATTTGGGCCCTGTTTCCAGGCAAAAATAAATAATAATGTCATCAATATGTTTCTTTCTAATATATATATTTTATTATGCTTCATTATAATTGCACAACTGAAATGTTTCTTACTTTTGGCCCAGAAAAGCCTTGTAACCCAACCATTCCCAAATCTCCAGTCTCTCCCTGCAGACACAAAAATATCAGTGACCCCAAAAAGACATATGAAAAAAATAAGAACATGCATAGTGTTTATGATTTTATGTCATGCTTTTGAAGCAATGCATTCAATATCCCACAAAAAATCCCCTTTGTGTCTATTTTGGAAGAACTTGAACAGATATTGCTTTTGTGTCTGGATCTACAGTAGCCCCAACAACCCTCCACATAACTTTCAAGAAACACACACACACACACACCCAAATCCCCCACGCACACACACACAACACGCACACCCCCGCACACAGGGGGAACGTCTGCATCTTTTTCTGTCTGTGTCTGCTTCCCAGGTGTTTCTAGTGGCATGTTTGTACAGCCAGTCTTTCACATCCTTTGGAGAGCTCCGTTTTCAAACCAGCGTCTTTGGCTGGGAAACTGCATTCACTGAGAAGTGTAAAGGAATCTGACCCAGGGGTAAAAATCCCCCCTCTGTTTTAGAAATGTCAGTGGAGATAACGAGTAGAAAGAGGGGAGATGGGGGGACTGAGTACTGTTTCCTTTCTCTCATTCTCTCTTTTTTTTTTGAGGGAGTTACATAAGTGGAGCACCTTTTTTTCAGGACACTGCAGCATGCTGCTCTTACATAACTTTTCAGATGGAATGTTTCCATTTCAGTTCTCACCGCAATAATTTGGTGCTCTATCCAGGCTGGAAAAGCATCAGGCACAGATATTTTGACTAAATACATATCAGTTACATACAGCCTGAAGTTATATTTGGAGAGAAGTTTAGGAAAGAAGCCGGTTTATAATCCTGCTCAACGAGAACATTCCAAGGATGGTATCAGTTATCCAGATTAATGTGGTACGGTTGGTGGATTATGCTGTTATGTTTTTATTCTGATCAGTTTTCATGTGTCCTTTATTTTGGGAGATTCTGCTTGGTTTTAGTTTGTGTTGTGCGTCTTTCTGTCACGTAGCCCAAAGAACTTTATTTTGTAATCATTTTTCCACCTACATTGTGTAAAGATTCCTTTTCATATTTAATATGATTGAGCCTGCTTCTCTTTTCTGTCCCATTTGGTTCCAGCCCCCCAGTCATGCTTTCATCTTTCAGTATATTGCAATTCTTATCAATCATTTGTTTGTGTCCTAGAGTGTATCTATTATTTAGACATTTTCTATTTTTTCTTTTAGTCTTTCATAGAATTCTTGTGACATTAATTTTATTTTGTTGTATCTTAAATTAAAGTGTAAGCCCCATTTACCTAATCACTTAAGTTCTTAATTTGCAATTATCTTTTGCATCTTAAGGGAATGTACATTCTTGATATTTGAATAACAATTAGAGAAATTTAAATACACATCAGGAAAAAAGGTGATAAAATATGCAAATCGGATGAAGGTAAAAATCAGCCAAAAGGTAGATTTTCATGTTAAAGTTTCTAAACTGCACAGCACCCTTGAAAGAAACATTTGGGGTTCTGTATACAGTTTTGGGTCGTATCTATGTGGAGTTTCCACTCACTGGTTGTCCTTTAGGTCCTGGATCACCTTTCTTGCCTTGGTCACCTGTCGACCCCTCTACGCCTTTGGATCCAGGAGTTCCCCTGTCTCCAAGCAGGCCGAGTTCTCCCTAAATTATTATAAAGTGTCATTTGTTTACAAATTTATTTAAAAAAATATTTAATTTAATGTAAAACACCAACTTCAGATAATTTAGCTTTTTTCTATTTTTTCCTCCCGTCCTAGTTCTTCTCACCTTCTGACCAGGTGGTCCGCTCTCTCCAGGTGCTCCAGGAAGTCCAATTTCTCCCCTGGAACCTGGACGCCCAGCAGGGCCCTCTGGGCCCAACAAGCCTCGTTGACCCTGCAGGTGAACAAGAAGTGTAAGCAAGAAAATGCTAGTTGCTTCTGGCAACTTGAAGAAGAACATCTGAATATAAGGTAAGAATCATGTTTGGAAAAACATTTCAAAATCAGTAACATTGGCTTTGCTCTTTCTTCCCATGATTTAGGATTATCACCAACTTTCAGTAGAAGATATTTTTCCACACAACCTGTCTTGAGGCAAAAGCTTTAGTATTTTGGAATCAACAGCAATTTGGTATGACTTATAAATAAATGTAGGCAGACTTATCTTTAAATAACACAGAGTGATAATACTTAAATGTGGGGAAAATTGTATTTGGGAGAAACTATTGGTTAGGCAGAATTTTCTCTTTGCATGATGTATGACAATAAGAACAAACATTAAAGAAGATCATTGTTGTGATCAGCTGCAACAATATAACCAGTTATCAGAAATTTGCCACTTAATTTTAAGAGACTAATAAAATAGCAAATGAATGTTAAATATGTGATCAAAACAAAACATATTGTTGTATTAAACGTTATGAACACAAAAATAATTTCCACCCATGTTTTCGACAAGTATCTTTCTTCTTCAATGCCTTCTGCTTCACAGCTAGATGCAACAAAGAAGGTAGCAATACAACAGCAAGAAAATGTCCTCATGTAGGGTAGGAGGGTTTGTTACTTATGAGAGAAAATACCAAAGTTGTGTGATTTTCTGATTACACTGTTTCTTGAGTTTTAAGGGTGCCACACAAACTCTACCAGTGGTCAATGACTTACTGTCTAATTCTGCTTCACCATAAAAGCTAGTAAAACTTAATGAATACTAAAACCAAGTATTTTCCCCTTTAATTAAAAATTTTTTAAAACAGTAACAGTTGTTCCTTTGTAGTGTATGGTGGTTTTCTGCTCCATTTGCTGTGTGGTGAAGCAAAATTGAAAGACTCACTAGAAAACACACAGAGCTCGCAGTCATCCCAGATACGGCTTCTATTCTTCAATCTCTTTTAGACGATTTGACAAGTTGAGAATCAGACGAAAATTGCAGAGCTGTCATGAAACCCCAAAAGGAGTTAAAGGTTTTTTTGTAATCCTTCAACTTCTTGAGATTTAATTAGGATGGAGCAGCAACTCTCTCACGCATATGCATGGTGAATACTGGAGCTATGGAAAATGTTGTGGAGAACTAAGATGATTGATTTACAGTTGGATGTAGAGTTGGGCAAAATTCCACGCTAAGGAAAATTCCCCCAGTTCCGGCAGTGGCCATTAAAACACATGTGAACATGCAAGCCCTCTTGAGTATAGAGGCTATAGGCTTTATGGGTTGTTTGGAAATCAATGCATATCTGGTTTTGAACACACACTAGGCCATTAAAAAATGGGAACTGCTCAGCAGAGGCTCCTACGTGGCCTGGGTGATAATTTTACAATGTTGTTGTGGAGCTTGGCAAGTCAGTCTAATATTACTTCAACTTAAATTACATGTCATAACATTTTTAACATCCTCTTCACTAGACTATGCAATGTTTTTGCACATTAAAACTATTCTTAGGTTCGGCCATCTGCGTTCCTTTGGCTGAGGTTTATGGAGGTAAATAAAAAAAATACAATACAATAAAACGTCAACAAAATTACACTGATTGGATAGTTTATGTGATGAAATGACACATTCCTGTCCAAAAACGATCACTTAAAATGTAATATCTGCATTACTCTGTGAGATAAACTACCAAAAAAAACAAGAGATTCCTGAATTAGTCACACTAGATTTTTATATGGCGTTGTGTAAATGAAATTCACACAAGGGAACCTGACTTTCCAAGCCTGTATAAAATTCTCCAGTTTGGCTGCTGACATGTTTAAATAAACCCACAGTGCTACAATCAGGTGAGACCAATAAAATCAAACAAGTCAAGCAAAGCCAAGTTCATTTATGAAGCACTTTAGAAAGGGCACTGACCAAAGTGCTAAACAAGGAATGAGTGAAATAAAAGAAAAATAATGTTATGATTTAAAAAAAAAAATGTAATGATTAAAGGTAAAAATGGCAAAAATAAAAGGCCACAGACAATAAATAAAAATAAAACCAAAATAAATATAAACTGACCAAGATATGAATGTGAAAAAAGTTTCAAAGATTAGTAAAATAAATTACAAATTTATTTTACTAAGATTATAAAACCACCAGATTGTGACAACATACTTTTAAGGCTGGTCAGAAGTTATCTCCAACATCTGTGCACTTTAGACTTGTTTGTAGCATTTGTGTATGCTAAAAGCTTTAATCACAACCAAACAGCCACAATCTTCCGCAATGCAATGCAGCTGTTACCTGTCGGCCTTGTTTTCCTGGCAGACCTGGTAAGCCACTCAGTCCTGGAAGACCATCTGGACCTGCATAACCTTTCAGTCCCGTGAGTCCAGGTAAACCAGTTGGACCCTGGAGAATTACAACATCACTTATTTAAAAATTCAAATTCAAAAATACTTTATTGATCCCAAAAGGAAATTAAATTATAGTAAATTTCAGGCTGAAGGCCATTTGTACATGCCAACACTGTCCTTATATGATGATAATCCCAAACGCATTCTTGTTAAAGCACCTGGTGTCAATAGTTTTCTTTTTCCTCTTACACTGGGACACACATCAGTGTCTGGAGTCTTAAGATTAAAATAAACCTTAAAAAATAAGTCGTATTTTTGCTGTATGGACACTCCAAAGCTATATTTGAAAACCTAAAATTAAATTTTAAGTTTTGTTCCAAAGTGAATGGGACTAGGTATTCTTCTTTAATCATTTGCTAAAAAAGCTTCATTACTTAACATTGAGAAGCTTGTAAGCTTGGTTTTGTTAATTTCCTTTACATAATTGTTTCAGTGAAAATATTTCTCACTCAAGCCACAGTCTCTTCAGAAGGCATGCTTTCTATCGCTGCTCAGTGCAGAGTAAAATAAAAATAGTATCTGGCTTTTTCAGCAGGCAAAGTTGTTTTTTATTAAAAAAATATATGAAGTTTACACAGCAGTAAAAATGTTGCAGTAGTTTCTGTCTAAGCCAGACAATTGTTTGATGTAATGTGACACTCACTTCAGCACCAGGGGCTCCATTCAGACCCCTCACTCCTTTCTTTCCAGCTGAGCCCTAAAATGTGAAAAACAGGAAATGTAAGGCACAAATAAAAGTCAATGTAGAGGACAAGACTTTCAAGCAACTCAAGTCGTGCAGCGTTTGTATATTTCAACTATTCTGTCAGGAAAACATGGAATAAACATCTGTAAACAAGTCATTGTGTCAAGCGGAATTTTTTCTCAAATCATAAAATAATAAAAAAATTTAATACTAAAATATTAAACAGCAATATCACACTTTCCCACTAGACAATTACACAGAAGTCATATCCAGAAAGACAAAATACCTCTGAAGTTATTTGTAGCTTCAGAGGTTTCCAACATGTTATGGTTTACTAAAGCTTTTAATTTAAAACAGGCATAAACAGGAAACCAGACAAAGTCTCCAGTGTTTTCATGTCAGACCAAATGATGAGGGTTACTAACAGATGGCAGCAGATGTTGCTTTTAGTGTTCCTCACAAAAAGAGACTGAACCGAAGCCAAAAGGTAAAGAGAAAATAACAGGTAAATAAGTGGCGACGACAAACTATTTACCTAGTTGCTTGTCTGATGCCATTGTGTAGCTTAGAACATCTCTCTGAATTGAGAGTCTGGACACTTTTTAATCTTGTTTTCAAGATGTTTTTAAGTTACATATGTTACACTTTAAATGTGCAGGTAATATATGTGCAGTGACTCACTGGAGGCCCTTTTCCTCCTTTAACTCCTGCTTCTCCAGGCTGGCCAGGTAGTCCCTTTACCATGCAAGAATATAAACACTTACAACCAATAAAACTTATTATCCGTATCAAAATTGTGTTAATGTGATATTTTAGAGCAGTAGGTAATGGAATAAAACTCTGTTTATACTGCTAATTCCATTAGAGGCTTGAGTCTGTTGACTCACCGGTGGGCCAGGTGGTCCAATCCTGCCACGAGGTCCAATCACACCAACATGACCCTGGAAGATTGATAATTGAGACATGATCATATGCTTTTCGAATCAACTTTAAATACTCATACTAGATACAAATTTTTCTGGATTGAAGGAATGTTGCTGCATGTTCGATGCCATTTGCCACAATGTCACTAGAGTAAATAGTACTGTATAATTATTCATTTATTTTTTATCTAATAACACAATAAGGCAACTGTGGTCACATTTTTAGCGACTTTAGTCAATTTTAGTAAAACAATGTTAAAATATATTTATATTTGTATGTCAACTTTCCACAAAAAAATGTTATTGCAAATCATTTTAAAGAAAATAATACATTATTTTTTAATATATATTTGTTGCATTTTATATATATATATATATATATATATATATATATACACACATGAGCACGGCACAGAAAGGTATCGGTGTAAATAGCAGAGGAGCCAAACACCAACTCCTCGTAGACCGCACAGTTGCCCGAGACTGCAAAACCCGACACACCAAGCTGTGCATGGCTTGGATTGATTACAAGAAAGCCTATGACTCAATGCCGCATACTTGGATCATTGAATGCTTAGAGATGTATAACATCAACAGGACTCTGAGAGCCTTCATTGCAAACTCGATGAAGCTGTGGAAAACCACCCTTGAAGCCAACTGCAAACCACCTGCACAAGTGTCCATCAAATGTGGCATATACCAAGGAGATGCTCTGTCCCCACTGCTGTTCTGCATAGGCCTGAACCCCCTCAGCCAAATTATCAACAAGACTGGCTACGGATACCGACTCAAAAATGGGGCCAACATCAGTCACATTCTCTACATGGATGACATCAAGCTGTATGCCAAGAGTGAACGAGACATCGACTCACTGATCCACACCACCAGGATCTACAGCACGGACATTGGGATGTCATTTGGACTAGAGAAGTGTGGTCGGCTGATCACAAAGAGGGGGAAGGTCATCCCCACAGAAGGGGTCTCACTCCCAGAAGGAACAATAGCAGACATAGAGGACAGTTACAAGTACCTAGGTATACCACAAGCAAATGGCAACCTCGATGAGGTCACAAGGAAAGGAGCCACAGCTAAATACCTCCAACGAATAAGGCAAGTCCTGAGAAGCCAGCTCAATGGCAAGAACAAAATCCGTGTGATAAACAGCTATGCCCTGCCAGTAATCAGATACCCTGCTGGAATAATTAGCTGGCCAAAGGAGGAGATAAAAGCCACGGATATTAAGACTAGAAAACTACTAACAATGCATGGAGGGTTCCATCCCAAATCCAGCACCCTGAGACTGTACACGAGCCGCAAGGAAGGAGGCAGAGGACTAGTGAGTGTGAGAACCACAGTCCAGGACGAAACAACTAAGATCCATAAATACATCAGGGACAAAGCCTCAACAGACAATGTGCTCAGTGAATATCTCAGACAACAGGGAACGGAGGTTGAGGTGCCAGAGATACCATCATGGGAGGACAAGCCCCTACATGGGATGTACCACCAGCAAATAACCCAAGTGGCTGATATCAGTAAATCCTACCAATGGCTGGAAAAAGCTGGACTCAAGGACAGCACAGAGGCCCTCATCCTGGCTGCCCAGGAACAGGCCCTAAACACCAGAGCAATAGAGGCCCAGATCTACCACACCAGACAAGACCCAAGGTGTAGGTTGTGCAAGGAGGCCCCTGAGACAGTCCAGCACATAACAGCAGGGTGCAAGATACTGGCAGGGAAAGCGTACATGGAACGACATAACCAAGTTGCAGGCATAGTGTACAGAAACATCTGTGCAGAATATGGACTGGAAACCCCGAGATCAAAGTGGGAAACACCCCCAAAGGTGGCGGAGAACACCAGAGCTAAGATCCTGTGGGACTTCCAGATCCAGACAGACAAAATGGTAATGGCGAACCAACCAGACATTGTCGTAGTGGATAAACAACAGAGGAAAGCCGTTGTGGTAGATGTAGCAATACCAAGCGACTGCAACATCAGGAAAAAGGAGCACGAGAAACTAGAGAAATACCAGGGCCTCAGGGAGGAACTGGAGAGGGCCTGGAAGGTGAAGACCACAGTGGTGCCTGTGGTCATCGGGGCCCTCGGGGCAGTCACCCCCAAACTGGACCAATGGCTACAACAGATCCCAGGAACAACATCAGACATCTCAGTCCAGAAATGTGCAGTCCTTGGCACAGCCAAGATACTGCGCAGAACCCTCAAGCTCCCAGGCCTCTGGTAGAGGACCCGAGCTCAGAGGATAAGAACCACCCGCGGTGGGTGAGAAGGGAATTTTTTTATATATATTGATTTGCTTAGTTAGATTAATCTTAATCTATCACTTACAGTGACAGATTACTATTCTATTTATGAGATCACGTGAAAACAGCACAAACAAACAAAGAAAGAATCAGTGTTTGAAATCAGTAAACACAGTTTCTCACTTTACTTACAGGTTAAATATAAATGTCTAAACCTCTCAAAGAAAACAAAGAAAAATTTGCATTTACTATAGCCTTGCCCTGTACTGTAACACATAGCATTGTTTTCGTGGTTTTACCAACCTTGTATCCTTCGTCTCCTGGCTCCCCACGTTCCCCACGCTCTCCTGGAGGCCCCTGAGTAGACAATCATGCAGCTACATGAAAACATGTGCAATACATTGGCTTGATTCTCCTTGGCTGCAATCCTACTTGAACATAGTTACTTGTCAGTGCAACATACAGTACTTGTTCAGCTTCATCAAAGAAGTGACTCCCACTTTAATGATCATACTCTGCACTGTAAATCCTAAAAATGAGGTTGCCATTTATTAATTACAGAGTAAGGTTGTTAAAGTCTTATTTTTTTGTGATGAAAATAGGACGTTTTCTATTATGTCTTGAAATTATCTTGGATTATTTTTGCCACAACCAAAGCTGAAAGGCCTCATGACTTTTTACTAAACAAATTTCCATTTGACACAACAGTAGATCTCAGTATAACAACTAATGCACAGGAAATAAATGCAACGCAAGGAAAATAAAAAGAGAACACTGCAGTTTTCCTAAAGTATAAGTGTTTTTTATGGAAGATAAAAACATTGTTTTTTTTATATGGCAGAGTAAAAATTGCATAAAAAGCAGAGTTTGAAGGAAAGCAAGACCTACTGGTTCACCTAAGGGCCCTGGTGGTCCTGGAGTCTTATTGTCCTCGCCTGGATAACCCTGGGATGCATCGCAGGAGCACACAGTCACAGTCACAATCTATGCAACAACTCAAGCCAATACATTTTCACACTTAAACACTTTTAAATTCTTTGGAAGTATTTTAATTTGGATCGCTAATTTAGATCATATTACCTTTTCACCTTTGGGTCCCGGTGGTCCAATGGGCCCAGGTTTGCCAGGGTGCCCCTATGAAAGACAAATGTTGTCTTAGTTATACATAATAAACATAAATGGCTGTCCTATATAAATCAAATGTGATATTTTATCATTAATAATGTTCTCTAATTTGAGGACTGGTGTTCTCAACTCAAAAATATCCTTATGACTCTGATCATGTAGTATTTCTGAAGTGTAAAGTGTTTTGTAATATAATACACATGAAAAACTCACTGGGTATCCTGACAGTCCTGGTTGCCCTTCAAGCCCCATGACTCCTGGCTGACCCTGAGAAAAAAAAAATCAAATAACTACATAAAGCTTTTGTTTTATTTTACTCAAACACCATAGTGACTCTCACTAATTTAGCTTTCAACTCATATTCAATGATATTGTTTCCATCTACAGTAGTTTTAGTTTGATTCTAAGGCAATCCAAAGCAAACGGAAAAGTAGAACAAATTTGAACTAACAGGAGGGCCTCGAGTTCCCCGGGCCCCTTTCAGCCCTGCCTCGCCCGGTTGGCCGATGTCCCCTCGAGAGCCAATCTCACCAGCAAGACCTGGAGGGCCCCTCTCTCCCTGCAAATATCCAAAAGATCCGTTTATGGTTGGAAAAAATGGCACAGGATAGAATAAAAAGGAGACAGAAAGAAATTCACCTTTTACATTTTGATCAGGGATAGGTCATATTATTCATTTATTTATTTCAAACTGTTTTTTTTTAAAACAAGAGAACAAGCAATCAGTGGGACAGAAAAAAACATGTGCATATAAAACAGTAAATCAAGTAAGAGACTCAAAAATTGGACTTTGAAGATCTTTCAGAGGCAGAAGAATATCAGTTTCCGAGGGTGAAAACTGGTGGAGACATTACCCAAAAGACATCTCAACTACTGACACACAAATCCACAACCCGCTCTATAGATTCTTATTACTTAGGGTAACAGTAAGGTACATTTTTGCAAGGTACTTTTAAATATGGAAGATCCTAACCTTCTTTCCGTGGCGTCCTCTGTTCCCTGGAGGGCCAAGTTTTCCTTCTGGGCCCTTTCAACAACATGAAATAAAACATGTTTTTATGCTTAGTGGCACAACTGATTGAACTGCTGAATGTCAACCCCTGACTTAACTGCCTGAGAGGATTTTATAATTTAGGCACTTCCTTTTGTGAAGGAACTCAGTTGTTTGGTTGTTTTAGAAAACAACCAAAAAGTTAATCAAAGCTTGTAATCTGGTTGCATTTACTGAAAACAATTGCGTCGGTGATATTATTATCATGACTGATGTAATTTTTGACACTATATAAACCACATCACATCTCGTATTGCTTTATAACGACCTTGATGCTTTAGTGGCAGAACATCAGAATTCATGAATGCATCATAATAAAAGTCTTTGTTTAAGGAAGATTGTCAGTTGTCCTCAAACACACAAGACTTAGCTGCATTGTAATTCAAACTGTAAGCTGCCATTTTTTTACACACTACTGTTAAAATACTACATCTTTGTGTTGGAATAAATGAAACTATCCATCCATTAAATCTATCTGCTGATCCAGCGTCAGGAGAGTGCTGATGCTCATCTCCAGTGCTGACAAAAATCAACCTAACAGCTAAAGCTGGGATTCAAACCCAGGACTTTCTCACTGGAAGGCAACAGTGCCACTGCCCAGCTTCATCTGCCATGAATAATTATGAGCATGATTTATTTGTAATTTTAAAATCTGACAGTAAATTTTGGAAGGCAAAAAAATAACTTACGCGAAAGCCCTGTTTCCCAGGTATTCCTGCTGGTCCTTGGGGCCCCGGATCTCCTTCAAGTCCTTTGTCCCCAGGCTCCCCCAAAGGGCCACGCTCACCAGGGTCACCCTGAAAGATTCAGAGACAAAGAGTGAAACACATACCCAGGGTGGGTGAGGTGACAAGTAAGATTCATGTTTTTCATGCAGAAATCCCAGTTTCCAAACCCAACTTTCCAGAATACGTTGTTGTTTTTAGCCTATTTTTGGATGGAGGGATGGATGGTTTTGGAAGTCCAAATATTTATTCATATTTTCTTTTTCCATACTTATGAAAACCTGGAAAATATATTAATCAAATATTGTACTTCTCCAAACTTTTCGGGCATGTGTAGGAGTCTTGTAATCCTGTTTCGTGCTCCAACTGACTCCATTCAAAATTAAAGTAAAAATTTAAAAAAGCTACAGAAACAACTGAATATTCATCTTGTTATAAGATTTTGAAATTCTATTAGAAGATTAAATGGATTATTTTTCCAAATCTAAACAGGTTTAGCTTTAATCTAAACTGTCACATTTATTAAAAACATTTTAAATAGTCTTTAAAAAAGATTTTCTGTTCTTACCTTCGCTCCATCTTTCCCCTGTGGGCCATCTTCCCCTGGGGGGCCAGGTGGACCCTGTGAGTGAATTACAGTTTGAAACAAAAACGTTTTTTTCTCGAAGAGATCTACCAGCTAAATCAGAGACAATGCAAGAAAAATAAAAAAGACTATTTACAGAAGCATGTTTTCTACTAAATGTGTATTTCAGAAGAACAGTTAGGATAGTAAGCACCATCTTTATTGTGGTGCCAGAACAAAAACTTAACAATGAATGTGAACAGTATCAAAGCTGTCTTCAGAATAACTGATAAGTGCGAATGTCTGGTTTATAATAGACCAATACTGTCATTTCTCTCTAAAGCCTCCGTGACTTTAGATAAATTGAGACATAAAAGAGGATAAAACACCTTTACTTTCTGTGGCACTTTGACATATTATGTTCACAGAGCCTCAGCAGTGTAACACAGCACTTTGAACATCACAGCACTTGAACATTATTAATGTGCACTGTAAAAACTTCACTTAAGATGTTCAGTCCATTAGTGAGTCAGCAATGAGACATTCACAGCACAATCTGCACAAGGACGTCTCTGTGGTGAACGACTGCAGCTGTCTGGGACACACAAGGAAAACACTCAGTGTTTTAGTGAGTCATTAGCAGATTTTATGTGACTACGGTCTGAGTCATGAACTCTTAATCTTAAATTGTTGTATATCCTAACGCTTTTTTAGATGTAAAAAATGTTAAAGGTTTATACTCTACTGGTGGCCTTTATTCAACAGCAGCTTGAAAGGTGGAAGGGCAGAGAGAAAGGGAAGAATAGACCAGAATTAAGATTTCATAATATATGCTTTAACTAAGACAACTGCACTCAGATGACTTCTGATTGTCACTTCAGTATAATTTGTGGTTTCTTTTTATTTATTGTTTTAAGTTTTACTGCACATATAATTTTGCTTGGCACAGATAAAAACAGATAAAGAACTGAATGCATTTAATATTATTATATTTTTCATGTCTTCAAAGCTGCATTATATTGAGCTCCTCTGTCTTCTCGGCAGAAATACAGAAGCAACCAACCAGAGCCAGGAGGAGGGTCTTAGTGCTGTCAATCATTCTCATGTTCATCCATTCCCCTGGATCTCTGCTATGCTACATCTGGTACATAGCCCACCGTGAATGCTAACAGTAGTTAGCATGGCCACCAATGTCAGTGGATAAATAGTTTTCCTGGAACAGTAAGTCATTTTTCCACCATTAGTACATTGAGCAGTGTTGATTTCCTGGCTCTGATTGGTTGTTTTTGGCCGGGAGCCGTGCACTGTTGCAGATGACAATAGGAGCTCAATGAGCAGGTGGAGAAGCTCCATCTTCTCACAGATTATCTGTTTCGTACTGTTAAGACATGGAGACAGTTTTATCAAATACAGAAAAAAAAATTATATATATATATATATCCACATTTTCATCTCTCGCCCATTTCCGTCTTGTTCCAGTAGCCCATTTGTCATCAAGGTGCTCTGGTTCCCCAACACCTGACGCAGACCTTGTTTGGCCGGGCGACGTCTGAGCCGGCATGTTATGCATTTTTGTGTCTCTCATGGCATGAGGTAGGCAGTAGCTTGAAGGGTCTTGCCTAAGGACCCAGACTGGATTCGAACCCTGCCCTCTCGGGTGATATACCGATGCCTTATCTATTGAGCTATCCAGCCAGCTGGATATACCACACCAGACAAGACCCAAGGTGTAGGTTGTGCAAGGAGGCCCCTGAGACAGTCCAGCACATAACAGCAGGGTGCAAGATACTGGCAGGGAAAGCGTACATGGAACGACATAACCAAGTTGCAGGCATAGTGTACAGAAACATCTGTGCAGAATATGGACTGGAAACCCCGGGATCAAAGTGGGAAACACCCCCAAAGGTGGCGGAGAACGCCAGAGCTAAGATCCTGTGGGACTTCCAGATCCAGACAGACAAAATGGTAATGGCGAACCAACCAGACATTGTCGTAGTGGATAAACAACAGAGGAAAGCCGTTGTGATAGATGTAGCAATACCAAGCGACTGCAACATCAGGAAAAAGGAGCACGAGAAACTAGAGAAATACCAGGGCCTCAGGGAGGAACTGGAGAGGGCCTGGAAGGTGAAGACCACAGTGGTGCCTGTGGTCATCGGGGCCCTCGGGGCAGTCACCCCCAAACTGGACCAATGGCTACAACAGATCCCAGGAACAACATCAGACATCTCAGTCCAGAAATGTGCAGTCCTTGGCACAGCCAAGATACTGCGCAGAACCCTCAAGCTCCCAGGCCTCTGGTAGAGGACCCGAGCTCAGAGGATAAGAACCACCCGCGGTGGGTGAGAAGGGAATTTTTATATATATATATATATATTTGTAAAAGCTGCAACTTCAATACAGTGGTGTCCAAAGTCAGTCCTCAAGAGGCGGAATCCTGCATGTTTTAGCTTCTTCCCTGGTTCCTGGATCAAATAATGTGATGTTTACACACCATAGGCATTACTGTCACATTAATTATGGGTTTTAAGGAAAGCAGTAGAGTTGTCTATAATGACTACAGAACATACAGCAGCAACGGTTTTGAATGCACGGCTGTGCACACTGGGGCAGGTGACAGCGCTGTTGCCGGGCAGAATACGGGGTCTGGGTCTGAATCCCAGCCTGGGGTCTTTCTACATACAGTTTGAATGTTCTCCCTGTGAATGGGTGGGCACTATGGTTTTCACTCACAGTCCAAAAACATGACTATGAGGTTAAATGGTGTCTGGTCATTTTAAATTTAAATCTTTCAGAGGTTTTAATAGTTCTGGGGTTAAATGTTACATCAATAAAAAATGAAGTACATAATCATGTGGAAAACTTCAAAGTTTGAGCAGACAGTCATCAACACACTCCATTAGCGGGTTATGCCATAAAAGATCATTGTTTTAGAAGTTAGTTGTTCAGAAATTGCTATATGAAATAATAATAATAGAACGCCGAGTGGAAGAAAAAGTGTGATGAGCAAGAATTGTGAAGCAACAACTTTGCCGGCTTTAGGACACATTTATAAGGTGCGGACAGCAACTTCATCAGTCAAGTCACACACATGTGTCCAAGATAGCTGTAGAGATTTATGCTACACGGAAAATTTTATATTAGATTAATGAAAAAAAAGTGCCTTTTCAGTAGTGTAATGTTGATATGTACCCATGACAGCATGGATTAAAAAGTATCCACATAAAATGTTATATTATCTATTCAGTATTTGTTTTTATAAAATCTCTTAAGTTTTATAGCTTTGCTATAACTCGAAATCACTCCACCATGGAAAAACAACAGTCCTAAGAAAATACTTTTCTATGTCACGATAACATATGGATAACATATGTTGAACTGTTATTTAAGGGACTGATGTTTTACAGTCAGCAGCTAAACATCTATGGAAGAGCTATTGTAAACCTTGTCTAACATTTTTGATGAGCATCACAAGATAATGAAAAAGATGTTAACTGACATTTTTTATGAAATTAGAAACGGAAAGTTGTTTTTTTGCTGGCAGGCAGATAAGTCTCCCCCTGCTGGATTTGAGAAACAATGCAGGCGTAAGGTTATTCTTTACTGGTGTCTTTAAAAAAAAAGCATGTGTATAAACATTTCATACACAGAATATTAAGCATGATCTGAAGACATATGAAAGGAGAACATCAAATACGTAATTTTTAATCACTCACTCTGATTCCCTCCTGTCCCTGTTCCCCTTCAGGTCCTGGAAGTCCAACATCCCCCTACAGTAAACGCAAGAGACGACACATGACTGTCTGCTCATCAAACACACTAAATATACATGTGTCAGCATTCATAACATTCATAGTCATTAAAATATATATATATTTTCTTTTTAAACAGGCAACAGTGTTTCCTGGAACAAACTTAAGTTTACACATTTCTGATTGCAGCTTTTACGGTTTTAAAAGATGTAAAAATGTTTCGATGTTTTGCTAACCTTTAACCCTGGCTCTCCGATGGCACCTGGTCCTCCCTCTACACCTGGAACACCCTAAAAGAAATACACAAGAAGAGGAAGGAAGTGCACAAAAATGTTTAGGGAGTTATGAACAATGCTGATTTTAAAGTCAATGTCAAGTAAAAGACAAACTATTTGTCATAAAAAGTTATGTTGAAGTACTTCAGGTCCCTGCTCTCCACTGGATCCAGGCTCCCCAGTTGGTCCTCTCGGTCCCTACGAACATCCAATAAAGAAAAATGGTCATTTGATACTTCATAGATGTTTTTGATAATGAATAAATTTTTTCCTTTGTGATGATAAAGGAACACAACATGAAAAAAAAAGAAGTTATTTGAGAAAAGCAGATTGAGATCTGAGAATTCCTTGGATAAAGATGCTGAACATTGTCCAAAAACAAGATAAGACTCATTACATTACCAGAGCCTCTAGCTTTTCTCAATGTTCCCATCTTAAAACATGCCTTTGTCTGATTGTCTGACATGCTTTTTACCCCTGAGCATTTGGTGGGTTTCCAGGTAATTCAAGAACTTGAAGACTAATCCAATAAAGGCTGGGAGCGCTCAGGTGTATAGAAGCGGGGAAGCAACATAAAGAAACATTTATCATACCACTAATCTTCCTCATAAACAGTTTAGTTTTTAGTAATGATGTTCATCAGAGGTTCTTGAGTGTTTAATAAATACTTCCAACCTGGCCAACCTCCACTTTAAGAAGCCTTTTAAGCAGTCCTCATTTTGTGTATTTTATCATTACAGACAAGCTTGATGGTTGCTTGTTGGTGTGTAGTTTGATTACAGTTTCCTAAAACAATCGCGTTCCTACCACAGATGAGCATACTTACTGGTTCCCCTTGTGGGCCCTTCTCACCAGTGTTCCCTGGAATACCTGACTTTCCCTGGAAACAAACACAGTCATGTCGACACATTCTTTCACTCAATTACAAGAACACAGAAAACAAACAAAAAAAAAGAAAAAAAAACTTTCTTTGACCATTGCTATAGACAGTACAGACAATCCTGTAGTGCCTCATTTGTTGAACCCAATCAACACATCGTCAGGCTAACCCTGTAACGTTATGACACTGGTGTAATCTGGGGCTCATTGAATTATGTGTAACAAAGATTTTATAATTTGAAACACTGCAAAAAAAGTAGTGATACCATAGTGCTGCTAAAAATAAAGGAAAAGCGATAGTTTCATTACTATTACACCAATGGGTCATCAATGAGGAGTAAATGAAATAGTTAATAATAGTTAAATCCTCTACAGAAAAGAAGTGACAAAATTTGAGAAATTATGGAAAACAAAACAGTTCCAGTTTGGTCTTTCATACATTTTGATTCGATGTCTTCCAGAATAGTGGAAGTACATTGAGAGGAAGAGTGTGAAATTTTGTGTTTTGCTGCTAAGTACACAATGTTATAGCTTTTACCATGTGGTGAGTAAACAGCACAGAGAAATATACGGTCACACAATGTCCAATTTGTTCTTTTAATGTTTAAGTTGCAGTGTCTGATTTTGTATCAGTTACACATGTTGCACACTGTACATTGTGTGTTAGAACTGCAGAACTAAAAAAAAACCTTGTATTTTACACGCATTTATACTAAATGAACATTATATATTGTTTATGGAATTGAAAAAAAAGACACAAATCCGCAGTTGTGAACTTACAGTAATTGAGAAGCAGTACATAAAGAGACACATCAGAGTTCAATGAATTTGGTTTAATGCAATTACATCATCAACACCCATAAGTAAACGGGAAGACACTACATCTAATTTCTGGATGAGATAAAAAAACAAAAAAAAAAAACAGGGAGCTTCATACAGTGGAAGCTCTGGAATGGGTCACTTTTAATTCAAGGAACGTTTAATAATTTGATTTTTACATTTACATTGTTGTGTAATGGCAGCATTTTTATTCTTCAAGGCAAACTTTTTACATTCTTCTTCTTCTATTCATAGAGATAACGTGGCAGGATGATGTTAATGACATTTTTATCCATTTTGGCTCATAAGTGCATTCCTCTTTTTTTTTTTAAGATGTAGCAAGGTGTTGATTTGGCTGCAACTTAAAGTCTGTCATTACAAAGTAATGATGGCTTCCTCCTCATTCCTAAAGCTCTCTTTTGACAGGATATAAATAACATGGAACAAAGAAGATCACACCTGGGCACAAAACTGCTGACTGCATGAGATGTTTAATGAGCTCTAAGCTTGTGGAAATTGCTGTGTATGTGAATGGCTGTATTTAATAAAATGACTTAAGTAATTCGTTAATGTCAATTACTTTGCATATCACATAATTACTTTCCAATTTGAAATGTATTATTTTTGTTTATTGGAAGAAACTCTAAAAACCTGCTTAATTGTTTAAATCATTTCAACATCATCTGCATTCTTAGAATTGAAGTTCTATTGACAAAACAAAAGTAACATAGAGATAAGATAATACCCAAAAATGCAGGAAAGAGGAAGTGTTGGACATGTAGAGAAACAAGAGTCCTTATGGAAATGCAGAAACGTTTTTGGATAAAAGCTAAAACCACTGAAAAGTGCTTTCACTTAAAGTTGCCTTTACTGCTAACATTTACACACATCTGAGGTAATCAGATTTTCTCAGAGCTTAAGTTTTGAAAGAGACGCTATCAGACACACGATGGCGCCATAAGTCCACAGTAAAACGAACAAAAGTTTATAGTCTCCAACACACACAAGATACACATGAAGTATGTCATAGTGGTGTTGTTTACGATTATGTATAAGCTGCAGAAATTTCTTATTTAATATTGGGCAGCCACTCTAAATCTGCAGCTAGTCTAGAAAAGATATGCTCGGATGATAGTTTTGTGATCTAATTTCAAATATTAATTGCACAGTGGTTTGAAAATTTTGAGAAATGCACGAGTGTGCTGTATGTGTGTGGTTGTAAGGACATTTGGCTAAAACAGAAGAGTAAACAACCTTTGAAGCAGTAAAAGTAATTACCAGATTGAAAAAGTACAGGAATGAATTTGTCACTGTAGAAACATAGCAAAACTAACTATGCAGCTGATAGTTACTCCATGGAATAAATAAGAAAATGTTCTGCTGATGTATTATAGTATAATCACTTGGAGAGTGCATATGGCTCTGCTTCTGGTTTTCTGTTTGATCTTAGTTTGCTTCTTCTCCCGTCTGTGGAAAACTGGCTCTTTTATCCATTTTACCTCCTTCAAAGCCATATAAGAAATATAATTCATAAACTGCTCGAGTGGGAAAATATGTTTTAGAACATAAAAACACTTTAAGCTGAAACAAAAGTCTCCCAAATCTGCGTTTCTGCATTTTCTCCCCACTGACATTTTGTTGAAAACACACAAAAAAGGACGTAAGCCCTAGTCTAAAGCAAACAGGAAACATACATTAATATGTAAACAAGTTGCAAAAGTTATTCAGTATGCCCAAGTAGGCTGGTTTTGATTTGCTCAGCATTTTGGGATTAAAAGACATTGTAAAGTTCACCCACTTTCCTTGTTAATAATGAGACAATGATTAGCTGATCTGAAGTAAGGCATCACTATTGTTTGCAGGAAAGCGGCCACAGTGGACTTCTTTGTGTTCATCTTAAACTACTACTATTCATTGATACAAAGGCAAAATCATAACCAATATACAGCCTTGCTCACTAAAATACTATGCCAGTGAATGTTTACAAGCAATCATCTTCAATGTAATATTCCTTTTGGAGTTTAGTTTTGAATAATAACTGTGGGTCTGATAATACAACATGCATATTCAATAAGTTTTAACAGACAAATATATGTATGAAGGCTGTAATCAACTAATATTTGGTTAGTTGACCAAGTTAGTGTTGCATTGTTTGATTTGTAAGTCCATTGAAGTCTTTGAAACAACATGCTTTTATATGAATCAGCAAGCATCTTTCACTTTCTCTTTTTCAGAAATGGTACTAATTGCTTGATATCTTGTTTTAAGTAGTGTCAGTCAATTGTTTTATAAGTTTGGACCCTATGCCATACCAGAAAGTTGATGTCAACATGCTTTATTTATTCCAAAAGCACCATTGATGTATGTTGGAGATCAATGTCCGCTTGAGGCACAAAAATCTACCAATATATTAATTATTTTGTGCAGAAAACCAGTACCGCTGGGAAACGGATTCCTATCACTACCTTCTTGACCGTTATTGCTGCATTGTTTGCTTTGAAAGGTTAATTTAGTCTCCTTGAAAAATACTTCTTGCTGCTGTGGCCAAAAAAGCTCCATCTTTGTCTTGTCCAACCATAAAGCCTTTTTTCAAAGGGTATTCAGCTTATCCATTTGACAGGCTGCAAATATATGCAAGTGTTGACTGAAGATGTCCTATTTGGAGAAATGAGTTTTTATTGGTTGGCATCCTCTCAGTCCATGCTGATGTTAAACTCTTCACAGTAAAAAGTAAAACTGTTGCTGTGGAAGTTTCCAGTCTATGAGGTCCTTGAGCCTTGGCTGTTCTGGAGTTGTTCCTAAACATCCCAAGCAAATTTCCTTTGATCAGAGACCAAAGTTTGGGCCAGATGAGTGTAACTCTGAAACAGCTGGGTGTTCCAGCCAGAGCCATGATCCCAACACACTGAAGAGTTGGTTTTGGAATTGCAGAGCAGGATAAGATTATGCTTTTGGAATGGCCCTGATCTTAATTATAAAAATGTACGGATTATAGTTAAAAGCAAGTCTGGCAGGTGTTTAGAGCTACACTCCTCATGGTGGCAGCATCCTGGAATCACCCGATTACTTTAGTTCTAATTTGTTCTTTTTGTAGACTTTTATCCATCATTTTTTGGGTTGAGGCATTGGGGCTGTTTTGGATGCTTTGCAGCTGGAACGATTTTTGTTCTTACTTTTCTGACTTTTAAACTGTAGCAACAAGGTTTTGCTTTCAGAACTGAGAGCCACTGTTAAGCATCTCAAAAGCTCAAAAATACCTGCTCTGCATCCAAAATCCAGAAGAGATAAAAGGGATGCAGAGCAGAACCAAAGAGCAGAGAGAGAATGAGGAAGTTTACACAGTCCCTTCCATAAATGATAACGGACAAAGATTGTAACCCTGATTCCAGCGTCTCTCTGATCAGCTTTCTGATCATATGGCCGGACAAGGATTTAAAGAGGAGCAGCAAAAGCAAATGAGGTGGATTAGCAGTGTGAGCCAGTATCTGATTATTGTGGAATATTATATCTGCTGTCTAGATAACAAGCTGTCATATTGAAACATCCACTGTCTTCAATTTCAATGCCAGACTGACTGCTACCAGAGAGACCTTCCTGCTCTCAGCATCACCATTCACAAAAACTCTTGGCTATGACATCACTTAATTTCCCTTTGAGATGAATAAGTTGAATTTAAGTTAAATTGTGCCAGAAAAACATTCACTCTAAATGAGCCCTGCTAATTCTGATGTAGCGAGAAAAGACAAATATTTTATTCGATTTTTAGTTGAGGTTTAACTTGAACTTCCTTGGATTACAGAAAATTCAAGTTTACGTCATCTCAATTCACCAGGAAAAAAAAAATGCAAATGTATCAGTAAAGCCCATTCACACCACTTCAGTCTGACACTGGAAGTCATCATCGGCTTTGAGCAAAATCTTGTACAAGGCAACTATGCATAGTGACTGTGAAAAAGTTTGACTTCTTATAATTTAAATTCTTATATAAAGCAAAGCAGACCAATTTTAGGATAGAATTAAAAGCCTACAGGTAAGGTAAGGGAGAAGATCTGTTTACACCTGCCAGCATGCTCAGAAGCAGAACCAAATCCTCTTTAATGAAAAACTTCCTCCTGGATGACAAGACTGGAGCAAACTCTTAAATTATGGTAAATTGGGATTTGCAGGTTGGAAGAAAAAAGGAGGCAGATGGGCTTTATGAGTGTTATTCCACTGTAGCTATAGTGACGGGGGATGTGTAGGTGGTGATTAAATCTGTGAAAGAAAAAAGATTTTGCTTACGGGTTTTCCAGGAGGGCCTCTTTCTCCGGGAACGCCAGCTTTGCCCTTTGAAGAGACAAAATCAGGACGGAAACAGATTAAAAACAGTTTAAATCAGGTCGGGGTTGATCACATTAATACGACAAAACCATTACCAAGACATCTGGTTTACATTTGGAACGGTGACGCATTGCAAGCATGAAAACAAGGATAAAGAAATTACATAGGTATATGTAGGTATTCCTCTGAACTATGTAATTTAAGCACCCAATCCTCTTACTCTTTGGTACATTTATTTAAGCATATCTAGAAAAATACTTACTATTAATCCTGGTTCTCCTTTTGGTCCAACTTCCCCCTTTTCACCCTGGACACAAAGAAATATTATTGAGTTTTTCTCTTTCTTTCCTCCCAAGACAGTTATAAATACATCATAATGTGCTGAAAATCAAGAAATAAATCTGAAAGTAAGGATTCCAAATATGATATTATAATCCTGGCACAAATACCACAGCTGGCATGAACTTTACTGCTGCCCATTTATTAAATACATGCTACATGTTTTTGCCTTTTCCACATTTACGCTGTGTTTATAAGAATATGGACGTTGCTTACCTTGGTGCCCTCAGATCCTGGCTCTCCTGTTGCGCCATCTGGACCCTGGGGCCCCTGCACAACACCAACATGAGGCACATGGCTGACATTTACTCAGAGAAGAGCATGATATACTACTGTTATTCTGGACTATTCTTCATTTTTATCGATTATATTGTCAGGGGCTTTCAAACCTTATATGTTCAATGGTATAAAAAAACCCCTAAACCTTAAATTTAAACCTTAACATCTTGTTTTCTGTTATAGTCTGAAATTGGGCGATTATCCTACAAATATTTCTCAAAATATCTCAATCTCAGCATTACTTCCATGTATTTCTATCAGTGATTACTTACGTTAGATGTCACTCTAAAAAGCTTGCAAGTGAGATAAAATAATTAACGTTAAAATTACAGGATAGTACAGAAAAATCAGACTAAACATGTCCTGTTTGAGGTTAAGTATGTCAAAAAAATATATATTTCTATTTGCTAGATTCAAGAAAAGTTGGGGAGAGAATTCTATTTTAATGTTCCTCAAATTCAGGAGTTTAAAAATACACCTGTGCATAAATAATATGGATATAATGATAAACGGTGAGTGAATTCCCAGCAGAAGTTGACTTTGATATACTATATGTGATAAGAGTTGGAGAAGTAAAGAAATTCAGCAATTTTCATGCTGTTGGGATGAAAATTTAAAGTTTTTCCACATACAAAGCCCACAAAACCAATTCTGAATGACATTTGGGAACAGAGAAGTTATGAGTAACGACGTAAATCCAGGTTTGCCAAAGTTGCTAATTTAACACAGCTAAAATTTTATTTTATCCCATTCCTTAGATTTAAGCTCCTTTCTATGAGATGACAAAGAAAGTCCTGAGTTTTTAACAAGTTCTCCATCGCTATGAATATCGGAAGTCGGCCTGCTGACTTGTGCAACTGGTCTGGCTGCTTAAATAAGGCCTTTTAAAGACAAATGATCATTTGGAAATATTTATTATCATGGTAAATCAGTTGTGAAACTATAGTCATCAAGGAACCAGGGTAATGTGTAAGCAGTTGACTGCAGGCAACCAAGCAGGTCTGGTTCTCTAGAGCTGGTGTTCACCATGTTTTCCATGCACCCATGAATTTACACAGCTGAATAACTTTCTCAGGATGTAATCAAGTTCTGCACAGGCTGTAATCAGCCATTTATGTGAGTCAGGTGTGTTGAGTTCAGGGAAAATCAAATTCATCTGGGAAACTAGCTCTTGAGGAATAAAGATGAAAAGCAGAAGGGAAAAAAAGGCTCAATTTTGTGTGAATTAAGAATCCTACTTAAATAATTAGCAGTTGATCAGTCTATCGAAGAAAAAAAATACACATCTGATACCTAGAGTTATCATTTCTGCAGTAGCTCAAATAGTTTTTTGAATTTCCTTTTTATCTTTGATTTTTTCTGAGTTAAGTGAAATGAATATGCACAAATCCACAGTTATGTGACTCTGAAGTAAAATAAAAACTATTTGTCACATGGAAACTGTTTTGTATCTTAAGATTTCAAATACAACTGAAGCGGATTTACGAGTAAGTTAATTCCAACGTCAGACATGATTTAAACTTTCTAATGGGTGATCAGGAATGATATATAATATTACCTTACACGTCACCTTATTACCTTAAAAGACTAAAATGAAAAAAAAAAAAAAAACAAGCTCAGGGATAAATTATCTCTCTGTCTTCAGGGTCATTTTTCTCTTAGCCAAAATACATTCATCAGAAGTTATAATTTTTTCCTCCAGTGTAACATTCAAACCTGAAAAAAATGGAACTGTATGTGCTTTGGTGCTTTAGTTTTATTATGGAAATAAAACTATAAACTCAACTGCAATATATAAAGAATTGGTTCTGAAATCATTTGAAGACATTTTCCTGTAAAAGTAATGTGGCCCTACCCTTCTCCCTTTTGGCCCCGCGATTCCTGGACTGCCCCTCTGTCCCTGAGGACCCTGTAAAGCAAAACAACACGTTTAAAAAAAAACGTACTGACAAAAAAAATTACCAATATTAATAAGTAAGTTTAAAAAAAAAAAAAAAAGCTGTCGCTTTATCATGAGTCCCAAAGCTGATACATGATGGTGTATTTCAGACCTAATTTGAAATGTTTGAACACAAATGAACACAACTCCACTGGATCCTGGGAGAAATCACCTCCCACCAGTGGGAAGTTGTGGGTATATTAATAATATAATTGATCAACAGACAGTGGCATCAGTAGAAGGGAAAGTACACAGTAATTACATCAGGATCAAGTAGAAAGTATATGTGAACTGTACTTTGTTTCCTTAACACTTCAGAGAGATTTTAAAATTAAGTACAGCTAAGAATGATACTTTTCTTCATAAAAATAGTCTAATTTGATTGATTTTCATTGTATTTGTTGGGTTATTTATTTATTTATTTATCCAGTCAGCATAAATAGAATAGAAATATCCTTTATTGTCCCACACTTTTTTTCTGTGCAAAGAAAACAATAAAATACTGTACACTAAGGGCATACATGTTGATAATTTGTGCAAATGCTTACAAGTGAACCCTGCATGCCAACGTCTCCGGGACCTCCAGGTGATCCTGGGTAACCCTAATAGAAAACAGAAAAAAATAAATAAATAGAAATATATGCAGGTAGATGGGACACTGTGGCATTGTTTGTTTAAATCGGTTAAATAGGTGAAAGACACAGTGAGCTTCATATAAATACAGGCAACACTAGAGATTTAGAATAAATCCATGATTTTAGTAGGTCAGCAGTGTCTGTTACAAAAATGATTTTAAATTTATTTCACACACAAATATGTAAAGACGTTAAATCAAGCTAATCCCCGTTTATGCACCTATCATTCAGTTTGTTCGGCACTGTGTCAGACAGTGAGATAAGAGCTCAAGGCCCAGAACCACAGATCTGACGTTAATCCAAAACCCAGAGACAGAGTGGGATGAAGGCCAAGCACTCCAACAGACTCACAGCTCTGCAGCAGACACAGAAAACTGGGCAGTATAATGATCACTTCAATGCAAAAATTGAAATGCTGTAGAATAGAGCACAAGTCTCTACCAGTACTAACTTGCCAGTCAAAGTTTTGTGAGGATGTGCTTGAAGGAACACACAGATTTTGCAAACGTTGAGGCTGAAACAGCACTCAGACTTGATACATTAGGTTTTTCTGTTCCATTAAAATCTCCAACAACATTCCTTCCTGAGGCATTTTTTCATTATATGTATCAAAGTGGACGCAGAAGACAATACTGTCATCTTTTCAGGTTTACACATTAGCCAAATATTAACGCCATTGTTAGTTAGGGGTGCGGCAGTTCTTCTCGTCATAAAAGATAAACTAATACATATGTGTCCAATGGATGTTTCAAACCCATACTCACAAGAAGAATGTACTGGACTCAATGTTCCACCACATAACTTTTAAAGAGTCGCCCATAAAAATACAGTAGAATGAAAGAACATGGTGAGCGCAGACGAATCAGTGAAGGGACGTCCCATTATCATTAAGTCCTGATGTCTGGGGACAATCTGGTCAATGTACTCTGTTGATAAAAACACTGGTCTTTAAAACGGTGATGATTTAAAAAAAAGAAATAGGTTCCTCTCATCGGGATGTTATACCACATTTACAACTTTGTCATGTTAGAGCAATCAAATATCTAAGTTTTTTAACAGCTGTGTTTTTTATGTTTCTAAAATCTGATCTTTGGGGAAGAATAGAAGAAATAAATTATTTTTTGAAAGTGAATATAATATAGACTATAATATTTTAGTCTGTTCAATTCTGTTATTGTTCTGCTGTGCATTAACATGAAAGGATGACCTAACCTTTCACTCTGCAGAAGACAGATCATGTCTGTGATAGTCATAGATGAACCTGGATATTTGGCAACAAATGTAATGTACAATAATTAAGTAATTTTATTATAGAGTTAGTTACCTAAACGGTCCACCAATTTTTCGTTAAATGTTGTGTTCAACAAATGATCTCCAATTTAAAAATCCACTTTCCCATTGTTAGAGCTTTGTAAATTATATCCGCTACTGGAATATTGACATTTGTGCAGAAAGGTGAATTTTAGGTGTGATAACATAACTAGAAAACTCCCTTTGCTCAATAAAATATGGCTGACACTGCAAGAACCCAATTAAAATTTGTTTTAAGATCTCATGTGACTTTACTCACCCCGGGCCCCTTCTCTCCAGCAAGACCTGTTGGACCTGGTAGCCCCCGGTCACCCTGGTTAAGGACGTCGAAAAAAAAAGAGGTTTGATTCTGAGAACTGATTTTTGTTCAACTTTGGCAATATTCATGGAATTAGCAGAAATTGGATCATGTTGTGTATTTTTGAGTGAATTTGTAAAATTTTGACTTCCCAATTGGAACACTTTTTTTTTATCCACTGCTATTCCAATTTTACTTAGATTTTCATTTCATTTCTTATTGCTGAAACCATTTTACAGTGTATGCTTTCCATTAGGTAAAGACATTTTATTATTTAAAAAAAAGAGATCCAAATCAATTGTTAAAACTGCCTTTTAATAACTAAAGTTTTTTTAAAAAATCATAAATATTTAAGTAACATGAAGAAGATAGAAGATAGGAGCTTTTTAAGGCATTCATATAAAAATATTAAAATATTTTGATAACGTGTCTGTGATTTTATAGAATAGAATAGAATAGAATTACTTTATTCATCCCAGCAGGGAAATTATTTCGCAGTTACAGCAGCATAGAGACAAGACACACAACAACCACCACTGAGTAGCAATTGTAGACAAGATAAAATAAAAATAAAATATAACATGCTGTCAATATAAAAAGCAGCTTAGAGCAGTCTTTGCAAAGATTCAAAAATGCAGAAACAGTATGTATATGTAAATATATGTACAGCAAGTGTGCCACAGTGCAGTTGTGTGAAATTGGACTGATTTGTGCAGAACAATGATTTAGCTTTTATTGTACAGTGAGATGGCATGTGGCAGGAAGGATTTCCTGTATCTGTCCCTACGACAGCAGAGCTGGAGCAGCCTATGTGAGAAGGTGCTTTCTTCTTTCTAAGATAAAGCACACATAGGTTACAGTCCATTGGATCCACAGAAAGACCAGAATCTGCCAATGTCCAACAGTAAACCTGCAAACTTTTTTGACTGAAATTATGCATTTTCTTTTCACAAACTGGGTAAAATCCATGATTGTACAACACAATAAGTCCACCTTTGTTTCTTGATACGCACTTCCTCATAGTGAGCTCAACATTTTAAACAAGGAGTGTGGCAAAGAATAAAAAATTATGCATAATGTCAAAAGAATTTGTAGGCTGTCAGGGTATGACTGGTGCTGACAGACTGCATCAGGAGCAGAGGTTTGTGGGAGAGGAGTTGGAGGACAAGCAAGAATCTGACAAGCAGATGGCTTCTCAACACAAGAACATGTTCTGACAAACGGGCCTTCTGGATAGGAAAGAAAAGGCAAACAGGTTGGGATAGAGGGAGGGAAAAATGGAGATGGAAGGCAAAACCTTTAGTGTTCTTTAGAAGATTCAATAAAAACACTTGAAAAGACTTATTAGGTTCTTGTTGAGCTGGGAATGATTGATTCATTTAAGTATTTTAAGAGAAAAGACTTTCAGATTTACATCTTATAAATAATTTTTATGTTCAACTTAAACTTGCTTGTTTAAGGTGACACAGCTTTGACGATACTGCTACTGATGTGGATGTGGGAGTGTTGAGTGTTTACACAAGCATGTGTTCTAGTTTCTAGTCCAGGCTGCTTTGACATGGGCTTAATTATAGGGGTCTGTTGCTGACAGGCGAGCAGCTGATGCTGCCTGACAGCCTAATGACAGAGAAACACACTCCTTACCTTTTCACCGGGAACTCCCATCACCCCAGTTATTCCAATTAGGCCAACTGGACCCTGGAGAGAAGGAGGAGAGGAAAGGAGAGAAGAAGAAAACGTGTTAAACACAAACACGTCAGGAGAAAGTAGTAAGGGTTGCTTCCCAGATTGCCGTGATGCAGAGAATGTAAGACGCTTCAGGTTCCAGTGAAATGTTTCTGTAAGTCTTGGGTGAGTTTCATTCAGCTAAAATGAAGTTTAAATAATAGATTTAGAGTGCTAAAAATATTAGAAAAATCATAAGCACAGTCTGAAAACCTAGCATTTTCTTTAAAGAAACTATTAACCTAATTCATTTTTATACTTTTAGAAATGTTAGAAAAAGTTGTGGACAAATACAACCTAACAACCTAACCTTGTGTAACTGGAAATCAAAAAATTTCTTCAGTATAAAGAGCTAATAAAAGATGTAAAATAAAGTGACGCTACACAGAAAAGAAAAGAAAGGTCTAGTAAACACATTTTTCCACTAACCAACCTATTTCGATAACAGCTCCAGAACTGATTTACAACACATCTGATACTACTTAAAGAGGATTATACAACAAAGTTAGAAATGTTTAGAGAATTAATGAGAATGCTGCTTTAAATGTTTATCTAGTAAAATGGAAAAACAGGCGGACAAGACGAGAAATTACGAGGTTCGAACAAGGACTCTGCAACAAGGTTTCCCAAACTTGTTAAAATGTTCTAGCACACTTCATCTTAAATATTTTATCAGCTATTGGCTCAGGACATCTAAAAGGTCATCCATAAACTTGCATCTCACCTCTCCTTATGATTTTATTGAAGATGGCGACTAACTCTAACTCTCCTTGTCTCTGGACTCATATGTTTTGTTCCTGTGGGTTAAGTTGCATTGAGTGTAATTTGTTTGCCTTTATAAATTTTAGATTTTCCTCCAAACACTGCAGTTTTGAGGGAGAATTAATTCAGCTCTGCACTGGTTTCATTTGAATCAGTGACTTTACACAGACAGGCTGGGAGCTGCAGCAGTTTTTACAGACTCTCTGCTACTTTTCTTCAGTCTCTTTGCTAAAACTGGAAATCTGAGACTTGGTAGATCACATCCTATTTCTATGTTTAGTCTGGATGTAAACTACAGTAATATAAAATGGAGGTGAGGGCCACAATTCTTATAGTTTACAGCACCAAAAGTACTTGAGCAAAACTAAGACAGTGCTGGGCTCCACTCATTTTATGATGTCATGGTAATATTTCATATGCTGACACAATTACAGACCAATATGAGAAAAAATATAGTAGTCTGACAATAGTGGCCTCTTTACACTGTACAGAGTTTTACTGCACAGTTTGATTTATAGTGTTCACACAGTGAACACGCATTCTCATTGTGTAATCACACTTCATTTATTCCTGTACCTCAGTGTGTTTACATTGAAAGCTGTAAAAAAAAAAAGAGCCTGAGAATGAAACAAACTAGTAGACAAGAAACAGGCCGCTAACATAAACACTATAAAGCTTTGTTCCTTTTGCAATTCTATAGCTTCGCCAAAACGTCTGACAGCTATAAAATGCCACTCATACATCATCACCGTAGAAGGATTAACCTGCTGAATTCATATAAGCACCAGTTGACGGTGAAGACATACAGCCTGCAGATGGAGGAACAGGCACAAGGTTGATCTCTGATCCCTTAATCTACACAGAAAGTTGGTGACATGGCAAATTGATCTGAATTACTCATTGTGGGGGTTCTGTGGTTCGATAGTCTGGTTGCTTAGGAAGCCTAATGTGGATGACAGAAGTTGTAATATAAGCGTTAGGGTGTTTTCACACCTGATAGTCTGGTAAACTCAGTTCAATTGAGGACCAAAACCCCACCCCATTGAAACATTTGTTAAATTTTCAGTTTATGTGGTTTGCTTTCACATTGCACTGTCAAACGATCCAACGCAACTTAAGTCTTTGCAAAATGTAAACAAAAATGGAGTGGAGTAATATTTTAGCACTTGTAGAAATTCTCTTTTGTTTTGGTAAAAGACCATCGCTCTCTCTCTCTAGCGTCAGACTCTTATTTAGGGCGCATTTACCCAGAATGCCCTGTGCTGTGATTTGCTTCCTGTATTTGTAGCAGCTTTCGGTCCACTTGCATCCACATCTGCATTCAAACCGCATCAGAGTTTACTTCCACCGAGACCTAGGTTTGTAGGAGGACCAGAGTTAGCTTTTTTGGTCCAAGCTTGCCATTCATATTTCCCTAAACAAACCAAACTTTCTAGGCAAACGAACAAGAGTTTGCATAAAGTGGGTCAAATAGGACATTATTATTAGATTCATCTAAGTAGGACAGCGTGCAAGTCCAAGCAGGCTGACATGTGCAGACGTACTGCTGACTTTAACAATGCTGCATAGTGAATCTTTTGTGTGTTGTGGTTCTAAAACAGTTCCAAGCTCCTAGTAAAATTTCACTTGAAACATTTTACAGATAAGGAGTCACTTAGTGAAGACAGGTGGTATTAAAGCATCAAGGCATCAACCCTTTCTTAGTTTCAGTCACATCTTATTTATCTGAAAAGTGATGATATGGGATTCATTAGAGCCAACATATGTTTAAGAGTTTCTTTCTCACTGCATAGCTCCATGGTTCCTGTTTGGCTTCAAAGGGCCCTCTGTTCAGTAAGTGCTTAATGCCTCTCATATGTGCACAGCAACAACACAGTCCAGCTTGCTTGGCCCAATTGGTTGCCTTTCTATCCCCAGAATGCAAATATTAACATTAAGGGGCCTACTGGAGGGACAGGTCTTCTTCCAATGTTCAAAGTAGTTGTATTTGTGGAAATTTCACAAAAAGAGACAGAGCCCAGTTCTTGTTGTAAAACTCTAAAATCTTAAACAGATATATGATTTGCATTAATTTATGTAGTTTTGGAGACAGGAATAGGATGTCTGATTAAATTTTGTGAGGCAAGATTGAAACATTAGAAGGTTTTGCAACTTACACAGCAGCTTCACTTTAATTCAAGCAATTAGAGGCGTGGGAAAGTCTTACCGGTGGTCCAACTTTTCCAACATTGCCAATGTCCCCTTTTTCTCCCTGCAAGGAGCAAACATCAAACAACTTTACTATTTAGCTACTGTAGTTAAAGAGATCTCTATAATCAGTCCACTCCTAATTTGGCAGTATGCTCACAGGATATTAAGTGTAAAACAGGACACACACATGGACTACACAGGCCTGTGAATAATTTGGTGTTCCATGATGCATTTCATGATGACGACCATGGAGGAAATAATTTTCCCTCTTAATTAAGTCCATCTTTACAGCACAGACTAAGTGTTTAAATGGCTGGAAGTCAAAATAAGCACAAGATAACCATAAAAAGACAGGTTAAGAAGAGAAACTCTAACTATTTTAACGTAACTTCTTGTGATTGAGTTTTAAAGCTTATCAATTAATTGTTGCCTATTAAACACAACAAACACACAAATTGTCAATAAATTACTCTAAAATAAAACAACCAGAAGAAACATAAAAAAATATGTCTGACATAGACAAGTCAGTAGTGAGGAAAACATTTCCAGCTGTGGCGTAGCTGTGTGGCATCTTGCCAAATTGGTTGGCTTCCAGTTGTAAGAGTCATGTTTGATGCCAAGCACTGACACAAGGCAAAATCCACCTCTGTCATTTAATACAGAAATTAAAAAATAAATGAATGAATAAATCATTTAAAACCATGAATGGATAAAATATTCACATACAACTTTACTTTTTATTACCAGTGTGCGACTTTAAATTTGACTATTTGTCTGTCTTAGATCAGTAAATGATTAATTTTACTTGGTAACTGTCAAATAGGGAATACTTTTAATGCTTACCTACACCAACATCATTTTTGCAAGACCCCAAATGCTGATGGCTTTGCAAGCTCTTAGCAGCTTACAACAGTTGAGTTAAACGGAGGCAAGCCTGTGGGTGGATCTTAAATCAACACCTTAAATCCATTGCTTCCTTCCTTCAAGAGATCAATATAAGTACAAGTCCAATGAAAATGTCTAGTCAATCATACCATTCAGGAAGTAGACCGGTTCAGAGTAACAGATGTGAAAGAGTTTTGACTCAAAATGTCCATTTTAACCCCAGAACAAAAGCAAAACGATGGTGAAGGAAACTTGTAAAATGTCTTTTTACCACAGAGAAATGATTCCTCTACTGACATGACCAGCAATGCCACTCAGACAGGAAAAAATCATTACTACAAAAGTAACATTAAAAGCTTGATTATACTTTGCAAATGCACTAAGGGACAATAAATTTGACATCTCCTGTGGTCAAAATGGAACTTAAATTTAAGTGTTTGGAAATAGGCTTTTTTTGGCATTTGAATATGCTTTATTAATTCCAGAGGGAAATTCATAAAAAGAGATCATTTACCAGAATAATCATTGTTATATCTGCTATGATAAACAGGGGCATTTTAAAATGTCATGATTTTGACTGTGAGAAATAGATATGTGGTGGCAGCATTATGTTGTTGGTATGTTGACATCACAGGGACATATTATGGCAAAACTTTAGGAGTTAAATTTTTGACACAAATGGGCATTTCAAACAATGACTTGCAATGATACACTTAAATTAGTTATAATGTGGCTGAAGAACAATAAACTTCATGTGTGGGAGAGGAAATCACATCACCCGGTTTTTAGTCTCATATAAAATGTTTGGCCTGTTACATAAAAATTTGGACACGGCTTAATAGTTGTCATTAGTCATCTTCAGTTGCAAAACCACAGAATGCCAAATCAATAACACAACTAGAGATTTTAAAACAATTGTTTCATGACACACACACACACACACACACACGCACACACACACACACACACACACAAAAAGTGTGACATAAAGGCTTACCAGTAGGCCTTCAGGTCCAGATTCACCTGCATGACCTTTCCTCCCAGATCTCCCCTTTATAAAAAGTGGCAATCAAAAGAAGCGGTGCTGTTTATTTAATATCATCCAAAATCTAAACTGTTTACATACATATGTGCACAGTTAGATGAAATTTCTTACAGTTGGGCCAATGCTGCCAGGTGGGCCGAGTGGGCCTTCATCACCCTGCATAAACACAGTACAGTCATAAAAACAAAATCATTTGTAACATACAGACACAACTGCATATCTTTAAGTATGAATAATTAATGTTAAAGGACTAAAAGAAGCACACTTAATAATATAAAGAAATGTGAACTTATTTTGCCCACCAGTAGAGCTTAATGAACAAAAATAGCTCCGCAATACTAATGCCAACCCAGGCAATAAAGTTGTCATCCCGTTTCCTGTAAGTCAATGTAAACAGAACTAAGAGCAAATCTCCATATTCATTAAATTCTCTAAGACGTCTAGTAAATCCTAAGAGGAATTACTAATACCAAACTGGAAGAAATTCTAATGAAAAAGATCTGCAATTCAGTTAGCTCGTACTTCTGAGTAAGGCAGGTGTTGGCCAACTCAGACCCTTTGTGAATGTGTGCCAGCTCAATGCTTTCAACACAGCATAAAATAGTGTTTGTGTGTGTACACATGTGTGTGTGCTGTACTCCTTCCAAACGTTTCTGTTCACTTTTCCAGGACTGGAAAAATTTTCGAAGTAGTTTTTATATGCATCCGATTTCAAATTATAACTTCACCTGGTGGAACATGCCCTGCGATCTTTCAGTAAAAATGTCTTCCACTCAGATCTAACTCCAATATGACTTTTACCTTGATGATCGATCAAGCTTTAGTCTAATATTTTCCATTTCTGTGGAGCAGTGAAACAGGAGCAGAGCAGAATATGAGATATCTTAGCTATTTTAAGTGTTGAACCATCTCACCTGTACTCCTGTTGGCCCTGGTGGGCCTTGGAGCCCTCTCGCACCTTGTAAACCCTGCAACACAACCGAACTTGCAATTACTAACAATTAGGTGAAGTAAATGCTTCATTTGTGGATGATTTGAGAGTTGCTACCTTCGGTCCAGGTGGGCCATTAGGGCCTGGAACGCCGATGTCTCCAGGAAACCCCTTACAAAAAGTATTAAAGAGATTACAGATGCTTGGACAAATTTATACTCCATTTAAAAATAGCAAGTTTTAGTTGGGACTACTGACAGATTGAAAAGTAGCCTAGGCTTCCAAAATCTGTTAACAGTCTTCTACAAAGTTTATGTATAAACAAAGACTGTAATGCCAAATAGAGCTGACTGAGATTGAAAACCTTAATGCAGGATTGTCCTGGCACAATCTTTAATTTCCATCTAGAGCCGCATTTGTTGACATAATTTCAAAGCTAGGGTTACTGTAAAACAAAATAACCCATAAGAAACTAAAACTAGCTAACTGATTTAACTGTAATGCCTTTGTCACACCATTGTGTATCTAGCTTGCTTTCCTTTAACACATGGATATATAGAGCTTCAGGTGACTAATACTCTCCATTGTATTATCTTTTGTGTGTTTGACACTGTAGTGTGTGTGATGTGACCTACAGATAAAAACGTTTCTGTCATGGGTGCTGTAACTTTGTGACTCTAAATGAACTCCGCATGTTTTAAAAATATCCCTAAGAGTTACATAGATGTTGTGCCAATGGCCCGATGATGTAACTCTCATGCTATGCTGTGCAGATGCTCTGTCTACGCTATGACTTGCTAATTTAGTTTGCCGAAGGCTGTAAATGGCTGACACATCACAGGGCTGGTTGTGTGTTTTGACTGATTAAAGAAACATTTCTTGACCACTTCGGTGAACTCTAGTGGTTGAGTTGTTCAGCGGGTAAAATAAGAATTGAACACATAATTTTGCTCAGTCTAAGTGTTTCAAATGGAGCCAATTACAAAATTCAAACCAGATGTCAGTAACAACCCAGTAACCCAGTTATCCACACGAGCAAAGAAAATCAAAGTAAAAATAATCCGCACATGGAATTAAGGATAAGAATATAGAATGACAAAGCAAATAAGTACTAAATGCAGTAATTATTTAGTACTGCATTTAGTACTAAATAAATGTACTAAATAAATATAACTTGAATCTTCAAGTTATTTTCTTGGCAACTTCAAGATGTATGAAGAAATTAGTTGCAATGCTCAGGTGTGACTTTTGGCACATTCTTCCACACAACTGTTTTAAAATCTTGAAGATTTATATTGGATACAAGCCAGGTGTTTGTATCCATTCTAGCAGATGTGATTTCTTTGTTTGAACCCAGTTAAGTTTCAAACAAGACACAAGACCAAGGACCATAAGTTCCTTGGCCTTGTGTTTGGGACTATTGCCGATCCACAAGTCTTTCATCTTCAGATTTTTATCAAAAATGTCCCCATGCAATCCTCTAGTCTTTCTTTACTCAGTTATTTGCAGTCTGTCAATATCAAGTTAAATAACTAAATAAAACCAGACAGGTGCACAAACCTTTCGCTCTTTTAATTATCCAGAACTAATACCTCCAATTTTCAATAAAAGAATCTGACTAATAAGCTGCAGAAGCTGAAGCATGAGAATTGGGTTCACATTTTGATTTTATTCTAAATTTAAACTTGATTTTTAATGCGGATTGAACTCTGCCTTTTGAACCTACATTTTAACATGAAATTATTTTATGGGGTACTTTTAGGTGAAGCTAACTTCAGATGTTGAGCTCTCTTTTTAAGCAAAACAGGAAGGTTTTTGTTATTTTTCTCTCCTTTGTTGTCGTGTAAAGCCATCTGTTTTGCATGTGAATGGTACCAGTATTATTAAACCTGAATTCCCTTTTTCGTCATTGGAATCCGGAAAGAGGGTAGCTGTGAAAATCAATATATTGTTTATGCTCCAATCCCACAACACACAAAAGTGAAGACTTAACAAACTCAATATACTTTTATAGCTGTTAATGTTTGGACAGACACACAATACATTTTTCTTTATTCAGCATCTTTCACTGTGCCATTGTCTAGTCCTAACCTGAACTCTGTCACTCATTTTTTTCAGCATGGAAAAAAAACATGGAAAAATGTTTCCATGGTAAAAAAATATATATATATATTTGCATCTTCTCACCTTTTGGGTATGTAACTATGCCAACACTAATGGAGCAAAGTATCACTGTGGTGTGGACTGACAGGATCCCACAGAAGCTACAATAGCAATAATGCTTCTAAGCTTATTATGCAGCAATAAATTTTAAATAAAGAAATTTATATCTTTAGCCAGATGCTTCTTCAAAGATCACCACAACACCCTCAAAAATAACTCTTAGTACTGGCAGAGGAGTTACTTTAAAAATATCAATCATTTCCTTTAACATTTTGCTAGAATTTTTTCATATCACCATTCTTTCAGTTTTCAAACAATTAAAAAAAAAGTATAGTGCTATATTTAATTCAATGGACTCAAAACAGTTTGACTTTAGTTCTGCTATTATTTCTCACTTTATACGTTAAAGTGTGCTACACCTAAAACGTATCACATATTTACAGCACTATACACTAATATATATTTTTTAAAAAAAAACATGTATATCATTCCTACCTCTGGTCCCGGTGGCCCATGTGGTCCTTGTGTCCCAATTTCTCCAATTCTACCCTTTAAAGCAAAGTATATATAATATATATGTATCACCACATGATAAAGCTGAATATGACAATGTTCAAATGTGAATAAGGAGCACAGTTATATTCCTATTTCTCTGAAATTAGAGAACAAATAGACAGAATTGAACTCTGACAAAAATGAACTGTTCATTACTCCGGTGGGTTTCTGCATTGACACAAACGTTAGTTAGTAAAAACACATTCAGTAAAGTGATTAAGTTTTTCATCACAGAAATAAAATAGAGGTTTCCATCATCAAACTAAATCCCTTAAATCTTCTCAAAACCTGGCTGAACATCAAGTCCTCTTTGTAGTAGTTACTCCGAAGTCTTAATCTATTCTACTTTGTATCCTTAAAATGATGCCACTTTTTCCAGCAGTGATCTTTATGATTAGGTGTGATTAAAAAAACAGGTACATTGATAATGTAAACAAATAAGCCATGGATGTCCTGATTTGATCTCAGGTATTAGACTGAGATTCTCAGGATGGCTTTGGGAATTACATACAAAACTCAACTTCTACAATTGTGTCACCTGCTCTCCTATAAAAACAAATGAATTTTCTTGCTTTTTCGAGAGCAATTTATAAAAGTCACACATTACTTCCTCCAAAATGATATTACAGTTTTGCAAAGTCCTTAGCCTCACTGCATAACTGCCTAAGACATATTTTGGCCAGATCTCTGCAGATCTGTACACTGCTATATCACCCTGCCTAATTGCAATCTCCTCAGCCTATCAGAACACTTATTGCAGTCCAAAATCCATATTTGCTTAAGTCTTTCCTTTGAGCTAGGCTTGCTTAAAAATTTGTTTCTTCTTGTTTTCTGAAACATCAAAAATATGGCTTAGTCAGTTATGCTAATAGGCTAACAAAATTATCTTTAACAGAATTTTCATAAGGAATATGAGTGTATTTCACCCAAAATATGATGTTTTTATATAAGTGGCTGCTGTTTTCTGTCTAAGTCACTCACTGCTACACTTTTCACCAACACTGCTAGATGTTGGACAAAGATCTTATGTAACACTTGTGAAATTTGCATCTGTCAAACCAAAGCACTGTGTTTGTGGGTTTTGTAGTCTCTATATATATCAGGGTCTGGTTTAATCTGACTCCAGCATGTTTATGCCGTTTTCATATTTGACACAATGACAGGATCTGCCATTATTTATATAAGGTAATGAAATAAATCATATCTTGGGTAGGTGGAAATGCTGGAGCTCATACATGGTATTGAATTTGCTAACTTTAAGAAAGTAATAGACTAGGACTTGGTATGATCAATATCTACTGTTAAATTAGTTGGATCAGTATTAAGGACAAACATCATAATTAGGACATCTCTTAATTAAACTTCTGTTTCGAAACTCACAAAATTATTGTAGCCATTATTGTCACCTTGTTCATCACATCTAAGTCAAACCAGTAAAAAATGTCCCAAGTTATAAAATTGCCAGACTAAACATATTCCCTAACAATTAAAGAACCCTCCCTCCCATGGAGAAGTGGAACGTACCGGTGGTCCTGGTTTCCCTCTGGGCCCAGCAGGACCAGGAAGACCAGCAGCACCCTAAAACATACAAACACAATCATCTTCAATTGGTTTTGCTTTGTGTGAGATTGCAACATTACAGCAGAATGCAAGTTTGATGACATTTGCAAAGACTTTCATATTTTTAGGTTTTCCATACATATGTAATGCATATAAATACAAACAAATCAAAGCGGTTTCATTGCAGACATGTCATTGAATTTTACGTCTCAAATATATCTCTTTTCCACAGAGCGGTATGATACGGGTCAGAGCGGTTCGGTACACTACTTTGTCTGTTTCCATAGTAAAAGCAGCACAAACAACCGACCTGTACCGCACCATTCCTGGACCCCCTTCAGTTGTGCAAAATGATTTATGCATTTAAATCAAGCCTCTGGGTCCGTAGAACAATATTAAGGTTAGGGTGGAGCTACTGGCGTCACACATTACAGTGCATTGATTGGAGAACAGAAAAACGTCACTGCTTGTCGTCGCATTAATATGACGCAACATTTGGCGTTTGACTTTAACCCCCCCTGCCTGCAGTGGAAACGTTCTCCTGAAAACACCGGATCATCAAAAAGCATTCTGCATCACACTGACCTGGGCTGTACCACTCATGACTGCAAGGCGCAAGTTTCATCTTGACATAAGTCACAAAATTCAGAGCAGTTTTAGAACTTGCCACTTCTTACCTTGTCACCATGGTAGCCCATCTCTCCTGGCTCTCCCCTTTGACCCACTTCACCCTAGATTTTACAGTATCACACAAGATATAACACAACACTAACCTGTCATAGTAATCACAATATAACAAGTTAGAAATAAACACAATTCTAACACGAAATATTTGTACACTGCACTTTATATTCTATATTTTAAACTTTGATTATTTCAATCCTTAGTCATCCCACAAATTTATCTGAATACACATAATCGACTTGTTGCAAAAAGCTGCTAAAACCCAAATAGTTTGCATAAAACCCTAAAGTCAAAGTGCTTTCAGTCTGATGTCACATTGGAGGTTTGACCTGGACAAATAATTCACTTTGACATCAGCTTTGGTTTGCTGCTCCAATCCCTCATTTTGTTTTTACTATTCTGGCCTTTTTGTCACAGTTTGTGGTAGAAGTTGTGTTGTGTATCAAACTGTCAACAGGGTAGTTGCAACTGGTGTAGTTACATGAACTGAGCTAGTGGAATATACAACACATTCTCACTCCCGACTCGTCATATATTGACGAGTTGGGACGATTTCTGACCATGCGTCACATATTGACGACTTGGGCAGGGTCCTTCAGCGTCACATGTTGACGATTTGGGAATGTCACATGTTTTACATGGATTTTTGACGCGAAGGGTTCTCGTAACTGCTGCCGAACTTTCAAAACCCAACGATTTGGTTAGGTTTAGGGCAAAAATTACGGTAAGGCATAGTGTAAAACCCCTCGCGTCACATATTGACGCGAAAGGGTACCCTGCGCGTCAACATGTGACGAGGACGGACCGTCCCATGCGTCAATATATGACGAGTTGGGAGTGAGAATGGGTTGGAATATAACACACATATTCACAACAATAATATAAATATTTAAATCACCTTATCACCTTTCAATCCGGGCAGGCCGACGTGTCCTGCTGGGCCCTACAGCAAGAATATAAGAAAAGAAAAAAGTTAAAAAATAAACTATCAATAATAAAGTTGACATTGAGGTAATTGTTTAGCATTTGCACATTACGTTTTTTGTTACTAATTTATGTCTTAGATCTTATCATCTTTACCAAATGAGACTTTTTTAAAACACAGTAATTAAGTAACTGTGCAATAAGTTAAATATTTACTAGATCAAGCTACCTGAGGTCCTGCCATACCAGGCAGCCCTCGTGGTCCCTCTGGCCCTGGATCCCCCTGTTGGAAGAAGAAAATAACGGAATTTGCGTTTTCAAAACTGAAAACTAAATTCACGTGCTCTTGATAAAAAACCCAAAACTTTTACTTCAACTCTTTTGGCTACACAAATGCAAACATATTTTTTGAACCCAGAGAAATAAGCGGAGATAATAATGTATCCATCTGTTTTGGATGAGCCTGCGGGCTTCCTTACTCACAGCCCAAACATCTACACCAACCAAGAGGCTTGGATTGAAAACAACCAGAAAATGGAGCTAGACCCCCCCACAAGAGAACAATTGTTAGTAATAAAAATGGTGCCATGATATTGATATTGAACCCTCCATCCATTTTGGCATCTCTGATAAACATGTCTAAATAGTCTCAAAATATCAATCAACAAAGTTCTTACTCTGACATGATGCTACTGTAATAAAGTCATGTTTTTATCATGGCTAGTAAGCATGGAGGGTAAAGTATGCATCTAAATCAAGCCTCCAAATATGATTTATAAATAGGCTAATTGGGTACCTACAGTACATGAAACAGATGAAACCTTAATGTAGTTCTATGTTTCAAGCTCTCAAATGAAAATAAAAAAATAACAGTTACCAACAAAGCATTGAAGATTAAGGCATTAGTGTCTTACATCTGAAACCTGAGAAAATCTCCCAGGAATTAGTTTCCTCATTTTGTGTATTTCCATAATCATGACTTTGTTAGTTTTTATTTGATAAACCATATGATCTAACTGTAGCTGCACCTTATTGTTAGTATTTTTTACTAGTTATGAACTGATTTTGCTCCAGTGATTTCTATTAAACACACACACACCCACACACACTGACTTCTCTATATTCTCAGTGTAAAATAGTTTGGCCTCTTTCTCCTATCTCAGTATCTCCTTGATGAATTGGTCTTGACTCTGTGACCTGAGGGCACATATCTGGACTGAAGAGCAGTGCATCATTGAAATATGCTCTCCCACTCATGCTAGTGCTAACTGTGCACTTCAGAACCAGCTGGCAACTTGTGCAGCTTTGAAAGCAAAAAATAAATAAATCAGCAACATTCAGTGTGCTTGGAATATGCTGTTATAAATTATCTTTTTCTAGTTTATTTTGATTTCGTCTGCCATAAGTATTTTATGCATAATACTTGTTAGAGAGGGACGCTATGAAAACAATTTGTCTCTCAGTCTACCTACAGAAATAATTTAAATAGGGAGCTACAAATAGTTACAGTATGTTGTGATCATTTTTTAGTTTGAAAAAACTAAAAAATTGTGTACACAAGGTTGAATTCATTCAAATAAATGCATATGCATAAAACCTCAGCACCCACACTAATATTTTGTTCCTTAGCAAACACACTCATGACTACACCTCACATTTTTGAGAACTCTGGACCTCTTCTGTCCAATCAGTATGCAGGAAACCGTAACCCTAAACAGCTTCATGATGCACATTATGGGTCCTGGTTGTTATGAAGATCTCATGACCTCAAAATCCCAATTTGTGTTGCTACTGTCTTCTGTCCATGTTTAAATTCTAATTGTTGTACATTTTCATCGATCATTAACCCAGTGGGAACTTCAACAGATCCCACTCAGCGTGATCTCCGTGTTCCTCTTGCTCTCATGTGGGAATTTGATGTCTAGAGATGTCCCAATATTTTTACCTCATTTCCTTTTCTCATGATGCAATCAGTCTTGTGAAGTGCGCCTGCAGCAACAACCCAACCAACATGATGCTGCCACCCCCGAACTGCACAGTTGAGTTAGTTTTCTCTCATTTGCAAGCTCCATCAGACTCCAGAACACGTCTCCAAAATTAAGGTTGATTCACTTTCAGAATGTAATTATTGAGGGTTCTGTATATTGCTATTGGAGTAATGGCTTCTTCCTCACTGACTGGCCTTTCGGTCCACGTTGGTACAGGAGTTTTTTTCTGATGTTTAATGACACCCTCTCACCAACTTCAACCAGAATCTTCAGAAGATTTTTTGATTTTGTTCTAGGATTGATTTGATTTGACATTTTTACTTGTACCTAAGTATTGGAATGAAGCACCTAAAGGGATTTAGAGATTTTGCCCAAAGATAATCTGATCTTATTGAGCTTCACAATTCTGGCATAGGAATTTTAGTGTATGTAAGCTTCTAAATTTGACAAGATTAATGAAAAATATACAAAAGACATTCAATATCTTTTTACAATTGGGGTATCTTGCAAATATAGCTATTTCTGTTTATCATAACTGACCCAAAACAGGAAAGTTTAGCTTAATTTAATGTTAAACCATGAAAATAAAAAAAAGTTTTTATATAGTTTTTATATAATTTTTATACAATGTAAGTTTCTGATTTCGGTGGTGTCTTTCAATCTAAACTATAAAAATGTACCAGTGTGAAGAAAACGAGACAAATATCATACTCACCCTCAAACCAGGAAAGCCGGTAATACCAGAACCACCAACAGGCCCCTGTTGAAACATCATAGCACAGGACATTTTCAGAAACATTTGACAAACATACATATAATATTAATCTCAAAAGATTTATTTCCCTGGATCATGCATTTTCCTTTTGATTTATGTTGCCACTAATACCAACAAACAATAATAATAAAAAAAGATGCACTACTTTTGATAAGTTATAATGCTATGGTCTATGCATTCAACTGTAAATAGACCCCTCTTGGGCATTAACAAACATAAAGATAAGTGTGCACACTTTAAACTTAACATTGCTTATCTTAAAACCACATTTTGTAAAATTAAAGAGTGTCCTACAATACAAGATGATAAAAGCAGAAACAGATTCTCAAACAAATCTGAATCCAGTCCAGTAAAAGTTCGAATCCAACTGGAGAAATAATGTTCAGTCCAGAAGTTGGGTACTTAAGCAGGGAACCAATAGAGTAAATGGAGTATTAAAGGAGCATTTTACTTTTACAGCAACTTTTTAATTTCATCTGAGATTTGTAATATATACATTTTTAAATTCCAATCCACAGGTACTTCAAAGATTAGCGTTCTCACCTGGCTGCCATCTGGACCAGGTGGACCCCTCTCCCCGACTTCTCCTACCACACCCTGTGGAAGAAGCAGAAAATATACCAGAAGTAAAAATATTAATTTTACAAAGGAGGACACACCTTGTTTATTCCATTCTTTTTTGCATAAAATAACAGTTTAAGTCCCAAATATATGAGACCTACACTTCTTTTGGCCACTATGCAATAAGGGAAAGACAAGCAAACACACCACTAAGAGGAAGATGATGTTTAAGATGAAAGTTTAAATTAAAACAGGCTAATTTTAGCATAAAACACACTAATAGCCCAAACCCAGAAAATGTATTTATACGTTTTACAATGTACCAGAAATTATTTCCAATTTTAGCCCTAGAAAACATATGCGTACCAAAATACACCTATTTTAACATATTTGTGGATCTAAATCGCTTCACTAGTGTTTCTAGGATGTGTTCACTTTAAGTCCAACAATCTATTGGATTTCCCAGACTAATATAGAGAGAACTCACCTGACCCTCAAACAGCTAAAAATAGATAAGTACAAAAAATATTATCAAAAACAAACTGTATTACGTGTCTTCCTTTTGGGCCAGGTTTTCCAACAGGACCAGGAATGCCCTAGAAAATAATACCAAGTAGTTAATCAAACCTTCCAAGGCACCAGACCTCCGTGACCCTGCAGGGATTGGCAGGTATGATCAACGGATGGATGGAAAACACATCACTTCTGCAGAGATATCCATATAAGAAATGCATCTCAGTAAAAGTCAAACGTATATAAATGTGCAACTCTGGAAAGAAGATTTATACTAAAACTGAATTATTATTATTATTATTATTATTATTATTATTATTATTATTATTATTATTATTATTATTATTATTATTATTATTATTATTATTATTATTATTATTATTATTATTATTATTATTATATCATATTTTTCCAAGTGAGCATTTGCTGTTTCTTTCCCAGCTTTGAACTGAGAAATCTGGACTTTGGAGCACAAATCAGACACAACACCTTGAATAAAACCCCACATAATGTGTATGTAAACTGCTAATTTGATTAAGTTGAAATGTCTTGATATGGCAAAAAAATCAATTATCCTATTAGTCACATCATTATGCATATACAAGATGACATAAGTAAAGTTTTTCAGAAAAACTCTTTAAAAGTTTGACACGGTTATAAGCAGACAAAATACACACCTTCTGCTTTTTTACTGTCTGATATTAAATCAAAATAAAAATCTCCTGAGTTAGGTCAGTTAGTATTACCAGAATCATTTATATTCCCTATATGCCAAAATAAAAAAATGAAAGATATTCTTTTAACGTTCTTTAAATTCAGAGTATGTGTATTCTTCTTCCACAAGCTTTTCAGAAAGTTTGGAGTTCTGTTCCTCCTTACGGATCAAACAGGTTTTTCAGAATGCAGGTTCAAGCTTCAAGCTTCTCGCTATCAGAACTTTACATGAACAAGCTCCTGCCCAGCTACATCAAAGTAGCTGCTAGCCCTTCATGTGGTCTTGCTGGTTTCTAGAATATTCCTGGCCCTGTGATTAAGGCCAGCTGATTGAGCATCATACCAAGGTAATGACAGAAGGACACAGAGCTTTTATAACCATTGCCCCTACATGTGGAGAGCCAATGATATTTTTTCAAAAACTGTTCACACTCATCTCTTCAAGCTTCAAGCTAATTTTATTTCTATGTTTTCTTTTTTCTTTGGACTTTTTATGCTTTTCCTCCAAATGTAACGATGATAAAAAACACACACACAAAAAAACATCCGTTTCACTTTCAGAAGACCACAAGACATCGCTCCAAATATTAAGAACATCTGAAAGCGTTTGCAAAAGTGCAATCTGGGTTTTTTTATGTCCTTATTCCTTTTCATGTTGCACCGCCATTGTCTCTTTTCTTAACAGAACATTCCCATTTTGTTTGTACTGCTAAATCATTATCTGAACAAATAATCCCACTTCATGCATATTAAATTATACCAGAGTTCCTGATATCTTAGGTGATTTGTTTAGCTGTTTTTATGATGTCACAAAAGAAAGCAGACTACTTTAGGTATTGCCTTAAAATAAATCCACAGGTGTCTCTAATTATCTAAAATGTTGTGAATTAACCTGACAATCCTGTTTAGTAATTTTAATACATGTCACTTTCTGAATTTTAGAAAAATAATAACTACAACATCTAAAAACATACTATTGCTCATTGTTCTGGCTGTTGACAAATGGAAATGACTTAGCTAATGGTAATTTACCTTATAAAATGGCAAAAATTTAGTCTGATTACTTGACAGATTGTGAAAAAACCTTGTATTTTAATGCATGTATGAAACATGCACTACTAAAAAGATAATACACTTACTTTCTCCCCTTCCAGCCCTGGTGGTCCAGCAACGCCAGGAGGCCCAATGAAACCCTAAAAACAACAATTTCATATCATAACATTGGGATACATTACATGAATACTTTTAAACAATATTTAATTGGGAAAAAATTAAAACTAAACTTTTTTATTGCAGATATAAAATAAACCTGTTTTATATTAACAAAACATATTCTTTCAATTAAAATTGAATGATTCTTTAAAAGCAATGAAATTTTGGTTTTACAGCTGTTGGTTAACGCTAGCCAAAAAGTAGTACTTATGAGCATTTGGAAGTAATTTTTAAACCATGAAACAGTGCCTAAAATATATGTGACAGGGACAGTTGTTCTGAGAAAGTGATACAGTGACAGAGGAACTGTCTCTTCCTGGAAATCCTTTGTAACATGTATTGGGAAGCCTTTAAATTATCTGTAATGTTTCATGTCCAAAGCACTTCAGGACTGTTTCCCACTCTTTTATTTCTTTGTTAAAGGGAAAAGGAATAAAGAAGAAAAGCAAGAATATTTTGCTCCAGAACTTTTGTTTTTACATAATTTAGTTTAACGGACCATGAGCCCGTTAAACCCGATGAGCCTCAGATTAGTCATTAGAAGCACATTATGACGACTGTGCAATACGTAAAGCTTCAAAGTTAGGATACAGCTGCAGCCAACAGTGACTCATATGATCATAAAGTGTTTTGTGAAAACACCCACATCACTGGAGCACATCTTTCCACCTTACAACAAAAAACCATTATTGTTTCATTGGGATTCTTGGTGACAGTTAAAGACAAAGCCACAAAGAATCATGAGCAGACATGGAAATTTTTGATTTTTTCAACAAGTAAAAATCTAAGAAGTGTGGTTTGTTAATGTATTTAGCACCCTTGAATCTATACTTTGTAAAATTCTGGGTTTTTTGCAATCACAGCTGCAAGTCTTTTGGGGTATGTCTTTGGCGTTGCACATCTATGAAATGTTTGCTCTTTGATTTGACTGGGCCACTCTTACACATGTATATTTTTATTCTAAACCATTCCATTGGAGTAACAGTTGTGTGTTTAAGTTTATTGCTCTGCTGTTCTAATCTCAAGTCTTCTGTATCCTTTAACGCATTTCCTTCAACAATTGTTCTGCATTTAACTCTACTGAGATCCTACTACATAGCAATAGCAGCAGCATTGTGCCTAAAAGCTAAAAATGTTTCATCTGACCAGGTCTTCATCCACATGCTGACCCTTCCTCCAATTCGGGACATAGCAAATCATAAACAGGATACTTAAGCAGAGTGCTATCACACTGCTAATCAGAAAATTATGAGACTGCCTGTTTGATTTTGTGCTGAATAAAGGATATTACGAACCAATATCAATATGTTTCTTTCCTTTATATGCATTCAAACACAAATGGAATGTTTGCACTGGTTTAGTGAAATACAACCCCTCAGAAGAACTAATGAATATTGTCCATATTACTCCATTTTATCTGTAATAATAACCGTATTAGATAATGAGACAGATTTGCTCTGTGAACTCTAATTTTCCCAATCGGAATTCCGACTTAGTGGGCGTTGTTGTTGCTTTATGAGTGGGAAGTCAGAAAAACACACGCTTATACAAAGATAGACTATATTTATAAGTAAGGAAGCTTCTGAAGGTAATATATTGCACATAATATTATTCAGAGAACCTAATATAAATACACTCCACACTTTTCAGATCTTCAGGTGTGCATGCATTTGTCACATTCCTTCCGCTTTACGGTGATATGGTGCATTGTGTTGGTCCGTTACAAAAAGTTTAAGAGGTATGAATACTTTTGCAATGTACTGTAAACAAAAAGCTTCAGAAAAGGAAAATAATACATTGTTGAAAGCAATACACAATGGTTTGACAAACTGCTGCACAGAAATGTTCTGTATCATCTTTGTTCTTTTTATGCATGTCAGTGTGTTTCTAACGCGCCATGTCTCTTTCTCCTACACTTCAGCCTTATCAAAGCTCTTTCTGTCCTTTTCCCCATGCCAACCTCAGCCTGACGCTGTAATCCCAGCTATCCTCTTTCTCCCAGTTGCAGTTTTCCACATAAAGTCCCTTTCTCTCACCAGCTCTTTTAGCCATCCTCTCTGTCTGCTTTCAGACTTTCTCTAATCTATTTTTCCTTTATCCTCTTCTCCTCCCTCAATTTTCTTGTTTTTATGATGGGGGCATTCCTCTGTGAAGAATGAACTACAGTTAGAAGAAAAAGTGAGGCTTCAAAGCGACAACCCGATGTCACACTAGCCCTCACATGAGGACTCCCCTAAGGCAGTATGATGAAAATGCGAGTCTTATCCTGATCTTTTTCTATGGAGCACAGTTAAGCACCTGACATCGTCCTGATCCCTTCAGGAAATGAAGTGTTTAATCCAAAGCTGTAGAAGAAAAGAGGGCAGAATGGGAGCGGAAAGCTACTTACACGGACACCTTTAGGTCCGGGGCTACCTTGTGGCCCAGCTAAACCCTAAAAGAAAAACAAGGTTTTGATCAACAAGAAACATTTTTGAAGAACAGGCATCCTCATTATCAGAAAATGTCATTATAACCACACTTAACACACACTTATATATAAAAAAAATTGCTATTGTCAGCTGGATGAAAACCTGAGAGTATATCGGCATTCAAATCATTTAAATTAAAATCAAATGAGAATGTAATGAGTGTAGAGAACAGCAGAGCAGATGATATCAGGGAAGTTTTACTGTAAAATGGATTCATGAAGAAACTTTTTTTGTGTTTTTCACTGCACCTGCCTGCCAGGGTAACCTGCAGCTCCAGATTCCCCAGGAGGTCCTGGTATGCCCTTCAGTAAGAAAAAGAGTGAGAACAAGAGAGAGAACGTGAATGAACAATGAATGAGATTAGGTGGAATGGATGAACTGAAAGAGGAGAAACACAGGCTTCTGCTGCTGCTGTCTGCAAGAATAAAACACACACTGTTCAGTCCAGACAACCCGTCTGCTAACTGTTGCTTCCTGCAGAGCTCCAACTCGACCCGCCCCCTCTTACTGTCTTTTTTTTTAAAACTAACCTCATTTGTTAGCATTTTGACAACCTGGAAGGTGTTTCCATCAAGGACAAGTGGGATTTAAACTGAGGATAAAAGAAAACACTGACTGGATTGTGCAAGCCGATGTCCTTAGATTCACACAACCTGTCTGAGTTTTGAGAGTGTACAAACAAATAAGTGTCTGCATGCATTTTTACTTAAATAGTATCATTACAAAATATAACTTGATATCAAATAAGGAAGAGGCAGCAGTTTAGCATAGTAAGAAATACTGCCACCTAGGGATGGGAGTAAGCAGTCACATAAAGCCGATGTTTCTGACCATTTCTGTGGAAAATTAGCAACTGTGCTAAGTCACAATTGTGCGTCAGTGCAAAGAAATGCAGGGAACTGTTCATTTTGCGTGAATTTCCATGATTAAGGAATCACAGAAAATCAAAGGGAATAACTGGAATTCAGTCTGAATTAAAAATGATTACTTACTTGTTCCCCTGGTTGGCCAGGTGTGCCTTGATAACCCTTAGGACCCTTCAAAATTAGAACAAGAAAATATTTTTAGCATACTTTAAAAAGAAAAACATCAGAGAACAGTTTACAAGTGTGTTCTACAAGAACCTCAACAGTTTGTGGGTATTTGTTTATGCATTGCTGATAGATGACTTGAGCCAAGAAAATATTCTAGAAAATGCAAAACGTTTTACAAAATTATAGAGAATAAAGAAAAAGAATATTGAACATAATACATTTCCAGCATAGATAAAAAAAATAAACAATAAATAAAATAAAAAATACCAAATTAATAACTTCCTTGTCCAGATATATTTGATCATAAGTACTAATGTCAATCAAGTGACATTAGTACTTGACTGACACATATAGGGATATGTGTATTTATGGTGTTATGCCAGGTTTTGTACAGACAATTTTATAAAACATAACCCATTTTCAAATGCTCTACATAAGCTATTAATAAGCTTATATAATTTATAAGCTAATTTACAGTCTATTTTGTTTTGACGTAATTGTCGACCAACAAGAAATTCCTATTGGTCAATTTATTTCCAGAGTAATAAGAGCAACTTGTCATGTAGTGCTTCAGATTTTGGGACACATGAACTTTCACACTGAATTAAAAACGCACATGGGGGTAAAAAGCACAGAGCCAGTCATTCCGTCTGAAAATTGCTGATACGACACAGTGAATGTGGTGGGTATATTAGGTTTAATGAGGGTAAACACCAGTGTGGTTTCCTAGGGGTCAAAGTTAATGTAAACTATGTTGACAGGGAACGTATAAAAGTTTCAGTAGTAGATTACTGAAACAGCTGCACTGGAAGGACTGTGAGCAGCACAAGAACCCACTACAATAACACAGCTGTCATCACGATCAGAACCGATCTGAAGTTAGGTGATCCCAGCCAAAAACAATTTCAACACTAAACCCATTCCAGCCAGACACTGACCACACTCACACATAACAATCTGAGTCAACTGTGCATAATGCATGTTGACACATGCAGTTACACGAGACAAAAACCACAGCAACAATCTTCTAAATAAAATATTTTAAGAAATTGTACTTTGCAATGTGATCATTTTAAATAATCACATTTTGCTATGCCACACCTCACAGTAAAATACCTGGACTTTGACTAGACCTTTTGGGGACATATACATAAACTCCACCTTTGTCTAAGCTCTTTTGTAGCTTCCATCAGGTTTTCTTTGTGCATTACTTGTGCATTTAGCTCCGTCCATCTTCCACATGTTTGTCTTGTCTCATTTTGGCTAACAAACACTACCTTTCCTTCAGATTCTCTTTCATAAAGGCCTGATTTGTGGAGGACATTACTAATCACCTATATGTTTTTTATAGATTTGAAGTTGTGCTACACTTTTTTCTATTTTTGGATGAACAGAGCTCCTTAAAACTTGTGATTTTGTTTTGAACTTCTCCATGGCTTTATCCCTGGTCTTTTAGGTGTGCTACTCGGTTTTAATGATGCTGCTGGTTTGCTTTGTATTCTCTTCTATTTTTGTAAAAGAATTGCATATCTACATATTTACACAAAACAAAAAACTGCTGGTGATGCTCAGAGTGCTGATGGAATTTTTGAAGAGGTAAGACTAATAAAATTAGATTTTCATGACATAACAATATGCACCTTTAAAATTGTATAATTCCAACTAAATCTCAAATGCAATCACAAAGTTTCTTACTGATTCAAAGGCTGTTTTTGTTGTCTTGATAGCAACACAAATGCATGAGCTGCATTTGTGTGTAATGCAGCTCATGCATTACACACAAAACCAGACACATTTATTCCTACCAGCGGTCCTGGAAATCCTTTCGGCCCAGGTGAACCAGGTAGTCCTCTGTCACCCTATTGACACAAACACAGACAAATTGCATAAAGTTAACAAATACATTAAAAAACAAGTAAAAATTAAACCAACAGTGGAGGTTCCTTCAGTTATTTCTCTGTGTTAGTATTTATTTATTTTAGTTTCTTTTAGGCAGTACAGTTATTTATAATTTCCCTTTATCTGTAATACTACTTTAAGATGTTTGGTAAAATGGGTGCACGCATTTAGTAAACAATCTAGATATGTTTGGGTTGCTAATCGTTATATTTATTTTTTTGCTGAGATTTATATTAGTGGCTGTGGGAGAGGACTGGTTATGATGTAACACCAGGAAGTGGACCAATCCATTAGGCTGCTGGAACCAGGGGACGTGACTCTGCAGAAGCTACCAATCTCTTTAAGTCCAACCATTTAGAAACATTTTTGATGTTAGGATGTTTTAGTTTTCATATGTGTGTTGTAGTTATTGTTTGTTGATTTGCATTAGTTGCCTCGTTTTAATCATGGAGCCTCGCAGCGCGTTATTTCTATGTAAACAACTCGATTAGTGCATCATTTCTACCGGATTTTCACAATATATCAGCTATTACAATGGACAGAGGAACTAACAAGTTCATGTCATCATCTGGGAGGAGGTTACTGGTTTCTCAGTAACAAGCTGGTTGCAAACCTGAGGCCAGCAGGTGTCAGTCAGTTATGGTAGATCTGAAATTTGGTTTGATGACGTCAATATGAGAAGCTACAGACTGATAGGAGGAACCAAAGAGCTCTGTAAAGGTAAAGGCAAATCTTCTGAAGTTGGGATATAATTAATTTAATTTCACATAATTACCTCGGTAGAAGCCATTTGTTTGTTAAAATTTTATGAAATGTATTTGTTCTATTTTATGTTTGTTGTGAATGACGTAAACTCACAAATGAAAGAGGTAATTAATCCAACGTTTAGAAACTACAGCGGCTGTAATGCGCCACAGCAAAGGGAAACAAAGGTAAAATAACCCGAACAGGTGATCAACTCAAAACCACTCCTACCTTTTTACTCTCTCTCTCTCTCTTTGTAGTTTTAGCACAACTGTTACCGTGGCAACCGCCTGCGCCCCGCTAGACGAGCAAAGATTAAGTTAAAAACAAAACATTCATTCCGTTACGATATCAAGTTTCCAGGCTTGATATTTATTTCTCGATTATTAATCAGCGCTTCCCTGAACACACCGACGGTTGATTGACTAGCTGTACTTGGTGCTAACGTGGCTAACACGAGTAACAGTTTAGTCCAAAGCCTTTTCTGCTAAAAATAAAATCTTTAGTGTATGTCAGATACAGACACATTGGATATTGATCTGTTTAGCTAACGTAAGACTGTGTAGCAGACAGGCTTCAAGGTGTAGAAGTTGTATCAGTTCTGCCATTATGCTGTACTTAGCTAACGGGAAGCTAATGGTGTGTTTGTGAGACGGTCACGCACGTGACCACGTAGAATGGGCATCAGCCAATGAAAAGCAATGGACCTTACCTCTGGTAAGGTCCATTGCCAGAGGTAAGGCAATGGTAAGGCAATTACCATTGCCTTACCATGGTAATTGTAAGGCAATTACCATCAGTTACCATGGTAAGGCAATGGTAATTGCCTTACCATTGCCTTACCATTAGGGCAATGTCCATTAGGTAACAGAGGTCCATTAGGTACCTCTGTTACCTAATGGACAGAGGTAAGGTCCATTGTTAGTCTCCTCCCCCTTCCCTTTGTGCATAAATTCCCCTGAATGTTCATTGTGAGAGAGCAGTTGTTTGTTATCCTTAGTTAGACTTGTTTTAGGTGACATTTTCTTTTTCAGCCCCCCTCTCCAGATTCTTGTAGTTTGCTTTCAATGGATTTTTGTTAACAATTTTGGAAAAAATAGAGAATATTTTTTATACCTTTGTATAAATTCATATATGCAATGACATAAGTACTGCCACCAAATTAATGAAAGCAAATCATTTTTAATCATATACCACTTAAAAACTAAAGGAGTAAAATGCACTACTCACTAGTAAAAAAAAAAAAACTCCTCTGAAGAAAATAGCAAATAACACTGAAGTTATTGTTTCTCCATCTGTTGTATGTATTTTAAACAATGCTGCTTCTCATCAAAGTAACAAACTGGGAATGATTTTGGCTGTTAAAATAATAGAGAAGTCTACAACCACGGAGATAAAAAAAAAACATTGTGAATACAGTCAGTCATTATGAGAAAGAATGATGTGTTTTGGTTCCTAATAGTCGAAGAGGTGGAAGGCCCAGTCTAAAATGAGACAACAGCATGACTAGCACTTTAAAGCAGCAGCAGCTTGAGTGATACATTTGTCTCTAACTGTCTAGCATTGCACACAGTGGCCAATGGGAACCCCAAGCAGAGTGCAAAGGGTTTCATTTTTCAAACAGCATCATTTTATTAAAAACACTTCTTTCCCCTGCAGAAAGAGGCATAATATGTACCGTGATAATATTTCAATATTCAGGGTTTTATGTTTGAAAACCTCATCAATATGACATTGCAGCGACACCTCATAAATACAGCAATAAAATTTTGTTTGTAACTAATTCAACTTTAATGTCTTGCTATCAAGAAAGTATTTCAAAGCAAAATAACTTCTGGTAATCTTTTTTGAGTACAGAAACTGTTGAACTCGATGGAATCAGGATGCATGTAATTGGTTCAAGATACTTATCTGTGCTGCTCAGAAAAATCATCACTTTCATGGTGTTTGGACGAGAATGAAACGAGGATGGAGCGACGCAATAAGAGAAAACAGCTGTGGTGACGCCACCCAGATCAGTGTTAGCAGCATGATTCAGAAATGTTAAATGAGGGAATAAGAAGTTCTTATAAAAATGAAAACACACAAAAAAGTTACTGAAGTAGTAAAGCATCAAACAAAGTAAATACTTAACATGAAACAATGTGTTATAAGTAAACATTTGCTGTTTGTGTCAGACTGTGTTGGCTTGTTAAAAAGTTTACCTTGCATTATACTGTAGGGTTAGCTTGTTTTGGTTATGAAAATGGATTAGTTAAAGTTCATATAAGTATAGGCCAATGTTGAAACTGAGTGACAGAATGATCCTAAGAGGAAAGCAGTAAAGCGTTGGTTCACCCATGGCAAACAGGCTCTAGGTGAGGGATCAGACAAAATGCAGCCTGCAAACTCTTTATGGAGCAGTGTTCCCTCGCCTGGACATGTCTCACCCTCCTCTGGAGAACAGCTGTGGTGACACCATGCATGGAGGTTGGATCCACTGGCGAGAAACTGAAGAGTGAGCTTTTACCCACGCAGCCCGGTCAGGCACAATCCAAAAAGGAAATGTGGGCTCATCACTTGTGGGATGATGGTGGCAATAGTGGTGGCAGTTCGTCCCTCATTCGATGGGTTGTCTGTCTGCCTCTGTCGTTGTGATCTTGTGCAAGATGTGCATGAATGAGTAAATAACTGAATGTAGTGTGAAGCGCTTTGGGGTCTGACAATGGCCTTGACAAGTACACGCCATTTTACTTGTGGGAGCAACCAAAGCAATGACCAAAGGCAGGAACCTTGGTGGTTTGATCATCAGCTACAGAAGCTATTTAAATCCTTTGAGGTTGTAAATAAAGTAATGTTGCTACATTAGTACACATATACTTAGACTAATAATAGATAAGACTGCATGCCACATCTTGACTTGGAAAAATGATCCAGTGTTATTTGACAAAAATGTTATGAATCTTTCTCCTGTCAAGATTTTAAGTCAGATTCAGGTCTGGGCATTTTTCTGGTGAAGTTATTGATTCGGTTGTTTGCTTTTGTTCATCTGTGTGTCAACAAATGTATTTGCTCTTAATATTCATCAAAGATTTTTCTTTACCTTTTGCCCTGGCATAGCTTGGCCTGGAGAGAGACCTGGGTCTCCTTTTGAACCCTGGAACAGAAAATAGGTCACAATGTCAGCTGGTTTTGAGGAACAGTGGAAAAAAGTTGAAGACCAGAGAAGCATTTTTGACCTTCACAGACATTACAAAACTCCAACTACTACAAATTTATCCAAAAAGATCTGCTCTCTTATTCAACAAAATTTGAACCCTTAACATAGTGACATGAAGCAAGTTATTGTAACTTATCTCACAATGTTTCCAAAGCTATAAAGAAATGTACTGACATCTAAAAGGGATTCAAATACCTGTGCTTATTTACTCCACATGATTATTAGATCCCGTACCTTTTAAACATAGTTCCTTCCAGGGCTCAGAATTTCCTCAAGAACAATTTAACATCAACCAGATTCTGAGAATCATGTGACCACAGTTTGACACTCTCCCAGCGAGGCATACAACCAAAAAACCAAAACTCTGTCTTGTTTGAACAACAGTCAGCAATGCATGAAGCCCAATGTCAGGCTCTTTTAAGTCCAAAGTGGACTGTTTGAACATCTCATGCAGTCAGCCAACTCCTCTGCTCGTGTTCACAACATATTTCAGTGAATCAAAAATGTCAGAAAAGACTCAGAAGAAAACCATCTAGCACCGCTGTTTTATTTCACAGGATCTAAAACATTTAATAATTCCGACTTTTAAATCTATATTGCGTTTAAAACTAAAAGTGATAATAAATCTGTTTAACAATGTTAGAGTTGAAGACCGACTGGTATTTTATTTCTCTGCCTGCAGCATGGCTTACTTCATATACCACTGATTGCATGGTGCAGCCTCTTTGTGGCATCCATCTAGAAAAACTGCTACCACAAACATCTGCTTGAGGCTACCCACATCCTTGCATAGTTGTACCAACATATCTGTTCCTACACTGGAAGAAAACTGACCAGACATGTTTCCTGCTTTTTCTCTTCCTATTTATTTTATCAAGTGTGTGTCTTAAAGCTGAAACTGACATTATGCATTGTGGCAAACCACATGGACCCACGATCAGGTCTAGATCCCCTACCTTCTTGATGGTTTATAATCAATTCCATCAACAAAGTTTTTCTTCTTTCCTGTCACACAATGGCGACACATTGCCTCATTATCTCAGCTGCTAGCAACATCTGGCTGTGTCTGGGTTAATTCCACTTGCACACAATCTCTTCTCCTCAGAGAGCAGCATGTTGATCTCGTTAGTCGCCATAATTGAACTCATTTGCACTACAATAAAAACTGTGTCTACATTTTTGTTAGAGTGAAGGATTAATGAGACAGTTTAATGAGCCTCTGACATCACCACAATGTGGTCTAATGAATCGCTAAGAACCACTGTTCTTCATATTTTAGATGTATCTGCTCTAGTACACCTTATTCTAATAACTGCTTTACATCCTCATCATGCCATCAAGTGTTGCAGGAGACTGATAACCACTGATAATCTGCTGTGTTGCAGCAGGAAAACATTTATAACAAATAGAGGCATCAAGCTCCAGGAACTTGTACTGTAATGTTTGTATCTTTCTGAGATTATAAAGTCAAACATTTGTAACATAAAGTTACAGAAGTCCTCAAAGATTTATTTGGTAAATTTAAGAAATGTGCATCTGAAAGTGCAGTTCCAGGATCGTCCCCTGTATCACAATGTCATCTCCCTGATACAGACTCAGTGCTTCAATGGAGCAGCTTGATCCTCACTGTCTCTTGGGTGGATCCTGGAAGTGTTCATGGTGAAAGCTTGAGGAAAGTTTGCCAAAATGTTTGAGATAATACATACAGGAAATTATATCTCATAATAAAGAAATGCTTGTGAACTTCTGACCCTAAGGTTCTCTAAATGTTTTGACATTTAGCTGACAGAAATGATATTGTTAATCCATACACATTGAAAACAGAAATTTTAAGCCTGATTTAATATCAGACAGTGAGAAAATTAGGGTTGTGGTTTTTTTGCACCTTGTTTAGGCTCTTTACTTTTTCATGCAATAAATGTCTCTGATTTTGCATCAGCCTTGCTCTGACATTTGTGAGCTCTTTGGAGAATACAAAGGCTTCTGAGGCATTCATTTCACAAAAACTATTGCCCTGTGTATTTCTTGTACTGGTTGACACGATTTACACTAAAACGCCATTAATATTTGTATGTATCTATATAATTACTATTTTCTTGCACAGACAGTGAGGAACTTTTCTCTCTCTCTCTCTTACTGTAGAGCACTTCTCACCTTTGGCCCCGGTGGTCCAGGTTGTCCAGGTTTTCCATGAGGACCAGTTGGGCCCTAGAGCAAAAACAAAATAATATAACATATTAATCCTTTTCATTATGCAGATGAAATCAACATAAGTGAGGTATCATAGTTCCATTAAGAAGCTTTTTCATTGGATCAATATAGAAAAGGCCCACAATCAGGTATGGTCCGGACCCCATAATTAAATTGTTTTGAGGTTTTAAATAGGTACAATTTTAAAATCTCAAATATTTTCTGTGATGCCATTCTTTCATCTTGAAGGCTTTTTAATGTAACAGAAGAGTGACAGGAAGAATACTGAGCTGGTTTTCAATCTGTGAACCACTAATCAGCAGAAAGAAATATTTGGGGGAAAAGGCTGCTACAGTTTTCACTTAAAAATAACACTAATTACAGCAAATAACACCAATGACAGCAGTGTAAAAATCTAAGAAGCTCCAGCATTCTTTTATAAAAACTGAAGCTATCAAAAAGAGTAACATTTCCATTATGCAGCTGAATGAGAATTTCTTATCACAGCAGATAGTCTGGTTAATTAAATAGCTAGTTTAGTTGTATCAGCTACCCTGATCTTACAGGTAGCAAGATCATGTTAAACTCTTCTGCTATTGTGTTAATGCTGTGATAGAACAACATGTTTAACATCCTTGAATAAAATTACTGTTACAGGTGAAAGAAAATTCAACGTTTGCCTTTTCAGTGTCAGTGAGGCAGACTATAGGTGTGAATGTATTTTTTAACATTTTTTAATAATGATCTAAAAGACAATTTAAAAGAGAACCAGATTTTTCCATTGGATCTTGAGATGTGTCTGTACAGTCAGGCTGTGAGAGAGAAAGGTATAAAACAGATACCAGGAAGGATGTACAGAGTGCAGCTGAGTTGTTCTGTTTCATCGCTTTATGATTTCAACCTCCGTCTGTTAGGAAAGATGCTGGGTTTGGAAATATTGGCAATATTTCTGTGAGAATACACATGCACATTGCTATAACATGCTCAATTTTATTTGTGTTTTACCATAACTGTTATCTCACACAGTACAGTGAGGTTTACTCTCCTCCCAACATAAACAATAATAGATTGCTCTTCATTGGTATTCTTATATATTCCAACACATAGCTCTTCAAGAAAAATAAAAACCACTTAATTCTGATCTGTGCATGTCTACGTATGTACAAGAGCATGTACCAAAACACAAAGATTATAGAAATTAGATCATAAAAACAAGAACAAGAATTAATTTAGTTCTGCAGACCAATCCAGTAAATTTTAGACAATAACTTATTATACAATCTAGTTTTGACTAATTAAAAGTAAACTATAACTAGTCTGCACCTCATCACAAAGGCCCACATTAAGTGGTATGCTGTGGTTCATAGGATTAAACTAGGATAATTTTTACAATCAGACATCAGAGAGTCAGCCACAATACACGTAATAGCTTTTCACTACAGAGTGATCTCAAGCTACACTCTGGTTTTACTTTATGATATAGCCTTTGGGGCTTAGAGTGGGCGTTGTAAGAGCCAAGTTATTTATTAATGTTTAGTAGTAGACATGCTTTCCTGTCTGCCAGCCTCTCTCCCTTCAAGCCTTTTATGCTTTTTAAAAGCATTACAGAAAAGCTTATACGGTGTAGAGATTTACAGAAAATTCCTTCTTATAAAAGATCCACGAAGAAGACGCTATTTGAGGAAGAGCAACAACCAGAAGTGATCGTATAAATAGACATTTACGGTTCAACGTAACCTATCCATTCAACACACTGTGTTGTGTTTTGTTTCCAGAAGTCCCTCGGGGCTCATGGCGTTATTGCAGCATTGCATCATGACAGCCCAGCCTTGGCAGATGCTTAAAGAGAAGTCTGAAGATCAGAGTGAAGATGTATCTAGTTTAAATGCAGCTGCTGGTTGCAGCTGGTACAGTATAGTTGTTATAATGTTGATGCTCAGCAGTAGTTCAGTGTTTCCTGAGTTATGTGAATTATTTCATCCTAATATGTGCTTACAAAGCTTCCTAACTACAGTCACACCAACAACAGAAGCATGTGTCGGCAACTCTGTCTAAAAAAGTAACTGCTGTTTTTTTCAGGTAGGCCAGTTTTACAAATAATATGTTAAACTCTTGAAATATAGTGCTACATGCTTTTGGATAGTAGGGGTTCAGCCTTATATATTATTTGCTTCCATGTGTTTACACTTCTTCCTGTAAAATAAGCAGCTGGAAGAAACAGCCCCACCTAACCAAATAAATAAAAAAAACACCCCCACACACACGCACGCCCCACACACACACATCTGCTCTGACTGATCTGATTCGTCAGCTCCAAATCAGCTCAGCAGACTGCTGCAATTCAAAATACCAGAAAAGTCTGCACTAAATCAGTGTGCAACCCTGAGGTCAGGAAAACTGCAACATTATCCTCAGGACGCAAAAAGATGCAATAATTTTGTTTACAGTAAAACATTTAAATTTAATCCAACACTTATGCTTTTTTGTAATGTATTACTTTGTGTTCTTATAAAAACTACGTAGAGACAGAAATACAGAATTCACCTTTAAAATATTTTGATTGCATAATGATAGAAAAAAATCTCGCATATATGGATGTCAGTAAGCTTCACCCTGTGCGATGAATTACATCCACTTTACACATTGTTGGCAGTTTGCCATCATATATGCATGAATGACTCACCCTTGAACCTCTCTTTCCCGGAGGACCAGGTAAACCAGGAGGGCCAGGAGGACCCTAAAGCCGGGAGACACAAGGATAGGGAAAGATCGAGACAGTTGGAAAGAAACATCAATAGAAAAAGGGGAGTGTGCGGGAAAAAAAAGAAAGATGAGACCGTGTGTGTTAATGGCAAGCGATAACATGTAGTCCTGCCGCCCAGGACTCCATAAGCATGTTCCACACTTATGCAAGAATTCTATAACTCAAAAGAGACTTGATTTGTCTTTAAACTGTAAGTAAGATAGACACTAATGAGAAAGTGAGATTAAAATAACTTTTTGTAAGCAGCACTTGTCTTGTTGACATGAAGCCCACCAAGTTAAGTTTCTATAAACACTACTCTGAAAATGTTTAATGAAATAATGAGAACTACTACACTTTAAAGAATTTTACATATATCATTTGTTTTTATCATAATATTTGAAACATATATTATTATTTTTCTGTCTTTGTAACTAAGACAACTGATCGTTTACCTGCCAACAAAAGTTTAGTCAGTTCAGAACACTTGACATTCTACATGTTCATCATTAATTGTAATCACCAGAAAATTTCAAATTTAAGCTTAAATTAAATAAGTAAAAACAGGCTAAGAAAAAAAAACATTTAAATTTGATGCTTCTATCCTTACAAAAGCACAAGATCTACAAAAGTATCGTATACCGACGTACCCAACGCTGATGTCTGCTTTCACATTTCTAAAGATGGATTTGTTCAAAAAAGTTTAGTGAATGTTAAGGTGAACTTTTTGTCGCCTCACATCATTGTATTTTATTTTGACTTTTTTTGACAGATCAAACACAAAGAAATTTAATTTATGTACAAAGAAAGTTGTTCTGTCAGAACCTCAGCAGTAACTGGGGTCGAGTTTAGTAGGACAACAACCGTTTAGTTGAAGGCATGTTAAGATGTTAAAATGATGCCATCACAGCCCAGAACAAAATCCAACTGAGAATCTGTAAAATCTGATGCTCACAGCAGCTCTCTGTTCAATTGGACAGAAGTTCAGCTATTTTGTCTGAACCCTTTGCTGATGATGTCAGCAAAGCTGGTAGAAAAGATCAGCTTAGAGTATTTCTGCAAAATAGTGACACTGGGGGTTGGATACATCTGCAACCCAAACCGTTTAGATTTTATTGTCTAACAGAAGGTGAAAACAATACATCTTTTTCATTTCACCTCACAATTATGTACTAACTTATGTTCGTTTATCCCTTAAAATTCATGTTAAATACATTAATGTTTGTGGTTGAAGCAAAAAAAAAGGTAAAAAAAGATTATCTTCACAAGGCATGTACATGAAGTCATATTTATACTCTTCATGTCTATATTACTTTTAGTAATTCAAATTGACTTTCCCAGCTGTGCCCTGATGTGGACGTTTGTGACTTTGAACTACAAAAATATTGTTCTAATGTAGCACATCCACAATATAATGTAGAGAAAGAGTAGAAAGGGGAAGAACAATGTCCGTATGATGTTCTATATGCTATATTTTCAATGCTAAATTGATATTTAAAGTTTTGCACGAGCTAGTGAATCCAACAAGTTCCACTTGTGCATTCACAATATTAGTCAGAGTGGTGAATGATTACTAAGGGGACATCAGTAGAGAAACAGCTGTTTGTTCCTCCAAACTCCCACATACAGAGAAATGGAAACAGTGAATCTTCACCACGCCTACACAACAGTGCAGGCCAGAGAAACAGAAACACTCACATGGTCAAAACAACTATTTGATTCCGTTTCATTTTGGATTTATTAAATCTTTAAATTTGTTGCATTTTCATTTCTAAGGAGAGATAATATTTATACTGTGGTACGTGCAGATTTAGGTTTTATTATTATTTACTAGTGTGGAAAGCAACAAACTCAATCTAGCTTGCAAAAGTCTATTAAGAATTTTCCGTTGATGATGACTAAGAAGTAGCTAGCTTTTCAGTAAGCTAGCTACTACTTAGACTTTTATCTGGGTCCAAATTGGTCTTATGGACCCAAAGAAGTCTCGGAAACAAAATTCTAAATTTACATAAGAAATACTGTCAAATTCCATAATTATAACATTCAAAAATTGCTACGAAAGCGCAAGTTACTAGAATTGAAAGTCTGAAAAAAATAAACGACTGTGATTGTTATGTGACAGGAAATTGTATTAGATGGTCATTAATATCCCAGAAAGCACAAGGTCAGATTCTTCCCACAGACTAAAAAGCTGCTGGAACAAGAAAAGGCTAGCCTCCAAGACAAAAATAATCAATGCTGCAGAACTGAAAGCACATTTAGGAAATGTGTTTCTCTGTATTTAGTTTGCCTGAAATGCCGAGACAGGACTAGTCAAAAAAAAACAAAAAACACAACAACTAAAAATTAAACAAACAAGACCAGTTACTATATAAACATAGAAAACTACTATTTGCAGCTGCAAGGCCACACCAAACATATCCCAAAAGTGAAACGATTAAAGTCTTTCAAAAAAAAAAAAAAGTCAGAAATGTCTTGAAGAGAAAATGATAGTGATCCTTATATTTTTCCTATATGGGGCTATTACAAACAGAGAAAGGAACTCTATTCTGTGGGGGGAAATCCTGAAAGTTACAGATCTAAAACAGAACACAAGAGTTTGTCAGGACAACATAAACATTACAAGGAAAATATACAGGTCGCAGGAAGAAGGGAATCTTTAACTATGTCTACATGTGCAAGATTCCTTCATTGAACCGAATTGTACTCAGATTAAATCGTCCAAATGTATCATTTATATGGGCACAAAATCAGTTAATCCGATCATGATAAGTGTTAACATGCACCAGGCTTTACTAAGAGCAGAATTACTGACATGCACTGAGTTGTAAAACTTCCCTAAGAAAACACAGAGAAGTAGTTGTAGTTCTGTCTGTACTGAACATAAAAATAAACGCAGTAGTGTGTTCATTCTGAGTCTTATAAATGCCCAGAATGGACCCACAGCAGGTTCTAGTAACAGCTGAGACATTACTGCACTCCATAATTAAGCTACAAGCTAAGCAGCCCATGCTGTTGGTCTTCCTGCGTCACATGATGACAGAGCGTGAGGAAATGAACATCCTTCAAAGTTCTATGTTGCCTCCAACTATGGCTGCTAAACATCTGTCCAAGACATATGGCACATATTTGCAGTCAGGTGAGTTTGTCACAGTCAAAACAAGTGTTTCCATGCACACTGCTCAAATGATCAATCAGCATAAACCACCTTACTCATTCGGATTACAATTCATTTCAATCAAGCTGATTCCGATCAGAATATTCCAACTGTGGCGTCTACAAGACATATGCTTATTCTGGTTGGCCGTTTATTCCGATCACATATGTCCATTTAAATATGCCGTCTGTGCTTTAGGAGGGACGCTAAAAGACCAGAATACAATTATAGGTAGCAGGTGTTTACTGCTATATGGAGGTTCAAAATAGTTAGAGTTCTGAGTTTCTCTAACTATAATTTGGTTCGGGTTTGTTCCTTATAGCTTAAAAAACAATTAATTAAATCAGAATTTTCCAAACTTGTCATAAGGAGTCTTATTTTTAAGAAGCTTAACTGGCTTTAAAAACAATAAATGTTAGAATTAATGTTCTTGTAAGAGTAAGTACTTCAGTACACTTTCAAGCTGACCACTCAGAGGAAACCGCTGACCTTCAGCTAACGCAACATTCAAAACATGTCTGCAGCTAAACTATCAGAGTAGCTAAGACATATACTATTTAAGGAAAATCATACAAGATCTGGGGTCAATATCACTTAAATCCTCTAAGGAACATTTCAGGTAACATTGGTTTAAACTATACTTCTCAATAGAGCTGCATTCAAGTTTTATGCATTCAAATCAGTATAATAATATAGACAGTCAGTTGGATGGACTCTGCCTTTAATGCCCATACCGGATGCAGGGTATATATTTAGTCACTGAGATGCTACATTACATAAGAGAGTGTGTAATGATATAAAAGCAAAGCATCAGAAAAATGTGACTATGTTACATTTAAAATCGCTATCACAATTTTCAGAAACAGTACCAGACAACATAATATTAACCTCCTACTGTGCAGCCATACTTTCAAATAATATATCTGGCCACTTGTAGGGACAAAGGCCTTCATTTTTGGAGACATGTCTTGCGGTGTGATGACACTAAAGTGAAACTGTTTGACAATAATGACCATCATTACACTTGAAAAAGAGAGGGTTGCTGGTAAACCTGGGAACACCATCCAAATGATGAAGCATGGAGGTGGCAGAATCATGTTGTGATGTTATGTTGGTACACTTCATAAAATAGACAGCATCATGAGGAAATATCCTTTCTTGGAAATACTGAAACAATATCAAAAGACCTGAGCCATGAACTTAAAGCATGGGCTCAAATGGGTCCTCCAAATGAACAATAACCCCAAAAATATAAACAAAGTGGTTACAAAGAGACAGCAAGGAACAAATGTGTGGATCATTTTATTTGGATGTATCTAAATATACATTTCTGGCTTCAACTGTAGCTCTGTCTTTGTAACATATGGAACAAAGGGTTTGCTTGAGATAAATAAGAGGACCAGATCACTATTCCAGGGGCTACACAATTATGCTAAATTGGCTTTAATGCCCAAAGTTCCATCGTCAAGCAAAAAGAATGCTAAAGACTGAGGGATAGGCAAAGAGGCATATCCCTCAGTCGTTGAGTCTTGGCCAGGGGTCTGAAACTCCAGACATCAGCGTTGTTGTACTCCAGCTGTTAGATTCATATCTGCTTAAATACACCTGTCTCAAATAACAACAATAACATTAGCAAAAGCCAAGATTCAAACATGTTGTGCTTCGGATTCATCTAAAAGTTGATGAATTGGTCTTTGGAAAGTGGAGTTTGAGACTTCAGAAAAAAATCTGATTTTATACCACTCAAATCACAGGGGTAATCCAATTTAATAGAGATTATGGTGCTGACTGTTGATTGTCCAATAAAAGCACTTCTGGAACTTTTATTTCCTCTGGGGAGACGACTTTAAATGAGTCCTCAAGGTTGTCCCAGGGCTGAGATCAACTCCAGAAAAACTGATTTGAGAACATTATTAAACCATCCAGTCAGCGTCATGGTAATCCTCTACAAAGAACAAATATTTTCTGCCAGACCTATCAGTTCATCCTACAACTACATAACAAGCCATTGTATTTTTATGAAATTTATTCTAATGTTAATCACAAATATCAGTACAATTAGGTGGTGATCACATCACAGTTTGTTCACATGCCAAGTGCTATTACACATGAAAAATGACAATTGCTTTGAGTTTCCTCACATTTTAAGAACTGCATTATGATAGTTAAAAATATTTAATGTATCCTTTTGTTTATTTTAGAAAGTCATATTACAATAAGAATTTGATGGTCTTAAACCAATTTAGGTTTTCTTGCATTTTGTGCTCAATGAAGTGGTAAAACCAAACTCTACAAAATCCCCAAAATTATAAATCACACATTAATTCACTTACCGGAGGACCTGGCTCTCCTTTGGGACCATTTAAACCATCTTCATACTCATAAAAGATGTTTGGTTCCTCATATCCGTAATCATATCCTCCATAGTCTGTGTCTTCATAGCTGCCATCCAAAGCATGGTGTTCTGCAGTGTCCACCTGGTTTTCCCTGTACAAAGTAGTGCCATTGGCTTTGAAATGAGACTCCAGAACTTGATGAGTCTGTCGATGCCTGAGGCCAGAGTCCCTGAAGGAGTTCCTGAGTCCTTCTTTCCCCCGACTTTGCCAGACTGGAAAAGTAACACCTGGAGAAGCTTCAAAAACATGTAGATCTTCTGAAGTGCTCTCTTCTTCTGTACTGTTCTCCAAATGATTCTCTTCTACCCTGGGTTGACTCTGTTTGGCCAACTCGCTTTTTGAAGTGGTGATCCTTCTACTGTGAGCAATGTCCGATGCTTGCCCACTCAGAGTTGTTTGTGTGGAGCTGTTAGGCTCAAGCAAAAACGGGGTTGAGAAGGTTGACGGTTTCAGTGTGAAAATGTGGCTTTGTTCCCTTGGATGTAGTTGTGTCACTGGGCTCAGAGTTGAAGACTGTGTGTCAACTTGACTACTTGTTAACAGTTTGTCAGCTGTTGTAAATTTATTAGAAACGTGATGTGTAGCTGCTACTCCAAAAGTGGACATTGTCGAAGGGTAAGAAGGGTGGTCATTAGCCTCAAAATCCAAACTAGAATGTGACAAAGGTGATCGATAGGTGTCGGCCAGCCGGCATTGTTTTTTAAGGTATTTGCAGTAGTGTGCAGCAGCTTGAGCTGAGGGATAGATATCTAACTGGCAGACTTGACCAAGAAACTGAGCTGCCTTTGAGTTCATCCTACCCAAAGTAAAGAGATTGCCAGATTCTCCCAATCTCTGTGACCTCCCCAAGGTCTGCTCTCGCTGCTGCACTGCTCCACAGTCCTCGTAGAAGGACACTGAACGTGCTCGAACACCAACAGCAAAAGCATGCTGCTGTCCATCCTGCCAGTTGTGGGTGAAGTAGCTGGAGGACTTCTCTGCAGTGTAGACTACTACCTTTCGTGGCAGCAGCTGAATGCCAAAACGCAGTCTGTCCCTGCCATCTGTAACACTAAAAACAAAAGCATTGTTGGCTCGCCAGGAGCTCAGGCTAATCACAAAAGAAAACTCAACTCCAAACTCTGAATGGAACAGACTGCTTGCTGGGATCTCATAGAGGGAGTTTGTGTCGAAAACCACCCCATAGCCAGGAACCGGGATATTCGAAGGCAGAGGGACATCGGTATGAGTGGTGTGAGGCGAGTCTGTCCTCTGATAGGGATCGTCTGTTCTGCTTTGATTTGTAAGCCCCAGTTGATAGAGAATATCCACACCTGTTAGGAAGAAAAGAAATTGGTAAGATTTATATAACCAGACTCTGCTCAAAGCTATTGTTACATCTTTCATAATTTTTCACAAAATCTATGGGCAATTCAAACCTGAAGTTGCAAGAAGTATGTGTACTAAGCAACTGATTTTGAGCTTGTTAAACTTGTCTTACTCTTTTCTCCTTGTCTTACTCCTTCCAATTCAAATAATGGAAAACAAGGATGATTTTCTGAACAATAACGATGTAAAAACAACATTTAGCTGGTGCTTATTTTATTTATTTATTTTTCTAAATATTCTGCAATAAATTCAAAATTGTTCTCAATTATGGCATAAGTTGAATAATTGCCATTTTTTGCATTCTTTTTGCACTAATTGGAATAATTGTTGCTTTTGTTTTAAATAAATTTGTGAGACCTTAAGCAATTTTATTGGTTTTATAAAGTCTAAATACTGGTTCGTGCCAAACATTGGCAACAAGTCTTGTCCATTCTGTTACCATTTAAAGACATTGGCCAATATTATTTTTACACATTGCTAACATGTAATTCAGGATCTAAGGCTAAGTCATGTCTTATATTACGTATCTGGATGCTGATCAACCACAGTGCTATTAATACAGCATCTCACTTCTGCTTTTCCTCAACAGGATGAATGCAGCTGCAGTCCAGATGAATGGCAAGAACTTGTAATGCTTGAGACAGCACAATAATTCAAAGAACCAGCATTTAAAGTTTATTAAAACAATATGTAATCAGATATGTATATAAAAAACTACTTGTTCATTCTTTTCCTACTTCAAATTTAGGGAGAATTTATGCTAAATATGTCAAAGGTGATACACAGTTTGGCAAAAACCCCAAAAGGCATAACAAAATGACAAGAACAATACACAGAGCTCACATTGGAAGCACGATAATTCAAGTTGAACTAAACATTGCTTCAGAAATAAATATAATAAATTCCAATGTTGTTAAGTCTAAAGAACCAATATGAGCAACAACAGATATACCAAGTATAAGGTGTAACTGATATAACGTTGGAGTCTCTGTATGCTGGTCAGGTATGTTTGACACAAAAATCCAGCATGAGGGAATGAGAATACAGAGAACATTTAAGTCCCATGATGCTTTCAGGTATTTGTGTTTTTGCTGGATTACTGCCTGTAGTAGTTTGTCGTAGTTTTCAGCATATCTCCTGAAGAATCCCAGCCCATACTTCTTTGGCAAAAGCCCCAATTTCCTTCAGATCTGACGGCTTTCTGGCCTGGCCTTTCGTTTTTAGTTCTCACAGATTTTTTAGTTGGACTCAACTCAGAACTTTGTGCAGGGCAGTCAATGACATAAACTTTTGATGGAAGTTCTTCACTAACTTTAAAAATGTGGGTAATGGTTATTTTGGAAGACAACATGGAGAAGCATGTGATGTGCCATTAGCTAGCATATTTCATCCGGCTTGAAGTTTTCCCCTCTTTTTCTTGGTCTGCTACCTTGCTTATTCCTGGGCAGAGCTGATTGTCACCCTGAACACTGCAATTCCTCTCTTTATTAGTGTGGCAGGTGCTCTGTGGTTTTCATAGACCTCTGTCACAAGTTTGCTTCCTAGTGCCTTTAAAATCTTCTACTTCCTAGCCTTGCCAGGTTTGACATCTTTCTTTGAATATCTTTATGACAGCACTAGACTTAAGAGATTTTGTTTTCAGTGTGATATGACGATGATATAACTGTAACCTGTTAACCTAGAAGTAGAGAAATCATTTGTTTTTACCACGTATGCAACAACTCATTGCATAACTTCAAGTCAGATTTAATCTTTCAATCAACTTCAAGCATTTCCACCACCATGTTTCATCATGGCAATGGTGTATTCATTTTATCCCTAGTCTTCATGATGCTGTTTCGAATAGAACAGTTTCTAACAATCCTCTGAGAACTTTCAGAACTGTGTATACTGTGTAGAAATGCACAGATAATTACTAAGTGCCTTCTGAAGGGTTTTGGTTATATAATATTTTATTTCGAAGTATCAGGAAAAGTTCAAGGGCTGCCCATACTTTTGAAGGAACTGTGTTTGTCCTCTGTGTTTGGTGAGGGCAGAAAATAACTCAGTTTGAGCTGCAGTGCTTCAGCAGCAGGGGAAGACACAAAACAGAGAAAGTACAATAAACATAAGAGAGACACAGGGAACAATATTTCACATAGGAAAATGTCCCACAGCACAGACAGAAAAGTTTGTCACACCACAAATCAGGTCTTATTTTTAAACCTTTATTTAACCAGGTGAGATATTAATATTGTTCAGGGTATCTTTGCCTGTTGGCAACTTCAGACGAGATCCCAATTAACTTGTCTCAGACTTTAAGACAAGCTGCCTCTTCAATGTGTGCATTCCTCCACCCTGCATTATGATGGATTGATTTTTCCTGGCGTGGGATCATCTGATTTACAGTAGATATGTGGAGAATTGACAATGCAAGATGGAAAAATCCGAAGCCTTGAGGCATTATAGTCAGTCGGTGAGAGGAGCAGTAAAGACTGAATACGAATGTAAAGCTTTGACAAGCTGTGACTTCACTTACATCCATTTTATCACTTTACTTACAGTGTATATACAATTACTGAATCCAGTTACTAAAATTAATAAATAAAATGCAATTTTTTTGTAAATCTAAATCCCCTCTCCTTTCAATAAAAAAATCTTTTCATTAAAATCTAATCAAAATAGGATAATTTTGGAGATAGTTTTGCTATTTCTGAAGAAAATTAACTATAATAGTCATTATATGGGTGAATAAAAATCACTAATCAAAAGTACAAGCAAGCTAGTTATGTTTGCCATAAAGACCAGTAATATAAATTACAGGAAGTGGTCCTGTGGATTTTTTATTTTCTTTAATGTAACTCCCTAAATGCCACATTTGTAACTGTAAAATAAGCTCTGGGCCTGCGGTGTTGCTGTTTTACCTTGAGCAGAGTAGGTGTCTTCTGCAGAGGATACTGCTGAGCATACTGACAGGAGCAGGAGAAAGTTCCACCTACAAGAGCAAATAATAATATGTAACTATTATAGATTAGCATAACAAAAAAGAAAAACAATTACATGTTTAATATATGTATGTAAAAATGCACCAGTTATTGAATAAAACTCCAAATATTGGAAGATTTTATATAAGAATTGTTGTACAAGTGCGAGCCTTCTGTGAATCCTGAAATATGTTACAAGAAAACCAGATTTCTTAGACAACAAATCTGGTCTAAGAAAGTTCTTGTTGTTAAATGTGCACTAATAAATCCAATAAATCCACTCTTTGGTGCAGATGCTGATACTGAGAGAAGAAAGCTACAAGTTAGCTAATATCAGAATCAAAGAGGTGTTTAACATGAAGCCGTTATTCATTTCAAAAACAATAATGAAATGCCATAATTTCTATGACACATTGAGAAATGCTGTCATTCATTCAGTTTGCAAGAAAGAATGATACTTACAACAATTAATATAGAATATTTGGATAGAAAAGAGCAAAAGTGCTTTTTTAAAATCTCAGTTTAGGAATATATAATTTCTCAGATAATCTGCAATTAATGGCAGCCACTTCCACTCACATATTAAATAAAGTTGAATCTTGAGATATTAAATTTTGCTCTGTGGAAATTTGCTCATTTTGCAGTTGAGCAAAATGAGCAAATGTATTATTATTTATTGTCTTTTATTTTATTGTTCTTTTATTTGCAGACTTTTATTGTAAATAAAGAAAGCAGACACATCTGCAGTCAGTCAGTGAGACTGACTGCTATTGTTGCTGTTGATGTATTTAATTTGCAATTTTTAACATTAATTTCTGCTTAAAATGTTTTCCTTACATACCTTTGTTTTATCATCATGGAGTGCAAATTAAACATCTCTTAATGTGAAACCATAGTCTAAGTAAGAAAGTGTTCAGATTTTAAAAAGGTATTAGACGCTGGCAAATTATAAGCAGAAGACTTTAACAAAAAAGTTAAGATTCAACAATTTAGATGAAAAAGTAACAAACAAAACTGGCAAATGCTAAAGCATCAGAGCAGAAAATAGATGACATGCATGCCTTGAAACTTAAAATCAACAATAAAAGAAATCAAAATCCATTTGTATTGGAAGCAAATGGGATTGGATACAGGAATGTTTGTCTAGTGCTGATCAAACAGGACTTATAAAAGCATTTCTAACAGAAAAAGCAACTAACTATAAAAGCAACTAAAAGAAATAACTGTTCTCAGTTATTTAGAGAACAGAGCTGGTTGTCAAGTAAAGCTGAGAACTGTACTTCAGTACAAAGTAGCATAATGTGACATCACTGCAGTTTCACTCTTCATTTTTATTATCTCCATATTTATTATTGACAAAAATTACATTTCAGAATCCATAGTTGTATGCAAAAGAAATGAAAGATTGACAAAATGTGACAAAAAGCAACCTGCAGTTCTTAAAAAGTAACCCATCTTCTCGGTAGGCATTTAAATTTGACATTTTTATGTTAGAATATGCAGCCGAGAGCCATGCAGTGAACATCGCCGACTCATGTTTTATTGTTTCCAGGCTAAGATGGACTCTTCCTACTAAGCTTTTGTTGCTTATTGCACACTTAGTGCTTTTTATTGAATAAAAAAAGACATCAAAGAGAAAAAAAAAACAGAACTAAAATTTAATAAGACAAGTGTTTATCCGGCCCTTAAAATTAAGGTTGTAAAAAACACTTTGCGTTTTAATCTTTAAGATGCCTTTCAGGGGAGCACCAGGCTTTCTGTTTCTGTCTTTTACTGTCTATAAGAAGACACTCATCTGAACACTAAATACCTGGGGGAAAGCATCTGACACAGAAATGTAATTAGTTCTCTAGTATGAGTAATGCATGAGTCTACTTGTTAGTGCGACAGCATTCTGTGGTGGAAGGAACCGTGCAGAATGTGTGAAGATTTTAAAAGATGAATGAGCTTTAATTCCAACAGAGATGTGACTTGTTGAAAACAAAATCAATTCCCTGCAGGTTGTTACCCAGAAGAAGAGGATACACTATGAGTAAAAGCAACAAATTTAGACTGCGGTAGATTTTTGCTTTCAGGGTGAGTAATCCTGCATCTACATTCAAACTAAATTAATGAAAGCATCCAAAATAAATCTGGGAAGGTTGAGACAAGAACTAGTTCTGTTTTGAAGAACTCAAGAAATACTTTGGAAATTTTCATTTGAGGAGCTAGTCATTTTTTTCCCTCAACTGTATGTGTTTACTACAGAATATCAGAGCTACTATAGATGAAAGAAAATAGACACAAGGGAGTAAACATCCACCCAAAAAAACAAAAAAAAATTAAAAGATATATTCTATATTTATGAGAAAAAACTTGGATAGTCTCTGATGTCAAAAAGTTATACATGTACAAGAATTTTTTTTTTCTTTCCAGGATTAAAGGCATGGATTTACTATATTTACAGCAGAAATCTCTGAGAAAAAAAATCTGAAATTTTCTGAGACTACAAGATCTGACAATTGCAACATAAAAATATCACAAATGGATTGAAAATGGAATAAAATCAAATTGCTAAGCAAGTCTGCTGTTGAGCATTTATTAGCTGACCTTCAACATAACTGAGCAGAAATTGAAGAATTACATCCTTATTTCAAAATAAGAGTAAAAATGATCAAGGAAAAAAAAAACTCCAATAGCATTTCAGGATACATAAAACAATAAGAAATTACTTTTACATAATACTCTATATCAGGGGTCCCCAAATGCATCTCTGGTCAAACACACCTGGATCAAATAAACTGCTCGTTACCAGTCTATTGCAGAGCCGAATGAGAGAATTCAGACATTTTTAGAGCAAAAATCTCTCTAGAAAGGATGGTATCCCTTCAGGACTGGACTTGGGGACTCCTTCCTTACACTGTGTCAAATGTAAACCACCAAAAACACTTTAAAATATATTCTTCATATTGCAACCAGAGCAATCATGTCTCCAGCAACAGCTGCTTTCACAAGTTAAAGTAGTTATAATAACTAGTCATAATTTTTCAGCTGACACTGTGAAGGATGTTTATAGGACATGAAGAGACAGTACTCCCGCTGTTTTAAAATGTGTCTCTGCACGACTGAAGGGAACTTTGTCAACCAAGATTTTTCGTTACTCTGTAAATCACAGGAGATTGTTTTCCACAAAACAGCATCTACAGGCATCTCCCTTTCAAAGTGACAAGCAAAAAAACTGCTTCCAGTGTCCTGTTTAAGACAGACACCATTGTTTGTTTTTTCAGCTCCATGTGGCTCTGTGGACTGGTAGGGAAAAGAAAAATACAATCAAAGTCAGAAAATAACACAGAAAAAAGAGAAGAAGACAACAGGAAATCTAGTGGAACAACACAGAGACTGGCTTTAAGTCAAGAAGTGGGAAGCTGTACTGTCACCTGTTCCTCATTCAGAGAGGTCGTGTGACATTCCGCAGTCGGGAACGGAGAGCCAGAAAATGCAATGAAGAAAACCGAACTTGGGGTGGATGATTACAGTAATTCATCTGTTGAAATGATGGGATCAACATTTAAAGGGATAAAAGTATCTGCTTCCAGTTAAACACTGGCAAAAGAAGAGAAATGCTAAATATAAGATTTACCATTACGTTTCAGATGTGTGGGGCATCTGATACTGATTCAGAGTCTCTTAGTATTATCTCTTACACAAGCTCCATTTTGTGGATTTTAAGTCACTACATCAAACAACCTGGGTCATTGTTTCAGCACAAGTACAGGAACACATGCAGACAAGGTGTTGGACATCCTCCATAACTGTGGCCAGGACATGACAAAGCATTTTTTTTGTCTTATGTGCCTAGAATCCTTGTTCCTGTTCTTACTTTAAATAGAAAGCAATTCCTGGCAGTACTGTATTGGTATTTCCCTCAGTCAACAGAGCTCTGTTTGGGGAGCTTTGTGCTGTGTTCAGCAGCCAGCTCCATTAACTGCAAGGAGCTGGGTAGCATCCTTCACTGTACAGTATGTGGGGAGTGGGTGTCATGTCAAGACTATAAATAATCACAACTTTAAAGTCCCATTCCAGCAGTGAATGGGAGAATTAGCTTGGATCTCTAACAATGATTCATTCAGGAGAGAAACGGGCCAAGTGCTCTACTCAAGGTTTGTTAATTTGCTTGCATTATTCAGAGATTTCAGTCAGGATCCCAATTTGAGAGCCTGTTAGTGACTTGGCAGATTGCCTATCAAATAACTCTGCTAATGAGAAACAAAGTATGTGAAGCTGTTGATTTACCCCAAGCAGCTTTAATACATTAAACACATTAAATAGTAATTGATCCCATTGTTTTCTTTTACTGACTGGCGGTGGTGGACACAAGCTCAACTGCTGTTTTTTCTTACTTCAGTTTTAAAGTGAAAGTTCTTGAAATTATAAGAAGACATATTGCAGCACCTGAATATCATGACCCTGGATTGACCAAAATTTAACCCACTTTGCTGTATGGCTTTTTTCTTTTTCTTTTTTTATCAAACATCATCCCAGTAGCTGAGGTGATTCACATAGTTACAGTCATTATGTGATTAAGGTTTATGACGCTTCGCCTTAGACCCAGTGTAAAAGCTCTGCCTCTGCTTTATGAACTTGACAAAAGAAGGAAAAACCAGTAACTCAGACATACAGTTGATAGCTTTTGATTCTGACACTGACATAAATTAGAATAAAAAATAGAAGTCTATGATGCCTTCAAACAATTTTGATAAACTCAGATTATAATGTCATGAATTTGTCAGCCATGGATAAGTTCATTTAATTAACTGGCATTTAAACATTGCTCATATGTGAATGTATTTAAAGGTACACCTGAAACAAACTGTTTCCTGCCAGGAAGAGAGTCTGGTTCAAGTCTGGTTCAATCTTGGAAACAATTTCCAGTTGACTGGAAATGTGTGCTGCTGTGTTCATCTATTCAGGCAATTATGTGCAAGTATTAATACCAGACATCATACTGTTCAGGAAGGAGACAGGGAATGTCTCTTACCTAAACCTGTTTAGGTACAAAACATGCATTGTGATTGAATGCAAAAGATCTTGTAGAGATGTCAGCTGAAGCTGATAAGAAAGTGAAATAAGTCCCTGGCTGACATGAGCTGAAAGGACACTCGGAGAAAAAGATGCCAATATTCCGACGCAACATAAAAACATCAGATTACAGTTTGGAATTGTAGTCAGGAGAACATAACCTAATTTCTGGAGACATGTCCTGTGATCTAATGAGACTATAAGTACATTGTTTGATCATAATGACCATTGTTACATTTAGTGAAAAGAAAGAGAAAGCTTTGCAGCATGAGAACACCATCTTACAGTAAGTGTGAATTACAGCACTTCCAGCAGCATGATGTGAGGGTATTTTGCAGCAGGAGGGACTGGTGTACTTTACATAATAGATGGCATGATGAGAAAATAACATAATGTGGAAATATTAAAGCATTATATTACGCTATCAGCCAGGGTGTTGAACAGTGGGTGCAAATGGATCTTCTAAATGGATAATGACTTTAATCACAACATAAAAATAGTTACAACAAAGTGGGTAAAGGACAACAATGTCAATGTTTTCAATGGTCACAATAAAACCATCAATTCTCAGATTTTACTTTGTTGCTTTCAAAGGGGTGAAGCTCCACCGTTATCCAGTCTCAACAGAGTTTTGGAGTGACTTTGTCATCTTTCCAATGATTTCAGATGTTTCACTGTTTCAGATTCACATAATAACTTGCCTATTTGCTTTTGCTTTTAAAATTGTTATGAATTTGCAGGACTACAAACCTGACTCAGTTACTTACAAGAGGAATGGGACAAAATTATAGCAAATTAATGAAAAGCTTGTGGATGGGTAACCAAAACACTTAACTAAAGCCATACAATTTCAGCACAATTCTACCAAACAGGAAAATTAACACACACTTTATTGAGTCATATATAACTCAGTAAGGTTATATATGTCAATTTGTCTATTTTAAATTCTTAAAATAGACAAATGACTATTCTGGTCATGTGTCTTTTCATACAGAGTATGTAAAACTCTGGTGATAACAATGGTGCTGTGACAAAGACTGAGTCATGAATTGTAATTATTAAATCTAAGTTAGCATCTTGACATTTTCAGAGAATTCAGTAGTGAATACAAAACACATTCAATTTGAAAATGAACACTGAACTAGCAACATTTTTTGAACAGGTCAAACAGGAACTGGTTTTATCTTTAAAACCTGTAAATTTCTCCGTTTTGATGCTAACTCAACAGGAAGTCCATTTACGTCTCATGCTAATAAGGTGTTCTGCTGCTGCATGTTTTGCTGACTTCCCGAGAGATGAAGAACTAACTGATCTGCAGCCAGCATCTCTTTCCTGCTGGCTGCATTTCAGCTTCAGTATCTGTCTCCTTATCTGAGTGACTTAATTATGAAAGAACTAAATGAGCTTTTCCAAATGACAGCCAGCAAAAATATGAATGTTTGCTATATGTTAAGGCTACAGGGCATGAAAAATGAAGGAATTCCAATTCAAAAAGATGCTGAATAAATGTAAATATTAGAGTGATTTTCAAGAACAAGCATGTAATTTTCTTTCAGCTGAAGTCAAAAGGTCAGCACTGGCCACAGCAAAGATTGACTTGGTCCACAAGAAAGTAAGCAGACAAAGAGCTGTGAGTAAACTACCACTCTATATTGGTTTGTCTTCTTTCCAGTTCCAGATGTTAGGAGGGCGAAAAAAGATTAACTCACACACACACTAATATGTACAATAAAAGGTGGAAAAGCTTTCAAAATACCACACACATTACTTCCTAAAAATCACAACCACTAATGACCATTTGTTTTCCAACTCAGCAGTGACTTAACAAGTCAACTATATCTTGTTCCCAGTATTTGCATTAAATAATACAGCAGGATTATTGTTGAATGTCCTTACATAATATACAAAAAAATCACTTTCCAGGAAAATCAAACAGTAAATGTTTCTGATTCACCAAATGAACACCAATGTAAGTACGCCCTGTGATGAAAAACTTCCTCTTAAGTATTATGTAACATGTCACCTGATTTTCAATCCAGCACTAATTTTCCATTCCTTCAAATGGTACTTCTTGGATCAAAACTGGATTTTATGAACAGAAAACCCTGCAACAGCCTTTCAGAATCAGATTAAAAATAGTAAATATGATATTAGTTATTATACAACTGTAGTTACACTTTACAGCAGCTCCAGCTTGTTGTGAGAACTTGGGTGAACTGACAGTCAAGGTTCTCAGTGGAAAGGTTTTCAAAACCTCTGAATTCTTCGATCTGTGAGATTTGTGACATTATAACAAATGTATATGTATTTTACTGAGACAAGCCAAAATGAATACAAATCAAAAGAGTATGATATGCATTTGAACTTAACCTCCTATACTCTGATGCTTTTAAAGACAATAAATCACCAAGAGACACTCATTCACCTCACCTAACAAACCAGTCATGCACTCCACAAATCTGGTGTTTATGACAGAATGAAAAATGTAAATTTAGCTTTGAAGAATATCCATAAGGAGTCCCATTTATGGTTAACCACAAACCATGCAGGGGATACAGCAAATATGTGGAAGAAAGTTATCTGATTAGATCAAAATGTAACCATGTGACCAACATGTGACGCATGAGTTGTGGTGGAAAACTAACAGTGCACATCATACTTGACAACCAATCCCCACAATGAAACACAAGGGTGGTGGCATCATGCTGTGGGAATGACTTTTCTCTAGTTGGAAGAGGGCAGTTAATCAAAGGTTATGAGAAGATGTATGGAGCCAAATGCAGGACAATCATGGGAGAAAACCAGTTAGAAGCAGTGAAAGACTTGAGACTGGAGCAGAGGTTCATTTTCTACCAAAGCACAACAAAGGAAGCGTTTTCTTGTGACGCTTTGGCAATATTTGGAAATTTCCATGAACTTTTTGAATGTTTTTTTTTATAAAAAAAAAAACATTTAATCTCTATAATTTTCCTTCCACTTCATACTTCTATGAATTGATTTTGGCCAACCACATAAAATGTCACTAAAATATATGGAAGTTTCTGATTGTAAAATACAAAACAATGTGTTCAAAAACCATTAATTGTTTTGAAATACACCTTATATGTCCCACAAACAGCTGGGACCCTGCACAAAAAAACTGGTAGACAATGGATGGGTGATTATAAATTCTGCCTTGAGAGTCAATTTACTTATAAGCAAGTGTTTGCCTAAGTGGTGATCAAACACTTGCTCATCCCTTAGGCAAGACTGCATATAGTCAAAATGTTGCCAGTAGTATTGGAGGAGCTATGCCTCTAACAGAGGGGGGTTTCAGGAGCCACACAGTCAGTCCCAGTCAGATCAGGTTGCTCAGTTTTACTCTCAATTATTAAAAAATGGGATGTCTCAGAGTGGAACAGAGGCCTTTGTGATCTCATCTTCCTTTTTCAGATGTTTTCTGGAAGAGATTTCCAAGACAGTTTGGACTCACTTCAAATAAAGGACATTAAATTTGCTGCTTAATGCCCCTTTTTGCTCCAACACAGTCCTGATATTCTAGAGTGGCAGCTGCATGTAACAGGACAACAAAACCTTACATGACAAACGTCATAACACACACTTCCATGAGGAATTTTAGTTAGGCTGCCAAAATTAAACTCTTTCCACCTCAAACACTCATCACCCAAATGATTTATCCCCATGCTAGAAATATTTATTTTTAATTCCTCCCAAGGCGTGCTCATTCATCTTTCTGCTCCAGCCTCTGCATTTTACTCCAAACTCTACACAACTCCAGTTTCTCACAGATTATGCAGGTCATAGATTTCTGTAGTCAAGTATGAAACATTATGTGACAAAAAGGTTTCCAAAACGTTTAAAGTTCAAATGTAAGTACAATAGAAATGCAGTTATCAGCTCTAAATGGGGATGACAATGCAGTTACAGAAAAAAAATCATAAATTAATTTAAAAAATAAAGTAAGATCAGAATGGCACCTTTATTACAGACCAGTGTTCTACAGCCAATCAGAAAGCTAATGGAGCTATTGGAGTTAAATGTGCATACAGGCAGGGAAATGCACTGCTGTACTTGAAACTTACGTTGCAGCCGCGGAAACGTGTCCACTCCTTGTCCGTTGGGCTCCTAAATGCATTTGTATGCATTTGTCCAGGAAGCAGAGATCTGGGCGAAAATAGAATTACACTCAATGGGATGCCTGCACATGGGCTGACCCTTCGGAAACGCTCAAAAGGAAGCGTTTAAGTGGACCGAGAAGCCCTCAGAAATTCTTCATCGCACCGAATTCCTGAGGTGAGATGTCTCCCCCTTTTCAAAAAGTCCAGAAAACCTAGTGCGCTCTGCGGCGCGCAGGAGGTTAGTCTGGCTGTTGCTATCCAAAGTGAAGACGCGCAACAACAGCAAACTTGAGGGAGTAAAAAAAAAGGAAGCGGCTTTGACAGCAAGTAGACCTGTGGCTGGATCGACGCGGTTGCTCTGACGGATGCAGATAATGTCTTCGGTTTGGTCTATCACCACAACATGAGACGGACTTGTGTGCGTCTTCTCCTCCAGGCGCTGGTTCCAGCTATGTGCCTCGACTTGCAGCGATGCGAGTGGACCCGCATTCACCCCATCACAACTCTAAACCAGCTGGTGGTGTTGGGTTTCATCAGACTTCTCCGTGACATCACGCGTAGAGTTTTGGGTTGTGGTCTTTGGATGTCTGATGTCTTCATCTACTGTTACATTAAAACACGGTTAATGCGCTTCCGCTGCTTGTGCACTTCGCAAAGGGTAGAAGCAGCTTTCAGGGAATACTCTGATCTGACTCGTGCAAGCAATAAATTATGATCCTTATTAACAACTGCTGATAATATAATAAGCAATCTAATCCTTTGTAGGGAAGACTGGGGATGATTCAACATCTAACTCTAATTTTTGAAGATGAAGTTCTTTAATGCTTTATTCTAATGGTCCACTTTTAATATTTCACTGCCAAAAAATGGTTGCTTTAAGATGCTTGAATGATCCTCAAGTGGATTTATTTAATATTTATTGTTTTTTAAGTGTTACCTTACATAACACATTTGTCTAGCGCAAATACTGATTGAACTGATTGTACTGATTGAAAACCCTGTCAGTTTTTGAGTTAGAGTCAAAAGACATAAATGTTCTTTTTTACAACCTAACCCAACACTGGCATGAGTTGTAAAAATAAGACAAATAAAAATAAAAGTAGAGGCCATACCGTAGATTCCATTTCACGTCTTTTCAGAAACAGAACAACCCGTAACCATGCTTCCCTGTCTCTGCTGAAGATAAACATCCACCCCATGATGCAGCCACTACCATGCTTCACCATGAAACATGTGGAGTGTTATCTTTCTGCTCATGTAAGTTGTAAAGTTTAACTTTGTTCTAATTTAACGATACAGTAACTCACAATAACTCTTCTTGCAACTTTTGTTTCAGAGGACAGATTTATAGAGTTGCAGACTTACCGTTAATGCTCTGCTGCGCACCCAGCCAACTGAGGTGGACCGCCAGGTGAGTGTGCGCTTGTGCCAAACTCGTTCCATTTTCAGATTATTGATTGAACCTTGAGATAATGCTTTGAATTGCTCCCTAACTTTATCCAAAACCTGCCAGTTGGATTCTGTTTGACCACACATATTTTTATGTGCTAGTTCAGTCACATAAAATCCCAATAAAATAAATTAATGTTTGTGGCAACCTAGTTTGAGGAGTTTGGATCTTCTCAGAGCTCCTGCTGCAGACATTTAATGATTGCATTTTAATGTTGTCATAAAACATCTCTGCTGGCATTGATTCATTTTTGAAAGAACTCCTTTTCATTTTCTTTTCACATCACTGCAAACCACTGTCTGCTGCAGATTTGCCCAAACAGGTTCTAATTCCAGCAAAACACAGTTCTGTAAGTCCCCAGAGGAGATCCAACCTCCACCCCGTTGGATCTCCCTAGAGGAGATCCAACCTCCACCCCGTTGGATCTCCCTAGAGGAGATCCAACCTCCACCCCATCGCCCCCCACACACACATCAAACACAACTCAGCATCCTCCTCTGGACGGCCGACACATGGGCCCGGACTGAGAGACGGTCCATATGGTTTGCAGTTCAGGAGGCGGGTGGGATGTTACAGTGTCTGATTTTGGTGCCAGATGGAACTCACACGGTTTTCCACTTTGGTTACAACAAAAAGAATAAGTAGATTTAATGACCAAATGTATGAAAGGTCAGCCTGACACAGAAATGTCAGGCTAACGTACAGTCTGCATAAACAGGGAAGTTATTAAAAGCTTTCATGTTGTCAGCAACTAAAGGCAGAGATGTTTAAATGTCTTCTGCTTTGGGTCAATCACTCAAATTCATCAAAGAAGATGGTCTCTCAGAAAAGACGATGTGCACAGGGTGCGCTCTTCTCTCTGGCTTTGCCATCTACCTGTTCTAACAATGTTCTGAGCAGATGTCAGTCTGCATTGCTGGGAAACCATGATTCTGGGATGCAAAAACAGAGCAAGAAGCAACAATGTGGATTATATTAATAGACCTTTGATAAAGTTACAGATTCCCATATGGCCAGGCAGCCTTGTAAAACATTTTTATTGTATTATAAAATGTTTTCCAAAAAAAAAATCCTTAGTTTAAAAGCAAACTTTTCTAGACGAATTGCTTCTTTTTGCCTTGTGTCCAGATGCGTGCTAATCAGTTCGGCGTGCGCTGAGCATCAGGACCTTGGGCCCAAACAGTGACGGATAATTAAAATCACCTCTTGTCTCATTTTTCTCTCGTGATGAGGCTGCAAAAGCAGATGAGTTTATGCTGATCCTCCTGAAATGTCTGGTGTCTCCCTGCCGGAGTCTCAGAGGTGTTTCCTGTTAGGTGACAAGTCAATGATCTGTAATTAAATCTGAATCACATTGCAGACCCGTTGCCTCACTAACAGTGGCTTAGAAGTGCACAATGTCCAGACATCGCTCTGATCACATGCTGATCTCTCAGCATGTGGTCTGCACAGCTAGATGATCAAATGCAACAGCAAATATCCTAAGAACAGAAAGACATTATGAAGCAATAAACAGCTCTGACATCAGTTGCATCTTCAAACCAGATCTTTCCATATTCATTTTGTATTTTTCATTAAATGTTGCATTTACTGGCAGTGTGCTGGTGTTAGGCTTATGAAAACAATAAAGAAATGATTTGTGCTTTTGGACACGGCTTGGTTGAGGCCTCTGACCCAGCAGATGTGAGTACATATCCCTACAAGCAAATTCCTATTCTTTCAACACTTTCAGCTTCAGAGCTTCCTATTGGAGGGCCTTGATCCAAACGTCCTGGAAGGAGTCCGTCCTGCCTCTCAGAATAACATTTCAAATTAAGCCACAGCTTGTAAATTTCGGGAGCATCTTGACTTTAAACCTCATTGGTGAATTATCCAAGCAGAGTGAAGACAAAGGAAGAATCAGGATGAAAAGAGACTCTGTCAGTTGTAAAGCGGGGGAAGAATCTATAGCCTTTTTTGGTTGTGTTTTGTGCATTTGCATTTTGAACAAAATGCAGCACGCACAGTGGATTTAAAATGTTTTCCAGTATTCATAGCCCATGAGCCTTTTCACATTCTCTTTCAATGTATTTAACTCACAATTTTATGTGACAGACCAGAGTAACAATGTAACATTGTAACATTGTTACATTGCTGTGTTTCTAATGCGCAAACTGAAATGGCGAAAATAAATGTGCTTAATGGAAGCATGCCAATTACAGAAAAGTTCACGTTTTCAATTCAACAAGCTCTAGGACGAGGTGGATTTTTAGCTGTATGGAAATTAGTGTATAATGTGAAACTGCATTTTTTGAACAAGGTGTTACTACTTATTGATTGACAGCACTAAAACCCTCCTCCTGGTTCTGATTGGTTGTTTCTGATCAGGAGTGTCGCATTTCTGCAGGTGGTAGTAGGACCACATGGAGGAGGAAGAGTGGCTTGATTTTTACCCACAGATTATTAGTCTCATTATACTGTAACAAAAATAGTGGCAGTTTTAACAAATATATTAAAAACCATATTATTTGTAAAATCTACACACTGCAGCTTTAAAGTTTGAATTATGCTTGCAAAGGCACTTTAAGTGTTCCTTATAAGTGCAACATCTTTTCAGTGTCTGCTTTAAATGCAGCATGTGTCTCTTTAAATGCTGACTACCTGCAGACAGACAAAATCCTGAACCTGCCTCTGTCTCTAATTAGCAGACAGGGCCATGTATAATTTCTGTCCTGTGTGCGTGTCACCGCCTTGTAAGGCTCTTATTTTCCCCAGCAAAGGAGAGAGTGGGCAACAGCTGGGGGAGTGCTCAACAGATGGTGAAACATGGAGCACCGAATAGCTGAAACAATGTTCTATCTAAGGGCACGTGTGTGAGCGAGATGTGTGTGTGTGGTGGGCAGCAGGGCTTTGAAGGGATCATGGGAAAGTGGGGAGAGAGGGGCCAGGGGAGTGCAGGGCGAAGGGGGTGCTCAGGCAGGGAGAAAGTGTGGAGGCATGCAGGGAAAGTGAAGGCTCCTACTGGGGTCACAGGGGTGGAGAGAGGGCACAGATGAGGAACACACATGGTGTTCACTGGAAAAGTGTCTTTTACTTTAGTTGTAATGTTTTTTGACAGTTCTGACTTCAAGAAACAACTCCAAGTTAGCTTATGGTTCATTAAAAATCATAACTCGATTTTCACTTACTTTATGTAAACTCATTATTTCTTTAAGAGCAAACATCTTTTACAGTCTTTCTTTATTGGAAGGAGTTCACCAGAAAGAGACTGCTCTCCAAAACTTACTGTGCGGCTGAAGCAAAAGAAACGCTTGTGTATGTGTAATTAGTTTTGCACATGCTGAGTGTAAGTCGGCCCCAGCCCACAAAAACAAGCTCATTTGTCAACTTTTAAAAAGCAGCGGAATCTTAGCGCAACCTAAATCATATGCCACGGCTCCATAAATTAGCCCGTTGGATGTTTAATAAGTGAGTGTTTTCTTCAACATAAGTTTACATCTGTAGGAAACCATAGCCGTGTCTGCACATGAATTTCATCATGCCTCCAACAAAAATAAATGCTTGACACACAAGAAATTAAAATCGGGAGAGATAAAAGTCAAACCTTGTTTTTCCATTACAGTAGATGTAATTAATTTATTTTCCCTGCTTCATTTCCACTTTTGCGTCACCGGCCCTCACCTAAAGTGGAATTCCTTTGGCTTTCCCATCTGTAGTGTGAAAAGAAAAAGTATGCAATCTCTGAGCTAAGCAAATGTTTTGTTTCAGAGGAACCCCGGCAGGAAGTTGCTCTGTGGAGCGCTCTCATAAATTTGGATTTGCGTTGTACATCTTGGTTAGGTCTGTGCAGGCTTTGCATAGCTAAATCCTGGCTCTTTGTTCAATTATTTCTGGCAAATATTCCAAAGCTTCCTGAAACTGGATGAGAAGCACCTGCAGGCTTCCGTCTTCAGGTGGCTCTACAGGTGATGATAATGTTCTTGAGATTTGAGTTTGTGCTTTCTTTGAACCACCTAATCCTTTGGCAGCTTCATGCAGTATCATCCGTTTGCTTTGGGTCATCACGGTATTGATGGGTGAATCACTGACCCATAGGAGTTGTTTTTCCTCAAGAAACTCTTTGTATTAGGAGTTAATTCCTGTTTTATCTTGATTAGTTTCTGTGCCGCGGCTGCTGAGAAATTCTGTCATACGATCTCTACCAGTCCTCTGAGTTTATTGGCTCATTAGATCAGAGATTTTTCCCTTAGATAAAGGTACACAAGTGGTTCCAAGTTGCTGTCAAGTATGTTTTACCTAAAAGTGGTTTCTGTCCAGTTTTAAATCCCTGATCTTCTTTCAGTTTCTTCAATTTCTGGAGTCTTTCTTTTGCTGTCTGAATCTACTGAGTTAGATCAGACATCAAACCTTTTGAACTATGCTGCATGTATGGTGCTTTGCAAAGCTATTAATGCCCTTAATTTTATCACATTTTATCACATTACAACAACTAACCTAACGTTGTAGGACAACTAACAGATTTTACCATAGCAATGGTGAAAACTGTTGTTGACAGCATAATGTGGTGGTTATGATTTTCTTTAGCAAGGACAGTGAGGTTGGTAAGGGTTTACTGAGAGATAAATGGAGCTAAATGCAGGTTAACGTTTGATGAAAACCAACTAGAGGCTTGCAAAGCATTTCAGACTGGACAGCAAAACAAACACCCTAAAATCCAGCCACAGATCTTGTCATGTTTAATGGTAGTTTTCTGACCCACATAGAGAGACTTAAAAGCAGACACAGAGGCCTGAAATAAAATTTATTGAACAGTAAATGATGTGAACTGAGCTTACCAGTTCAACTGGCGGTTCCAAGGGGTAATGGTTTATTCATAGACACTTATATTGCAAAGAACAATGATTTCTATGTGTTAAAGCTGCTGTAGACATATTACAATCAAGCTTCAGCTGTAATTATGTCACCAAGCTTGCAACGTGACATACTTAGGAAATACCTAAGACTGAATTATTTTGCAACGAACTGTTAATGTTTCTAATGATAGGACACTCTATCCTTCTATTTTTGTCATGAACTCCAGAATATATATCAGAAATCTTCAATGATTTTCTACATTTTCACCAGATCTAAATTTTGGGTGTTTATTTACACAAGTCTTCAAAATTTGTTGTGTGGTCATTTAACAGATAAAGAAACTTGTTTCGCTTATCAGTATTGCTATTTGTGTCTCTTTGTTATGGTCTGGATTTTGTAAAACTGATCTAGTTTGATAGGATGCATGATTCTCACTTATAATTAAGAAAGTCTGGTGCTTCTGCACTTCGCCAAAAATGGCTAAGATCAATTTTATCAACACTGATCTATCAAACATTTTCTAAAGCTTTGCCTTTTCCCAGTTTGAAAGGAAGAGAAGAGTAGCCAGAGAAGAAGAAGAAAATAAGCCACTTTGACCTCACTTTCATCTCTGGGGCTCATCCTCTGCCTGGCGTGAGGTCTCAAAGGAGCTGGCCATGGAACAGAGACTGGCTTTATGCTTGCTAACTACAATGTGCTTCAAACAAAATCCTATTTAATTTTTTTTTTTTTAGAAGCGGAGGGTTGAGAGAGCAGGTTGAAAGGCATGTTGACTCGTATCTCAGTGATACTAATAGTCTCCTTGCAATTTTGGCCTAATCCCATGTCTTTTTTATGTGTGAAGTGATGCCAGGGCTGATGATGCTAATCTTTATGCAATGATAAAGTGATGATAAAGCCTCAGAGGGTCAAAGACGTATTATTTATGGGTTCCTGCTCATCAATTATGTATCCATGTAGTGTTTGCGGCAGGTGTTATCACACTTTACATAATGTTTGCATTTTATACTTATGTGTACATTCCCTCCAAAGCCATTGCCAGCATCTAGGCAAGATATATGCCTGACATAGTCAAACAGTTTGGAAAAGCTTTCCTTAAAAACACAAAAACCTCTCATACATTATGTAATTTTTTCTGAATATTTCTTACAGGTACTCGAATTATCAAGGAGCTTGATGTCAGAGTTGACCACCTTTCTATAGAGCCAGGCTAATATTTTAATTTGCAATCTTTGAGCAAAGTGTCTAAAGTATCAAATTCCTCTCTTCACTGTTCAGATTTGTTAAGTATGAAACCAGCATCTGTACGTCCATCCCAGCCCACAGTGTCCAAAATCCCAATGACCATTTCTCTGCAAGTCTTGAAGATATAAACAAAACAATACAAAATGGGTTCTTTGCTGCTACCTTCCAGCAGTATCGTATCTGCATTCAGATATTTGTTCGAAATCGACAGAATTTTCCAATATATGTCGGAGGCTTCGTGTCCGCTGTCCTCATCGTAAAACACAGCTCCAGGAATTCTTCTCAGAAACATAAGAAATGCATTTTGGATCTCAAATTTAATTCGTCTATGTGGATGCTTCTCACCAACCTGAACCGGAGATTAATACTGTATAACAAACTCTATGTGATAATGGCATTGTGTTTGCTGGTAAGGAGATTGTGGATATTTTGTTTCTGCTCCTTGGTGAGATCATTTTGGTTGCATCCAAAGCTGTAGTAGGACCAGAAATGTTGCATTAAATTGCTTGGAAAAATACCAAGACCAGTCTGTGAGTAATTAGTGGCTAACTCCCTTTGGAGTTTCCAGTCTCATATTGTGGGTAAACCACTGATGCTACAGCAGGATTTACACGTGGATGTTGGTGTAATGCCACAACAATAACAAATCATAGCAATTTCACCACAGAAGTTTAATCAGGAAAGCTGTTAGGAACAAGTCCCTTTATTGGTTCAGTAAATGAGGCACTACTCCATAAATAAGACATTTACTGGTATTCTGACATCAATTTTCTAACATATATGTCCCTGTTGTGTTTGCTGTTCTGAGTTTAAACCATATAGAATATGTTAGAGGGGATGGTGCAAATATGAGAGTGACAACATTAGACTGCAGATGGAGTGGTGCAGGGCAGTAACCTTGGTGTTACTTTCAACTAAGTTCAGCAATACATCCTCCCTGTTCAGAGAAAAATGTCTTCACACCATCTTACTGCTGCCATTCCCTCACTTTAAGGGAGACAGAAATATTTCGCATGTCCGCGCTGACCCCAGAGCTGCTTCACATCAGAGGTCAAAGCCCATCCTGCCCACTCTGTCAGTCTGGATGTCATTATGTCTGTTATTCATCATGCAATTATTCATTTTAGCAGAAGGTGATTCTGCACAGGACGTAATTGTCATCTCCATTTATTTAAAAAAAAAAATCCATCTTCAGACATGGAACGTATTGGTTACTATTTGCAAATGAACCATTATCGTTCTACCACAGGAAACTCTTGTGAGGTTAGCAAAACTCTTTCTGGGTTTTACAAGCTTCTTGCTTTCAAGAAGTCTGGCTAAAAGATGTTCAGTGCCAAAAAACTCAAAATTAAAAAACAGAAAAACATGGTGAGAAATATGCAGTTTTCATGTTATGATTGATTTTTTTGGCACCTATTTAAGGTCAGTTAAAGGAAATGTAGCTGATCTTCCTGTCTTTAGATCACTACCACTTTTTTATCTATAGCAAAAACTACAGCCTTACAAAGCAGTTAGAAACTCAAAATATAATTGTTGAATCAAACCACTGATAAAATAGAACAATCTGAACAAATCACTGCTGCAGAATTACAGGTCAATCTCCAACCTCCCATTCACAGCAAAGTTATTGAAAAAGCTGTGTTTAAACAATTAACTAGCTTCCTAACGATAACCAACCTCTTTGACTCCTTCCAGTCTGGTTTTCGTGCTCACCACAGCACAGAGACCGCCCTCGTAAAAGTGTTCAATGATATCCATATAAATACGGACTGTGGGAGAACCACAGTGCTGGTTCTGTTGGACCTCAGTGCAGCTTTTGACACTGTTGACCATGACATATTACTGAATCGACTGGAGAGTTGGGTCGGACTTTGCTCTGCATCCCCAGAACCAGAACCAAACGAGGAGAAGCAGCATTCAGCATCTATGCACCACAAATTTGGAGCAAACGTCCAGAAAATTGTAAAACAGCTGAAACACTGACTTCCTTTAAATCTTGACTAAAAACCCACTTGTTTCGGATTGTATTTGAAACGTAATCAATTACAAATTTATTGATGGAACTTGACTTAATGTCATGTTTTGATTGTTGATTCTATGTTGCTTTGTGTTTCTGTGTTTGATATGATGTAAAGCACTTTGAAATGCCTTGCTGCTGTAATGTGCTATACAAATAAAATTTGATTTGATTTGATTTGAAGACTTCAAACCAAAAAAGAAATGGAAAGCAGACAGTCTCTTTGTTTCATGGAAGGACACAAAAAAATAAAGTGTCCCTATAAAGCTTAAAAAGAAATGCCCCCAAAATTGTTCCCTGTCTCAACTGAGGTGCAACACAGTGGGAGTGAGGGAGGGAGTGCAACTTTAGGTTCATTGTAGGAGGAGATAACCAGGTCTGGCTAAATGCTTTTCACAATCAGATTATCACTCATCCATCAACTACTCCATGTCAAAGTCTGTTGTCACCAAGACAAAAATAGCTCAGACTTTCCTTCCCTGGAGGCTGACGGACCAAAGCTGAACCACCTGTCAGCCAGAGCTCAAGATAAAAAGCCAAGCAACAGTCAGTCATGGACAATCTCCACTACCTCATGTGTTTGCTGCTATGGTTACAGCCAGCTTTGGTGCGACTGACTGGCAACGAAACACTTCATAATCATGACCTTATATGTGTAGGCGCCTGGGCACGTGTCAGTTTTACAAAAGCAAGAAGAGCAATGATCAATGTCAACTCTAGGATAAAAAGATGCAAGTTTAAGAATTGCCTCAACAGTGATTGTATTGCATCCAAAGAAAATGTATTTTATTTTATCTCACCTCTCCATCCAACCATTCATTGCTTATTATGGAGGATCCCAACACCTTTCCAGGGTTCTGGACATAACTCCTGATCTTCTTCCAGTAGGATGTGCCCCAAAACAATCATCAAATTGCATTCTGGAGGCATTCTGTTCAGATCCTCAAACCATCTAAACTGACTTTTTTTTTTTTAAACGGACCGACAAAGGCTGTACTCCAAGTATCTACCTAGAGCCTATCACTAAGGCTGAGTGAACCCTAAGGTGGAAGCTGATTTTATCTACGTTTCCAGAATCTGTTTCTTTCTATCATGATTCATTATCTCATGATGACTCACTTCCCAGCTCAGTGTCCTGGTCTAAAAAACAGTGACTTGTTTACATTATCTTTCTCACTCGATAACAGCAATTCTGAAGAGTGCTTAAGTAGGTAACCTAGTCAAAGTCTGTAGTGCCAAAGTGAAAAATCAGCCACTAGTGGAAAACATTTAGTACAGTTGTCAATCTCCTCGGGAGTGAACATCCCAGCAACTAAGGTCAAACTTTGAAATGCTTGTTAAAAAAAACAAAAAACGGGGAGATAATAAATTTTAGTCTACAGCCTCGCCACGGTCTATAAATTTTTAATCAGACTGAGACCCAAACTGTTCACTGAGCCTGTCAGTTTCTTGGTATATCTTTCCTAAAAATAACCTTTGAAAGTCCCTTCTCTTTCACAAATTAATTAAATAACAAATCTTTTTTAATGATTTAATGATAATGATTTATGTTTTGCATTTTGTATGTCATTCCCCAATCTTTGTGATATTTTCATAACTTAAGTAAATGCTTGTTTCTGCACATTAGGAATAAAGCTGGTGTTCATTTCCGGCCAGGCATATTGCTTTCAGTTTTTTCCTAGCTGACATTTTGGTTATGCTTTCCACCAAACTCTATAAAGACATTTGCAGTCTTTCCGCTTAGCATATGCTTACTCTGATTGTCAAATACAATTTGAGAATAAAATTATGATTAAAGTCGACACACTCCATAAATTGCATATGGAAAAAATCTTTGTTCTTCAGAATAACAAAGTGTAATTTTTTTCAAATCTGAAATTCTGTCTTTTAATCTATGCAAATATGTCTTTAATTTAAACAATTTTGTTTGATTACTGAGGTCTGTTTTACAAGAACAGGGATTTTATTTCAGAGTACGTCATTACTGAAGGAAAACCCACCAAGAATGATATTTTTGACCAACATGCATGCCTAAATCTAAAACAACCCAAGGGTTTCTTACACTATAAAGTTTTCCAAGCAAAATTAAAGGCACATTCTAAATGTGCCTTTAATTATATACTAAACACTAAAATACTAAACACTATTTAGTATTTTCTTCTGTAGTTAATTAGAATATGTTAAATGATGAAAATATATCACGCCACATGGTTAAAGGAAGTTGATAAATATGAGAATAGTGACAATCAAGAGGACTGCTGTTAGTATTTTTATCTAATTATTTGCTGAATCTGTGAAATAAAAATATTATACAGGATATTATTATTATTATGTGGTGCCATATACGAAACCAAAGCTGGAGCATTAAGTAAATAACAACTTTTCATATCAGTCTTGTGCTCTTACATGTACCTTAGGTTTTAAAATAACATCAGTTGTTAAACAACATGAATGTTGTTTTCTTCCTTGTCACACACCCTGTTAGGAATATAATTTTAAAAAATGATTTGTACAAGTGCACCAGACAGAGACTGGCCTGAGTTCAACAATGTCGTGACTTCTGCACTGTTTTTAGTTGACTGACTTTGCTGGATACTGGAAACCCAAATACTGAAAAGCCACAACAGTGTGCAGATCAGATGTAGACGTATTGTGTAATGAGAGTGGCTGAGCAAAGGAAAGGGATGAGTTTTCCCTTAAAGTGTTCACTGGTAGAAACTTTCACTCACTTCTTCCTTTGTATGTTAAAATTTGCAACAAAGGGTTGTTTAAAAAAAGACGCATTAAAAACCAACTTAGAATAGTTTTTAAATTTCTACAAGAAATGTCATGTCACCTGACAATTGTCTTGTGTCAGAATTTAGCCAAAATACCAGAGATAAAAAAAAAAATGTAAACATGAAAAAGACTTGATTCTTTCCAAGCTGACAAAACAGATTTCCTCTAAAGTAAGAAAATGTATAAAAAGTACAGCACAGAGTCAAACTTAAAAAAATAAGAACAGCTCCAAGGTGAAGTACAAAGTCAAACAGTAATTTCAGGGAGGAAAGAGACATTTTTGTTTAGACAATGGTGATCTGTGAATAATTATCCTCTAATGAGCCGCCTGTGGCAGTGAAGGTATCTAACTATTCCCGCTGCCCTGCATGTTGTACTCTGCCTGCTGGTAGTTCACCACATGTAGTGGATTCTCTTCTTGAAAACACTGAGCTAAATTGTAGGGAATCAGCCTAAATGGAACAAGATGACCCACCTCTATCTGTCTGTGATTTCACAACCGTAGCCCATTTTCAAGAATTTTTTTATTTATTTATTTTTTGCTTCAGAATAACTCAGTCAGCTTCTTCTTCAAGCATATTTTAACCCTGTCACAGAAGCTCATTCACAGTGAGAAGTTAATATACAGTATGTTTACCAATGTTTAACTTATGTTAAAGCAACATTCTAAGCGCTAAATGTCTCATGAAGCACAGATCAATACATGATTCAAAAATGAGAAGAGCATGGTTGTCGTCCTAAATTCACAGACCAGCCAAGAAGAGCTTCAGAGATATCTAATGGCAACCACATGGCAACTAGACCTATAATAAAGCAATTTTGATCAGAGTGTGTTCATTTATTAGAACGGCCCAGTTCAAAAATAGACCAGACTCAAATTGAGATTCTGTGATGGAACTTATATGATCAAGAATAAGACATATTAGATTATGTACTGAGCAATTAACAGACATTACTGCATTTATGTCAACATTCAACATTTCTTTTTCTTCTCAATTATAGTTCCAATTGGTATTCCTCTGCCTTTCAACCCGACTGGCATCCAGCACCATTTACATCCCTTGAGTATGAAAGTGTAGTAATATTGTAGTAATTGTTGTGAAATATACCTTAAGTGTATAAAGGCTTCCGTAACAGTCAGATTTGCTTCTAGGGTCCAGTTAGTATAACCAGTTAGGTTTCAGGAGTGAGAAAGGGAACTGAGTCACAAGGAGAGAAAAAAAAAGATCCTGACTTTGCTTTCACAAGATCTTGCAAAAGTCTTGCAAGTCTTTTACGAGATCGCTCAAAAATGTTTAACATTTAATTATGGTAAATTACAAGAGATATAATTAAACTATAACAATGGAGAACACACATCCATGAGTGCAACTTCTAGATTTTTATTTTGAGCTTGGCCTAAACTATAAACACATTAAATCAGTGCTTGGCACAAGATGCTGGTTTCATATGAGGGAGCGAAATCTCAAGGGAGTTTTTAGCACATGAAGACTCATTCAATGTAAACTCTACTCTACTTCAGAGTTTTGGTTTGATTCATTAACGCTCATCTGCAGCAACCAGGAAAGTTTAGCAGGTGTTACTAAGATCTATGCTGCGTTTTCTGTTGATATGTTTCACCTAATTAGACTAATTAAGGACCAATTAGTTACAGTTTCTGTGTTTGCGCATGTCACCATAACTAACTGATTTGGTGTCATATCTTCAGTACTTCAAAACGTAAACGTCGCCGTGGTGATAACTTTAGGGAAAACACATGTCAAAATAGAATTGCAGACCGAAGTAACACATCAAGCAAATCAACTCGATATTTTGAAGATTTGCATGATATTGCAAGCGTGAGTCTGGATCCATTTACTTCTTTATGCATTTTCTCATTGTTCCTTGTGAGGCTCAGTAGGAACAAATAAAAAATAAATAACTCTTCGCACACACAGGGAGAGCAAACTCTTCCAGATTCCATCATTATGCATCCTGTCTAGGGTTGACTTGTTCACAATGTTGCTCTTTGCCCTGTGGATCATCATTATGTTTTAGAGTTAGATAATACTATGTTATCATTTGAGGCACTCTGACTGCCTGTCCAGTCTGACTCATCTATTTACAACTCAGGAAGAAGGACACCTAGTCTTCTTATTTTTCTAGGCCATGTAAATCCCTTTTGTTTTTTTATTCCAAATCCATCTAAAACAAGTAGAAAATACATGAACAACATCAAAGGCTTTAATCAAGAAAAAAAAAAGAAAATTACAAGCTTCTTCCACAAGGAGCCTACATTTGTTGAATAAAACTTCAATCTTTTTTTACTTGGAAGTCTTGGATAAATACTAAGATGAAGATAGTTTAACTAATGTATCCAGGAATCTAATCCAGATACTATTTAGAGTTTAGCACTTACTGATCTGTCAGGTTTCCAGTAACACTTTGAAGGACAAAGTCTTTTCAGAGATAGTTGCCAACTTTCTCTCAGCTAATCCTTTAAATGCTCAACAGCTTTAAAAAATTCTAACTAAAGAGACCTGGCTGACTCACGTCTGTCCTGCAGATTTAAAACATTGATCTTACAAAAAAGTAAACTTGTTTAACTTTAAATGGAAAGTAGCTACTGAGTTCCAAGAAGATGGTAAGAGTTTAAGGGAAGTTGAAAGGAGCTAAATAAAGGTTGGCGCTGGAATAAGACCTTTAAGAAAAGATTTGAGACCTGAGGATTGGATTCACATTTAACCATGACAGTAACCTCATTTCAAGTTGTTAATCTGTGTTATTTAAATGTATTGAATCCATAGTTCTTCTATAAAATTGCCAACTAATTGCCAGCCCACATGCACAGAATGAAAGGCTGTAGGTTTGTTCTACGCATGTACAGGCAGATGTCTGTAAAAAATTATGGATCATATCGTACTGTGTGTGTAAAGTTCAACAGAGATGGACTTTGTGTTTTTTGCAGATACTGAGGCAAAGAAGAACATGCTAAAACTACAGCGCCATATAGTGCCCTGGCATGACAACTACAGTGGATTCAAGGTGTTTTGATAATCTCGACACAATACCGTCTAAATATGAAACTTTTCCCCAGTCAACATCCAAAAGTATCAGCAGCTTCCAGACAGCGATCTTGTGTAAACAAATCCTGAGAGAGCATCAGGTCTAGGGTCAAACAGACACCTGTTGCAAAGACCAGTAGCCATGTAACTGACAGGCGTTAACACTCCTGTAACTACATCGCTAAGCTGTGTTAATACTCTGCACCGCATTAAGGTGAGATGCTGCGTTGCTGCCCAAATCCGACCCCATCCCAACCCATCTGTGACCTTTGATTAGCACTCCCATCTTCTAGCCTTGTCCTCCCCCTTCTCATCTGATTTCACACTAAACAAAATCGCAGCAGTGTCTAATGGCTGGACCTTCCTTTCTCTTATTGCCTCACAGCGGGAGCCACAGGCCATGTTGATGAACCTGGGCTGGAAGGAATCTGCAGCCTCCTCCACTTGACTGAGCAGAGCTAATGAGTTGGAAAATCCCACAATCGGGGTTTCAGGGTTCGCCATTGGAATCAGGTGAAACAGGTACTTCAGGCGTCCACTGGAGCAAGGGTGAGAAGTGTTTCATTGAGAGGATTTTGCAAACTGTCAAACACTTTGAGAGTTGAAGCACTTTGAGGAGTTTAAAGAGGAAAAGGCGTAGGAGGTGGAGAATGCGATTGGCTGGAGGGATTTGCTCCTTTGATCTGTAAACCATGACTGTGCAAAGGGCTTCAGCTCTCAGCCAGGTGGACTCTGTTTATCAACCAGTTGTCAATCCCCCATTACGATGCCCCCAAGGTGTGAAATGTCTCACCAGATCCTTTTCTACATGCCTAATCACACATCACACCTTCAGCCAGACAACACTGGCACAATTGCAGACACAGAAACCAAAGTTTATGACCATGGCAGAAAGAAAAGGATAACTGAGTTGAGGTTGAGACAGTATTTCTGACATTTTGGGAACCTGTGGCTGGATACCATAATGCTCCAGTTGTCAACAAACGTTTATTTCTCAACATGGTTTCAAATTCTAGGCAGACTCTTAATGTGTAGCCTTTGTGTGTTCTCCATTTGGATGAGTGGCTTTTCTCTGGGTAGCCTTGCTTCCTTGCAGCAATATTTTCTCATTTCTCTCTGTGTTCCCTTTTGATGTCACGTTAATCTGGCCAAGATTTACCTTGCTCATTGGCGGCTGACGATGTTTCCAGCCTATAAACAACTCAGTATATAAAATAGAATAATAATAATAAAAAAAAATATATATATATATATATATATATATTTTGCGTAAAGTTAGAAAATGTCATAAATCTTGTTACAGTAAGCTTTTCAAAATTCTACTCATACCAACAAGGCTTTGACAGCTCTTGTTGGCTCTCTTTCTAAAAGGAAAAATTAAAAAATGTTTCTTGTACCTGGTATTAAAATCACTAGCTTTGAGGGAAAACAAGGAAAAAAAGTAACCAAAAACTTCTGTGATGTAAAAGAAACAAACCACAAACCCACACTGACAAGATATTTTTTTTATATGATAACCTTCTATCTACACTTGATAAAAAAAATCCTCTTTTGCTTGGGGATATAATTGGCAGAGAGATCCTAATGGGGCTATTTAAATGATGCAGTTGAAAAGTAGCTGTTTCTGGCTCCAGCTCAAAGCATTCTTCTGTGACATGTGCAGAACATGCAGACAGGGAGGCTTTTCCATTTGGTGACCTGAGTGCTTTGCAGAGCACTTTTGTGCTTTTCTCTGTGTTGTACATTCTGTCTGGATGTCGTCTTTGAGATTATTCTCTGTGATCAAGTGTATCTGTTGATGTCCCTACAAATGTGATAGTTTGTAGCAAAAGAATTGAAAAGGATGTAATTGTGCTAGTTAAGGTTATATTTAGTTAAGGTAATAATTAATCACCAGTACTTTCCAGGACATGTTGCAAATATCAAAAGCCAAATATATTTCAGAGCTAAAAAGAAAGCCCTAAAATTTTGAAAAGTGTGAAACATCAACATGATACAAATGGCCGTTTTATTGTTTGTAGCAGTGGATTAAATAGCTTTAAAATGAACTTTTCTAACACAGAATTAGATCCTTTTGAGTTACACACACAAAACCAGATATATGAGCATATATCTGGATAACATCCAGTTCTGTTATCTCGCCGTCTGGAAGCCTGTGACTGTCTAATACATACAACAAAAAAGAGGCTTTTCTTTAATGAGTCATTTTAAATGTGGATATGTCAAACGGATGTGTGGTCTTTTATTACGCAGTACAGATCCAAACATCAGCTTCCCTGGAAACATTGGTAAACTCCATGGACGTAAACAGGACAAGAGGCTGGACACCATAAATGACCTCAGTATTAGAAACACTTTTTTGCCTCAGACTTATAAAGCAATTGGAATGTTAGAAGTAAGTAAAGAAAAAAAAGGCACAAACCTGAGGGAAGTGGACACATTTTATGTTATGGCTACAGCGGATGTTTGCCAGACCACTGAGGCCATCATGGGTGTTTTTTGTGAGCATAAAGTTGATAGCAATAGAAAATCTGTAATTTTACCATAATTTCTACTTTTTTATGCTTTCTCAATTAGTTGAACAAACATCTGCTAATGTACCTGAAGAATGCTAAGTCACTAACTCTCATTAGTAAAAGTGGGAATGTGGGAAAAAGTGAGACTTCCAAAATTACTAATTACTACATTAGCTCTCTAATGTAAATCAGCCTGGTGAGAAAATTATTGGAAGACAGTGAGCTGCTTGCTTATGGTCATGCACATCTGAATAACAGAATGGAGGACAATTCCAATCTTTGCTTGAATACTCCATGGGTTTTTTTTATGTGTTGATTTTCAGCTCTTGTCACAAGCATTCATTCATTCCTGCATAGATTCACACATAACTCTAATCCTGACATGTAACTTTTTTATATGTTTTTACATATTTGTTAGAACTGTCTGTGTTGTGGCAACATAGTCTGAGACAGATAATCTGTGAAAATGTTTAGCTCCTCTTCTTTTGGTTTGCAAGGTCACCAACCCTGCATATAAATCTCTCTGGAGACTTTGGCATCTGCTTTTCTTTAGGTTAGTCTACGTGTCATTCTTTAGTTCTCTGCACACTTCAGGAACTTTCGGTTGTGCTCTCCAATGTCATGAGATTGTTTGTTCAATTAGTTTATCTAACAGGCACCATGTATATGAGCATTAATCTCAAAAGAAAATATGTTTTATGTCAGATTCCAGGTATCAAAGCTCATTTCCATCTGTAATCACTGACACATAAAAACATGTTGCATAAGTTAGAAACAGAAAATTATACATTACCTTAAAAAAAAATCAAATCTAACAAATAAATTATAAAGACAGCAAAAATAATAAATTCTTTTTATCTTTTGCTTCACACATTTTGACATATTTCTCAGTTTTGGACATTTAAATTACTACAACTATCGTGCTACAAGCCTGAACACAACTGAAGGAAAAGGCTTAAAAATAATTAGATTTGCCCTTCAAGAAGGAAAGTTGAAAGCCAAGATATAGCCTGCAAAAGCAACCACGTATTTGACAGTCCATGGAGCAAAACCACAAGAAAGCATTATTGATAAAAGTTACAGCAATGAAGAATTACTTTGTGAATATTTTCAAGCTATAATATATTGTAGCTTGTAAATATAATTTATATTTATTTATGTTTACAAGCTGTGAATGCAGTTGATAGGGTAAATATTTGTAAGTTTGAGGTTTAGTTGAAATTGCCTGTCTGTGTGGAGCTTTCCACTGCATGTTTTCAAGTAGCTGAACTTGGAGACAATCAAACGCTGACTGTGTGGTTACCTCATACTATCACATTTATCATTCTGACATTCACCCAAAGATGTAAAGCTTTGAGGGTGAAAGAAGCTGTCACTCACAATTCTCTCAATATCTCAGTCATCCACTTAAAATTGCACATTTGGAAAAAAGAATATTCCAGGGTTTGAGAGAAAAAAGGCTATAGAGAAAATCAAAGCATCAGAAAGGGCAAAAGGTTGAGTTGTGTGTGTGTTTAGTCCAGAGCCATGTACGCTGCAGGACACCGCTGAACACGTGAGGAGGATGAACACCCCCAACTACCACCCCAGTCACCCGCTGACTCGCCGCTTGACCCAGATGTCTCACACCTTCTCACAATCCACCATTACCTTTCCTTATGCCTTCTTTTTTTTCCCTTTACTTTTTGAATTTTCCTTCCTTTATCCACATCGTTTGGATCCTGTTCTCCAGCCACGAGCCCCAACAGGCCACTGTGCTTACAGAGCCTGTAGTTAATGTAATGAGCCAAGGAATGCCACCTCTCCGGTTTGAAATTGCATGGAGCAGTATTAGATGACCAGCAAAAACACAATGCTGGAGTCTATGTGTAGTCTGGTGTGTCGGCGGGGTACAAAAACAGGAGGCTAAGGAATGAAATGCAATCAAAGGAAACTGAATAAAGGAGGGGGGAGAAAGGAGGATCAGAAACATGTTGAAGCTAAAGAAAGGTAGCTTACACAAACTCTGCAGAAGCGAGAATAAAAGCAGCATTTATAGATGTGACATTACATGTTTCAACAGGAATGTCTCATCTCTACATCCAAACAGATGAGTCGTTTTTGCTCTCTTCTCCCGTGAACTGAATGTTAACCATGATGGGATGCGTCTGTTCTCTCCATTAACCTCCTGTTGGTCATGATTCTATGTCATCTTCCTACATCAATTCTGTCTCATGTGAAAGATCAGCTGCATCAACCAGATGTTGCCAGTACTTTTATTATCTCTTTAATCATTAAGTAAGTTTAAATTAAATTGTGCATAGGAATGAAAATATTTAGATGTACTTCTTCAATTGCTGATCCTAAAGTTACAGATGGTTACAAATAAACATATGTAGATTACAAGGAACATCTGGGTTTTATGAGAACATCACAAAGCCACTTTTTTTTATCCTCCAGGTGTTGTTAAACATCTTCAAGATGGCAATTATGGGCTTAATTACGTAACCCATTAACAGGATCACAATGATTAACATGTAGAATATGCCCAGAAATTTTAAATATTTGCAGGTGAAGCAGTAAAACATCTAAAACGACGAACGTCTTTGGTAATTTCTCTCATAGAAAACGCTTAACCCAAATTAGCAACAGAGAAAAAGGGAATATCTATCTATAATTTAGAGGAAAGCACAGCTGACACAGTTCTGTGTGTATGTTATTTAGCCATAACATAAAAGTTGTTTTGTTGTTTTCAATGTATTACTATTAATTCATTCACAACTTCTTTCTTTTCTCCACCTGGAGTAAACTTGACATACAGGTTCTTAAATAACCAGTAAAAGAATTGGTTAAAATGTATAATTATTTATAATTGGATGTTTCTTGTACCAGTGGTTTTCTACCATTAAACTTAAACCATTAAAACCTGTTAAAAAGTGCCACATTTGTAAGAAAAATATATTCCTGGTTTGAGGAGCAGAGTTGTGTTTGTACCCATGAAGTTCTTGCCAAGTTCCCTCTGACAATGCCAAGCAGCTTTTAGTGGAAACAGTAGTGGTATTCTCAGGGCTTAGTCACCTTAAGATCCCTCTATAAACACTTGTAACCACCTGTTTTAAAAGTTCACACAGCAAATATATCATAACCTGCATTAATACACACAGTGGAAACCGTCTTCACACTACTGGAAAAACTATAGTCTTCCTTTTCTCTGCCCTTAGGGGTACAGTCAAACAGCATCAATGGAAATAAGTGGTGTTAATACACTGGCTGCTTTGTTGTCAGGTGGGTTTTCCACAAAAATTTGGAATTATGTTCCACAGAAAAACCCATGGTCCACTGAAAAAGAAGCTAAACGACTCAGACAGTAGTGTTGAAGAAGTTGCCTGGTACTTGACCTTTGGCTGTTCCTGGGTTGTTGCTAAACATCTTATCCAATTTTATTTCATCTATACGGAACAGTCTGGACAAGATGGTTGAAACTTGGAGACAATTGTTTTTTCCGACTAGAGGACAATGGCACCAAACACATTAAAACAATTTTCTTTAGAAACAGCTTCCCCAAACCTCAACCTTATTGAATGTTTGTGGACTGTTTAAAAACTCAGCCTGGTAAAAACCATCCTCTGGTTCTACGCTTTGCTTTGTACAGAGAATCTGTATTTGGAGAAATCCACCTCAATGGGAGAAAACAGAGAAGACAGAGGACTAAAAGGAGATGAGAAACAGGTAGAATTGAATGGGAAGGAAATGCTTAGGCTATTAACAACTGAGTCTGTCCCAGAAAACTTCCCAGTTTAAAAAATATATACTAAGCTCATGGAAATCTTTTTAACTTGCTAAAAGATATGTATCAATTTATTTGTCAGGTTGCATCTAAATAAAATAAACGTAATTGCATCTAAATATTTCACACCTCAAAGTCTTAAAGTTCATCATCAGAGATATTTCAGATATAAATCTTCAAAATACCAATGGAAACATTCAAAATGTTGGTCACCAATTATACAAACGATTTGATTTTAATGCCAGTAAATATTTATTTTTCCATTTTCCTTGAGATACATATAAACAGATTTTATTTTTCAAAATGAATACTTCTTTTGGATTGTTTTATTCTTTTTTTTTTTTAAAAGATTCTTATCTCAATTCCTGTTAGAATCAAAGTTCTTGATTGTAAAAAAATCTATTTTAAGTGTAAATCTGAATAAACTGCTGTGTACCTACAGTATGTTGATATTATGAATAGTTGGAGGGTTAGAGAGTGTGGCTCTTCAGCTCCATGTGGAATTTCTCACATAGTAGGGGAAAAGAGTGGAGAAGGAAGAGCCAATTGCTGTAGTCAATGAATAGATGCTGTCTTGTTTATCAATGTCCAAAGCACCTGGACATGTTCAAATGCCAATAATGGGATGATAAACGCAACTTATAGTCCAAATGGCACAACAAAATCCTAAACAGTGTAATGCCTAATGTTTAACAAAAAAGGGGCAGAAAGAAGAGAAATGTCCTAATATTTAAGAATAAGCAGGAGGTTTTGTGTTATGGTGAAAATTTAATACAATATACAATTCATCAGTTTTGGTGGCTATTTCAAATATTTTGCAAAGAAAAAAAAGGTTTGTATTATCAATACCAGGCCCTAAAAACACAAATTCACCAAATGGGGAAATGCATACTTTAAAATGAAGCCATCGTAAACTCACCAGTCTGCTTTTATCGAACAACTTTTTCCATAAATTTGTGTAACTATGCTGCCCTCTAGTCGTAGAGTTGTCTCATCGTCTTATGCTGTGTTAAAATGCTGGCGTGTAATGCAATCACGTGTGGAGAAAACGGTGAGATCAATTACTGATTATTCATGAGGCGTTCGACTTAGTAGTATAGTCTGTACTGTATAGTTTTACAGTAAAACTGTAAAACAGCTGAAACACTGACTTCTTTTAAATCTCGACTAAAAACCCACCTGTTTAGGATTGTATTTGAAATGTAATCAATTACAAATTCATTGATGGAACTTTACTTAATGCTGTGTTTTGATTGTTGATTCTGTGTTGCATTGTGTTTCTGTGTTTGATATGATGTAAAGCACTTTGAAATGCCTTGCTGCTGAAATGTGCTATACAAATAAAATTTGATTGATTGATTGATAGTATCAGTCTCGAGTCCTGGGCAGTGCTCTAGCGAAATTATTTCTGTATTTTAAAAAAATATTCTCCCTTGTAAAGAAGATTGTACATTAAGTCTAAGGGGTATGTGGAATCATCAAGTTCCGAGTGAGAACTGTTTTTATGCACTCCAAATCTACCAAGTTGCAGATTAGGAGTATTATTGCTAAAACAACGCGCGGCGGTTTGGTGGAACTGGACTACTGATCACTATGTGCTCCCTTAGAAAGAAAAAACTTGAGTGTAACAAGGATCCAACAATTTTTTTTGCTAATACGTTAGCCCGGCTAGCTCAGTCGGTAGAGCATGAGACTCTTAATCTCAGGGTCGTGGGTTCGAGCCCCACGTTGGGCGTACATTTTTGACGCTTTGTAAAAGAAAAAGAATATTCAGATATACGCAAACTGCACTTAGATACATTTTGTGTAGTACATTTCAAGATAAATGTGCTACTTTAAAAGCGGCCATTTTCTCCGGAGACGCCGCCGCTAACCGTTAACATGGTCCTCATCGTCTATGGGCCTCAAGCTCATAAAAAACCGAATATGTAATAAATATTTACTTCCATAACGAGCCAGCTTATGTCTCCTTTTTAGAGTTTTACAATAAATTAGAGAAACTTGTAAAATAGTTCACCCTGTACTTTTACTAGCATATATTTTCATAGAAATATCTGTACTTCTACTTATGTAGAGAATGTACTTTTGACACCTCTGATTTTAAGGTTAATGTCCGTTCCTTTCCACTTTACGACTGTTGCACGACAGTGACGAAATACTTTACGACTGTTTTGGAGGCTCTTTCAAAATGGAGTAGCCTACAGAGGAGCGTCTCAAGCCAAGCACACTTAAGCCAGTTTTTCGTTGACCCATTGGCTGTGAAACTTTAAAAGACTGCTCCTCGTTTAAAACTAGTAACACGTACAAAATGACAGATGACAATAAATCGGGCTGCTTGGGGTTCTTCTCGAGTTACGACGATTTGAGCGACAGCACCAGCGACTCGGGCGAGGAGGGAGATAGTCGAAAGAAGAAAGCGGGGACAGAAGCTGAGGGGAGCGGGACGCAGTCCACCGCCAAGCGGACTGATGTTGGAGCTGCTTTACCAAGGCCCGACGAGCTGTTCAGCTCCGTGTCCAAGCCCACTTTCCTTTACAACCCACTGAACAAGGAGATAGACTGGGACAGCCTGACTGTCAAACCCCCTGAAGAGGTAAAAATAGAGAGCTATAATTATTACTGTTTAAGTAGGGGAGGAGAAATTAGAAGTGTTACAGCCAATGTAATGAAATCAGGAAATGAAAATGCTATATAATATTGAATTGTGTTTATGCTATGCTAATATTCTATGTTCTATTTTTGTTATTATTTTAGACAGTGCCATTTAAAAATGGCAAGAGAAAAGTTATGGCTCCAGAAGACGTACAGCGGTACAATGGAATGGTTTAGATGAGAGCATATTTGTTTGTTAGAAATCAAATTCCAGACATAGACTCAAATGAGAATCTGCATCAAGATAAAAAAAAACAAACTTTAAGGTTTCTACTGTACTGAATCTGACTGAGCCATTCCCATCAACTAAAATCCAAATAAAATTCACTGACATTTGTGGTTGCAATGTAACAAAATTCTTAAAGGGGTGTGAATACAAACTATTGTGTGTCAACCATTAAATATTATTTAGGGCTGCATAAAGAGTGAGATTGCAACAGTACATTTTATTTCATTTAAGTACTCACCGTTTTAAGGTCAGGGTAAACTGTAAAGTCTGAAGTAAATATTGTCTGATAAGCATTTATGCCACCACATATTTTCACTCTTGTTCTGGAAACTTCATTGTGACTTTGTAAGCAGAATGTACAGAATCTTAATGTCTTCTGTTTCCCAAGGTCAATAAAATCTTCATCTAGTCTGATCCAAGATAATTATCAAATGAAATGAAACTTTTCATGGTCACTGTTATGTTCTAGTTACTTTCTACTTTCTGAGAATGTTTTGTTTTTCAGAAGAGAGACTTTACTGATTTACCTTATCACTTTTTCTAAGGCTTCTTCCTCATGCTGCAGCTTTATTGCAACAAATCTACTTTCTTGTACAGTAACAGCACTGATAGGGCATCAGTTGAAGTATCAGGTTAAATTTTTTTTAACCTTTTCCTCCTTGTGTGCTTTTTTTCCCCCCTGAAGCCTGCAAGAGAATTTAAGCCATGGAAGACAAATGCAGTTCCGCCTCCAGAGACCTATGCTCCAGAGCCAGAGAGGAAGAAAGGGCCTCCACCAGGAATGGACATGGCCATAAAATGGTCCAGTGTGTATGAGGACAACGGTGACGATGCGCCCAAAGCTTATTCTGGCAAAGCCCGGTTCTTACCTGAAGAGGAACAGCCCTCTGACTCAGGTGAGTCCTGCAGGATAACATCCATTTCTACTTTTCATGATTTCCTGCAACACTCTGAAATAAAACCTAATTTGCAACATTCTACATTTGGCATTGACAAGAATTCAAATTTTCTTTTTCCATTTTCCCTTCCAATCCGCCTAAAAGACGAGGAATCTCAACAGGCCTCGATGTCTGCCAAGAAACGACGAGTGGAGACATTTCAGCAGAAGGAGAAGAGGAAGAGGGATTTGGGACAAGCCACTTCTGACAAGAACTTTGTAGAAGAGGAGAAAAGAATTCTCAGGCAAAAGGTGGAGTGAAGCACAAAGCGGTTTGTGATTTAAATGTGTCACCACGGAACATTCACAGATGTCATCATTTTGGACAAGAAAGTAGAGTCCTGCAAAAATACTGGCTTGTTAGTGTTTATCTGGTGTGATGTCTGATGTCTCGTTTTTTAAGAGCTGTTTTGGTTTTGTTTTCAGATGTTTTAATTAGGTTTTCTGTCACTGAGGAGTATCTATGAGAAGTTGAAATATCTAGAATAAAACCTGATTTGAGACTTTGTGTTTTAAAATGTAATAATTTACAATTTGCTCCTGATTCTCAAAATAACTACACAATATCAAATTCTCTGGATATAGAGAAGGGATTGAAGACTTTTACACATGCAATTTGAGTTCATTTGACTTGACAGTGAAGCAGATGAATACCTTGTTGCTCTAAGCAGCAAGAATAAAACCAAAAAAAGCTCAAATATTTGAATTTAAAGGCATATTTAAGCTGCTGACAAACTGCCAGTGTTTTATGTAACATAACTGTGGTGTTTGATTATTTGGCTTTATTTGTACTTAGTCATTTCTATCATGAGTGTTTTTTCAGTACTGTTTTGTGACTCTTCTTCAAATACATGTTTAAATGGGAATAAATTTAATAATATCAGTTTTTAAACCTGTTCTTTCTGCATTTGAGCACCTGGTGGCGCACTTGAGCTGCTTTAAAATCTCCTGCCATACTTGTGCTGAGTTTGGAAACTAGTGAATACCTGTACAGTTATGGCAGAAGAATTTTGAGTGAAAAATGTTTTGAAAAAACATCTGGATGCATCATGATACCATTTGGCCGACGGCTCAGTGATGAAGCGACTTCACATAAGCGGTTTCTCTTATCAGAAAAACACATTACAACATATGACATAAAAAACAGGAGAACAATTCTCATTTCATGAACACAGGACATTATGTGAAACTCCTATAATATTTTTTAGGCCTAAATCAAATCAAAATCAAATCAAATTTTATTTGTATAGCACATTTCAGCAGCAAGTCATTTCAAAGTGCTATACATCATATCAAACAGAGAAACACAATGTAACATAGAATCAACAATCAAAACACGACATTAAGTAAAGTTCCATCAATAAATTCGTAATTGATTATGTTTCAAATACAATCTTAAACAGGTGGGTTTTTAGTCGAGTTTGCATCCATAAAAGGTTTACCTGTTACACTCCTACTGTGTTATATGGAACAAAATACCTGTTGCTAGTTTTATTCCCACTCACGCTCACAATCACACAGTTTAAAACAATGTAGACAGCATTTTAATGGGCTTCTGGCTATAATATTTTTTATGCCTAAAAAGTAATTAATAAATTTAGGTGCCCTAATATATTCACTCAAATTTGAAATGCCAAAAAGTATCAGTTATAAACATTTCTCTATCAGGAAAAAAAGCTATTATAATAGAAACCAAACTTTGGAGAAGTGCATGTTCTGCATGTCTTGGTTTCCATGGCGATATATGTCTTGGAAGTCTGAAGTAATCCAGAGGAAGTATGAAGTTTGACAGCAGAAGAGTAAAGTTCTTCTTCCATCAGCCAGGCACAATCTGGTGATTATCTGTGCATTTACCACCATGTAACAAAGAAAACCTGATAATAAAGTGACTTTAAGATGGATTTTTTTCAGCAAGTGGTAAGCAAACAAAAACAGAAAAAATCATTCTTTACTGTCCCACAATGGAGAAATTTATGTGCAACAGCAGCAACGTGACATGTAGTCAAAGCAAATGAACTCACACAAAGAATATTAAAACAGAATCAGAATAAAAATAGTGTACACTAAGATCATTGCAAAGTAAAGGAAAATGATCTCCAATTGAACAACAGACAGCAGTTTATGATGCTCCAGTTCTTATTAATCAATAGTAACACTTAACCAAAAGTGTTTTTGCCTCAGTTCAAAGGAATTTGGCTTTTTTGCAATTTTCTGGGAGCTTATTCCAAATTAGAGGAGTTTAAAAACTGAATGCTGCTTCTCCAAGTTAGCTTCTGGTTCTGAGGATGCAGAGAAGACTCGAACCAAAAAGACCTTAGATAGTTTAAGTACTAATAAGACATATAGTAGTATTAAAATTCAACATGCATCAATACAAAGCATGAGGACAAATAAAAAAATTACACCAAACAAACCAGTATAACAATATAAAAACAAATCAACAGTCGCTCTGCATTGTAAATACTGACAATCAATGATCTCAAGTAAACCATTAAGAAAAATAAAGTTAACTTTTTGTAGTGGTCATCACCAAACTGACTATTTGCACTGACTCCATCAGCAGAAATGAGGCGAAATTCCAGCAAACTACTTAACTTGTAGAATAATACAAAATATTTTATGCAAGAGATCCAGTTTTTTTTTTAAATATGTAAAATTTCTCATTATCTTGGCCTTTGGCAAATAGAAATAACTTAGGTGATCTTAGATAACTGTAGATGTTTAGTCCAATAATATCAGACACGGAGGAACACAGTTAGTTGTCTGTAGATATCTGATTTTTGTTACTCGTGTGTTTAAAGAAAATTAGAAAATGCCTGTTTAGAATGTATATATTTAAGCATCACACATAATTTTCCAGGTTCATTCTAAACATTTCTATAGCCTCTGGAGTAAAAATAATGGTTTTCCAAGTGTTGAAAAAGTTTCTCTTTTGCAACAGTTTAGTGATCAGAGGAATTCCTGCCGTATCTGTCATCACAGGTTGACATGAAGTGGTGGTAAATGTGCTTCTGATAAAATTCCAGCCTCCGGGTATGTGCCTGGCCTCGTCTACCTGGGCCTGCTCCACTGCGGCGGCGCTGTGATTTTTATCAGCCATATTTACGAACAAATAACTCTCCCTCCGTGGAGCGGCTGTGTGAACGGCGACCGGCGGCGAGGCCACGGTGGGAATTAATCATCTCCGTGTCAGTCTGGGAGCTGGAAATTTCCCAGGTGGATGCTTTGAAAAGGGACGTGCCCTGAGTGCTGTGTTTTCTCCTGGTGGTGAATTGTTACTGTCTTTGATATAATACCCAGTGCATTCTTTGACTGTAGCCTCTTTGTTTAGTAGAGATCAAGTCACAAGAGGAAAGCATTTCCATCCCCCTGGATGTTACACATGACTGACCTTTTCTTCCATGTTAGGAAAAGAACGTCTTGGACTTCTGTTCCACTTTTAAAAAAAAGCTGAAAGTAAGTTGAATTTTTAAAAACGTGGAATCACTTGACTAAAAGCGACTGCGGGTTGTTTGCTAAACTTAAATAAATTTGCATAAACTGGGAGCTGTTTCTTTGCTCCCCAAGGGGCTGTGAAATATGTGAGTCACAGACATGTTTTGTTACTCTGACACATTTACTGGAAGGTCAAGACCTCATGATCTCCTCTGAGTATTCAGGGATCTTCACTGAGCTGGCTGCCAGCAGCTGCTACTGTCTGACTTATGGCATTATCACACAGTTCACACAATGTTGGAGCTTTTCCTCGTCTAAGAGAACCGATTCAATAGCTACTTTTCTATTTCATTTAAAAACATACTTGTTTGTGTGTAAGGGTTCAATGTTAGGATTCAGTTGCTAGTTTTCCATTTTCTTACATTTAAAAACATATTTTATGCATCTTACTGATTATTATAAAGTAATACTAACTTTAGTTAGTCATCCAACATTTGTTTTCTGCTTTTAGGTTTTAAAATAAAGAAAACAGAAATTTCAACAGTTTTGGAAAAAGAAAAAGATAAGATTGAAACTTTTTTTCTATGGAATGTTGATATCTGTGGAAATGATGTAAAGGAAACATATATTCCAACCTAATAATAAAAAAACAATACTTGTGCTTGTAGTGCCATTCTGTCATGGACATTCCATGAAAAAGATAGAACTACTGCTATAACCTTCACTTGTTATTACATTTAAAAACTTTTGTTGGTTCTTTATCATTTTTCAAGTTCCAAAGAGAAATGAAGATGCCAATGCCTAAGTCTGCAGTTGTGCCAGTTTTTAATTTTATTTTTTTTGGATATTGATCTGTGAGATGTTCAACACTTGGGATATTTCTTCACATCTTCATAACTTTATCCCTGAACTTGTTCTGGTTTTCATGATGCTGTTACTTGAACTACAGTGTGAAAGTAAAGCGCTGCTGCTGGAAACAAATCCATGGGACACTCAGATTTATTTTTAGTGAAAGCTAGCTATCAGGTTCCTTATGGTGTGTTTTCTCTCAGCTTATGTTTACCCATGTCTGCACACTTCTCAAACAGCTTCACTCATTCTACGCTGTTGTCTTGAGGTAAACGGTTGTTTTTCACACCAGTAATCTGCTTGACAGTGGTGAAACAGGTGCTTGGGGAAAAACTCATTCTCTGTGGGCCAGGAAACAAATATTTCCCTCTCTGTGTATCATTTTTTCTTGGATAATTACAACACCCTCCACACTCATTGACAAAAAAAGAAAGTCTAATGTTTTTTCTGAACATAATTTAAATCTCCTTCTGTAACATTTCACAGGGTTGCAGCAGTCAAATCGATCTCTGACTGTTCATCAGCACCGTGTTTTCTCATATGTTCTCTCCTCCACTCACTTCACAGTTCTTTTATACAAATTAAATCTGCAAATGGAGATGGAGTTAACTGGTAAACAATTTCTGTATTGTGTTGACCATGTTTTGGGTGATTGTGCAGTTAAAAGACCCAATAATTAATCATTTTATCCCCTGGCAGAGGTCAGGCCCACAGCATTACAGATCCTCCACCATACTTCATTTAAATTCAGTTTATTTACCTAGCATTAATTCACAATGCATGCCATCTCAAGTTACTTTACCCAAAAAAATTCAATTCAATCCAATTATAATTATATTCCAGTTGACCATAGTTATCCAGCATTATGGTCAAGTTTAGTTTATTAGAAAATTTTCAGTCACAGGAAGTTCGATTTTATGCAGCATTCACATCTTTAACTGGAAGAAACCTCCAGCACAACAGAACCAGGTTCAGTGTGAACAGCAGTCTACCACAACACACACAAAAAAGAAACAGTAGCACTGATCTAGAACTACTTTCTATGTTATAGAAAGGTTAAAAGCTTAAGGTAGCAGCAGCTCCTTTTGTGGCTTTGCCTTTGAGAGTAACATGAAACAAATCAGCTCTGAGCCGGTCGTAAAATCCAAAGGATGAAAGAGAGCACCTACAGTTAGGCATAGCAAAAGCTCAGCCAAATACTATGAGACAGGGTTAAACACTGGAAGACGGGGCCAGGTGTATCATCTATAGAAGAACATTGAGTTGTTGACAGCAGTAGCTCAGTCGATGCCCCCATCCAAGCAGCTAAACACAACGACGAACCACATGTAGCTTCTGTGAGGAGCAAGAAACAGAAAGTTAAAAGTTGAAATAACAGCAAATAATGCAAAATTGGAGAGAAAGAGACTTTTTCTTTTTTTGAGTGGAAACTTCCAATCTGCGGGCAGACGGGAACATAATACTGCAAATCGCAGGAGCATTGCGGTGCAGGCTGCTGATTGCAGCTGTATATTTCCAAACCCTTCCTCTTCTTTGATGCTGACGTGAAAAGTTTTACTTTTCCATACCACCCAAGTTCATCTGGGATGTACATTAAGCTTGAAGTAGCGACAAAGTAATGATTAAACAGTAGCTGCAAACAGTAATTAACAGGAGTGTGTGTGGAGAAGAAGAGACGAGGTTTCATATTTCCAAAAAATCAACAAGAATGAACAGTTTATATAACATCCATCTGTTAGAGAAAGTGCTTAAGGTAAAAGAAAGCTCTGGATTTGCCTGGAGGAATGGAAAACCTTCAATGCCTATAACCACAACATACCAACACTGCAGAAAACATTAAAGGAAAATAAGAGTGTGCAGTTTTCACACAGAAGGTATTTATGTAATTACACAGACGTCACTCGGGAAAATGTTTGTACTATTTTATTCTCTGATAATGGAGAACAGTAGCGAGCGGCAAGAAGTCTGACTTCTTTTCATGATAAACATGTCAGCGGCTGTCTCTTGATAATGATAAGAACCAGACACAGACAGCCCAGGCTCTGTGTGTGGGTGTGTGTGTTTGAATTAGCCTTTGGAACACAGTTAACTGGTCAGGAATTGAGATGATACTATCTGTGTGAATCCTGTTATCTAGACCCTGGTCCTGTGATTGTACCTAAATAAAATAAATCAGAGGCTTTGTGAAGTGTGAGTAGAGTACGCTGTCTTTAAGTTTAAAAGTTTGTACATGTCATGGAATAATCAAACAGACCTCAAGTCATCATAGTATAGTTTTATACAACTTCAAAATCATTAAATATATGTCAATATTACACAATGTCAAAAATGAGTTAACGCAATAAATTTAATAGTTTTGAGAACCACCTTCTAGAATTACTTAAAGTTTTGCAGGGGTGACTTCATTAGTAACTTAAATTATGGGATAGAGGTGATATATATATATGTGTATATAAAACTTGTCTCTTTATGAAGATGTGAAGTTTTAATATTAAAAAATAAAAACAATCCCTCTCATTATTCAGAAATTCAGTGTATCAAAATTATTTTGGCAATTCTAACTGTTCTAATACAGAGAAGGTTTAGTCTGATTTAATGGGCCAGTAAGGTATAGAATGATTTTAATGGTCCCTTATTTTGTTTGCTGTGTTTTTATGCATTTTATGTAAGGATTTCATTTCAACTGTTGTAACATCTTGAAAAAAATTTTTTTCTATCTTTTGCTTGTAGATTTGCAGCATCTTGGAATTGTTGGTTTAATTAACTCAATTTGAGCTTAAATATATGTCAATATTACACAGTGTCAAAATGTGTAATACTTACTGAAGCTTGTGTCTGACAAGCTTCAGTTGTCAGACACATGATCATGCATGGAGTTCAACCATGTTAATATAAACTCAAGGTTAATATATATCAGAAATGCAGCAACATTTTAAAAGTTGCTTTGCCAATATTAAAACCAGAGCAATAAACTCTTACGTACCTATTCACTGTACAAATGGATTTTCTATCCTCACAATAATTAACTGACTTGTTTTTGGCAGCAGCAGTACAAAAGAGGTCCCACTTAGAAAGTATTTGTCTCTAAAAACATTGTAAAAGCCACAATAAAATGACAAAAGAATTTAGCAAGACATTTCTGGGCATAAACTGAAAGGAGGCCAAATTGTAGATCCTTTAGATTATGCGCGAGTAGCAATATGGAAGTGAATGAGAAGAATGCCTCTCTCAAGAATTTAGAGCAGCAAGCTTTTGGCAAGGCTAATCTGACAAGGATCCTCCAGCCTAATTTATACCCTGAGAAAGGCTTGTGTCCACAGGCATAAATTTAGCTGCGGTGTGCTCTGAGAAATAAAAAAAACATAAAAAAAACAGGGCCCATAAACAATCTGGGAAAGACTTGGGGAACAATGGACAACCATCAGGAGGAGAGCCCCAACAGCTGCAAAGCCCCAAGTCCCAACATGCACTTACAGACACATAAATGTGCACAATGTTCACAATTGCACACAGATTCCTTTTATTTTTTTCTTCTTTCTTGCTCTCTCTTTTACACACACACATGCGCACGCCCGCGCACACACCCCTCTCTACCACATACACTGCCTGACCATGCCATCTGAAAGGGGCCAGTCAAGCAGATGTTCTGCTACTGCTCGCACAAAGAACACAAGTGAATGATGGAAGAAAAAACAGGGAAATAAAAGAGACAAACTTATCATTATTTTTTTTGTTGCACAGTAGATTTCTCACAGCAGAGATCTGAGTTGGGAGTTCTGTGAGAAAAGAAGTCTTGATTAATATTAACTTCTGTATCTCTCATCCAGTTCAGTAAACACTCTTATTTGCCTTCTCTTATGTTGATGACTGAGGAAGAAATAAATAATTTCATAAACTACCAAGGTCCATATTCTCAAAAAATCCTAGGTCTAAGTGTAGCTCCTAGTGACATCACCTTAAGAAAAATCTTATATACTTAAAGTTTCTTCTAATAGTGCAGCAAATTACTTTAATGTTTCAGCAAAGTCTTTCGCAAGGTTATAATTTCACAAATTAATCTGATATTCTTACTGTTTTTAATTAAAAAAACAAAACTGAAAAATTCAAGATGACCACCATTGTGATAAGAGAAAATGTATTTTTTCACTAAAATTCCAAATATTTTAGTGCAATAAAGTATTTTATGGGTATAATCATACATTATACCCATAAATAAAAATCATATTTATTGATATCTTCCAGCTCTTAAACTTATTTTTGTTGGTGAACAAGATGGACACCATGGTTGTCCTGGATTTATGAGTGTGTTTGGTGTCAAATCATTCATATTTATACATACCTTGAACCATAGAAGTCATGTATATTCTCCTCAACTTGTTTTGTCTGGCGGCCATTTTTCAAAGTGGCCATTATAGTTGTAGTGCAGAATATATGTTTACACTAAAATAAGAAGCTTATATTATTAGTAGTGGGCACTGCTAACCAATAAGTATCTTAGTGCCGCTAATGCTAAACTGCTGAACACATAAACAAAATTTGTTCAAGCTAACGGCAATCATGAAAAAAGCCGTCGTTCATCCTTTAGAATGCCATATATTATTACTTTAAAGTTGTACGAATTTGATGACTAAAGTCGAAAACACATGATGTGACAAAATTGTGAAAATGAGTAACATTTTATGGCAATAAAAGGCAGAAAAATGGCAGCCATTTTGGAAAAGGGGGTTTGATCCTGTGGCTAATGGGAAATATGAAAAACATACGACCTGAAGAGTAAGCATACTAACTTTTCTGCTGTTGAGGAGGACTTTCAGTGAGCCTCAGAGTGTCCTAAACAAGTAAAGTTAGGAAAAGATAAATATTCTTTCTAAACTGGATAGAGCTGTGCCAACAGCAATAAGTGCTCCTTTGTCCTGTTTGGTTTTTGCATCCTTTACTTCCACATTTTATATTGGTCATTGTGCTTAACATTGTTGCAAGTTGTATCTCTACAAAGGATGTAAAGATATCTTCAGAATGTAATTACTCCTGCACCGTGTAGCGTTTCTCTGAATCTGTCCTCTTACCCCTGACACCCCCGCCGTCCCTCCTGCTTTCCCTTTCCCCTCTTTCAGACACAAAAACACAACACACGACAGCCTGCAGGTTTTGACCTGTGAATAACTGCCCAGACAAGGTCTAGTCAGAAAGTCGGGGAGGCAGGGAAAGGATTCAGAGCCGACATGGCTCCTGCAGGCCAATAACAGATGCTTATCGTGTTTGACTGGGAGTGGAGCAGTGGGAGTGAAGGGCCCTGTCAATAGACTGCTTTGATTATAAATGCCCCTTAATCACAGGGTGTTTTCTCCCCCTGAAAAATGTGGAGAGTCTCATGATGAAATCAGATTCAGTCCAAGTGTGTGTAGGTGTTTAAGTATACTATATGTGTGTCTTACAGGGAAGGGATTAGGTTGCGCATGTGCACTCATACACCCACTGCAGCTTCCCAGCAGTTCATCTTCTTGCACATTCCAACAAGAGGCAACAGCAAACAAACAGTTTAAGGTTCAAGTGAAACATGCTCCATTTTGTTCTCCACCTCCTTACATGGTCTTACAGCCCTGTGTGGTGCTACAAGCACAGACACACACTGTACACAGGTTGGGTTGGAGATGCAAGGTCAAGAAAGGAGAGGATTACTCAAGATTGACTTCAGATAAAACTCCAGTGATCCATAACTAGAGCAGTACGTCCTTCTGTGCTGCAGTTGTGGCTGAATGGGATGAAACATGTCCTTTGTGTGCGTAATAATGACGATGAAACAATGACTTGGCTAATTCCATGTGACAGACATAACCCTTATCATTTGGAAAAAGAGTAAGAGTGGTATGTGGAATGGATAGTTAACCACCAACCTCCTTATTGTTTCCTGCTGAGACAGACATTTTTCTCTTCTCTCAGCAGAGTGTAAGCACATATTTCCCCCTGAGATGGAGATTGTTCTCACTGCGGTTTGCTGAAATGCATTAGCAGCTACAAGTGAAGGTGGTAATTTGAAGTCCTGACTCAACTGCTCCCACTCCAATTTTAATTCAGGCTTCAGGGAGCGACACAAGCGGAGGTTTAGTGGAATAACGTCCATCTGTTCTTCTGCTGACAGAATTATACTGACTGGGAGGGTTGAAATCTTTTAAATAGATTGTTACTGTAAAAGAGCCATGTAATGCAAATAGGTGAAAAGACATTAGTAACATTTGCAACTCAACTACCCTCTGTTTAAATGAAGCAAAAATACAGATCTTTTTCCTCAATTCATTGCTTTTGCTGGTCAAAGGTCACTAATATCTTTGCAGACCCCACACATGCTGCACACAAGCTTTTTAGACTTAAACTTTCAAGTCAGAGGTGCAGTGTGCTATAAAATAGGTTTAAATACACACATTCATATTTATTCCTTTTAGTTGTTTCTAAATCTCCTGACAATCTTTTCACACTGTAGTCAAATCCAGTTTTATCATTTGATAATGAAGCTCATTGCATAAGAAAATAATCTGGCTAATCACACAAAATAGGCAGTGGGTAAAAATTAGGTTATTGGTTCCATATTATAATTTTAAAGTGAGATATAGTTGAAACTAGATTTTTACGTAGGCTACACTGCATAAAAAGACAAAATTTTTTCTCATTGTCTCACATAAAATCATAATTGTTTTTGTTCGTTGACAATAATATATATAATATATAATATGGTTTTTCTAAATTCCTAGAAGAAAGAGATTAAAATGTCTAAACAATTTGAGAAAGCTTGGGTGATAATGTCACAGCTTTGCACGCTTCTGTTAGATCAATTCCAAATATTAGATTTAAATGTTAGCCCACATGTGGATGCATTTTACGACCAAACCTCAAACACACTTCTTCCCTATGACATCATGAATAAAAGAAATATATAAGTGAATTGTGTACCTCCACAAGTCTGGTTTGTTCTGGGGTACAGTTTCCATATGTCTGAGGTTGTCACCTTCATCTTTTATGAACGCCATAAGATTGTCTAACCATCTAGTTACTTAGAAGATGGGTTCTGTGTGACAGAGTTGGATGTTTTGTGATGCTAAATGAGTGTGCCAAGCTGAAGCAACTAATACAGTGTTATACAGTGTTTCTTTGGTGCATCTCTCTGATCAGGATTAAAATTCTCATAACATTTAGTCCTTTGTGCACATAATAGTAGCAGTTTCTCCCTTACAACATATCGCAAATCCTTTTGGACATGCATCAATTCCTTACGATTTTCTGCTGTTTTATGACATTATCATCTGCTTTTCTCATATCATTCAAAATAAATTATACTTACGAATACTGAAAGTACATTCCACATAAAACTGTTAGTCCTTGATTCAATGGTTGTGTCATTACAAAAAAACTACTTATCAATATCTGTCAAGCAAATTTTAGACATTTCTTCAGGATGCAACAGTTTCTCCCGGTGAATTTCACTTTTCAATGATGATGTAGTTTACAGTTGTGCATAGTTGTAACCCAAAGGATGTTTCTAATGTTTGTGGTACGTTTGTACTTTGCATTTGCACGATGCTGTGAACAAATTGGAACTGCAAAGAGCATATACAGTAGAAATGTGAAGCATACGTATGTATGTAGTGTCTTGTACTCATTTAGCTAAATAAATACTATAACGTGTAACTTCACTGTAGATTTCAAACAGTTGAGCAAATAATGCAGAGTGCTGTTTTGAGCATTTTCAGGTGTTGTCAAATATCTGACTTTTTTGCATTAGAATAACAGTATGATAGTATGATCTGTCATAATGAAAACACAACCAAGCTATTTGACTATCTTATTCATAAACAATGGTGTCAAAACTTTTCACTTTGATGACACTGACTTTTTCATTGATATGACTATTTACGTTTGAGGAAAAAACTATCAGCAATTGACAAGCTCTTGCAGCTTATTTACCAGATTTTGCAGTTTGTACTAAATGTTTTTAAAAATATAACTAGCCGTTGCGCAAATTTGTAATAGATAGATAGATAGATAGATAGATAGAGATAGATAGATAGATAGATAGATAGATAGATAGATAGATAGATAGATAGATAGATAGATAGATAGATAGATAGATAGATAGATAGATAGATAGATAGATAGATAGATAGATAGATAGATAGATAGATGTAAAGAGCAATGCCCCACATATGACAAATACACCAGACAACAAATAGTCTGGTGTGACATTATGGGCTGGTAATTAGTTATGTAGCAAACGATTATTCTGGAACCTATTAATCATGCGCAGGTAAATGGCTTATTTTCTTTGAATAATCTGCGCTTGAAATCTTTGAACTTTGAACCAAGAAAATATTTCAAACATCTGAGCTGCAAACATGGAGAGAGGCGAGGCGCTAGAGAGGAGGGAAGACCGGAGAAAAGAAGTGTGTGCCGTGTGTGTGTGTAGCACAGGAGAGAGAGAGAGGTGGTGCAGTTGAGCAAAGCGCAGTCAGGAGTGTTTCAGTGGGGCAGCAGAACGGAGGTGACAGCGGAGAATGGAGAGGAGCCCGTCCGCTCGGCGAGCTTTGACCGAGGAGAACCCGCTCGGTCCTTCCCTTCTGGAGCCAGCCTGCTGAGAGACACCAGGAGGAATTAGCCGGAGGGGGGCAGAGGAAAGGAATGGCTGATCCTCTGCGGAGGACTTTACTAGCAAAACTACGGGGGAAGAAGTCCAAAAAAGGAGCGACGCTCAGCGGTGGATACGGATCTGCTGCTGCGGCGAATGGGGGCCGAGAAGGTAAAGAAAAAGTTTTCCCCGAGGAGCCTCGGCCGGTAGTTTTGCTCACAGGGCTGGATTTCACGGCAGAGAGAATGAGCGCATACGAGAATTATGTAGCAGGAGCGCTGGTGCAAACAGAAGGGGCCACAACAGTCCCAGAGAGTCGCGCAGCGGAGGTGGATGGCTCACGTCCCCGGGAGCCGAGCAGCGGGGGTAGGGTTCACGTTAATGAATGGCTCCTAGGGGCCCCACTTCAAAGAGACGCGCAGTTTGCTGGGGACACGTTAGGAGGAGAGGACAGGAGGCTCAGGGAGCCCAGATCTGCGGGGATCTCTCTCGAAGGACCACATGTGCAGATAAAACGCTTCGTTCCTGCGCCGAGGCAGTGCGGCTTCGGCGATTCGATCGGGTTCGGGGACAGCTCCGGTCAAGCGTTACACCGAGCGCAGGTGCGGGCGCAGACGGGGGTCGTTAGAGCTGCCGTGGCTTGGGTTGCTGATGGTGAGGGGGCAGAGACCAGGAGCCGGGGGTACTCCCGGCACATGGCAGGGACTGTAGTAGCAATTCACACAAACAACACCTGGAATTTTGACCGCCCCGCTCTGGAGGCATACACTCAAACTTGCGTGCATCCAAACTCTGAGGAAAATGTTTTAATCAGAAGCATTGAAAGTTATGAGCCTGACTGTGTCAGGCCCATCGGGGAGACCGCTGGATGCCCTCAGAGCCCAACAGTTTTCCCCACTGACTTACAGATTTGTGATCTCAAAATGCAAACTCTGTGCACCACAGAGGCATCACTGAGGTACCCCTTAGATAGTGAAGATGACGATTACTATGACAATGAAATTCTGCCCTTTTACGAAGCAGTTAAACCAAAAACTGTTGCTAGAGTGGAGGTTGCAGAGATACAGGATAAAGGGCAGGGAGATGATGGTGATAGCGCCCAGGAAACAGACAGGCTCAGAACACAGCTGCAAGAGGCCTATTATCTTCTCATCAATGCTATGAATGATATCAGCTTGGATGCTCAGCAGATTAGTGGTGGCTTAGCTGAGCAGCAAGCCACCTCTTCCTGTAGTAGTCATTCAAGAGACAGCCTGTGCTCCAGGCTCTCTGTCAAAAACACTGACAGTGACTCCTGGTCCTCTGGAGGGAACCACAGTTCCCAGCAGCTTTCTGATACTGAATCACTCCTGCTCTGCCTTACTGGAAGCCTGGAGTCAAAGACAAAGCTGATCAGTAAAAGCACATCCAGCTTGTCAGTGACCAAAAAACCCACATTAGTCCGGTCTGCCAGTGATGGAGTTATTAGGTATCAAGGCCTACCTTCATCTTGTACTCAGGCAACCAAACGGGAAAGTGCATTAGTCCATCATGATAAAGAAGCTTTGGAGTTAAATAAACATGAAGAGGCTGAAGTCTCAAGAGCAGGTGAACCGGAGGTGCTTTGCAACACCATCAGCAGTGACGAACTGCTGCAAAATGTCGGAGTTGAGGAGGAACATGGCAGATGGCTGAATGAGAGCAGCAGTTCGGTCAACAGCCTCACAGGTTCTACAGACAGCAACAGCGAAGCAGCAAGTCATCAGGGTCAGGAGGGCAAGCAAGAACAGGCCGAAGTCCGGACACAGGTGGTCCAGTCGGTCAGCAAAGCCTACGGTGTTACTGTGAACAAGATGCAAGAGTGGATGCACAAGGGTCGTCTGCTGTCGTCTGAGATGAAGCAGCGCATTGAGGGTTCGTCTTTACCTCTTGGTGGATGCCAGAGCCAGGATTGGTCCTCCACTCAGGCTAACCTCGGAGGCTGCAAACCAGGGGTCCCGGTTCGAGGGAGTAAATCAGTCAAGGTTAAGTCGTCTACAGTCAAGTCTGCAAGACAGCAGCAGCAGCCAGGTAGGAAGGCTACACAGGGTGGCCTCGTCTCCAAGGGGATCCTCTACCCTTCTTCCTCCCATCTGATTGTTGTCATCCTCCTCCACTCATAGTAGACTCCGTCTGGTGGTGGTCCACCCTTCACTCCTCCACTTTTGAATGCAAAGCAAAGGGACGAGACACCTCAGACCTCTTGCTTTCCTTTGTAGGGGTTCTCTAACCGGTGGCGGGCTTTGTCCTTCACACTAATTTAGCAGCATTTTAACACTAAATTAATTGCACACGAGGTTGTAGGTCAAAATACTCACAGCATAGATCCAGTAACAACTAACTCACTTTTCTGTTAGATTGTTCCCAGTGGTGTTGGTGGTGGGGTTTTATGTGTGTGTCTGTGTTTTATATGTATATATTTTATTTTAATGTTTGTTTCTGAGGAAAAGGTAAAATAATTTTCTATTGCAGTTTTTATGAAAGACATGGAAACATCTGTATCAGGAAACCACAAGTGAGATCATTAGTCAGAAAATTTCTCTGTTTAACGTATTGCCACCAATTTTACAGCTTTTCGTGACCAATTTGTAGTTAGAATCGGTACAGAACTTGGTATTTATTCGTTTCCATGTACCACACAGTTCTTACTCTCATTTTTTCCTCATTTATTTTCTTCCACATTCTCTCTTCTCCTCGTGTCCGCTGAGCTTTTCCACAGCTGTGGCCAGAGGAATCCAAGGCGGGAGAGAAGCCGCTGCAGTATTTTTCTGCTGCGCTCGTGGTGTGTGATTTGTTTGAGAGAAGAGGGGGTTGTGCTGTCATGTCGCTTTCCTCCCCAGTCATTTGCTCTTGACAGCCCAATGGTAGCTTGCATTTTAAAGAGACTTTGAGTTGAATTTTTGAAATGCCATTCCCGTTGTTTAACTAGTTTGAGCTGTGTCACCTAATTCCTCACCATGACTGAACAAAATGAAGGGTGATTAAGTATTTATTGAGGTCATTGCTTGGCTTATCTTGGGAAGCTCTTCGCACCTTACAAAAAGCCTAAAGTTATTCAATACTCACTTAAAGCTCTTGTTTGAGTTGTTTGAAAATTCTCTTAGATTTCAAACTTTAGTGTAAAGTTTTTAGTAAGTCAAATGTCCCAGTTTGGCTTCATATAATTTTGTTTATGCTCTAACAAAATTAGAGTGATGACTTTTCCAGTCATCACTGTTTTGAAACATATATAACTTTATGTATAATGTCTTTTGTGAACATAAGCCTGCCTACACACCTCTTTGCTTTGTTTGTTCATGTGTGTATATGAAATCAAAAGATTGATTTTGTTTTGGTTTGTCAGAGAAGGCATGCTGGCAGGTGGGCATGATCCAGGTGTCCTGTTTTCACCTGGCATTAGGTCATGAGTCATATATTTGGTTAATGTCATGTTAAGTCTCAAAAGAATTTGGCAGTGGTGTTAGTCTATGACTGGAATATTTTGAAGATGTACAGACTTTCTATCAAAAAGTCTATAGATAAGAACAGTATCAGTACTGTATGCTGCCTTTACAGTAGTTTAACTTAATTTGAAAAGACATACACCTGTCCCACTTTGTAAAATGTAAAATAGAGTTAAAAGGGAGTGTAGATATAAAAAACTGAAACATGAAGTAGAATATATCTAAGGAGTAAATATCAGAGTAGCCAACCTTTTAGGGCAAAATCTGGAAATGAAAATGGAAAAAAAAAAAAAAAAGATTTTATTTCGGCTGCTAAAAACATTTGTATCGATATCTTGAAGTGCTACCATTTACATACAAAACCTCAGCGGAAACAGAAGTTTTAGCATTTCATCTTTTTGATTATGTAAGCAGAACTTTAAATGTTTTGACCTGGTCTGTAGCAACTTCCCAAAATCGTTGCTGATTTCTTACCAAGTCATATCTGCTTCAAAATATCAATTTTATGAAATTTAATGTTCTTATTTATAAGTTTCATTAGTTGAGGTCAATAAAGTTTGTTTGATTTACCAAATTCCACTCCCAGCTAATTTCATAACAAATTTATAGAAGTTGCGCTAAGCTAGCTTAACTTGTGACTCTTTAAATTTATTACAAAGGCATAAGATTAAAGTTAAAAACAATAAATTCTATCAAGCAAAACCAAATATTTCCAAACCTTTTACCAAATCTTTTGAAAACAAGGCATTTAATATGTTTTTGCTTAATTGTCTAAGGCATTGCTTATCTTCCTAAATCCATCATTATTTGCTGGTTCTGGAGATTTAGACTTGGGCTCTGTGTGTAGGTGTTACAAACAGTGATTCTTCTGTTTATTGGGTACACCAGTTCAAACAACTGAACATACCAAATCAGCAAGTCAGATGACAACAGCTCAACAAATTTAGATGTGATGAAAACGACTTTCTTAAATTAAAAAGTGCTTAAGTGAGCTTAACGTTGAAATTTTAAAACACAACTACAGTATTTACAAGGTTTAAAGAAAATTATCCATAAATCAGCTTGTTGATTTCAGAAGTTCAAAGAGTGTTTGCAGACAAGATGGATAATCTAATAAATCATCAGGAGCTCAAATAACCCCACGTTACAACCACACTATGCAGAACTGCATCTCCAAGCTCACAATATGTTGAACCTTGAGACAGATTAGCTACAGCAGCAAAGGACGAGACCAGCTGCCACCTGTGTAAACTGAAAACAGCAAATTGAGGCTTAAAACTGGACTTTCTACTGAAAAAAGCTTCACGGTCGGATGAGTCTCCGTCTCTATGGCAACATTCAATGATCAGAATTAAGTGTAAACAACATACACTTAATTGTCATACAAGGCAATCCTGCCTTGTATGACCGGATCAGGCTGGTGATAATGAAATGGTGAGGCTTCTTGAGTGTTGTTGCTGACCATGTTAATCAACATTGTACAGTTACGTATTTGGGTATATTATACACACATGCCCTTATATAAATGTGTTGTGTTTTGAGAAAGTGTTTTCAGAAACACATGGGTGGCGGTACATAGATTGTCTTGTCTTATAGTATGCATAAGCCTTGACAGATTTATTGATGTTGCAGATTTGAGCTGGGAGAAACGTGAGGCATCAGGGATCATACTTGGATGGTTTTACAAGATGTTTGAGTCATAATGGTGTCTGCTGCAAGGAGTGGGGAGAGCACTAGTTTTTATTAGCCTTTAAGGAACTTCAGAGCTTCTTTTAAAGGGGCTGTTATTCTTATTTCAGTTTTTGTTCTAATTAAGTCATTTCTGTGTCCTCAAACTTAAATTTTAACCAGCACAATAAAACCCCAACAAAGAAACAATGAGAGAACTCCAACACAGAGGGAAAAAATTGGCTCTTCAGCCAACATATTGAGGACAGCACTGGCAGTACGTGTCAGTGGGATGCAAGTGTTGACATGTGATGTAACCCTGAGCGATCTTAGCTCTGTCCTTGTGTAAAAAGAAAAATCTACACTGACAATCCTCATTAGCATATGAATGAGTGTCAACAGGAATGCATGGCACCCAGCAAAAAGATTCGCTCTAAAGGGAGCTCACAAACCCCGTATACACAACAAAGTTGTGTCTGTAGGGAGGAGAAAATGAGCTGCTGCGTGTTTGCTCCTATAAAAGAGAAGCCTCTATGACGAAAAGGAAAATCAGGAAAGAAATTAAAAGCCTATGGGAAAGTGGATCAAGTGCTTTGTCTTTGTGGAGTAAAAGATCCAGCCACTCATAAGGTTTAGAGATGAATGTAAGTGGGTTTACTCTGTGGCTCACACGGCACAGATCTGCTTCGGCACTTCCAGATTTTTCCTTGGTAACTTTGCAAACCATAACACTCCTCCCCATCTGTGCACCACCTCTTTCTTTCTTTCTCTCTGTCTTTTAGTCTTGTCACAAAGACACAGCCCTGTATTATTGGCTTTGGCCATCTGGTACCTTCAGGTCAGGGGTCCGTCAGTTCTCTTTGCAGTGATCACAAGAGAATTTAGGCTACAAAGAAGCTGACAGGGACCTTGACAGTTTTCAATGTATATGACAGTTTTAATACTACATTTTCCATAAGTATTTTTGTTGGATTGGTTTTGTGGCTGCAGGTCATTAATTTTTTTTGACAGTTTGTTATAAGGTGACCTTTTCTTCCTTGTCCTAAAACTGTCCTCCATCTTCTAGATAGAGAATTTATGTATTTTATTTGTGCTTCATGAATCTTCTTAGATGTTTTATTTTTGAATAATTACATGCCTTGTAGAGGGCATTATACCTGTTTCCTGCCTTAACTTGGAGGATGAAATTTTACATTTACAATATTTTCCTTGAAAACTTATTAACCAACTAACAAAATTAGCTTTCATCTCATCTTTGCTAATCATAATTATTCTTTTTTATTATTTAATTTATATTGCCTCTTAGAATATCTTAGTTTATTTCAGTGTTCTTATAAACTCTTCAATCATATAACCACAGTATACCTTGATGTTTGTTAGGATAAAATCCCTAAATTCTTAGCAGTCCTTTGTCAGTTTTTATCAGGCTAAATAATAGACTGAGAGGTGAATGAGGCCTATAAATTGTCTAACATTTGACAGCAGTTAAAAGAGACCAAAATTTTACAAATTGGGTCCAACTTGTCCGGCTTGTTGTTTGTTTTGGAAGCTGCTGTTGCTGCTGTAAAGGAGTGTGATGGTGAAAGGAGACGGCAGCAAAGATTTAAATCTCCAGCCGTGGTCTGGAATGCCGTTCGTGTCGGAACATGCTTCCTTTTCTAGTTATGAAAGACCCCTTGAAGAAGACAGCTTGTCGACAAAAGTGCCGTGTGTAGTCTCGGCATCAGGGTCAGTAGTTTCGGAGAGGTTTTGGTTCTAATTGGTCCTTTTTTTCAAATAAAAATATTTCGTTTTGTAGAAATAAATTAAAAGTGACTTGATTTCTATATTTAAGGTTGCTCTTTAGCTTTGTTTGTTGTTTATGGGTCTTTGTCCACCCTGAAACCAAAACGTCTTGAAATTGTAGTTTTTCTGGTAAGGTTTATTGTTGCAAATGATCCATTTTAGGTAAAAAGATTAAAGTTTTTAGTGTATTTTTCCTTGCAAAACAAAGTTAATGGTGCACCATAGTACAATCCCCCGTTTTCTGCTATAGTACGTTCTAGCCTTATGAATTTTCAGTAAAAATTGAAAGGCTACCTGAAACGCAGCCAGACTGGAGCAGATAAAATCATAGCATCACAGATGAGTGCAGCCTGGCAGTTCAAGCCCACACAGTCACGCATGGAACTCAGCGAACCAGCAGAAATAAAATCCTGGCTTCTCCTTTTACAAAAACTTTAATATTACTCAACTGCTGGTCCTCAAAAATCTCTAATCGAGACTTTGCGAACACACAATACAAATGTGATTCTGAATGCAAGTCCTCTGTAAATGAAGCAAAAAGAAGGTTCTGCTTGTGTCTGACATCAAATGAAAAACAAGAAATGTTGTTGTTACTCGTTCAAGATTAGGATTTTACTGTGCAAACAAAGCTGATTCAGAAATCAAATTAACTGGAATGTTTACAAGGTGGAGCGCAAGAGAGTTTAATCCCCAACTTAGATTAGTCCATTCCCACATAATGTTCTAGCTGTAGCTCAGGAAAGATTAACCCCTTCTTTTGTTGCGGTGTAATAAATTTCAGTGTGTATGTTTATGGGACAATAGTTGCTTTATAAAGCTGTAGATTTCTGGAATACTGCTGGGACAGGCCTGTAGACTCTAGGTGAGGCATGGCAAGTTTATTTGTGCTGCGGCATTCAGAAAGGAGGCAAAGTGTTTTACAAGGAAGTAAAGAAAAAATCCCATTACACACATTAAATATAGTACGAGAATAATAGTAAAATTTGAATATAAAAGAAAGAAATGCTAGAAAGAACATTGAAAACAAATAAATAGCTCAGACACAGGTGATGCTACAATTTAGGTCTTTAATCACACGTAGGACTAACAACTCATTGGTATTATGGACACAAGGACTTGGTGACTTATGTGATCACACAGAAACATAAAGGTGCCTTGTTGGCTTACCTATTGTAGGAAATGTAAAACTCCATACATTACTCCATAGACTAAATATGTAGATATTGAATTCTTCTTGCCCGAGTAGAGAGCCTGGAGGAACTCCCACACACAGTTATTGTTTATTTGGACTTATAACTGCCAAATAACAGATAACTGATCTGTTAACTGATCTGTAAGTTTTAACCAACTTTTCCAGTGTATTGATCAACATGTTATGATCAGCTGTGTTAAATAGCACAGACACCCACTCACATGAATACAGATGGTTTTTTTTACAGTTCATCATCTTTTTTCTTTTTTACTCTTTAGACATCCTACTATCTATCCACAAGCTCACTTCTGACATACCTGAGAACTCACTCTTTCTCACTCTTCTTTGGCACTATTACAACTATATTTTATGCTAGATCTTCTGTATAGAATGTCAAATTTTCTAAAAGAAAGTAAAAATATACCCAGGTTCCTAATTTGCTCGGCTACTCATGCATGTGTGAAAAAAGAATTTTCTGGAGAGGTTGGCATTAGAGCATGTTGGAGGGGCTCGGAGGAGAGCTGGAGGGGATCAAAACAGTATTTTATATGAGCCTGCTCTACAAGTTAGAGCAGGACGCTGGCCTCCTTCTGCACTGTGCTGTACTTGTCACACTCTTGTGCATAGTTGTGTGTTTTTTTTTCTATCCTTGCATCTGTGATAAATTCTTGCATCTTCTTAGTGTCTGATTGGAAATCTCCTACGAGGGACTGGAGAAAACAGTCCCTCGAAACATTAAGTGCTAATGCAGGTCACATCCGTATTACCGGAATGTGTTTTTGTTTGTTTACTTTTTTAACATGTTTCTGCTGTCTTCACTTTTTACCAGTCTCTTCCTCCTACTTCTTTCTGAAACGTTGGCTGTTTCTTGCATACTTTTTTTGGATCTGCTACAACAGAAGGTATGCGTGCAAAATCCCTCAATTTCCTCTTGGAAGTGTGAGTTCACAGATTCCCAAAGTTAACCCTGAATAGGGTAGTTTCTGGAAATAATGCTGGAGGACATTGAGGGACATTGTGATAGTCCATCTATCTTTAAATCCCTGAAAGAAGAGAGAAAAAAATGTAGCAAAGAAATATTTAAACCACCTGGCATTACTAAATATTTCCACACTTGTGGTTTGTTGATGTAAATGTTTTCTTCAGCCTGTTGTGACATGAATAGTTTGAGATGAAACATCGACTTCTCTAATTCAGTTCACATCTGTAATTACTGAAATTATACTAATCAAGAAGATGATTAGTTCCTTCTTTTAGTCCAGGAAATAACTTTTTAATTTTAATTTCTGACCTGCTGCAGTAACTCTCACGGTCTGCCTTTGTGTCCTCCACTTTCTCAGCTTTCTTTGAGAATTTCCAAACTCCATGTGCTAATGGCAGAGAGGCCAGCAGACTGACCAACGAGCCTTCATCATGGAGCCCGCAGCTCACCACCACCATTACAGTGTCCAAAAAGCGCAACTGGCTGCAGCAGAGCTCCCAGCCAAAGAGTCACTGCACCAAGGATGAGCTGCAAGGCATGCTGGGAGCTGAGGAGGGCAGTCAGCTTCCTCCTGCTCCCAGCCCCTCGCCAGAATTTGTGAGATCCACAGGTGGAGCGCCGCCACGGCCAGTACGCCCACAGATCCCTCAGGTTAGATCCTCCACAGATGTATGAGATTAAGATGACTGTGGTGAAAAAGCAGAAACAGCTGTGACAGGGTGGGTCTTTTTACCATGTTACAACTAGGGGTGTCCTTATGCTATTTTTTCACTTCTGACACGATACCGATATTGACCTAATACCATGTCAGTATGCATCATTCATTCTTTTATTACATATTTTGTGGTGTGGAATGTTAGAAAGGCAATGCAATACTCAGAGAGCAGCAGTCAACAACAACAGGCATGAGAACATGCTAATATCCAACAATTTTAGATGGAGGCTGATAAAATCTGATGCTCATCTATTGGCTGATATCGGATCGATTTCCGATATTAGTATCCGATTGGAACACCTCTAGTTTTATCATGACTTTATATGATAGATATGAAACGCAAATGTGAAGTGGAAGGAAAATGATACATGGTTGTCAAGACATTTTTTACAAATAGTAATGATAAAAAGAAAAGTGTGGGTTGCATTTAGAGTAAATTTAGCCCCATTCACACTGAATTAGAAAGAAAAGCAGAATCACAAAGATTAAGGAACACAGCAGACAAGTCAGCGTTAAAGTTAAGTGTAACGCAGGGTGAGACTTTAAAACAATAGTTTGAAACTCTATCTATTTGTCTTTGTTTTCAGGTGGTTGTTGGTCAGTGTAAGATGTCTCCTCATCCTCGGAGTGTGGACCCATCGGAAGAGAACGATGCAGATGATGAGGGGGAGATTTGGTACAACCCAATCCCAGAGGACGATGAACCAGTGACGTCCCGTCGGCCCTGCATTCGGCTGGTCGTCCCACCGCACGGCGAAGCGCAGAGGCGACCTGGCAGGGGAGCGGACGTGGCTCAGGGCGGCTGGACCGCGGAGGGTTCCAGCGGGCCTGAGGCGGTCATGGAAGGTCCCGGTAGCGGTTCTGGAGATTTGAGTTCGGGGAATGCTGCACATTCCACGGAGGCGCTACATCTGCACAGACAGATGGTCGCGTGCAAACCTCCAGAGGAGGGGGGGCCCTCCTCCAGCAGACCAACAGGTAAACCCCCTGCCCCCACAAAAAAAAACTCTTTATTGCTTCTTTCTTTGTGCAGACTTAGTCATTCATGCTTTTTCATTTATTTTATTGAGATGGCGCTTGGGGCCAATTACTTTTTGTCTCCATCAATCATTCAGCAGATTCTTGCGGTTTGCACTAATTATAGCCAACGCTGACAAGGATCCTAATCAAGGATTTTTTTTTTCGCTCTAAAAATAAGAGCTAAAAATCTAAAATATTTAATGTTTAACTGTAAATTTAAAGACAACTTTCATGTAAGTTTAAATCTTTAAGTTAAGACAGCCTTTTCATTGTTTTTGCTTAAAATGTAAAGCTCATTGGATTTTACATAAAGAGACAAACTGTTTTATTCTTATGTTCTTTTTTATCAGAGCAGACAGGAGTCAAGCCCCGTTTAATCATATCCTCCCATATCAGTGTCCCTCATTAGTTCAGCTCAGACAGACATTAGACAGAAGGAATTCAACATTGACATTCCTCAGACGAATGATATCCTCTTACTTAAGACCGAGTCCACACAATGATCTGTGATCTTTGGAGTTTTTTTGTTCATAAGCAGGGACAGATTCTTGACCCCAAGAGTTTCCGAATCACCCCAGACATGAATCATTGCACTTCTCCTTTACTTTCTTTCCCTCCTCTTTACTCGCCCATCCGTTAGCGACGACAGGATGATGACAGCCAGCACACGGCTTCCCATCTCCTAGTGTCCTTTTCTTTCTTTTTTTTTTTTTCCTGACTTCCGACTTTTTGTTCTCTGTGATGTGGCAACATGGTAGTTTGAACTATTTGGCACATCTTCATCTGAGCCTTTAATTATAACGCTTCTCTGTGGCACGCAACAGCCATTACAGTTGTACGAACACAAAAGCAGTGTGAATAGTCTGGCTCATTCTTGGGCTCTTGTTTCTCCCAGCGACAGTTTGAAGGCTTGAAATGAACACACTGACAGCTTTCCTCCACAAAGAACCAAAACCACAGTAACCAAGACCCGACAGAATATATATTTTGAATATATATATTTTAAAATATATATTGAAACTATATATTTTCTATATTCTTCTGTGTTATGGGAGTTTTGCGCCAACTAGCTTTAGCAGCAGCAATAATTAGCAGCTGATAAACTCCTTTAGCCTGATTGTGTAGCATCCAGCTAACTCCTGGCACTCATATAACATGCATGGTTAAAAAAAAGACTGTCTGTCCTTCGAGACTTTCCTTGCGGGATTAGAATTAATCCAGTCCCAAATGAGACTCGGTGTACCGGTCCAGGAACGGCTCTAATCATACTGCACAGTCTGCCACACTAATCATTCAGCACAGAGCTAAATAAAAGCTATACCTTAGCACAGGGGTGGGCACTCCTGGTCCTCGAGGGCCGGTGTCCTGCAACTCTTAGATGTCTCCCTGGTCCAACACACCTGAATCCAACAGCTGAATCTCCTCCTAAGTGCAGTCAAGTTCTCCAGAGTCCTGTTAACGACCTCATTATTTGACTCAGGTGTGTTGAAGTAGAGATGCATCTAAAAGTTGCAGGACACCGGCCCTCGAGGACCAGGAGTGCCCACCCCTGCTTAGCACATCTTTTATAGAACTGTGTTTCTTTTTGTGGTCTAATTAAAAATTCAGCCAGAAAGTTTTTATTCTGATCTTATGTGATATAAACCAACATAAAGTAGTAGTTGTTTTCAGAATTTTCTAAATGTTTTACAAAGTAAGTGAAGTTAAGTGAAAAGTAAGTGTACTTGTATTCATCCCCTTGTAGAACAGTTTCTACATCAACTACAGTTGCAGGTTATTTGGGAAATGTTTTTACCAGCTTTGCACAGACAGAATTAACAATTTTACCTCCATTTATTTTCTGTTAAAAATGCCCCAAGGTTTGCCACATGTTGCCAGTTATATTTAGGACTGGACTTAGTTAAACTAACACATGGACATTCTTTGATGTAAACCATTTTTTGTAGCTCTGGCTGTATAATTAAAGTTTTTTGTGGCTAGAAGGTAAAGCCCAGTCCCAGTCTCAAGTCGTCTGGGACTTCTAAAAAGTTTTATCTCTGAACAGCTTGTATTTAATTCCATCTAAGTTTGAGAATGCCCCTGTTCCATCCGAAGAAAAGCATCCCCTCAGCATGATGCAGCCACCACCTTGTTTTTCCACAGGAATAGTGTGTTTGAGGTGATGTATAGTGGACCAAATGATCAATTTTAGGCTAATCTGATCAGAGTTTCTTCCCACTTGTGTTTACTCTCTTCCTTACGGCTTTCTTTCAACAATAACTTTTTTCTTGTCAATCTTTTCTTGTTATAAATTTCCTTCTGACATATTCAGAAGGAAAGCTTCTGAATCTTTCCTTGAGCCTGAGCTGTGCATCTTCTCCAGATTTATTGCTCCTCTGATCATTACTTTTTTTGTAAATATCTCTGTAGGTTTGAAATGAGAAACGCTCTGGACGAATAGCCCGGACATGAGTTATATATAAGTCTTTTACTTTGCTACCATTCGGAAACCTGTGCTAAGTTTATGCCTCTAGTAAATATTTGTGTTTTCCTGCAGCCAGGTCTGTGATTGTGTGGTTTTACTTGTTGCTGTGAAAATGAGAACAGCGCATAGTTGTTTTCTTTTTTCCCCCCCGTTTTCCCTCCTGCTCCGGAACTGCCTGCTGCATGTTGATTTTGCAGTCGATTCCAGCGGGTTTGGTGACGCCATCCCTCAGTTTATTGGAACAGAAACGGAGCTGCGTCCCCTGCTTTGTGTCATCAACCATCATGGAGGCTTGTTAGTGTGGTGTGGATACAGCGGGTTCGCTTTGCCTTGCTGTGTGCCTTCGTCTCCAGTTATAAACGGCCTCGACCTTCAGAGTTTACTGTGGGCATTGTGGTTGCTGTTAACAGAGTTTGTATTGACTGCAGAGGGACACTCCTCCTCTTTAAACTGGTGGGGGTTTTGGGGTGGTTGTGGTTTCAGGGCAGCAGCCTGCAATGAGCTGTCAACCTCTCATCTGTTGATCAAAGAATCAGGAGCTGGAAATCAGGAAAATATAATAATAATAATAATAATAATAATAATAATAATAATAATAATAATAATAATAATAATTTGAACTGCTTGTCTCCCTCTGTTTTAGCAAGCAAGAGTTGTTATGTAGCTATTTAATACTAAAAAGGTTCTAATTTGTTAAAGAAAGAAAATCATTGCACCTTAGACTTCATGCAAATAGGTATAATATTTTCAGATGAAAAACCGTTTTTAACTGCTTGTCATTCATTTACACCCACAACATTTAATACGATAGCACTTTCTTCAAGAAATTAAACCTTTAAGTCTATAGTTGCTGATTACTTTTAGTAGTACCTTAAATAGCCGGGTTTTAGGGGTTGAGCAGTTTATTTCATCCTGAGGTCTTCTAAATATTCTAAGTTCCAAGAGAGGTTTGGTTAATTAAGTCTGCCAAAACATGTTTCTCCTCCTCAACAGTCAGAGGTGTCGAAGCGTTATAGATTGTGTCAGCTTCAGTCCGCTGGGATTTATTTTTTAGCTCCAGTTTTACCTGTCAGTCTTGTTCCTTTTCCTGTCTTTTCAAATGAGGCCACTTTAACCAAACTTCAGACAGAGTCCCAGTTTGTTCTCCAGTCCGGGCAGAAGAGAGCTGGTTGTCTAGCAAACGAGTGACCAGTGTCCTCTCTGTTCACCTCCCTCTGAATACACAGCAGCTGCTGCTCTTAGGGAAATAAAACATCAAACAACAAGCCCCCCACAGACAGAATATGCTTGCTTGGAGACAGCAGACACATCATTTGGCTCCACCATACTTATTTAAACTAACTTACCCTATAAGTCTTTAGTTTCTTACTAACATCTACGGATACATAGGCATGGTTTGGCATATGAGCCTTTTGATTAAACATGGTCAGCTATTGCTGCAATGTCTTAAAGCTTTCATAATGTGATATTGTAGGAAATGTTTCCCTCTGTGCAGACCAGTCGCGCATAAATATTAAAGGTTTGCTCATCACAATTTCTATCCGTACCGACATATAGGAATCAAGACTTTTGATGTTTGCAAAACCCATTGAATTCCTGTGATTCTAACCCATCTTTTGAACTTCCTGTTTCTTGTTTAACATGAAAATGAGCTCATGAAGGATCCATTTTCATCTGGCAGACCAGAAAATTGACAGGCCTCTTACTTATTGAGCATGAATAGCAATGTCTGCTGAATTAATGAAGTAGTATAAATGTAGATGACTCTGTCCGGTTGGCTGCTTCCTTTTCCCTTGCCGGATACACTACAGACTCCTTGTGTGCTGCCTACTGAGTGACTTTTTGTTTAGCTGAATGCTTTATTTGTATGGACGATAATGATTGATGGACTTTGGGGGTGGTGAACTCACTGGTGTGTTTCCAATCTGTTGTTCTCTTTGGAGCCTGTTTAAGGGAATCTGACTTGGCCAGCACTCAAAACTGGATCAGAGCTATTTCTGGACTTGTTTTGGTCTCATTGGCTGCAGAGTTCCAGACTTGGCCTTGGTTGATAGCGTTATAGACAGAGAGTACAAACCTCACAGTTCAATCCCTGAAGCTGTCTGATGGTTGCAACCTTTGGGTCTGGAGGAAGTCAGCAGCCTTTAGCAGCAACATTGTGTGAACAGCCCTTGAAAACCAGAGCAGATTCCTCAACGCACAGCAGAAGTGAAGTTCAGGTCACATAGTTTTCTCTAGAAGATTTTTGATTTCTCTTTTGATAGTTAAAAATAATCATCAGGACAAAACGAGGCATATTTTCTCCAAATAAAGAGTTCCAATGACATTCTTTGCCCAATTAATCTAAAAAAAAACAACACATCCAAATCCTAAAAATTAGATAAAGTTGCTTCATTGCTCTATCACATCCAATAAATGTAACATTTCTACATAAAACTAATTATTTAGAGGTATTCTATTTAACAAAGTGTTATTAACTGATGCCACTTTATTGTCAGAATGCTTTCAAAAATAGAGAAATTAGCTTTTGTCCGGAACCAGGTGATTGGCCCTGACTTGTGACTGTCCAGTCACAATCTGAAAAACACCATATTTTTCCAATCAGTGCATACACCATGTGTTAGCACTGCCTGGTCGCACTGAGGAAAAAAACAAAAACACAATTTGATGTAAAAACTGTTATTGAGTGACAAAGACTCCAAACTTACCTTTAAATTGATATTTTCCATCCATTTTCTTACACCCGTATCTCATTGGGGTCAGGAGGGGTGCTGGTGCCTATCTCCAGCTGTCAATGGGCGAGAGGCGGGGTCACCCTGGACAGGTCACCAGTCCATTGAAGGGCAACACAGAGACAGACAGGACAAACAACCATGCATGCACACACTCACATCTAAGGAGAATCTATACTGACCAGTTAATCTAACAGTCATGTTTTTGGACTGTGGGAGGAAGCCGGAGTACCCGGAAAGAACCCACGCATGCACAGGGAGAACATGCAAACTCCATGCAGACAGAACCTGGGCCGGGAATCGAACCCTGGACCTTCTTGCTGCAAGGCAACAGTGCTATTGATATTTTAAATATTTAACTAAATATTACTGGAAAGTTTCTGATAAACAGAGCTTATCTTTTCACACCAGTATTGAGTTCTTCATTTTTGTCCTTTTCTAAAGTGTCTTGTAAAAATCTTTGCATGCAGCTGTAATCACTTACTGAGCCTCTCAGAGTGACTATGACACTAAAATGCTAATCTCTTCAGGATATGATTCACTTAAAGTGGTGTATAAAGTGGACATGGATTTATTGTTCCCTTATCGTTGTTGTTTCTTTCCCAAGAGGAGATGTTCAAGGAATTTTCATTTAATGTAGTGAGGAAGCAGTTAAATGTGGGCTTGTCTTCAGTTTGTCATTATATTGCAAATGTTTATAACCTTGTAAGTTTTCTCACATTGCTGACCAGAATTAGCACCCACTCACTTTTTTGATTTACAGCAGGGGCGAAATTGGCGCAGTAGTATAAAAAAGTTGAGTCATATACGGCAAGTATCACTTTGGCAGGGTTCTAACAAGCCGCAATGCATGCTTGGTTATTTAGGCAGGGCTTTTGATAACTGCTGGAGTTCGACATCCAGACTTCTGCAGCCAATAAAAAACCATCCAGAACCAAAATATCCAGAGCTGAGTGAAGAGGAGGCAGCTCAGCTCACTGTGGTGTCCCAGTCACCGAGAGAAGAAACTACAGCGCCAGCATGTCATTCACACTTTTATTTACACTTGCCATGTTTGTCAGCACACACCCTGGCCTATTTTGTTTTTACGTTTCGCACACTTTTGGCTGACAAGCTTGTACAAAAACAGACATGCAAGTGGATACAGGTGGGCAGTCAGGAGCAGCAGATTGTTGTCTCCCCTCAAGGCTTATCAAAGTTTGCTCAGGCTCATTTTGCTCACACACATGCTTAATCAAATGACAGCTGAGATTATATGACCGTCTTGGCGTGGGCTGCAGCAGCAATTTGTTTTGTGATGGAATAACACAAAAACAAATGATTAGTTTGTAACTTTGGTGCACGCCTTCACTCTGCACCTGTTTAATGCTAGTGCTGTGAAAAATCAGGGTCATAAATTCCTGGCCTTTGTTAAAGGCTGTCAGATGCCGGGTGCCTGAGGGGGCAGCGGGGTCAAGGGGCCGTGTGTGTGCTCTTTTTTTAAAAATGCATTCTCTCTTTGTGTTACAGTAATGTAGGGACTGGAGTGCATAGTAAATGTTGGGGGTGGGCACAGTTACACGGCTTAGGTGACACCCAGCGGAATGTGGACCTTTTGACCTTTTGACCTTTTGACCTCGGAACATGGCCCTGGAGGGTTGAGTGTCAAACCATCGCCCCTGAACCTCAGCTTGTAGGTGTCACATTACTCTGCTGGCTGCTGCCACAAGTCCAAAGGCTACAAAGCACCCAGCCTGTGGGGGTGTGCGCGCGCGTGTGTGTGTGTGTAGAGTCAAAACTATTAACAATGCAGTCGTCATTAGACTCACCTTAAATCAGTAAATCCAAGAGGACAGAGGGCGTGAGAATGAGCTGTGATGATAAAGTAACTTCTTTCTGGGAGTTCCTCTGGGTGCTACCGTTGGCAATGCTTTAAACTAGCATCACAATACTAAAAATATTTGCTTTGGCGAATTACAACTTGTGTGGAGTGTTCTTGTCAACCTGGTAATTCTCATGTCCAGTGTGTTTAATGTTTGACTCACCAGTCACACATCCAAGTCAAACAAGCTGAAAACCAGGTGATTCTGGTTAACAGTGAATTTCTGTGGTTTACTCCTCAAAACATTTTTATTGTTAATAATTTACAATTATCAACAGCACATATCATACATAGCCTACAATTTGTAAAAGGTTTATTTTAGTGTTTACTATATCTAAAGTGTGTACTCTTTCCCCACAAGTCAGTAAATTGTAGAATCTTTTAATACTAATTTAGTATTTTTGCAATAAGATTAAGACAGTCCTTGCTATTTTGTGAGCTACTGTAATAATTCTCTGCAGTTTCCTAAAATTATTTTTGTAGAAAGTACCTAAAATAGCTGCTTTTGTGCAAATTATGTTTCTTGAGATCTTTGGCTGGTCACTTTAAAATACTTGAAATTTGTGAGGGAGCTTTGTCTGATTTTAGTACTCTCTCTCCTTGTTTTAGCCTTGACTGTAGTTCTTTGTGTACTGCACCCCTCCCCAGATGTTGTTAGGTAAATTTGCTCCTCCAGGGTCCTCCGCCCATATTCTCCATTTTCAGAGCCCCTCTGTCTGGATTACTGGCAGGGCGCTGTGACAGGCAGACACCACTCCACCCATCTAAAAGGGAGCTTGATGAGGAATCTGAGAGAAAAGCCGTGTTTGTACGTTTACCAGCCAGCTTGCCAACCTTGCAGTCGACCCTCCAGACCTCTGAGTGCCTGGACAAGGGGCGCCTTTGTCCCTGATCTGCAGGGCTACACCCTGACCCACTAGTGCTCCCCATCTTACCCTCTCCACATCCTGCTGCACCTCAGTCTTTTCACTCTCCATGCCTGCACCCTAGAATAGCACAGCAGGTCTCCTCTGAAACTAGAGCTGGTGAAGTTGGCAGGGCCTGGCTCGCTTTCTACTTTATATCTCTCTGTGTTCTTTCGCCCTCTCAGAAAATCTGAACAAACTAGGAATAATCAGAAATGTATTCCTACTTTCAGTCCACAATAACTAAGAAGGATATTTTGTAAAATAAAACATTTCTGCTCAGGTTGGACGTCTCGTCCACAAATGAACTGAGGTTTGATGAGAAAAACATACATTTTAAGACTGAATTCCAATATGGTGGATTTGGATAGCCTGCAGATAATTAAAACAATTTTTTATACTCCCACTTTGCTCATGCCCCCGAGAATTTTCTGATTTAGAACTACACCAGTTTTTGTTGTCTCCTCCTGTGACTGTGCTTGCATTAGACTTCTGTTGTTAGCTGAAGAAATTAATGACTGAGAAGAACAAAAACATCAGAAAAATTTTGGACAATCTTTAACCTTGGATTGCGTTAGTTATGGTCATTTTCAAACTTATTTTACCAATGTGTTATTTTGAGTGCAGCCTGTCAGCTCTTGTTTACGGTGGGTACACTAATTTAAAGAAAATTGTTTACAACCTACTGATCGGGATCTGTTTTGGTCACTGATAATAAACTCCAGCTAATATTTTAGGGGCGTTTCTAGTTTTGTAAGCAATAGAAGTGACATAAAATTATTTTCTACACATTTTCTTTGAAGTTGACTGTCTAGCTTTGCATATGGAGACTTTAACAGTACTATACTGTGTTGAATGTTTATATAAAGAGTTGCACAGGGATTGTGTTTACCACTGGATTACTGGGCTGCATGTACACCTAATCATATGATGATATGCCATAACGGTGTAGCGTAGACTGTAATTTATGGCTCCTGCATACCTTTCCTTTGGTATTACATCCTTTTCCCCTTTCTGTCTTCTTGAGACAGTGTGTAATTACTTGTGATAACAGGTTAAACTTACATACAGAAAGCACTAGCCATAGTGATTTGGGAAGCTTGTATGTGATGGGTGTCCATTTGTTGATTTTCTTATAGATATTTTATAAGAATTACAATTAATTTGGATTTCTTTTCTTCTGTTGTTTCCATTTCAGATGGACTTGACCTGCCCAACGTCATTAGCTTCTCACCTCCTTCGAGCCCAAACCCAACCAAGAAGAGCAGCTCCATCAACTGGTCCTTCCCAGACAAGATCAAATCCCCACGAACAGTCAGGAAGATTTCCATGAAGATGAAGAAGCTTCCCGAACTCAGCCGAAAGCTCAGCGTCAAAGGGACCCAAAATAGCAACACAAGTAGTAATGGAAACAGTCAGCTAGAGCCAAGGGCCCATTCTCTCCGGGCCACCGGCAGTGGGTCCGAAACCGTCACCCAGAGTTCCGGTCCGCCTCGGTTAACCCCATCCGGAGGTGGGCCGGCGAGCCGCAACGTGATCTCCCGCTACCACCTGGACAGCAGCGTTTCAACACAACACAGCTTCAACAAGAAGAAGAATAATGGCAGCTCAAAGTCGGCCAGCAAAGGCGGCTACCTCAGTGATGGTGACTCACCGGAGCTGGTTGCCAAATCTGGCAAACATGGATCTGCCGAGGGGAAGAGTGGAAAAGGCAAGGATGCTGAGGGAGGAAGTTCTAGAGTCAATGGCACCGAGCTGGACATTGATGCTTTTCGCCATTACAGCTTCACAGATCAGCCCAAGTGCAGCCAGTACATCTCTGGACTGATGAGCCTCCATTTTTATGGTGCTGAGGACCTCAAACCTCCACGCATCGACTCACGAGATGTTTACTGTGCAATCCAGGTTGACTCGGTTAACAAAGCACGAACCGCACTTCTTACCTGTCGAACATCGTTCTTGGATATGGATCACACCTTCAACATTGAGCTGGAGAACGCCCAGCACCTCAAGCTGGTGGTGTTCAGTTGGGAACCCACGCCAAAACGGAACCGTGTCTGCTGCCACGGAACGGTGGTGCTGCCCGCACTCTTCAGAGTGACACGCACCCACCAGCTGGCGGTGAAGCTGGAGCCGCGGGGGCTGATCTACGTCAAGTTGAACCTCATGGAACAGTGGCAGAACTCGCTGGACGGCGGGCCAGACGGAGACAGAGAGCCGCAGGTGTTTGGAGTGGAGGCGTGGCGGGTAGTGGAGAGGGAGAGCACCGGGCTTATGGTGCCACTCATCATATACAAGTGCATCAACGAGATCGAGAGAAGAGGCTGCCAAGTAAGTGTGTTTGAATGTTTTTGACCATGGATGTTTTCCATTTACTTAACTGGGACCAGTTTTGGCACTTTTAATTGTTTGTTTTGTAATTAAATGCCTTATTACTTTCTCAGCTAAAGTTTAGGGGCATTGAAGACTGAGGTTTTAGGTGCATTTGGATTATCCAGAAGGATTCAATTATCTGAGTGATGGTAGGATGGAGAAGGGACGAAAAGATGACTCAGGGCCTCGTCTACAGTAATCTAGGAGTTTCTCTGGTTTATTGTGGTGAATAATGAGCTCAGCCAAAAAGGAAATCTCTGAATTTACTGTATGTTATTCTGCGTCATGACTGAAAGAACAAGATCCTGGACAGGTGAGGAGCGCTGTCATCCCTGCATTCTGGCTCTGTTCAAAACTAGGTAGTTCAGACATTCAATCAGGAAGCCTTCAGAGTGGCCTTACTTTGGAGGTTTTCTCTTCACTTACATATCTTGCATTGCTTGAAAATCTGAAGAAAGCTGCAGTCAAACAACAAATAGCCCTTCTCAAATGGAAGACGGTGTCTCGTTTTGGATGTTCACAGACTATAAAAGCAGCTGGAGAAATAACTTCGGATTCACAACATCCTTTTAGCTTTGTGGGATGAATGCTCGCCCTGCAGCCACTAATGATGTTGAATGAATCAAAACGTAGCACTCATAATGTCACAGAGTTGTTGCCATGGGCAACACAACTGCTTTATTCAGTGAAGAGACATAGGGACGAATTAAGACACTGATGTGGCAAAGACGAAAAGGGATACGAGGATTCTTGTGGATATCAGCAACTGATATTCTAAACTTTCTTAAAATAATGTAAAAATAATCAATCTCGTGGTATTGCACATTATATTGTGTTTTGAGTTGAATATATGTAAAATCTTGGAGAAAAACTAGTTTTGGATTTTTGCTTTGAACAGCTGGGTGTTGTGATCTCAGGGATCTCAAGTGGTTGTGCAGTTCAGTCTGATTAACATCCCTAATATATTATTTGTTGAGGATGAATTCAGTTTTATGTTTGTTGCAGCTTAAAAGAAAATAATCAGTTTTGGATTCATGTAAAGAAATCAGATTTTTGGTTCTTCATCATATCTGGGATTTAAAGACTGAACAGCTGTAGCTTCAGTGGGAGTTGCTTAAAATGAAGATTAATTATATTTGCATGTGTGAAGTTTTACTCTCATTAGATGTCTTACCTTGACAAGAATTCATTGTATGATTTTATATGATTTCCTGTTTCCCTGGGATACAAAATATGACGTAACACAGAAATCCATTTTCTTTAACCATAAGACAAGAAAATTTATCTTTCAAGTAAGACGTATGTGTGTTGATCTTCATGAGTCAGTAAATGGCTACAATAAACCTGTCCATATCGATAGTCCACTGTACTGAAAAGCTTCAAACAATAAAAACTGATAAAAAAATATCAGATGAAGACCGTAGATTTTGACACACACTAGAGAGTGGAGTCTTGGGGTCTTCTAGTCTGTCTTATAGGAAAAACTTTAAGGATTTTGCACTCATTTTTATTGCGTAAGTCATTTTGGAAACCCCAGTATTCCTCATTCAGGTTGTGGCACTTGTTTTCTGCCTCACAAAGAAAAAGTCTTTTTGTGCCCACCTGACTTAACTTTTTACAATTCTAACATTACCATTACCTTTTAAATATGTCGGGTCAGATTTCTTTTCTTTGTTTTTATGACTTTAACCTCCCGGTTCTGAGTTTTATCTATTTATCTCTCCTGTCTGTGGATTTCTAAGTCTGACATGTTTGTCTGCTGTCGCTCCCAGCGCTTCCTCTAATCTCTCCTCCATCCTCTTGTTTTTTTGCCTCTTTTTCATTAGTCTCAAATCAACTTCAGGGGTCTTCTGCATGGCAAGCAGACAGAGGTTAGGCTTGGGGTCGACACCACATTCCAGGGGAATTTTTGCAGTTTTTTTGCCCTCAAAATTCACATTTGCTTGTGTCTTTTATGCCGCCGCTCTCTTTTGATAGTCGTGTTGAAATGTGTGTCCTCGAGGCTTTTCTAAGCTTTTAAGATCCTAGATGAGTGCTGGTACTTTGAAAAGACTTCAGAGGGTACCTGTGTCAAAGAATGGAGTTATGTATGTCTGAAAGACAGTCTTAGAAGAAGCTTTTTGACTCAACTCACATACACGACATATATGATTGAGAATGTTGTACTTAGATGTGGAGTGTGCAGAGAAATTACCAGAGTCTTGAGGGAGCTTTATCACTTCTTTTGTAGATACAGCATAAAATTTTGACAGTAAGTAAAGTTCTTAAGAATATAATACTCTGTTGAGTTGTTAGTGGTTTATGCAATCGGTTGATTTGATGGTGTAAGCAGGTGGCTTACCATAAAACCATGAGGAACAACATTAAAGGTTTTTTTTACAGTAGGAAGCTGTGGTATAAGCATTAATTAAAGAGACAAACAAATCATACAAACAGCTTGACAACTGCTTCATACTGGCATCAAACTCACTCTTGGTGCTGAATGGTTAATCATCAGTTCTTCTGCAGCACTCATTGCTCCAATCCCCCTTTCAATCATCATATCCAGCCCCAATGCCTGAGAAAAAATGCTGCTGTTTTTTCTGCTTACCTGACTTTGTCACGAATGTGTATAATTTGGAGGAGGTTGTGACGTAAAACAAACCACCATCCACTTTTAATTCTGACCAAGTTCCTTCAGTGCCCATATCTAAACAAATACTGACGCAGAGAGAAGGTAACACATTGTTCCACCCTCAAGGCTTCACAAAATACTAATAACCTTTTTTGGGTGTCTATAAGGGTTAGTACCTGAGGTATTTGGATAGATTCAGAGAGGAATTATTGCTCTTTCTACTCAGCCATCTGAGGGAGTTTGATCATCTGGTTAGGATGCCTGTTGGCCATATTCTTTACCAGCTTGTTGTAGAAGTGTCCTAGTGGGGGGAGGCCTTGGGGCAGATCCAGGACTTGCAGGAGAAATGGTATTTTCTGACTGTCTTGATAGCGTCTCAGATTCCCTCCAGATGATCTGATAGCTTGACTAGAGGAGAGGAGGGGAGCAAGGGATTCCTGCATGTGCAAACTTCCAAAGACGAGAGACTTCATAGTAAAGATTTGAAAAATACAAGGCAAATTTTACCATGGCCTGTATGCGTAATCAGTGTAGTATTGATCTGAAAGTCTGATTTCAATCAAAGACTGGTAAAACAAATGCTGCCTAGTTATTCAAGTCCAGAAGAAGCCCCAAAGCACTTCACTTTACATTTAGTCATTCATTCATTCATTCATTCACACACGTTCACACTGATGGTGGTGAGCTACAATGTGGCCACAGTGAGTCTGCCATGTGCCAGTGCCACTGAACCCTCTTAGCAAAACCAGCAGGCAAGGTGGGTGAAGTGTCTTACCAAAGGACACAATGACTGAGACAGATGGAGCGGGGGTTCGAACCAGCAACCCACCGCCTACAGAACGAACTCTGACTACCGTTGCCCCAGGTGGGCAAATATATTATGATGTTAATGACTAACTATGCATAATTGACTTTTTAGCTTTACATCATGGCTGGAAGACTCTCATTGTAAAGGATGGACATGGTTAACAGCAATATTCATGTAGACTGTTTTGTTTAAACAATGTTCGGTCAGTGGATCAAATGTCTGCGCACAAACCAGTGTACTTCCACCATCAGAAAATAAAAAGATTAATGTAGGAGAGATTCACAGTTTTGTACTGTTTGCACACAATTCTGATTCTACCATCTGAATGTTAGAGCTGAGCTTGAGAGCAGTCAGCATTTTTAAAGTCTGATATTTAAATTTGGCAACTCTGTTTAGTTGTAGCTCTCAGTTTCTTGTTCTCAGCATACAGGAGTGGCAGCTGGAACTATATTGGACCTTGTTCCAAGTCAAACCTTCTGCTTAAAGGTTCAACATGTTGTGGTTCAAACAGATGGTATTCTTGGTTGCTAAAAGTACTTTTTGAGCTGCTTTTGCATTGCTGTCTTCCTATACCAGTCTGGCGATTCATTTCTGACCTCTGACTTCAACTAGGCATTTCATGCACTCAGCTCCAGCTCTCTTTTCCAAATCATTCTCTGTAAACCCGAGAGCGTTTTACTAGTTAACAAGTAACTCAGCAGGTGTGAGTGCCTGGTGAGTGAATATTAAGAACTTGTCACAATGCTTGGATATGTAGCTGTCCCAAACCATTTCCTCATTGGATAAAGTTAGCATGACTGGCGGTCCTACAGGGATCTCCTGTGACACACACATTCCTATGACTGCATTTTGGGAAATCATTTCCTCCTGCCAGACGAGGAAAGAAATTCCCAAACTTGGTGAAACATTTGGTGAAATTTCCTTCCTTATTAAGTTTAATCTTACAGCTGATCTCAGAGCAGGAAAATACTCTACATCATTGACATCCACTCTCCTTTTCAGCTCATTTTGTTTGGAGGTCATTGTGCCTGCTTTTTCCACAAATAGGTCTTGCCCGGTGCCGCCTGTTGTGTTGCCCGGCAGCCACAGAGCATAAGAGCAAGCCCCTCTTTTCTGCTAACAGCTGTTCTCTGCCTGCACTCAAAGAGAGACACCATGTTTTTTATTTCTGAATGGACTTGTTGTTCATTGTGTGGGGTGACTTTTATTTACTTGCACACAAAGCCAAATCCCTAATCTGTCCTTCTCTCTCGCTCTCGTGTGAGGTTTAGAAAATCGCCACTGGGTTTTGCGAGGGCAGCTTAGCAGCAGTCGCTCTGTTGGGACAGATAGACATGGCACTGCTCCTACGCTGGAGCCCGGAAAGACTGGCAGTGTGTGTTTGTGTGTGTCTTGGTGTGCGCACAACCAGACTCGACCCGCCATTCACAGCCCACTGACTTAACACGTTACTGGGGCAACCACACCAGTTGGCCTGCAATCCCACATACCAGACAGACACATGTAGGAGAAATTATGGTATGTCTGCAGCCAGGCCTAATCCCAGCATAACAAGGAGAGCAGCGGTGCCAAGTTTCAGCTATCAGATGTCTCCAGTCCCTTTAGGTCACAGTCTGGAGGCTTAGGTAAAGAAACAAAAATGGTTCATAGCTTTCATTTTTAATGCTCTGTTTTCACCTTAGTCCTTATAGGAGATCAGCTTTGACACACTCAGTCAAAAAGATGTGGCACTTTTATGAGACTGAGAGCCTTTTTATGTCTGTCCACTTTCTATCAGAAGGTCTCTTATGTAAGTTTTTAGCGAACTGTCGTGTGATGAGATGGAAATTCAGACTGCTTGTTTCAGCTCATGGGGCCCAGTGTAAGTTAATACTCACTGTAGAGGGTTGTTACTGTGTAACTCACATTACCTCGTCACTTTACCCACTCTGGCACTTTTAAATGTGATGCTGCTACGTTTTCTGCTTAGCATTAAAATTTATTCTGAAATTGTCCTTTAAGAGTAAAACATCTTGACGGCTGTCACTGACATCAGGAAAGAATCCCATAATGTCTGCCGTTACAAAATTATTTATTGGAACAACATGTTTTGTGCCTCTAAGGTTCTGTACATAATTATTATCTTGGTACATAACTTACATAGTGATAATTTAAAAAGCTTGCTAACTGCATTTCTTATTAGCGATAAGAAATGCTATGAGGTAAAAATAATTTTTAGATGAACAATGTTTGTGACATTGTCTTTGTTATTTTTAGATCTTGAAAATTACATGAGATAAAAATAGATTTTTAGGTGAACAATGTTTGTGACAATGTGTTTGGTAGTTTTGCTCTTAAGATCTGAGCAGAGAGCTGTTAACTCTACTTGTAGTGATAATCCCATCAAATGCAAATATTTTAGAAATATTTTATTGTAAAACTAGGCAGCAGAATAATAAATACACAGCATACTGCATAAGAAGTAGAGATGAGACAAAGAATACATCGCAATTTGTTGCAAATTGTTAAGCTCAAGTCTTTATCAGCATCAAAGTAGGTGATTGGTATTTCTGACTTTGCTCAAAGGTCATGAGAAACTAATCACTAATCTCCAGTTCATTGCTCTCATAGCATCTTGTTTGAATTTTGTATGAATACAGATTAGTTACCTACAGAGCCAGAGGGTGTTGAAGACCGAAGGTATAGGAGCACAGCATTAAAAAAGGCCACAATAGTAATATCAGTGTAAAATGTTGCAGTGGCAGTATGCATAGTAATTACCCATCATCTGTCATTATGATGTCTCTACCACTCTTCATGGGTTTGAACCAGATATTTACCTTTGAGTTTCTCATCATGATGCTGAGGAAATCAGCATACTTGAGGTGTGGCTTTAAAATACATTAACAAAACATTGGTGTGGCTCCAATTTGAAGTAAAATGTGTCAGTCGAGATCTAGTTATCTGTTTGGACTTTACTTGTAACTTATGGTACATTCTATTCTTAAACTCCCAGTCTGGACAATAACTCAATCTTTAAAAAAGTAGCAACACATTTGATTTCAAACACAAAACAGTAAGAGGTAATAGTGATAAATCAGTCAATTTGTATTTATTTCTAAAAACATTGTTGTAAACTTTAGCTTATCAAAGTCAGAGTCATTTTGCAGAGAGAAGTGGGAATCTTCATTGTTGAAATACTGATTAAAGCTGATAAAAGTATCTGAAATGCTATGAATTATATATTTGACTAACGTGTTTCTGTGTGTTTGTGATTCCAGGTGGTGGGTCTCTATCGCCTGTGTGGCTCCGCAGCCGTAAAGAAGGAGCTGCGTGAAGCATTTGAGAGAAACAGCCAAGGCGCGGAGCTGTGTGAAAGCATGTTCCCTGACATCAACGTCATCACAGGTAACGTGATCAGCTGGAGCGGAAAACACGACGCAGCATCCACACACTGGACCCTAATCAGGGAAATCTGTTATTCAAGCACATACAGGGAATCTTTAGAATATCAATCACATTTTACCCCAGTGTAACTGTAACTAGAACAATGTGACCTAATGACTTGAAATCACTGAGGTGAAATAAGCAGTGATTGATAAAAGTGATTCCAGTGAATCTACAAATGAAACTAATGAGACCTTCATTTGTCAGAGTCTGGGTTTAGTATTGATCACAATCGGTAAACGTTCTGTCTGAACTGGTGTGGCCGTCACACATGTGCACTTCTAACAGTGTGTGTGTGCGTGATGTTAGTAATAAAAGCATTCCAGCAGTCGATATATAGATCAGTGCCTGAAGGGAAGCACAAAAACACACACCCACACACACACTGATCAAACCCGGCTGTACATTCAGGTCATTCTTTCTCCATCAAGTTTGTAGGTTTGGACTTGTAATGGACTGTCCCCTCTATGGTTGCCATGACTAAGAGGATTTTTGTTGTCCTACAGTTTAGCTGAAATAAGGCACAATTGACAATACCACTTTTATTCTTAATTATTTTTATTTTTTTTACTTTAAAATAAAACAGAGTCAGGCAATTGAAGAACATCTCTGAGTTCATCAGCTCAGGGAGCAGAAAAGGTTGTAGAAAATGACTTGAGTCATGACTTTCTTTTCCTGTGGAGGAAGGCCATGGAAACCAGTAGGTATTGTAGAAGCTGCTGTTGGTTTTAGAAAGAGGCCTCGCTTAGGCGTTGTTCCATCATGCCTGCTTTGATCCACATGCAGTTGCAAGGCAGAGCAAAGAACACAGTTAACAGTTGAACGGGCTGGAAAAAAAGGCCCTGCACCATCGAGGATTGTTGGTTTTTGCTTGCTGCCTAAATTTGCTCTGCCAAGCGAGTTGCTGTGGCTGATAGAACTGAAGAGATGTTGGAGTTTGATACATGATGCGATGATCAAAGGGTCATAATCTTGCTTTATTATATTTCTTCTACTATATTAATTATTTTGTTTTTTTAAATTTCAGATTTGTTTGAAAGTTGTCTGATTTTACTATCCCAACGCCGATATTATAAACCTGTGCTATGTTCTAATTAAGGTTTATAAAACTAATCTCCAGGCCATCAAGTGAGCAGCGTGTGGACGAGCTCGGAGGAGTGGCGTGTCACACGGCTAATTTAAAAGCGCTGGCAGTGAAAGGGATTATCCTAGGGGTCAGAGTTCAACTCAAAGCTTGCAAAACATGCTCAGAGCACGGACCTACACTGTTTCAGATCAAATCCTTTGTTTCATATCCCAATACTAACATCAGTATAAAGATACAAAAGAAGTATCCGCAACAGGTCGGAATGAAAAATAGTTATTTTTGTTCATTTTGTTGTTGTTTTTTTGTTTGTTGTTATATCAACAACATATACATCTTTGCATTCATGGAAAAGCAGTTGCATCTTTCTCTGTTTAATAAAGTACTGTATAAAAAAGTGTAATAATAATAATTCTGTCATTCTTTAATAGTAAAAGAAAATACCACATTTTCACATTTATTTCATACATTACAGAAGATAATATGGACAAGATTTTTTTTTTCTTGATTTGTTAGGGAGTGCAGGTGATAACAGTGTCAAATTGTTGTGTTTGAATGAAATCCTTAGTGAAAGCATGTGAAATGGACATTAATTAGGACAATTTGTTGTCATAAACCCTGAACCCAGAAACCAGCTGATGGATTCCCATCATGCCACAGTTCCTGCACAGTTTTGACTGATTTGCCATTTCCTCATCCTCCTTCTCCGCTTTGCCCCCCACCATCGGCAGTACTCCAGTGAAGACATGGAAAGTCATTAACAAGTGCCCCCTTTGTTACCGAACAAACACAGATGGTATTTGGCTCACGCATGGGGGATTAGCTGAACTCTGGGCAGGCCAGGGAAGCAAGAGAGCGTTTTACAGAGAGCAGCAGGTCGGCTCTGTGGCCGTTGATTTGTTTCCTAAACTGCGGGTCAGAAATTAAGAACTAATTCAGGATATATTTATAATAAATCACCTCATAGTACAGGAGTGCAGCTGTTCCAGAGTTACAGAAATAGTTCCGTGGAAATTTTGAGCTAACCACTATGTAGAGATTCTCCGTGTGATTGGTGGAGGCAGCGACACACACCTCAACCCACCCCCAAGTACTGTGGGGGTGTGCTCAGCAGTGGGGGGGTTAAGATGGAGAACAAATCCCCATTTGTTTTCTGGACGGGGTGCTGAGTGCAGCACTGACAGGAGGAGTGACCCTCTGCTTTGTTTGAACAAGAGGTCAAAGGTAGAGCCATGCCCTAATGCATCGTGTGCCTTGTAGTGTTTGGTGGCACATTTGGGGTTGTGGAAAAGTTAAGCATGTAAGGCTCAATTTAAGAGTTTTAAAGAATTGTCTTGATTGCAGAGATATGTCTTGGTCCTAGAAGATATGTGTAGCAAGTGTGTAAACATGTTTATATTTCACCCCAAATCCATCTTCATTATCTGTGTATATTTGTTTTTCTTGGTTTTTGAATTGTATTTTATTTTGGTGGAGAAACTTTTATTTTCTTGTTTCCTGTTTCGTCATATCCTGTGTGTTCACGCCGCCCTCCTCAGTTCTGGCCGAGCTGTGCTGGGGAGAGGTGTGTGTGGGGAAGCCAGAGCCCAAGAACTGCTGTGCTGAAAACATTCTTGTTTTAAACAGAATAAACCTGCCCTGCTGCTCCAATACAGCCAGGGTCCTCGTCTGCTGGTTCCTTTTACCAGTTGCACACAACGCAGAGTACATACAACAGATGAGTCAGATGAAGGTGGCTACATATGCACCGGTCCAACATTAATATCTGAATTTAAAAATCTAAAGAAATCGATTTTTGGAGACAATGTGTCTGGTCCATGAGGACAGATCAATTCAGTCTAATTCTGTGTTTTGTGCTCTGAGGGACATCATGCTTTGTTATGTATTTTACATTATATTTAGAATTCCTAATAATACTTTTTGAACCATTTGAAAGAACGTTTGTTGCAGTTGATTTTTACATGTTTGACCTGTTGCTTTAGTCAGTTTGTGTTTCTTTACTATTTATTTTACGTTGTTAAAGTTGTGTTTTTAGATGTTGACCAAGTTTGTGAAGCTATTGGTGTATTTAAATGTGCTGTACTGGTGCAGAGATATCAAATAAATTTGTTATGCAGTGGATATACGTATGTTTATGTTTTAAAAAAGAAACGTTTTAAGTCAATTTAAGTCAGCTTTTCTATATCAGATCGGCTGAACCTCAGAAATCTGTATCGTATTGGAAGTGAAGAAGGTGGATCGTACATCTAGTTCCTATCATAATGTGTGTATATATATATATACATATCATAATGTGTATACACATGATATATATACACATACAGAGTGTATTAATAGCGCTGACATGCCAAACGCCAACTGCTTGATTATAAGAGCAATCACAGCCGGTGGGTGTTTGTTGTCAGCTTGGCTGAGAAGGACGGTGAAGCACCTGCAGAGTAGACACACCTGTTCACCAGTGAGCCCCTGACTGACCTCATGTGTTCCTCATCAAGGTGTTGTAAGTGTGGGTGCGTGTGTGGAGGGGTGGGGGGTGTGTGTGTGCGTGTGTGTGCTCAGGCTGCAGCAGCGTCTAAGACACTAAAGTAAACACACGTCAGGATAATAATTTACCTGAATGGCTGTGTTCTCCTCATTTTACCCGAGTACCTGTGCATACACACACGTACACACTCTTCCAGGAATTTTTTTGTTTTTTCCAGCATTGCAGAAACAGGAACGTGTATGAAATGGCTTCAAAGATGTTATGTAAGGCGAGGAAATAGTCAGGTTGTTTAGGTTTGAAACAGTCCAGCTGCTTGTTGTTGAGTCTATCTCGGAGCAGAGGGGAGGTCAGAAGATCTGCCATGCAGGAGTTTCCATTTGAATGGAAGAAAAACAAGCTGTGTGGTAATTCTCATTAGATCTGGTTTGCCTACTTCCTTTAACGATGAAAACAAGTTCAGTTTAATGAGTTGGATGGATGAAAACAGATGGAATTATTTTGCTTCCAGTTTGACTTCCTTTGATGAATCAGTCTGATTATTATTTTCTGACTGAATTTTTCATCAACGCTGTCAGTGGAGAACCGGGAAGACGTTTGTTCATCGGTTATCTGGTTTGGAAATCAACTAGCGCTGGGAGACATTTAGGGGAATGAATGTAGCTTTTATTGATGTTATCAAATGTTGCTCATTCATATCACATATGACTAAGGCAATGACAGGAAGCATTAATGGAAGTGAGCCAGGTTATTAAATGTGCTGGCTCACAGGGCACAGGAGGTGATAATTAATGAAGATTTCAGTCTGTTTGCTGGAGCGCTGTTAAAGCCTGGCTCAGCTGTTTCCCAGCTGATTGATTGTTTACCTGTGATACAAGGGCTGATATGATTTCTGCTTTGTTTGGTTACAGGTTGATTTTTAGCAGATGTTTCAGAAATACATTATAGTTAGGTGTGTTTTTTATGTCTGGTGTTTGTAAATAGTTTAGTAAAGTCTAGTAGTGTAAGCAGTTTTGAAACGGGTCAAAGCCCACGTCCTTAAAAGTTGTCTGGTTCAGGTCAACTTACAAGATTGTTGACCAAAAATTAAAAACATTTGCACTGCTTAAATAGTAATAGTATATACACAGCTCCACAAGTTATACGGTAAGACATATAAACATTAACATTTCAATTTTGATGATTCTAAATACAAAGATGCTGGTTGAAAGAGTTTACCAAGCATCAACTTTGCTTTGCATTTGCAAGAACTATTGTTTTTATTTCTTCTATTAGTTCCCCCAGTGATCAGCACTGAGAAGGACAAACGATCACAATCTGTTATGGCTGCAGTGACAGCATTGAACAGAATTTTTCAGAAGTTGAAAAAAGAAAAGAAATCATAAGATTCTTATGAAAAATACTCTCAGATGTCCAAATTTGTGCAACCAATTATTTTTTAACATTTGCAGATGAGTGCAATCAGCACCCTCGATGCCAATTGGCTGGACCCCAAAGAGCAGAGAAAATGAGAACTGTGAATGCCAGGTTCTGTAGTGCCAACGCGCTGTGGGTATTAATGAATATTAAAATATACAGTATTTAATGCTCAAACTATTAAAACAGACAGTTATAAGTCATTTGATAGTGAATCTGCTATTTCTGTTTAAAGTTTGCAATATTGAAGATGCATTCAGTATTCATTGAATGCATCTTAAAAAGTAAGATAAAAACTTTTCATTTCTTGTCACCCCAATGCTTTAGTTGAAGATTTGAGTTTTTTAATTCTAAAAAACACTAGCAGACAACAAGGCAGTCAAAAATAGCTGTAAAATGCTCTAAGCCTCAGGTTCTTTTAAAAAGAAAAGCAGTGGCTTACACGGATTAAAAACTTAGCACATTAAGGTGTGCCTAAGAGGATGGCTGTGGATTCGCATCAAACTGTACTGCTAGAAATAGAAGGCGCAAGAAAAGGATGCTAATAATATGCTAATCACTCCAGGTAATCTGAAGTGATTAGCATATTCAGAGGTGATGAAGTAGAAGATCCTAAATCCAGCTCAGTAATCAGCGTTGGTTATGTGAAGCGATTGCGTTGCTGCTTTGGGAATTTCTAGGAAGTGATCGCGGTTGTCACATTTACATCGATCTCACTGCGATCTGGTTTTATTCAACACAGACAAGTTGGGACTGTTCATTCAACAAGTCTCTGGATATTACGAAATACACTTATAAAGGCTGACAGCTGTTTGAACAGAAGTTTTATTTGTCTTTTCGATATTTCTGTATTCAAAATGTTTAAAACTTTTAACTAAGTTTCAGTGAGGGACGGGTTCATTGACAGGGTTCCAGCCTGATGGTGGTTTTCAGTCTCTACATCATGCATGGTGTGATTTTCCAACCTTAAACCCACAAATATGCAATATTAGTTTTTTTCATGAGCTGAGATTTTTCTTTGTTGCTTATTGTAAATGAGTGAAATGATAGCTCTTACTCTATGTAGTCCACAAATTACATAATGATTTTCCTTATCAAATGTTAACATTTGTATACAACATGTTACTCTTGTTGTATACACTTCTGTCACCAATGCCAAGTAATTAAATACTTACTTTGCAAGTAATTATTTTGATTTGTTGTGCCTTTCCTACATTCTTTAACTTAGTAATGATTAAGTTAAAGTGTTTTTAAAAGCTTTATTTTCTAACCTTTAAACTCCTAATTTAAATTCTTAACCACTGCTTTCTTGTACACCAAATTATGTTCATGCAACCCATTATTATTTGTATTCCTGATAGATTTAGATATCAAATAATTCCTATTCAACTTATAAGATGTTAAATAAAGTATATATTTAGACAAAACTTTTTTATTTGCTTTTTATTAAAGAATAGCATTTCAGATGGTATTTAAATCCTTCGCAATAATCAATGGAAAAAAAATATTTATTGGCATTATAGCAGTGAATCTTGTTATTTTCAACCAGCTTTTTGCGTGTTTCCAATGGCTGGGTCATCGCACAATGTTAACATCATCTTCAGTCAGAAGGGACATGCAGTTGAAATTATTTTAAACCTAAAGCCGTCAGCGGTATGAGTAATTTCAAGCTTATCCGCAGATCTAAACAAAAACTTTTTGTAAATTAAAAGTTTGAATTTAAGAGAGTAGCTGCATTAATTTAAAAATATGTTTCACAAAATGTTAGCATTCTTGGAGGTGGCTGTATCTTTCTGAAGATTAGAATTACTTACAGGCAGAACCAATAATGCTAATTACACAGCCGCTGGCCTTCCCTGAAAACCGATCCAGCTTCATGTAGAGGAAAATGAGAGCAGACATTCGCCACAAAGACCTGTCAAGCTGCCAAAAACCTTTTTTATTTTTTTAAATTCTCCCCTTTTGCCTTTGAAGAAAAGACATGCCAGGAGCTTAGTGGAGACAGACAGCATCGGTTTCATGTTGTTCTGAGGCTTTTGTCTGAGCTACAGGAGTCCAAAGTCACAGGTGTTAAACCAGACCCTCCCCAGTCTCCCAAAACACTTAGAGCCAGTGCATCACACCCTACTCAACCAGGCCGCCTGCCAGACATCATAGGATCACAAGCAGAAATAATGGAGCCTCATTTAGTAGATATTTATTTCTTATTTTACAGAAAGACGTGAATGAAAGAAGGCTTGCTAGCTCCCTGCGCATTTCATTCAGTAAGAACAAGATAAATAAATTGTTTTAGAGAGGTCTTAAACTATTCTAATAATCTTCACCATGAAGTTTAATGATGATCCTAATAAATTCAGATATTTTATGTTACAAATATAAATATTCCAGGTTTGGGAAGATTTTTGTCTTCCCAAACTACCAGAGGTGCTTGTAGAGTGGATCCTCATAATCAGGTTTTTTTCTAGTATAGATAAAAAGAATAGTATTTTACATTTTTTTTAAAAACTATGAGAAATTTAGATATAGCTACATTCAAACACAAGCTACTTGGGATAGAGAATATGGATATGTATTTAATCTCCAGCACTAGTTTTAGCTATTAATACAGAAATAGATCTGAGAAAAAAATACTGTTGTCAGACACCGATAAAGAGAAGCCAATACATCTGATAAATCATATAATTCCTTTGTATATATAAGAGGGGTTCTAGAACAGGTCTCTGTGGCACTCCAAGCAGTATGGATCCTAGCAATTAATCAGAAATGTTTACTATGTTTAGTCCTTTAAGTAAAGCAAAAACTCTTTCTATTTCATTGTGGTTAATGTACATAAACACAAATATCTGAAAACCATCTGACATAACCTGTTCAGACTGAATTGTGAGTCATATTTTCTCATGCTCAGTCATCTTTCTGTTCCCTCGTCAGGAGTACTAAAGGACTACCTGCGTGAACTTCCCTATCCTCTAATCACCAAGCAGCTGTATGAGGCGGTCCTGGAAACCATGGCCACCAGGCCCCTCAAGATGGCCGCTGCGGGGTGCGAGAACGATCCGGCAGACTCGGAGTATACCGTGAGCCTGCTGGAAATCCTACCGGAGGTGGAGAGGGTAAGATAAAAATACGGCCGTCACTCCGCTGTATCCTACAGTTTAATGACGGAAGATACATTTACAAAGGAAGCTATGAGAGAGGTCACTGTGGCTAAGCTGTGGAATGACGGCAATGCCCAAGATTGCTACCGTTACAACGACATTACGTGTGTTTTCAGCGTAGTGATAATAGCGGTGCTAAGTGGTTTGCAGGGCTGTACATGTCATTCTTGGAGGAAAGTCTAAAGTTTATTACTGACAATGCACCTAACAAACAGTTTAATGTCTCAGCTGCGAAGAAACATAATTACTGTTATGTTAGCAATAAAATCAGCCTATAAAGATATATATATATAGTAAAATGTTAAATGCTTTGGTGCAAATTATAGATTTACAACTGAGAGTCAGTTGACCTACTTGGAACAAAAATTAAAATGATACTAAAATGATGAAATCGTAAAACTATGAGAGTATCTTTATTACTCAGGGTAGTAGGCATTGTTGCTAAAAAAATAAAAATATTGTGCGTGAATAAATAGATGTGCACATGGTTAAACGTATACTTTAACATCTTATAATTAAATTTTACCTTTCTGTTTTCTTTAAAGGAGTTTGTTAGCATCCCACTTCTTGACTTCCTTGGTTCCTTTGGTTTTGGACTCTGGCAAGCCCATTTTAAAACTTCAGTTGGTCTTTGAAACTGTTGATAATTTTATCCACATCAACAAAAACCCAGTTCCTTTTAGGACTGTTGTAAACGAATATTTTAGTGATCGAGTAATCTATTTATTATTCAATAGTAACCGGATTAAAAAAAAGATTTAATAAGCAGCTCCAGGAGGAGAAAAGCTGCCGTACTCCAGGTATCGCGGCAAACATTTTAAGGATGCTTATTGATCCTCGGAAAAACGACAAAGACCATGACATCATCACCAATCAATAAAATCCTCCCAGGCCGAATTTGCAAACTGGATGTTATGCTGCTAACACATAGCTTTCGTCAGCAACTCAGGCGGAAGTGAGAGCGCTGCGCAGCGCAAGTAATCACCCGGCCGGAACACGGTGCGCTAAATAATAAAATAGAACTTAACGAAGCTTCGAGGCAGATAAATTTTCCTCGAAGAATTTTAATAATCGCGGTACTCGGATCACTCGAGGACATTTTCCCATTTAACCAACAGCAGGAGGAAAGGCAGGGGAAGTGACTTACAAGGACACTACGACTGACGGACAGGCTTCAACCTTCTGGTTAGAGGATGAATGTCCGACAAAGAAAAGACTTCTGTCATCCAAGCACACGTCTTAGTCCAAACATTACAGGAAAAACAGAAGATACAGAAGACATATAAATAAATAATTTCAAAATTTTTCTTCCTTTAAGGTGATAAAAATTCTGCAGAAGTTAAGCAAAAACTAAACTGGTTTGTAAGAGGAGAAATGAAAAAGTAAAAAAGGTATGATAACTGGACTGCATAAAAGTCTGACAGCGGTACTGCTGTCAGACTTTTGGCAATCTTCCTGACCGGTTTCCACCTTTCATCAATTGTTAATAAAATGTTCGATTTTGCAATGTCACTGTTTCCTAACATTTTACTCCACTTATGATTATTTTGACTGCTTTGTGCTTTGTACCTATATCCTGACCTTTCTATAATAATATATTTTCCTTTGTAACCTGTCTGTAACTACTTCAGCTAAAGGACACAAATAAATTAAGATTGATTAAGGTTAATCATACTTCACTTTAAAGGAAGAAAAACTTTTAAATTATTTACAGTTTGACAGGGTTTCCCCCAGAAAATCTGCTAAGCTCAGTGGCAACGGTGCCAGGGCAGTCGTCCAGCGCCCCACTGCGTTTTTGAGTTTAAAATATCTATAAAGTTGACGTGAAATTTGAAAATATCACAAGGTAATTATGTGTTATTGAAAGATACTTTTAACTGTATCTAAACATCAACTATAAAGTCTAAAACAGGGGTGTCAAACTCCAGTCCTCAAGGGCCACTGTCCTGCAACGTTTAGATGTGCCTCTGCTGCACCACAGCTGAATAGAATAATTAGATCATTAGCAAGGCTCTGGAGGACTGATCTACACAAGGAGGAGGTAATTAAGCCATTTCATTCCAGTGTTTTGTACCTGTGGCACATTTAAAAACTGCAGGACACCGGCCCTCGAGGACTGGAGTTTGACACCTGTGGTCTAAAAGAAGGCAAATATATAAAAAAAAATAGGATTAAAATAAATGTAACACAGTCCTCCATGTGTTCGCATTCTGTTCATACTATGTTGCCATTGTGCTTCCAGCAGTTTCACAAAAGAAAATCTTTAACATGTCCTTGCTATCACTGTTACTGGTGTATAGAAAAACCTTTTGATAAATATAGAAACGATGCTTAGCCTGGTGGGGTGCACATAAAGCCCGGCAGGCTTACAACACGCCGAGGGAAACCCTGATTTGATCTCATTTCTTACCTCAAAAATGTAGCATTTTAATAAGAGGGGATCACTTTGTAGATCCTCTGTTTCCTGCTCCTGCAACAGATTAGCTTGATGAAGAAGAAGCTTCACTCTGATACTCCTCTGCTGCCGACAGTGGTAATACTGAAACTACTAATCAGCATAATGACATGTCTTATTTGTCCACGTTTATGTGTGTGTCTGCATTAGATGACTTTGCGGAAGCTTCTAGACCACTTGAAGCGTGTGGCGTCCTACCAGGAAATGAACAAGATGACATGTCAGAACCTGGCAGTGTGTTTTGGCCCAGTGCTGCTCAGCCAGCGTCAGGAGGCGTCGTGCCACACCAACCGCGTCTTCATCGACTCAGAGGAGCTCGCCAGCGCCCTGCACTTCAAAAAGCACATTGAAGTCCTGCACTACCTGCTGCAGCTCTGGCCAGGTGAGCCCGACGTCCTTTTATGTTGCTTTTTTGATTCACTTACATTCAAGTCGTGCAGCTCCTTTTTATGGAATAGTTTACAAATTATTACCAGCTTTGTGGCTCAGCTCTAAAAAAGAACTGATGTGGGACTGGGCTGCTTTGATCACTGAGGTTACAGACTGGCATGAGTGTGGCTGATAGACGCTGACCGCCATCTTTGGTTTTTCTGGGATGTAACTCTCCACATGGGCTTTATTGTGGTGGCTGAGCCAATCAGAGCCAAGCCAGCAAGCCCAAAGTAAACCCAATTTATGAGGCGTATCCTCACCGTTCTATGACAGATCAGTCCTCCAGCAGAGTCCCAGCTTTCCTCTGTGCGGCCCATCTGTCAGCCGCCACAGCTGTTCCTGCTGGCTGCAGCTGTCTGCTGTGAAGTATGAAGGAACCCAAAGATTATTCCAGAAAGCACTTAAGATCAGGGATGATAAATGTTGCAATTAAGGAAAAGTTTATGCTAAATGCAGGTTTACTGCATTTCTTTTGACATTTAGTAAACAATTATGTCATCCCTACATGAAAAAACTGCATTTTTATAGATTTTGAAATTCAAGGAATATGTTCCAACCATTCTCAAACTGAAAGGAATGCAATAATATTGGTTGCTTTCTTGAATAAAACAAAATTATGTCACATTTTAAAAATACAATCTTGCTACAAACCTCTCTTAGATTGGATTACAGAAACTTTATTTGTAAAATTTATCTATTTCTACGTGAGCCTGCTAAATGTATCTGCATCCTTTGAATCCTGCTCTTAACTGACTGTTTTAAATGCTTAAGGAGCTATTTTAGAAATAGCTAATGGTAGCATTGAGTTTCATGGGAGAGATGAAAAATATGTAAAAAAAAAAATTAAAGGGTGAAACAAAAGCGATGAAATTACAAACAATGTCTACCCAAAAGAAACGTAGCTTTAAAGTCTCCGGTTTGAAATTGAGTGCATTAAGAAAATATTTCTATCTTTATTTATCCAGTGAGGAACATAAAATCAATAGAGTAGCAGATAGTAGTTGCTTGGAGATCCAACAGTCCGGCACCCTACCCAAATATTTAAAGTTGTTCTTTAGGTTATTGCAGAAGTGAATACCTGCTTGTGATAAAAACAATTTCAAAACACAAGCATTATAAATTCAGATATACATTTTCTGCAGTTGTTCTGCTCAGAACTGACACAGACGTGGATCAAAACACTCGCCCCACCTTGGAACATGTGCATTAAAGTGGTTTTTGCTGTCAGAACTTGCTTTTAAGGTTCTTTATCTTTCTATAATTGATTCCTAAATAATTAGAACTACAACATATAAAAACAAGCATAAAACAAATCCAGAAAGGAAGCCTGTAAGATGTAATAAAGGACATAGGAGAGGAAGCACAGGATGAATTTTATATATATCAGAAAAACATATTTCTTTTTTTTTAGGCCCATACATGTGGATAGAAATAAAGTGAGCTGGTTTTAAGCTTTAGACTAAAGCAATTACTAAGAAGAGTTTCTGGTCTTTTCTGGCTGCCGTCTGTAATAACTTCTACAAAAAGCTTTCATTCCAGGTTCAAGCCTTTGTTTACACCCTCACCTCCATTCCATCCTCTTCTCCAGCACGGACTGGAGGACGCCTGGACTGTAATTAAAGACATTCCAGACTTAACCTTACCCTTCAGCCCCCGGAGCTTCACCCTAACATTTCACAATCATTATGAGATATTTTCAGCCGCCACTTCACGCCTCTCACACACACATACCGAACGCAATTCAAAGCCGCGTTGAGCAACATGCGCATGGGGGCAAAGGCGATGGCATCCGACGGCTGCTGGTGGGAAAACACTGGAGGCATTTACAGAATGCGTGAGAGAGCGGGCAAAGCTGATGGACAGCTATATGTTGGGCGTGTTTTCTAACTGTGAGAGGGAAAGGGCTTGTGTTTGTAATGACAGGAACAACATGAGGGAAGTGTATTTGTTTACGCCAGTGCTCTGGTTGAGCTTTAACATGATCTGGGACAATCAACATCTAGTCACTGTTTACTGGACTGTTTTTATTAATACATTAAGTACTTAAACTTAAATATAAGATTTTTTTGCACACATTTAGTTTCACAAAGTAAAATAAGAGAATATTATTGAATTGTAAACATCTTTTTGCAAATATCTGAAAAATACCATTCGTTTTGTAAATGTGTCCAATTTCATTGTGAAAAGTGTTAGAAAGATCAGAAAAGATGGAATAGAAGCAAAAAATAGACGTTTTTGGAAGGAAGAGTCACTCGTAGTTTAATTATGAATAAGTTTGTAAGATGATGAATGAAATAAAGTTGCATCCAGGTAACATTTTTTAGCCAGGAAAGCTCAAAGATAAAATAGTTTAGGTGTGAAGCTTTACAGTATGAAATCGACAGGAAGTGCTCAAAATGAGCTGCTGCTAACTTCCCTATCCAGATGGACTGAGCTGCTTTTTCTGTAAGATCATAGTTTCCTTTATTTCCCCACATCTTCTCATTGCCTGAGCTCCTTGGCACATGCACACTCTCACAGTTGTCTTCCTAGCAGCCAAATAATTGTGGGTTCAATTACTCAGAAGACAAAGTAATCCATTCTGCATTAAAAAAAATGTGCACAAGCCTCTCCTGGGTTTTTGTGAAATAACAATTATAGGCAAAGAGAAATCATTTCAGAACTTTTGCATTTAAACATTTAAACTGTATAATCTGCCAGATTGTGAAGGATTGTGCACAGACCTTTTCAGATTATTTCAACCTTATATCACAAACTCCATATGTAATTTTAAGAAAGCAAGATATTCTCACAGTTTCTTATAATGCCTCAAAATGTTTCAGACTTCTGAAAACAGTTAATAGAAATTAACTAAAGTAAAATTGAAGTTTTTCAGTTCCTTCTTATCCTTCTTTTAATTCTTTAATTCATGCCATTAGTGAATCATGTCTGAAACTGAACAACATTGTCTCTGAATAGGGAAAATAGTGTCTGTGTGCCTCAAGTGATAATTGCTTTAGTGTGTAGCCTCAGGACTGCTGTTGGGTTAGAACATATATTTAATGTAGAAACTGTTGAGATGACAAAAAAAACTTGACATAACTCAACATTTCTGTTCTGGGAACATTGGAAAAAAAAATGTTTCAAAAAACAAGCAAAATTTGTGATCTCTTTATGACTTTATTTTCTAAGTACAGAACGTGACTCTTAACGCCATAACTGTGTTTTATTCTTTTCCAACACAGTAAGAAATGGTACATAGAGATAAAGACAGACAGGTAATCAGACTGACTGTGTGATCACTCACTCTTCCTTTTCATGGGGCAGTCACGTGATTTTTTTCCATGGGGCATCACTATGGTTAACTTTTAAATTTTATTCAGTCAGCAACAACAAAGTGTGGGGTGTGACTTTAGCATGCGCCCAATTTGGCATGTTCTTTCATTTGATAAAAATTACTGCCTAGACGCCTTTAAATAGCAGCAAGCAGTTCCTCCATAAAATGAGCACGATTTACAGAAATTAATTCTTTTGCTCTGGGGGGTTTTATTGGTGCTCAGATCATCCAAAATCACACAATGCATAATTTTTTTCTTCAAAGTCACATCAAAAAAAGAAAATTCTGTCTTTCTGGAAGGAAATCTCTTATTTGCTCTTATTTTGCCCAAGCTGGAGTGCTTTTGCCTTCTTTGTATTGAAATAAATGGGAAGCAACAAAGGAAGCCACTTTATGTGAAACACCCAACAGGCTGAGCCCTACAGAAGCTAAAACTGTCTCTTTTCAAACCTTTGGCTTTTATTTGCTTATGATTTGTAATTATTGGTTTCAATCAGGAACATTGTCAATCAATGTAAAATAAGATATTCTGCAAAATCATAATTTATTCACCATCTTAATTTAGGTATTATACAATGCATATCTGAATAACTTCTATTTTGACTGCAGCATTTGTATAGATTGTAACATGATTAAAAAGCTGTTTTGTTTCTGTAATTCAATTCAATCCTAACTCCACAAAGTGTTTTTGATTAAAGTTTTTATTTTGGTCAATGTTTTACAGCTAAAAAAACCCTGAAATTTTGTTTTTCACTTCACTATTCACTTGTCAGAAAATTTTGATATTGCATAAAGACAATCTAAAATTATTCTTATTACCGAAATATTGAATAGTTTTCTACTAAACTACAACTTTAGTCAATAATCATGAACATACTTCATTATTAATGAGTCATTATTATTATTATTATTATTATTATTATTATTATTATTATTATTATTATTATTATTATTATTATTTGTAGTAGTAGTAGTAGTAATAATACTACTACTACTGCTAGTAGTAGTAGTATTATTACTTTTTTTTTTTTTTTTTTTACCAAAAATCACGTCTTTTTTCCAAAAGATGATTTTGGAAAAAATGTCTTCAGTCATTACATTGGGAAGGTGACGAGAACATAATTCTGCATTTCTGCATTTAAAAAAATTCTTATGTAAAAGTCTTATGTCATATTAAAATTTTCTGAAAAATTGGATTTTCATTAGTTGATCCATATTCATTCAAATTAACAGAAATAAAAGCTTGAAATATTTCAAACTTATATAACATAAGTTTCGCTTTATAAATTGAATTACTGAAAAAAACCTATTCAGATGCACCTTTAATTACTTTTTTCTGGGCCTTTAAACAAATTTTCCATGCTAACTTTTATGAATTTGTATTTATTCTATGATAGTCTGATTAATTTATTCTGTCTTTTATCTCTCCCTGTAGTTGTGGACCCAAATGACCAATCGTCTCTTCGGTTCCCTGCAGCCTCTGAGGCTCCAGCTGCCTTCGACCTTCTGTCAGCCCCTCCTCTGAGACGTCGGAAAGAGCGCCCCCAGTTTTTAAACCTCAGCGAAGCAGAGATGGCCGGTGTCCTGCGGCCCAAACCGGGACGTCTGGACAGTCCCAGCAACAGATATGCTGGCGACTGGAGCGGCTGTGGTGAAAGTTACTTCCCCTCTGAACTGCTGCTTCCTCCCAGTAAAGAAGAAGCAGACTACGACGATGTGCCATCTGAAGACACAGAGACGGTCGAGGAAGCCCACGAGAAGGACGCAGCAGAGGAAGATGACCAGGAGAGGGACACAAGTCCTACGTCTGATCCCCATGTGGAGGAAGAACCTCAAAGAGAGGAGTTTGTGAAAAAGGAAGAAAATGGAGAAGAAGAGGAGGAGGAGAAAGAAAGCGAGAGCGACAGTTCAAACAACACGCCGGCTTTTGAAGAGGAGGAGGAGGCGGAGGAGGAGAAAGTGTTTAACCACATCCTCCCAGCTCGGCTTCCTAAAGAGCATGCTTACCAGGCATACATGAAGATCCAGGACATGAGTCCTGTTCTGAGTAACAGGGTGAACCTGAGAGACCTGCAGGAGAGCATCGACACCCTAATAGGAAACCTGGAACGAGAGCTAAACAAGAACAAGCTCAACGTCGGATACTGACTACTACGCAGGCACACACGCACATCCATTTGTAGACCCATAAACACAGATGAGGTTTGAGGAGAACCTACTTTACTGATCAAGGTGCTTCACAAACACCCACAGTGTTTCCACAGGAATCCTGTGGCTTGTGGTGCTGCTGTAATAAGTTACAAGGTGAGAGGAGAAGAAATGAAACAGGGCACTTCTAGAATTTCTACCTTACCCACAAACATTCCATCAATTTTTGGGGGTTTTTCATGTGTCTTACATTATGTGGTTTGTTTTGGTTTGCATTCTTTCCTGTTCTGTGTTCCATGTTGTTATTGTTGCTTTTCTTCTTATTAGAAGAACCCATTCACCCCTCAGGGGTTTAAAAGGTGCCTTAATTGTGTGAAGGTGGTGCGTCAAGAGGAAAATCCACCCTGAAAGAAAATACGTTATCTCCTGACAGCTTGATTGTACAAACTAAACAACATCTTTGAATATTTTAATTGTCGGTTCTACAATTTTGGCAACGGACTACAGACCGGTCTTAATTTCAATATCCAAAAAGTTTTGGTTTTAATGATTGAAGCAGATATTTTTTTGACTGGAGAAATAATCTAACAAAAGAAATTGAATTCACATCTGTTTCAGAGCTGCTACCTGTTACTGCCTGTTTTGATTGAGTGCTGATTAAAGCAAGCCAAGTTTTTAGGAGAAACGTGTCATTTTCTTTTATTAAAGTGGATTTCCTTTTTAAGGCAACTGAGAGCTTTTCTGTCGAGGTACAAGAATATTATACAACATTAATGCACTTATTAGGCAGGTAGCTGTGTAGATTATCATGCTTCTTAGTGTTAGAATGAATATGACTGTGATTTGAATAAAGTGAGAAAATGGGCCAGTGGAAAACTCCTCTTAAAGACAAAAAATAAACATGAATTTCTGTTGTGCAAGGGTTTTGATAAACATCTCATACTGGAGGTCATAAAAGCAACCAAATGCTAAATTTACTTATTTGATTTCTTATTGGATGGGAATTTTGACACATTTTTCTTTTAGTTTAGCATAAACGTTAGAGGCAACTAGCTTTGTAAAACAGAAAGACATTTTCTCTTTAGTCATCTTTGTGCTCATCTACAGCAAAAGATAATGTTTTTATTTGGTAAATAAATATAAGTTGCAGTAATAGAGAAATTAGCTTTTTTTTTTTTTTAGCTTAGCATGAAGATCCAAGCTAGCTAGCCCAACTTTGAAAAAGGAAAAGAAAGAAAAAAGCTTTTTCTTTATGCTTTTTAAAACAAACTAAAATGAATGTGGGATTGGTCTTCTAGTCGACAACAGAAGACCATAAGCTAAATAATTAAACAGATGATGTCAACGTAAGTTTTCCGTAGCGATATTTAGAAGGCCTCATCAGGTTAGCATCTGTTACCTTGCTGCCTAAAGCAACAAAGGAGGTTTTCATCAATCCAGGGATTCAGAGTGATCAGTATTTAACCTATATGGACATATATACATATGGATATGTATATGTATATAATTATATAAATGTATTTGGAGTATATTATTTTTACATCCTATATTTCAATGGCGTATTTAAAAAGCTTCTGATGACCTTGTAGTGTTGACGGCAGTCGTGTAAATCTCCCTTTGAGCTACCTGTACACATCTGAATGTGCTGGACTAATGGTACAACTCTAGCTGTAAAATATGACAAAATGCTATTGGTGTTGTTATTATGTTGTGTATATATTTGAGCTAATCCGTGTCTGGTGGACTGAGATGTGTTCATGACTTTTGGTGTGTTTTTTATGGTACTGAACGTTGCATGGTCAAAAGCTTTACCAACATAAGCAAGGCTCTGTCTGATCTGCCATTGTATTTCATATTTATGTGTAAAATAAGACTATTTTATAATGTATGCTTATTTGTTTGACCACTTGTTACATAGATAAAGTGATGACCGGATTGCATTTTCTTCTAAAGGACGTAGAGGCGGAGATTGATTAAGATGCACAAGATTTTTTTTTATAAATATGGTACCATAGTCAAAAAGTGACTACATTATTACTACATGATATCCTCTGGGCCCTCTTATAAATGTATTTGAATTTTAAGGTCATACTGTAATTTTTTTCATTTGAAAGAAGCTCGAACTAAAAAATGTAACTTAAGTATAAGATCAGTTGTAGTCTTGACACATCTGGAGAAAGCAAGTGAGATTGAGCAAAATCTTATGAATAGTTTAAAAAGCAGATAAGTTGTTGGCTCTATTTATTAAGTGTGACTTTGTTCATCTGCCTTATCAGAAATAATTGTCTGTTTCACCGAACAATATTTAGTCACAAGCATTTTCCAGATTTTTTTTAAGAAGTCTTGGGTTACAGAATTTAAATAGTTGTGTCAAAAATGCATAGAAATCTGCTTATTGTGACAGACTGTAATGTATTCTTTAAAACCTTATAATCATAGACCTTAATATTTAGGATAAATGCAAACAAACTGAATTTTTCTATAAGACTCAACTTTATGGAAGCGGCAAACTCAAATTAAAAAGTATGTTTTTCAGTGGATTTTTTTAATGTCATTTCTTTTAATGTCATTTGTCAGTGAACTGCTGAGGGAGTTTAATGAAATATCCTCAGCAAAGTTGCTTTTAAACTGTCTGCCTGCAAAGAGAACAGAAAAAAATGCTGAGTAGTATCATAAAACACACGGAGGATGATTAGTTATTTTCATCCATTTATTAAATATGCAGACTGTACTTTGAATCCAAGAAACATTTAAGTGATAATATGAGATCTAATAGTAAGGTCGATTACAAACAGCATGGATCCATTGGTTACAGCACATTGTTGTTATATTTGTTATTACAAATTACATTTGCCTTGTTTTGTTGCATCACATTTTAGATATAATCCTTAATTTCTGTCTCATCCTCTTTGTCCTTTAGAGAAGAAAGTGCCACACTGAACGCACCTCTAAACTGATCAGATAAGTGCTTTGTATTGAACCCGAACAACATGGTCATAATAAAGATATTATTTTACATTCATGTTTGGTTGCTGCATGTTTTCAAACTCTCTGTTTAGTTTGTATTTGCTTTCCTCAAAATGCAACTTTTATAACAAATTTAAACCTAAATTTGGGTGTAGATAAAAAGATTTAAAGTACTATAATGTATAAAATCAGTGGTTTGGTTAACTGGAAAACATACATTGGAAAATTATTTTTCAGGTTTGCATTGATTTTATGCAATGCAAACCTGTATAAAAGGTTTGCATTAAAACAAATGATAATTAGCATTTGTTTTAATGCAGTATATTTCTTTTTTATGTTTTATGCTACTACCATTTGTTTTGAAAACCAAAACACAAACGCCTGTGGATAATGACAGGAGGTTGCTATGGAGACGGGCGGCATTCAGCTCATCTGCATTTCTGGTCACTCTCATCTTTTATGTAGGTTTGGCATCAGAGGGAAACATGAAGTCCTCTAAAATTTTGAGTTTAAACTTAGAAAAAAAATATTGATGACACAATTGACCAAATCCTCACTGACTGTGGAAACTTCACTCCTGACCTCTAATATGATTGTTTAGGCCATAAAACCATAAGACAACATGGAAACTGAATATTAGGATTTATTTAGCTGTAAGCCTTAATAAAAATGAATGATTTAAATATACCAGCTTGCCATAAAGCATCTATGTTATCTATAAGTTTCCATTTTTTATTGAATTACTGGAAGAGATAAAAATTTCCAATGCTCTGTAAAACCAAACCAGTACAAGGACTGACTGGTGAGGTTTTACGGCCTCAGATCCATACAAAGCAAGTTTCGGTGGTTCTGTGTAAAACCGGAGTATAGAACCACAAAAACCAGAGTGGTAATCATTTTCCTACATTTAATTCAAGAAGTCAATCATTAGAAAAGCGTTTTAAACAAAGACACAAACACATCTACTTCTATGTCACACATCCATCTTAAAGATGTTATTTTCTTCTTTAGATTCTTTGCAGAGCTGTGGAGTTGTTGCACCCAAACCTCAGTGGATAGATTCATTGGGGAATTGCCCATGTTGGCCTGTGGGAATCTCCCAGAATGACTCTTGGCTTCAGGGACATTCCCAAGATGCAGCTGCTTTTTTAACTCGCAAGCTAAGTTAATTTATTGTAGCTAGTTTCCTACAATTGTTTCCACTATTGTAGGAAATAATATAAAATAAATGTAAAATGAATGCAAAGAACTTGGTTTCTGTCACGGTTCATGTTGAGTCGATACAAATCTCTGCTAAGCAGCATGAGAAGTCAAAGCAGCCAGAGGCCTTTCAGCACTAAATGTTTTTCAGCCGTGTTTGATGTCACTTCAGAGGGTTCCTATCATGTTTTTTATCACAGCGCTGAGCAGGTAGGAGAAAGTTTTAGGATACAGAATGTACACATATCCGTCTGCACTGCACAGCCCTGTTTAAATTCCCACATGTCCATTCTCCAGAAACACGTCCTGTCTGGAATTTATGTGAAGACAGAGCCAAAAATTCCACCGGCTGTCTCCAAGTGTATATAATCTTTCACACTAAGGAAAATGTCTTTGTCAGTTTCCAAGTTAATTTTGGGTCTTTGGAGATGGATCCAATCCAGCTGAAATATTTATTCGTGGCTTTTTAAAAATCTTTAAACATATGGAAGAGAGATGGCTGCATACAATTCCTATTTCTAAATATACGTTGTTTAAATTTGACTTGCGAAGGTTTCCTTACAAAAGCAAGAGTGAAAACAAAGGCAGACTTAATATTACAGAGTGTTTGGATAGTCAGGGTCGCCCACTTGATATCAGAGCCTCTGACGTAGTGAGCTGTACTTTCCTTCATTTCTAATTTGGGAGAGCAGAGAAATGAGCCGGCTTAGGTAAACATCCCGGACAGCCACCCACATGAGAAACAGACCTTCTCTCTTCTTCTCTCCATCCTCCTTCGCTCCCTAATCTCTGCTGACCTTTGAGTCAGGATAGTGGTTGCATGTCAGCCGACCAGCCACACAACACGCAGTCTTTGTTTGGCTTTTTTTTTTTTCCTTTTTCTCTGCTGTTAACCATGGCAACAAAATATGCAGTTTAAAAGGGATAGAACTAAAATAAGTAACTTAAAATAACTAATTTGATTATACAAAATCACTGTTTTCTTTTTTTTAAATACAAGGACAGAATTCTCTGATATGATATAATTTTATTATTTTGGTTGTACAACTGAATTTTGAGTGAACTTTAGCATTCAGACGTCTTCTGTCTTTTGTGTAAGATAAAGTTGACTTTCTAGTTTAGATAAATTCACATCACAACTCAAAGCATTTCAATGACATCAAAACCAAGTTAACTTTGTTCCTATTCTAAGTTTGGAGATCAGAAGGAATTGCAATCTGATAAGGTCAGAGGTCAGGATAACCACTACACAACATTTGTGTTTTTATACAACCCAACAACCTGGAGAAAATCTACAGCCTGCTGTGATGTGCTAAGATGGTGGTATGCAAAAAATTAAGTACATGTATATTTGTTCTGTGTATAATATTTTCTAAGTACCAAATCTTAGAATATTTCTCATTTCACTGGTAATGAAAACTTAGCCCACCCTAGGATAGGAAATTAAATACCTGGTTGCACTTAAGGGAATCTAAAACCTTGTTAGTGTCAGAGAAAACAAGGTGGTTTGAAATGAAATACAAAGCTTAAATAACTTGCTCATACCTGCGTGTCCCAGAATCCCTCACACAATGGCTTTCTTTGGCTGAGGAATGCAAATGTGATACATTAGTGTGGCTTTCCTGAAATATTTTATTGGAACATATTTCCAATGCTACTGGCATGGCTACTATATTTTAAGTGAACTGCAACTAACTTAAATTCGACTACATGTTCTACTCAGCAGGAAGATCTTTTTTTGTAGTGATATGAATTTTATGATAGAATCATGTTTCAAAACTGTCAATTCAAAATAAGAGCTTTAACTGTAGAAACAGTGTTTTTATGTTTGGAAGAATATTAAGTGACTGTTAAAATGTAAACATTGAATAGAGTGCCACTCATTCACCTGACTTACTTTTATGTGGAAGAGATCCAGTTTCTCCCGCACTGCAACTACAAAATTGTGTTTTTCTACACTGGCAGAATATCAACAACGTTTTGCATACATTTGTCATGGAAATGGCTACTGATGCTATCTAGTATAAGATAAAAAACGTATAAATGATCTTTTTTCACTTGCATTTAAGTGTTTCGAACACATAAAAATCTAAAACAGTTAAAACACAACTGGCTTGGTATGGTTCACAGAGACAAACCAGTTTTTGCCTGTTCATCCCAACATCCATTTCTTATTCCCTGAGATGCTTAAACGTTGTGACCCTGAGGACACATTCCTTACATCAGTACCCGTCAATAGTAGAGCTATTAAACACAATGTACCAAAGTCCCAGGATTTCTGGTGTGTTTTTTGGGGGTCTTTTGTTCCCCCCGCGGTCCTGCCCCTGTACTTGGCAGCTCATCTGAAGGCCTGGGGGCAGATCTCTTGACGCAGCGCTGACAGATCCGGCTGTTCTGAACCGCAGCGATGATGAGAGTACAGAACAGATGAAAAATTGAAAGGGAGATGAAGAGAGAGTGAGAAAAAAGAGAAGTGAAAGTGGAGGATGGAGGGAAGGAGAACACAGGAGCGGTGCCTCAGATCTTCAGGGGCCAAAAGCCTCACATAACGTAGGCCCTCTCCTCTGTCCTACCAGCCTCTTCCCCGCTTCACCTCCATTGCTCTGTCACTCAGGACTAGACCATTTCATTTTAATAAGGCTAATCCCTCCTAAAGGTAAGCTGCTCATCACCTCTCACCCTCCCACCCCTCCAGAAAAGAGCATTCTCCCTTTGAGCTTGAGGACAGGAGGGTTTGCTCTGCTTGATAGGAAGGAAGAATGTGAAAGGTGAGACAGAAAAGAGGCCTTGACAGCAGCTGTGCTCAGATTTAATGAGATGATTCGGGCCTGACTGGTTTGATAAACTTGCAGGTGGCGCACTGTTAGTCAAAGTTCTTCCTCTGGGCTCCAACATTGAGCTGATATGAAGCGCAGAGAGGATGGAAAGTTATGTGGAGGAAGTGTAGTGAGCCAGCTGGTATTTTAGTTTATAATATTGCCTTCCTGCTGTCAGCAGAGCACTCTCCGGCTGTCAACAGAGAAACTTTGGCTGTGTAGCCACCAGCGACTCTGTCCTCTGTAGGAACAGGTAGATAGTTTGAAAAGAAAAATATAAATAGTTGAAAAAATAGAATGTGAATGACTCAGTTTACTGAAACATTTATATCTTTCAGAAACAAAAACTTGGACCAATAGAGTTCTTTCAAAAACACCTTAATGAAGGACTCTGGCCCTGTCCCCATTAAACATGATATTTTATAAAAGCGAGAGCTTCTTATCCAAAATTGTGGCCATAAAGCTTTAAAGTTAGTTTTGAAAGTAGAGAAATTTGTTTGTTGTTGTGATCCAAATATCTGAATAACATTCAAAACACTGACATAAAGTCTTGCTTTGCACATGTTCACTCTGGCTGTGAGAACTGCAAAGTAAATATGCAATCCCCTAGATTTGGAAAACATTTGCTCAGAATAAATATTACATTGTATATGGAAACGGTTTTGAAATAGTTGATTATAATCTTACAGCACAAAAACATGGGAGTTTAAAAATGCAGACTTCTGAACAATAACATCTCTTTCTGCTTCTGTTTGTTCAGATTGTTTCCTCTATTTCCTAATGAACACCTTCAGCACTGTTCCTCTGCTCTAGTTTTGTGAGACCTCATTCTTCTTGTTTATGTTATTTTTTTTCCCCACAATAGTCTCAGTATGCGTTAACTTTCAGAAGACCTTGACAGGAAATGATAGACAAAAGCACAACTTTGCAAGACCTTGACAAAGACTGAAGAACTACTTATGAAGACCAGATGAAGATCGTTTTTATACATCCTGAGATGTATAAAAACGATGAACTGTTGCTGTTTAGAAGTGTTACATGTCACCAAAGAGAAGACTACAAACTGCTGAGAGCTTTAAATTAGAAAATGAAAAGGAGTCAAGGGGGTAACATTCCACAGCAGTGTCCTGGCCACCTGATCTCTTATGAGGTCAAGGGTCAAATAATGAAACCTACCACCTACCTCACAGAGGCTCCAAGGAGAAACAGCTTGCTGCTTTACAGCAATATATCAAAAGACTGATGAAATAAGTATAGATCGTTGTAGCAACCAAGGTTTGCTCAGAGGAATGTCTCTTAATACATCTAAAAAGAAAGAGAAACACAACCAAGCAGTTCCGTAATCAATTTGTAAGATTATTTTTTTGTTTTTGTAATGCATCAACTCCCTTGTACTGCCCTCTCTCTGCAGCTGGGCTCCAGCTTGGATGAGCATGTGTTGAATGTGCATGGTGCCCCCATGTTGGGAGATTTGTGGAAATGGACCTTCACAAAAAAAGAAGGAAAAAAAAAAAAAACACCCCACCTAACACCCGTCCCAGCAGGAGCTGCTGAGAGGCCAGCCAGAACAATACCAAGGCAATGGCTTAATTCGCCAAGCCAGATTTACAGCTCCTCCTACACAGCACCTGCTTGCTTTGTTTCCCAGGATCTCACTTGGAAACTTTGAAGAACCGGCGATAAAAATTGGACCCCAGGCAATCCATTCTGTATTGACAGCCCCTTTAGTTACAGATCTCTTTTTTATGTTTGGGAAATCTCTTGGACGTAGATGAAGAAGTCAACTAAGGAAAATCTGACATCATGAATGCCCCCCTCACGCCAGTGGGAGCCGTTGTGTTTATTGCTGCGCTGCCGACCATTGTCCCAAACATTAAAGAGGCGGCCAGCCCAACAGCTTCTCTACACATCTCTGCACAAACGGTGTTGCTGCAAAAAAAAAAAGGCGCAGGCTGTTACATAAGATTCAGAGCATCAGCCATAAAAACAATAACTAGCCAGTGAGTGTTGGATTGCAGGCGGCGCATTCCTGAGCTGGCAAACAGAGAAAGTGAGAGGCGCTCTGAAACAGATTTCCCAGAGAGTTTTGAAGAGGAGACGACTGGAGAGCAGAGGCCCCTTTTGTCACCGGGACCTCGTTGGAGCCTCAGGGGCCATATGGACGCCTGTCTCTGTGCACCCTCACATCAGCCCATTCTTCACCCTCCTCCTCTCTCCGTGACAGGGCCGTCCACGTGAATGAGTCATGGGCAGAGTGAAGCAGAGCCCGGCTCTCCGCAGAGCCGTTTCCCTCTCTGCCACCCCCGCTTCCCCAGAGTCTGTGCTTGTGCCGCTCATTGATTCTGTCAACCCTTATGCTCTCCTTCTCCTTTTGAGCGATCGTGAACAGTGTGAAAACTTGCCAATAGACAGCTGCCCCTACATTATGCAGAATTTGACCTGACCCCCCCCCCCCCCCCCCCCCCGCCTTCTCTGCAGTTTCTTTTCTGACAGGACACCGGCTGTCATTTTGGGACTAAAGGTTTGCTGCTTAGTTTTTTTTTTGATCAACATGAAAAAGAAGAAAAACTGATGGAAACAGAAAACAGACTCACTGCATCTAACTTCTCAGTAATGCCCAACATCACAGAAGTAGATCAAATGTAATTTACCTTTGAGAAAAGTCATAGCTGCTGCGATAAATCACCTGCCTCTCTGGTTGTTTAGAGATGATGTACTTGATACAAATAGGCTCAAAATTACTCATACCTCTGGCAGAATTAGATTTAAAGCCAACATATATTTTTATGATAGAAAATGACAATCACCCCCCTGATGAGAGGCACCTCAAGAGAAATAATGTCTGTTTTTATGTATAGATAAACATAAAACAGAGTATTAGAGCCACAGTAAGAAAATAAAGAAATAAAATACAATTACGACAATAAACTCGTATGAGAATGAAATCATAATATTATGGGAATAAAGTGGTAATAATGCAAGAATAAAGTCATAATCTTACCAGACTAAAGGTATAATGTTATGACTTTATTATATTAATATTTCAAATCACTTTACAAGTACCAAATCACACAAAATATAAAATCTGATCAATTCTACACGGTCCAGTCACATAGACATATTTAAATTGAGTTACATTCCAATTAAATCCTGGTAACAATGAAATGCGGACAAATACATTTTATAAAGTGAGTTATATTCTGAGTTTAACAGGGAGTCTATCAAGAAAAGATCAAACTGGAAAGATTTCACCTCTTAATTTTAGAAATCATGCAGTAGCATTTTGGAGAAGCTGGAGGGTTTTTACTGAATAATCTGTGTTTCCTCTTAACAAAGAATTAGTGGAGACTGGCCTCAAAGTAACAAATGCATGGAATAACGTTTCTGCGTCACTCTGGAACAGGATGTTTCCAACTTTCAGAGTATTTTTCCAACTTTCAGAGTATTCTGAAAGTTGGAAGAAATGGCTTAGAAAATTTATATTAAAAATTAAATTTATTAAAGAACAGAAAAACTACACTTTAATGTTTAATTAGAAAAAACCTTAACATTGTAAAGGAATCTCCAATTAAAAATAGTTCTTGAAGTTAGCTTCTAAACCAATAAACAGAGGTTTTTTTAAAGCTCATATGACACAAAGGCATCACAGTTTGTAATAAATATGAGACATAAAGCTAACCAGAGGAAACAGTTTTACATCTGAATAAAACATAGATGTCATAAAAAAAAAGTTATGGTTATTTACAAAAACTATTTCGAAAACAACAATAAAAATGCAAACTTTGACATTTAAGAGTAAGAGACAAAATCTCTATACAAACAATATCAAAACTGGACAAAAATCAGACAATAAACCAACAAGCCTCTGCTTCGTATATAAAAATATTTGTGTAAGTATTCATGAATGTGGGTGATTTTAGGTATTCTACCTCTCCGACTCTACAGCAATGGGCCACAAGCCCATGTCCTGTAAGAGTTCTTCCTCTAGTATCAGGTCATCGCTGTACTCCGTTAAGTCCAGACGGTGAATTTCCTTTGGGGGCGTTTCTGGTTTTTCAGGTTCCTGGAGACAAAGGAAGATTTGAAATACAGTCAATCAGGTTTATTTCTATAGCATATTTCAGCAACTAGGCAGTTGCTTTACATTAAGATGTAACCAGGTGACTCTGAACCCATTCAAACACTGAATAAATGCTTAGAACAGATAAATGTGTCGATGTGCCACAACTTCCTCCAACTGAACAGAAACAAAACCGAAGTTATTATCATTGGACCTAAGAGGAACGACTTAGAATCAACACACTGCTTCAGTTATTACAGCTGGAAACCAGTGATCAGGAATGAAATCTGGGTGTAGTGAAGGACTCTGACCTGAACATTCAGAGGCACATAAAGACAGTTACAAAGTTGGCCTTCTATCCCCTGAAGAATAAAATTTGATGGATTGATTGATTCACATCTCCCAAAACAAACCAGAGATTCCAGTCAGACAAACTGCAGTATGTTTAAGGAGTACCAAGTGTGGCTGGGTGTGAATTCACCCTTAAATATCAATTTTCTGCAGAACTTTTATGCTAATCATCAAATATAATTTGGGTCCTTAGATATTGTTTTGCTAGTAGAAAACCAAACTATTCTACTAGTATGTTTCCTCCCTTCCTCTCCAAATATGCACATAATGATTAAAAAAAACATCTCAAGAAGCAATACATATGGAGGTGAACTTGCAGCTCTCCTTTGGTAGAGAAACAAACATTACCTGCCTTCATACTGCAGCTGCTATCCAGCCCGAGATGGAAACACTTATCCCTTAATAGATTTAGCCTATATAGTTAGCAAAGAGCTTGCCAGACACTGCCTGGTAATACATACACTATCCTCTGTGGCCAGTATCAAATAACATGAAGAATGAATTAAACATGAGGCTAGGAAAAAAGAAGAGACACTGATAAAAATGCAGACACACAAAGAGGGCCAGGCTGCTGCCTCCTTTTCCAGAGTGTACTGACAAATGTTTTATTTGACTTAAATACATTTAAATGTTGCTCAAAAATGTTGTTGGAGAGCAGCTTGGATCTTAGATAACTGTACAATATGCTTTTTCAGACAGCTAAACATATAAACTTGTTAGCAGCTTCACTTGAACAGATTTTTTTCTGCATCTTCTCTATCTACCTTCTTAGTTCAGATTTCTGCACAAATGACTAAAACTGTTCAAGACATAAAACATGTCTTACCTTTTTCAGTTTCGTCTTGTGTTCCTCCTCCTCCTTTTTATGTTTAGTCCAGAATTCTTCCCTCTTTAAGTAGTCCTTCAAACTCTCTGCTTCAAGATCAAAGTATTTCTTCATGCTTAAACTCTGCAAATAACACACAAAAAAAATCAGATTTATTTGTGACCACTAACTGCTGTGCATTTTACTGGGATTTTATGTGACAGACCAACACAAATTGCAGCACAATTTTGAAGTTAAAGAAAAAGGACAAAATAATCCTGCCACACCCATGTTTCATGCTACTGTTTCGTGTTACTTTTCTTCCACAGGTTCTTTTTAAATGTAGGTCAAAGCGTTTAAGTCAGGTCTCCAACCACAGGTTCTAATTTGACATTTCTGCTGTGTTCCCAGTATAACTTGTGTCAAACATGCCTGTTAGCTTAGGTTTTGGGAAGTTTAGAATTATGCCATCCTCTTGTGGAGAATTGAACTGTACTGTAAATTGTTCAAAGCTTAGAATATTGCTTTATAACCTAAACCTACACTAAACTTCTTCAGAACTTTATTCCTTAGCTGTCTGCTGTGTTCCTTGATCCTTTATGATGCTGTTTGGTCACTAATGTTCTCTGACACGCCTCAGATCTTCACAGAGCAGCTGTATTTATGAGATTAAACCACACACAGGTGGACTCTATTTCCTAATTAGAGGACTGCTGAAGCAATTGGTTGCACTTGAGTTTAATTATTGATATCAGAGTAGAAGGGGCTGAGTACATGAGAATTTTGTTCTTCACACAACATTTTCCTTCAACTTCAAAATCATGTGCTATTGTTCATAGGGTCCTGTCAAAAAAGACAATAAAACACAAAGGTTTTGTGTTTGTAAAAGTGCAAACTGTAAAAAACGTCAAATGGAAATTAATATTTTTGCATGGTTATGGTTAGGGTTAGGTAAACAATTAAAGGCTGAAATTAGAACATGTCATGAGAAAGGTTTCTCAGACTTATTATTATAAATGTTTTTGAACAAACAAACCAGTCTAGCTCTCACCTCATGCCTGGAAGGAAGATAGAGGGCCTTTGGTATTTCAAAAATACGAAGAACCCCAAGATCATCTGCAACAGCCAGGAAGTGCTGCTTGGCTGGAGGCAGAGAACAATTTAAATAAGCAGCCTGCTGACTCACTGAACACAGAGCTAAACTTTGAGAAAATAAACAAAACATGTAGAGGTGTAATGTGACAACAGCAATGAAAAATATATTTAAATAGTCAATTTGAAAAAGTACATGTCAACACAGGTAGGAGCTTGGGAGTGACATTCCCAGTTGTTGTGAATGGTAGTTGAGGAACACACAAATTAGCTTTCATTTGATCATTTCTGTCATTCATGCCATCAATAATGCCATGGTACCCTCTGCTTACAACCTTCCCCTTTCTCTCTGTTATCCATACAGCTTCTCCCCATCAGCAGAGTCTGTTATGAATGCCCAAGCATGCACACAAGCATGATTGCCAGCTATGAGGCCCTCCTCCTGGTTCTGATTGGTTGTTTTTGAATGGGAGCGGTGCATTTCTTCAGACAGCAACAGTAGCACAGGGAGGAGGTGGACAAGCTTAATTGTTTCTGAGATTATCTGCCTCATATTATACTGTCACAACATCATGTTAGTTTTAACAAATATGTAAAAACAAACATATATATTTTTTAAGAAAAGTTACATATACAAGTTTTAATGTAACCGGAAGCGCGTGTGTTTTCTCACCCGTGAAACTGCAGGCTTTCATGCAGGTAATCTTGCTTTTGCTGATATGAGGGTGGAGCTGTAGTGGTTCACTGCTGTTTTTTAGCAGGTCCCATATCTCAACACTGCCATCTGTTTTTCCAATGAAGAAAACAGCCGGTCGGGACAGCGACCAGCATCCCACAGTGCACTCCTGCTCAAAGTATTGCGATGCAACCAGTGGGCCGTCCTGCATGCAGCAGTTTCAGGGAAAAAGTGAATGCAACTTTATACATTTTAACAGCAAATCTAAAGTTATTTTTTGGTAACTTGGTCAGTTATCTGTATGCTCCAAAATCCCTCTGTCAAATGCCTAAATGATGTTTAGTTGTTTAGAGTAAAATGGGGAAACAAATTACTGTAGATACAACAAATTACTGTAGATATGCAACATACAGTAAGGAAAAGCAAATTATAAATATCAAAGCCAAATATTGTTTTATAGCTTAACTGTGCTTAACTGGTGTCAGAGCAAAACTGGCATATGCTCACCACATTCTGCAGATTATAATCTCAATAAAACACACAAAGAACTGTTCTTCTAATGTGACAAAATTTGTAAATTTTCAAGAGGTGTGAATCCTTCTGCAAAGGACTATATATTAAATCAAAATTTAATATATTATATTAAATAATATGACCAATATAACCTCGTATGGTGTATGTATTTACTCTGGGCACATAATTTATGCTCAGTGGACTTGTTTTTAGTGTAGTTACCATGACTCCCTCTTTCCAAATGGCAAAGTTCCAGCCTCCTGTTGACAAAAGAATGTCTTTGAAGAATGGAGATCGCTGCACTGTGTTCACCAGCCAATGATGGCTGTTGAAACACGCGAAGGGTTTGGAACCTGGGAGCGCAGCAGCACATTATGAGAAAAGGCATGTTTTACTTGGCAGAATACTGATTGTGATTTCCAGTCTCAGTCACAATAAATGATGAAGACAAGTCACACTTCTGTAATCCTATACATTTCCTGAGGGTAATTAAATTTAGCATGGCTGCCAAAGGATAAGAATGATTTAAAAGGGATATACAGTAGGTGTCAGATTTATTGTTATAAAACTGAAAAACAAAAGTTTAATAGTTCAGTTTATTGTGATGAATGTCTTGGTTTGATAAGAAAGTGCTTACACATGGTAAAGAATATATTGTTTAGGCCCCTTTTAAACAACCTAGAAATATGGCAGCACTCACTGTGCGGGCGCCCAGAGTCGTCGCTTTCCAGTTTCCAGTCAGAGTAAATGATCTCTCCATTCTGGCAGTGAAAACATGACAGCTTATTCATCAGAGAATAAACCTACACACACCTCATAGTTTCTTAACCATTCAAAGCCAATGTTCTGTCATGATCTTAGCTTTAAAAAAAACTTCAGCAATTTTACAAAACATTGTAACGTAAACTGAAGTGAGTTTGGGAAAAAAAGACTTGTAGAAAAAAAAACCCTGAAAAAATACTGTTGTGGATTTGGTTTTTGAAGTTTTGACATTTTGAAGTTTTACCTCTGTCCCAACAAAAAACTTGGTATTGATGTTGTCCATCTCCTTCAGTTTTTCAGATGCAGGTATCTTGAGTTGGCTGTAGTCAAGAAGGGCCTCTGTCCCCTTTATTTCTTTGTCTCTTTCTGAGTGGGAAAACAAGGTTAAAGTGTTAATCACTATTCTACCAACTAAGAGAGAGATGGCTTAGCTCCTTACAAAAACACAGAAAAAAGAGGAACAGTTTGAGTCAGTGGTGTATGCTTAATGTAAGGAAATAACAAAGATCGGATTGATGCCGTCTGCATTGTACTCTCACCATTAACAACATGATGGGAGGACAAAAGGTGGAAGATAAGGAGAGGTGTATCTGGTGAGTGGGGTGGGAAAAGAATAAGAGGAATGAAGAAAAAAGCTGGGAAAGAGGGTTCTCTAAAAAAAGGGACTTGCTAGGGAAGCATACAACCAAATGTGTGTCATTAAGGAAAAAAGTTATTAAAAGCAGCCTTTCCCCCATTCATTTTAATCATCATAATGAGAGTAAAAATAACTAACTTTGAGTAACTTTTTAAAACCACTATTTGGCCAAAGCATTGAGATTTTTGATGACCTTACTGGTCAGAAATGTCAGAGTCGTTCAAGCCAGAAAATCTGCTTTTTTTGCTCAGCAGCTGATTTCCTGGTGCATTTCTATTGCACATTTTCAGAATTCACTTCTCCATTTAAAAATGTGTGAAGAAAACAGTAAGACTATGTTGCACTGCGGCAGAAATTGATTCAGTGCTGCCCAAGGACATGGCTGTTTAATAGTTACACAGTGACCGTGAAGCCTGCTGACAATAACGTGGCGTGTAAAAGTATATCTGTTGTGCTACAAATGACTGTTAAATGGCTCCACTTTTAGAAATAGCAGTGAATACCGGAGTCAACACAAAGACATACCTTGTCAGTAAGATAGGCAAACTCCTTAAGCTGAACCAAAATATTCATCATATTCATTAAAATCTTAATTGGTGAGTGCTTGGGTTAAGTGAAAAAAAGATGACCTTGCAGCAAATTAACCAGCCAGCTACCAAAGTGGTGTTTATAGAGCCGGACCTTCGTCCAGACAAAGACAGGTCTCTTCTTGACCAGCATGGACACATTCAACCTTCCTCAAGCTTTCTGAGCAAGATATTACAAAGAGCTGACAGTGAGCAAGGCCAGTGCTTTGCTACCAGAAATTAGTTTATTTTGGAAAAAAGACTCTTACTAGAGTGGTGGGAAACTCAAGGAAGACAGCCTCACCGTGCTCATCAATGAAATCAGCTTTCCAAACCAAAACAAAACAAAATCTTTGTTAATGGGAAAATATTATGTATTTTCCAGGCACATAGTGTCATTTTATAGCACAATCAAGTAACTATGTTTGGCTGGTATAAAATTCTATGTATATCAAATACCACCTAAAAGAAGTTTCACTTCATAATTTAAAGCCTGGAAATTGGGTCTCTGTCTCTTTAAGAACTCCTGATTTTTCCAAAGCTCCGCCTTCAGGGAGTCATCACAACATGGCTCCTCTATTCATCCTTAAACAATGTTTTGACCAGCGCTGCTCTGAGAAGTAGCTCGTATAATGAGCTCTGCGGATGCACAGCAGGTAAACAGCAGGTGTTTGCTAATTACTGATGGCTAGTCTGAAGGAGCTAAGTGAGAAAGTGGCAGGGGAGGGATACTCTATAATGCTGAAGCCTAGACGTTTGAAAATTGTAGGACCATGGAGGAGCAGCACCTCGAAGGTGTCGCTAAGTCCAACCAGGAATTTTGAATAACTAAATGGTTGCCATAGGAGATTAAAGGATTTCTTAAAAATGCATAAAAAAAATCAAAGCAACACTCCAGTTATGTTTTTGATGAGGGAAAAACATTATAACATATCATAAAGGTCAAAAAAGTTAATTTTACACAATACTGCCCCTTCAAATAAATGTTAAATTTCTATGGCAAAAGTATTAAAATTAATACAAAAATGAAATATCTCTTCTTTGGCCGTACCTGTAGTAGTGATGAAATTTTCAAAGCTGAACTTCATAGGAACATATTCTCCTTTGGTATCAATCTTTGACAGTGAAACCTGACAAATGACACAAGATAAAAGATCCTTGATTCTGCATCATTCTATTACCTTTCGTATTTCAATTCCTTATGGAATATAATGCATATTAAAATTAGCTTAGGTTCTACACATCACAAATTCCCAAAGCTAAATTACTCTGAACATTGGTTTCCAAGTCCTGTCCAGATGTTTGAAAGTTTCAGGAACGCTACAGGTCGTCATCGGGGTCTTATGGTCGACAGTCGGCGTGCTCTCTGTAGGTGTGTTCGAAAACTCAGCTGGAAGTCTCACGTCCCAAAAACGAAGAGTGCTATGGAGCAAAATGAGGCAAAAAGGTCAAACCTGGAAACGGACGAAAACTTAAAATCAGAAGTTCAAATTCAAACACACACATCGAGGTGGTTACTTGAGTTCCTTTAAATCTAACTTTCAAACTTTTTGTGTTTTTCAAAAAATGGACAATGTTTTATTCCTCAGGCCTACCAGTCAGGGGAGCAGGTGATGATCTGAATCGAGACTTTCTGCTTGTTCTCCACTGGTAAGCCCATCATAGTAACCTTATCAGAGAAAAAGTTACAAAATCAATGCCAAAATGTAAGCTTTGTACAAACTAAATAAAATGCCAATCGTAATTATCAGAATTTCATTTGTAAAAAAAAATTAGAAAAATCATGCATTCTTTTCCTCCTATTTCACAATTATGCTTTCTGTTTGTCTAAAACAAACAGAAAGCGAGACAGATGTGTTTGACCATGTGAAAAAGTTACTATTTTGTACAGCAAAGTAGGATGTTAATCTTTCCCCTGAGGGAACTTTGATGCTTACATTTTTCATCCATCTTGATGAATACACGACGTGAAAATGATTTATGACGATCCTCTATAGAGGTGAGGAGTAGGCGCCAACAGGAAAAAAGAAACTGCAAGGCGCATGCCAACACTTTAATAAACGTTCCTTTTTGTCATCTTGGTAGTAAGCGGTATATCCCAGAATTGACTTTGAGGATCAGTCTATATCTTCTCCGTAAATCTCTACATGCACTTACAAAAACAATGACTCTTTAGAGTTTACATTTGGTCTATTATTTACATGAAATATAATGCTATATTCACACAAAAAGAACACCCTTTTCATCAAGAGGACATTTTCTACTTATTAGCCTTACTCTAGTTTAGAACATGTCTTTATTTCAAAGTTGCCTCTAATTCTTCAACGTTGAACTTTTCTGTACCTCGAATGTTGGCGGCAGCCACTGCACGTCAGTAACCGGGGCTTTGTGGCTGCTCTCTAAGGCTGACACCGCACAGAATCGCACAATAGGAATATTCTCTCTGCTGTCGTTGAGGTCCTGGAGAGACAGCAAACACAAAAAGACACTGTACAGTAAAATCTGACAAATCAATCAAATCAGGCAGATTCTACTCAGCACAAAAGCCATTCAAAATGCTTCAGCAGGATATCAAAATACACAAAAGTCCAAAGAATTCAAATTTAATCCAAATACTTGAATGGGATTTTTTTGCTATGATATCAATATGTATGCATGGGGAAAAAAAACATTCCACATGCAGCCTTCATAAAAAGAAACAAGTTAAACCAAAGTGATTTATCTGGAAGGCCGTTGGCAGATATACAGTATGTACATGTTCCATAGATCCCAACATCCAAATTAAGTCCTTTTAACCAGCACAACTGCTATTGTTTACTCTGCAAACAGCAGAGAGAAAAGTGATCTGATTTAGCAGAACGTTATCTTGCATAAGGGGACAAACCACGGTGGTAGATGGGGAGTTGTGTAACAGCTGGCACTATGCTGTGTTGACTCAAGAGAATTAAGAGCAAACAAAGATAGAGAAAGGGAGAAGGATGTTAGGGGAGGAGTAAAGGAGAATAAAGCAGAGAGGAGAGGGATGGAGGCAGCTGTTCCACTGTAGAGACCATAAAAACACACAAAGTAAATGTGGGGACCTAGTACATGTATCTGTTTAAATACAGCAGCATCAGTGCAGTTAGCCAAAACTCACTAAGTCGGACACAATTCCAGCTACGATGAAAAGTTTGTGGATTGTTAAATGCAAAGTCTGCTCCAAGTCAGCCAATTGAAAAGCACTGCTATCAGTTACTAAGAAAATGTATATAAATGGATTAAGCTTTAGAAAAGTGGAAATAAAAAAGTTTAAAAATGTAACGCAATATTCTGGCATTTGGCAAAGTCCATATATATTTGTACTTACAAACTTGTCCGAATTTATTGATTCCCTTCTACTGCCGGGTTGTGTTGCCTGTATGAAGGTGACATGAGCAGAGATGTCCCACAACAAAACCTGAAACACGAGTTAACGAACAAAATCAGTCAGTAGAGGGCAACAGCTGAGCGTGGAACATAACACTTAAATGAGAGTAGTATTTTATAGTGGGCTAAAGAGCAGACCTGTGTGAAGAAAGAAATCATTTTGAACTTTTCAGAGTATAAGAAACAGGAAAGGTGGTACCGTAAAAAAAAAAAAAATCACCTGGCCATTTAAACAGCCCCCAACAATAATATTTGGATTGGAGGGGGAGAACTGGAATGCAAGAATGTCGTCTGGGCATTCAAGGAGAAACTGTAAAAAATAATAATAAAAAGAGAAAAACAAAAAGATAATGTACTACAGACAAAACATAAACACTGCATTTCACAGAAACCTATGTACAGTATATTGCAAAAGTATTCATATACTTTGAATTTCTCCACATTCTGTCACATTACAGTTTAAAAGGTCAATGTACTTCACTATATGCCCATGGTATCGACGTAGGAGCTGCAGAGATTTAAAGCTCAGATGAGAGAATGTGTTAACAGGAATTCACAAGTATGGCCTTTATGGAAGAGGAGCCTGAAAATAGCCAGACAACAGAAGTCCTGTACGCAATTTGCCACATTCCAAGTACGGAATGTAGCAAACCTTCTGGTTGTCTGGTCAGATGAGATAAAAATTATATTTTTTGGAATATTTTTCTTCATGAGGGACAGGGAATGTGGTCAGAGTCTACGGGAGGATTGATTAAGCTAAACACGGCGCAATCCTGGAAGAGAGGCTGCAAAAGTCTTAAGACTTACCACCAGAGCTACAACTGAACAGCTGAAATAATAGCAAATTCATGTATTAGAATGGAAAAGTCCAGACCAGAATCTAATTGGGAACCTGTGGCAAGGTTGGAAAATAAATCATTCAGTCTTTTTGAACTTGAGCAGTTTTCTAAAGAATATGCAACAGTTCTAGGCTCCTGATGTGAAAAGCTGCAAGAACGATAAAGGAGTATGAATACTTTAGCCAGGAAGATTCAGATATCATGTGAGTTTTAATTCACTGCAGTCTTCCATCTTGTCTGTTAATGCAAGGTTTGTCTTACAATACAACAATCCATTAGCATCAACTGCATTTCATCAGATATGGGTATAAAGTTCCACACACCCCCACTTTAGCCAATGAAGTAATGGGTGACTCAAGCTCCAGAGAAGATTTACATCACACAGAAGTGGTATTACATTACTTTAGCTGCTCAGATTTATTGACTGGGAGCCTATGGTCAAATCAATAGGTGCTCTCAAATTTTCCTACAGCAAACAATAGTCCTGAATGACAAAGTGCAATTCATTCCAGCTGTTTCTCCTAAAAGCTTTTCTCCAAGAGATGTGCAAGAGATTTCTTTACTTGTGTGTTGGAGGGTTTTCTTGTTTGCTTATCACACCTGGGGACTGGAGGGGTTGGAGAAGCTGTAGAAGACAATGAGAGGAGGACTGGAGACTGCCTCTGCAAGCTCCTCGTGTCTTTTTGTCATGGCCACAGCAATTACACCTGCAGCATACACACACGCACACACACAAAACCCCCACAAATAATTACCGTATGTTTTCAACCATCAACATAATTAAAGCATCTTTGCATTACTTTTCTGTTCTTGATGGGAAGGTAAAAGCTTAATTGCTTTAAAATGTTGCACTTTACCATATATTGTAGGGTGCCAGTTGAGGCAACTAATTGTTTTGCTTTTAGCGAACTTCTGATCTGTGAAGACCTGATGGAGCACCAGAGTATCGGACACCTGCCCTGACCAGTCACAAGCTTCAAGCCCCGTCGCCAGAGCCTTCCAGTCATCCAGAAATACGTTTATGATCTCTTCCTGCTGCAGGGCAAACAACATCCTAAAACCAAAAAGCAATACAACTGACTGTGCTAATAGGCAATCTTATCCAATGTCACTGTAATGGGTGGGAGTTTTATATTTTCTCAAATCTAGTTGGTTGAGTCTGATTGGATGGGAAAACTGCCAATCAAAACCATTTATTTTTTACCTGGGAATCTGTGCTTTACAAAAATTCATCAGGCTCTGTTCTTTAAGAATCGTTTCTTTTTCCTCAGTGCTGAACTCTCTTGGTTCATACTGTGTGAAGGTGTCCTTTGGAACCATCCTGCAAAGCAAAACAATGTTGATAGGGAATATATACGTTGTTGGTCCAGGTAGACATCTTTCAATCTGTTTCCGACTCAAAGGCCAGAACCTTTCAGTCTTTTTGTGCTGATTAAATCTGTTTAAAGCCCAAAGGTTCATCATGTTATACCTCATTGTCTGGCAACTGTTGGTCTGTATCATGGGAACAGCCTGCACTCCACAATCAGTCAGCAGTTTCTTGATCTTGAATTTACTGTCTTCATAAGAAGTACACTCCAAGTGGCCATCCTTTGACTCTGCACAGTCGCGGTCTGAAAAACAGACCTTCGATTGAACTGCCCGGTCCACTCTTAATTTGAGCCTCAGCTGATGAGGACAAGAAGACAAAATCAATAGAATAGCAGCAAATGTATTTTATTTAACTTTACTCTGCATATGTGTTTTTTAATATTGTGATATGCCTTTTCTCTCGTCTCCTTGATAGGTTCTTCTATTTCCTTCTCGCTACCAAGAGAAATCCAAAATTGTGGTCTTTTGTCAGCCATAAGCAGCTCTTCACCCTCTGGGGACTGGATGACAGAGACAGAATAAGACTGGGTTATGGAGTTGAAAATAAATGTTTTATAAAATCCATTAACTCGTACTGTAGTAGCAGATTTTGAGTGACAAAGTTTTGGAAACTAAAGTTGAAGCTCTTAAGAGTTTTATGCTAAATTACATAATGCACCAAACATACAGTATATCGCATATGAAATATTTTTGTTATAGAATGGCAAACTGAACATGTTTTGTGAAAGTAATGAACATAAAAAAAACTGCATGCTCACTTTCAGTATTCGATCTTTGCTTTCTGGTGTCAGAACCAAGTAGAAGAACTGGCCGTAAGTGAGGTTTGAATCAAAAACCAACAACATCTCTTCCTCTGGGTATGCCTGTTCAGAACAATGACACCGAGTTCACACTAAGACATGCAAAGACATCAATGAAATGTAGGAGTTAGATTCTAAACATGGAAAAGATAATCACGCCTGATGAGACCTCATCAGCCCCTGAGGAGGCGCTAACATCTAATAAGAGTAATGTGCTAGAAGGGATTCTGGCAAAATATGAGTAAACTTCAACCATCTCCGTTGCTCACACAATCCTTGTTTTATGATCCATGTATCGTCATAGCAGCTCCGTTTTTTTGTTTATTTGTCTGAATGACTCTTACAAGCACTGTTTGTTTCACTGGGCTGAAATCAGAAACTGCAGCTCTTCTCTTCATGTCGTCTATGATGTCGTCTTTCTTGAGCAGTTTGAAAGGGCTCTTCTCTGTGACGTCTTCATCAATACGGCAGTTGAAGAGCTCCTGAGTGGCCGATGTCAGGACCAGGGGGAAGATATCCTCAGGGTAACCTGGAGGAGAAAATTCAGAATCCTTTTTTAAATCTCATTCTCTTGAAAGTTTGTTGTTGTTCACAAACCTGTAAGACAATTGAAAACAATCCAAGTGAGAGGAATAAAACTAAATCGATGTACAAAAAGAATATAAAGATTTTCTTTCACCTTAAAGCGTATAAACTGAGCATATCTAAAATTCTGATTTTTGTGCCTTATTTTTTGTATAGTGAACTTGATATTGAAAACACACATTCATATGATCTCTTGGTTCAGATTACATGAAATGAGTTAAATTGGAATTACAATGTAGAGGGCTTGAGTTTCCTTTTTCTTTTTCTTGAGCATTTACCAAAAGTTGTGTTCTGTGGAAACAATGTACAGAATGGTGTGAGCCTAGCCTACACACTTTTCCAAAATGAGCCATTGTCTGGAGAAAGAGAGAACGATTCCCTGACCTGCTAATTCCAAAAGAGTGCTAAACAAAACCCAAATGAATGAGCTCTGTTTCTTCATTTTCGCAGGTTTTACGTGTTGAGGAAGTCTTTCCTCTATAGAAATCAGTATCACCCACATACAAGTTGGTCCTAAAAAACACAAAGGCTCTGTTTTCATTTATTAAGTGGAGATCATGGTCAACTTTGAAATTTCATACAAACAAGATTCAGCTCCAAAACCCTGAACGCCCGCGATAAAGAAGAACAAACTTTGGCTGAGTGACATTGTGAAAGATTTCTCACCTACTGACTTTTTCGCAGCATGTTAGTTCAATCTGTCTTATGGATCCTTACTAAGTCACAGCAACATGACAAATAAGTCAGAAATTATAAATAAGAAGTGACTGAAAATGACAATAAAATATGGAGATTAAAAGCAAATAAAACATTTGTTCTCATGGTGTAAAATACACAAAGGAACATTTTTCCCCTTATGTTTCATATCAAATACACATATCATGCATCCAGCTATTACTGCTAAACACTGTCACCCGTAATAATACTGTTACCTTACATTAAAATACTGCTGAATGACTACTGGAAGACTTTTTTAGCTGTTGTGATTGATTTTATTTTACATGTTAGATGTCTTTGTATGCTCCTCCATATCTCAGTTGTGTCTCAGTCAAGGGAACACAGAAGTAAACAGGACTCTGCATAATAACAGTTTTCCTCCTCCTTGCGGTCTCTCTCTTCAAAGTCCTTCCACAAGGTTGCTGAGAGGACCGGGGAATGCTTAAGTAAAGCTAGAGTAACCACTTCCCAGCTGGGCGTGTCAGCCTTTTCCACTCACACCACTTAGGCTTCATGCCAAATCATTGTAGTGGAAACTCACACCCCTCATTTCAGAAAGATATGTGCCAGTCGTGGTATTTGAGTTCACAGAGAATGTTTGTTTAGGAGGAAAAAAAAGAGTATGATGTACAATGTTCCTCATACCCCAAGAGTACAATTAAATTGCATTTGTTGTCTGCTGCTGAAAATTATTCTAAATTAGGTCTCTCTTTTCTTGCTTAATTCACCAAAGGCTTGTCAGCACACAATGTCCTCTGTATTTACATCCATCTCTATGTTTCTCAGGAATTAGAACCTGAGTCTAAGCATTTCTATTGGGTTTAAGTGACCTAGAGTGTGTTGGAAATGTATTCTAATTAATGACATTTTCTTAAACTTTGTCACATTACAATCGTTAACTGTGTTTAGGATTTTATGGGACACAACTTGAAAATCGGAGTTCATAATTGTGAAAATGGTAGGAACAGAATGCATAGTTTTCACCAAATTTTAAACTGTGGCTTCTTTCTATATTTATTGCCCAGACCTATTGTTAATTGTTTTGTAGCATTATTTATTTTTTTTCCAGGATTTTTCCATCCATCCTTCCAATCGACGCTAAGCTTCTTCTTTGTTGCGGCTGAGAAAAAGGATGATGACAGCAGCAGATAAAGTTCAAGGGCTTTGGTTGCTTTTACAAGGTACATTGCTTGGAGTAAACAAAACATAATTGTGTGAGAAGGTCTATATTATAGCTGATCAGAAGATCTTTTTTTAATTTCACAACTAAACGTCAGCGCATGTAAGATTAACCACTGACTTTTGGGTTAAAACTCGGGTTTAGGTTAAGTGGAAGGCTTGGCTAAGTCCATGACGAATGTGTGAAAGTTTTAAAAAGCAAATCAATATAGGTCTGTTTCTGAGAAAGAAAAGGAATTTGGTAAAAACTGATTTTAAGGAAAAACAGAAATGGACAAAACGAAATATAGCATTATAATGAAAACAGTCATTGATCTATTTAGGTAGTTAAAAAGCTTGATTTCAAGAATGAATGCAAGACTAAACTAAGAGAGACCCAATGCTGAGAGAGCATGTCCAGAGACAACGCAATAGATGACATTGTAGATTCTGTGTTATCTTAAATGAACTCGAATTATCTTACAGGAACTGGCAAAATGGGGAAAAAAACTCTCAAGAGTGTTCTGTGTGAATTCTAAAGCAAAACCACACTAGCAGATGTGTCAAGAGACCAGTTATAAAAATAATTTATAAGAATAAAAGATAAATGTTTTGTGAGATAAATATGAAGTGTGTTTTCCAAACTTCAATACAGAAGTAATGAAATTACATCTGTTTGTTTTTTTTTTTCTTTTGCTGCAAAAATTACAAGCGTACCAAAGTTCTCTTACCTAAACTTGTAGAAGGCCGACTGGCTTTGCCTGAAATGGAAATAATTCCTTCCATTAGAGATTGTAAAAGAGTAAATATACATATAGTCATGTTCAAAAAAATTACATAATGTCTTCTGATTTAGTGCCTCATAACAACATCAATAATAGAAATCTTTAAGCAGGTATTAAATATCATCATTATCTAAACACTCACCTTTTCCTTTTCCTTTCCCTTTCCCTTTCCCTCTTCCTTTACTTGGTGATCTTTTCCTTGCCTTAGGAGCCATCCTTCTTCTTTAGATCAACAGGTTCACTGAGGATAAAGTGACATCTATCCAAAAGAGGCAGAGATTCAATCAATTATTTTGAAAATCACTGTCTATTTGTGACTGGAACTTGACTTCAGTCAGCGGGATTACGAACAAAATCAGTGTATATGCTGACATCTTGTGGAAAATCCATGAATTGCAATGAATTTATGTTTCTCAGGGTCAATTAAATCAATGTACGAATAAAGAACATTAAGGTTCCTTATTGGTTAGAAAATTGTAGTATACTGAAATAAATATTTTCAGAGGGTTGACAAAACAATATTATGCTCAATAGTACGTTATTTGATGTTTATTAGTTGCTTTTGGCCTTGAACAATAAACAGTCAATACATTAATACATGTTCTAAGAAATAATACTTAAACAAGGAGTAAGAGGCGGTCCTTGGAAAGTTAGGTATTAAAATGTAAGTTTGTAGCCTACAACCAGGACAAATATTTTATGAAGCGATTTTTAAAATCTTAATTTTTCTTTCCGGATTCTGTGTTTTGTACATAACTCTGCTTAGGTTTCATCACCGTGTTTAAAATGAACACCTATGATTTACTTTGATGTTACTTTTAATAAATACGGAATTCTAACTGCTTTTTGCTAACAACATTTGCAACCACACAAAAGCGCATGTAGTTTGAGACAAAGTATTAAACTGTTTTGCTCACCAGGATACTGCTGTAGCTATTCACCTCAGGTTTTGGAGACATACCGTGCGGTTTGTTTTGCCCCCAAAAAACTGACTACCTTGAATAAATTATCTTCAGCTGCTGATAAAAAAAAAAATACATAGATTAAGACCAGATAATATACAAATAAATAACTCTTACCGGTAGTTTAAGCCATATATTGAACTCCTGTATCTCTAAAAGTAACTGCTCGTCAGTTGTGGACTGTTTGGTTGCCCAGGGTGACAAAAGAGGGCGGAGAAACTCATTGACAGAGTGCTGCACAAGCCAATCAAGTCCCAGCTTTACAGTGACGTCAAAGCAATGTTATAAATTTACCTGGGCAAGCTTGAATTTATAGCCTCGGGAGATCAGTCATCTGTAATATGAACGCATTCATGACTCTAACACCAAACCAGATATCCCGTAAAGATGTATCGTTTTTATTGACTCGAAGCTTAATCAAAGTTCGTGTAAACTGCGGTGGGTGCTTCAGAAATTGATTGAAGTGGAGAACATTGGTAAGTAAAAGATTTATTGCTTATATTTGGGAATATTACACTTATCCTTTTTTTTTTTCTTGGACGCTTATTTCTAAACGAGAAAAGAGTGAATTAGCGGTAGAATCTGCCCAGGTCTCTGACTGGAAACTGTAATGAATTATTCATGTTCAGTTCAGATGCACCTGATCTCACGTCTTCTACACTCTGTCATTTGACAAGCAGTCCCTCGTTCATTCCTGGTGGGAGAATCAGAAAGAGATACTTAGAACAACCGGTTGATAATACGCCAAGTTTTGTAAATAAAGTCTTTACTCTTCTTGTAAGAAGCTAACTTATTTATTTCCTGGTGAAAGCGCCTTGCGAAAGTTGCTTTAACCTCTTCACATTTTGTTCCACCACAACAGCAAGCTTCAGTGTACTTCATTATGATTTCATACATTTAAGAGGTGAAAGAATAATTGTTCAAATTAGAAAAAGTAGGCATGCATGCATTTTTGTCTATATTTAACTTGACATGCCTAGACACATTCTGTTCCTCCAAATGTTTTCATTCAGTAGTAACATTATTAGTGTTTGTAAATTTTGTGGATTCAAGGCTTAAAATAAATCTAATTTTGATTTGGGTCTGGAAGATAAACCTTCACCCCAGATCCAAGTATTTTTCCATTAACTGTGACCTGCTTACATATCCAGGATGATATTACCACGATCATGTCTTCCTGTTACAAACGGCGAAAGTGGCTTCTTTTGGATTTATTTGAGCAAGGACATTGTTGATGTCACTCATCCATAAGTAAAACTCTTTACAGTTTATCTCACTTCAGCTTTGGATCTCTGCAGCTCATCCAGAGTAACCAAGGAACCTCTAGACTGATTCTCTGGATAATTCTGTTCCCGCCTGGCTGCTCAGTTTAGGTGGACAGTCATAGTTTGACAGGTTTGCAGTTGTTTAATCCTCTTTCTATTTTCCGATGATGGATTGAACAGTGCTGTTTGTTCACTAACATTCTCCAGCAGACCTTTACACTGAGAACACTAAAAACTAATTACACTATACATTATCTTCAATTTCACAATCAAAATAAACTACTACTGTTGGTCTTTCATTTGAAATTCTAATGGATAAGCTTGATATAATGTGAAAAGATTCAATGAATACAAAAATGTTTTTAAAGCTCTTTATAGACATTTTATAGCCTATAGCAGACAAAAAAAGGTAATAAATATGAGTGAGTAAGAATGTATGGATGGATGGATGGATGGATGGATGGATGGATGGATACAAGTCTTTATTGCAATTTGGGCTACCCAATGATAGAACAATCAAATTTTGATATTATTGATGCATATGGTAGAAAGGATATTGGTTGTTATTTACCCACATTTTCAGCACTATTTTTATTTTTCCTCATTACCTCTGCTGTCCTTGAGCTTTAGTATCTACCTCACTAAAATCTAACTTACTTGTGGGCATAAAATGCATTAAAACTTCAACTACCTGGACAAATATGTCTATATGTTGGCATGGAGAGTTTCATGAAATTTAACCTGAAATATTCCGATGTACCATAATTCATCCAAGGAGTTGTTTGGGAGTGCAATATTTAACTCATAAAAATGGTGATGACGATTCTGGTTCAGTATATTGTGCAGCTCTGAAACTCACTGCCTGTTTTCTGTTTCACTTTGTTTATTACCTGAGCTGACATTTTGCTTCACATTTTTATTATAGTCTGCTCTGCATATGCTTATTGCGTCCTGCTTATTTGATCACCGTTTTTAGGCGCTGCAGTTTACTGCCTTTCCTGGGGGGAAAAAATCTGAATAAATTCAGTCATGGAAGAGTCCAGTGAGACTTATGATGTCCATGAGACGAACCATCCCATTTCGTGGGAAGACCACCAGTGTCAGATCGTGGAGGAGAGAACTGAATGCCTCCAAAGGAAGATCAAGTACTACTTCATGAATCCGTGTGAGAAATACCACGCGCGGGGACGGAAACCTTGGAAACTCATGCTGCAGATTGTCAAAATTGCTATAATTACCATGCAGGTTTGTAGCTCTCTCAGATGCAATCAGAAGAATGACACTTCATCTTCATGAAATGGTTTTTGGTCATTGCAGCTGGTCTTATTCGGCCTGAGCAATCAGATGGTCGTTACTTTCAAGGAAGAAAATCTGCTGACCTTCAAGCACCTTTTCCTCAAAGATTATGTTGACAGAGGTATGGAAACCTACTCCGTTTACAGACAAGCTGATGTTTATGATCACATCGACTACATTATTACTCAGGTGAGAGAAATTACTTGAATGAAATTCATGTGACATTACCAGTATTTTTGCTTTTGTGATGTTAATTATTGACACACTTTTACTACTCTAGAGCCTTATATAACATGAAAGCCTGCAGATTGTATGTCACCATGGGACTGGACTTTGTTCACATCATTGATCATGATTGTTCTGTTCTGTCAAATAACTTGGTTTATGTAAGATACTGAGTTTCTTCTCCACCGTACTTTGTTATCCTCCCAACCATTGCCACACTAATATGAATGGTTTACAATTGCCCATTTACAGTACGGACTTCTGCACAACAACACTGTTGGGAATCATGAATATGAGAAAAATGGCTCTTCAGACAACCCGCTGCTTCTCTGTCAGGACTTCTACAGGAATGGCAGCATCTACCCTGGAAGTGAAACCTTTGAAATCGATGCTCACGTGGATACGGGTAAACGTTGTTATTGTTGTAACTCATGATTATAAATTGGCTGCAAGCGATGATGTGCAGTAATCTTCATGACTGGTGAGGGACTGACTCCTCTGGGGTTGGATGTGAAGCTTATATTTCAACTTTGACCTCACACTTCTACTATGTGCTTAAACAGGCAAACCTAAAATTCAGTTGTGGCCTTTTTTAGCAATATATTCCAAAACTAATAAGCTCAAGATTATGAAAATATGCATTAAATCATAAAATTACCTTGGAAACAAATTAATTAAAGTTAACTACAGCTATAAGAAAGGCATTAAGCATTCATTGCAACCCCTCAGTGAAGAAGAATAAGATTGAAAAGTTAATTTATTTCTGTCATTCAATTCACAAAGTGAAACTTGTAGCTTCATTGTAAAGAGTGTTTATTTCTGATACGTGTGATGAATATGACTTACAGCTAAGGAAGAAAAATGGTTTCTCAGAAAATTACATCATTGTATAGCCCACAGAGTCATAGTGAAGATTGCTGACTTTACTGGACAGTTTTATGGACATCCTCAGGAAAAACGGTGAGCTACGAAAAGCCATTGCTAAAGAAGCTGACTGTTCAGTGTCCTAAATGCAAAATCATAGCTTTAAAGATAAGTGGAGGAAAAAGCAAGAAGAATAACCACAGCGCTGCGAGAAATGTACAGCGAAGCACTTTCTAGAGATTAGCGCCTCTGGCGGATATCAGTGCATCAAAAGCCACATTGAGGAAGTTTTAGATGCATTCTGACAAGCTTTATGAAAATATTGCTTTCATTTTCAAGCAGAACACTTGACACTTTGTCACACTGTCAAAAATACCAATGGCCTCTTTATTGATCATGTAAAAGGAGCCCAGATATTGATTGCAAATGCTATAGAGCACAAGGACATTAATAAAAGGTCTTAAAGACACTTCATTAAAATATACTAATTAAAAATATATCTTCTCTTAAGATTTTATATTTATACTTATCTTTCTGTGAGATGGAAGTCAAATTTCTTGCTTATGTACACAAACTAGACTAATAAAGTTGATTCATATTTCTGATAAAAAACCCACAAACTTTTCATATTCAAAAACAGAATTTTGGGTTTTTTCAACTGAACCGTAATCATCAAAAGTAAGAGAAATAAATGCTCAAAATACAGTATGTCACTCTCTGTGTAATGTTAATGTGTTCTATAATATATATATATATATTTTTTCTTTTTTTGACAGTGGAAATGATTTGACCTTTTAGTGATGCTGCACCTCCTTTCCAAAACAAAACAACATTATGGTTTTCCTTCCATGTAAAATATCAAAGCATTTCTCCATGACTCATGTCAAATGGGACGCTGTTGTGCAGAGACATTATTTCTACTAACAACTAATCCAAACACAAAACGGCCGAGGTTTTGCATAACTTTTTGTGGTTTCTGGAAATGCAGACAGTTCCTGCTTCACAGTCTTGCATTGTCAGGAGCTTTTTGTTTCGCAGGCCAGAAGAAAGTGCACATCCCAAAAGAGGAATAAATACTTTGCTAGTCATTTCAGAGAAGCTCCATTTAATCTCAAAAGCATTTAATAAGTAGCCTTGCCTTTCTGAGAATGTCAGTTCTGGTTATGCACAGTAAGCAGCCTTATTTGTAATACAAGTTTCTCTCACTGAACTGTGTTAAGTAAGCTGATCCAAAAATCCTAAACATCAGACATCAAACATCTTAGAACATAAAACTGAGGAATTACCCTGAGGATTGTGTAACAGGAGCTTTCTTTTTAAACAGTGTAAAGAAGTTCTGAAAAAGAGCTCATGGGAGCATTTTTTTAAAAAAAGAATACGTCTAATTTACCTTCAACAATCTGAGTTGTTGCTTTGTAAATCTGGACAACATGAAACTGTTAAACTTATCAACCGGACCCACATGAGATTGAGGAAGCAAACAAGAAAAGAATCCAGTACCATCTGGACCCACTTAAGCTGGGTGTAGCTTAAGTGTTAAAGCTACACCCAGGTCAAGATTGCTTGGCAGAGAGAAAGAAAAACAAAGCTAACATGTTGAATGCATCCTAGTAGAAATGTTCTACAATGTAGAGGATCGCATTAACAATAACCCTGATGGATAATCACGTGTTTGTTCTCCCTCTGTAACAGAATGCCTTAAAATCTACCCAGTCGTTCCTGTGTCGCTACGTGACACGCCTCAAAACTTTGAACTGCATTTTAAAAGGTTGGTGATAAATGTTTGTGTCTCTTAAGTAAATAAAACATCCTTTAGCTCCCTTGTAATATGTCGTTTTTTTAAAATCAAAGTTCATCCTGTTCTCTCTCCCAGGCTGCTCCTTGTGAAGATCACATTCACTGTCAAGGCCATTAATCTACAAACTGTGAGATATCGAGAGCTGCCCGACTGCTACGTCTTCACTGTTATTGTATGTTGTTTTTTTTAACAGAAATAGTTGGCATTGGAAATACCACAAAAATTACTTAACTATATCTGTAATAATACCAAGAAAGAGTTTAATAACTTCCTGGATTTAATTAAAAATTGTGATTTTAGAAAAAATGATATTCCCTCTCACTGAGAAACATCTGTTGACAGATTACTTTTAACAATCAAGCTCACAGTGGCAGAATGAAAGTCGACCTGGAAATGGATGTGGAAATCAACGAATGCAAAGACTGGAAAGTCATTGGAGCCTGTAAGTTCACCAAGCTGAGCGCACACTAGTCTATGTGGGTATTCTTTAACCTGAGACGAAAAGACTTTTAATTTTCATTTCATTCGTTTAGCTGCAAGAAAGATTTACCTGACTGTGATGTTCGACTGCCTCATCGTCATAACCTGCATCACCTCCCTTGTGCTCTGCACACGCTCAGTGATCAAAGGGATTCTGCTAATGTTTGTGAGTAAAATACGTTTTACTCAATAAATTTAAATGTAAGTCGGCGTCTATTTTGTTTTGTGAAAGTTTACTCAACATGCTAAAGTAAAACTGTGCTGAGAGATCAGTGCTGGTGGTTTTATTGACTTGGGATTTATGGTTCTGGTTCTGTCAGCATAAACAGGAATGCAACTTCGCGTTCATGTTTGTTTAACTAAAAACTTCCAAAGGAATGAAAGATAATTTTAAGTCATGCATGAGCTGCCTGGTTCTAATGTAACCAGGTGGGAGTGATCTATTATTTCTTAGCTTTACAGACTTCTTTGTGTTTCATGTTGTTTTAGTTTCAATGCATTTAAAAGTAGCCTGCTAATGAATGTTATTGCTGGTTTTCTCATAGAGCTTAGTAAAAAAACAAAACCCTTTTTTTGTGTGTAAACAGGAGTACAGCCGTCATTGCAGAACACACTCTGGTAGAGACGTGCCGTGGTCAGACAAGCTGGAGTTTGTGAACGGCTGGTACATCCTGATCATCGTCAGCGACACGCTGACTATCATAGGCTCCATCCTCAAGATAGAGATCGAGTCTAAGGTAATGAAGACTTCTTTAGAAACTTCATGATTAACAGATTCTGCATTATCATCAGACCAAATAGAACTTTTTTAATACTGAGGTATGCAAGCTTAAGCTTAACTATTGCACTTTTCTCTCAGGTCTTTACAAGCTACGATGTGTGCAGCATCTTCCTCGGCACAGGCACCATGTTCGTTTGGATCGGAGTCATCCGTTACATGGGTTATTTCAAGAAGTATAATGTATGAATCTAAGTCTAATCTATCCATTGTCTACAGTACGTCTAACTTTAAAGAAGTATAATCGATAAACAACAATTACAGTAATATTGGACCAAAATTCTAGTCACTTCTACACTGATGACTTCTTAAAATATTATTAAAAATAAAAATTGTCATTAGAAAGCCTTGATGGGGCGTGCCGTGGTGGCGTAGGGGTTAGCGCGACCCACATTTGGAGGCCTCAAGTCCTCGACGCGGCTGTCGCGGGTTCGACTCCCGGACCCGGCGACATTTACCGCATGTCTTCCCCCCTCTCCCTCCCCCTTTCCTGTCAGCCTACTTCATGAAAAGGGACACTAGAGCCCACAAAAAGACCCCCTGGAGGGGTTACAAAAAAAAAAAAAAAAAAGAAAGCCTTGATGAATAGCTTATCAAGTGTATGGTTTAATTGTGAGGCTATTTTGCAGCAGCATTGTTGAATATTTACTTCTTATAATTAATAATAAGGTCAAAAGACTTACATTATGCAGTAAGTCTTTATTTTTCCTGTTTCAACATTCCAGGCAGTGTCTGAAGAAGCTGGTTGCCTACATGTTGTGTCCTAATTACATCATTGACTTTATTAAATCAGGGTTGCCTCAGACATCAAAGTCACACACTGCATAATGAAATAACGGGTGTTGGCATGACCTGTGGCCGTCTAGATTATGTGCATTTGTGTGTGGGTGTGTGAGGAGTGGTCTGTTTGTACAGTAAGTGTGTGTTCAATAGATGTGTGCAAGATTTGCTATAACTCCATTTTGAAAAAGAATAAATTTAGAAAATTCAGTTATTTTAGGTTTAAAATAAATTATTTTTGTTTGCCTACTTTTAGATTCTCATCGTGACGCTCCGAGCAGCTTTTCCAAATGTTATCCGTTTCATCTGTTGTGCTGGAATAATATACATAAGCTACTGTTTTTGTGGCTGGATCGTGATTGGCCCGTATCACGAAAAGGTAACAACACACTGTCGTTTATTTGGATCACTATGAACAGAAATCTAATGCATTTGACAGTCTTTCATTCTGACCTGGAAAACTGTGACCGTTGTTTAGTTCCGGACCTTAAACACCGTGTCAGAGTGTTTGTTCTCATTGATCAACGGAGACGACATGTTCCCCACATTCAAAGAGATGACGCAGAAGAGCAGCCTGGTGTGGATTTTCAGCAGAGTCTACCTCTATACCTTCGTGTCGCTCTTCATCTACATGATCCTCAGTCTTTTCATCACAATCATCACTGACACATACGACACAGTCAAGGTACAGGCAGCAATAAGCGCACCGTTTGCAGTATTAATAATTAATACCCTGTTAGCATCTTTAAACCATAACATTCCAACACTAAAGTCTGCCCCCTTATTTTGGTTTCCTTTGTTTAGCAGCAGCAGGAGAACGGAGTCCCAATATCAGAGCTGCAGAAATTTCTCTCTGTGTGTAAAGATCTGCCAAATTCTGGAGTTTATAGACTTGAAACGAACAAGAGCTGCATCATTAGCTGCTGCATCAACAGGTAAGATCACATATCTACATCTGTTCATTTAAAATTGATTTTCATATTCAGTTTCATTCAGAAATATCCAACCCCCACAAATTTTATAAATATATATATATATATATATGTGAAATTCCAGATATTTCTAGACTCAAACCTCTAGTCATCTTATACAATTTTGTACAAGTTAAAAAAAGGGCCGATATTGGACTGATGGCAAACTTTAAATATAAAACATGGAACAACCAGAAACTAAAAGAAAATAACAAAAAATAAAATGAAGAGCTAAAGTACAGAGTGAAGGAGGAAACAGCCAAAGAACAGATGGAAGGAACAAAAATGTAACAAATAGTGGTGGGAAGAAGTCCTTGCTTGAACAAAAAAGGATGGATGGCTGGTCCATTTAGAAAAAAGGATAAAGTGTATAAAATCTGAACTTTTTTTACATGTACATCCAGAATCTGCAAACCCTTTCAATACTCAAAGTCTGTACTTTTCCAGACTCTGTACAAACATTGTTTTTCTTCAACCACACAACTGTTTTTAAGGTAAAACTGAAACATAATTACGTTTTTGAGAAATCTAGAATGATCCTTTATTTGATTCAGCTCTGATTGATTTGTAAAGGTGAGCTGCAATCATAATCAAGACAACAAAGCTTCCACAACAGATTATTTCCTCACACCAAATGGGCTGTGGGAATAAGAAGATGCATTTTTTTTAGTCGACATTCCATGAGTCTGTGGAGCTGAAAACCTGTTTGACTAAATAAAAGCTCAACATTTTTACCAAACATTAGCCGTTTAGCGAAGAGAGCCATAAAAATCGACAGCATGATCTGATAAAGGCTGCTATAAAATGTTCAGATTCCAGGGAAAATTTGGACAAGACTGAAAAGATTTGGAAAAAAATAAATAAATAATCACTATGAAGTGATGAAACCAAATCAGAACTAAATGAAATATTGGGCTGCTGCATATCTAAATCACAGCAAGACAGGCGTTTGACCAGAAGAACAGCAACCCAATGGATGAGCAGAGAGGAGGGTAAGTATTGATACAGGGCTAGTTTTCCACACCACAACAAAGGGCAGATTAACATCCTGGATTTACAGAAATCATGACATGGATATTTTGCCATCTTCTGTTAGCACACAAAAAAAACAACTCCTAAAATATGTTCCAAATGCTATTATTAAGCAAGGCTTCGTCATTATCCTTCCTCATCACAACGATGTCTTAAGGAATCGGAGTTGAATGTTTGATTGTAGATTTATATATTCATTGTAAGATTGATATCATTTTTGACAAATATAAATAAGAGTCAACTTCCAGATAAAAGCACTTCTTTAAATCACTCATCAGAAACAACTGATGTATAAAGCATTAAGATCAGTTTTGTTGTTTTTTTTTCATTCCAGATGCAACACTCACCAAGAGAGTCTGACATCAGAGGCATAGCAGTTTCTGAGTATTTTATACTTTAGGGATTCCTGGAATCAAATTAAATAAACTTATAAAAAAAACCTGCTACAAGAACAAACTGGAGAAAGATGAACTCAAAATGATACACAAACCTGAAAACATCTTGTAAATAGAAAACATAATGATATTGTAGATATAAAAAATGTAATGCTTGTACAGTAACTATGTAACTTTGGAGAAATTCCTTTGTTGTACACAAAAATGAATCAGTGATGCTGAAATGTAAATTGAATAAGAATTTATTTCTCCGTTGTGAGGAGAAGGAATCAGTATAAAATCCATTTTCCCCATCATTACACTGGTTAACCTGTAAGTTTGTTACAATACATAAAAGTCTTTCATTTTGTAGTAATATGACAACTCATACAATCTTTGACAGTCAGTGAAACTGAAAATCATAAAGTGATGTGCTGTAAATGGCTCCACTGCCCAGCAGCGTCACAGCATTTTGGCCTCCATTTTCCTCCAGTTTGAGCCACTGGACCGATCCCAGGGCAGCCGTCTCAAATCAAACTGGAAAATGTGCGAGGTGGGCCATGCTCCTTTCAAGTATGCTGTCAAAAAGTGAAGGCTCACAAAATATTCTGTCTGTAAATAAAAAATAGATTATATTTTGACTTAGTCTGTGGCGTCTCAATGAATTGTTTTGGTGTAATCCTCCAGAGTGAGCGGGAATCACCAGGAAGTCCAGCTGATTAAAGCAGCCAGTTTGACTCAAAATGAAGGCCACCTAAAAAAAGAAAATACTTCAAAAAAATAAAAAATGTGTTTCCTTTTAGCCATTTCTGAAATCTTGACTCCTTCATGAGATTTTTTTCATCCAAACCGACTTTCAGGAATGTTGTCATGACAACTGAAAAGGCATGAGCTGAGCCACTTCATGGGATCTCTGCCTGTCGTCAGCCCGGTTTGCTCTGAGAGACCCTGGGTGGAGCGGCGACCCGCTGCTCTTCCATCCGGTTGGACTGGGAGCGCAGGATGAGACTGAAGAAGTCCTCGTTTGGGACAGTTGGGCCCTTAGCTTTAGAAGTTGGAGCAGGGCACCGCTGATCGTTCAGCCTGGAGCCCTAGAGAGTCAACATCAGTGGTTTACTAAAAGACAACAGCTGGGTTGAAAAAGAAAAAAAGTGACAGAGCCTAAATCATGTTCTGAATTCTCTAGTTTTTGTAAAACTGGAGATTTTTTCGATGATCACAAAGTAAAGAAGTTTCGACTCAACTGATAAACAAAACATTTTGAAAACATCAGGGGTTAAGCTTCTGGCAAATATTTAAAACTTAAAATAAATGATAGGGCGTGCCATGGTGGTGTAGCGGTTAGCGCAACCCGTATTTTGAGGCCTTGAGTCCTCGACGCGGCCGTCGCGGGTTTGACTCCCAGACCCGACGACATTTGCCGCACGTCTTCCCCCCTCTCCTTCCCTGTTTCCTGTCAGCCTACTATCACATAAGGGACACTAGAGCCCACAAAAGACCCCCTGGAGGGGTTAAAAAAATAAATAAATTGAGAATCCAGTTTTCAAGCAAAAATATATTGTTACCGTTAGATATTATGTATATTGGAATGCCCACATTAAATTCAAGAAAGACACGCAGTGAGTGCTGGTTATTTCTCTGAGTGTAACATGTAAAAAAAAATGAGGTAATGAGAAAAAAACAAACATTTTTATTTCAACCAGCCTCCATTTCAGAGGATAAACAACCTCAGGAAGTGGATTAAACTAGCAAAAGGCATTTAAAAACCCTGACAAGTAATTCCTTTGTCTTTCTTATTTTATTAAAATCAGTATTTATTTAAATTTCATATTACATTTGTGGGATGCTTATGTAAAAAAATCGCTTACTGCATTGCTAGAAATTCATCGAAGTTGAATCTGAACATATATTCTTTCACATTAAAAGTTTTCTGTATAAATTTGCCAATCAGTGACTAGCATCTATGTCATAATTATTAATAGTGTGAATCATTTGGCATGAAAAAAGGAGATATTCCATTTGCAAGAGACAAGTGACATAACACTGAATCTATCCACCCCTCATGTTTCTCTTTACCTGGCACTTCACGAGCATGTCGAAGAAGACTTCATCTCCCTCTGGCCCGTCAGCGTTGTCCTCGAGATGGCTGTACAGGGAGGGTGCGCGAGGAGTATCTGCACTGGAGATTAGGACTGCAGGGACAACAAAAACCGTGATCATAAAGTGAAAAATGTCACCAGAAGGCTTCACTAAAATGCACCGAGCCTCTCATTTCCATCACCTTGAGATGGGGCTTGGTCTTTGCTGGAGGCGGAGGGTATATGAGGCGGGTTGCAGATGCTGAGACGCAAGCCAGGCAACTGGTTGAGGCTGACTCGTTGGTCGTCCAGACGATGGGCCTGGGAGCTGGCCAGCAGCTCCAGGAAATGACCAGGATCCTGTGATGGAGTTTCGTGCTTTGAAATACCTAAAAACATAAAAACTGTGGCAGGTAAGTAAATACTCACTGCCTGGATAACACTGTGTGATTGAGGCGGAAAAGCAGGATAACTTAATCTACAACAAATATCTAAATGATTAATATTTCACCCAAAATACAGCATTGAGTTCAGATTAACTTACAGAGTCAAACAATATAAATTGTGCCACTCTCCTCATTGTAGGATGAAAGCAAAAAGTCTTTGGGTGGAGCATCAAACACAGGAATAATCAAGCACAACACTGAACTATTGACACGTTGCATTCATACCATATGTGCTGAAGTTGCAATGCTTTCTCTGAAGTAGGCATTACTAAAACACATCTCTTCATTTAGTGAGAAAAGAGCAACAGGAAAAGTTACCCTCAGTTTTCTTTGGTGTGTATGAGATCATTATGACTGTTCTCACATATGGTGTGAACACCCCTGAAAACGCAGGACACACTCACATTTCTCCTCAGCTACAGGTAAGGAAGAGGTAGGGGAGGGTTGGGCAGAGGAACGGTTCAAGCCATCCAGTGTACACCTTTGGTCGTCCATTCGGTTTCCCTGGAAACGGGAGAGGAGGTCGAAAAAGGTGTCCTCCCCTATGGTATCGTGGGGCGTTGACTATGAAGTTAGGACAAAAAGAGATTTAGTAACAATTGGGAAAAAATAAATACATTTTGAAGAAAAAAAAATCTGATTGTCTACTAAGCACTTAATCTGAAAATACATTTCTTTTGACTAGTGTGTGTCAGTGAAATCTGGGTCAATTTATTCTTTTATTTTAATTTTAGTATTAAATCAAATCCAGTTTTATTTGTATAGCATATTTCAGCAACAAGGCAGTTCAAAGTGCTTTACATCATAAAAAACAACAATGAAACATTACATTTTTCCAAGTGCCGTCATTTACATGTCAAAATGTTGGTTAGTGCTTCATTAATTACGGTACAGAAGCGCATTTCACCAAATCACCACTAAAGAATACATAATAAAAATAAATCAATTAATTAATCCAATTATTGGATTACTAATGTGTATTCACAAAATAATCAAAAGTAATAATAAAAAAACAGTTTTTAAGGCGTACGACTTAATGCCGACAGTTTCAAGCTTTCATTTTTACCAAATTTTATTTAATTCTTTTACAAAAACAGTCTCAAAAACTTTTTAGTTTCTGCACATTTTTTTCATTAAAAAATGAGACTTTGTATTGAATTCACTTTGTATTAAGGTAGCACAATCCACATATTCTGCAACTTTAATATTATTAAAGTACCGGTAATAGTATTTATGGTTTACAAAGCCTCAAAATAAATTGCACTAAAGCTTTTCTGATGGTCTGTAACAGAACTTTTTGATGCGAGTCAGAAAGGATCTTCCCACACTGTCACATTACTTCCTTTTATTCACCCTAAAAGAAGCAGATGATCTCAGACATGTGAAACTGTCACAGAATTGGTCACAATTACTGAAAACAAGTGAAGGGTTCTAGAAATAAGCATTATGAGTCATGATGCATTTCTTCATCTGAGAAATACCTTAGAGAGAGGCGAGTCTTCCTCGGAGGCCGGGTGCTCACTGAAGTTTTCCAAATGCTCTTTAGATTTGCTGTCCTTGTACTTCTTGCTTCTCAGGCGGTGGAAGAAAAAATGCTTGGTAGATGCCATGATTGTGTTGTTTTTTGACGAGCCGGTGAACAGATGCTCATCCCAGTCCTGGATAAACAAATATGATGTTTTAAAAACATATTTATCAATGCAAATTGCTTAAGTTAATCATCTGTCTTTTTCATACCTGATGTGGCTCGACTTTTTCAGTTTTAAGAGGACTCTGACTACGCTCCACGTTTTCTGGACTCTCTTTTCTCCTCAAAGATGACTTGCATCCTAAAGCAAGAAAGAAAACGTAGCCACCTAGTAAATTTCAAATATTTTCACAGTATCTTTACAAGCAGACAGAGAAAAGGTAAAAGGTTTTCAGGAATAACATTCCTGGCAAATTCTCTGCTAAAAATGCAGCTGAAAGCGTTTGGATGTTTAAAAATGGCATTGTAAAAAGCTACCAGAGAACTTTACCTGGCAGGTTGATGTAACCCTGAATGTTGTCTGCCACACCAGAGCTGTTGGTGTTGCTGTTGCTGAACATGTGATTCAGGCCGGCGTTTGCCTTCAGGTTAACAACGATCCGCAAGTCGGATAAGTTCATCCTGGCGGTCATCTCGCTGCTCTTATCTCCAGTCTGCCACGTTACAAATGGAACAAAGAAAACAAGTTCCAACAAACTGCTGCTGATAAAAATATTCAACAGTTATTTCCTGCAGTTTACTTTGCAACCACTAGATGGAGACGATGCTACATAAATACAAGCATACAACTATGAAATGGGAGGTGAAGTATAAAAACACACCTCTTTGGCAATTTCCAGATGTTTTTCAGCGAAGAACATAGCGCGCTCATGATTCCCCAGGGCGGTGTGGGCATTTCCTAAGCTCCAGTACGCTCTTCCTTCTCCCACTCTGCAGGGACACAGAGGAAAACCGGCTTAGCAACTTTAACTGACGGTGTGCAAAAACAAGTACTCCTAATCATAAAAAACAATCTAAAATATACTGTATGTACATGTTTTGCAGAGCAAACTAAATTCACAGTTTTTGCCTGAATGAAGTCACATTGAAGGGATCTTTTTCCAGAATGTTTAAAGGCACATTTCTATCCTCCATACATCTTTATTCTAACATCACAAATTAAGGACTGGTTTCCTACAGAAACTTGTACTTTAATAAATCTTTAAAATACATAGTGTACGTTTGTGTACATTGTGATATATGCACCCCATTAAAGTCTTTAAAAGTCCATTTCACATCACCCTGTCTCCACTTTAGTCTTATAGGTGTTCATTGCAACACCACAAAAAATGCTCACAGTTTAAGAACCACCTTGATCACTATTAAAGAAAGTCAAAGGAAAGTGAGCAGTAAGCAAGTGCTGATGCCGTACCGGTCATTAAGGTCCTGAGCGATGACCAGATGTTTGAGGTGAAAGTCTATGGCTCTCTCATAGTCTTGCAGCAGTGTGTAGGTGTTGCCCAGGCTGTAGCATGCCTGAGCCTCCACTGCTTTGTCCTTAAACAGTCGGGCCAGCTGCAGAGTCTTCCTGAGGGCCAGAGAGACAGGGAGGAACAAGGTCAAAGAAGGGACTAGAGTGGGAGCAGGAGAGGGATCGGTAAGAGCTTTTTCATTTTTCCAAGCACTTCTCTATCAGGAGAAGAAAAATAAATCAGTCACGATAAAGAAATTGTGAACTCAAATGCATAATTTATTTCTCCCTAAAAGTGTGTGATAATCTCATCCTCCAGTGCAAATCCAACTCAGTCTTTAGTGAATAACTTTCATTTATTTGTTATACATTTTTGGATTTCACTCAACCAAAAAAAAGGATAGTTCAATTTTTTTGTTTGAACAAAGTGTATAGTTATTTTTTGCAGTAATTCAGTTTTTTAAGAGGAATAAATTCTTTACAGTAAGTAGTTTGATTTGAAAGTCTAAAATTCTGTTTCATGCAACATTTAAAAACGAAGTAGTCTAATTTATGAAGAAAATGACTAATTATTGTAAGTTTGAAAAAGAGTCTGAAAGTGTGTACAGTTTTCTTACTTTCTGGGGTCAAATGCTGTTTTATTTTATTGGTCTAGAATGTTTTTTAGTCAGTCCCAGCAATAAAAATGTTCTCTCTGAAAACGTTAAGTATTTAGCCATGTTTAACGAATGGGTGTGCCCATGAGTACTTTTGAGTAAAACACTGCTGCATGTTTGTTGTCCTACTTGCCATGAAATTGAAATAAATAAAAAAAGCATGGACAATGAAAGACAAACATATTTGTGTTGTAACAAATACTTAAGATCATTTGTCAGTAAAACCCTTGTCCTTAAAGAAACATATTTATATTAAAGGAAGTGTATCTGGATCAGCTCCATTTGCTGGGGGGTCAAATTTGTACCATTCCTGAACTACGATTAAGGGTCAGACAAATGTACTACTAACTTGATTTTTATCCAGAGGTTTAAACAATTATTAAATTGTCTACAAAAAGATTTTAAGCTTTAAAAGCTCATTGCTGGAGAAGCGGCTGTTCATACAGTAGAGTTTTGTGACTAAGCGTATAAATAGAAAGTTCAGTCAAAGAAAAAAATGTGGTAGAAAAATGTGCACAAGCAGCAGGTACAATAACAGCCTTGAAAAAATTGTCAAAAGATATACATTAAAGAGATTTGCGGAAATGTAAAATATTAGGATTGAAGGTGGAGATAATTTCTCAAGAGCCTCCACACACATAACAAGCTAAAACAGTCACAGGACTCATCTTAAACCACTGCTAACTCAAAGATATCGTAGCCATGCTAAGTAGAAAAGGCACTAAAGTATTGCTCAGTGGTCCATCCTGCTTTCCGGAATAAAGTTAATTTAACATTTTATTGTGAAAATAAAATAAAAGCGATATTAGGTTACAGATGTCTGCTTTTAGACTGGCATTAACACCGCATTGGTTGTTTTGACGTCCGTCATGGCGGAGTGCTGGAGCGTGTCGTCACGTGCAAAGGGCCAGTAGTTTGATTTGCAGAACTGATCTGATCGTTTCCATAGTAACATAGCAGAAGCAAGACCTCCAGCCCCTCGTCCTGCCACTGATGCTCGTCCTGCCCTTCCTGCTCACAACCAAGAAGAGGAAGAATGTCCAGGGGATTATTATGATGCATTAATCCTGGTTCTCTTTGCTCTGTGTTGTTGCTTCCCTTGGCTTACTTTTCAGTTTGGTAAAATTTTCAGTTGTCTTGTTTTCTTATGGCTTATGGCTAAGCATTGACAGAATTTAAATTTCCCGTTAGCAGGTTCTCTCCGTGCGCTCTGGCTTCCTCCCACAGTCCAAAAAGATTTCGTGCGTATTAAGTAATGGATGGATGATGGAAGTTCCAGAGTTAGTAGGAAGTGTGGAGAGTCATAGAATTCAAGATGCTACAGGTCCGTTGTGCCGTTTCCTCCTCTTGCCTCTGCTGACAGCTTTATGGAAAAGGTAATTTCCTTTCTCAGAAGGACTTGGCAGAAATATCTCTACCCGGTTTTAATGACGCCATGCTTGATTAGACAGAAACTCTTTGACCTGAACCCCACAGAAAATCTAACGAGTGTTGCGAAGAGGAAGATGAGAGACACTAGAAACAACGAAGCTGTAGCTATTAAAGCAGCCTGGGCTTCCTGATCCGTGTCAGGTCACACTGATGCCCGAAGCATAAGCAAAAGAAGCTCTGGCCAAATATCGAGTACATATACCGTTCAGTATATTGTTAGACTTTTCAGAAAGCCAAAATGTAAACGGAAAAAAAAAAAAAAAAAAAAAAAAAAGAGTACAAATCTTTTTTCTGTTTTTATTTTAAATCATCTTCTTGGGCAATATTTACATTTTCTGAGAATTTTAATTTGGGTTTTCATTAGTGTAGTCATTTAAATTAATATGAAAGCCACCGGTAAATGGATAGAATTGTTGAAATATATCATTATTTATTAAAGCAATTAAATTCCCTTTCTGAATTTCTGAAAAAAAAAAAAAAAACATTTTTGTGATATTCTGCCTGTACAGCAACACACAAACCCCCAAGTTCATCTGCCTGCTATGAGGTGAAAATAACCCTAAACCCAAGTTTTACTCACTTGTAATGATTAGCAGCCATTTCAAACTGGCCCAGGAATATGTATGCGTTCCCGAGGTTGCAGTGAGCCCTCCGCTCTGCAGATTTATCACCAAACTCTTTGGCAATAAGAAGCCGCTGGAGAACAAAACAAACATTAGGGTGCAAATTACTGTTCCGAAGTCAGGTTTTAACTAGCTCCTTATACACAGTAGGATGCTTTCTTTGTGAATAAAATATAACCAAATTTAGGAAAGTATGGAGCTAAATTGAGGCTGTAAAGTTTTTCCAAAAATAAAAAATAAAAATAAAATCTTCAATCATTTTTTAGTTTCACATCTTTTTTTCCTGTTTCAAAATATTTCTTTCAGTTTCAGATCGTTTTTAGTTTGAGTTTTTTTTTTAAAAATTTATTTCAAAACCTTGTTTTTCCCGGGGGGGGGGGGGGTTCCCCAGTTTCCAACTATTTAGTTTCAAAATAATTTTTCATCTTCATTTTATTAGTTACATTTATTTTCTTTTGAACCAACGTTATGACCCACAGGAGTGCAATATTAATCTGAACAATGAGCTAAAGCCTACCTTTTCATGAGCAGTGACAGCTCTTTCGAAGTCACCCAGGAGATAGTAGGTGTTCCCCAGATTCCCATAGGTACGACCCTGAGCTGCACGATCACCCAACTCATTCACCAGCGACAAATTGGCTCTGTATTTTAAAAAAACCACCAACAAAATTTTAATATACACAAAAAAGGTTGTTTCACAGCACATCTGTAATGCACATCGGCACATTTTACTTTTTCATGTGGAATTTAAAGTTTGTTGTGTCTTTAATACCAGCAATAGGGGAAAGCACAAAACAAGATCAATGTCTGAAGAAATAAACATACCAGATAAGATTTTAAAGCTGCAAGAACAACACTCCCTCAACTCTTCCTTAACCAAACACACTGGAGAAAATTTAAACATATTTTTTGTGAACATGAAGATAAATCCTAAATCAACAACACAACTTTCAATTTTCCCTTAGTCCAATTATCCATTTGTTTTGGATAATTGGACGAATTATCCAAAATTAGTGGATAATTAATCCAGAAAAAAGTGGAAAGGAAGGTTTTTGTTGTTAATATGATTAGGCAAGGCAAGGCAAGGCAAGGCAAGTTTATTTATATAGCACTTTAAAACAGTACCACTGACCAAAGTGCTGTACAATCACAAGATTAAACAAATAAAAATCAAAATTAAAACACATAAAAACCAACAATGCAGTGACATAAAACACTCTATATAATACATAAACATACCCAGATAAATACAGAAAAGCAGCATCTCAAACTGAATCAAAGGCCAACCGAAAAAGGTAAGTCTTAAGAGCAGATTTAAAAATTGCTAAAGAGGGGGCCTGTTTTACCAACATAGGTAAAGAATTCCAAAGTTTGGGAGCTGCAACAGCAAACGCCCTGTCTCCTCTCTGCCTCCTGGAAGTCCTCGGCACCTCCAGGTTCATTTGGCTCGCTGATCTAAGAGCTCGAGGAGGACAGTGTATATGTAGCAGCTCAGAGAGATAGGAGGGAGCAAGGCCATTTAAAGATTTAAATACAAATAAAAGAATCTTAAAATGCACTCTGAAATGTACCGGCAGCCAGTGCAGAGAATATAAAATCGGGGTAACATGTTCTCTCTTCCGCGATCCAGTTAAGAGCCGAGCAGCCGCATTCTGGACCAGCTGAAGACGGGACAAAGAAGACTGGCTGACACCCACATATAAGGAGTTACAGTAATCCAGTCGTGTTGTGATAAAAGCATGGATTAATATTTCAAAATGATTCAAAATGATGATTAGAACAGACAAATTCCTAGTAGGAAAATGAATAAACTATTTTATCTGGAAACGTGCTGCTTTTAACTGGAACCACACAATGGCAATAAGTAACAACGAAGCATGTTTTTCCCTCCTCGTGCAATTAAACATGGATGCTGTGGTTCTCAGCTGTATGGACTCAATAAATAACGTAGTTTTTATCGGCTAAGTGTTTTATGCAAGGTGGTATGGAAGTCTATTTTAACTGGATAGCCGCAGTACATAAAACAGCACAGTGACTGAGCAACACTCTCTGTCTGAACAAAATGTAACTAGGTGATGGAAAAATTCCACAATCTTAATCACGTGGTTTTCATCATTTGTAACCTTATTTAAAACAATACAACAAAGAAGCACCTCAGTTATTGTTTAAAATTTAAAGCTAAAGGCTAACACTCAAACAATTTAAACAAAACAAATACCAAACAGTAGAGTTTATGACAACCACCTCATCATAGCCTTGTGTAACAATACACATGAATAGCAACTCACTCGTAGAACTGTGCAGCTTTCCTAAAGGCGATTCTCGCCTCCTCTGGAAACTCTCCTGGCTCCGTCCCACTCCAGCAGATGCTCTTGCCCTTGGCATGGTAAATGTTTCCGAAATTATACAGAGCTCGAGCTTGCCCAACCTACACCACCAACAGCAGATTTTAACAGTCAGAAACCACACAGACTATAGCTGTAATTATATACTTTAAATACACAGACATCAGATTTTCTTGTTTGTATCCAGACTCTGTGAAAGTTGGTCCAGAGATTTCTGCACTGGCAGATCAATGAAAAACGATGCTTTATCATAACTTTTTTTTCTTTCTTTCTTTCTACTTTATGCCTATAAACACTTGTTACTTTTTAAAACTTCAAAACTATAACACACCTTATCAAACACAGCTCTTGTGATATCCAAATGTCTTTGGCAACAAACCACAGCTTCATTATATCGTCGTAAAACCTTTAAAGTGTTTCCAAGATTTCCGCTGGCTTTAGCTTCTCCAAGTTCATCTCCAATGGTTCTGGGATAACAAACAAAAAGGAAAAAAAGGAAATTAGTTAGGGAATATCACAGACAATGCAATCAAAACTGGATGCTTAAAAATACCAAACATTGTACTTATAAAAAAGTCAAATCATTAAAGGTTTTACCTGGTTAGAGTGAGGTCATGTCGATGATACTCCAGGGCTTTATTATATTCTTGGAGGTGAAAGTAAGCATTCCCCAGTTGGCTATATATGGCGCTGAGAATTTGTAAATCCTCTGTTCCAATTTGTATGGCAGATTCGAAAAAGGAGACACCTGCACGATAGTTACCCGCCTTACAGAGTCGCTCGCCTTCGAGAGCCAGATCCAGGCAAGAGGACTCCATCCTGCAAAAACAAAAAACACAACAAATAAAAATAATAATCTGAAAACTGATCAAGAACAGTCCAGATTTAGCAACCTAATGTATAACAGACTAAATCATTCTCTTAATTTGCAGAGACCTTATGACAAAATCATGTTATGTTCAATGATTGAAACAACCAAAATATTTTATGGCATTTTGAATGATTCCTCCCAGAGGAAAACACAAGCTGTAAATCCAAAATAAGATAAAGCATTTCCTGTCTGTCATGACCGCAAAGCTGTAAAAATGCCTCAGTTACCCTGGAATGAAAATGTGTACCTTACATTTTAACCATAAACACAAAGTAAATTCAGATGTGTCTGGGAAGCAGAGTGCTATTTTTGAACCTGCTTTGGCTCTTTTTGTAGGCTTCAACCTGATATTGCACAACTGGAGGACCCAGGACCTGGAACTATACAACCCAGGACCTGGAACTATACAACCCAGGACCTGGAACTATACAACCCAATGGCGTTTTAGATTTTAAAAAAGGAATTTTAAAAAGGAAAGATTGAAAAAAATAGAGTTCTTCTTGAAAAATAACCCCATGATCCTGACAATAATGTAGCTTTAATCAGAATTTTCACATCATCACAAAACCGGATGTTTTTTGTTTTAATAAAAAAGGTTTATTTAGATTAAACCTGGCAATAAAGTAAAAGTATTTTCAGTTTGCAATTGATTCCTCGCTTATATAGAGCTGTGAATAAGATGAATAGCTTCACTGAGTCAAATCCACTCACATCTAGTTAAAAGCAAACATCTACCCTCAATGAATTGTGTTGAGTGTACTCTGGTTATTACTTTTTCTTTTTTTAAATACAGGGCAACATAGCCAGCATGACAATGATCTGAAACCCACACCCAGAGCTACTATGAAGTTGCTTCCTAGTTTGCGGAGTGGCTTAGCCCAACAGGAAATCTTTACAGGGAACTGAAACTCCGTGTTCCCCAGCAGCAGCTCCAACCCTTTCTTTGTAAAAAGGAAAACTTGAACTGGTGGTGTATTAAATACTTATCTTTCCTACTGTAAATCAGCCTGGGGCGTGAATAATTTTTGGTTTACATAAGATAAATAGTGCAGTTGGATGCAGAATATTTTTCTAGTGATCATATGATACAGTCACTGTTTGTTAACCTTAACCCTAATTGGCCCGAAGGACTGATGTCATATGAAAGTTTCCTGACCCTCCTCACACTACCTTCGGAAAGGAGCAAAAATCAAGTCATCCAAATAAAAGTATCAAAGCAGATAATGACTTTATGATGACAGAAAACACATAAACCTGCACAATCCTGAAAGAAACCCTGCCTGCTCTGTTTGTGTGTGAATTCAGCCGAAGTATCAGTTGTTCTGTTGTCGAGTTTCGACTTGCCCAGCTGACATACGGAGCTATGATTCGGATTAATTGGCTTAATCATCACAGGTCTTCGAACAGCAGAGGAAACACAAGCACCAATCCAAAGTAAGCTTCAATTAATTTAAAAAAGTAACAGATTAAAATACAAAGTATCTGACTTGGGTCTTCAGAATAAAAGGGGCTTTGCTACTTTGAGTAGCATAACTGTCTCCCTGCCTTTACTTTCTCCACTTTGGATATAAACTGATTCCACACAAGCCTCCATGAAATCCAATCTGCTGTAGAAGATTAGAAGTATACTTAGTTAATCTGAAACTTTGCATTCACTCTCAACTACTAACCTACAAACCATTCTAATCACATCTGGCATTGTTGCAACCCTCTGACAAGCTTCGCACAGACATGTAAACATCGCCAGGATGCTTTAACCGGTTTGTCTTACTCTGACCAACAGGAAGATCCTATTTCACCAAGATGACACACACAGAAGCCAACACAAACTACTTGGAAGACATAAACATGCTATCAATGACACTGTGGTGCAAAACTGAAAAGATGAGTAAGTCCCAAAGATTACTTCATAGCAACATCATCAAGCAGATCCAGTCATGAATGCCTGCAGAGGATTCAATCCTCTGCAGAGCAAAAACAGATGAGTCAGAATCAGGAAAAGATAAAGAGCACAATTTGAATTATAATAATAGTGGTGTGTAGAGAACTAACCATTTGAATTTTTGCAATTTAAAATACATGTTGGATTAACAGATATTTCACTGAAGAGAATGACATTTGACTTTATAAGATTATGTTTAACATCGATTACATTTCCTTCCGCTATAAATCTGGAAGCTTAAAAAAATTAAAAAGTACATTTAAGATCAATTCTTCTTAGAAATCAAGTTACAGTTGCATTTGACTATTCATTCATGAGCAACACACAGATCCACATACCCATTTCCTCTTCTCAAGCTGATGCACTCCAGGCAGGTTGACACGACAGACATTTCAAGCTTCTTGACAACCTTGTGGAGCAAATGTTGCCCTTTCTTCATAACAACCTTCCCTTTTTCCTTTTTGCACATACACATAACGCATACAGACAAAGTATAGCACCGCGGGGTGCTAATTTTACTAAGTGAATAACAAAAAAAAATAAATCCTCCTTGGATCTGCTGCTCTCTCCATGTGCACACTGCCAAGTGGTTGTCACAGCAAAACAAAGGACTTAATCCGCTCAGGCTTCGCATCGACCTTAACAGCCCAGTGCCAGAGTCGTAGACCTCTGGCTTGGGTGAACATAGATTAACCTTATGTCGTTACCGGGCTGAAATGATTTAAAGTGAGAGCAACAGGCTCTGCTGCCATGCTTGGTTTAGTGCAAATTTCTGAAGCAATTAGCCTTAAAAAAAAAAAGAAAGAAAAAAAACAGGAACCTATAGGTCTCATAGTGACCTATAGGTCCTGATAGTATGTGTAACTTCCAATTAGTCCAGATTTGATTGGTAATTTTTGCCATGTAGACTGGCTCTAGAGAAACCAAAAGCTGTTAGCTTGATGAAATCTGAAGCAGATTTAGCTGAAATAAATGATATTTCACTGTTAACCTTTTTTCCAGCATCATAATTCACATTTGCCTCCATGGTTTAGCAGCAACTTCTTAGGCCAGTATAAGGGACACAAAAGTAAAACAACTATATGCAAGTTAAGATAAACTCCCATCTTACACAACCAGCAACTCAACTGCTGACAATCCAATGAAATCCACTTGTCTGAACTAATTAAGAAGTCTGGACTGATGCGCCCTCTGGGGCGAGCAACAATATGTTGCCTCACCAGTAGTTCTCCCATAAGATCTGGCCCAAGCCATGTGACACTAAAGCACCACGCCAGTTGATCTTAAGCCAGGTAAATCATTCTATGACCAGGACAGAATTCCAAATAACACAAAATTGGATAAAATGGAATTAATTTAGACTGATAAAATTAAACTTGGAGAGCAAAGTGATACTGTTCAAATGCTGTTAAAATGCTGATTGTATTTCCAGTCTGTGAGAAAGCATGAAAAATGTATGTCCATTATGCTTTATGCAAACTGCACAGAAACTCCAGAGTTGTAAGTAGATCAGCAAACACCTGGTTATGACATTGCATCACTGGAGGAACATTCAGTTACTTACAACCAGACACACAGAAAGGAATTCATTCAGAGGATAAAGGAGGTGATGGTTCACGAACTTGACGGGACTTGTAGCCATTGGTTTAAATGACTACACGATGATGCAATGTATCTTTCTGTGCAGAGACTACCTTCACATATCTACATAAACTACAGTGTTAGCTACGTGATGATTCTCCTCTTTCTATTAGTAATATCCCATAGTCTGTGGAATGTAGGTCAGTTGAGTTGGTAGGCTGATCAAGCGTTCTGACTCACCCAGCCAATTCCAGTCAAACCAGATATTGGTAGTTTTGTTAATGTGGAAATGTGCCAAGTCCTGCTGAAAGTGAAATCAAAGTCTTCATAAAGCTTGACAGCACAGGGAATCATGAGATGCTTGAAATTTTCAAGACCAAAACACAATGGACAGTTATTTTTCTTGCTTATGCACCTTTTTGTACCACTTTTCCCTTCCACTAAATTTTCCACATATATGCTTGCAGCACTCTAAACCTGCTTCCTTAGAAATCATCTTCTGTGATTATCGCTCCTTGTGAAATGAGTAACTGTCTGCTGGACTTCACTTAAATCAGCAGTCTACCCCATGACTGTGTGCCAACATTATGTCGAAACCATAACATTTCCGTTTCTATTACAACATTTAAGAAATTATATAATGTTATAGATTTTTGTTAGACTAAATAATCAAAATTAACACAAATAAACACTTGAAATGAATATTTCTATGTAATGAATCAATATCCAAGTCTGAATTACATTACTAAGATTAATATCATTTAGGTAAGATACAAATTATTAAGTAGTACCTGTCTTTGAATACTTTACAATTTAAAAGTAAAATTCCCTGCTGCTAAGAGATCACATAACTTTGAATATCAGTCACAAAGAGATTTTAGAGTAAACGGTAACATATACTGCAATCAAGTGCTGCATCTCATGAAATATTTACAAAGAAGCCAGTAAAGACCTCCTGTAGTCTACTCAAAATCATTAACCAGGCAGCCAATAAGGACTCATCTTACACACACAGATAAGCTTAATTGTAAAACAAACTTCAAATATTGAGGAACCCAAAGCTTCAAAGATGTGAATAGAACAAAGTTCATTAGAATCTACATATTATAAGAACATATTATGATATCCCCAACACTCTGCACTAATATAAGATTAAACATCTTCATGTTATATTTTACCTCAGTTAATCTGTAAATTATACTTTATAATTAGTATTTGTTTATTTCTGTTTCTCCACGTTGGATATAAGTGGAGAAACACACTTATATCCAAAAAAATAAATGTAACAAATTCTGCACATATTTATTTTAACATACATTAAATTATTTCAAGTTACATTTTTCTTGAATTAAGTACTCAACCTTTGCTACATCATCTTACAGATAATGCAGGTCTATTTATGAAGACTTTCAGTGTGAAGAAAATTACATGTTTTCCCATGATCAGAAAGCACAGAGGGTCTTTACATTATTTAGACGAAAAAACATAAATCCTACCTCTGACGGAGATGATGTAAAAATTCCCTATCCTTTACATGTTGCAGAGAAATGAAGCAATACATGACCAGCCAGCAGTCCTGACGGGAACCAAAGTAAATACAGGAATTCCACTTTAGGAATTCCTGTCAACCACCAACACTGAAGGAATACAAGCCTTTTTAAGAAACCTGAATCAGCAAACACCCCACCCGTGACATCCACCAGGAAACACTGACCACTGCTATCTGTGGATTCTACCGTCACTAATCTTGAAACCAGAGCTTGTGAGAAAGAGGAAAAACACACATACACAAACACCCCCGCACATCCACACACACGCGCTGCCTGACACTTTAGTCAAATGTCTGTGGTTGAAAAGCTCACATTATTGAGAATAATTAACCCGAAATCAATCCAAAAGCTCAAGGTAAATACTGAAAATGTACTTAAAACAGTACATGTACTTGGTAACAAATTAATCAGGATATTTTTTTGTTTGTTTGTTTTGGTGGATTCAAGTTTTGCTTCTGTTCGCTGCGATTTAAAATAATGCTCACCTGCAAGACTAAGGACTGATGTTACAAGAAAATCATGCAACCTGCTACTCCTCCTGATACCGTTGAGACGTCAGAGGAAGGATTATCGCAATGCCTGCAAAATTCCACAGACCATATCAAAACAGTGCACATACCAGCGCACTGAGATATGGTCTTTGCATTGCTACACCTCCCTGTTCAATGACTCTGCTTATCCTCTGACCTCACTTACCAGCTGAAGTCTTTTCACTCAAAGAGCTGGCTGCATGCTTTTCCTTTTTTGTTAGCATCACTCTGCGGGGGTTTAAACTACAGAGCAGAGCAGTTTCTGCTGAAGTCATTCAAATGCCTAATGATGAAGTCAAGTTTAAGCAATCAATAGTTTATGCAAAAATGTCCCTAAAACATTTTCACATTTATGTCATGCTACAACCACAACTGACAATATACTTTATGCAACATTATTTTGGGGTAATCAACAATCACCCTCTGCACACACATAAGCTATCCATGGTGAAACATGGTGGCAGCATCACGAGGCAGGGATGCTTTTCTGCAGCTTGGACAAGCTAGGCCATTCTAAACCATGAATATTCTTTGATTTAAACAGTTCATTGGTTGTTCTGGCTGTATGTTGTCATCATCTGGCTTAAAAATTAATTCCTGCCTCATGTTGCAAAAAATATGCTCTAGAGGCAGAACATTGGCAGAAACACAGCCTAAAACACTTGCACTTGCAACTGCAGTGGAAAACTTGACAAATTTGTCTATAAAAATAAATACCAAATTGAAAACCATTGTTTTCCTTCCACTTGACAAATATGGACTGCTTTGTGTTGGCCTAGCCCAATGAAATAAATTGAAATTAATGGAAATACCAAACAATTGACAGTTTCATCAAATAGCATCTTTGTACTTCTTCGAAAACCGTCAAGTTGCCGTTATTGGAACTCTATTTTAAGACCCCTTTAATTATCTAACAACTAAAAAGAGCAAAATGTAAAGACCTGTCCAAGTGAAATCCTCTGTTAGGCATCCAAACTTCATTCACTTACATAGTTTTGATACTTAATAAAAGGCCTAATGTGGCATTCTCCACACCATAACTATTTCAGTGTGAATACGCCCAACAAGGTCCTCTTCAATTAAATGGTGCCGTTTAGGGTGCTAACCATTTTTACTTTTAGAAAAAAACTGATTATTAGAGACTTTAAAACCAGTCCTACTTTGGAGAGGATGGGAATAAAAGGGAAGGAAATCCGAGTGGACATTTCTGAGTCGAAACTGTAACAGTATTTAAATAAAAATAACTTAACCTTAATTGCGATGTTTAAGGTTTTTGAAACGTTTGCTTAACTAGAATGAGGAAAAACTTGTAAAGCTGTTTTCCCCTGTTCAGAATTATGAATCACCGACTTTGTGGTGGTGACTGTTTGGGAAATAATGTCCTAGAAAGCTCGGAATTAGTCGGAGATTTTTTTTTTCTTTTCTTTTACAAACATGCCGTGACATGTAGCTGCTCCCTGAGACGTGAAGAGAAATGTCTTAAGAACAGCCAAACTTTTCACAGGAAACAAAATAAACAAACAACGATAACCGAGAATCAAGACACTGAAAAAGTTCCACCTACTTAAAAGGGAGATCCGCGAAGATCCCACAGGAATGTCTCCAGCTTCAAAAAACAGATGACTCGAGTCAGAAACGTTATGAATACGTTATTTCTGATTTTCTAAAGGTTGTTTACAGTGGTCCAACTACTCACTCGTCCATCTGGGAGGAAGACTGCTACAGGGTCTCGGGAAGCAGAAATGGAAGCCCCTCCTCGCCGTTACAATCTGACTTTAATTAGGATACGATGGCTGCTGCCTTCAAGAGCTGTGGGAAGTTCTGTAATTGTTCATCCAGCGACCACACGTTTATGTTTTAAAAGTGACGTTGACGGGGAGGAGTGAGATGAGTACATTTCCACTAAGACGTCCTTCATTGCAACGACGCAGAAGTGATTAGCTGGAAACCGCACGCTACGTTAGTAGATACATTTTAACGCTCACTTCCGCCATCTGCTGTTCAAAGTTACTGTTACATTATTTCTGGTCTGTTTGCCACTTTGCAAATTTCCTGCCCGCCTTCGATACCCAGGCGTTGCCATTTCGTCGTTTCCGACCCCCATTTCTGAAACAAAACATGCTATAGATGTTGTACTTTATCTTAAGTATTTTATTTAATTTTTGAGACAATAATGCACTATTATGTTAATTTTACGTTATCCGGGTCGTTTCCAACTTAGGTTATGGATGGGTGTAGTCCTTTTGCCCCTTTGCCATCTTCTGTTATTGTAGTTTTCATACAAGGCTTTTTGAGGTACTAAAAATGCTTTTTTAAAATTTATTATTCAATGTTATTGCTACACAAATCGCTATTTTGACTTGTGAAGGTTGTCACGGTCACCTGTAAAACATGTTCCCTTATTTTTCCCATACATCTTGGATATGTAGGCATATGTTGTACTTATATCACAGGGAAAAAATAAGTGACATTAAATCCAACAAATATTCTTATACTAACATTAGTTACATTACTTAACATAAATATTTTCAAAATGGGATACTTACTTTTTAAAAATAAAGTAAATATTTGCATAGGTTTGCCGAAATCAAGCTAAATATTTGACCAGTTGAAATATTCAGGTCTAAAGCAATGTTTTTAGATGAAAAAAAAACAAAACAAAGAGAGAATAAATCCAAACTTCTCTATTATCTTCAAGTAGTTTACTGGAGATTTATTACAATTTCTTAAAATGTGAGTAGCCATTTTTAAATTCATGTTTGAGCTGCTTTGGGAGCAACAGTACAGAAGAGAGGTCGCTTGAAGGCCACAGAGAAAAAAAATGCTTTCCTCTCATTAGCACAAATTATTACAAGCCTCCAGTGACGGGGATTGGAGCAGTTTATCGGTTCAGACTCTCAGTGGGTAAATCATACATGAGTAAATGGATTTCTGAGCAGCGAAGGACTGGTTACACTGTGGCATATCGAGCCGGACCAGGACAGGATCGAAAAGGAGATGACCCACTGGGGAAATCAGACAGGAACACCGGACTGTGTGAGGGAGAGGTCTCCGTCAAGCTCTGCCGCTTGTCACGCTTACGCCTCGTGTAGCGGAAGTTAAACGGTGGACGCCGGGCCACCAGGACTCCAATTTCCTCAGAGGATGAATCCAGAGTCCCTGAGTTCTGTTGTACTATTCTCTCAGCAGACTCACTGGAAGAAGAGAGAAGAACGGAGGGGTTAGCCACAACTGGGGGATCTGTAGGAAGAGAGGGCGTAGCTTTGGGGTCAATCAGAGGTGGCTGAGCGACATCGGGAGTCGGAGGGTCAGAGGGAATGGGCTGCAGGTCAGTCACAGGGTCATCAGGCAGAGGTGGAAAGGTTGGGATCATGGTGTCTGTGGGGAGGTCGTGAACCTGAGGTTTTACCGGTTGGACCATGTCCACGTTCTGCAGAGAAACAGATAACATTCCACTGAATTATCATATCACCAGCTTGTTCAGACATGCAGGGCGCCATGCAACATTATGTTCACTAAACAGTCACACAAACTACTGCTAAAAACAGGGCTGGTGAAAAAAAATCAGCTAAATAAATCATTTGAATCAGGCTTACATGACCTTTCAACAATCGTCATGTAAGTCTTTCACATTTATAAGTCCCCTAAGAAACATAATGTTTGATATTTCCCAGTTTTGTTTAAAATTCACCATACATTAATAATTATTGAACGATTTATTCATACATCCTTGTGGACATTTTGGTCCTTTGTAATCTGAATGGTGCGTACTGTTGAAGTTTGAATGCGTTAAATTTCTAAGTAATTTCATGTCACATGGTTTTTTTAACATTTCTATTGCCATTTTGTTTGTAAAAAAGCTATTCAATATACATTTGTTTAATTGCAAATTAACAAATTTTGTTGAAAAATGTCGACAGACTTTCCTATTTATGCTTTCTCTTTATTTTAATCACGCTGATTACTGATTTGTATTGTTTCCAATGGAAATGACTTCTATAATGTGGTGTAAAATACAACAGAACAATAGAACATTAACTTTTTTGTTACTGTACCTGTATCTTATACATCTCACAGGACACCTGGACATCCGGGTATTTGCTCACATCTCCGTACACGGATCCTGCACAGAAACCTGCCGTCTGAGGGAAGGGGAAAAAAGACAATTTATGTTTTTAGCAGTTCAAATATTTACATGGAGTGTTAGCATAATTCTAAATCCTGTCAAAGTTTTGAAGTAAGAAAAAAAATCCTACACTGAAGCCTTTTAACAACACAAAGCTTAAAAATAGAGAATAACTTGTCATGTTTAAAAAGGACAATGTCCAGGAGCTGCTCAGGTGACAACAAATGAGATACAAACTGAAGCTTTGGCAACATTAATAACCTTCAAAATGTTAGGAGAGTTGACAGCATTATTTACTCTCTGGAACAACTTTGTTTAATCTATTCCTAGAACACAGCAAATTCATTCTTTGTTGGGTGTCTACTTGTTGTGTGTTAGTTCGCTCATTTATTATTATTGTTAATTTTAGACTGAGGTTGTAGAAGTTTTTGCTAGGAATAACAGCACCTTGTACATTTGTTTGCTCACCTAACAATTTCACACTGAGAAAACTGACTGAAAACTCTAAAAAGGATCTAACTAATGCAGAAACAAGAAAAATATATTTTATTGTATCTGCATTAGTTAAAAAGCATGTTTTCTTGTCTTTCAATTTTTGGAGATTGGTGGGATATATTTAATATTTTTCAGCAGGGTAATCTCTGAGGATTGTAAAAAAATATATATGTGCAAATAAACATAAAAATAATATACATTAGTCACAGATGTTACTAATGGAGCAACCCCTTGACGTTTGACCGGGTTAATGCCTGCTGAAGTACCTGTGTGTCTGATTTGAGAGTCAGTCGCTGGCAGGTCCCTCTCTCCGTAAATCCCTCTGGACACTGCTGGACCGTGTACTCCACAAACACAGCTTTTTTTGGCACATTCTGTGTAATAAAATGATGTGACAAACTGCACAAATACATTCACAAGTACTGTCAGCCGGAGAGCCGTTGTATTTTTATGTGAAATGTCCTGTAATGACCATCATTGGCCATAACCCTTTAGTTTTCATCCCACAGCTGCACCGCCATTTACCACGAGAGGCAATATACAAAGATTTAGTTTACAAAGAAACTATTCTGTTCTGTATTTGCTCCACAAACATAAGCTGGCCAAGCCATAAAGGCATAAAAAAAATCTTCATTGACCCTTTGAAGCCTTGTGCTTCCATTGCATTATAGTTATTGCTGAGTGGTAATGGTTTTCAACTGGCCCAAAGAAGCTAAAACCTGCCCTATAATGTCTGCCCAAACACACCCAAAGATTAATCTTCTGTGTAGTTTCCCCATAAAACTAACACTCAATACATTGTTGAGCAATGAATTCAGGAGCAGAGACTCGTTTCCTGCCAGCATTAACCACTGCGGTACCTGAGCCGCAGCTCGGGTGACCCGTTTCACGCCAAGCCCAGCGCCCAGAGTGGACTGCCTCTTATAGGCCTCCAGAGTGATCCCTGCGGTGTCCATGGCCACCGGGCTGTCTACGGAGAGCAGGACGGGACACGTTGGACAAGTCTGCAGTAGCTTCTCTGGAGGATCTGCAGCAACAAGAGCTTGCCTGAGTGATCTTGTGCACATCTAGTAGATCTAACAATAGGGTTTATTGATCTATAAAGATGTGGGTTAAAACACAAGCTAGAGTTTATAGAAAAAAATTGTGAAATAAAAGAAAAAAATTAAAATAAGGACAATTTTTGAAATAAGCTTTAAATTAGTGGATTATGTTTTGATCACAACTGATTTAGAAAGACAAACATTTGGCGCAATCTTCTTTTGTCTGCAAGTTCATATTTTTCTTCATGTTTACATCTTTAAGTGTCAGAATAAATATTTGGGGAGAATAAAAAAGCAATATTTACACCACTATTTTAACTGTAGTTCCAATTTTTACTGGGTTTGTAGTGAGTATTACAGTTTTTGTTTATATTAGCACTAGCTTAAGCTTTAGCAACACAGTTTATATGGCACAAAGAGCAGCCATTCAACGCATAACAAGGCTATGTATTTAATTTTTTTAATATGTTGATATGTCACTGTAATATGCTCATTGTGTTTAATAATATGAAGCTTTACCTGGCACAAGAGCGCAGTCATAGCTGTAGAGGTAGGAGTAACCCTCAGGTGTGTGCAGAATGGTGGTGTTGCAGTTACCTGAGATTTGCTGAAAGAAATCAGAAAGACAAGTTCTCTGGTTTAATCACTCTGTCATAAATGCTTTGAATGTTTAATATAAAAAATATCTCCAAAAATGAACCTAGATTGGCATCAAAGCAGAACAAATGTCTTCATGACTCAAGCCAATTAAGTTTAAAGTTCCCTTGTCACTCGTGCTTGTTATGACCCCAAGATGACCTCAAGGTCTAAGGGAACACTACGTTCTCTGGTAACATAGTGACCAGAGAAACAAGTGAAATTTAAAAAGGATTTATTACAAAAAAAGAAGGTTTCACAAAACCAAAACACAATATAACTTGTGAAGAATAGGACTAAAATAAACTAAAGAATGCTAAGTGAAAAATTAAATGACAAAATGCAGAAACAAGTCTAAAGTAGTTCAAAATAACCCAAAAGAATAAGGAACACCAAGCCTCGCAAACATGAGCTCCTAGCTTGAGTAAAATCAAGCTAGAGCAGAGTCAAACTGCTTAGCAGGAAAAGCAGAAACAAAATATTTCAAGCAGGAAAAGAAGAAGTCCCAAAACATGAAATGTATAGCACAAATGCAAATATTTGTATTTGAACAAAGCATTTGTGTGTTTGTGTGTCCTACTGTTTCCATGAAGGGTCTGACGTCACAACGCTTCCACGGTTTTGGACTCCCGATGTGACATTTGGTCTCCAGGACATCCAGGTCCAGGTAATACACATTACCTCCTGGTCCCTATTATTCACAATGCAAACACAAGTCGCAGATTACATGAGCCACTGACTTTTTCTGACCACTGTAACATCTGGCAAAAGCTGAGTGTATAGTTCACATAGATGGAAACTCTCATATATGCTGTACATTGTATGATATTGATTTAAGCCATAGCCCTGAAAATAAATGATTACTTTTAGGTTAGAAGGTTAAATAATATCTGTTAAAACCTAATTGATTTCACAGTTAGTTCTTAGACTTTAGCAGCAGAGCGTAAAGTTCATAAAACCGCTTTGCAGAGGCAGGTGTGTACTGAAATGACCTGGACTTTATTAATAGCTACTCCAGTCCTACTGACCATCTTTTATTAGGCTTCAAAGGAATTTTATTTGAACAAATATTAAAAGTGAGATTCGTCAGAGGAAACTGATTACAGCAAAGCATAAACAGCAAATATTTCCTGTTGTTTTTAGCTACAGATGTCCCATTACTGTTTCTTTTATTAGGCCCAGAGCAGCAAAACCACTGCAAAAGCCTATTGGACATATTTATACTATAGTACTTTTTGTGTGTAGCTGAAGAACTTCCCACTAGTTGTTGATGTTTTTGCTGACCTGACCTGAGCGTGCAGGTAGACATTGGCGATGCGGTTGAGGGCAAACTTGTAGCCTTCGGTGCGATCCTCGTTGATGTAAGTGACAGCCAGGCGAGAAAGCTTCTCCACAGCTTTGTCGTTACAGGGAACTGGAGCGAGCTCGATGGGCATCAGCAGAAAACCCTCCCCATTCACATGGAAAGTGTGAAGAGACATGAGCGATATTAGCAGCAAAAATGTGCAGATGTCCATGGCCACAGAGGTACGGACGGAAAGCTAACGGTTCTGAACTGACGTTTGTTCTTCTGTGTTTGCCTTCCAGCCAGAAAGTGACTTTTGGAATCAAAAACAGAACACTGAAAAAAAGCCAAGGACAATGTTTGTTTGAGAACAGAGGGGCTGATATATGTGAATGAATATCTAAGTGGTACTTTTAACCCCTGGTGCACGGATGGAGCAAAGGTCAAAACTGTCACTGAGCTCAATTTGCAATTAAAGGGCTGTGAAAATGTTTTTGATCCCTTATTTTGTTTTACTAAGCTCAGATCATCAAGTTTTAATATTATACAAAACTTGATGTTTTACTTTCCAGACAATTGTGCCTCCATGCAAAGAAGTGATTGTCCCTTAAAGCTTGTTCCTGTTGTTCTAGCCCTGGTGGAAACAACTTATAAAAAGAATTTGTGATAACTGCAATGAGTCTATTTTTTTTTGGATCTCTGCTCTTTATAAAAATATATGGTAATTTAGCCACATCAGAGGGTTTCCACCACGAATTTCTTCTCTAAGATCATACCACAGCATTTTAATTACATTAGAGTGCTGACTTTATTTTGACCAAAAACAAAACCGTTTAAGTTTTATTTGAGCTAAAGGAAATTAACTGATGACAAGAAAATGTCTTTCAGGGTTTTCCATCAATTACAGCGAGTTTCCCAAGCAGCACTGCAGCCTCAGACCACCACAGTACTGCTGGGATGATCACTTTTCTCTGAAAATCTGCATTTCCTTGAGATGTACTGAAAAGTCATTATGATCATCAAAAGGTTTTTTGGGCTACTTTGTTTCTCACTCTCTCTTGCTGTGAAAAGGTAAGCCCGCAGTTGTTTTGTAACGTCCTGAATTAGTAGTTGAAGCATATTTGGATTGCTTTTAGTACACCCGCCCTACCTGGGAAATTTCACCACTGTTTATTTTTCTCCATCTGCGGATAATAGCTCTCGCTCTGATTCACAAGAACCCAAATCTTTAAAGCTGGTGTTGTAACTCTTTTCAGACTGAAGGATGTGAGTGAAGTTGTTTCTTGTCTGATCTCGAATATAATCTTGAATTCCTTTCTTGAGTTTCTGTGTTACTTTTTGATTTTCTGATTTTCTCCATGTTGTCAGACAGGCTGAAGAGACTTCTTGAATAGATAGATCTGGCAATAAGACTCAATGTGGCTACTAAAACCAATCATCTTTATGAAAATCTGTCTAATAGCAAATAATTCATCATCTACAAAACTAGAATTTTAGTTTGGATGCTATTTTCCATTGAAAATCATTATTTTAATATTTACCAAGGTTAACTTTATCACATTTATTTATTATCTAAAACATGTAAAAAGTGAAAAAAACTGAGGAAATTTATGAAGTGTATGCTTCAGATCCTGGTGAACTGCAGGATCTGACCATCTGTGGAGATCTAGATGAGTAAAGTATTTTATGTATTCATGTTTTCATTTATCAACTAAATACATTCCATTATCTGTATCTTAAAATAATGCAGTTTGAGGAAACCCTTGAAATTTTGTGTTTTCATCATTTTCTATGTGGGTTAACTCCCTGGCAGTCTGCCAGTCTCTCATTCCCATCTTTCATTCTCTCCCTTCTAAGACTAAAACAAATAAAATCAAAATTAAAATTAGATCATAAAACTACAAACCTGAATCTCAAAAGCAATATTCACTTTTACACCTGAGAAATAAACAGATACTTTTTAATCAGCTTAGTTTTTGATTAGCAATTAGTACGAAACAATTTGTCCGTCAGCAAAATTGTATATCTTATAAATTAATTGTCCTGCTTAGAGTTATGGTAATAAGCTTGCTCAGTTAATTATGTTTGCTTGTTTATTTACTTTAGTGATCATCCAGTACTTTAACAGTAAGTAGACAGATTTGAATTAAGAGACGTTTCTTCCTGTAATCCTTAGCAGGCAAGTTTGTTTATTTTTTTTAACACATCAAAAGTTTTTGAACAAAATAAAGAATACACCCTTCTTGATTTTCTTGTAAGGGCAGAATCTCCTCTTTTTGTTTTTATCACATTCATAACTTTCTTGGAAGATTAGGAATTTATCTTCAGATGAAAGTCATTTCATTGATAAGGCAAGGTTGATATTTTGGTTACAGACAATACAAATTATTCACTCAGGCTCGTAGTTTGTCCAGGAACCAAGACGATTTGAACTGTGCTCCAGTTTTAGAGGTTGCAATGTTACCAGTGCACCAGTAGGAGTCACTGTGCTCTTGGTATGATGTTCTGAGTTCTGTTGTTCCAACCTGAAGAACTAAGTTAAACATTGACCAACATCTTGAGATTAAATGAATTCCTATTTGAGTCCTGCTTACATCTTGTCACTCTGAATTAACTTAAGCATTTTAAAACAGAAATCAATACAAAAATATTTAAATTGAACTTACAAACATTTATTGTCTTCGTTGTTCTAAGCAAGTATTTACTAAAAAAAATATATATAAATTGTTTATATAAAGTTTATATAAATTGATTTTGAAATAATTCAGAATGTAAATTCTGTTTTATCATCAGACATGTTCTTTGTTTTTCAGAAATTCAACATGAAATGGGAAAGCAGGCTTGGCTGTCTGTTGTGGGTGGGGTTCACACTTTGGAACCAGTCAGATTTTATTTCCACCGTTTTTGACAGATCGGTTAATGTCTGTAACAGCAGCTCAGACTCAGAGCAGACTGGCAAACACAAACACAGTCTCTCTCTTCGTCATCCTCTCCCACACACGCGTTTAATTCATCACAGTTTTGAGACGAGATGAGAGAAAGTGCAGCAATTTGACTAAAAATCTATTAGCTATGAGAAGGGTGCTTAACCCATTCACATGTAACTTTCTGTTTGACTGCATAAACTTTAAGCTTTGAAAAAAAAATGCTTTCCTGACTCTTCAGTAGTGCATCGTTGCAAAATGCACATCTTCACATAGGTGTCAGAAATTTTGCTGTGCATGCAATCTCTACAAAACAAAAACCTTTTGCAGCAGCACCGACATCGTGTTGTGTTTTTAACGAGGCAGTAGATCGACAGAGGTTGCATTTATAATACTCAGAAGTGCTGGGTGATCTGGGTTTGAAGGGCTAATATGAAGAGAATCAGAGCAACATTAGAATATGATGACAATAAGGAATAAGGTGAACTGTGTAAGGACGATTATTTGGCGACAAACATCAAGTCCTGAATAGAAGAAAACAAAACAACAAAAACACCGAGGAGGAGAGGGAGTCTATGGAGGAGAATGGAAAATAAAGACAGATTTGTGCAGCAGGTAGGAATTTATGGACAGAGCAACACAGGGAAGAAAGATCCAGATGTGAAGTCCTTCTTTTGAGCTGCAGTCTAAAATAAATAGTAAATTCAAGTTAAATTGTATCCTTGCATATTAGTATTAAGCTGTGTGCCTGCGAACTGTTTACACAGGGTGTGAGAAAGTCTTATTTTTGTCTCACTTCTTTACATTTTTTTCTGAAAGTAAAACATCTTTTGGGTCATTATTATTACTGCCTAATTTAATAATTCAATATATAGTACATTTAATAATTCAATCACAGAGTATACCTTAATATGCATTAATACGCACAGTGGAAACTGTTTCAACATTTCCACAGAAGCTAACATCTATAGTCTTCCTTGTCTCTGCTATGCTTAGCGGTACAGCCAATCAGCACTAAGAAAATAAATGGCTCTCCTGGATTGGCTGCTTTTCAAACCCCAGACATATGCATGTTAAGTAGAATTGAGTCTCGGTATTTCAGCCTCCTAATCTGTGTTTTCTATTGAATTAAAAAAAAAACTGTGAATGAGTGAATTTGCAAATAAGTTGGAGTTACGTTTCACAGAAAAATACTGAAGTGCAATTAAATGGAGGTCCACTGTTTTTAATTTGACCAACATGTTTCTTTGGACTGGAAGTAGCAGCAGCATTTTGAAGAGGTCCAGGACGAGTCCTGAGTTAAATATGAGAGAGAATCTGCAGAGGGAGTTAAAAATTAGGGTGATGGGAAAGAGGCTATCCCACCCACAAATTCAAAAGTGTCTCTATTATATATTTTCACAGAAATTCTTATAGTCAAGATGAAAATATCAAAAACAATTACACTTGACTGAATGCCAGCTTTACATGAATCTGGATTTTGCTGCTTTCACTCTTTTGCTATTATATTTGCATGATTTAACAATAAGCAACAGGAATAAAAATAGCAGTATTTTCTCAAAGCAAACAAGGTTTCTCATTGAAGTCTTGCTTGGGATCAGTGAGGTGATGTGTGGGTTTTCACAGTCTAAATTGACCTTTTAAATTGCCCTATATTATGAAGATGTGTTTTCATGGTGGCTGTGTTCTGTGCAGAGTGTGAACACGATAAAGTGTGTAAGGGAGGAAAATGCTGCTATGAGATGAATAAATTCTAGAGAGCCATCTCTCCTACTTCAAATAATAAAATTAGTTACTAAAAATAAAATAAATTGGATTGAGCTAGAGTTAACTGTTGTTTACTTGACCCCAATGAATTAGGCTTTTAATGCACACAATACACACTGAGCATCATATTCACATGTGGAGAGTTCTCTTTCCATGCATCTGTCCCGTGATAATCCGTTTTCCTTAATCCATTTCATATATTCACTGAACCAGGTTCACCTCTCAGCAGAGGCTGGAGAAGGAAGGCAGAGATACTGGCTCAGCAGAACAAATTCTACTAATATCAGAAGAAGAAGAAGGAGAAAAAAGAGCTGCCTCAGTGTTGTGCGTCTTTGTGTGTTTTCATACAAGGGGAACGGGAATTGGTGTTTGTGTGCGTGCCTGACTGTACAGAACCACAAATTCATGCGTCAGTGTTACCGGGAGCCAGCTGTGCTGCAGCAGAAAGCGGGGAGAATCTGTGGGGGAGAGATAAGAACGGAGAGGCTGCACCGAGGGCCTGCTCTACCAGCACAACGCCAGACCCAAGTTAGACAAACCTCCTTTGATGTGAGCACAGAATAATCTCCCCCCTTCTGCTCGCTGAGCTGAGATGCCATGCTGCAGCGATGCCCAGGCGCAGATATGAGGGGGCCGGCGCCGTTCACTTTGTACTGCGACGCGCCCGGGGTGGGAGGGGAGACAACAAGAAGAAAATAGAACAGGAGTGATGAGGGGGTGACTTTCATTCTGATGGAGTCAAACATACTGCTAAAGGAAGTTGCATTGAAGTGTTATGCTAACACATGGATTCTTTCACAGTTGAAAAACGAATCAACCAGGGAAAAGGAGCTAAAAAAAAAACAACTATCAGTTCTTTCCAACATGATGATAATGGATCAGCAATTTTTTATTACATGGAAAAACAGTGTTTAGGTTTTTTGTTCATGGATGGTTTTGACTATTTCTTAATTCTACTTGTTAACAAAAACTGCGTTTCCGTTGACCAAATAATTGTTTAACATTTTGAAAATAACGTTGCTCAATTGAAACACACCAATTTTGAAAAAAAGCTCTTGCATTTTGATAAAAAAAGTTTTGGCACTAGGATGAGGTGGGTTTTTTTGGTGACATCAAAATTGGTTTATTTTGTAAAATTGGAATGGAAATATTTTCATATCACATGAGTCACATGATCAATAACCAGATGTTGCCACTGGCACAAACCAAGAAGAAGAAGATGACAGGAAGTAGCTGGACTATCATGAAATAGAATGTTTGATAAAAAAAAAGGTCTGGCTCCCAAGAATGAAAATATACAGATACCAAAAACTTTCTGGTAAGTTAAATCAGTGTTTTCATTGTTAGATGATTTTAGCTGATATTGACTGAATGCACTGCTAGATTGCTTTTGTTTTTAAAGAGCACCTCTTGATATTTATTCAGGAAAGAAAAGATAAAAAAAAAACATGTTTTAACAGCACATTTACAATAAAAAACACTATTTTGGTCCTAATGTGACATTATCATTTCCTTGTCCATCTCATAGAGATTTTCATGGGTAATTAGAGCAAAATCATAGAAGCTCTTTAAGCTTTTATCTGTGCTGAATCATTTTCTTCATCTTTATCTTGTGTGCTTTCATTAATATACAATTTGTCTTTCCTCTTGCATTTCAGATGACTTCCAGTCGCTGTCTCTGCTTTTCTTTCATATGTGTATTTAATCTTAATAATTACATTCTGCTTTAAGACGTGATGACATTAGAAAAGAAAGAACGAAGAACAGACCTAATTAGTTTAAATTTTCCCTCTGGAAGCTTCTTTCTGACTCATTCTGTGTTGAAAGATCTGGACTTTGTTTCTATTCTAAAACATTTCATGGAACTAGTCAAAGGATAAGCTCTTGTAATGCAGATCTCACAGCTGCATTTATCACCACAGTGATCCAAAAGCCAATTCTGCTTAGAGTGAAAGTGAGTTTTGTGCTTCTTTAAATGTAACTATTGAGTGAGAAACTCTTTATACACCACCTGGTCAAAAAAGGCACTTAAAAATAGATCATACACTCTAATATTTTTTTTAACCACCTTTAACTTTAATTGCTGTGGCACTGTGTCGATTTGTCGGCACAGTGCAAAGTCACAATGTATTTGTGTGACTATACACAAATGTATTTCCATCCAGTGGTGCATCAATTTTGATCATGGTTATTCAAGGGGCTTTTTTTTGACCACATAAAGGTCCCCACTACCGTTCCAGTTTTTAAAGATGCATCGGACAGTTCTCATCACAATCTTCTGGAATTTCTGGAATCTCCTAATATTTAATGTTTTCTTGCTTGATTCTACCTTATGCAGATTTCCACGACCACTGCAGTAAAGAATGGACATTTACCTATCTGTGTCTGTAATGAATCTATTTATTAGTTCAACTTTTTGTATTGATTACTGAAATACACAAACATTTTAATGACTTTTCTAATTTAGTGAGATACATCTGTGTTTGCGTCAACAAATATGGAACAAAAATCACTGCTGCCAATAATTCTCAATGTTCTCCACATAGTATTCCTGGACCAGTGTTTATCTGTTTAATGTGTGTCAGCTTTTCAAACCCCATGTTGTTCACTGCAGATTGTACTGAAGATTTCTGTCCACTGTCGCCACATGCATGTTCAGGAAGTGAACAAAGTGATTGCTGCAAAGTTAATAGCACAACAGTTTTGCAATTGTCTAATAATTGGGCTGATTTCCATTTATAAACTGAATGCGTTCACTCTATAGACATTTGTTGTAAAGTTGTGCTATAATATCAAACCGAATTAAAAAGAGTTTTATATGCTCTGTCATGAGCGTCACGAGATCTTATTGCCATTTTTCTAGAACGATGTGGCATGTTCACATAAACTGACATGATTTCTGCAAATTTGTCAACAGCACAGTCATGCCGCAAATCTCTTGTTCTGTCACATCCCACACAAGACTTAGGAGGCCACTAAAGGGCACTTATGTCTATGTTTATGAAACCAATCTGAGTCGACTTTTGCTGTGGGACCTGCAGGAAGCAGCTGTTATAGCAAAAGCAGTCATAAGAGTGAAGCAAATGGACAGTGAAATGTGTGGCGTTTGCACCAAACTCAACGCTACTAAAGAGCACAAACTGATGCACGACCAATGCCCAGCTGCAGAGTTCTGGTCCATGGGTTCACACCAGATCCATGCGCTATCATCTAACACCTGAGCTAAGGTCGCATTCTGAGCTATCAGCTGATCAGTTGATGTAACTGTATATTTCTGTACTTAGCTGACATGGCCAGAATGTCAGGTGGTATTTTGCAGATGTAGCCAAAGGTTTCAAAGTATTTTAGTGTCATGGATTATTTTCTGATCACACTGACAATAAGAAAACGTAATGCGGGTGTCAGAGTAAGGCTTTTTAAGGTTTATTTGGAGTTGATACATTAGTTTTATGGTAGATTAGCTTATTCTTTTTTTTAAAAAAACCTTCACAGTAAAAGAAAGGTACAAATAAAAATTTTCCAGTGCTTTCGAGAAATTCAGACTATCCATTTTAGAACTAAAACATATCTCATCTTTCTGATATCTCTTACAAAGCTAGCTCAACCAATAAAAAAACAAAACTTACAGATCTTTCATACGATAAACAGAACGAGGAGCATGGACAGAGAAATCAGGAAAGAAACAATGAAGAACCAGGAATTTAAATATTGGGGCAGGGATAGAAAATGGAAAAAAGAACCAAATAAACTAATTAGAGGCAATGAGAAACAGCTATGTAAGCAAGAAAGCAGGGATATTGAAGGAGAGAGAGACTCATTAACACTAAGAGAGCTGAACAAAGAGTCAAAGTATCTGCAAACCAAAGGGACAAGACAAAATTAAGTTTGAACACAAGAATAAATTAAGAAACTAAATGCAAAGAAATAAATATTACACCATCATGAAATAGCAAAAAGGGCAAATTGATCAAAACCATTTCCAACTGAATTTTCCGAGAAGCTTACATGAAATAATTTCCTTCTAATTTTAAGGGATACACTCTAATGTACCTCCAATAAAATTGTGAAATATTCCAAGTCACTTAAAAAATTTTTTATCTCTGTTGTTACTGGTTCTCCTGACATACGGTGATTTTTTGAAAAACATTTTTGCAGATATTTTCTTTTTTACATTTCACACAAAATAAAGTGATTTTGTCATGTGCATTTTAAAAAAGCAACAAAAGCCCTACACCTGTGTTTGTGTTATGAAAAAAAAAAAAAAAACTTAGAACAGAATGAAAGCAGTGGTCAAAGTAAAACATCAGGGGTCTCATTTTGGACTCATGTTTCCCAGACAACATTGTGTAACCATCTGTATTCAGACACATCTCCGCTGGTCACGAATCATAAAGATCCCTAAGCTGTTTGCAGATACACATACAATTTAATTTTGATAAAAATCAAAATATTACACAGGTCTCCAAAGATAATTCCACCCTACATTTTGTTGGAAGGCATGGCTTCAATTTGACTTCCTGAACAGTGCTATCTCAGGGTGTAATAAAGAAATCCAGAGCCAGAATGACGACGCACAGTGTGAGAGAGCGGCTCAATCACAGCATATGATTGAAGTGAATGTGTGGTGTTTCAAACTTCAGCTGCCATGATGTATTGCCCGCTCTTCATGTTGCCTCTTTGACCAACTGTAAAATGTATCACAGCCAGTCACCTGCTACCTGCCTCCCTGCTGGAGGTCAGCGCCAAAAAAAAAAAAAAAAAGATTATTTTGCTGTAATAGTGATGCTGTTTGGAAAATGTCATAACCTTCTCTTGCTTCTGGGTGTGCATATATTTGTATTTAAATGTGTTTGTAAAACAGTAGTGTTTGACAGCTTAGCTGCTGTTTGCTTGTGTGATGTGTGTTTGTTGAGTCATCTCAGCATTTGCATGTTTTTTTCTGTTATGTGTGTGTGTGTGTGCGCGAAGCAGAAAGGGGTAAGGGAGAAGTTATTCAGTCAGCACATGGCCTTGCCTAACCAAGTGGCTATCAAGCCCATGACAGCTACAACTGCTCCAGGCCTTTAGCTTATTTGTACACCCATGCAGAGTTCTTTGATCTCAGCACTTAAAAGCACAACTAAGTCACCCCAGAGGCCTGGCACATGAAAACCTCAAGATGCCTCAAGTAGTTTGGTTCATGTGTGTTGGTGTGTGTGTGTGTGTGTGTGTGTTGTTGCCTGCTGTTGCATTGGATGAAAGTTTGTGTGCCACGTTGTCCAGCAAAAATGTTAATGTTGCTGGAATGTCTTAACATTTTATGTTATAACTACAAATCTTGAAGGGATGGTGTTATGTAAAATCCACTTTTTGAGTTTTATATGATGTTATGATGTCATCCCCCTCTACCGTGTCTCCCTCACATTTCTAAACATCCAGTGGAACCGCTTCTGCTGAGCTGGTCATGTGAACCTCAACACTCCTTCCAATGGTTTTAAATGGCATCAATGAAGCATTGATGTGATGACGTGCTAAAGGGGGCGTGTTGGAAAGGTTAAGAGGTTCTTAAAGGGATAGAGGCCAATTTAAAGGCATCAAATATCACAAATCAAGTTTCTTTAAAGTTGTATTTGATATATACAGCATTTTCATGACAACTGAAGTAACAATAACTATTTGTTTAAGGTAAGAAATTGCACTATGTGCCTGCAAATACACAATACCTCCCAGTCAGACCTCAGTTGACCTCATTGGGTCTTTGTGCATTTGTGTGCTGACCATAATGTTGAGGTTCATAATAAAGTAATATTTTACATTGAGTATTATAAGTTATTTTCTGCTGCAGGTGAGTTGTTTTATTTTGTGTTTAAGACTTTGGAGTTTCTAAGATGTTGTCATTGTGCTTTTTTTTCTACTCTAAATCTGTCAAGCAGTTCCTCCAATTGTTAAGTAGAGCTCTTGAATCTGTGTATCCTCCCAACAAACCAGTGATCTGCTTGCCTGCTTTGCTCCTCATCAGTCTGCTTTATATCCCATAGAGTTGGTATGTGCTTGGCAGCAAGCCATTTCAATTATCTTCTGCTCTCACTTTCTCCAAAGTAATCTTATAATCTTTCTGCTACCACCACGGTCCCAGCACAGTCTTTGAAAATCACTTTGCATTTTTTTTCAACTCTTTAATGTTAATCAAATATTGGGGCGAGGGAGGTCTTGTTGAATACGTCTATGTTGGAGACCGTTTACAAAATGTTTGCTTTGTATTTTTAGCTGTTGTCATTAATAATTCAGCTTGTTGCAGCTTCTTAAAATCTTAGAAAGATGCTGGTCTGTGAGATCACGTAGCCAATTTTCTTATCCATCCATCCATTATATTCCATTGAATCAAGTTACAGGGCGGCAGCCTAAAAACTCCCACTTCATTCAGTCAACATACAGTCGTCATTTCAGGATGTCCATATTCGCACACACCTTTCATGAATTCCTCAAAAAATATTCCTTCTCCTGCGAGTAAAACACCAGACAGTGGAAGCTGACTAGTTGAAGTGAAATATTAACATTGCTGTCCAAGAAAAAAAATCCCCATAAAACACTTCTCACCAAAGACTAAACATTTTGCACAGAGCTTTGTCAAACAAGTTTGACTTGGGCCTGGTGTCCAGTTTATCAGGCGGATGCATCTCTGCAAACAAAATAATTTCGCCATGCGACTACATCAATGAGAGCTGTTTTCAGGATTTGTGATGAACTAAATCCTGAGAGAATATTTCTCTTTGTGTTGTGGAGAAATACAGTCTCTCCAGCATGTCCGTGGTCTTCCTTTGGGTCTCCTCCCGATGAGACAAACACTTCACTAGGAGTCATCTGGACCAGATCCCAACATGGAGGAGTAGCAGCTCCATTCTGACTCCTCCAGGATACAGAAGTACTGGATCTCTCTGTGAAGGCTGACTTTGTGTTAAACCTTTGGGTATCTTCGTGACAGACTTCTATATCTTTTATAGAATTTTTTGTTAAATAAAGGGGATGTCTTGTACAAAATTCTCATCTTGCATGTTTTTGTACTTCTACTGCTTCTAAAAACAACCCAAGCACTTAAGAAACCATCTATCTTGATCTATTTCAACTAATGCTTTAGGTCTTTGTATATAAGAGCTGTGGTGTTGTCACTTATTAATGCACCCCACATCTTATAAAAGTCAGTGGTTTTATCTCAGTGTACTTATACAAAGGACAAGCCTTTTCCCCATGCATCATTGCCACCAAAGGGTTGTAAGTTCAACTGCTCTGCAGAGGTAAAAGTTTCATACTTTCACACTGACTTGGGGAAACTGACAAGTTAAAGATCATATCTAAGTTTGAGGAAGAACAAAAATGTCCTTCCTGTCAGGAACATTAAAAGATACATACCTCTTTCACCTTTCATTCATGTCAGCCAGCTTTATCTCTGCTGGATGTTTGCATCAAAATGTCTGGTTTTGGTAAAATAGAAATTCAGGTGGCGGCTCAACTCCCACACAGTCTGTCTCGTTCCCTGACTACCACTCTTTGCTTGGCTGCCTCTGGCCAACTATCTGGCTGATTGCACTCCCTTTTCCTCCTTCTCTGCCCATCAGATCGGTGTTGCTCACAGGCTGAGAGGGAGGATGTGTGAAAAGCTCCTGCAGAGACAGCAACCCCAGGAAATGCCAGCCAAAGAATGACTGAAACAAGGAAAGTGTGTGCCTCCATATGTGTGTGTGTTACATGTCATTCTACTTCCTCTAGTTTTCTCCCCGTCTGATTTTCCTCACTTGAATGGACAGAATCCTGACAGCATTCTAATGCATGAAAGGAATATTGAAACTGTGTTCTCTATAAATATGCTAAAGCATTTGCACAGCTGTTTGCATCAAAATTCAAGACCCATCATAGGAAGTCTTAAGATTTTAATCATATTCACATTTAGATATAAAAGCTGTACATAATGTCTCAAAAATATTTGCATTCAGTATAATGGAACCATGAGATATGGCCATTTTCACAGTTTTATTTATCCCAGTTTCTACTATTTTCAAGCAGATTATAATCCAGGATTACCCTGGGTTTAGCTCCACCCATTTCCCCATCAGCTCTGGTCAGTACTTGTTGAAGAAATCCCCACAGCATGATGCTGCCACCGCTGTATTTTACATCTGGAGTGGTACTCTCAGGGTGAATTGTTTAAACAGGAAATTCTAATACTAAGAATGAGTGCTAATACAGCGAAAAAAGAAAACAAGTTATCCAATTTACCAGAATTGAGTGAATTTGTTACAAGTAATCCAATTAAGACTATCCAAGTAAATATATTAAGTTTATTATGTTATCATGTTAAGCAAATGTAAATAAAGCAAGTTTGACAAACATAGCATTGATTATATGTGGCAAATTAACTCTTTTTTATTATTTGGAGAGCCATTCTCTTTTTTTCAGTATAGGTTCACATACCAAGCATTTATTTTAAAGTCAGTGATTAAAGAGCAAGCCATACCTATGTAGGTGTGAATTATTCTCTGTTTACAGCTACAGCTACATTAACTGAGCTTTTCTAAGTCGGAGAAAGGCTGAATAATGCATCTATTTTGGCTTATATGAAAAAATAGACTATGTTTAAAGATGAAATTAATACAATGAGCTATCTTAAAAGAAAAAAGTGAGACAGTTTTACGCAGTTTGAACTCTGGATCTAGGATTTTTATTTATCTTGGATTTGTAGTGTCGTTGAAAGGTGCCTCAGCAGACTGGCCCATCAAAAGAGGACCACAGGTGAAGACACGGGGCTTTACAGCATCGCAAAAACGCTGCAGCCATTGTGTTTCTGCATGAATAAATATGCATAAATGTAATAATACAATAGTGAACTGTTTGGGTACCTCCTACTGGGGTTCCAGTCCCTGTGCTTCTACATCTGGCTTCAGCTTTGAAGTGGCAGGTGTGCCATCAACATGCCACACACATACAAATGCGAAAATATGGACAGAGATACACACAAACACCCAGAGACACACAGCCAGCAGCAGATTGTGAAATGAGAAAGATAGGTCTTTTCTGGCAAGTACAAAGGACATGCACACTGTCAGCCTGGCACTCGGGGAGTGTTTTTGAGACGGTGTAAACAGATTCACACATTCTTTAGGGGCTTTATGGAAACAAAACAGGCTATAAACTGCACACTTGTCTGTTAGACGTCATTCGGGATGAGCAATGACTTGACTGGAGTCTCACTACTAATGTGAGGATCACTTGATCTAACACGATTCCCTCTGCCAATAGCATTTCCTGCTATTGTATTTCATATATAAACTTGAGATTCACACTCATGCACATGCATACAGAAGAAAAAACAAACTTAAGATCATTTTGGAAGCGAGCCACAGCGGCCGTAGAGAAAACAGAAAACATTTATAAAAGAAACATAAATCGCTTTGGGTTGTCACAACTTCATAAAAGGCTCTCATACATTGTGTGTTTAGAAAGATTACACAAGACAAAACAAAATATAATTTTGTCAAACATGTTTTGGACAGCATGTGGAGTGTTTTGATCCCCAGTTGTTTTTTAAAAAGGGTGGTAAGCTCAAAATCATAATTCTATTGGAGTCTCTTACCTAAACCATTTTGACATAAAGAAAAATAACAACTAGAGCTAATTTGATTAAGCTACTTTCATGATGCAATGTTGGACTTTAAATGCAGAGCGTTTTACCTGAGGTATGACTCATTTCAGAGCATTAAGCTCATTAAAACCATAATCAGCACTATTTCTGATTATTACCATGCTAATGAGATATATCAGAGCATAATCATCATACCGGTTCAAGCAGAGCAGAAAGTAGCAGTAACTCAGGTAATCACGTTGCAAAAGGCACAAAGTGAATTAGATGGGCTTCACTCTAATAAAACCACAGATTATGTTCAGGAGGAAAGTGACAAAGTGAAGAAGCCGACCAGCAGCAGGCATTACAATATTTGAAAAACAAACCGCAAAGTTTTATCATTTTTATATGGAAATATGAAATTCATTAAACAGCATAATCAGCTGTGGAGAATACTTTAAAACAATTTATGGAAATGTCACAGGAACAATGCACTGTTATTCTTTGCATTAACTAGGATTTGCAGCCCATCTACCTACTTTTTATTCATGGATGATGAGACTGATACTGCAGTCATTACTCAGTAATTAATAGTAGGAGTTGGAGTGTTTTTGAAAGACACTTAAATGCTTTGGTTCAGACATTTGAAAAAAAAAAACTAACCATGGTAACAGAACATTATTATAATAAAAGGAAACGGTCTGTAAGATATTTAATTTTTTTCATCATGTAATAAAAAGTGAACACCTATTATCAATAGTTTTGCTTATTTTACAATTTCTAGTGTTCCTTTCTTTGTATGGAGCTTTATTCGCATTTAGTCAATTTTTACCACAAGTTTCACTTAAATATATGTGATGTAACCATTAACTGTAGGGGTGTGTGTGTGTGTGCGTGTGTGTGTGTGTGTGTGTGTGTGTGTGGGTGGGTGTGTGTAGGTGTGTGTGTGTGCGTGTGTGTGTTTGTGCCAGTGATTATGTCTATAAGTCTGTAGTGTGTCTACAAAATTCTATTTTCTATTTTATTCTAGATATATTTTTTAACCTGTCAAAGGCCAAATGGTGACATTTGTTTGAGCTGTACATTGACCCTTTTAAATAAACTTTATTTTTGCTATTTTTTCATTTGTTGGTATTGAATGTGATGAACACAAAGTAAGGCAACGTAAGTAAGGTAAGCTTAGTTGTATAATTCCCTTTAGTAACATGACAATTCAAAGTGTTTTAAATAATGAAAACATAAAACATAAAACAAACAAAATAGAATAACAAATATGTTATGAAAAGTTGGAATGTGGACTAAAATTAGTGATGTTCCAGTTGTTATTAATCAAATGCAATTCTAGGCAATTTATTTTTCTAGTCTTGACTTAAAGGAGTTCAGTGTTTCAGCAGTTTTGCAGTTTTCTACAAGTCTGTTGCAGATTTGTGGCTCATAAAAAGCAAATGTTGTTTCTCCATGTTTGGTTGTGAATCTGGTGATGCAGAGCAGACTTGAACCAGAAGACCTGAGTGGTTTGAAAGGTTGATACAATGGGAACCGATCTTTAATGTATTTTGGTGCTAAGCCATTCTGTTATTTATAAACTGGACAAAGTATTTTATAGTGTTTTCTCTGAGCTACAGTGTAAGGACTTTAGAAGTGAAGCTGGGTCACGATGAGTGGAAAACTTGGCCTTCTCGTTTCAACATGATCCAGCCTGTGGGGTCTTCCGAAGATGTGGCCTTCAAGGACCAGCAGGGTCATGTGTTTTGAAGGATCCAGCAGCTGAATTGAGATACAGATATAATCTAATGGTTGTTATGGGAACTTAGTGATCCCAGGATGCCACACTTTGTTGCAGTTCTCTATTAGTGATCTTCAAAGCTCCCTAAATATCCTCCTCACAGTTTGTGGTGGCGAGATACACAGGAGTCGATGTCCAGCTTAGCTTTTGGAATGGGTATGGGTGTTCATATGCGAGGAAGGCAGAAAGTCAATTAAACATGAGTTCCTTGGTACTTTTTTTCAACTTTTTTTTAAAGACCAATTTGATGGAAAAAAATTTGTTAAATTCATGTATATGGATTTTTTTAAGGATTGATTGAAGGAAAAAACGTTGCTTCTTTTTCGCACCTGAAAAATGTGAACTTCAATAAGAGTCAGATTTTTAAAAAAACATTTTGAAGAAAAGCCATTAAAGACAATCTTACTTTAGAGAAATAAAAATGTTAATCTTCTCACCTTAAAACGCCTATCAATTCTATAATATACTCCAATACACAGTAAAAAAATAACATGTTCTTTAGAAAATACAAATAATAGATTTTATCCACAGTGCACCAGTCTTGTACTGAACAGTCAATGAAAACCAAACTCAAAATAAAAAAGACAAAATGAACACTGCGTCAGTGGGGTTATTTGATATAGTGTTCTGAAATTTAAATTCAAGTAGCTGACTTGAAAGCCTAAAAAAACTACACCAACTATGAAGAATATGTGTTGATTTGTTCCTAACTAAACAAATTATTTATCATGGGACAGAAACATTTTGTGGAAATATTGATGCAGCTGCTCTTGACATCAGTCATTTAGTTAAACCTTGGGAATAAATTAGAACTTCTAATGGATGTTCATTCACCAAATATGTTACAAAATAGCTTGTTTTGTAACATATACAAAATATGTTCTCAATCCCTCTTAACATTTGTGGGCAGAACTAAAGATGTTTGTGCAAGCAAAACCTTGCTCAGAAGCTCCAGTTCTTTCTAAAGGATTTTGCCAAAATTACTACAAACTATTCAGTTAGGTCTGAGGAAGGAGATCTAAAAATTGATAAGAGAATGTACCGGTATGCAAATTTCTCCTGGTGCAAGTACAAATATATTTGAAAATTCTGACTGACTTAAAACAGGATGAGTTTAGTCTTCAAAAGTATCTGTTTTTTCATGTAGCATATGTAAACATCTGTTCTTTTGCCATGTCAACTCACACACACCATCCCCCTGAGAAAATGTCTTCCAAAGGGTTTTTACACTAACCTGATGTCAGATCTAAAGAGCACTTCTCAATGCTTAGAGGAAAAAACATAGAACCACACTGTGGCATCAGTACAATTCAGAGTTCAGACGGCTGTGGCATGTCAGGCAGCAATAAAAAAGTGTAACTAATAAAATAGCCAGTCGGGGCAGCGGTCATATGCTAATCCCAATCTTGAACTCAAACACCACAGAGAAACTCTCTCAAGAAACCGTGATCCTGCGTTCAAAAATAACCCCATCCTAATGAGTTTTCTCCTCTGTGTGTGTATGTGAGGGCAGGATAGGGCTTCAGCGACAGAGTAATTAAGAGAAACAAGTCTTTGATCTTAATGAGGGCTTTCTGCTCTTGTCAGGGAGTGAGGGGATGTGTACATATGTGAGAGGGTGTGTTTGTGTTCATTCTCCCAGCAGCTTAAAAAAGAAGAAGAAGAAGAAGAAGAAGAAGAAGAAGAGGGAAAAAAAGGAGCAATCCCAAAATAACCCACTTTGAAATGAAAAGTAAACTCCACCACTGTTACGAAGTAGCAGGGAAGTTTTATCCCTCTCCGTCTGCTCTGGCGACTGTCTGCTTTTTTGGCCACTTTGCTTCTGTCTGTATTTAGGTCATTCTGTGTCGAAACAAACAAAAGACATCCTGCATGTGCGCTTTCTTCTCAACTTAATGACTAATTGATTGGAAGATCATTTGAATGCTGAGAAGCAGCAGCAGCAGCAGGAGTCCACTCTATTCAACGGTGAGAGTGATGCATCCAAACAACACCAACAAACATGGCCTGCAATCACTCTGGAGGGGGTGCTCCGCTGAGAACATCATTACCGACTATGTGCTGCCTGTGAAATCAAAGCGGGCTTTGTTAAAAAGAGCCTGGTAGTGGGAGTGTGTTGTCTGCTTAATCAGACTGTCCAATGATACACACGCAAGATCCTGTCTGTTTTTTGGCCACATGAAACAAAACAAATCAACAGAAAAAAGACAAGAAACAGAATTAAACATGGAGAGGCGATGATTGCCCTGTTGATGATAACCCTGCTATCAAACAGAATAGAAGAAGTATGTGGTAGTGCTTGAAAAGTACCATCAAGCTGAATAAAATATAACTCTTTAGTGGAGAACATGATGAGTGAGGTGCTCAATCATTTATTTAGCAGATATGTTATTGCAACATGTCCTCAGCGGTCTCAGGTCCTGTGAAGGAGGTTGCTATCCGTTTGGAGTTCCCAGTGATTAACCGAACATCCATGTGTTCGGACTATGAGGAGTCCACAGAACTCAGTTAGCTCTCTGCAAACAAGTAGAGGTAAATGCCGGGCCCATTACATCCATGACTTTTCTCCTCCAGGGAAAACAACCTCTAACCAACCAATATACCCAACACACACACACAAATCATTCAGTAAATCCTTTTGGCAAAAGCAAAACACAAAAAGCATGAGACAGGACAAGACGAGTGAAAAACCATCTGAAAGGTCGATTTTATTTCATTTAATTCAGTTCAGGGTTTTTATGGTTAACAGGAACTTTCTTACACAACTTGTCATGTTTCCAACAGTGATGGGTTTTAGGTTGTCACTATGTTTTGACTTTCGATCATTTTGGTTGTTGACGTTTGTGACTAATGGGGTTCCATACTGTTTCATTCCTTTGTGTAGCAATTCTTAGTCTTCATGTGTTCATTTCTTTATTTCTTCACATTTTTCTGTTAGTTTTTAGCTTCCGGTGTCACAAGATCCTTTTGTGTCTGGCTGATGTCCTCTGTGTTCATCGGTCTCTTTCCTTTAGTCCTTCACCAAGCTGCTCTCCATTCTCCTGATTAGTCTCACCTGGTTGCCATGTCATTCAGTCACCTTCCAGCCTGTCGCATTACATCTTTACGAGATCCTTCGTAAAGATGACGGATCTCATAAAAATCTAATTAAAGGGGGGATCTTTAATGATCAAACATCAACAAAACTTACTGAACACTGGCGAAAAACCTACTTCCCACCCCTGTCATTTCTCTCATGCTTCTGTCTTTACTGCAGCCAACATTCACTTTGACTTCAGTTGAATTTGTGACAGTTGAGAAATATCTGTAAAAAAACAGGTATTTCAACGGGTGAGAACAAGCTGCCTCAAATAATTTTACTTTTACCTTCATATTTTCTGCATTTATTTTTAAAAATGACCGAAGGGGGAAAAAAGGAGCATCCTGAGGGTTATAAGGATGTCTCCCAAAGCAGAGGAGACCATCCTCAGGAAGTGGCTGAACATGCAGTTCATTTCATTAACAGTAAAATCTGATTGACATTCACCTAGAGTATTTTTTTCTGAAAAAAAAATATACTCTAGTTCTGAAAAAGTTTCACTTCCCTTGGAACATTAAGTTTTTTTAGACAAATAAAATAAAATAGTGCAATACTCTAAAGTAGAATAAAAATGATAGATTTTTATTTTTAAACATGTGAGTCATTCCCCCTGAATCAATTGTATGATGTAGGACTAAATATTTAATTCTTACCCTTGAATGTCCTTTTGTGTAAATCTTTCAGTTGTTTCTCTGGTTGTATATTTTCTGCTGGAAGGTGAATTCCCAGTTTCAATTCTTTTTCTTTCTGGGTTCCTCCATGGCATTGTCCCAACTCTGACCTACTCCTATGTCCATGCAGAAGAAAAGCATTGCTCCAACCACTTTTTTCCACTGTGGGTATTCTGATGTATTCAGGAGATATTGGTAATGTCAGTTTTTCTTCCACAGTAGGATTTTTGCATGAATGAAAAATGTTTTGGTCTCATTTGATCAGAGCATCTCTGAGGAGGTTTTCAGCAGCAGCGCTCTGTAAAATCCTAGTTTATGAAGTCTGTCACTAATAGTTGCTGCATCGGAAATTCACACATAAGCTGGAAATCTTTAGTAGTAAGATTGAATTACCCTCAGGTGTATTTAAAAGATGAAATCTGAAGCCAGATGGATTTTATTTAGTGTTATCAGAGAAAACGAGGGCCCACTGCTCTGAATTGTATTTGCTGAAAAACAGGGAAACTTATATATTGCTTTCCTTCCACTTCTGAATCATGCTCCACTTTGTTTTGGTTTATCAAATAATCTATATAATGTAAAATATACTGAAGTGTGAAAAGTAATAACACACAATGTGGGAAGCTTCAAACAGTATGAATACCTTCTCAAAGGAATAACTTCTTACTGAAGGAGACATAATGATCAAATGGAGCCACCGATTCTGTAAGTGGTTAAGATAAAAAAAATTAAAAATTACAGTAATGCGTAAGATGACAAATTATAGTTAAGCTAAAATATGGGAATTTGGTCAATTCCACCATCCTGAACTGGAAAAGCATCGTCCTCTTCTCTTGCAGGGCAGAAACACAGCCCCGGGCCAGAGTGTGTGTTTGTGTGTCAGCGAACGTTAAAATAAGTACGTAGCAAAACACATTGTGCTGTGCTGTGCATGACTCACACAATCAGCATATTCCATGTGCAGATTCATTTATAGATTAGGCAACGCCATGGCAGGCTGCCACCTGCATCCAACAGCAGGTTTCTGCCTTAATGAAGCTTAAACGAAGGCTACAGAGAGGGCCGCTAAGGAGACAGGAGCTGCTGGAGCTGGCAGCAAAAAAACTGCTAATTTTAACTTACTAGAACATCTATTTATATATTTATATACGCTTATATAAATATATGTTGCAAATTCATTGTAAACTTACATAGACAGCACAAAGATATAACAAGAGTAGCCTAAATTAATCTGATTCCCAAATGAATAGCTGTTTTATGAAACTTCTTGTTCAACATTGTGGCCCAGAACTTTAGCATAAAAGTAGAGACTCATTGTCATCATAAGCTGCGATTCCATTAATCATAAAATTGCACAAATTAAAATTACTAACATAAATTTGCTTAATGAAAACACACTCTTTTTGAAACTTTTTTTACGCTAGGACGATGTGGTTGATAGGATGAGGCATATTCAATTAGATCCATCCATCCTTTATTTTACACGCTTATCCCTAGTGGGGTTATTGAAATAGATGTATTTTGCAAAACTGCAATGGAAACTATTTTTTCACCTCACACTAGTCTCATGATCAACAGCCTGATGTTACTACAGGTGAAACAACAAAGAAGATGACAGGAAGTAGTAGGAGGATGATGGTTTGTTTTTGTTTATTCAGACAATATGCAGCTGGTTCCACCAGAATGACCCAGTTCATAAAAAGTTCTGCGGCATTCAAACAAGTTGAATCCAAAGCTCTTCAGTAAAATTGCCGATTTTCCAAATATGCTCCCAAGTGTAAGGTTCTTGTCTCTCCTGATTAAGACGCCAATTTGCTGTATTATCATTTTTTAATTTGAAAAATCACTACTTACATGAAAAATCACTACTTGGATGCTGCACACAAGTTAAAGAATGCAATTTGTTTAAACTATTTGAGAATTTCAGTAAGTTTCATAGTTCAGTGAAATGGTGTTTTGTATGTGTAAGGAAATAACATGACGTAAAATTAATTGGCTTATTTAAACTGTATAAAGCATAAAAAGTGTAAATACATATCCATAGAAATGTTGTTTAAGTATATGCAGAGGCATTTCCCTTTATTCCTTTCCAAATTTCTCTAAATGACTTTTACATTACATCTGAGCAATAATTTCAAAGAAGGTTGCAGCAAATTTACAAACTGCACAGAAAGCAGAACTCCAGAAAACATTTACAACTATCACCTTACTCAATGCTAGGATCTTAGTCTTGGGATAAGAAATCAGCCCGAAAGAAGTTGATGAAAGCCTTCTACATCAAAGAACTGCAGAATAATTAACAAAAATATTCTGTTTTATGTATATCAGAGCAGTTTCCAATAATTATTCATACACAGACACAGAGACAGAGAGAGAGAGAGAGACAGACTCACACACAGAATATAGCCTCCAAAAACTTGTTAAACACATCAAACAACTTTGAGAAATGCAGATATGTCAGTGGGTAAATGAACAAATGTTTCTCTCTGCCTGAAAACATGACCTTTTTAGAGTGCCGTCTGCTTTCTGTTTGTGGGACGCAGACGATACGAGTCTTAATCAAACTGGAGCGTTTGGTCCAGGCGGCTGCTGACAGCTTCAGACAGTTTCTCATTACTGAGCTGGCATTTAGCATTTAGTCATTTTAACATTCAGTTCCACTCCTGTCTGCTGACTCAGAGCACAGTCTGTGCTCTGCTACTCCAAACACACCCAAACACTCTCTACAGTCGGTCCTCTAACAAGGCTTGAAACCCCCTTAATAGAACAGAAAATGCTGACTAATGCACTGATTAAGGCTGATGAGGAGTAATACAAAAAGATACAAGGTCAAGAGAAAATGATGGATTTTTTTCCCCCTTTCTTGGCTTACTCATTTTTGCTTCATTTGCCCAGCTAATTTGTCTTATTGATTGCTTGAGGCTTTTCCTAATATTCGCACAAGCGCACACCTCTCCCCGTGTGCACTTGTTTGTTTTTCACCCATGTGAAAAATGTTATTAGATTTCTGAATACAGCCCTGCCGGATTTATGCCAAAATAAACAGAATCAACAGTCATTTAATCATGTGTAATTTCCCGTGAAGCTGTGTGACCGAACTAAAAAAAAAAAAATAATTAATAAAAAAACGTGTTTGTGAGAAGCCAAACAAAACGCATCTATGAATTTCCCTGAATCAACTGGCTTCTGGCAGCAATTCAGAACCCGACGCTGCTTTAGAGTCCCGTCAGTGTCATTTTGTTTCATGAGGAATGCTTTGTGAAGAACAGCATGGAAACTGATTACAGCCATCAAAAGCTCCCCGGTCTCAGCCATATTGATTTGAAAGACTACAGGGATAAAGTGATAGTTGGAGAAAGAAAGCATCAATCACGTAGGTTACTGATGGGACAACTTTATCCTCACTGAATTCTAGTCTGGAGATCATTTTCCTTTGTTACACCTGTGCTGCACACTTCCCTCCATGCATGTGAAAATGCATTTTTTTAATTGTCTGTTATTGACGTAAAATTAAAACACAGATGTTTAAACTCATATGTTTTCCTGACAGACTGCGGTGGTACGTGGAAAGGACATTTGCATGGTTGTAGCACTTTAGCTAAACCTTCAAAAACTAAAATAAACAAGATGTTTTATTTACTTTGAACCCCATTATCAGTGCCAGTTTTATAACCAGTTTAAATGATAAACTGAACTTGACGGCACTGTCTGATAATCTGGAATGTAAACTTGGAATCTGCCAATATGACTGGATTACATTGACTCTTTGTTTTTTTTTAAGTTCCTTATGTTAAATGGTCCAAAAACAATAAAACTGAATTTAATGGAAAAATTCAGTGCAGTGCCAAGTTGGGAAAAATTAACTGCAACATCCACGAAATGCATCAAAATCCAACATGGCTCCCACTCTCACACATCTAAAACATAGTGACAGTTGCACCTTTAAATGCTTTATCTGTAATTCTGAAGGGCTATATTGCTTTTAATGATCTACAGCCATGAAATACAAGCATATTACTGAATCAGTTGTGAATTAAGGGTGGAGGTTGAAGCAACCGAAATGTCGGAAATGAGGTAAGTAAACTATTTACTGCAACTACTCATGCCTACATATACAATCTTACAAAATCAAACATGAAAACATGAATTGGCAATATTTTTTAATCTAACCTGCTGATATGTTAAGATGAACGTGATACACTAATTTGTCCACAAATATCCCTGTTTTTTTTGGGGGGGGGCGAGGGGGGTTGGAGTGAAGTAGTAAGAAACATTTTGTTTTTTTGTTTTAACTTCATCATTGTATAGCATTGTTAAAGTTGTGGTGTGTGGTTTTGAACACAGTTACAATTAATCCTGTGAAAGAAAGAGATGATTCTAAATGTCCATATGTTGCTTCAGGTCAACAAAATACCAAAACCTCAAATTTATACAGTGTGGTGTTGGGTCAAATAAATACCAAAAAGCTAAATGTTCTTTTGAAATAAGAATAAGAATAATGCCAATTCAGTCATTTCAAACTTTTCTTTTATTGGTTAAGAGGATTTCTTATCAGCAATATAAGTACTTTAGAAAAAGTGTACTTTTTATTTCCTGTAAGCCTTTGCAGCATGATTATGAAAAGACCTGCAAATCTTACATCTCTTTCAGTTGAGGATCTGTCCACTTTGACTGTCTGGACATCTTCAGCAAGGCAGATAATTCACGGAAAAGAAAAGAATAGATTGAAAATGACAAAGTGTTGTCAGAAGGCAACTAGAAAAAAGAATCAGTCCACTCAAAGATGCAGTTGTAATCATGGAGGTGGTATAGAACGAGCTCAGGTACTGTCAATCAGAGCTGTTGTTGCATCTTCCTAAAAGCTAGCTTTATGGACAGCACACTTCCACAGGCAAGCAAATGCATCAGACATGGCTCAGGGATTACCAACAGAAAACACAGCTTAGGCAACTGGCCAAAAGCAATGAGAGAGTTTGCAAAATGTATTAGTTTACCAGTTAAATCTCCAAGATTAACCTCTATGAAATCAGAACAAATACATTTGTGTAGTTGTTGTGATGTGACATGAAATGGCAAAGAGCAGAACCAAAATGTAAGGTAAAAATAAACAAATTTACCTAAAAAAGGAAACTCAAAGATTTACCAAAGGTCAGAGAAATTTTAAATAATACATGACAAGATAAACAAAAGAAAACTGGCTAAGGATTGAACTGAATCTGGAAATAAAAGACAAATGGACAAAGTCCCAGAGATTATATAACGTGATGTACAGTAATTGCTTAAATGAAAAAAGAAGGTCTGCAAATGTGCTGACCAAAGCACTTCATGTTGACTGAAAAGGCCAGACTCAAATTCGTGCTCAACATTTCTATGTTTAATATTGATAAATAACGAAGCCATGACCCGATGAACTCAGCTTCTTGATGAAAGGAGGAAGAGCCCATTGATCGAGGGAGGAATATAAACAATTGGCTGCCACAAATCATTGATCCATCAGTTAGCCACCTCTGTGATCCCAGATTCTGGGAATTTTATTCCTTAGAAGAAGAAAAATAACTTGGAGTTCAGCTATCAGTGAAGATAAGTTGCTAATTAAAAACAAGAAACGCTGCAATGTTGAACAAATAGTGAGTGGAGATGAGCAAAAGCCAAGTTGGTTAAACTTACACTCACAATTGAATAGTTAAATTAATCACCTGAAAATCCAAGATTTTGGTCTTTAGCCAGAAAAACGTTAAATGTCATCTGACTATGTAAACTGGCTTAAGTGGCTGGGAAGATAAATGTCTGAGTTTCTCTGCTAAGGCTGCTGCTTCCTCAACTGGACCCCAGATTATGCAGAAAATAAAAGACGGATAATAAAAAATACTGAGGTTTAATGTCAATTTGACAGTAGCTGTAAAAGTATTCATCATACTCCTCACACTTTTGCACATTTAATTACACTATGGGCGCAAACTTCAACAGATTTTCCGTGATACATTTAAACACTCCTTTGAGTTGGTGTAAGATGAAAGAAATATTATTCCTTTTTTTTTATGTTTTGCAAAAATCGGAAAAAGTGTGCGATTGTTAATACTTGCAGATCCCTCTGAAATGCATTCAGGCATTTCTCTACAAGACACCAGTTTTGTGAGTTCTTCTGTGCTAAACATTTAATTCCTGATCAGATTGGACGGACAGTTTACAGAAACAACAGCTTTTCCACAGATTCTAAATTAGATGTAGATCTGTCTGTTTTCAGGTTTTTCATAAAGTAACTCTGCTTTAAGATTCGCCATAACTTTATTCCCAACCTGCCTGCTTTGTTCCGTGGTTTTCATGGTTTTTGTTCACAGAAAACCTAAATTTACACTGAAAATGAATTACACACAATTGGATGGCTAATTAAGTGACTCTTAAACTGGATGCAATAGAATTTATAGGGGGAGTTTCCTGAAATTAATCACCCTACACTCTTCTGGGTTTATGTCTTAAAACTAGAGTTTTAAAACAGAGTTGGGTAGTAACTAGTTACATCTACTTGAGTAAATTTTTTAAAATAAATTACTTTTAGGAGTATTTTTACTACGCTGTTTTTTTTTTTACCTTTACGTGAGTAATTTTATTATGAAGTATTTTTACTCTTACTTGAGTAAAATTTCTGGATTTTCTTCCCACTGAATGAAAAACAAACATGTTATAACCAAATATTCACAGACACAAACCTGCAGTTTTTGTTTAAGTTTTTTATCGAAAGAAACAGATTTGGAAAAATTTTGTTTTGCTTGATTTTGTTATATTTTTTATTTATATGAATTATTTTGGTTTTGGGCCTTAAAATACCAAAATTTCCACTTAACTTTGCTTTTTGGTCCATCTAATGATGTAATTTATAAATATGAAATGATTGATAATTTGATCAGTTGCTCAGTACTTGAGTAGATTTTTACTAGTTACTTCTTTACTCTTATTTCAGTAATTTTTTGGCTACCTTTTACTTTTACTTAAGTAAAAATATGTTGAAGTGTAATCTTGGGTATAATTTTTGGGTAGTCTACTCATATCTGAAAATTAAGCATCATGTTGCTTCCACTTCACGAATATGTACAACTTTATATTGCTCTACTGCATACAACCCCAATTCAAACAGATGCCACTTGGTGAAAAAGTTTAAAGGGGGATGAAAACAGCCCCCCAGTAAAATACAGGCCATCAAAAAAACTAGAACTGAGTTACATTTTCTTCCTGCGCTGCAATAAGGCAACTAATTTTGACTTCAGCAGATAAATAGAGAGAGAAGGAGAGGGAAAACAAACTGCAAATAAAAATACAACCCAAACCGCTGCTCCTGATCTATTTCTGCTCCCTAATCTCATAAGTGACTCTCTCTTGGAAGAGCAATCCTTGTTGCACCGGTGTTGGTAACTCCAACCTCTCAGAGGACCAATACTTCTGTAAATCCCACAGCGGTGAGGCTGTCTGTGCGACTGGTAATGGGACTTTTAAATGACTACCACCAGCTACCTGCGCTGCACACCTCACTGCTGCACAACACATTATCAGGAGATTATCCCCCGGCGTGGAGTGAATTCTTATCTTTTCATTGCAGTCGGGATTATTTTTACTTGCTGTTTTGAAGGCACAGGTGGGAGACTTGGTGATGTAATGAAAGTCCAAGCAATTAAATTAGAAGCTCCAAAATGGAGGTTTATATTAATACATTATTCTACACAGTCCGTAAGTTCAGATTTATTACTATTTTCATCCCATGACTCAGTGAACTGGCACAACTGCAGCAGAACTTCTTTACCAAACCAAAAAGCATCTCTCCAGCAGCAGCATATCAGACTTCTCAGGTGACACACATGTCCTCCTAATTTCCACAGCAGCAGTAATATGGCAGCCAATCAGCCAGAAACCAAATGAAGAACAGTTTGAATCCAATATGCAGAATGAATGCGGGAGAATTCGTGTATTTATCAACTTCTGTTACACATGTGCATTCTTGTGTGTGCTGCACACGAGAAGAGGTTCTCAAGTCCCAATAGATGTAATTATTTTTCACTAGCATGCTCTTATCTCTACATGAGTATGGAGGCATTTCTTCTTATTCTGTCTCTGTTTCGTAGCATGTATCTGAGGAAACACACACTCACTCACACACACACAAGGACGAAGTATGCAGAAAGACACAAACCTCTGCACTTCTGTGATTTTCATATTTTGGGTGAAGGAGAACTCTTCAGAACATTTTATCTTAAAAGCTACACTTTTTGGTAGTTGAAGGTGAGCGGAGGAGTGCAGAAGATACCAGCAGAGAAAAAAAAAACAAGCTGCAGTGCAGCAAGCTTACAGTATCAAGGGGATCGGTTCAAGTCGCTGGAACAAACACAATCTTTCATCTTGTTCAGGAGCAGGCATCTGAATTAACTCCATGTGTGGCATGACTGCCTATCAGGTTGGCAGGCACGGGTCTCATGTGCCGAAGAGTGGGATGGGATTCACCCCGAGAGGCGCGAGATGACACGATCAATTACATCAGTTAAAGCCTTGCAGAAGGTGTTAAAAAGCACTTTGTGAGAGCTGCGCCTGAATGAAAGCAGCCGAGCATTGCTCTGCCGCTGCCATGGCCGCCATTCAGCACCATGGACAGCAACCAGCTCGTCTTCACTCATCAGACGCCTCTTCTTAACCTCTGTAGTTAAACCAACAGGTTTAACTAAAGGTTTAAACCAATAGGTTTAACTAAAGAGAAGTCTGATGAACATATCTGCACTCCACACACACTCGTATATTGAATTTGGAAAACTGAGGCGACGCAGGAGGCTGTCGGTTTGAATGTTATAGGAAAAACATTAACACAGTGGGGGGAATTTAGTCAAGACTCTATGCAGCTGTTTTATGGCTTCTTGGTTTTAGCCTAAACCTTATTTTAAAAAAACAGGACATGAAGGGTTGTGTGTCTTGTTTAGAGAACTCTTGCATAACGGGGTTTTCCCTTGGTCAAATAGAAGTAAATAATTTAATACCCTGGTAAATAATGAACGAACTGAACCAGAGAGTGTGTGTCCACTGATAAGTTACCAACCTCAGTGAGAAGCTTGCTTCCCAAACTTCAAAGTTTGTTGTTTTAGATAAAGTCAGAGGTATACTAAAAGTAAATCTTTTCATTTCAATTTACCTAGAAATGAAAATGTCACATTCAGAAACATTATTCCCTAATCTGTTCTAATTAAGAAAACTTCACTTAAACCTGATCAACTAAAGAAAGAAAATAAATACATGACAACTAAGGTGAAACAAATGGAGGTAAAAGTCAGAGAAATCCAGACGTTGTGTGAAAACAGTTATTTCTGCCTCCATTAAACCTCCTAATTCCAGAGAGTCTGAAATGAGTTTTTTTCTTCTTCTTACATTTCTTAAAAACTTATTTTTCTCTTATTTTTTCAGAATTTTATGTTTGGTAAAGTAAACACATGACTTTACTTGTCATTAGATAATGTCATTATCCACAGTTTCACTACTTCTGCATTGCGCTCCGTTTTCTTTAAGTCTAGACGTTTGCATTATTAAACCTTTGCTGTCTTTGAGCCTTCCTTCCTCCTGCCTGTAGTCCAGTTCACAAAACACGCAAACATGACAGTTTTAGAGTTCAGGAAACATTATTTTGGACAAACAAGCAGAGAAATAAAATAAAACTACTACTTGACAATATCTGCCTTCCTATTTGCACCACTGGAGGTGTAAATTGTTGTTTACAACAATATATTAGTCTTGTGCTTAAATAATAATGGTTTCCCTGAGGGTTTGTGTGGGTTAATTACTTGGCTGCTACAACAGATAACAATACAAACTGGAACACTGCTGACCTGGATGTTTCTCTATAAGAAGAGGACACAAACAACTGAGGATTTGTTCATTTAGTCTGTATGAGAAGCTAAATCTTAACATGTTCGTAATCTAAATTGTTTATTAGAGAGAATTTAGAAAGTAATCAATCCCTCAGACAGCTGTTTGCATTTTCTCTAAAAGTCACGCTTCATTTCTCCCTTATGATGCATTCGCTTCACAGAAAACCTCAGGCATTAGGAAACAGAAAACACTTATAGATTTTTTTTTCCTCACACTTTCTCATTCTTACTCCACTCCTTCTTTGCTATCAAAACTGTGATGAGGCTGAAGCTGAGTAACACTTCACAGCCCAGCTATACTCAGAAAGAGATTGACTAGAGCAGACAGAGACAGACTGAGAGGCCATGGAGATGAAGGAATCAGGGTCAGACCAGAGAAAGTGAGACAAAAGGAAGAAAAGGAGGGAGTTGGATAATGAGGACCCACTGAGCAGAGTGTCTCACCGCTGGTGTATTTTACATTTCACATCATATTTCATTCCTACTGTCAGATTCCTGGGTTTGAGATTCTACCCAGGGCAGAGAGATTGACAGATTATTTTTCATCAGCCACACATTTCCTTTCTGGCTCCCACAACTGTAAAGCTCTGCGTAAATGACTGCCATAAATCCTCCTAAAACCCACATATACTTCTGCCATATTCCTGGTGACAGCTGATTATTTCTGCAGTGTGTGTTCACAGCTACTCTGTATTAATCTGGAATCAATGAGCATGTCACCGGTGCATGGGTGTGTGTGTGTGTGTGTGAGCGCGTGTGTGTGTGTTAATTCAGCTGATCCGCAGTGATAACAAAGGAGTCGTTAAATAGCTAGAGAAACTGAAACGAATGCACTCCGACCTAGAAAAACTCATTGAGCACTTCTCACCCAACTTTGAAAACAATTTGTGGTTTGCTTTTTTATCATTTGGAAGTGAATCTCTACAGTTTTTGTTGCAGAGTTTATTTGAAAAAGATTTGCTAAAATAAAAATGTAAAAGTATTTATGTCTAAATATTTACTATACAAAATGTGCTGGATTAAATTATGCAGATAGTGGGAAAAGTTTTAAAAACATATTTTTTCTAATCTCCACATAATATGTTAACTTCCATTCTTCTACCACTTTTAAACTGGAACTTGGAGAGAGATTTATTTCTGTCAATTAAAACATAAATGTACAGTAGACTTGGAGACTTCTAGAATAACAGGGTTGATAAGAAGTCTGGAAAATTCATAATTACATGAAAACCTATTCCAATATGTTCTTTGGAGTATACAGTTTGGAAGTCATCATGGAAAATAAAACTGTGGACAGAGCGGCAGTTTTTCAATGTTTTCCATCTGTTTAAAATCCTGGGATTAAAGGTGTAATATAGAAAATCCAAAAACTGAAATAATATTTAGATAACTACCCTCCATCCATCCAGAGGTTTCCGTTTCATCTGAAAAGGGAATAGGCATTTATTCATTTTGTCATTAACAGCTAGCCTCCATATGCTAACAGAGAGCAATGGGAGACATACTGTATACTGTATATACCATGTTGTCTGGTTTTACATCAGTTGCCAGAATTGCTACATATTTGACCATTTAATTGTGCTTTTTACTTCTAATTTATCCAGAAAAGGTTTTGTACCATATTTCTGAGTTGTCATGAACACAGCTTCACCAGTCAGGTGAACCGAATGTTGAGGTCTAAGTCACTATTGATGAGTATAAATATTTCATATTTATTTTTCGGTAAAAATATTTATACTCTAGGAGATGAGAAAGGTTGATTCAGAAAGAAAATCGGTGACCTACCCTGCCGTCCTACCCAAGTATAGTTATGAGCGGTATATCTCAAGGAAAATAAAATAAAAGAGAGCTAAACCAGTGTGGTGGATTTCATTTGATATGATAATGTCACATTTGATATGAAAATGTCATCTTTTGTGATTTTGTAATTATACCATGCAATATGCATTCTTAAATTTGTTGGGATTTTATACTTTACTCCTCTCGATCCACTATGAAGTAGGACGCTTATTATCAAACCTTTTGTGAAACAAAGACTCATTTCCTGCAAGCAAATGGCATCACAGTGAGGATGATTGATAATGCAAGTCTTGTTGCAGTTCAAGTGGCACTACTGATGTTTTCTTTAATTGGAAGAACAATTCTTGCACCTACAAGCTGTAAAGCATGTCACCAAGAAACCTCACTGCAAAAAAAAGAAATGTTGGTTTTATTTACACAAACATTTGATCAAATAACTGGATTTTTCCATCTGGGTTTCACTTTAAATGATCATTTGCCTTTGAAACTCTGAAGCAGCAGCTTTGTTCTGGAATTACTTTCTTCATCATTGGTGTCAATTAACAATTCAGAAGTCCTGAGACAGATTTGACCTTCACATCCTACAAAATGAAGCGTTCCTCCAAGGCTGCCTGTCTTATAGAACATTCTGTCACTCCTTTATGAAAGCTGCGCAGTCCGGCACAATCAGGTCAGTTGTGACACAAGCTCTGGTTCCAAGGGATCAAATGCGAGATTAGACTTGAAAGAGCTCCAGGTAGCACCAGTCAGACTGTCACACCTGGAACTGAAATAATGAAACAAAAAGTGTTCTGGCATGTGATTTATCTTTAACCAGAACCTTCAGACTTTTATGACCACCACCAAAAGTGTGTTTGTTAAGACTAATAAAATATGATTTGATCCTTTTAAGCAGTGGTCACTTTAGATATGGGCTTTCATCTCAGGGCGGTATGGTCAAAGGGGGGCGTCAAAATGCATGAAAAAGTTACTTTTTAGCTGCTCTGTTACATATTTGCCATTATTGTTTCCTACACTTGAATAAAACCTGCTGATGGAGGATCTAAGTATTACAGAAAACAAGTAAGTTTTATCTGAAAGTTAAATGTTCAGATAACTTTTAAATGTGGCTCATTTGCGATAGAAAAACTGATGAGAATTGTGATCGGGTCAAAAAAGGTGAAAAGAAAACAGCATCAGCGGCATTCGCTGTAAAAACACAACATCTCACCAAGTAATCCTGGTTTAGACATTAAAAATTCAAAGCTTCTCTTTGTTATCAAATGTTAAGTATTCTATTTTACTATGTATATTTTTAAATAGTTTGAAATTTATGGAACCCTTTCCTGTCTATAATAATCTAAGTTTATGTCAGATCAATATTTTTTAGTTCTCATTGTGTCTTGATAGAATATTCCAGGTGACTGCATATGTTTACTTACATCAGGACTTGTAGATAAAAACAATCGATTTAAATTATAATAAAGTATGTAGACATAAAAATATCACAGAAAGTCCAACGAAATGTTCATGTCATCCTAAATAAAAACTAAAATGAACACAAATGACAGCAGCAGTTTGGGTCATCAGCAGACAGCTGCTCATTGGCCTGCACACTAAGCTCATTCTTCCTGGTTTTTATGGCTCATGTACCTCCTAATGTGTCCAGACCACAACATCAACATCATCCTAATCACTCCTCTTCTCACTGCTTACTTTTAAGCAGAAAGGCATTCAGGTGCCATAATAATACCTTCTTCCTGTTGCGCTTCACCTTAAGCAAGTTTTCAGCTACATCCGTTTCACTGTCATAGACCTCTGCGCACTACACATTTAGCTGGTGCCAGAGTCTTAATCTTTCATGAAAATCCATTGATATTGATAAAGTGAGAGATATTCAAAGTACTATAGATAAGGTATTTAATTTGCGAAGATGGAGAACATGTTTTTAAAACGTTAAAACCATATTTTGAGCCTGCAGAATGAAGCTTCTTTCTGCTGGGTGTAGAAATAAAAACAACTACTCTCATAATAATTTCTGCATGAAATTTTTTCTCTGAACTCTGAATTAAATTTTATGCCTGAGGCTTTAGAATCATTTTTAATGGGAACCCCTCTGGGTTGTTCCACCATTGTCCTCCTTACTGATGCCTACCATCTTCTTTCTGTGCTCAAGTTGTTTCTCTCTTCAAGAGAAAAACAGAGACAAGACTCTGGTTGAAAACAGACATCAATTTAAAGCGCGTGAACGGCAAATTCAGGTAAATTTTGGGTACAAAACCCCAAAATTTACCTGCAGCTTTTAGTCCCAGTCCTGTGTAACCTCAGAGCTCAAGAATAAAGTAAAATGTAAAACTGTAACTTCAAAGCATGTCTGTGTGAAGCAGTTTCAGCGTTTCCTTTGAAGACAGGCAATGACTGATAAAAAAAACGAGAGAGACTAAAGAATTTAATACTTAAGGCAGAAACCCAAATGATCTTTCAGCCAGCAAGAAAACTGTGCTGAAATCAGACAGCTTGTTCAATTTGGGCGTGAATACATTTAAATCAAATTAAATCGTAAAATATTTATCTGATGCTAAGTACATAGGAGGAAAAGAGTTAGCTACCATAATTTTATAGGATTAGCTGGTTTGTAGCACATGGTTGGTCCATAGGTAACTCTGTGTAAATCTGATTAGTTCAACTTTCCGTTATTTGGAGGATTTATTGAGGTTAATTGAAAGTAGAAGCACTGTTTGGGTTTCCGTCATTTATTTTATCCACTGGAGATATTTTCAGTCCTAAAAAATGTTGTTGTGATGGTACTAAAATAATTCTGTTAAGTTTTAAAGTTTTGTCAGTTTGCAAAGCCTGTTTTATTTAGTTTTTTTGTATAGAAGGCTGAGGGGAAACCTGAACCACGGGGAGCAATCAGCGCGTGTCTACTTGAGACTTTGGCAGCTCTGGTTAGTATGGAGATTGGGAGCTGGAGGTTAAATGAGGAGACAGCCTTTCCTTTTGGGTAGAAAAAAACAGGGATCTGCCATGGCTTCTGACTAGCTGAAATATTAACAAGGCTGGGGACTGTGCAGCAGCTGCACACCCCTGGCCTCTGCATAACATTGAGACACAAAGGCAGCCTGAAAACAAGGCTGTACAGAGGAGAAACAAAAAAATGAGTGTGGAAGAGAGTGAGTGACAGATGTTACAATAAAAATTACTTTATTTGTGCAGAACAAAAATAGAGTAGTGACTGAATTGTACAGGTTACTAACATTAAATGTTGAATAGATTTCTTGTGCAAAGTGTAGTGCTAGGCAGAAAATCAATCAGTAATTTAAAGCTGATTATAATTTAATGCAACGTCTGCATGAGTCAGACTGAGCTCATCTTTTTGTTGCAGTTTGATGCAAGTATCTTGTAACCAGAGCTGGCACTAGGAAAAAGCAAACTTTCGGGCGTGTCAAAGTTTCCAGGAGCACAAACACCTTTTAAATCCACACAGGTCACATATTACTGCATGAATCAAATGAATAGAAACTAAGGAAAAATTTCAGAATATTATGAATATATCAAAGGAAGATGTAAATATTGATACACTAATCAGGCTGAGTAGTGTTATGGATCTGCCCATTTTAACTTAGTCTGATTCATAATTTTTATTTCAAGGACTGTGACAAAAAGTTCGGGAGATTCTTTAAAAGGGATCATTCTTAATTCTACAAAATTAGAAAGTTCACATGTTATTCCCTTCATCAATGTTTTCATACCAAAACATTGCTGAAGTTTTAATATGCTAGATTTTTCTTTTTTAGCATTTGATGCTATTCTCAAGTAATATGCAGTCGGCTCACATGACCTCGAGATGACCTTGTTCTTGTTGTTTGCATGAGGGCAAAATATTCTGATTACTCCTGTAAAGTCTGCAGCGACTCTGATTTGCATATTTACCAAACTAAAAGCCAGTAGTATTGTGAACACCAGAGGAGAAATGTAGTAGCAAAACATGGAGCCATAACTGTGTTCACTTTCATTGTTCACAAGTATGAACAAAAAATTCACATTGCAGTTTTATTATTTTATGGAGTGAATAAATCACAACTTCTAGATGAAGAAAGAATAGCTGTTTTCTGCATATTTCACAATTTTTCTTGTTTTCTTTCATATTTGATTTTCACCTTCGACCAGCTAAGGTGAAATAAAGAAAGTAGTGAGATATCTCAGTAAAGAAAACAGCTCAGAATGCTCTGGGGAGGAAAGGTCTTCTCATGTGTACAAGGAGACGGGACCCGATGAGGCCAGTTGATTGCTATTCTAACATGTGGCATCGTGCAGAGACAAGACAAGGCCAGTGCCAAGAAAATCTATAAACTGGCAAAGAGAAAGAGTGAAGCTGTGTGTGTGTGTGTGTGTGTGTGGGTGTGTGTGTGTGTGTGTGTGCTGAAATTCTGCAGAGATTCATTCTCTGGTCCTCCCAATCACAAAACACACACACACGCAAACGTCTTCACACACTCACAGATATTGTCACAAAGCCATCCTATTCTTTTCAAAGATGATTTAAAAAGAGATTAAAACAGAGAGGCTGATTTCTCTGCAGTCTCCCGTTGCCATGGTGACACGGAATATTGTCACTTCCTCCCCTCCACCCCTCCCTCCATCTCATGGTCACATCATCAAATCAACACGTAGGTTTAGTCCCGAGCGCAAGGACAAGCTAACTCTATGCCTCTCACTTTCCCTGCAGGTTACGGCGACATGATGCGTTTAGTCGCAATGTTGCCGTTTTTCAGATTACTTAATTGTTAAACCGTGAAGTGAAGACAAAAACCAGAGTTTTGAATTGAAAAATAGAAGAAATTTGCTGGTTTGCTTTACATGATTCAATTTACCATAAAAACAGTGGAATAACAACAAGGACCCTCCTGTTATCTCACCTTTCATCTTGTCCCCTTTTGCTGCTGTTGTTACATCTGGGCGAGGATAAGTTGGATGCAGAAAGAGGTGTGATCTTTTCTCATCTGCTGCCGACGATGTCCAAAAATATTAAGTGTCACATTATAAGACACCTGTGGATTGAAATGAAATGATCATGTTTAAATTCATTATGTGAGACACACACATGGCAGGAAATGTTAGCGCCAAGAGGGCAGAAATTAAAGAATCTAGCAAGGAACTATGATAAAGCAGGAGGACAAATACTGAGGCAGGGGTGGGAAAAGACAATCAGAGGTGATGTGGAAAATCTGTGGCACAATGAAAGCAAATAAACTGAACGAGAGACAAATTAACACAAAGGGAGCTAAACTAAGACTCACAAAATTATAAAACGCGGGATAAAGATTAACTCAGATCTGAGAGAAATAAACGCAAATGCACAAAAAACAGAACACACAAGTAAACCAACAAGCCAAACATAAAGGAATGAACTAATACTGCAGTACGTATCAAATATAAACAAAGAACTTATCAAAATACAAACACAATTGTATTTGCGAACAATTTGGAATCAACTCCAGCTGGTTAGTTAGATCTGCTGGGAGAGCAGCACTTTGTGGAGTTGTTGATTGGTTCATTGGCTGCGGGGCGGACAAAAACCAGATCTTTGGATCAGAGGAGCACTGGACTTTCTGGATGTCTTTCATTTCAATAAGCTGCATCAATAGATTCCCGTCATAATCTATTCTTACCCTACACTGGGATTACAATCGCCTTGTCAGCAAAAGATTTTAATGGTAAATATAAATAACATTTCTCCAATTGAACCGATCAGAAGTGGCTAGGCTGTGAACGAGGGGATTTCCGCATCTGCCGTCGCTCCAGCAGGGAAATCCCGCCTGCTGCAGCGGTAGTTCAGCTGGCCGCAAGTCTAGCTCAGAGACAACATTCAGATGAGATTTTTATTTTTTATTTTTTTAGTTAAATGTAGAGGTCAGGTAAATGTTTCCCTCGGCTTCCACGTTCATGAGCGCATACAGAAAAAGCAGGACGGAAGACTCGAGAAGAAAACTGTTCTGTGGACCTGGGGAGATCACCTGGGTACTGTAGCTTTAGCAACAAGTCGATTTACCTGATGTATCCTGCTCAATGCAAAACGGGTCCTAGCACCAATAGGACTGGGTCGAACAGAGCCAGGCTGGACCCTGTAATGCAAAAAGGGCTTTATTTATTTGGAATGTTGTGTTTGTTGCAGCAAACCTTGTAGGATTCTGCTATCTAAAGTTAAACCAGTGGGAAACTGAAAAAGCATAGCAGCAGTAGAACTAAAGGTACCGAAACTAATAACATTATAATGTAACATGAATGTTACTGGAGATGCTCCAGTAACATTATAAGTAATGTAATCCTCTGAAGCCTTTTCTTTGTTTTGTTGGTAAATGCAAATTATTGACTTTCAGATGTATTCCATAACAAAGCATACTGGACTAAATGACAGTAAGTCAATCCAGCATATAACTCACCTGAAGCTCAACAGCTGCTAGAAATGGGAAATAATCTCCTGTAAAATTAATACATTAATGAGTTCAACACTAGAAATGTATTTCTTTAAATTTGGAGCATAAAATTTCACACAAAGTAGAATTAGAAGAAACTAAGTTTAAAACCTGCTTTAAGGTTTTTATTCTAAAGTTACTTTCAATATGACAAACGAGCCTCATTTGAATATGATTGTAAATATTTGTCATACTGAAGCATCATCTTGCAATATTTCAAGTCTTCCTTGGGGTGATGGAAGTTTAAAAAGGAATGTTGATAGTATGAAAAGAAATATGGTATTCTACGTGAATAAGAACTAAAATTGGCCTTTAGCATTAGTAGTAACAAAATGTAAAACAACAAAAAGCTTTTTTTCATCTGAGAAAGCAGGTTCACTTATGCCTTTTTTATATTTTCATTTCAGAAATTCTAAGAGTTTTACAACCTTGAAAAAGCAGCACATCTTTTTTTATGATTTTCACCGTACAACCTGTAAAATTTAGCAAGGGCTTTCTTAGGACCTGGACTTCTTAAAAGTTTAAAACACAGTTCTTCAGTGTTTCCTGAGCAAAAATAAATGTGTTTAAGATCTTTTCAGAGATCACATCAAACCTGAGATTAGGTTTTTATATTTATAACACGCCAGCCTTTGTTCGCACATTTTTAGGGGTACATGATGATCTTTCTGCTGCGGTCTACGTTCAAGCTTAGAGGATAATTATTAGGCAATTTGTTGTGTAAGAAAACAATCAATACATAGATTACCAAGTGACTAGTTTGTAAAATGTAAAAATAGCAAATCAGAGCCTGTATTTAATATTCCGTGGAGCTCAGTTGGATTTAACCTCTAAAGCATAAACTTCTGTGTAGGTAAAACTCCAGACTCGAAGTTACTGCCCTGCCTGTTTCTCATTACTTCCAGAGTTTAGAGAAACAAGCCAGATGAGGTAACTGGATCTCATACTTTATGAATGATGCCAGAAGTGCTGCCTCAGCCCATCATTTCAGGGGTTAATGGCTTTTAGTAGTGACAAGAAGAACTCTGTCCATGCGTGTCAGAGCGAGCACACAACCAGACACGGCAGCGTGACTTCATCAGGGCAGAGAGAGCAGGCGGCACAGGAGAGAGACAAGATAGAGAGGTCAAAAAGAGAGATGGAGTGACATAAGGAGTCCTGTTTGGGGACATATGTCGCTAACAATGAGTCATCTTTACACACTGTCGCCACAAACAAATCCGATTTTTCTTTCCTGCCCCCAGCAACTCCTATAATTGACTCCTTTTGGACGCAGGTTCCATTTTGTGCCTTAGAAGATGAGACAGGATTCTTTCTTTGTATTTCTCCCTTGGTTTCTCTTTCACCCTGTGAAGTATCTGCAGGAAGTGATGAACAGTGCTTTTTAAAAAAAAAAAAAAAGAATGGATGCTTATCTATTATTGAACAGCAGTCAGCAGGAGCTTTCGGATGCTAAAATAAATATGACAGCACTGGAGAGATTTGCAGAGATCCTGAACTAAGTCCTTTCAGGCTCATAGGTTTCTGAGCTCTCGATTTAACAGGGAGGCAAAACTTGTGTGCTGGAAACATGATAAATAACACGCTCCTTTTGTTGAACATTAGCATTTCAAATCAGGGGAATAAAACCTTTCATGTTTTTGGAGACACACTCTTGATGGATGGCTGAAAGGAAAATCACTGTAATCACTTCTGAGTTTTTAAATCATTTTTATGTCTTTTGGCTTCCCTAATAAATCATTTTTTAGACTCTGCATGTTTTTCTACCACCTAAATTCATAATAAAGGAAACAAGCTTCCGTTTCAGGGGGTTCATAGACTTGGACATGAAATCATGATTAATGTGGAATTGAACTTGCGTTCGGAAATACGACGCACTCTCTGGACAAGTTGTCATCTCGAAGCGAGTCAAGAGAATTATTATTAGGACAAGTTATTTACTTGCCAAGGAACCACGTTTTCTATTTTCTGTCGCAAATGAGGATGTTCATTAGAATCAATAAATCAAGATTTAAACCATTCAATAGGATAAAACTTTACTGTCCTCCAAGGTAGACATTTTCCTTCAGTTCTCCAACCATAAAATTAAACACAATATGAACAATTTTACCACATCCTGTAATGTTGCTTTCAGCAAGGTGTGTATTGTACTTTTTAACATTAATGTTATCTGTGTGAGAGTTTTTGCATTGGTTAAATGTGTTTAGCAGCTGTATTTAGCCTCACATCTTCTTGGTGTTGCATGATTCGGAAACTAAAACCAGCCAGTAATGCTTTTTATATATATAAAATTCTTAATAAAAAAATTCCCTTCTCACCCACCACGGGTGGTTCTTATCCTCTGAGCTCGGGTCCTCTACCAGAGGCCTGGGAGCTTGAGGGTTCTGCGCAGTATCTTGGCTGTGCCAAGGACTGCACATTTCTGGACTGAGATGTCTGATGTTGTTCCTGGGATCTGTTGTAGCCATTGGTCCAGTTTGGGGGTGACTGCCCCGAGGGCCCCGATGACCACAGGCACCACTGTGGTCTTCACCTTCCAGGCCCTCTCCAGTTCCTCCCTGAGGCCCTGGTATTTCTCTAGTTTCTCGTGCTCCTTTTTCCTGATGTTGCAGTCGCTTGGTATTGCTACATCTACCACAACGGCTTTCCTCTGTTGTTTATCCACTACGACAATGTCTGGTTGGTTCGCCATTACCATTTTGTCTGTCTGGATCTGGAAGTCCCACAGGATCTTAGTTTGGGGGTGTTTCCCACTTTGATCTCGGGGTTTCCAGTCCATATTCTGCACAGATGTTTCTGTACACTATGCCTGCAACTTGGTTATGTCGTTCCATGTACGCTTTCCCTGCCAGTATCTTGCACCCTGCTGTTATGTGCTGGATTGTCTCAGGGGCCTCCTTGCACAACCTACACCTTGGGTCTTGTCTGGTGTGGTAGATCTGGGCCTCTATTGCTCTGGTGTTTAGGGCCTGTTCCTGGGCGGCCAGGATGAGGGCCTCTGTGCTGTCCTTGAGTCCAGCTTTTTCCAGCCATTGGTAGGATTTACTGATATCAGCCACTTGGGTTATTTGCTGGTGGTACATCCCATGTAGGGGCTTGTCCTCCCATGATGGTATCTCTGGCACCTCAACCTCCGTTCCCTGTTGTCTGAGACATTCACTGAGCACATTGTCTGTTGAGGCTTTGTCCCTGATGTATTTATGGATCTTAGTTGTTTCGTCCTGGACTGTGTTTCTCATATATGAGTAGCTTCTCATATTAACGTCATCATATATGAGTATATATATATATATATATATATATATATATATACTCAGACTGTTCCATTTGTGGTTTCTTCTAATAAATTAGTTCATATTTTAGTGCCAGGTGTTGAGAAGACATCAGCAATAACCACAGAGAAGCAAAGCATTTTCCCCTGAAGAAATTTAGTTCTACAGTAAGATTAAACTGATGATATTTTTTAAAAGCAAAATTGTCAGGGTTACTTAAGTCACTTCCTACAAAGCTTCATAAGCACTTTAATATTCACTCACTTTTGCATGCAGGTGGATGTATTATTCTGAACTGTCATTAGTGTTGGCAATGCCAGTAACTTTATAAATGACTGCTGTGTATTTCCATACTGATTTCATAATCGGTAGATCTGAAGCATCAGCTTAGGACGTTTGTTTATCTGGGCCTCAGGTATGCTAATGTAATGCTCAGTTTTTAAAGGCCTCAGTTAGCATGCTAAAAGCTAACATGCAATTTGACAAGACTGAAGAGTTTTAGTTTTTCTCTACAATTGCTTGACCAACAGTGGCAGAGTGATGATGATTTGGTTTTGCAGTTAGTAAGCAGCCCACACACTCCTCTACATACCAACACAGCTTCATGCGAGGCCATCGGTCTAACGGAAAAAGTGTGGTCAGACAAGAGCTAGAGCTAATTTAAAACAAAAACCTGACCAAGATTTCTGCACTGCAATAAATTAATACTTCGTTATTGTTGCGAAAGTTGCTTCTACAAGCAATTAAATGTTGAAATTCACTTCTCAATTTTATGTTAAAATTAAATACCTTCTTTTTACTTTATTTTCTAACTGTACCTTCCATATATTTCTGGTCTCTCCAGCAAACACACCAGTTTCTCATTAACCAATTCCTTTTTATAAATATTCCCCAGTCTCACTTTGGAAGTCCTCCCTTAATTTTGTCTCATTGTTTTGAGATAAAAGCCAGATTCTAACATCTTTCTGTCTGGCATTGATTTCTAAGTTTGGTTGTGTTGTGACTGCTCTAAATGGCTTTTATCTCAATTTAGAGCAGTCTGTTTCAATCACATTCGTTAGGACACAGTTCATGGCAGTGGGTTTTTACGAACACACATGGAAAGGTTGTCGAAGTCAGAGAGCTAATCTGTGAGATGAAGAGACAAGAATGTTTGGATCCTTTAGCTTTAATCTTTATTGGAAACTGAAGTTTTTATTTAAGAAACTTACTATGTGGATATGCACTGACAGCTCAGAGAAATCTTTCTGCAGCTTAATACTTTTCTTACTTTAACTCGAGATAAGAATTTTTTTCAGATACACAAACATCACACTCCCCAACTGCTAATGAGCAAGTTGTCTTTTTTTCTGTTCCTCACAAAACCTTGTGTTTTTCTCAGTCTTAGGGATTTTAATGTCTTGATCAGTTACTTTCACTTCAAATAATGATTGATATTTTATAGAAATAGATGAAATATTTCATGAGATAGTGTAACCGTGATACAAATTGTTGTATTTGCTCCAAAAGGCACTGAAGGAATGAAGATATTTTAGTTATTTTTCTGGGGGGAAAAGGAATGGACCTTACCAGAGGGGCCGCGTTTCATTGGCTGATGCCCATTCTACGTGGTCACGTGCGTGACCGTCTCACAAACACACCGTTAGCTTCCCGTTAGCTAAGTACAGCATAAAGGCAGAACTGATGCAACTTCTACACCTTGAAGCCTGTCTGCTACACAGTCTTACGTTAGCTAAACAGATCAATACGCAATGTGTCTGTATCTGACATACACTAAAGATTTTATTTTAGCAGAAAAGGCTTTGGACTAAGCTGTTACTCGTGTTAGCCACGTTAGCACCAAGTACAGCTAGTCAATCAACGCGCTGATTAATAATCTAGAAATAAATATCAAGCCTGGAAACTTGATATGTAACGGACTGAATGTTTTGTTTTTAACTTAATCTTTGCTCGTCTAGCGGGGCGCAGGCGGTTGCCACGGTAACAGTTGTGCTAAAACTACAAAGAGAGAGAGAGAGAGAGTAAAAAGGTAGGAGTGGTTTTGAGTTGATCACCTGTTCGGGTTATTTTACCTTTGTTTCCCTTTGCTGTGGCGCATTACAGCCGCTGTAGTTTCTAAACGTTGGATTAATTACCTCGTTCGTTTGTGAGTTTACGTCATTCACAACAAACATAAAATAGAACAAATACATTTCATAAAATTTTAACAAACAAATGGCTTCTACCGTGGTAATTATGTGAAATTAAATTAATTATATCCCAACTTCAGAAGATTTACCTTTACAGAGCTCTTTGGTTCCTCCTATCAGTCTGTAGCTTCTCATATTGACGTCATCAAACCAAATTTCAGATCTACCATAACTGACTGACACCTGCTGGCCTCAGGTTTGCAACCAGCTTGTTACTGAGAAACCAGTAACCTCCTCCCAGATGATGACGTGAACTTGTTTGTTCCTCTGTCTATTTAGTAGCTGATATATTGTGAAAATCCGGTAGAAATGATGCACTAATTTAGTTGTTTATATAGAAACAAGGCTTTGTTTGTGAGACTTGCGGTCACGTGGGTCGGTTGTGGGCGGAGCTTGGTAAGGTCCATGGTTTAACAAAGTGAAAATATGCAAAAATACAAATGGCAGCAATGAAAAACAAAATTCAAGACTGTGCAGTTAAAAATATCACTTTACCATTTTGTAGTCTTGGTTTTAACACCCAAACAATTTCAGGTGAGAAAAGGGAGCATGTCGCCGGAGAACATTTCATTACAACTAAGTGTCACCTCACACTGAGATAAATGGTATTTTATACCCACAATTTTTTTTTTTAAATGTCAAGATGGCAGTCCTGGTTGTCTACATGTGTTTTTAGAAGAAATGTTGCTTTTGGGTTACAGGTTTAGGGTAAGGTGTGTAATGGTAATGGTTAGACTGTAGGAATGAATTAATAATGAACAGAAGTCAACGCAAAGTCCTTGTGAAGATAGAAGGAGATACTGTGTGTGTAGCGTAGCATAGGTGTGCTAGTTGTAAGGATGTTTCAATAATGAGGAGAGTAATAACCTCGCTGCACTTGGTGCCCATGGGGTCTATGGGCCCTGTGAGTCATGTCCTCTTGGCCCCCAGGTGTCCCAGCAGGCAGACGTAGCAGGTCGGCAGTGAAACCAGGCCAAAGAAGCTCAGGAAAAGAGACAGAGTTTAAAACCTGCCGCCATGTTCCCCAGAGCAGGTGAACACTGGCAGCCAGGTGGCTGCAAAGCCTCCTGCAGCAGAACAATCAGCATCAAGGAGGAGGAAACTTCCTGAGGGCCTGAAACCTGTCAACCAGGCATCGGCTAACCACAGCCACCAGGAACAGTCAGGCAAGAGTCTAGACGTACAGATACCGAGATAGATATGGACATATTTGTTCTGTGCTGACTAGATCCAACTGTGGTAAAGAACCGGGACTCAAGTGACACCTGGAGCACTAATCGCTAACGTGGCAAAAGGCTCAGAGTGACAAAAAGATCTGAGATGACAGAGAGAAGAGAAAGAGAGAATTTGTGCCACAGGAGGTGATGGCAAGGTGACGATCAGAGGGTGACAGAGATCATCTCATAAAGACAAGATGTCTGACCGTCGGAGCTCCAACCAGGAACCGGATCCGTCTCCAGTGACCCACAGGCTGCCAGCCACAGAATCCCAATACAAACACCTTCAATGAACAGCTAACAATACATGAATCATCTCTAATGTGAGTGCGATGCGTAAAAAAACACTTATGTTTATGTGTGCATTGTGTAGAAAACCTCTTGAAAAAACTGTCACATTTCTGTTTCTGCTGTCAGTAAACCCATTATTCAAGTGTCAAACACATTCTGTACTAACTTTAGCTTCTCACTTTTTATTTGATTTCTTCCATCAAGCATCAGTTCATAGCAAGAATCAAACATTTTTAATTTGCAACAACCATTTTTATTCTAAAATACTACATATACAGTTTTTAAAATGCAAATGTATATCTTGCAGTTTAATTATATTAATAACTACTGTACATTTTCCAGGGTGTCATTATTTGTGACTTTAAGGTAATATAATAGTTTAACCTTGCTGATCTCAAACCTTTAGTGCTGTAAATTATCCCACTGAGGCAAAGAGTTTGACCTTTAATTATTGCACTCCCTCAATTTGATTTCCAATGACGCGACGTGTTAGACACACTTACAGAACTTTGATGGTTTTAAAGCAAGGATCAAGTTTTCTTCTGTACAATCAAGTGGGCTGTCTTATAAAGCGCCTTCAACCCTTTTGCTTTCCTCAATCTCCAACTAACAGAGATTATTTAATCGCTCTTTTAGTGACATTTTAATTGTGTGGGCCTTTAATGTACAAACAGAAATCCTCCGTGGAGAAAGCACAAAAAAAAAACGTTTAAAAGAGAGAAGAGGGAAAAACAACAAAGCAGTAAATTTAAGTTCAAACGGACATTTGGCCACAGCAGGAAAAAACACCTTCCTTAAAAAAGGATTTTTATGGTTTTCCTGCCTATTTGAAGTTTAAAACTAAACAGTGACATGTTGCTTAAATCACTCTTGACCTCATCATGTCGCAGCAGCATAGTTAAAGCACCAGTCGGCTGATTTACAAGAGTTCAGCAGGAGCAACTCAGGATCTCTTTACTAGAAATTTAGATATTAATGTTGGAGAAATTCAGTCGACCAATTTCCTCCCAGAACCAAATTAATAATGGATAAAGACAATTTATATGGCAGCAGGTACAGAAAACCAAGGTAGAAATCTATTGTTAATCAATACATGTTAAATAAATGGAAAAAACCAAACTTTTTAAATATTTAGTCACTGATCTGATCGTTTCCATAGCAACGACCAGAAGCAGGACCCAGAGCCACAGTGACCTCACTGATGACATCATGAACATCACAACAGATCAAAGAAGTTCTGAGGCTTTGAATGCTTGAATGTCAACACATCAGTTAGAATCCAAACGCTTCAGTGAGATTCAGGTTTTGTGTATAGTAAAGATTTTTTGTTTCCAGGATGAAAAACCTTCTTATTTTGCCACTCGGTCTTGGAGTAGGATATCTCGTGTCAACAGGAATAAAGAAACTTTTCGACCATTTCTTTCCTGTAAATGACTCAGTCGAAAGTACCTCCAAGGAAGTTGAGAAAGATTTGTTTTGGGACGGGCTTCCATCGGTTCCCAGAGAGCAAGCTGACCCGGCTGGGGAAGATTCTTCTGATGACAGGCTGAGTTGTTTCTCAAGCTCCAAGGACGTTGAGAGAGACTTGTTTTGGGACGGGTTTCCGTCGGATCCCAGATATCAAACTGACCCGGCTGGGGAAGTTTCTTCTGATGACAGGCCAAGTCGTTTCTCAAGCTCCAAGGACGTTGAGAGAGACTTGTTTTGGGACGGGCTTCCGTCGGATCCCAGATATCAAACTGACCCGGCTGGGGAAGTTTCTTCTGGGGCGAATCTCAAAACTCGGGCTTTGATTTCAACCATTTTATGTCCGGCTTGTTCAGAAAAGACATCGAGAAATGGCGCATCCTCCACGGTCTCGGACCTTAAATGTTCCCCAGACGGAGCATCAGGGTTAACACCCAGGAGCAGCAGTGGAGCCCCAGGCAGTAAGACTGCTCACAAAGATAAAACTGCCCTGAACGAGGGCAGAAGGGGTAGCGCGAAGTCAGAAGATGAAGAAAGACTTTTGGAACCATTATTACACAGTTGCCCAATAAACAGCTACCCCGGACGGGGCAATTTCACCTTAGAAGAGGAGGAAAAAATTTGGGACCGGATGTTATTGATTCCCCACAAGAAAAACTACCCCTTTTTGGATAGTTCAACCTCAGAAGATGAGGAAAAGACTTGGGATCGGATGTTACCGATTCCTCCAAAGAAAAACTACCCCGGACGGGGTAGATCACCTGCAAAAGACGAGGAAAGACGATCAGAACAATTTGTACGCAGTTCCCAGATAAAAAGCTACCCCGGACGGGGCAGTTTATACTCAGAAGAGGAGGGAAGAATTTGGTGCCGGATGTTTTCGATTCCACAAAAGAAAAACTGCCCCGAATGGGATAGTTCAACCTCCGAAGATGACGAAATTTTTTGGGAACGGATGTTTCCGATTGCCTAAGAGAAAATCTGATAGAGATTGTGAAGTTTTCTAGGATCAGCGCAAAGATCATCCTGAGACTCCAGCTGCCATAAAGTCCTCTGCAGAGGACAACCTCTGTAAAATTTCCCAACAGGTTCAGAAATTGTTAGGGTAAGGGCTTCATTTTTGACCAACATTTTACAGCATTAAGACCTGAACTGGCTCTACTTGCTCAAAGCTTTGATAAAAAGACTCAAAGGAAACTTTAATGCTCAGCTTAATCCAAATTAACGTCCTCCCCTGCCGAATAAAATAAACACATTTTCTCAACGTTTAAGTCATACAAAGCAAAGAACAAGATAATAATGCTGGTGCATCATGCATCTTTTTTTTCTATTTTCCCATTAACTTCCATCTATTCCCCCATATTTAAACTTCTCCTTTACCTTCCTCTTCCCGTCATGTTTTCTGCGTCCCATTGTTTATTTTCTACCCTGAAGCCTCTCAGGACTATATTTAGCCGGCGATTCTTCTGGAGGGATCAGCGCCCGTGTTGCTTTCAGAGGATGCCCTCTGTGTTTGCAGGAAGCCGCTCGGTCTAATCTCATTTTTTACGGTGCGAGTCTCCTGTTGGAATATCTTTAAAGTTTACACATGAAGAAAGCAAAGTTGCACAACAATACAAAGCAGAGGGTGAACTGGAGACACTTTGAAAGAGATTAGCAAAAACAAATTAGTGTTTTTTTTAAAAGGTTCTCTCTATTTATTTAGCTAGTTTTTGCATTGTCCAACTTTAACAAACTGATATTTTTGACAATGTACACGAAGAAATAATACAAATCTTCTCTCTTTGCAGATATTCACATTTAATTACCTCATTCTTGAAGGGCTTCTGCATTGTTCCTCCTTTTAGCCTAACATTCTTGTTTTTGGGTGTATGATGGAGTCAAAGAATGCTTCAGCTCTTCTATGTAAGCTGCCTGTGAGCTAAAACCCACTGGAGGGGGTAAAACACTCCAGAATATTCCAGCAGGCAGATCTCTGTAAGCTTTACCCAATTTCCTCCTGCAGTTTTTCTCAGTACTCTGTTTTTTATTAATTTTATTCACCACTGATTTTGTGTCTAAGCCTCTAAGGGCCAGCAGAGTTTGCAGCCACACCTCTTTGTAAGTACTGTATACTTACACTGATCTCTGGAGCCTACCTTGATGTTTTGAAGATGATTGGTCAGCAATGCTGGTAGAGACTTCCCTCGTGTGCTGGATTATTGATTAACCGACTGGCAGAACTCTGTGTGGTCAGCAGTAACTGGACATCACAGGACACTTTCTTCATGCTCTGAACAGAAAAGTCCTGCTGAGCAAAGAGCTAAAACCTTCAGAACTGTACTGGAATGAACTTTAACAGTTAATGTGACAAGTTGATTGCTGGAGTGAAGAACTTTTCTCTCGTGAATTGAGGAGGATCTTTGACTAGTTTGCACAAACTATATTCCCAGATGCGTTTTGGCTGATTTTTGGTCTGCTTTTGTGAACTGGGTTTACATTTGATTGGAAATTAATTTTAATTTTAAGGTAAGCTCATGTCATGGACAATCTAGTCACTCACAAACCACATTTCATCGTAATCAAATTCCATTTTCTATCACTTAGCTGCAGTTAATAGGTTTATGTCAGTTAAACTCCTCGTGTGTATTCATGGCAGCCATTAGCAATTTGCGATCGTTCCTGTGCTGTTAATCAGTTTCATGTGAACTGATGAAGCTCTCACTGCTCTGAATATTACATTTCAGCAGACTCCACAGGCTGCCAGGTAATTGGTTTCCTTTATTGGCAAATTTAGGTTTTAAATGTGATTCATATCCTTCACCCTGTGGGCTTTTTTTTTATTTTTTAAGTTTGTGCGATTATTTTTTTTTTTTTTAGCTCAGTGATATTATTAAATGCCTCTTATTCTCTGACCTGATCCGAATGTACAAATTAAAGTCAAAACCTTTTTTTAAACTTACTCTCCCTCCCATAAATGATTAATTTACTCTGCTGTATAAAAGAGGAAGTCATTAAGAAGTTTTATTACCTTTCTCATTACTTTCCAGAACGCAGCTGTCATCTCTAGTCTACTGAGAAATATAATGTACACCAGATAATGTGAAATCTAAGGTATAATGCTGCCTGAGTACTGAACACTGAATGAGAAGAGATATCTGGGTCCTCATGTAAAGATATCCACATGTGATGTTCTCTTTGTTTCCTTCATTCTCCTTTTGTTCTCACACAAACCACAAAAGTAATTCCAGGCTCTTTTTTTTTTCTCACTGAGGAAAACCCACTAATCTAAATGCAATGGCAGAAAAGCAGAGGCAAGGGAATTAAGGTGAAAACAATTCAATGTCATCAAACTGAAATATGCTTGACTACTTTCTTCAAAAGTTCAAAATTTGCATACACACATATTAGTCTGGCATGGCTTTCAACAATTTTAGAAAACCCAAATGATTCACAACATGAATCAGAGCAGCACCTTTAGTGCAAGTATAAGCAGCATGGGAATGTCCATCCAGCATCCTGTTCAGGAAGTAGACAGGTCCAATATTTCAAAGATGAAGGTTTTGGTGCAAAATGTGCATCAACTGCAGAACAAAGGCAAAACTACCTTGCAATAATGCTGAAACAGTGTCATTGTTTTTAAATTGTTTTTATTGTTTTATACTTGTGCATATGTATTAATTGTTTTTATCTTGTAACCAGGTTGCTATGTATTGCAAATTTTTGCTCAGGTCCCTCTTGAAAATGAGATCTAGATCTCAACGAGGTTTACCTGATTAAATAAAGGAATATGAATGACTGAATCTGATTTAGTGTCATTATCCACAGTAAAATGATTCATCCAATTACACAGGATGAAATTGGATGCTCAAAAAATATCTGAGCTCTAAAAGTGTAAAATTTGCTAGAAAAACTAATTCTGAGTTTTAACTTGTATAGTGTCATCATACAATCATAGGGTGAAATGTATGACAGCATTTTAGTGCCACTGGACAGAAGTTGAAAACTTTCAACAATTTAAACCCAGAAATGTCTTCCTTTTTTCTAGAACATTTTTTAATCTCAACATTTCTGACTTTTTTTGGTGAAAATTTACTCCATTTTTCTATCCATCGCTAATGGCTCTAATCCGCTGTCGCAGAAATGTCACGCAGAGAGGAAGAAGTCATTCCAAAAGCAAAATATACAATGCCATAATACAGTTTGCAAATGCACACAGGGTAACAAAACTGACAAAACTAAAAGAAAATGCTTGACTGTAATAAATTTGAAAAAAAAAAAAGTGTGAACGACACCATCCCAACTGTGACGTAGGGTGTTAGCGGCATAATTGTTGAGATGCCGTTCAATGCCACAAAAGAAATTTTTGGCAATACTTAAAAAAAATGATGCTCTCATATCCATCCAATCTGACCAAGTTGAAGCTATTTTGTCAAAAAGAATCAGTAAAAATAATTATGTGAAAGGCTGTGAAAAACAAACCCCAAAAGAAACTGTAAGAAAATACTGAACTGTAGAGGCTGAAAGCATGCTACTCTACAGATTTTTAGATTTAACGAAATGTGAAAATTATGAAATAATTTCCTCCCCACTGTCATGTAAAGGCTAATTATTGAGGCCTATTGTTGGTACATGATAAATGTGTTTCAAATACCATTGGAAAACTAAAAATCTGTTGTCATCTGAAGCAACTAAAAAGAAACTTTAAAAATTTTACTACAGGATGCAGATGAATCAGAAGCTGACATCAGGGTGACTGTGTCTACTTTGTGAAAAATTAATGCAAAAAGCATCATGCTTTTCTGAATAATGAATAGGGTTAAGATTAATTCAAAAGTGAATTAAGTTACTAACATCTGGAAACCTTTATTGACGTTTCTTACCTTAATCTGATCCCCAGCAGTTTGTATGTTAGTGAACCCAAAACAGTTCAGTTTGTCCTCTTTATTGACAATCAGTTCATTGTAAATGTAAGAGTCAAAAAGTCCACAGCTACAAACGCACAATGTACAAACATGTTACTGTACACCGAACAACAGCACACCCACACGGTATATTACAGCCACACGGACACAAAAATGCACGTGTGCGCATACTCCCATTATATTACAGAGTTATAATACATTAGATTGTGACGCTCAATAGATGAGCCGTCAACAAGTAGAACAGTAACTCTAGGTAAACATAGAAAGGCAAATTACAATTACTTATAATCATTGTTTTTTTTTAAGAAATTGTTCTTTACAGACATAAGAAGTATGGCAAGCAAGTAGAACAAAAATACATCAGCATGAGAAAATTTAGAAGTAGAACACAAATTGAAATGTGTATAAGACAATTTGAATTTAACTTAAATTTACAAAACAGCAAAGTAATTCAATATTTTGTCAAATTTATTATTGTGTTCACAGTTTAGAAAACATTGTTCATACCAATATTTATTATTACAGTTTTAGAATATTTTAGTGTGATTAATGCTCTACAGTCGTGCTGTGTCTTTGTGAAGCTGTACTAAAACTTAGAAGTTATTATTTTTATCATATTGAGATTGTGCCATGAAGTACTAATTAGTTATAATCTTTTATATTTATTGGATGAATAGGCATGCTGGCATTTTAATTTGTTTTAAGCAAAAGAAAACAGTAAAAGAATGTGTTAAAACCTCACGAGGACAAAATAGGAATTACTGACCTTGAGAGATGTATAAATCAAATTTAATTTTCTTTTCTCAAGTTCTGTAAAAAGACCCTACGGTCAAAACTCAGAGAAAAAAAAAAAAACAACTTTCTTTTGATGAAGATAAAGTCTTAAAATCTGTAAAATTAACATTTTTGTTTGTGCTGTGCATGAGTAAGTTTACTCTGAATTTAGACAGGAAATACACAAGGAGGAAAAGCAGGTTGGGATTTTTTTCAGTTTTGACAAACACTTAAAATCAAAAACAAAACTGAAATACTGCAGGGGTTTCTGATAAAACAAAGCAAAACAAAAAAAGAAAAGATATGTGCCAGTGTACCTCAGGAGATACGTGTTCAAAATGTACTTTTTTTTCTTTTAGAGAAGTTTTTTCTTTTTAGAAGACTCCATCTAAAATAGAATGACTTCTTTTCCTCCCAACTGTTCAAAGCAGGCTGTGGACATGTGGACTGGAAGCAGAGTAAGCTATTCAGAGACTGTGGGCATTAGGAGAAGAAGGTGGATGGGAAAGCACAGACAGAAAGACAAAAAAGAGTAATCTCTCCACACCCAGCCTCATTTTTATTCAAACAACTCGGGCTTTGACACTCTCTTCTCCTTCCCTCCCACCTCTTTCAATCTCTCCTCATCCTTGTCTCTTCTATTCCCTTTTTCCATTTTTTTCTTCACATTGTATCTAACCTTCTTTCAGTTCTAGTCCCACTTAAGTAGCTAAAACAACAGCCAGAACAGTCTAATAAGCCAAGTACTTCAAATAAAAAGTTAAATCCATCCATAAGTATTTAGAGCAGGTTGTTGTTTTGTAGCTTTCTTTATTTTTGGGTATGAGCTGTTGTTCCTTTTGGGGTTTTATCTAAAATATCTGCAGCAAATGTCAGGTTTAGCTGTCAGTCCATCTGAATCATACAGGGAGGGTTTTTTGTCTACAGCTGCCATTCAGGAAGGAACTGAGACTTTTTTCCTCACGGTCTCCGCTGACAGTAATCCCAGCATACAAGGATGAATTGTGGTTGCATAAAATGTTGACATTTTACAAAGGAAAGGAGTTGTGGTCCTGCAAAAGATATCCATAGTAACTGCTTAGTTCCTGCCCATACTTACAGAGTAGCAAGTTCAGCAAAAGCTCCATAGTCGCAGAGCTGTTACATAATTACATCCTATATCACAAGCAGAGAATCTCATCTTTTGCTTTCATCTTAAAACAATAGATGTGCTCTAAATTCACGTCTCTGCACATTTTTATGAGACATTTCTCATTTTTTTCTCCCCCTACAAACACAAACACACACGAGTGGTGTGATTTACTTTCCTGCCAATGCTTCAGCGTTATTCCAGGTGGCAGTAACACGCCACAAAGCACAGCAATGAAACGGCAAAGGGAGGGAGCACTGCTGGGAAATTAAAGCATCCAATTGCCTGCGCATACTCAAAGCAGTCACTATGCAAATCGTTTATTACTCCACTATTATACTCAGAAGTAGTTCATCATGCAAACTCTACGTTTACCAAGAGTAGCGTCCACAACGTATCGGCCACCGAGTTTACCGTCTCCAAACGTTGCTCGTGTGTTTTGTCTTTAATATTCTCCTCCAGCTGATCTCATATGCAAAGTGTGTCATGCAGCAGCAGTTGAGTCAAACATACAGCTTTGTAATACTGAACTGAAGTGATGCAGCAGATGGTTTTTTACAAGGAGCCATCTGGGAAGTCGGTGCTTGAAAGTATTTGGAAATCGGTTTACAATTTTAAAAAATACTTGCCAAGTGACGGAATGAAACAACTGTCTTTTGATTCTATTAGGAGAAAAGTTCAACCTATCTAATTAGCAAAGAAGTGAGCAGAATTATGAATAAGAAATCTTTCTTAACAAGACAATGACTTCAAACAAAGTTTTGACAAACTGTTTAGAAATTATTCTGTTTTATTAGTAGAGGGTTTGAGACTCTTTCATGAGCTACGTAGCAACTTTGTCAACATGTTAAGCCCATCTTGTGCCTCCTGTTTGTTCCTTTAAAAAAATGCAAAAATCCAGCATGTTTTTCTGGTGCTATTAAGGAATTTTGGTAAGTCATTACTGTTTCTACTCTTCTCAAAGAGAAACAGGCGCTCCCACAAGCCTATAAGGGTAAAAACCACATAACACAACAAAATAAAAAACACCCAAAAAAATAAAAACAGCCAAATATAAAAAATAAAAAAAATGTCTTCAGAATCATTTATGTCAGTTTAGGACTTAAGTCCTTGAAAAACAGATGAATGAACAGAAGGAAGTTCATTTGCATTTCTAAACATATTCACATTTAATTCCTTATTGTCTCCTATACTGTTCAACACAAGTCTATTATTCCATTGAGTTTTATGGATACCAGTAGATGCTTTTCCTTCTGTCTGTCTGAAGCAGAAATGGTTTGTATACAGTGTGAAGTCGGCTGTCAGTGGTTGTACACGTCAAGACATTTCTGAATCAATTTAGGTCCTTTCTTTTTACAGTAAAAAGCCTAAACCAGTCAAAGTGACTACATCACTTTATTGCTACTTATATTTAGAAAGCTCCATTTTTGATTTGTAATACCAACAACCTGCCTGAAGGTGCAAATACAGCTCCAAATCTATGAGGGGCCGTTTAGGACAAAATTTACGTTTTGTCTCTCACACACTACCAAAAAGTCTCGCATACTCCAAAAAAGTAGCCACGCACACTCCAAAAAATTACGTTTTGTCTCTCACACACTACCAAAAACTCTCGCATACTCCAAAAAAATAGCCTCGCACACTCCAAAAAATTACGTTTTGTCTCTCACACACTACCAAAAACTCTCGCATACTCCAAAAAAATAGCCTCGCACACTCCAAAAAATTACGTTTTGTCCCTCACACACTACCAAAAACTCACGCATACTCAAAAAATAGCCTCGCATACTCAAAAAATTACGTTTTGTCTCTCACACACTACCAAAAACTCTCGCATACTCAAAAAAATTACATTTTGTCTCTCACACACTACCAAAAACTCACGCATACTCAAAAAAATAGCCACGCACACTCAAAAATTACTCACGCACATTCAAAAAAATACTCAAATTGCGTATACACACACTACTAAAATGTCACACACACACACACACAAACGTTAACTTTCTCGCTCACATACACTACTACCAGCTCGCTCACATACACTGTACTAACAGCTCGCACATTCACAAACGTTAACTTTCTCGCTCACATACACTACTATCAGCTCGCTCACATACACTACTACCAGCTCGCGCACATACACACAAACGTTAATTTTCTCGCTCACATACACTGCTAACAGCTCGCACACACACAGACGTTTATCTCTCACATACACAAGACTAAAGTTGAACACACACACAGTACTAAGACTCGTTTTATGTATGTGTGAGAGCCAGACTCTTTTTGAATGTGTGAGAGCGACACTCTTTTTGAATGTGTGAGAGTTGTCACGGAAGAGGCGGGGCATAATTTTTGGATCAAACTGCGCATGCGTAGATCCTAAACTATAAGTTTCGATTGTTGACTCACTGTATGTTCTATTACTTAGTATATTTGTGCTTTTAAATATATATAGAACGTTTAACTTTCTTGTAGATTAAATGTGCTATAGAAATAAATGAATCTGATTGATTGATTAAAAATAGCAAAATTGCTGTAGTACAATCTGTCCACTGGGTGCCAGTATTACAGGAATTATTAACCGGCGCCAACTAGTGCCGAAGAAGAAAGAGTTTGCTATACCGAACATGGCTAACTCTAATTCGAAACGAGAGAGAATTGGTCAGGCAGCTGCCATTTTAAACACCATTCTATCTTCTCCGGAGGCAACCAGCACTTTGACAGGCGCATTAAACGATTCAACGACTGCCCGCAGTGCTACAGTAGATTCAGAACTCTCATCTCTGTTCCGTTCCGGAGCGGTGTTTAAAATGGCAGCTGCCTGACCAATTCTCCCTCGTTTCGAATTAGAGTTAGCCATGTTCGGTATAGCAAACTCTTTCTTCTTCGGCACTAGTTGGCGCCGGTTAATAATTCCTGTAATACTGGCACCCAGTGGACAGATTGTACTACAGCAATTTTGCTCTTTTTAATCAATCAATCAGATTCATTTATTTCTATAGCACATTTAATCTACAAGAAAGTTAAACGTTCTATATATATTTAAAAGCACAAATATACTAAGTAATAGAACATACAGTGAGTCAACAATCGAAACTTATAGTTTAGGATCTACGCATGCGCAGTTTGATCCAAAAATTATGCCCCGCCTCTTCCGTGACAACTCTCACACATTCAAAAAGAGTCTGGCTCTCACACATTCATAAAAAGTCTCGCTCTCACACATACATAAAGAGTCTCGCTCTCACACATTCATAAAAAGTCTCGCTCTCACACATACATAAAACGAGTCTTAGTACTGTGTGTGTGTTCAACTTTAGTCTTGTGTATGTGAGAGATAAACGTCTGTGTGTGTGCGAGCTGTTAGCAGTGTATGTGAGCGAGAAAATTAACGTTTGTGTGTATGTGCGCGAGCTGGTAGTAGTGTATGTGTGCGAGAAAGTTAACGTTTGTGTGTGTGTGAGCGAGCTGGTAGTAGTGTATGTGTGCGAGAAAGTTAACGTTTCTGTGTATGTGAGCGAGCTGGTAGTAGTGTATGTGAGCGAGAAAGTTAACGTTTGTGTGTGTGTGTGTGTGACATTTTAGTAGTGTGTGTATACGCAATTTGAGTATTTTTTGAATGTGCGTGAGTAATTTTTGAGTGTGCGTGGCTATTTTTTTGAGTATGCGTGAGTTTTTGGTAGTGTGTGAGAGACAAAATGTAATTTTTTTGAGTATGCGTGAGTTTTTGGTAGTGTGTGAGAGACAAAACGTAATTTTTTGAGTATGCGAGGCTATTTTTTTGAGTATGCGTGAGTTTTTGGTAGTGTGTGAGAGACAAAATGTAATTTTTTTGAGTATGCGTGAGTTTTTGGTAGTGTGTGAGAGACAAAACGTAATTTTTTGAGTATGCGAGGCTATTTTTTTCAGTATGCGTGAGTTTTTGGTAGTGTGTGAGGGACAAAACGTAATTTTTTGGAGTGTGCGAGGCTATTTTTTTGGAGTATGCGAGAGTTTTTGGTAGTGTGTGAGAGACAAAACGTAATTTTTTGGAGTGTGCGTGGCTACTTTTTTGGAGTATGCGAGACTTTTTGGTAGTGTGTGAGAGACAAAACGTAAATTTTGTCCTAAACGGCCCCTCATACAAATCCCTTTGCTTTGGACACTCAGACTGACAGGTTTGAAGGATGAATCCAAGCAAAAGTCCAAACCTTTGCAGGTCAAAAACAAAGTTAAGTTTTAAACATTGAGCTCTGATGGTGAATTTATTTACTGCTTAAGAATACTGCAGTATGTATAAAGGTTAAGAGAGCAAAAGAAAAACTAAACTAAGTCCTCAACAGTCCAAGACAAAGAAAATAGAACCTTTGTATGACGAATGTAAAGTTATAATTTTGAATTTTGTTTAAAAACAAATTTCAAAGATTTTGTTGACTTGTCTTTGCAGTTGCCATTCAGCTGAATGCATGCTGGGATTTTAGGTAAGTATTTACTTATTAGTCCCTGATAATAAACACTCTATGCATTTGGTTGGATCTGACCTTGTAAATATCAAATGTGTTGATGCATAAACTGGGCTGTTCTTGAAATTTCTTCATTGCTCTATGAGAAAAATCGACACTATCAAATGATTTGCAGCACATTCATTTTTAGACATTTTTTTAAATAAGACAAAAATAACCTCACAATATTTCCTTTTAGTGGAAATATGGAAACACTTCTCAAATGTGTATTTCAGCCTTGAGTAGACACAGCAGGTGCCAGTTATAATTACAGTGTTTCAGCTCTTTGTGCTTAAAGTCTTGTTTACATACAAACATCCAAACTAATCTCTGATTTTCACTGACATCAGTGTCTGGATTTATCTTTTAAGAACGATTCAGGAACAAGACAGCTCTGCAGTAAATGATCCGTCTCTCTGTTGTGAACATTTTCTGATTTATTTAGATCAACTCATGCCTGCTCTACTCCAATGATGTCTTGATAAAGTGACTGACAGGAAATCTTACATTACTGATAAAAAATAAAAGACGCAGAGATCAATGAAAATGATTGATTTACATTTAATATATGTTAAAGAAATTGTTAGGTATGACAGTAACTTTAATCTAAATGCCAGACTTTTTCCAACTTAACTATTCTTAAAATGAAGGTTGGATTTCCTAACATTTCTCAGAATGATATTTTTAGCTGCTGCAATCAAAATCTGAATTTATCTTTACTTCATTCATTTGTAACTTGGAGGGCACTAAATCGTCACAGTCAAACTCAACACATGAACTTATATTAGTTCACATTGACATGCTAACCAGCCAAATTTCCTGTAAAGCACATATCTAAAAGGGAGATATAAATAACATAAGAAGTGGTTTCAAAGTGCCTAGAAATGCGTGTTATATGATGCCCATTTTCACAGCTTTCATTTCTTGTGCTTGACATTTTTAGGCAGCATTCAGTATGAGCTTTTAGGAACACGACTTGTCTCATTCTTTATTAAACCCCCTAGCTATCGCTGAGCCTGTTTTTCCAGAGGCATCTATTTACAACAAATTATTCCTCTGAACCGCTGACGTGCTCCCAGTTGATCTCAATACTTCCTGATAAAATGTTCAATAAGCTGCCGTTGCCAGGCAACAAACGCAATTGCGGTTGCGCCGTGAGGACAGAGTTTGAGTGAGAAAAAAAAAAAGTGGAAACTGAACATTTTTGGAGGTTCTGACATTCCAATGTCACAATGTTCAGAAACAAAGAGACCGAAGCAACAGGGAGCAGTGCTGAGAGACAAACACAGGCAGAGTTTGTACTAGTGAAAGCAAACAGTGTCACTTCCTGTCGTTGTGAATCGGGGCTCTCAGCCGATGACGAATAAAATTCTAACACCCAAACAGAGCAACTGAAGGGTAATCCTTGAGATGCTGGAGGTTTGGGTTGGAGACTGCAGTTGTTTCACAGCTGGTAATCCACCCCGTGCTGAGATAAAAGCACTTCTTCTCCACAATAAGATCAGGCCTCGTTCACAAGAGAATCAAACATTTCATCAACGACTGAAACGGGACAAACAATCAGCAAATGTACCTGCTGGCGCAAAGAATTCCTGCATAATCTTCACTGTAACAAATCAATTTTGAGGGTGTTAAAAAGGTTGCTGTCCGCAGGTGAGCACACAAATAGGTCGCTTGACCCTATTTGATCTACAAACTACTCCAACAGTTTTAATCAGAGGCGTCAATGTGGAACAAACTCTGGTAACAAAGACATGTCCAACAGCAGGAAGTGTAGCCAGACTGCCTGCTGCAGGACGAAGAATGCCATCTGGATGCCAGCCATACACTTTAGACAGAACTGAGATTTGTCATGGACAGAAGATGAACGCCGGATTTCTAGTTGGTTCATGCACTGTATTAACACTTGACTGGGTTTCAGATTTAGGATCTGCAGCCAAAACACACAGACATGGGAACACAATACCTCCTCTGAGATATTGTGGACGGCTGTTATTGTCTCACTTCACACAGTCTCTTAAGCTGCTTTCTTCCGCCACACCTCAGCATATAGCAGGTAATTGATTTACTTTGTAGGTGGGAAATCAATGCAGGCGCATACCAATGAATTAGAATATTATAAACAAATCGATGAATGTTAATGCCTTAATTCAAAAAGTGATAAATCATGTATTAACTATTCATTTCATGCAGTGATACGTTTCCAGCATCTTCAGTTAATTTGAATAATTATGACCAATAACTGTATTATTCCAATATTCAGTTTCTCTGAAAATGTAAATATTCTGTAAGATCAGGGAAAAAAAAGATTTTTCATTCAGAAATACAATGATTTGGCCAGGAAATTTATATAAAATCATGAATATCATATGAAAGTCACCTCTTCCATGATGGTAAGCATGAAAAGGTCCTGTTGTATCCCAGTGTAAAAATGGAAAGTTGACTGGAAGAAAAAAATTGCTAAAAACAAATTTACAAGCAACAAGCTTGTACAAGCAAAAGAATGTGAGATTTACAGCATGGTGTCGAATTTTCAGATAAAAGTGATTTTTGTATTTAATTAGTAGTTTGGGTAACAACGTTTTTTTGGAGAGGCACAAAATGTGTGTTTATCCTGGTGCAGTCAGTGATGATTTGGAAGCCATGTTGCCGGCTGGTGTTGGTCCAGGATTTTATTAAGTCAGCACAACATCAAGCAGGAAACATCATGTTTACTTCTGCTGATGAGCTTTCCAGAGCTGCTATTTTCCCAGCTTACATTAATACCTGTTAATTCTGCCCCAACATGCTTTAGTCTTCATGTCCACTGTGCTGCATTCACCACATTTCATCAGGACAGCATTTCTGTTCTGAAAGTCAGTTTATATAGGTTTTGCATGATATTGTAATTTTCTGAGAAACTATGTCTTAGGCTTCAGTAGCTGTTGGCCACAATCATTAAAATTTACATAACAAAATATCTGATTACTTGTGTGTTTAATGCAAGTATATCATATGTTCAGGTAATTCTTAAAATTGATCAACTAAAAACTTTTCCATAATAGACTGAGATGTGTCTTTATACATGTTGTCATCCAGGCGTACCGTCACATTTGCCTTCCCTCTCGGGACATCAAAAACATCCATTAAAAGTGTGAATTATGTATTTTATGTGGGCCATCTGTCCGAGCACTGGGAAATGTTTTTTATCTCCACTCAACAGCACTTTAGAGTTTACACTAGTGATGAATAAAATGGAAAGATCACAAATACTCCAATAACATTGCAAAACAGCAACGGCTTAAGTAAATGAACAACGAGGGAAGAAATTCCCAAATAACGATATTTACTAACTCTTCAATGTGAAGATCAATTCAAAAAGGTCCCATTTAAACAGTCTAGATTCAAATGGTTGTAGTTTTCACAAACACAATGAAATAAATACTCACAACACAACATGCTGGAAACAAGAAGGCCTGCTGTCGCTCTTGCATCCAGAAACATTTTCTGACAGGCTTTTGGTCCAGTTTGTCCATTCACACAAAAGTCTCCTCAGCTAGTTTCTTTTTACAGTACAGTCTTAGTTTGATTCATCCTCAAGTAAAAAAAAAAAAACACCCTGTCTTCCTTAAACGATTGAGTTTGATGAAAATGGCCTGTGGAGCGAAGGGGTTGAAGTCAAAATTATCCTTCAAGCAGAACTTGGGGTTTTTCTTCTTTCCTTTCAGGAGATAACCTTCAGGTCAGACAGTCGTTTTCTTTTTCCACAGTGTTGCTCATTGCTGTTTTCAGTCTGTTCAACAAATAAAACCTGTACAGAGAATTTCCAGAGGGGGGGTATTCCAACTTCAGAGACTAAATACCATAAAAAACATCTCCACTGATTGCAAGATCATTAATGGAGTCTTTAAAATGGGTTTTTAATGACTGTGAAGGAAAATAACAGATCTTCAGAACAAGTAAAGTCTGTTCACTCACAGACTCAACAATGGTCAAATATATCAAAGTGTTTCTTCACCCATAGCTACACAGATTCAGTGGGGGACTGGTCATCAGTGTGGTGCCTCATCGACTGAACGCTGGTCAGTATTTTTCTCTGGTGTCCTGCAAGAGACACTCCAATCCTCTCCAGATCCCTGTGAAAACAAAGAAACAAATATAATAAACCACAGATGCTGGTATGATATAACTCCTGCTGGTACTGGAGGGGAAAACACCAGCACACTGATGGCAGGCTTTGCTAAAGTAAACATTTAAACTAATGTTTACTTAGTTTAAACATAAGTTTAAACCTGTAAAGAGCTTCACTATATACCACAAATATATTATCATCGTATTGTCAGAATCAAAATTCCTTTTACTGTCATTGTGCATGAAAGAAAGCACAGAGACGTGTAAAAAAAAATAGCAACTCTCGAAGGCAAGTCAAATAATTGAACAAAATAGTAACAAATATGTAAGTCTGAATAAATGTAAAAATATAGTAGAAACACCAAGACAACTGGGATGTAAAGGAAAAAAAAACCATAAATAAATGATGATCAGGTTTCAGATGAATCAACACACAGAGCCATAGCAGCTTTTGGGTAAAAGTTCTGTTTTAGTCTGTTTGTTCTGTTCATACTGCACAGGATAGTTTGGACTAAATAATATGGATGGGTGGGTTGATCCAAAATATTGATCATATTAATACTGAATCAGTATAAGTATTGAATCAATATTGGTGTGGTGTGATTAATGATTAGTTTCAGGTTCCCTCTTAAAATTTTTGTTTAGTTTCGTAGTTGTTTTTTTTAAATCCACCTCAAAAAAGGATTTTGTTTTGATTTGCTCTCAAATGATTTATTTAGGAAAAAGTAACAGCAATATTATCAAATTTCAATACTGGTCCAAATTTTCATATTGGTACACCCCTAATATTTACCAATATTATTGCCATTGCATAATTTAATCATTTTGTGCAGCTCAATCCCTACACACAACTTACTTTACAAAAGAAAGACACATAAAATGACTATTTTTGTATCAGTGTACTATAAGATGCGGTTGTATATTAATAATACATATATTATTAATGTCTCCAGAGTGGTTTTTAAATAATGTCTTGGATCAGAACGTGCTCAAATATCAAGTTTAATATAACTGAACTAATGCTAAAAGAGCCAAAAGTAAATGCATGGCCACACATCCCATGAAGATCGTCATACCCATTGCTTTATATTACCTATAAAAATGTAACATGAGGAGTAGTTTTAAAACCTAATTAAATATACATGCAGTGCTGAATTTATGATGCAAAGAGAACAAATTAAAAACCCACGAAATTTGAGTTCAGGCGGGTCGCCCGTCCGTTTTTTCTCTGAGGAAGTTGTTCATTCTGCATGAAATGTGAAACTGAGTTCACTGGCTCATATACCTGAACTGTGCCTTCCTCACACCCGTACATTTTAGCATATATATAATTAGTCCCTTTGGGTAAATTTCAGAATACTTCAGGTTCAGAGGGCATCGGTGCAGTATAGGTGTACCAGAGGAAAGTCTGACATTGGAGTCTTCTTTAAAGTAACAGTATCACTTATTGCCTTTAGACATCAGCAGCTGGAAAGTTGCAATGTGACGCATATTGCAACTATTAACATAGTTATACAATTTAAAGGCGCATGCAATGAGAATGACAGAGAAGAAGTGAAAACAGTTAGGTCAGACATACTCAGCTGTGATTTGTGTGACCAGGGGCAAAGATGTGAACCCCGATCCGATGAAGGAGTCTCTATACTGGGTCATCTTCAGAGCAGCCAGCCAGTCCTCCACCGAGCTCACCCTGCTCAGATCTGGAGCTCCCCGGTCTAACAAAGGATGAAGGGAAGGACTGCAGGGAGCAGATATAAGGAACCACAGGGATGATTAGAATCTCACCTGCATCGCAAACAGAGAGTGTTTGGGTATGGAAATGAGTTAATATCGCTGTTCACCCAGGAGCCATGTTGCTGGTGCCGGCTTTGAGAGACGCAGGGTTGCGGATCATTTTGTCCAACATGCTGACAATGTCAGAGAACTTTGGCCTTGCGTTTCTGTCTTTCTGCCAGCAATCCAGCATCAGCTGGTGCAGCACTACCGGGCAGTCCATGGGAGCTGGCAGTCTGAAGTCCTGCTCTATGGCGTTTATTACCTGGAACGCAGCAGACCAGAGAAGCAGGCGGATTTACACAATAAGGCTGGAGCAAAAGGTAAACCTGTCCAAAAAGGAAGTCACAGAGTTTCATTTTTTGAAGAATGAATGTTGTGTTCTTGATCCTTTGCCACATATTCACTGATCAATATTTGAACACATAGTCTTGAACACTTCAAACTCATTTTTATTCTTTGGCATTTCCATATGGCCTGACATAGTAATTTACTTGTCCTGTCTGTTTTAACTTGTGTTTTTATTCTTTTATGTTTTTATCTGTGGTTTCATGAATACTGTACAGCACTTTGGTGCAGCTGATATCTGTTTTTAAAGTGCTTTATAAATAAATTGACATCGACAATAATTGGATATTATCCTGTGAATATAGCTCAGATTTCTTCATGAAAAATGTGTCTATTTATGAATTAAAATAAAAATGCAGCCTGAGATGCTGAAAAATGCCTCATATTTTAGAGCTGGTATTTGCAATCAGCAGAAGTGCCATTCATTTTTCTTGCTGCTGATTGGCTGTAAACTCCAATAGTGGAATTAAGGAAGACTGTGGATGTTAGCTGCTGTGTCAAATTGGTTCCCACTGTTTGTATTAATACACATTAAAGCATATATGCTGTTTGACCTATATTTGCTAAATTCAGCTTTTCACTGTTAATGATAATTCTTAGTCATTTATCCCTGAGACCAACCCAGCAACATTGTAATCTTGTGCCATTTTGTTGGTTAATCTGGTGATATGTTGTCAAACTCATAACCCACAATATTCAATTTACGGAAATCAATGATATACAACACAGGCATAACGACCTGATGTCAAAAGGCATACGATAAGGTAAATTAAATATCACAGATAAATATGCAATGATACAAGTGAGCATATGAGAATACTCTGGATTTTCACAGTAACAGAAATAAAGAAGTCAGAAGATAGATAATGACAGAAGAAAGATAATATCTTTGCCAAAACACAAATAAAATCCAACATTGGCTTGTTTCAATATATTCAAATATTCAATGAATGTTTATTGCTGTAATATGTAACTGAATAACAGTTGTGGTGGTTCTGATATAAAAATCTGCTGCAGTGATAAAGTAGCTGTTCCTTTTTATTAGTTTCTATTAATCTGCTACTTTCCAGGTGGTAATGAGTAAAACTATGAAAAAAATGGCACCACAGGACATGGACTACCATTCTTCCTATGCTAAAATCTTAAAAGAGAAAAATATATGCTGGATGCAATGGCTCCATTTCAACAAAATCAAACTTCTAAGCATTGGGATTGAGACTGGAGATACACCTACTTCCATCAGTCCCTCCCTCCTCTCAGCTTTGATACAAATCTACATTTATATAATACCTGAAATAAAAAAAAAAAGCTCAGTACTAAACGTTTCATCCTACATACTCAGCAGCACAAAGTCATTCTGAGGATCAAAGAGACAAGCAGCATGGTGCTGTCATGAAAAGTAAAGAGGAGAGAAAAACTGCTTCTTATGAAAGTCATTTTCCTTTAGCATTTCTGTGATCACTTCTCTGAGTCTGCACTACACCCACATGTAGCAAGCTCCAAAACAAAATACAGTATTTAAAGGGGCGTAATAATTTCAGAGGGCAAAATAACAAAGAGACAAACTTTACAACTCGGGTTTTGTGCAACAAGTAAATGGAGGCAGTTAAATAACTGGAGGAATTTACTATTTTTGCACAGATGTGTTCACCAACTACAAACAATTCAAAGTCATGTTGCTCAGTTTAAGATATAAACTGATTTAAAAAAGTAGAGAAATAGAAACAGCAGAAATGTTGCAGTCATGAATGAGGCATCCCATCATGACGGCTTAAGGGCAAAAACAGGCTGGATGTGGTGATCAGTGCAGCCTGGGAGGAGAACAATATTTGAGTTAAGCTTGAGTAAAAATTAGCTAACAGTTCAGAATTTTCATCTAGGCGGTCACAAATTTTATCCTGATATTTTTCTGTAAACAGCAGTAACACATTAAAAATATCAAAGTATAAATTACCATCTGAAATCACTGTATGCCAGGAACATGACATGATTTAAATGATTCACAAAAACAATTAAAGTTATGGATGTAATGCTTGTCAGGTCTACTGAAATGTGTCCTAATGGCTTAAAACACACCATTTTATGAGTTAATTACTGTACAGATGTCAGATAACATATTTCTGGCAGTTTTCTCACACACCAATTATTACCATCTGTCTTGTCTATTCAGAAAGCTGATGCTTTTCTACATAAAAGACGAGCAAAATTTTGCCTCCAGACAAACCAGCATTTTGTTTAAAGTTTGATTAATAAAATGTTAAATTATAAGGGTACTGACAGCTTTTAGAGCCAAAACCACCCGTAGATGTGGTGAACTGTAAACTTGTGAAAAATGGCTATAGACAGAGTGTCTTAATAACAAACAGATCTGATAACACTCAGTGGGGCAACAATCTGATTTGATTTTTTTTTTTAATTGACATACTGAGTCATAGTGGATCAAATTTTTGTTATTTAGCAGTAAAACTAAACTTTTGATTTACGCAAAGGATGTTGAACATCTAATCAGAATATTTGAGTAATCAAAGTTTTATTCATATTGATGTAACATTAAGATGTAAAATATAAAAAGGTTGAAATTGTTGACTACTTCAAACATTTTAGTAATGTCATGTAATAACCTCTTGTTAAAACTTGGTTTGTACTGAAAAAGTATTCAATGACATGAATCATATTCTTCTAAGTAATACTTTTTTTGGTTCAGTTTAGCTGTAAAATGCACTTTTAAGTAATTTATTACATATTAGTCCCATATCTTATGAACTTAAAGTTGAATGTTGATTGCTTACATGTAAATCTTTATAGACATTTTTTCAGACTCTTTCTGCTTTTTTGGCCAGCACAGTAGACTAACTGAAATAACAGATGCTATGAACTAACAAAACAGCTTCCAAACTACCATGAGAAATTCATAAAGAAATCCGTGTTTCAGCTAAATTAAAAGCAAAAAAACAACTTAAAAGCACACAGAAAGCTAAGGAGATATGCAAACTATACATTCTGCTGTTAAACTGTCAACATAGGCCATCTTGTAAAAAAAAATGCCACTAAAAAACTATAACTGAAAAACATGGCAAGACAAAAAAAGAAGAAAAAAAATGAAGCATTTCCAAAATTACTTATCGTTTCCAAACTGTGAGTAATTGAGATGAATAATTGTAATTTAAATGTTGACCAAAAATATTAATAAGTGTGATTTATTTCATAATTGATCATAAAACATTAATAAGTGTCCAGCTTCTGTTTAAGCAGAGCTAAATTCTGCTACTTTTCCCTTTGGACCTGATCCATATTTTACACATGAAACTCAGATCGATAATAAATCTGTTCTTTCTTCACCAGAGCAATGCCTGCATCACTGCAAAATAAAAATATTTATATTTTTATGATTTTTTTTGTTTTGACATTCCTGCCAGTTGCAGGTTGTTTTCACCTATTCCAACCATTTTCCATGTTTCTCCCTGAATCTACTGATTATTTATTGATGTCGCTTTTTCATCATTTCTTTTTTCCTTCCTGTCATCCTGCCAAAATGCTCCAATCTGTTGCCTTGTTCCTCGTCTACCTCAGTTCATGACCTCTGTCACTTTTTAGACTTTTGCTTGTTAGCTTTTTTCCACAACAGACTTCTCGGAGACTCCTGTGCTTTGACTGACCTTGTAAACCGTTTAGCTGCTTTGGTCATACCTGAGACCGACGTCTAACCACCTCCAACATCAGCCCACTTTCAAATCTGGTGCTTACTCTTCTGCAACCATTTAGCCATAAAATTGCAAGACGGAAACATGAGTGTCGTTTTATTTTCCTGACTTTCTGCAAATTAAATGTAACGTGTGTCTGTGAGCTATAAAAAGGTGGCACTTGTACAATCGTCTTGCTGGGGATTTGACTGCTTCCAAGGTGAACTCCAGTTGACCCTGACACCCTTCTTAGGCTTTGTAATGCATAAATTCACTCTAAGCACCCATGCCAATCAAAATAGCAGAAAGTGTAGTAAAACATCACAGGTTTCTTTCATGATTAATTCATGTCGAACACTGCACCTGCAGTGGCTCTGCTGACAATTTCACTCCTCTGTGTTCTTTGAAATCATGTGTGTGTGTGTGTGTGTGTGTGTGTGTGTGTGTGTGTGTGCACGTTCCTTTACACATGTCGGCCTGCGTGTGTGGTTCGGTTGAAAGCGAGTCTGAATGTATGATAAGTGTGAGCTCAGGGTGTCAGCTCCATGCATAGTTAATGCCCCCGCAGACCCTCGTTAGCTGTACTGGAAACACACACTCTTCCCCATCATTATACACAGACTGTTCCATTATAAATCCGTCTCTGTCATTACACTGAATTTCTCTCATTACGACTCTAGAGAAGCTGCGGCTCGGGGAAAAGCGGAGGAGGCGCAACGGGAGGAGGAGAATGGAAAAGAGACAGAGGAATCTCCCACAGGAAGTTGACTTTATTTAAAAATATTTTACAAGGAATTTTGTCCTGCTGTTGAGATGTTAGAAGTCGTTGCCACAGATAAACTCTTTCATAGAAAGACAAGTGATGCATAAACTCAGGCTTGTTTTCTCTTCAGTAGTACACAAACGTTTACACTTAATCTCATGTTTTTTGTTTTAGTGCAGTGATAAAGATTTTTAAAAGTACCTGGCAGACATATCATACTTTTAATTGGAGTTTTTAGCTAATGTCTCTTTGGACATCACCTTGCTTTTGGTAAACCGCTGTTCTTTCGATGGGAAAGTCTATTAAATCTTATGAAAATCAACAAAATTATATCATGTGTAAGACTTTTAATAACAAAGAGCCTTCAGATATTGGGTTCAGTATATTAACAAGCACACTCAAAAAAGTGAGACAAAATTATCTAAAAAGCATCTGATGTCCAAATAAACCTTTGAAACTTAAAGAAATGTTAATAAATACAACTTTAAATAGATTTCCTTTCAAATATATTGAAAGTGTTTATTTTGTCACTTAAGAATCAGAACCCTCTATATATTTCAGATTGTTTTGTGTTAAAGAAAAAACAAGGAGGAAATCTGCAATAGTGAAAGGAAATAAATGCTCGGTTATGAAAAAGTTTGAATGTGAAAAGGTTGGAGTAGAAATCAGAGCCACTAAGTCAATCTGTTCGCTACAGTTTCAGCTGCAACTCTTGTCTTTCTAGAATTTGTATATCTAGAGACTAAAATATTTGTTCATTCTTGCTTGAAGCAAATACTAGAGAAGACACCTTAAGGGTTTCCCCCCCCCCCAACAATAGTTGCTCTATCAACAGATTTTCCCAACTGAAGCGCTGATCTCTGCTGCTCCAGGAGTTACTACCAGACTCTTGGCCAGTTGTTTGCCAGCTTTTTCAGTGAACAACAAGTCATTCCTTGGTAGTTTTAAGGTTATGCTTCCTTATTTTATTTTTGCAAGGAACAAAAATAAAAAGACGGCCAGACCTCATATTTTAAAATCCTTAAAATTCATACTGATGCACTACTTTGTGTTTGTCTAACACAAGAAATAAATCCACAAAACTTTTGTTGAAGTTTGTTACATTACAAAGTGGGAAAAAGTTCCAGATATATCATCTCGCAGAGCTCTGCAATTTCACAACAAAACTGTTTACAAGCAAAATACAAATAAACTACAAGGGGTTGAAGCTTTTGCACACAACTGTTGACAGAAAACTTCAACTGATTGGGAGTGGCAGTTTGAAAACTATCAGCTGAGATGAAACATGGCTAAATGTTTTGTTCAAAATGCTTTGAACACGTTTCCCAGGAATAAACCATGAGGCGGCCAGTTGCTGAAGCATCACTGACTCTGCAGTAATTAAATAAGTTATATGTTAGGGTTGAGACTTTAACACATTTATTCTGATTAATTAATTACAACTAAAATAAAGCATAACCCTTCACCCCTTCCTGCAAGAAACTGCTACTAAGTTTGGATCTGATGTGCCTGCATAAGTTCCTGCATATTTATTTATTTATTCAGCCAAAATGTATTTGAATTAAAAGTCGTTAACGCCAGAGAATACCGGCAGCGTTGTGAGACATCCAGACGAGGTGAGAGGGAAAAACAATGCGTCACTGTTGCTATGCCAACATGTTTTTAATAAAGAAAGTTTTTCTCAATTTACGATATTGCCTTTTAGTTCATTATTCAGTATTCACAGAGGGGGGTGAGGCGTTAAGAAAATACATTTACTATAGAGGACATAAAAAAAATCGAATTTCGATTAAAATGCAGCGACCGTGAAGAGTGACAAAGAGAGGAGTTGAACATTTCTGAATGCAGAACTAAATGAAAGTATGAAGAGTATACAGAGAATTAGAAGAGTACGAAGTGCAATGGTACCTACACGTAATGCTGCTGCATTAAGACATTTTGAATATTGCTGCATCTGGATCTTTACTTGTGTCAAATATTGGTATTTGATAAAATAGGATAAATCGTGATTATTCAATTGCAAAGACTCTTGTTTATTAATTTTAATCACATTCCACTACCAGTATATACACAGTCATATTTAATACATTTGAATAAAACTTAAAACTTGATTTACCTCAATTAACTGAGTGAAACACATTCTAAATGTGATTTTAGGCCTTTCTTTCTGTTGATGATAATTATTTTCCAGTCGATGAAAAATAACCTTCAAGATTAGGATATTAAATCAGACCACTAAAAATGATCAATACAGAAATGTAAAGTATTTCTAAAACCTGCTTAGGGATTGTTATTTTTTTTAAAAAAGGTAATTTTAATCCGACAACAAACCTCATCAGAACATATTCTAATTTATTGAATATGACTGCATATCTACATCTTTGGCTTCTATGTGTCAAACCTTTACACACTGCATGAAGTTTCATGTAGCCAGATTTAGAGCCAAAAGAAACTATAATCTCAGTCTCATATAATATATAATATAACATCCTCAGAATAAAATCCCCCAAAAACGAAAAAACGATTGTAATCCAATCTTTTAGAACTTCTCGTCCTGAACTCCATTTTCTTTTAGTTCCAAGAGCAAAATGGAGAACTCAGGAAAAGCTGGGGAATAGTTCTCTTTTCTAAATTATAGCTGACAGAAAAAGCAGCAGAGAAATGGGAATGTCCTCTTTTATAAACCTGCTGATTATTTCTAGCCTAAATCACAGCAGGACCAGCGTAATCTCAGAGAACTTAATAGAATCAATGCGATGCAAATAAAAAAATAAGGTAAAGAAATGCTGCGGCAAATTGATCATACTGTGAAAGTAATTGGAATAAAGCTGTCACTACAATAAAGTATCGCCTGCAGTAAACATCTGCTTGAAAGCACAATCCTGATACCTTTGGACTAATGCTCAGGGAAGAAAAACACATGTGACACCTGAATTGATGTCCTCATTTTCCGCATCTTTTCCTCAGACGTGTCGACTCCCTGCTGGGAGAGACGGCAAGGAAAAACAAACAAGCGCAGCCTCCGAAAACACCAAACAGCCGCAGACATCAGAGCAGCAGACAGAGACAGAGAGACAGGTAACCAGGTGGTGACTTACATCTTGGTTGCTCATGTCCCAGTAAGGTCTCTCTCCGTACGACATCACCTCCCAGGTGACGATCCCGTAACTCCACACATCTGAAGCAGAAGTGAATTTCCTGTAGGCAATCGCCTCTGGAGCCGTCCACCGCACTGGGATTTTACCCCCCTGAGGGGAAAAAGAGCGGGAAAAAAACGAAGACAAAAGGCAGAGATAAAAGATGACAGCAAAAAAAGAAAGGCTGCATTGAGGGAATTTGTCATACTTAGGAATTCAGCAAAGGTAGAACAAAGTATAGGAAAAGGTCATAGGAAGGGCATCAGAATAGTGTGCAAGACATGGAAGTGTAAAAAAAATTGAAAGAATCTGCACATTGATTGTATTAGAAGAGCAAACTACATTCATGTTCCCTGTTTTTTTTAGAAGTAATGAAGTAAAGAAAAAGCACACCAAACTCAACAAATGTGAACAAACATATGTTTTCCAATCTTTTCTTTCCTAATAAAAAAGTATTGGTAAAATAAAAGCTTCTCTTTTGAGACTGCTGACAGAAATCCAGGATTAAAGGATGTAATATAACAACATGCTGGTTTCCTGTGTTTGAAATACTATCTGTTGAAGGAAATTACACAAAGTATCACAAAATCCCAGAAAGAAGCTGGGAGTTTCCAGAGAAGTTTTTTCCTCCTTACCAGTGAGCTGGTGTAGGTGGGGTCAGAGGTATCCTCCTCCAAATAACGCGATAAGCCGAAGTCGGATACCTTACACACCAGGTTGCTGTTCACCAGAATGTTTCGCGCTGCTAAATCCCGGTGAACGTAGCTCATCTCCGCCAGGTACCTGCAACATCAACAGGATTTATTGACTCAACGTGTGTTATCTGTTGCAAGCTTTGGTGAACTAATGGAATTTAGAGTGTGTGTTTGTGCCTTTGTGTGTTTGTGTGCTCGTGTGTGAGCTGCCGCCGATAAAATCGGAATGAGATTTAATATTTCTGTATGTTTGCGTGCTCACAGCCTGCAGTAAAACACAGACGCTATCTGTGTTTTACTGCAGGATGGGATGCGAGATCTCAAGCTGCCAAGTTGTAAAATACTTGGACTTACATTACAGCAGGTAGAAGAGTTAAAGTGTGTACCGTTCTGCATAAGGAAATCAATCACCGAAGTATCAGAGAAGGTTTCCTGTTTATCTTTGTAATAAAATGGATTAGTGTGTGTTTGTGTCGGCACCTCATTCCAGAAGCGATGCCTCTCAGCATGCCGACCAGCTGGATGACTGGGAACTGACCGTCGTTTTGCTACAACACAGAAACACATGAATGGATTCTTATTTTCTAAAAGTATTTCTCAACAGGTCTTTACCATTTATTTAAACTTCTGAAGTTGACAAGACACGACAGTATTGTAAAGTCCACATAACATACATTTTCAAAAAAACAAATACAAATACAAAAAAAATCACTAACTTCACATTTTTTTGGAATACATCGACACTCATCTTGAATTAATATCTCTAACCTTTAACCAGGTGTGTCCAAAATGTGGTCCAGGGGCCATTTGAGGCCCTAGGGAGATTTTGTGTGGTCCCGAGTGCAATTCGAAACTGACACAAATTTGTTTTGCCAAACGGCAGATGGATTATTCCTGATAAATTAAAAATGACCAGACTTTTTATTTTCTTTTTGATTTCATAGTAAATAGAACCCTGGCTATGATTATAACAGAAATGTTTTTTTATGATCAAAGGCATAAATTTATGACATTAAGACTAAACTATTCTCTGTCACTGCAATGCCAGAAAATTGCATGAAAAGAAAAATTGAAAGGTTTACAGAGATTATAAAGTCATAAATTTGTGATAAAAATGGCAGAAGTCCTTTAAGTGGTAAATTAACTGATATTTTCTAACATATCTGGGCTCTTTTCTTACATCAGAAAGACTTTCTGCAGGTGCAAAGTCAGCATGAACGACCCAGGACAGTTAGGAAAATGATTTATAAATCTACACTCATAAGGGAATATTCAAGACTTGTTTCTTGTTTCTCGGTGGAAATTTACCACAAATGATCTACAATAGCCCTACTAACCTGTGGTAACTTTAATTGAAATGTTGCTACAGAAAATCCCTGTTCAGTCACAAGCCTTTCCTCTCATCGTGAATTAAGATGCTGTTGTGCAAAAATGTTTTACTTAGCTAACAAGATGTCAGTTATCCTTGACATAAATCTAGCATAGCTTGAAAGAAAATGAGTAATTGAAAACAAAATATTGCTGTAAATGTATGTTTTCATCACCAGCAGCTGTCTAGTAAAATTAGAAGTCTGGCAGGTGAGATAATATACAGAGACAGAGTGAAAGTTAAGCCAAAAGCAAACCTCCATGGATTATTTCTCCATAAAATATCAAACCACTGCAGCTCCACTGACGTGGCTGAGAAGTCTGACCGTTTCAGGAATAAAAAGTTTCCAAACATATTTGTAGCTCTTAATCCTTGTAGTGTTTGCCAAATTATTTAGTTTCTCTTTGGAATTAAGAAAATGTTTAAAAATTGAATTGAATGAAAAACCACAAGTCCAATCTATAATTTATTGGGAATTTATCTAATAGGTCAAAACATAATCAGGAGCTGCAGAGAACCAGAGCTCAGGTGGGAGAATCTGTCGACAAATCAGCTATTAATTGTGCACACAATAAATTTATCCTTTATGAAAAAGCAGCAAAAATTAAGCATTTGTTGGAAGGAAGCTATAAGAAGTTCCACTTAAAGTTTGCCAAGAGCCATGCAGAGGAAACGGCAACTGTGTTTGAAGAAGGTGCTTTGGGGAAAAATTTGGCCTATATGCAATCCCAATGTATAAAAATAACTACACATCACCCTGAGCACACCATCTCCATACTGAGACATAATGGAAGCAACATCATGGTGAGGAGATGCTTTACTGCAGAGGGAAAGATGTACGAATCTAATTACAGTCATTCTGAAAAACATTACTGTAGGAAAACCTGTTGGAAGCTGCAAAAAATGAGCAAACCACAGTTAGAATGGAATGGTAGATAAATAAACATTGCAGGAAAGGCATAGTCAAAGTCCAGAACAAAACTGAGAATCTATGTGTTGACCTAAAATGCAGACATGTTTGAGTTTGTGGCTGTAGTGAGAAAATAATGAGCCTATTTTTAAGTGATAAACATATTCCAGCACGGCACTAAACCTTTCTAGGAGAGTGGATTAATCTGTGATAATATCCCAGAATTAATGGGTTTTCAATCAACACAAACACATTTTTTTGGTTTGTTTGTTTGTTTTCCTGTGCACAGATAAATGCCTCAGACTGGCTTATGATTCCTCCGTTTTAAAGAGGACATTTGCTAACAATCTTTGCCTTTAGGTGAAGTGGGCTGACGGCGCACGCAGCCCCCGTGGGACAGCCTGACATCTTCACAGACATTCATAGCCATGTTTATAATCCTTCCATTAACCGATTAATACAGATAAATCTCGGTCAATCTGTGAAACATGTTTACAGTATTCACTATGTACTGTAGAATACGCTGCACCTGCAGACTTTAAAATGGACTTTTGGATTATTTTTTTTTCCTTTTGGCATCTCAATTTCTTTCCTCCGTGTCTTTTAAACCTTAGAGAAACCCCCGACTGACATAGTTGCAGTCTGCTCTGTGTGTCTTTTAATTCATTTTGTGCAGTAAACTGTGCCTTTGATGCTCCCCTGGCCTAATCCTCCGCAGGGAAAAACCTTCTAGGTGCACACAAACGCACAAGCAAGCTGCACTGGCGCTGCAGGTCCGGTCCGTTCAGGATGGTCATGCCAGGACACCAACACCGCCAGGATCGATCACTGTGAGTGTGTGTCTGTGTGTGTGTGCAAGTCATCTGATGGTTTCTGAGTCAAATGGGGTCGCGCTGTGAGAACTGGGCATCAAAGAGTTGTCTCTTTCTGTTTTTAGAAGCACCTCAAAAGGAGGCCGGGATCAAAGACATGGACAGGCTGGCAGGATGAGGGAAGAGTACAGGATGGAAAAGAGCAAAAAGCTAAAAAAAGGAAGGACAGGAGGCTGTTTCTGTCTCCTCTTACGTGTCATTTTTGAAGCTCGTAATCCTTTCCTCAACTGGCAGTTTGTCCTAACAGTACAGCAGGTACATAAATACTCTACATTTATGCACATTTAACTATTAAATGAGCCTACGTAAAACTAGGGCTGCAACTAAATTATTTTAGTTATCGACTGGTTATTCTGACGATTAATCGGATAAAGAAAATGTTTAATTTTACCACTTCAGCCTTTTTTACACTATATCAGAATCCTTTGCTTAAAATGCAATAACAGCATTCTTTTAGCAATTTTGAATCAGGTGAGGCTACTGGAGGAGTTTTGGCTAGAGTCTATTTATGTTGCATTTTTATCTTAGATGCAACATATTGCTTTTGTATAGTTTTGGCCTTATTACTGCTCTGAATATGTTGAAATTTTCAGCAATTAGGACATTTTTTTTATTATTTTAAAGTTAATTAAACAATCATTAAATCAGTTGATGATGATTTCTATAATTGATTAATCACAGTTAATCAGATTAATCCTTTCAGCCCTTACATAAATCTGACCTAGCCTAAAAGTGCTGAGTGTAAAGCTGATACACAGAGGACCCCTGTGTTGGTCTGTAAACAGTATTTTGCTGGCAGAATGCTCCTTACCCTCAGGAATGAGTCCAGAGCGCCGTTCTCCATGAACTCTGTGATTATCATCGTCGGTCTGCTCTTTGTGACCACGCCCTCCAGTCTGATGATGTTCGGCTGGTCGAACTGGCCCATGATCGACGCCTCGGCCAAGAAGTCTCTCCTCTGACGCTCAGAGTAGCCCACCTTGAGGGTCTTGATCGCTACGGGGATTTCTTTTTTTCCAAGAGGTTTCAAGCGACCTTTGTACACCTCCCCAAACTCACCTTAAAAATGACCCCCAAAAAATTGCATTAGAGCAAAAATTAGACAGCAAAGTACAAAAAGAGATTCCAGAAGGCGGCACAAATTAAAATACAAAATACATCATTAACCACATTTTCAGTTTGAAACTTATTATCAGCTATAAATGAGCATGGAGAAGAATAATTCTATTCCTACTGTTTTTACAGCAGCTGAGTTGGTGTGTTTTAATTGTGGTAATGCTCTAATGCTTCACACTCCCTTCATTCTGATGGACTCTAAGCAGTTCCAGCAGAGCAAACAGAGGCTGAAGGGCAATATTTTTTGTGTGTGTGGCTTAAAAGTGCAACAAACAAACGAATCCCATTTATTGCTGCTCTCTGGGGTGAGAAAAGGTTGTGTTTTCGATGTGTGAACAAGATAAAAAGGATTGTGCTATTATTATTATTATTGCTTAGACACATAGCGTTGCACGACACGTCTCATAATCTCTTGATTAAACAAAGCTTAATGGATCAAGCGAGTGAGCTGAATCACAGGGTTTATAGGTTTAAATCTTTTGTGAACATCCTGCTACATTCATGTACTGAGTGGGGATCTCTGTTATTACTGAGTTTTTTATTTACAAGTTTCAAAAAGATAATAGTTAAAGGTTCAATGTGTAGGAGCTAGAAACTTTTACCAGGATAAATTGCAGCTAGTTAAATAAGACGCCCACGTATGAACAAAACATAACAAAAATCTCCAAAGACTCAAATTAAAGGCAATGCCCTTCTCCTGTGGGTGAAATTAGGATTTGTATAGAAACTTTAAACTGAAGTACATTCCAAACCGTAATTTTATTACTTCCCTAATAGTTACTTTTTGTCTCTTTATACATGCCATCATAATTTCAAAACCTTCTGAAATGCTTAGGTTTGAGTTTGAGTCTTTGGGTCCCCAGAACCAAACATAGAGAAGCAGCATTCAGCTTCTATGCACCACAAATCTGGAACAGTCGTCCAGAAACCTGCGAAACAGCCGAAACATTGAGTTCCTTTAAATCTAGACTAAAATCCCATCTACTTAGTTACTCCCATAACTAGAAGACTGACCAATATTTTGATGTTTATTTATGATTTTGATGACAAAATGTAGCATTTGTTACTGGTTTCAAAATCTGTGACTGATGTTTTTATGACTTTGTTTTGTGTTGTTTTTATGATGTATTCACTTGTTGCTGAAGTGTACTATACAAATAAACTTAATTGAAACTTTGAATTGTTTGAATAAAAGAAATCTTTAAAGAAGGAATACTTATTCATCACAGTGTAAGCAAAACTTAGAGACAAGTCTGTCTCTGAACCTTATCCAAATATAAACATTTCTTTTATGGATGATCTGTAATATTTACAGATATTTGTACTGTGTAAAATAATAAAAACATAGTAAACATAAAAAACATAGTTGTTTGAATTTGTCATATGTTCCTTTAGAAATATCCAAGATCTGTTCTCTCTAAACCTGAGGTCGCGTTAACCGAATAGTTTCCACCTATGACCACTTTTGTAAAATGGTCAAAAGTCTGAAGGTCATCTTTCATTTTGAAAGATTAGCATTCCCACTCCTCACCATGTAGTGCAAACACGCAGACATTTTTAACTTGACACACAGAGAACAGGTGACTAAAGCTCCCATGACAGAATTTGAGTATCATCTCGTTCTGTTCTCAGTGCATCTCGATCGCCGTCACAGACCGGTGCAGCTTAACCACTGGTGCAGAAGGAGCGCATGATGTGGGATTTCCTCCCAGTGAAGCGAAGGTTTGCAGGATAAGGAACCTTCTCATCTGATAACTTCAGCTGGAGAAATGATTCCTGATTTCAATACTGAGGTGGGGCTTGTGATTCCAGGCAGAGACTCCAGAATAACATCAAAACAACTATGACAATACCTGAAACGTCATGACAGTAACCTCTGCAGCTCATTGGAGATGTTTGATTATACACAGGCGGCTCCATTCAGGACCAGGAGGAAGTTGTAAGACTGTGCATTCTGGCTATAGAATCTTTCATACTTTAAGTGTAATTGTTTATTTTCATTGTTAATATGTAGTTACAGTAAGTAAAGTCAGTTGTTTTTGTGATTGGTGAGAAAAAATTACATAAATTCATCTGCTTGATGCGAAATGGAACATTATTGATTCCCTATTAAGCTCGTTTGGATTGAATATTGGTTAAAATTCATCCATCCATCCATCCATCTTCTTCCGCTTATCCGAGGTCGGGTCGCGGGGGTAGCAGCTTCAGAAGGGAGGCCCAGACTTCCCTCTCCCCAGCCACTTCTTCTAGCTCCTCCGGGGGAATCCCGAGGCGTTCCCAGGCCAGCCGAGAGACATAGTCCCTCCAGCGTGTCCTGGGTCTTCCCCGGGGCCTCCTCCCGGTGGGACGTGCCCGGAACACCTCACCAGGGAGGCGTCCAGGAGGCATCCTGACCAGATGCCCGAGCCACCTCAACTGGCTCCTCTCGATGTGAAGGAGCAGCGGCTCTACTCTGAGTCCCTCCCAGATGACTGAGCTTCTCACCCTATCTCTAAGGGAGAGCCCAGCCACCCTACGGAGAAAACCCATTTCGGCCGCTTGTATCCGCGATCTCGTTCTTTCGGTCATGACCCAAAGCTCATGACCATAGATGAGGGTGGGAACGTAGATCGACCGGTAAATCGAGAGCTTCGCTTTTTGGCTCAGCTCTCTCTTCACCACGACGGACCGGTACAGCGCCCGCTTGACAGCAGACGCTGCGCCAATCCGCCTGTCGATCTCCCGCTTGGTTAAAATTAAATTTAAAAAAATTAAATACCACTGAATGTCATTGTTATTTAAAATTTTGATGGGTAAAAATAGATGCTTTTATTCCCAATAGTCAAAATAACATTGCAAAAAAGTCTAGCATAATAATCTGAATTTTCCAAAAGTATCATACACAATGAAAATTGAGCCCCATTCTTTCAGTTGAGTTCCAAAAACTGATTAAATTAAATTGGTGACAAGGAGCGATCCCTTACAAGAAGCTGAACTAATTCTGACTTTTATAATCCATCACCTGATGAACTTGCCTGATCTGCTACAAGTAATTAAAAACTAGCTCCAACCTCAACAACCAGACTATTTTCATTCTGCAGAGGCACAGACATCTTCTGTCAAAATAAACGCACCGACATGATGATGGGGTACATGAGAATTGAATTAACTTCAAAATAAAAGTCGTTGCTGCACAGATAAAAAATCGTTGCGTGAATAATAGATGAGAGATGGGAATTGGATGACAGGGCCGTGCCGTTGAGTCTCAAACTGATCTGTGCTCCACATATCATCGCTCATTAAAAACTATCTTGTGTCAGTGCTGTAAATCAGAACAAGCACAGAAGGAAGAATGGAAAGAAGACGAGATGGGAATGAAAGAGGACGCTCTATAAATCTACGTTCAATCAACACTCTGTTAGTAAAGGACTGTTAGATGAGATGTCTTAGTCTGTCATATTATAAACATAATGTGTTTCACGACATTTCTCCAGTCAAACAAAGTGGTTTTTGTGAAGGACATTTCCTACAGGCTGACTGATAGTAATGGAAAGACAGTGTTATCTCAAAGGAAGGGAATAAGGGAGCCAGGTGGGATATTATTATTATCTCTTCTTCTTTTATCTTCACTTCCCAATCTGTTATTCTGCTTTTCCTTCCATGGTTCATTGTTCAGGATTTGTCTGTACCAAAACAAACTAAAACTCCAGAGGGTCTAAATCACAGAAAGCGTTAAAGATCGGATAAAGTATCACAGGAGTACAGAGGAGGAAAACAAGAGTGAAACAATGTGAAAAGTGAGTTATGGAGCTCCTGAAGGACTCAAAGTCTGACCACATCTCATTGCTTTCCCCTCCCTCCCTGTCATTTTCATTCCTTCTCCATCACTTCTGTCTGGAATGAGAAACCCTTCCCTGAGAATAATAAAGCACCAAATGGAGGGATTACCAAAAGCCCCTCAAAGTGGTTCAACAGACCAAAGGCCAAAGCACATACTTGCAGTGGTGAGGGTCTGGACCTGGTTCATGACCTTTAACACCCAGGGCTCAGTAGGCTCTTTGGGTGTGATTGGTTTTTGGTCCTGTGTTAAATAAGTTATGAGTTATCAGGAGCAGACCATCTGAAGGAAAAACATTTCTCAATCTGGTCCGAGTTGCAGTAAAAGAAAAATATTATCTCATAAAATAAAAGGTAATGGCATCTAAACGAGTTACAGATTATAGCAGAGCGGTATCAGTATTCACATGGCAACCCTCACACATTCACAATCCCTGTCACATGGTTTTTTATAATGCTGATCTTTGAACTATTTAAATCACTAAATAGGATTCAATTATACGAAATACCACCTGCCCATGAATTCTCAATGAGAGGGATGGTAAAGCAGTATTGAGGTTGGAATCATCTTTAAAATCTAGAAAAAAGATGAAAACTAAATCAATCATGTTAGAAGTGAAACACTTAGACTTCGACAAGGGCTGGTGCAATATTTGCAGCTTATAAACAACTAAAATAATTTAAAAAATTGAGTATTACATTTCACAGAGAGGTATAATGCAATAATGCAAAATGAAAGAATGTAGTTCCCTCATCAAAAACTTACTCATCTGTCCCGTGGCAGCTATTCATGGGCGCCTTAACGCTCGGACATTCAATGGTCCACCTGGTTACCCAAAGCTCCACCTTACCACACAGCTCCTCTAGACTAGCGGCAGTAGACATGAGCAAACACCTGGTGAAACTACGCATCTGCTGAACTCGAAGAGCGGTTGTAAACGGCAGCAATGGACGGCAGGTAAAAATATTTGTGGTCAGAAATAGTGGGAGGTTCTTAAAGAGACAGAGGGCGGTTTCAAGACATCAGATGTGGTTATGATGGGAAGTCAGATTTCTTCTAAGTGATTTTTGATATATACAGCATTTTCATGACAACGGAAGGTACTTTATTGTGCAATACTAATATAAAAATTCATAATACCCTCCTTTAAAAATATTGTTATCCATGAGATTGGGGCTAATCATTCCTTCATATCACACTTATTTGAAGAAATATTTATGGAAATATAATTGTTTTTTAAGCTTATAAGAAAATATTATGGTGAAACAAAAAGATTCATTAATTTCTTTCAGCAATTAGATGTTTTTTTTGTTTCAGTATTGAGTCAAATTGTTCAAAATGATCGAGTTGCTCAAATAAGTTTTTAGATCCAGTTAAGATATCAAAAAATAATATACAACAAAACCAGCGCAGTCAGTTTAAAAACTAAAAAAATAGGTAAAAATATAAATCACAGCCCTGTGTGATGAATGTCTAACAAGCCGACTGATTATAAGATACGATGGTTTCTATTCATCAGAATATGTCTGGCTGATGAAGGTCACATCTTGTTGTGACTCACCAGTCTCAACAAGATGTTGTTTGATACATTTTGCATGAATTTCTCTCTTTCCTCCATTAAATCCAGAGATTATAGCATCAAAACAATAACTTCTGGTGAACTTTCGCGACCACCGTTGTTCTTTTGCCAAACATCACACAGCATTTCTACAGAATGAGCACAGAGCTCACAGGAAAATGCAAGAAGACAGTTTTAATTTATTCCTGTGAAAGCTTTCAGCATGAATAAAACATGCTGACTTCAAAGGAAAAAATAATAAGGCAAAATAACAAATTGGCATTGCATGATTCCAGATATTTCTCATCGACACTGAAATGTGGCACAGTTGTTTAATCTGGTTTGAGAGAGTGTTGGAATCACAATTAAACCAAAGTAAACATTTTCTTTACATCTTATTCTAAACATGGGGAAAAAAACTTAAGGTAGGATGAGAGTATAATTTCAAATTTCTTAAAAAAAAAAAAGCTAAAAGAAACGAAAGAGAAAAAATGAATTAAGTAACAGTTCAAAAGGACTAAACCCATGAAAATCTCTACCTGATCCGATGACTTCCTCTATTTTGACACAAGAGGGGTCGATTTCTTTGGCAAATTCCCGCACCGCCTCGTTGGGATCTTCATAGGTAAAGGGGTCAATATAGATCTTGACCCCTGGTGAACTGCGACCCTCAGACAGGGTGGGAAAAGTCACAGTGGGGGTGGGACCGCTAAACATGTCTGGCCTCAGAGTCACTTCTGTAAAAAAAAAGTTCACAAATTAACTTTATAAAAGAATTTGGGAATTTTTAATTATTTTTACAATAATAAAATATAGATTGTGTGTCTACCTCCTCCTGTGTTGTACTGCTGCAGCTTGTCGCCATACACACTCTCCTTCAAATGTCTCCTCCTACAGTCAGAGGGAAAAAAGACAGACAAAGCTTCAGGGGAAGAAGTCGCAAGAGCCCATAAATTTTACAGAGCAGCTCTAAATGTTGCAGGAGTAAAATGCAAATTGGCAATTTTCTCTCAAACTGGGTTGAAGTAAAATAGTTATCCTGTTAAAGAATCTGCTGCTGAAACAGTCTGTCTAGAACCAGTTAGGTTTGAAGGATTGTTACTGCTCTGTGTCATCAGCCCTCATTTTCCTGCTTTCCTCTGCAAACGGAACAAGTGCAGAAACCTCCCGCAGAATCTCCACATGCCACTAGATCTTAACAAGATCCATAATAAAGGAGAACCTCAATAAAAAGTTGAAATCTAAAAGGGATACACTGCAGTTCAAGTTCTTATTTTTGTTAATTTTGACAATTACTGCGTATGGATAATGAAAACCCAAAATTCAGTTTCTTAGAAAATTACTATATCACGTGAGACCAATCAGAGAATCCTTCATGTACTTTCATCGTATGCTTGCCTGAGTCTCCTTAGCAAGCATTAATACACTTGGAGCAGTTTTTTCCTTTACAAATGTGCGCAACTTTCTGTTGATATCCCACTAATGTTGAAAAAACACAATTATGCAATTGCAATGTTTCCATAAAATAAGAAATAAAATTTAAATCACATTTGAATAAGTTTGTTCATATGATAAGTCATTAAAAATCATGTCAGCTGCAGATGTAATCATATTAATATTTCAGCATTTTCTGCAGTAGTAACATTCAGCTGTTGATCATGTGTTTCCATTAAATCTACTTTGGTGCAGCCCAAAAACCCCACTCATCCTGGCATAAAAACTTTTTATCTAACAAACGTACATTTTTTGGAAGTTGCCTTTTTTAGTGCAAAAGTGCAAAAATTTCCACTTTTGCTCAGTTTCCACTGAGCAAATTTCTTTTCGTAATTTTAATTTACACACTTTTATGTTTTTTTTTTTTTCATTTTTTTCTCTGAAGAGTTTTTGCGGCGCTAGTGGCTCGTATTTTTTCCACAGTAGGCAGACAGGAAGGAGGGGGAGGAGAGAGGGGAAGACATGCGGCAAAGGTCGTCGGGACCGGGAGTCGAACCCGCGACGTCCGCGTCGAGGACTAAGGCCTCCAAACGTGGGGCGTGCTAACCCCCTGCGCCACCACAGCACGCCCCTCACTTTTATGTTGAATGGAAACACAGTTGGTGTGTCAGTGTCTTCCATCTCCCTCTTGACAATACTCCACAGATTCTCAGGTCACCTCGATGGTCAATCAAGCACACTGACACAACGTGATCCAACCAGGTCCAGGTGTGGTTGACGGGTAAAAAAGCCTTGCTCGAAAGTGAAACAGGCTTCTCCCTACTTTTGCAAATAAGAGAACCATGAAGAGGTTAAGGAATTTCTCTGCAAACCTTTGACTTAATAGTGGACTAAACATCAGAGAACTTAATATCTGGTTCAGGATTTGCTTCACTCAACATATATCCATTAGTATCTTCTGAGAGAGTAGTTTCTCCATTTGATTCTCCTCCAGACTCTTCAACAGGCAACTCAATGGTTGTTCCTGTTGCATGTGAACCTTTTTTTATACCACATGTTTTCCCTTCACTCAACATTTCAATAAAATGCTTGGATACATCAATGTACAAACAACCAGCTTCTTTTGTAATGGTCTTTCATAGCTCACCCTGACCAGAGTTTCCTTATGATTTTCTAGACAACAAGCCATCAAGAATTAAATATTCATGCATTGAAAATAATTTTCTTTTAATATTTTCTAAGAAACCAAATGTTATGTTTTTACTCCCTGTTAGCCATGTTTATCAAAATTAAAAAGATTAAATGACATCACTATGAGTGATATCATTAATATATAAGCTCCACATTTTCAGTCAGAGCTGCACGGTTATCAATTTGTGCAACATATCTGTAATTTAAGACATTACTTTACAAGGAGCTAGAAATTCAGATGTTGGCCAGGAAAACTATTTTTATAGGGTCATAACATTTGGCACACACATAAATAGAGCAGCGTAAATGAACATAAATCTAGGTTTTTGTGGTGAAATTGATTTAGCTTTTAGGCTACTGAGTCCAACAACACAGTCAACAACCAGCGAGAGCAAACCTTCAACAACATTTATGTGAGATGAATCCCTAATGCCCACTGGCCAGACAAGATCAGCAGCTATAATCTGTGGCTAAGCATCCAATAACTATCAGCAGCTGGTGAAATTTGAAGAGGACAGATATGGGGAGAGCAAAAGCAGATACGTTTGGTCAGAGAACCCTGGAAGTTAACTGGACATGGGACAACCTAGAAAATACGGCCTCCCTTGAGAACAGGTCTGCTGGGAGAGATTAAACGTAGGCGTACACCTGGTTATGGAAAGAAAGAAAATATTGGCTCAGATCTCAGAGGCCTGAACATCTAGAGTGGCGGCACACATTAATGAAGAAATCTTTATCTTGCATATATTATAAACATAAAATAAAAATGTACTGCACCTCTTAGAAGGTGCTTTGAGATATAATCAATCCAGCATAATATTTCCAAGAATCTGTTTAGTGTTAAATGGCCTACTTCAGTTTTACCCTGTCCAGTGTAGACGATACAATTAAATAAACTGTTAATGTTGCATTGGATATAAATATTACAACCAAAAACCCACGTCTTTTTATATTATTGTCAAAAGAACAAAGTTTCAAGAAATTAAAAACAAGTTAGTTTGGTTAAAAACTGAAACAACAACTTCTACCTGCCAAACCTTTCTATTTCTATTTCCCATTTCATATCTAGATGCGATGCCCTTGTTTTACTTGTTTGAATTTTCTTTTAATCTAAACGGAACACTCAATTGAGTTGTCCATTTTTATATTTTTATATAAAACCTTTAACCATTTACCATACAACTCAAGATCAAGACCTCGCTGCACTTTGAAACCATCTTGTAATAAAAACTCCTGATCTAAAATCCATATCCTAGTATTCAAAGGAAGTCCAAAAGAGTTGCTGGAGCAGCTGAATGAAGACTTGATATAAATGTATTTTTGTCAAGTTTCTAGTGTAAATATCTTAGAAGACTTGAAATGCAATAAAACAACCTTACAAGTAACTTTTCAGCAAGAAATGTTTTAGTAAGTCAATAATTCCTTAATATTAATGAAAACATATTAGTTCCATTGGCACCCATTTTTCCCATAAGTGAAATAATCTGCCAGTAGAACAAGTACTCTTTTTTTTATTAATATTAAGGAAATATTGATTTAAATCAAGCTCCTCTATCTTTAAATCAAATCAAATTTTATCTGTATAGCGCATTTAAGCAACAAAGCAGTACAGTGATTTACATCCTAGAAACACGAATCTAACAACAATCAGTATTTTGTCTTATTTCAAGTTTTCTAAGATATTTCCAGTAGAAACTTGCCAAAAACATACTTTGTAAGATTTTAGTTTTTTGCAGTGTAAATGTGTTTGTGTATCTGCTGTGTGTTACCTGGTACATACGATAGCGAGAGCTACCAGAGAGACGATACACACTCCGCCTACTAAAGAACTTGCAGTCAGGTAGAGCTGCTGTCCAAGCTCTGACTTGTACTCATCTGCAGAGGCACACACACACACACACACACGCACACACACACATACATAATTTAGCAATGCTGAGATAGGCATATCTGTTTTTATATTTTTTTGTGTCTTTCACATGCACACAGCTGCACCTATCTGAAAGTGAATACATGCTATACAGCTAAAATCTTCCATAATTCCAAAAATATATATTTTACAGCACTCATTTTACATGACTGCACACAATATGCAGGCAGAATGAATTGCCTCACAGCCAGGTTTACACTTTATAGCAACCTTTTCCACTCTCACAACCCCTTTCCTCTCCAACAGAAAACCTCCACTCACACATCTCCACACGCTCCAGCCAGCCACCCACGCTCTTACCGTCTGTGAGGGTCTGGAAGAGCATCTCTTTGCTGTAGGCTCCGTAGCCTGCCACGGTGCGGGCCCTCACCTGGACCACGTAGCCGGTGCCAGGCCTGAGGCCCTCAAGGACCACGTTGGGTATATCGCTCTGGACCACTGAACTGTTCAGCAACGACGACTGGAACTGCAGAAGAGGCAGAGCAAGAAGTTAATATACTAAACTTTACATTGACAACTGCCAGTTAATACAGGTGCATCCCAATAAATTACAACATTAGTAAAAAGTTTTATTTACAGTGATATATTGATGTGTATGATGTAATGTTTGTCACTGGTTTCTCAAATATTGACTGAATGGTGTTTTTGTAGCTTTTTATTTTTGTGTTTTTATGATGTGATGCACTTTAAATTGCCTTGTTGCTGAAAAGTGCTAAACAAATAAACTTTAATTAATTGATTGACTGAAGCAGCACACAGAAATTAAAAAATTCAATAAGTGTAGTACCTGTGTTACAGTAAGATTTTTTTAAAAATGGATAAAATACACTTAAAATACAATCACACAGATTAAAATAGAAGGGGAAGGTTATTTTCAATGGCTATTTAAAATAGATATTGTAGATAGGAAAAAGCTCTTAGTGAGTCTTGATTAAATAGATCTATGATGCCTACTAGAGAGGTACAGTCCAAACATTTGGTCGCCGGTATGTGCAGCGTTCTTATTGATGTTTTTAGCTCTTGTGAGATCTAAAAACTGCTAGCAATTGTTCGACAGAGAAGGGAGAGGACATCTACGTCTTAATTACTCTCTCCAGAGATGCTTCTTTTATCCACAATAGAACATTCAGTAAACCAAACAGAAATTAAATACACCAGAGTAAACTCCACTATTGATCTATAGAAGGGCATCAGCATCTTTGATTCAGAGTTTGTCCAGATGATTCTCAGGAACTGGAGGTGCTGTTGTACCTTTTAAACAATCTCTAAGGTGTGACAGACAGTCAGAGATGTGAATATAAAGGAACTTAAATGAATGCACCATCTCAACACAGACATTATTTATGTAGAGGTTAGTGATCGTGTTGCGTTTCCTGAAGTCGATACAAGAAGCTTGTTGGCGGAGCGCCATACCGACATTTTCTGGATTTTTTGTCCAATTTTATCTGACAAAAAATATATATTTTTGTCAGAAAAAGGACTCTGGATCAGTAAGTAACAATCTTCAGTCTTTTTTCTCACTACTGATGTTTCAGCAGTGGCTCAACACAAGAAATGCAACAGTTTGCGCTCAAACCACCGACTCCAGCAGCAGTTCACACCTGGTAAATGACCTCTAAACTCTTGAATTAATTTTTTCTTCACAGTCCTCCGTTATTTCTTTGCTCACACATTTTTCTGGCATACTTTTTCTTTCATTTGATTTTCCATTAATATGCTTGGATGCATCCAGTGACGGTCCACAGCGTTTCCCACATCTCACCCAAAGACCACTGGAGATGGGAACCAGTTCCCCCTCACCTTGCACAGATAAGTGTGACTAGAAAATGAATGGATGGATGATTTGATGCACCAGGATTCCACCACCTCATCCTTTTCAAAATAAAATAGTTCTAAATCCAGCTCAACCAGGCTGAAATTTATTAAATCAAGTTTTTGGTTCACCAGGTTTACATCTTCAACTTTAACGTTTTTATGTATCATATTTTGTCAGGAATAAATTTTAAATGTACGTCAAGCCGCCATTCACAAATTGTTTTATTGATATCGTTGATTTTTTCTGTCGTAAATTCCCCAAACAGCTGCTCTCATTCACATATATAAAAGTTTTTTTCTTTAGAATGCAAAATAAATATCCAGTTTCTGACTGCAAAAGTCATCCATTTAGACACTTGTAGCTGCGGTCACTTTTAACCCTAATATTTCCATCAAATCAGAAAGCTGTTACTTCAGTCAAAAACACATTAATAATGGCCAGTTACTAAAATTTTAAGTTGTTTTAGAGAAAGCAGCAGAAGCGCAAACTTGCTGCACTTTTGTTGATGAAATTTTAATAGATCCATGATGCCTATACGTAATTTTGTTCACATTGTTGTTAAAAAGTCAAAATGTTCATTTTCAGTGAAGTCCTGATTCTTTTTAAGAATGCCATCTGGCAAACTCTTCCATCAAGCACATGAATGTTATTTCAGCTGCTCATCTGCCTGAAAGAAAATTGAAAAGAGAAAATTGCAGCATCATTGTTGCATTTTCCACCCATAGACGGCAACATCAGGGCACAAACATTCTGAAATATATGTTGACGTTTTGATTTACAGCTGCTTTTCTCCATTTTTTCGGGACTCCTCAATGGTTCTCATTTGCATAATCCTTTTTGATGTGACATCAACATCTATATGGATGTCACATCATAAAGAGCCCTGTTCATATTTCATTTTCACCGTCTTTCAGCTTATGGATGATTAGCATTTTTATGTCAATTATTTCTCCAACACACCTAAACCCTTCCTGATGACCATTTTTCTTCCTTCTTGCTCTTTTGAGTCATTCATCTTTCCATTCTATGCAAATATAATATTGCAGTTAATTAGCTTTCACCCACAAAGAAAGACGAGCATGTGGACTTCTCCCGTTCCATTCGTCCCCATATTATCTTTTCCATCTCATAAATCCAAGGCTATCACCTTTTACCTCCATCTATGCCCCCTTCTTCTCATTTTAGACTTCCTATTTTCTGTCATTTTCTTTCAGATAACAAGGTTTTACAGAGGCTAAATCTAAGAGCGGGCGGCAGAACGAAAGCGCTGCTGTGGTGGCGGCGTGAAGGTATAGGCAGGGAGTCGTGGCACGAGAATGAAGGACGGCGGGGTGGGGAGGTCGACGGCAGAGCAAAGTGGAGAGGAAAAGAGATGATGGCGGTGATGAGGAACACCGCCCAGGAGGGAGACTAGTGGGTGGAAATTGCCGGTAGATTGGGGAGAAAAAGGGCGGGTTATCAGAAGAAGACATGGGGTTAAAGATGATTGAGTTTTCTATCATAAATATTCATAGCAAAAACCCATTTTCCACATGTCAGTCATTAACCCATTCTCTTGTATCAAAATACTAATCATGATGGGATCAAACATTTTACTCCTTCCTTCTCTTTATAGGCATTGACCTAAATTATGTCCATATAATGTTGTGTATGCAAAATGTTATTGCACATTTAAATCGGCAATGTTGATAATTAAACGGTGGGTTTTGGATGATTTTAAAGTTTAAAAAGTAGGTAAGTTTTGGAAGTAAGTACAGAAAAGACGTCGCGTCAATGTTGGAGTTTAGATTCTGGAGTTGTGTGTGGCGAGGAAAGCTCGACTCCATGCTGACTGGAGTAAAGAGGTTAGGGGGCAGGACGTCTGGGAAGGCCTGGCAGACAGAGATAAGTATTGGGGGAAAATTTTGACTTTCTCCACCATATCAAATTTACTACATTAAAACTCATTATCTATAGAGTGGGAGTGAGGGAGGATGGAGTGAAGAGCTGCAGGAGATGAGGAAGGTGAAAAAAATGACAAAACTGCCAGAAAAATGGGTGCAGCACAGCTGTGTGTCCTCTCTCACCAGGCTTATCAAACTGCTCCCACAGGACATCTTCACTTAAAGCTATGAGCTAAAATTAGTCTTTACGTGGTTGACTGCTTCACAGTGGGAAATGCAGAATCCTAATTGACTTCAATATGAGACTTTATTAATGGAAACCTTGCAGCAAATAAGGCCAACTCAGGGCGCAGTACGAGTTTTGACTACAGCTGTAATAAATATCTCACTCACTCTCTCCTTGGCTCATTGTAATTGTCCTCACAGTGTTAAAAGCACATCATGTTATGCGACATCATGTCTGCTGTTTTCCATCTTTTCCTGGATCAAACTGGAGGAACACGAGTCCGTTTGGTCCCATTCAGAATTGGTTTTAATTCAACTCTTTCAGAGTTATTTCAACAAGAGATCGAGTAATTACGAATTTGCAAAATTTGCTGTGAAGGCACAGTACCATGTCTGACTTTTAACCCCACCAAAACACCCTCATAATTTGTCATGCTGGTTTACATTATCTGGATCTCATGTGACGTGAACACAAAGAAATATTAAAATAAAGTTTTGAATTTCCTGCAAATAAAATCTGAATAGTTTGAGGTGTATGTTCACCATCTTTGCCTCGATATCTTGAGGAGCCACCTTTCACTGTGTCTACAAGTCTTTTGGGATATGTTTCTAACAGCTATCCTCATCTACAGACTGAAATACCAAAACAATGTCCAAAGTCAAGGCTATTTGGAAACAAAAAGTTTCAGATCCCGTTTGATTCAGGTCCATGCCATTTTACACAGCGCATCCAGGATCTGCATTTACTGCAACTTCATCCATATGACTTGCATTAACTCCAGTGCCCCCTCACCATGATGCTACTACTACCACGTTTCATGGTGAAGATGTTGTGATTAGGTCAAAAAGTTAAAAAAAAAGAAGAAATACTTACTTGTTTTCTATGTTCCGTAGAGAAAAACCTCAAAATGAAGACCAGATTTATGAAGTACACCATTAATGATTTTACTTTGCACAGGTCCTCTAACCACAGCTATAGATTTTTGCAGCTCTTCCAGTTACCGGGACTCTTCAGTGCTTATATAATAATTGCTCGTTTTGCTGGACCTGTTAGTTCAGGTTGAGGGTCGGGTCAGGTCTGCAGTTGTTCCAAACTAAAATCTAACACTAATTCATAATATGTTCAAACCTTTAGGATATAATTTTATGACCTACTCCTCCTTCACATTTCTTTTCAATAATGTTCTCTAATAACCCTGTGAGGCCTTTATGCTGAGATTATATTACACACAGATGGTATCTGCTTACTAATTCCCTGGATTTTATTTCAGGGCAAAAGAGCAAAAAGAGGCTTAATACATATTTATGGGAAAATGTTCAAGAGGTAATTATTAGCATCTCTTTATGCTGAGAAAACTCTGCAATGAGAAAGTTAAAATGTGTTATTTAGTTTCTGGACAGAGTTTACAGGAGCTTTTGTTTTACTTTTTTCTGTTTATTCCCTCTAAAATGACAAAAATAAAACAAAAAAACAGATAGTTGGGAAGTTAAAAAGAGCCTTTTCTAATTTGCTGACAGAGGACTCAAGGATATGCTTTCAAAGATCATTTGTTTTCCAATATTACTGCAAAGCATCACAGTTCTAACCAGTGCAACACGACTTTTGGTTTTGCATTCAAGTGCACACTTTTGAATTCCAAATTAAACATATTCAATTGTCTGAATGCTTGTTCAGTTTTATTCTGCTCCTCAAAACAAACATATGGTTCTCTTTCTGCAGAACTCAATATACAAATCTGATCCATTGAGATTTCGCAGCACCCAGTCCTAGCTGAAAAGTTCACAAATCATTTCAGATCTATTTGTTCCTTCTTTCTGTCTCAATCACTAAGAAAAGAGTCCCACTGAAAAAGTGGCACATCTTTGCATCAGATCGGCGTAATCCTCTAAAAATAACCTTTTGTAGAAACAAATCAGATAAAAACTGACAAAGAATATGACAAGTATGTAGTTCTAATGGATAACAAACAAGAAACTGTTTAAAAATGTCAGAGGTTTCATGTGATTCTAAATTAATGGATTTGACTCAGTAATGATCAAAACATTTTGTACTAAAATGTTACATTAAGCTACTGGCTACTTAGTAGAAATATACTAAGTAGCCAAAAAAAAAATGCAAAACAAAAAAACTTTAGGCAATCATTTGCAGGCCATACTTTTTACTAAAGCACGGAAAATGGGGATCGGGTGGTATCATCTGTAATATGGGTGAAAAAAAAAATATTGGAGGTGATTTTTATGAAAACTGTAAATTGATTTGAATATTCCCCTTCTGGGGGAATTACAAGGGCAAACTCTGATTGGATCCTGTTTTGCAGGCAATACTTTGAAAAGAAGGAAGCCAGTGTTATTACCAAAGTGAATAGCTGCATGTAACTGTGTGTAATTTCATTATTATTGTAACTAAGAGTGTTTCTTTGTAAGTCCATGCCACAGCAGTATGTTTTCTTCAGAGTTTCAACACGCACTAAAGCAACATTTGGTTTATTTAAAATGCAATTCTTGTTTTATTTATGTAGCATTCCGCTTTCCTGCACATATTGTGTTTCTGCCCAAATAAAACCCTTTTCAGGTTGAAGAGATCTACATTTTTGGCCAATTTCATATCTGATATTAATATTTCAGCTGTGGCAGATGATCAATAAAATATTGGTTCTTTTTATACCATAAAAGCACAACCAGACCACTTACATAACCTCTCTGCTCAAGTTAAACATCTGCAATTTGTTACTGCATCACTATTATTGTCACATCCCCATCTTGTTGCACCAACAACAAACATTTCTCCTCAGTGCTTGTTGGGGGATGTGTACTCTGAAAACTGCAATAAACTCTTAGATGTTAAGAGTGTGCCTGAATGTTTTAATTAAAGACAACTGCTGAAATTGAGCCTAAAAGAGTCACAATTGGCAACGTTTGCAGTACATAATGAAAGTGTGGGGGGGAATCTTGTACACCAGCAACTGCAACCAAGAAAAAAAAAAAGAAGAAAAATGCTTATTTTGTATATATCTGTTGTTGAGCAAAGATAAGTGGATTAGGTGTAAAAAAGAGTGGTTGTGAGGAGGCTCGTGTTCTTTTCGGTGTATCTTGCACAATTCCTTGTAGGTAATTTGTTTTTTTGTTTTTCATCTATCTGCAGCGAATTGTTTTTCTGGTCTCAGCTTCAGAAACGACATGAACAGTCTTTGCTTTAAATGACAGATACTCCAGTAACTTACCTTTCATGCTCACAGCTTAATATTCAGCAAATTACAAGGAATTAGTAAGAGATTCCATTTTCTTTCATTTAGGCAATTTTATTCCTGACAGAAACCCAGCAGCAGCCTTTCACGGGAAAGCAATCTGGTTGCACAAGTTTTACCCCTGAATTAGTTGCTCTTAACACCGCCCCGGGTCTGGCATTCTTTTTCCTGCCTGATTCAAAATGATCGAGAATTTCTCCGTTATAAGTCAGGCAAGCCGGGGGTTACTTAAACTGTGACTCCATTTATCATCTGCATTCAGTTATCGATAGCTTGATAGCTACATTGTTAACCACACATATACAAACAAAATGTGCAAACAAAAAAACTTTCATTAAGAGGCTGGTGCGTTAAATACAGAGAGAAACTCAGATACCTTCAGAGAGCATCGATAAGGACAGCTTGTGGGCCTTTAAGGAGATTTTCTGCAAATGCTTGCATGCTTAAAAAAAACCCCTCTAGGGTAGATTTAGACCCTGTAGGAGGAATTACATATCAAACATGGCTTACAAACACCTCAGGATCACCCTGAAGCAGCTGGCAAACCTGATAGGAAAAACTACATCTGGACTAACTGACTAAACCCCAGGAAGGAGGGACAAAGTATCTGGACATTTTTTAACTTATTGTACAAAAGCTAAAGTTCCACTGAGTTTTGAAGAAAGTGCCAAAAAATGCTTTTCAAAAAACATTTTTTATTTAGTCTGCTGATGATGGCATTAAGGTTTTAAAGAAAACTGAACATTTTCAGGATCTACACCTTTAGCAAATCTTGTTTTGGTCGAGGAAAGGTTTCACTTTGTGTGTTCGAGTCGCTCTGGAAAGAAAATATTCAGTCCTTCCCTGGTGAGAGAATGTGGGTGATCCCAGAGGTCTCAGAGTCCACATAGAGAAATGAACACATGAACACAGTGAGAGGAGGAAAGGAATCTGGGAGGCAATCTCCTTCAGCAAACAAACGGCCAATATTAGTCAGTACTGTCCACAAACCGGGTCACAATGCACAATTTGAAATATGAAACCAGAAAAAAGTAAAGAAAAATGATACTAAAAATGATATTGACGACTGAGGTTGTGTTTACTACAACATCTCTTACTTCTCTTATTTTAGCTGCAGGGCATATATAAATAAAAAAAAAGACTAAATTTAATACGAATCAATTTTAAAAGCAATTTGTCTGAACAAATATTAATGTTTCCATTTATGTTATTTTGGATAAGTCGGAAACATCTGAACCAAATGAGCTACGTATCAATTATTTTCAACTTAACCTCTACCACATGTCACAGTTAATGAAAATACAGTTTTTACTCATCTGCATTAAACTTTAAAATCTATCTTGAATCTTCTAAATAGATCCTCAATCAATTTACTATAAATCAGATCAAACTTCTCTGTTTCTTTATGTTTAAGTATTTTAATGAATTATAAAAAACATGTTGGAAATTATGCTAATAACTGTATATTTCCATTTCTTTGGTTCTGATTCCCTGGTCGCTTTTGCCCAAAGCCATTTCAGACACAGTTTTGGTCATATATTCAATTATTTGAGTACAAAATGTTGCAGTGTATCACCAGAAGTTTTGTTCTGATCATGAGTTAATTTATATTTTGATAGGGCATTTTGGATCTGCTTTCCCAGCGGTTACTGCAATAAACCAAATTGAAAAATAAAATCCAAATGCTAAACTACTGTTCCTAAAAAGAGCAGTCAAACCTTTGCTTTGACTAGACAAAAGTCATTTTTTATATGTTGCAGAAAAGCTTTAAGTTTTTTCTTAATCCTGCTGTCTGATGGAGGGTCAGAATTTAAGCAGTCGTTAGTCGGCGCTGAACACTAACATTGTGAATCACAAAAGATTAATCATTTTGGTCAGTATTTTGCTGGCAATAAATAATTAAAATATGAGCTTGTTATAAGGCCATATAGCTAAGGACTAAAGTGTTTTATCTTACCTTATTACTGCTTTACAGTATCTGAAAGACTGTTACCACCATAATCTTCAAAAATTTCCCATGTCTGCTGTTTTACAAGAGCCAATAGTTAAGAAAAGTGTGCACTCATTTTTAATTGTTGAAAGGAGCCTTTCGCTCTTTGTAAGACCCTGTCGATGTGACCACAGGCTATTGACAAATGATCTGCCTTTTACTTTAAAAATCCATCTTCACTAATTACAAGATGATTCTGTCAAAGATGATGCATTTACGTGACTGGACATCTACCACCAGTGAGGAAGAAAATGCAACAGTTAAACAAATCACAAACAAGTTGACAGCTTTCCGCCAGCAGCTGTCCTTAATTAATGATCATGCCAAGTGTGTCAGCCAGCGAACGCAGCAGTAGTTATTTTCATCAGCAGTTGGAGCAGTAGCCATGTTAAGTCAGAGGAAGGAGAACATGAAAATAAAGAAATAAATGTTTAAAAAGCACAATGAACACAATTAAGTAATGTTTTAAAAACATCTATTAAGACATCTGTGTTTTATGTTACATGGGACAAATTTAAAATATACATGAACTTTTTTTATCCATTAATTTAATTATTCACGACAGAAAACGTTTAAAATTTGCCTCCTCTAATAAGTTTGCCATCTTATAACCAACACTGTTCTGCCAGGTGCAAAACAACATTGTGCTTGGTTCTATTATAAATCCATTTACAGCAAATCAAAAACACTTGCTTTGATTGATTTGAAGTAGACAATCAATTCATTCAATTAGCAACCTTGTCAAAGCTTGAAAAAGGAGACTTTGTATTGAGGCTTCTGGAGGTTTTCTTTTTAATTAACCTTTTCATAGCCTGGTATTCAGAGACTGATGGTGTTGTAGCCTCGTTATATTTTTAAATGCATATATTGAATATTTTAAGATGTCAAACATTTTTCTGCACTCAGTAATCTGTAATAGATTTCACCACTTTTAATATTTTGTGATTATTATTTGCAGTGTAAAAATATAAAGTCTTTATCAAATTAAAATTATTACTTAAAGTTTAAGAATTGAAAGTGTGAACATTGTAAAGACTAGAAACATAAACAGATTTTACTGTAAGAGTATAAAAAGGAGTATCAAAAACTAACCATAAAGCTTTAAATGCTAATAATGGAAAATATGCTGTGAGGTTTATGCAAGCTATGAAGAAAGAAGAATGCTTTTTATTCTTTTTTTTTCCAGCTGATATATGTAGTGTGTGTGATAAAAGATGACAGCACACAACAATATGGCCTAGTCCATGTGCAACAAACCCATCAGTACACCTTTATCAATTACCTGATAAAAGTGATGGAAACAGCAACCAAAGCCCAAAATATTCAGGTTTTGTTTCAGTATTTTCAGTGTGTCTTCAATCAGGGGCTTCATCAAATTCAATGTTATACAGACTGCTACAGGAACCCTTTCCATCATATATGAGTTACAGCAAAATGTAATTTCCCTTCCAGATCAATAAGGTTCAGAGTAGTTCTGTGAATAAACAAATAAACATACAGTATGTACTTTATGCTTTAAAAGTTCAACTGAATTTAGATCTCATTTTGACATGAAATAATACAAGTTCCTGTGTTTAAAAGTCGTAAAATATGTAATATTGATATCTTGTGAAGTTTTCCAATTCACGCATAAATTGGAAAAGGTGGCAGAAATTTTCCAGAAAAAAAAAAAAAACATGTGTTTCAAAGAAACAACTTGAGTCTGTGATTTTTGTTGCTGAAAATGCTGAGGAGATCATATCAGACAACAATCTCACTCAGTTAAAAATAGTGCAATAATCACAGCTGGAGTTCACAATCACTCTAAAATTTTCTCCTCGTAGATTTTGAGGCATGCTGAACAAAAGGAAAATCTAAATTCCCACATAGCAAGACATCGATGAGGAAACAAGCATTCAGATCTCAGTGAGCAAAGGTGTTTGCAAAATAAAGCAGTTTCTAGTACTTACTAACAGTTAATTAAATGACATTAATGCACTTCACATTGATTTTCCTGTTTTATCGACTCCCAGCAGATTACTGGCTGAGAACGAAACACCAAAACGTTCAGCCACACACACACACACACACACACACATTTATCATTCCAGTCTACCTTGTCGTAGTATCTGATCTCGTAGTCGAGGATGATCCCGTTGGGCTGCTCGGGTGGCGGCCATGAAAGAGAGAAGCTGCGGCTCGTTGAGCTCACTTGGTGCATTATGGGAACCTCAGAGGGAGCTAGTATAAAACAAACATTCACACGCAAACGCAACAACACACAACCGATTAGGAGTTTTACAGATTCACCAGGATGTTTAGACATTATAAATATGCAAATAGAGGGTAATGTAATGATAAAATGCTTAAAATGCTTGCAAAGAAAAAGGGGAAAGGTTTCTACTTCAGTGGGCGTGAAATAAAATTGCCGTTTTTCTCAATGATGTGGGAACATGTGTGATATTTTAATGCTTTTTTAGCTGTGATCTCAGGATTTGTGGACATTTGGCTGTAATAGACTTCAGGATTTAGCTGCTAGGAATGTTTAATAAGATAGTTTTCTAAATCATATTTCTGCAATAGTCCTTTGTTAAGAGAAGACATGAAGGAATTATGGGGGCTATTACTGAAGATAGCAATGAAATGCATTGCAATGGTTCACCTTAATGAAAAGTATTTGAGTGGAGGGAAAAAAAAGTAATTTCATTTTCTCTCCATGCATTACAGTGAATCATCTTTAGCCATTGTATCCGAAAAATCAATAATTCATCTTAAAAAGCCATGTAATCCGGAGATTTTGGTGTAATTTAAGAAGTATCAATGCATTTAAGTAAAACAGTATGAATGAGCTGTGATTTGAAAGCCTTAGGCTTTAATGTCAATCCGTTGCTTTACAATTTTGTTTCTAAGTGCATTGAGTTTCAAATCATAAAGTTCTGCGAACGACACTCAAAACCTACTGCCTACATAAAAAGCCCCTACAATCGTAGTTAACTGGATGATAATAGATGATATTGTTGTATCCTAAAATATTTCAGGAGCATGAGGAGTTTGCATCAGACATCAGCTGAAAATGCACTTGGTAAGTGGCAGAGTGGCAGTGGATCAGGCTTCGATTACAAGTGAGCCTCTGTTACAGTGGATAAGGTCAATTTTATTTTTCCATCAGAGAAAAGCAGCTTTCAAATCTAAATTTAAGTAGAAGTGGAAGTATTGCTTATGTCCGTCTCCATAAGATTTTGATGGAGCAATAACTCGGTTATGTTATGTTCGAATTACACAGCAGCAGGCTGAGTGGGAGGAGGAGGGCAGGGTAAGGGGAGATAAAGCTCAGAGAAGGAAAAGAGAGGAAGAAGCAGAAGAGGAGAGTTGAAAAAGGATTAAAGCTGCAAATGTGCAAGAAGAAGTGAAGGGGGGAGGAACAGAGGAAGGTAGGAGACGACAACCCTGTAACATGTTTTATGAATTAAAAGGCTGTGGCTCAATTTCCTTTATCTCTCCAGCCATCCCTCCCGCATTTAATCCACTGTGCCCCGGGGTATGCTTACACACGCAGACGCTTGTAAACACACACGCCCGCACAACAGTTTTTTTTTTTCTTTTTCAGCTCTAACTCACCTGCCTGATTGGTTGTAATGTTGATTGACAGCTGTTGGGCAGGATAAGGACTCTTATTGGACACTCCATTGACTGCCTGCACAGTTAAAATACCAATGGTCAGCTTTTAAACAATAGAGACAATACAGAACACAGTTACATGTTTAAAGAAGGTGATTTATAGATGATATTTAGGAAGGTTGGAACGCAAATGCATAACAAAACGATTGTTATCAAGGATAAGTTAGACAGCTAGATTGCTAGCTCGCTATCTTGTCCAGCAGGTATCTAGACAGCTAGCTTGTTAAGTATGTAGACAGACAGACAAATAGACACAGACAGATAGAGTTTCTACCTACTCATATTTATTCAAGTAAAATAAATTTAAAAATCTATGAATTATAATTTTTTTTCCCATGTATCAAAAACCTGCCATTCAAACTGAAGCCTTTACACTTTTATATCCACTGTATAATAGGAGAATGATTTTTGGATTTGTCCTTGACAGCACAAATTCTGTCAGTGTCCAGAATTATTCATCAACTCCATCACATTAGAATAGCAAAATCCTTTGACTGACATGTCTGTCTAGTACCAAAAACAATCAAGCTGTATTTTAAGCCTGACAGAAGAATCTGTTAAAATTGTCACAAAAGTGAATTGTTTTTAGATTTAATGTCTTATCTCTGGGACAAAGACAAGCTGACCACATTCTCTGTGGGTTTCAAAGACGAGACCAGTTGCCATATATTGTTTGCCAAGTGTGCAGTTAATCATTCTGACAGTGAAACCAATGCTTTAGTCAGGGCAAATTAATGTTTTAATTCATGATCATTTACTTGAGGCCCTGCTAATTTAATTTTATGTTTCTGCCTTTCCCTAATCGCTAAATCTGCTGCTTACACTCGAACCCCCTGCAAAACAACATGGTAAATCCAAAACTAAGAAAAAATAAGATTTTAATTCAGACTTTGACTTATTTATCTAAGGTGTTTTCGTGGAATGTGGGGGAAATAATTTTATTCAATATTTTCAGAATACACTAGTTTACATACAACCCTGCTTTATGGGAAAATCTCATAAACCAGAGTATTCAAATAACTATGTTTATATGTGAACATGTTCTTTTACTCCAGATGTCCTTGGATGTCAAAATTCAGAAACAAAATTGAGCTCTAAACTTTTTACAGTAAAGGAGCCAGATGGGAGAAGATTGAATATTTATCACTATAAAGACTTTACAGACATTACAGTGACCTTGTAAGCCGGCAGATATAATTGCAGATTTTGCATAAAAGCCTGCAGGTCAGCAACTTTCTATGTAGCGCCAGTATCTTTGAGCATTTTAGTGAATAGGTGGTAGCAATTTGCATTTTACACAATAACTGACGAGAACAAGGCTGTTTTTAAAGTGGCTTATCATGTTCGGATGGAGCTTTTTCACAAACAAACAAAACTTGAGGAATATTTCTCACAACATACTATGAATTTTAAGCTTTTAAACTATTTGGGGGGGGTATACTGCACAGCAAGAATCACCCTATACTTGCATTTCCTTGCAAACCTAAGATAATACATCTGCAGGCACAAACCTGAATGTCAAAGGTGTACGACGTGTGAGCACGAAGCTTGCTGATTTCCACCCTTGTTCCCTTCAACGCCTCCTTGCCTGGAGTATAAACCACGCTGTCATCGCATGGCTGGCATGCCCGCCGCTCGCTGCTGTGGCAACGCCGGCACACAACGTTGTATGACAGGTCGTCACGGTGCCCGGTGTCGCGTGGCGAGTGCCACTCCAGGATCACCGACGTCTGATTCACCACTGAGACCACATTGCGAGGAGCAGAGGGAACGCCTGAAATCAGGAATTGAAAAGGAAATATGAGTCAATGAGGAAGGAAAATACATGTTTGTAGTGTTGGATTCTTTCAGTTGTAAGAGATCCCCTTATTTGATATTAAAATATGCTTTTAAGGCACTGCAAATGTAGAACCCATGATTTTACATTACTGATAACAGTAAAAACATTTCTTTTGAAAGCATTTTCTAAAGATGACTGCCATCTGAGCTTGCCATTCACAAAAACACAAATACAAACTCTCACACAGGCCTTAAAAAAGTAAGCCAGTACAGGACGACTGGAGATGTGTCATTGCATTTTTCTTATTTAAACAATCATAGCAGGCAGACACAGTGTTATAATCCTGTTGTATGCTGAGTATCTCACCTTCTTGCTATTCATGTCAGAAAATGCCTCTAATATTGCAGCTGGTTGGGTGCACAAAACATTTCTCACTCTAGAAATATTCCCTCAATCCACAAAGTTTATTTGCCCTCATAAAAATCAGTTGATGTGGGGCCAAAACCACCTTATTGCTTTAGTCCTTTCACGAAAAATAAGAAAAGGGCAAAACTATGCCTTAATATCCATTGTGAAATGGAAATTATATTCCAAAACCTGAAATGGGCATGAAAATTAAGGATGAAGTGCTGCAAATATGTATTGTAATTAAAGTACTTCTTATAACTGATGCATGTAAAAAATTTGGTGAGTTTTTGTATATTTTTAGTCTTGCTAAAAGCCAATTCATTAGCAAACAGCAGGCCTTCACAGCATTTCACCTGCAAAGTGTTAACAGGCTGGAAACGAGTTCAGCCGATAACAGGAAGGCTGAACTGGGTGCAGCACAGTTCCAGTTTGCTATTGAAAAATGCTAAAAACTACAGTATTTAAAAAGTCAACACTGTAATCATGTGGTCTATTTTAAAACATCTGCAGCTCCTCCTCTGTCACACCGACCTTCCTAATAAAAATAATGACATCTCACAGAAGAAACTTTCTTTCTGAGAAATCCGCATTGGCTTAAATCCCAAATGGCAGGTCAAACATTTAAACCAAAAATGATATCAACCCCATCAAAACCCTCATCAGTTCATCTTTTATTAAAAGCCAACATAACCAAATGGTAAATTTGCTGTCAAATCTCACAAATGAATTGTGCCCGCTGAATTGCCACTTTAAATCTCCTCTTGGGGAAAACTGAAGCCTTGTTCTGTCTTGTCTGAAGGAAGAGTAGACTTTTGTGTTCTGAGCCATCGGGGACTGAGCTTCAAACAGAGGCAACGGGAATTGGGGTCAAACAATTCAGCAACATGGTTCTTTTTTTTTTTTTTTGTACAAACACTCTCTTGTTTAGAACCATAGAGGAAAAGAACAGGTCACCAAAACCCAGGATCTGCACAGCCTAGAAAGTAATTTAGAATTTTATCATGGCGCAAATATAGACGTAATGCAGAGAAGTTGGGCTGCATGATGGAAAATCCTGTGATGTCAAGGTTACTGGGACAGCAACCAACAAATCCATATTTTCCTCACTCTTCCAGGTTTTCAACAGTCACTGACCTTTAGCATCTTCGACACTTTGCTCTGTCAGGGGTGGAAATTTACTGCACTGTCTCCATTTAACCGGCTGAATATCTAACTAGCATGCAAAATGTTTACGGTTTTCCTTAAAGTCTTTTGCAATGATAATATTACGCACACCAATGTAGTGACTATTACATATGATCACTATACTGTGCTGCACCAAAAGAAATTTAAAGTATGAAACAATACTGACAAAATTTAATTCTAAAAAGATACAAAATAATTAAAACATCTTTTCAACAAATCAGGGTTAGGATGGTTTCCCTGTGCTTTGATCAAAAGAAAAAAGTATGAATATTTTTTACTACTTGGTAATAAATAAAGAATTGTTTACATTTGTGTAAGTAATTAGATTGTATTATGCCAGGTGTCAAACTCCAGTCCTCGAGGGCCGCAGTCCTGCAACTTTTAGATGTGCCTCTGCTGCACCACACCTGAATAGAATAATTAGGTCATCAGCAAGGCTCTAGAGAACTGATCTACACAAGGAGGAGGTAATTAAGCCGTTTTATTCCAGTGTTTTGTACCTGTGGCACATCTAAAAACTGTAGGTCTGCGGCCCTCGAGGACTGGAGTTTGAGACCCCTGTATATGCTCTAGAACTTCAGAAAGAACTGACTAGTCAAACAGCTTGCTATACAAATTAAAAACAAACTATTCGTTTCTGGTATCAGACAGTACAGCCATTAATTATCATAACCTTTGGCGCAAAATGCTTCATTTGTGAAGCAGGAGAGCAACAGTTTTGTCATTAATTGGAACTGCAAAATAATCAAAAATAATCAACATGCCAAATCAAAACTGAAAGTAAACAAGCTCAAACACAGAGCAGTACACAATCACAAAATGTTTGTAGCATTTGATTTGCTTTTTGTTTTGTTTTTTCATGTATGTAACCAAAGGCAATTTGCTTTTAGAGGCATGAATAGTAATTAAGTTAATTAAGTTTAAGATAAATTGTCCCAATTTCTAATTAGAGTTATGCTTTTCTGTCAAAATTAGTTTGGCTTGGGGGCCACAAACAATCAGATGGAGACTTTTATTTTGCTGAAAAAAATGAATTTGTTCATTACCAGTTGGACCTTTAATTAACCAGCTTAACAATTGAAAATCACCTTTTTATGATGTAAAATACAAACAAAAACAAAACAAAGTTATTACTCATGTACTTTTCCAGTCCATACTTGCTGTCCAAATTAAATAATTAACTCTAAATCTTAAATCTTGATCATTTTTCTTCACTGTGACCACTAAAAATGGCATTACCAGTTTGTTTGATGCCAACTTAAATGGGTTTTAGTCATCACCGTCCCGTGAAGATCAGCCAATTCTTGCAACTCTTGGACTTAAGCCAACACCTTCTTTAACATGAATAAAATGTTCATTGTCCTTTACCAGTCCGTCAGTCTCAGTTTTCACTCTGTGTCAAAGTACGTCTTCAAAGCTCAAGCAGTTTTCACAAGGTTAAGCCTTGAGGGGCTCACTTCTCGCTGACAGTCCAAACACATCACACAGAGTGTGACACAGATGAAACAAGAGCGCTTAAGATAAAATGGATGTTCGGCCGTGGCGTATGCTAAACCAGAGTCATAAGATGAGACGACCCTGAAGAATATGTCTCTGTATGTAATTCTTAGACAGCCAAGGACAGATGTTCAGCAAAATCAAAGTACAAACAGCGGCGGGTTAAAAAAAATCTAAGCAGTGCATACAGTGTATTTACAGTTATGCATATCGTCACCTTCCTAAAATAATGCAAAAAGAAATTTTTGCAAAAAAATTAAAAAATAATAATCACCACCTCTTTTTTCCAAAAGATCTTTTAGGCAAAAAAACAAAACAAAAAAAACTTTTGGCAAAATTTGACTTAGGCCATTATTGTAGGAAGGTAACGACAAATTTGTAAGTTCCAGGTATGGCAAATGGTGAGTGTATTTTTCTCTGCATAAATATGTCTTCATTTAATGATCTCTGTAAACATTGAAAACATTTTAAAATGCAAAGTTGCCAGAAAAACACAGCATCTAGCCACACTGCTGAAACAATGGAGACTCGTAAGAGACTGACACGTCATCTGTTTTGTTTTTCTTTTTTGCTCAGACTGCAGACTGTAGAATTTAAATTATATTCACTTACCTGCTGAGAGACAATGCACCCAACCACCTCTGCAGTCGGTGAGGCATGTTACTACTGGAATTTTTTTTTTGTCTGACAACAATGTACAAACTGTGCAGTCACTCTTCCACTCTGGTTACCTGATTCATGTCCGACTCTGAATCCCTCCTCTGTATCTATGTTTAATCCTACTGTTTTTGTAGTTTGCCCTCTTGACTTTTTTTTTTATTTCTAACTGCAACCTGATTTGTTTTTTCCCCTGAATAGAAAGCGCTCAAGTAATTCAGAAACCGATGCAGGATGAGTGGCTTGACATCTGACACGCTCTCACTGGCAAATTAGATTTTTTCCCTCCATCGTCATCATTTTAAGAGTGCTTCAAGTGTTGAGGTTAGGCTTTTTCTGCACCATTTCTGCTGTAATAAAACCCTGACCCACCTACAGAACATTTTGAGAATCCATCTACTATCTGTTTCAATGGTATTGAAGTGAGAAATATTTGCCTTTATAAGGCACTGCTCCTGTTGAAATAAAAAAACCAGCAATTTACTATAAACAACTCTATAAAAAAGTCAACTATAAAGGAATAGAGTTTCTTTAATAAAGAAATAAAAGAAAATATCAGAGGAACGGACAGTGAAACAGAAAAATCCAGAATTTGGCATTTCAAAAATGAAAAAGCTTACAGGAAACATGACAATTTCTAGAAAAAAAAAAACTAGCCAGGATGAGGTGTTTTATTGGGCGTATTAAAATGCATTTTGAATAAATTGAAATGGAAACACTTTTTTTGCATCACACGAGTCATATGACCGACAACCAGATGTTGCTGCTGGCGCAAACCACAAAGAAGACGACAGGAAGTAGTTGGAGGATCGTGGTGACGTATGGTTTTTTAATGACTTATTACAAACTTATTCACATTTGATTTTAATTGTGTTTCTTATTTAATGAAAACACCATCATTGCAAAATTGTGTTTTTTCAAGATTAGCATCTGGTGCTACCAGCTACAAAACTGTGCAGCCAATATCAAAATTTAAAATTTGTAATTACATTGAACAAGTAAAAACTAACTTCTTTGCTTCCAATGTTTAAATATTTCAAATTAATCAAACAAAAAAATAAGGGCATTGGGAATTGACCATGATACTGGACAAAGTTTGGAGAATGACATTGGATTCCAGTGAGGGAATCAGGTGATTGGGAACAGCTATGGAATGACTCTATAAATCAAGGGGAAAAGACTAACATCAAGGATTTCTGAGTTTTGGTGTTTCAGTCATTTCCTTGTTTAAAAGCTGAAAACTAACACAACTGATAAAGACTCACCTAAATCCTACAATGCTAGATTGGAAAAACGTTGTTTGCTCAGAAGAGGATTAGAAAACACAGATCTATCTATCCTGTTTTGTAACCAACTTTGTGGTGATAAACAGTCTGGCACTGTTTACCACCACAGCTAATAAATACCAACTCAGTTATTTAAACGCCACAATATATCCGCTGAAAATTTCCATCTCTTGTAACCACAGTATGCCAATGAGCGACACAGACACCAGATCTCAGTCCAATTGAGATAATTTCAGACATGATGAAATGAGAAATTTATCTTAAAAATGTGATCAGTCAACAAATCTCCAGGAAAAGCATAATGTACTGTTGTGTTAACATATTAATATCTTAAAATTGTCTGAGGAATGCTTGAGACACCTTGTTGAATCTAGGACACAAAAAAGCAGCTCTGACGGCAAAATGAGGTTCATGAGGTACTAGCAACGTGTGCCGCAGAAACTGGCCTATAACAATAGCACTGAAAATTTACAAATCACACATTTAATGATTTACACAAGCACCAGTTTATATCAAATTCTGTGTGGACAGTGAAATAAATGATACCATTGAAAGCTTTGTTTGTATTTTCTGAGGACTATAAATCTTTTAAAAACACAATAGATCCTAAATGTGACTGAACCAGAGCTGTTTTTAATCCCTCAAAATATGAAGATGTATTCAGGTCACCGGGAACAGCACAAAAACCCATGAGTGATTACATACTTTGTACAGCTACACACACAGTACACACTCAGTTTCAGAGTACGAGTCCAAAATGATTCATGTTTTAACCTACTTACACTATATCTCTGAGGAACCGAGTGGCTGCGTTACTCAAGCTCACTGCTTCGTCTTGCATTGAAGCACAGACTCTTCGACACAATAAACACATACTCAACTGGAATGGAGAGCCTGAGCAGTGTGGCGACATTATTACTCACTACTCCCAAAATCCCTTAACAAGAAGGGGTGTGTGCGCGTGTGGGCGTGTGCGCGTGTGTTTCGGCTCCGACTGAGGTGCATAAATTTACAGGCAGAATTATAAATCAAGGTGGATGCTGGATTTTCATTTAATTATGAAATATTCGACTGCCGGTGTTGTCAGTTTGTGATACGATGTAATATGTCACCTACTGGGATCGTAAGCCTGGACCAGTCATTTTGACACCTTATTGAAAGGTGTACTGAGAGAGTAATTATATGTGTTGACTCACTGGTACACATGTCCTCTGGTTTGTCCATGTCTCCACGGTAATATCCATTCCGACAACCACAGAGGGTGGCAGCTTCGATGGTGGAGCGACTGTTGAGCGGACACTGCTGACATAATCCTGCCCCCTGGGACGACTTAAAGGTGCCCTGAGGACAAGCTGTGAAGAGATAAAGCAAAACTTAACTTGGACCCCTGAACATTGATGAAAAAAAGCTAATTTCATCCGTAGGGGTTATGTCACATTTGTCTTGACTTTTTACATCGAGTTATTGTGTGTATCTGAAATTATACAGAAAAGCATGTTGACAAGTCCGAAACGTAGTAATGGTGACGAAACGTATTGTGCGTCTTCAATACGATAAAGGACACTTAAAGGTGAGATGTTATGCTTCCTTGATCAGATTAGAATAGATCTATGTGCGATACAAAACATGTTCAATACATTTTTTAACAAGATATTTATAGATAATTAGACTTTTGTTTGGTCAGTTCTGCCTACTTTGAGCTCCTTCCAAAATCAGCTGCTTTAGGGCCTCTTATCACTTTAAATCCAAATAAGCTGCTGTTGGCCACGCCTCCCAAATCAACATTTACACTCGCATATGAAAATGTCTGCAAACAGATGCGCAACCATGAAACCGTACATCTTTGAAAAGCAGAAGTAGAGCATCCTGCACAACCAACAAGAATGCAGCAAGTGGTTTCTGAATGGCAAGTAAACGACAAAACACTTGTCTTTTCCAGCAGCCAACGTACAGCACATACAGCAGTAAAACTAGCTGACCAAACGTGCTGGAGCTCAGCTTGGGTGGCTGGGCTTCAATGGGGTTGCTAGGTAACAGGGCAGTGCCTGCTGATTTGTGACATCACTTTCCGGTGGTTTTTGAAAGGCTCCTTATTCAGACACAAAAAAACTGTCTGTTTCTATGTTGTCCTGTGACAGACTGGCGACCTGTCCAGGATGACCCTGCCTCTCGCACGGAACGTAGCTGGAGAGACACCAGCACCTCCTGACCCCACTTAGGACAAGGGTGTTCGAAAATAGATGGATGGATGGATGATAACAAACTTGATATTTTCATCCTTTGTTTTTTTCATGCCATCCTGCTTGGTATATATTTTCTAAATTTCCCCTGATTTCTGAAAATTCTCAGGTATATTAACCAACCATATCCAAAATCAGTTAAACATTTAGAACACTGTTGGTCACGTTACAGCACTGTTGTAACCAGTCTATCAATAAAAACAATAAAACAAAATAAATTGACACTTAAGATAAATCAAACATTTGTTCATATCCAGCATCACAATGTTTCTAATTTTTGTGCTGTCAAAAGCCCCTCAGCTGGACAAGAAAATCCAGCACAACTTATCTTTTCTAAACCATGACCAATTTGATAACCCACTTTCTGTTTTGGTTCATTTTTTTAAATTTCAACACTTTGCAATCCACCCACCAAAAGCTAAGGTAATGCCAAAGGAGCTCTGTGTAACCAGACTTTATTTGTTGAAGGCACAATAGCAGCCTGAAATCTCCATAAGCCTTCAAAAGGATGCCAGTTGCTGGAGTTCTAGCATAAAGGGACAGAAAACACTTCACAATCATTGCAGTCACAGACAGAACACTAAATGGGCGACATTTGCTGCAGAGTTCAGGGCATGGGTCAGCATAGTCTGAAAGTGCTGCATCATTTAGCTGTTAGCAACACAATGCTTTCTGTCTGCATGCAGCAAAAACATCGCAATCATCAAAGGCATTTATCCAATTATAAATAATAACCTCTTGCGACTGCGTAAAAAGTCGGGCACACACCTGTTCTCAATACAACTAAATATATGCATTGTCGTTAAGGTAATTCAGATACAAATAAGTTTTCCTTCATTTACCATTCCAGTTCTAGATGGATGCCTCGTATTTTGATCTATTGGGAGGAATTTTTGATTTACTCAGAGACTTGAGCTGAACCAAGAATATTAGCTTTTTACTCAGTTACATGTTTGATTATATATCTTGTAGTCCAGTAGGAAAGAGACAAATCATAACAAACAGAAAATTATAATGGGAAAATGAATGAGTATAAAATAAATTATGGGAAACACCTGAATGATTGGCTTTAAAAAGAAGCTACCAGTTAAGTCCCTGCAGAACTTTAAAAGTGGTAGAGCATAAAAAAAATATCCACAGAGGAACTTTGTGACTAACTCTACCACATGGAGCAGAAATAAGTTTATGTGAAGCAGTGGTATCCCTTTTAGGAACACAAAGTTCATTAATGTGAATCAACTACTACAACCAGTCAAAGTTCACACATTCCCCAACAAAAATGTTTTTCATGCATGCATAATCCCACTTCTTCAGATGGTCTGGCAAAAATACTGTTCCATTTTTAATCTTGTGTATGCACATTCAGTTGAAACCTCCCTGATCATGATGCTGTGAAACTACAACATGGTTATTTACAAAGAGGATTTGATCTTCCAACTTTGACTTTGGTCTTTAACTAGATACAATTCTCTTCCTTCTCTGTAACGAAGTTTGACTGTCAACCATGGGACAGTTTTAGACACGGGAATAATGTACAAAGTAAGCAATCTGTCCCGAGAAAGCAAGAGTCAGAAAAAAAAAAATGCAATAAAAACAAACAAGGAAAACAGAATAAGTGTGAAAAAAAACTCAATTACCAATGTTTTCATTTCTTGCTCCCAATGTTATCATAGCATGCTTCCTCTGAACAAAACAACAAGCTGATGCTTTTGTTTTTAGTTGATTTTTACAGGAGGAGCATATTCCCAGAGGTCTGATTTTACACTGTATTATGTTGCACTCAGTCACAGAGCTTTATGAAACTACAACAATACTGCCATTTAAATAATCCAATGTCTTAGATTCATATTACTTGAAACTTCACATTTTCTCTGCATCACAGCCACAAATTACAAGTCATTTCACAAGAATTATGTGCAATAAAAAGCTTAACTGTCAAGTGAAAGGAGTAAGACATATTTAGCATAGAGCTGAGAAATATACACAAAAACATTACCAATTTTTTTCTCCTTATTAAGTTGTTCTGTTAATACAGACAGTTTCAAATGAATGATTCAATTTCTAAGATAATATCTGTTTCAGTGCAAACTGTATTAACCACAAATTGCAGACAACTGATATTTTCCATTCCTTCAGATTAAACACACATATTCCATAAGTAATTATAGTAAACCAATAAAAAGTTGCACTTGATATTTCTAAACTTACTTTTTAAATCCTTTGTTTGTGGTTTTCTTCGGCTCTTTGATCAAATAAAAGCAACTGTAATTTTCTCCTTGCTTGGCACTTATTTATCCCCTCAGAGTCATTACATTACACAGCCACCTTTTTCCTGAGATTACAGCTGCAGATCTCTCTCCTCTCTACTAGCTTTGCACATCTAGACACAGCACTTTCAGTCCATTCTCCTTTGAAAAATAGTGTGTGCTTACTCAGACAGGATGAAGATCATCTATGATCCTCAGTCTTTAAGTCACAGATTAGACCTAAATTGAAATTTGACTGATCCATTAACATATAAACATGGATGGATCTACAACTTTCTGGTTTTGCTGTTTTTTTTCAGGGTTGCTGTCCTGTTGGCAGTCTGGTTTTCTTGAAGTGCAGACCAGCTTTCCAAACCATGCTTAAGAAAAAAAAATATCCAAAGCATAGTGCTGCCACCTGCTAATGGTACTTCATCAATTATTTCATTGTGAAATGCAGTGTTAGTTTTCTGTCACACTTTAAAAATTACATTTTGGTCACCATTTTCCACGTGTTCTCTGTGTTTCCTACATGGTAGGAAGCGAACCGTCATTTTGTCTTTTTTTTTTTTTTTGTCTCTTGAAAAGGCAGATGGGCATCTGGATAGTCAAGGTCATTTATTCAACCAACCTTGTTCAAACATGTGAGGTGTGTCACCATGGCAACAAGTCTTATTCCCTCTCTTTATTATTTACCTCTCATACCTCTGTACAGCTATCTGTGCATATCCAAGTGTGGCCTTATGTCAAACTAGTGGAACCTCAGCTGTAAAGCAGGTGAGTGAAGGTTAAATGTGCTTTTCCACATATTTTTTCTGAAATAACAAAAATACATATCATTCAGTAATCTTTTAATGTCAGAATAACTAAATTGGATTATTCACTTTACTTACAACCAGTCCATCCAGGGGGTTCTGTAAATTTAGCCATAGCTAAAAATTCTATAAAGGTTGCAATACATATCGATTGATAGTTAACTATACCTTTATTTATTTTTATATTAAGTTTAGATGGTAAATAGTCTAAATTTCTAGTGCAGTTCCAGTCATATTGACCACTCAAAGTGGTTCGATATGCAGATTGGTTGGCAACTTTAGTGTCTTGCCTTGGGGAACTTCAACTTGAGGTAGGACGACACTGGATTCAAACTCATAACTATCTGATTAAAAGATGACCGCTTAGTTCAAAACAATATTGTAAAGAGAGATATTAACCACAAAATCTATACCGATGCTTAACAGTGTTGGTGTATGAATGGGTGTAGACTTTTGCGAGTTTCCTGGAGAATGTGACTCAAGTGTGAAGAGCTTGAGTGTTTGAGTGACCAGCCGTCTATCGACTGAACCACAGTGGCCAAAAAACTGAAGATACACTAAACCAATCTGGTTAAAATAGGTTTTGAGATAACACACTGAAGTAAGAGAGATTTAGGGGGACGAAGGGTTAAAAGAGGCATTTCTTCTGTTTATCTCAAACTTTTTACAAGCTGTTTATGCACATATGGGATATGCACACTTAAACTACTGCATTTTTGTTTTGCAAAAAACACTCTGAAAAATGTATGCACACACACCACTTTGCTTTACAAGAATAAATACAAAAACACACGTTTGAATATGCACACAGATGACTTTGATCATGAGCCAGTTGCGCCGTATGGTTTGCACAATACGCGGATTTGGTGCAAAATAAACACCATCTCTGTGCCTTGACATGCTCAAACCCTCACAAAGAGATGACCATCTGTTCCAGTAGTGAGTCCAGCTTCCTGCCAAGGTTTTATCAGCTGATAGGCAAAGGAAGCCAACCAAGAAGATGCCAGATTGGGGAAGACAGACAAGACAAACACCGTCCCTCGACACCGTAAATTGCTTTTTCTGAGATAACAGCAACAAGCAGGTGTATGCTGACACAGCGTCAGAAATCACAGATATGTCAGATGAGGCTGTTTTAGTTTGAGTACTCAAATGAAAGACAATCAGTTTAAATGAAAAATGACTTCTGAGCTTGAACTAAATTAACAGTGAACACATTAAAAAAAATCTTTCAGCAACTGAAAGAAGAGTTATTTCATTTGATAAAGCAATTTAATCCCATCTCAGAATCAGTGATATTAAGCCTTAAATTTGGCAGAAGTTTTTATTTGGGTAGCCTACTTTTACCAAAAAGCACAGCATGGTTGGCAGCTGAAAAACATATGCTCTTGTTTTTGGAAGAACACTTGCAGGCATCATTTATCCAACACAGGTAATCATAGCAAATATTTTTAACTACAGAGTAGTTCGAGTTAGATGTACTTCAATAATCTTTCAATTTTCTTCATACTGTATGATTCCTATGTTTTTATTTTCATTTGTTAGTTTTGTCCAGTGTCATAAGGTTTTGTTATCAGCGAGTTTTACAGATTAGCCTTTTTATCCTTTGAACTTGTTGTCATGAAGGGTGAGATCAAAGCAGAACCAAAGTGCAGAGAGCTGCTTAAACGTTGCATTTTGAAGATTTAATAAAAGAAAAAAAACTTACAAAAATTCAATAATTATTACAGACATGTAGAATAACATGAACGTGGAGCCTGAACATGGAACTGATAAGCAGGAGTGGAAACAAAAAATGCAGCCAAGTAAAAAAAAAACAAAAAAAAACTGCTAATTTGTCTTTTGTGCCACACTCTAGTTTCTTTACATGACGAGTTACCATTGCCACCGTCACTAAACTAGCTAAAACAGGAAACACTCCAATTCTCCCTCTAACACAAAAGGATTTCTTAAACACAATTTTTACACCAGTTACTAACTTGTATGTAACAGTTCACATTAAAATAAACTTATTTTAACTGAACCAATATAGCTAGTTGACTTCTAATCACAATGTTTTTGTGAGATTTATTTGCAAAAATCAAAGTAACTAATATCGTAACTTTACTTTTCCAAACTTAAGGTTTTGATCAAAATATATTTTGAAAAATATTATGCCATTTCCTAAACAACAAAAGCACTTTTTGTTGTTAAGGGAGACGAAGCAAGAAATTACTTTGAGACACCTTGCTAGCTTACTTAACAGCAAAACCGAAGACATTTGAAGTTAAAGTAATTGACACTCGATGCTTTCCAGTGTTTGGAGCAGACTCACGGTAAAAGGTTCAATCATTCCCACGACATTGCCAATGCAAAACGCAAACTGACACAAGCGCCCTGACAAGCATTTCAAAGTATTTAAGGTGTTTAACAAGAAGCAGACTAGTGTCTGTCTGTCTTCTAATTTGCAGCAGACTGATCTGGCAGAAATACACTAAAGTAATTAACATGGGAGGAAGAGGTCTCACTTATTTCACCATATGAACATACATCACAGTTACCTCCCCCCAAGACACACACACACAGAAAAAAATGGATGAGACTCTCTGGGGAGAATAAGAAATGATGAGTACTATTTCTGAGAGGAAATGGGGAAGGAGGCCAGATATAAAAAGGAGGAAAAAGAGGTGAAGATATCTGGAACACTGGGGGAAGAGGAGTTATTTTTGTGCCACATTTATCAGAGGGTGGCTCGGCAAATATGAACATATGGTGCTTTGTGTGCCCCCCCCCCGGGCAAAAATACATGGTATTGTGTAGTTACAATATATGTGCATGGAATCATTCAGCTGGGATTGCCAAAAAGCAATGGTGTGTCCAACTGAACTGTGAAAAAAACCTCACATTTTAAATAGAATCAACATAACCATGCAGTCTGATGAGGCCGTTATAATAATATTTTGTAAACCAAGTCAGGATATTAATAAAGGCTTGGTAATAATGTTGATGATACATGTATGATTACAGCAATACATTGAGTAGTTAAAGCCCATTTGCATGATCTGTCATCTCTTGCTGCTTTCAGATGCTGATTGCTGCCATTACTATGACAGAATATTGGAAACGTGTTTGCACAATATTGATTTGCTGTCACTCTGCCTTGTTAAATTGCATGTGCAGCATGTAAGCATTTACTAGGCCAGCAACTTCAAAACACACTTGAATTATTTTCTGAAAAACATTTTTTCTTAGGCATCGAAACTTCTCTAAATCAAAAACTTACCTCGACACACGTTGCCATTGTCTGGTTCATAGCCTGCCTTACAGCTGCAGCTGCCAATCGGGACCATCCACTCTCCATCTCCGTTACAATAGAGCTTTATAGGCACGTCTACCTCCTCAGCATTTGAAATGCAGCTTCCTCGGGAGATAACCAAGGATGTGGACTCTGCTCCTGTCAGCGTCTGGATGAAAAAAAGATTGATTAAAAAAAAACCGCACCCTTTAACAAGAAAGAATGGAAAGATAATTTCTGAATTCTTTAGCATACCTCAGGGAAAAAAGCAAAGTTCTGTACAATGCTTGGACATTTCTTGTAGAATACTCGAACTGCCAGAAGGGACATGCAAGCACCCAGATCCTGGAAAGCCAAGTGAAAGCCTTTGCCCTTGGAGAGAGGTCCGAAACCTCTAACTTCAGTGTTCACCTTCATCAGCCTACCCCCAAAATCCACCTGGGAGAAACTCTCATCGGCTGCAATGGTGTCCACCTGGAAGAAATAGACGATTTACTGGGAGTAAATCCAATATGGCGGTTAAAGAGATGAGTATTGGTGAATTTGCAAAGGTATTGACTGATTGCATGCACATCAGAACTGTCAATATACACTAATCAGGCATAAGATAGCAAACACTAATAGGTGATGTGAATAAAACTAGTTATATTTTCATCATTGCACCTATTTTTGGGTGCAGTAATCCATACATTTTTTGATGCATCAAGGTGCAGTCATGGACAATTCTGACCTAATAAACACATAAATAAATGCAGCTAAGAGCTTCCTGTGGTCTTAAAGTTGGGGTCAATTCAACCCATGAGCTTTTTACTCTATGCACGGTCCAGCGTGGTTGCTTTTACAAGATTTTTGTGTGTGTAGTTTTGAGAACTGATGGTCTGGCGGGACACTCCTGCCCGCTGTCCAACAGTGACATCTGCCGCACCTGTCCTGAGCTTTGCACTAAAACTGCAGGAAGGTTAAATAGGTTTTCTATCGTAATGTTTTTTTTATTCTGCTGTATTGGTTCCTTTTTAATAGCATTTAATTTTTATCTTTACTTACAATTTCACTTTACTTTCTTACAGAATTTACTTACTTGTGATGCTTTATTTTGTTTAAATTAGACATTACAATAAATGACCCAAAGATGAGCAGACAGCAAGGCCATACAGCCAAGTCTCATTGATCTACATCAATGAGAGGGAACACCAACTCATAGTTCAATGATTTGCTGTAGCAAAAACAACTGAGGAAATGAATCCTGGTAGTGAAAGAAAGATGTTGCAAAACAGAGAGCATCCCAGTTTTTAGTGCATAGCTGCAGAAAAGTCAGCAGGGAATGATACTCCCTTAAGGCTGTGGCTTCTTTTAGTAGAAAAACACTCCTTACAATAAAGTAAAGTCTAAAGATGGTTGGTGGAGCATGTAAGTTTGAACTATTCACTTGACCTCCAAATACTCAAGATGTCAATCCAATGCATCATTTGTAGAAAGTGCTAAATCAACTATTTCAATATATGGAGGCCCCCAACTTGCACCTTACAGGATTTAAAAAACGTGCTGCCAACACTGTTAGGGATCTAGCAGAGATCATACCTTGACTGGTCAGACTGGTTTTGCCAGTCAGAGGGGACCAGAGCATGATCAGGCAGACGTCATCATGTTGTGCCTGACTGGTGTATTTGACTTTAGTGGAATGAAAAGTACAACCTACTTCAGTTTTTTTCACATTTCTTACTTTGAAAAGATTGAGATTGTTTGAGGTTACCTTTAAAAATGGGGCATTGGCCCAATACTCCACCCCTTTGATGCTCTCTGACACAGTCCTGTCAGTCTCCAGGTAGTAAAGATTGAACGTCTCTTTGCAGGAGCCCAGGACACTTGGTATGGAAGCACAATCCCGTACTGTGAAGCGGATCTCCACGTAGATGCGTTGAGCGTGCCGCCGGTCAATGTATGTGGTGAGCAGCCAGTTGTTTTGGCTTGGCTCAAATACATTGCACACCTGGTAAGTCCTGATGGTGTTGAGGTTTTCATCATAGCCGCTCACCTCCTCCCACTAGACAATGTTTGAGCGAAGACGGGGTATTGGGATGCAAGATGGGAAGGAAACAGAGGAACAGCCAGTAAGAAAGCAAGATGATTAATGGGTTTACTAAAACCAGACACAAATTAAACTTTCTCCATCACTCCTTCCCAATTTTCTCCCATCCTCTTCCTCCCTTTTTCATTGTCTTTTTCTCTGCTCTAACCTTCTCTGCTGCACAGGGACATCCATTCATCACAATTAGAGTTACTCACCTCAAACACACTCACACACCAGACCATTGTGACCAGCTAGTTGCCAGGCTGAATTTTAAAGAAATCACTAGATTTTAAGGCAGGTCATAGAAAAAAAAAAAACTTTTTATTTCATTTCATTCTGTTCCATCACAAATTCATTTGCAGTACTGTTCTGATCTTTTGGAATGTATTTTCTTTCTGCATCAGTAGTGGTTAATTGATGTCACCTTGGCACTGTAATTAAAATTTTGACTGACTCGTTAATGGACCTCTGTAAAGTGTAGTCAAACTGCTTCCCCTTGGGTGGCTGCACATACACAGACTGACGCACACATACAGCTCAGCTTTTCCACATTGTTCTTACTCCATTGGCAGGGAACGATATCCAGCCGAGCTCAGCTGTCGCCGTCCGTGTATCCATCACTGTCTCTGTCAGACAAAAAGGGAGACAGACAGGCAGAAAAAGGTGAAAAGAATGCACTGCAGAAAGAGGACAGGTACAGGTTTAATTAATAGTCTGTTCATTATTCGCCAGCTTCGGCGCCGCTTTGTGGTGTCTGCCATTCAAACTCATAAAAGCCCACCTTGCACAGTGTCTGCAATACATTTTCCTCTATTCTGTTAGCACTGTGATGAAAATTAGATACGAATCCACAATTAGGAGAGGCCTTTGGGTAACACAGTACAAACAAAAGTAGAAGTAATGTAGCCCAGTAATGACGAACGTAATCCATTTGATCCAAGCTGCGGACTAACTTTTTTAACAGATCTGCTGTCCAGGCTGAAAAATATGGAATTTGATTTTGATATTTAAAAATGTCTGCCGATCCATCCACCCATATTCTTACTTTGCTACAGCCACAACCAGCAATAAAGGAAAATTAACAAACTAACTAATCTAGATATTGCGTAAAAATAATGCATGTCCCAGTTGCTCACTCAACCGGGGCTTGCCCATGATTTTTCAGGTGCACTACTACATTAAAATGGATGTTTCAATGTCCTCTTGAAGACAGAACTGATATTTTGTTGTTGAGCCACTCATGTAAAAAGCTGTTTTGTAGAAAGCATTAAAAAATCTTGAGCTTATTCATTAACATAGCGTCATGTCTATTCATATTGCTCTTTTTGTGATCAAGGACAACTGCTGGCCTAGATAAATGAGATTGTGAGGAGAAAGGCTGCTGCTGCTTCTTCTTCTCCAGGAAATTTGAAAATGTGTGGAGACAAATTAGAAATCTGAAGCTCTTCTAACCTAAGATAGAAACTCAACTTTCCCTAAAACAATTCTTTAGTTTAAAGTAGAAAGCTTGAAAAAAAATACAAATAAAATTCTTGTAACTAATCAAATGATTGGCATTGTGCAGCTGCTGCCTTGCTTTTCTTGTGATTCAGAAGTATTGATTTTCTGGAGAATTACCTAAAGCATTCTAACCAAATCACACATAACTATAACAGCATCTAATTAATGTCACCTATATTTTTATTGCCTTCTGAGTCTAATATATGTTTAATCATTTCCAGGACATGCGTATTACATTAAGTATTCAGAGTCATGGAATAATGCAAAGCAAATAAAGAACAGATTTCTAATCATCTAAACAGCTTATGGTCACATTGTACATTATATTAGGATCTAACAATAATTATATGCAAGTAAAGCCTATTGGCCACAGTGCTAAATAAGTCAACGTCTGTAGCAGCACTGAGTTAATCACTAATGATTTCATATCAACTCCTGAGCCACAGCATTCTTTATTATCATACTCTGATGAAGTGCAACACAAATCCCAAGAGTCGAAGCAAAACTTAACATGGCAGCTGTGATTTAACCTTTATGGTATGGTATCCCATAAAGGTTAAACTCAACAGATCCTTCTTTAAACTTTGTTAATATAAATGCATTACTATGCAACCAGCTAAGCCATTTCTTTCTAGAAACTATTTTTAAACCCTTAGCATGACTCTCAGGAGGAATACGGCATATGTCATAGTCAGAAAGTAGGGAAGCAGCGGATTGTCCCATCAGACCGTCAGGTCCAGAAACCACACAAACAAAAAAAATCATAAAAAGGACATGCAGGGTCAATGCCACCCCACTGCACACAGAATAAAAGACTCATGGGGTCCAACTTCCCCTGTCTCTTAAGACCACAGGAGGGCTAAATGACACCTAGAAAACTTAACATTTTGTAGCAAATCCAATAATCTGCAGTAATTTGCATATTAATCCAGGTACAGACTAGTTGGAAAACTGTCAGTAAAAATTCAGGACATTTTGGACAACTGTTTTTTCTGTTTGTTTTTTCAGCTTTATGTTTGCTGTTTTACTGCTAGCCATCAGTAAAAATTTGTCATTCATCTGCAACATGCTCGCCAACCACAATTGAATTTTGGTCATACTGTATGTCAACATGCCAATATTTAAGAAATTTAGGATCAATTTTAGAACACCTTCCAATAATAAATGTTGCTTTTTTAATGAGAAATCTTTGCAGCTTTATTTGCCAAAAACTTTTCTGTTTCTGCTCCACTAATGCACATTATGGCCTCAAGTATAAACTATGGTGCCTTTTTGACACCTCTTCTGTGGTTCTTGGGGTTGAATTAAACTAATGTGCGCAAAATTACCAGTGGCATAATGCCGTAAGAAGTCACGCTGAGATGTTCCAGCCAGCATAAGTTAGCTGGCAAGTTGATAAGTCAGACCCTTAGACAGCCCTTTGTAATAAAACATGGTGTGAAGATTCAACGACATCACACCATGAGGCGCCCTCAGGCAAACAACTCCTCCTCTGCCTTTATTCTTGACATGCACTCCTCTTGCAGCCTTTCATATAGTCATCCTTTTCTCTCATTATCAGCTCCCCTCCTCCTCACACCGTCCACAACTTCTTCATATTCTTTATTCTGCCTCTCCATCTTTCACTTGTTGTTTAGTTTGATGCTTGTCTTTTTTGCCAGGAACTTAACCAGATTTATGAAGAACCCTTGTGTTTTTTTTAATCCAACTCTTTCTCCAGATTGTGTTTTAATTGTGTTGCTTTATTTTCATCCCAAATGTCTACCTTCAAAGTCTTTTACCAAAGCTTACGGTAGATGGTGTCACTGTCTAAATTGCAGATTTGGCGACGAGTTTTCAGAAAGAATTTTAAAAATGTTTTCACAGGAAAGCTTTTTTTTGCCTGCTGGATCATTTTTACCCTTCAAAATATTTTTTACACAGTGCTTTACAAGTCCAAATACCTCTTGAACGTTTGCACATTTTGTCACATTGAATCACAAACATTGGGATATTTATTTGGAATTTTTAAAAAAAAACCAGCAGAAATTAACAAGTCTATGGTTTTCACTTTTCTTTTAGAAATATTGTATTCTGCCCCTTTTATTCTGATACAGTAAATAAAATCTACTGTATCCAACTGCCTCCATAACTCACCCATTTAATAAATCTCAGTATAAATACAGCTGTTCTGTGAAGATCTGGCAGGTTTATTATTACTGCAGAACAAATGATACCAATGAAATGCCCCAATGTTTTTCGTCCAATAATTATGTTTCCATTCATAATCATTGGATGAAAACATCCAATAATTATGGAGGGAAACTTATCATTTTAAAAGTTCACCAAGTTTTTTGGTGAACTTTTAAAAAAAAGCTAATTCTGCATGTTTCCATCAACTTGTTTGGATCGAGTCAACCAGGCTACATAAAGCATGATTTCATCAGTTGCTGATGGTAAACATTGCTGTAATAAACAAGACATAGCGGTAACAAGCATGGACCGCACATTTCAGACAGAGTTATCCACTCTGACCTGGAGGTTTCCACTGATTCATTACGTCAGCGCTTATTTGGCAAACATGTTCCCATCTCCGTTTTAGTGCACTAACTAAAAAGGGAGAAAACTTTTTTATAAAATTGAGGGAATTATTTCCAATATCTTCATTTCCATCAATATTTTCTAATGCAATACTTCAAAATATTGATGGAAACATAGTTAAAATTACCAAAGACACAACATTTCTTAAAAACAGTTTGGTTATAAAAAAAAATACCCTTAGCTTTTCATATCTGATTTAAAACTAAAAGATACAGCACAACTACATACCTACCAAGAGCAGCCAAGAGGCCAATGGCAACTTTAAGCAACTTGCAGAGATCTGAAGGTAAACGACAACAATGTGCCAACAGGGCAACAGTATTCTGCTCTTCACAAATCTCTATTTGAGTCCAAAGTATAGAACAATTATTGAACAAAACCCAAGTTGAAGCAAGTCCAGAATTCCAGCTTGCAGTTTGCCATTAGCTGCAGAATACATGACCTTGAAACAAGGTTGAAAATGACAGTTTACAGAGACTTTCCATCTTTGCTTGACTTACTTTGCAATCAGAAATTGGCAAAAATTTACCATCCAGATGCACAAAATTGGTACAGACATATGCCCAAAGATCTGCAGGTGTGATTATAGGAAAAGGTAGTTTTACAAATGGAAATCATTTGTAGAACTACCAATGACTACCCAATGGAAATCATGCACAACTTTGTGTTTTTGTAGCCAACCACCATCTTCTGGCTTCAAAACAAAATTTTATTGGCACATTATTAGGAAAACTCACTACAGTCCATGTATACAGCATAATACATTTGTTGAAAATTGATTGCACCAATCTACCCATAAAACCCTTGGGAAGGCCGTATAATTTGTCATCTTGTGTTATTATATCCAACACACAGCTTGAGCATCATGACCCAGTGAGAGGTAATGTTTAAACACTGACAAAGTTTTATTTCCTCAGTACATCAGACATCTTGTGTTATCTTTTCAAATCAATGTACGGTAATAAAAAGGCTTTACACATTCTTAATTGGGCTTTCAAGAAATCTATTCATAAATCTCTGATTGCATTTTCTTCCTTAATGATGAATAAATGTAATGTGCTGGTAAAAACAGAAAGCTAGCAGTACCCTTATTTTCACTCAGTTTTTAGACTTGGTGGTGGGGGCGGTCATTGAATGAAGAGGCCTAAATCCTTTTTACGTCCCTTGTAAATTTCCCGTTAAAGAAGAAAAGAAGCCTAAACAGAACAAAACCAGACAAGTGCTGAATTTTATGGTCTGAGCTCGCCTTATTAGAGTCTACTCATCATTCTAATTAACGGCACACAGCACACACCTCTCTGCGCATAATAGGGTATGCTTTCCGATCACCCTAATTACTTTTGACACATTGGAGGATGTGATCGCAGTGTGCCTTCCACCCCCACAGAGGTGCACCTCCTCAACCAGCACTACATCTTTGAATAAAGCCAAAACCCATTTTATGGCAGAAGAAACAGGTAAATCTATAGCAGTGAATGAGGCTGTTAAATCAGTCTTGTGGCCCATGAGGGAGAAAGGAAAGTATTTCATTAGCAGATGCTGGAGTGGAAGTAAATCTGCTATTCGAGCTCATTCCATTTCTTTCTCTCTTTCTATAAACATGATGTATAAGTGCTGGAGGTCAAATAGCAAGTGAGGTCAGTTCATCTTTTGCTAATTAGCCGAGCGTGTTCTAACCAGATTAGTCTGCAGCTCAAACACTACAATTAGACCTGATTTACATGTCTGCATGAGGGTTTAAGTGTGCTTGTGAGCGTGCATTCAGAGTCCAGACACAGGAGAGCCAAAAACACTTCAGGCCACCATATAACTAAAAAAAAATAAAAATACTTGTATCTTTTACTGCAGTAGCATATTTGGATGAGAACTGATTACTTCAGATCTTTAAATAGTCATTCCAGCATGCAATGTTGACAATTTTAAACAAAAATCTGTTGATTTTTAAGTCCATTGTCGTCACGCCTGACTGTAATTCTTTGTCTGTACCACAAGGTGGCAGTAATGAGAACAAACTGCTGCTGAAAGGCAAATATGCTTGCTACCATCAGACAGCTGCATTATTGAAGACTGCAAAGAACTGTTGATCAATGGTAGAGTTAATCGTCTTGCAATCAAAAGGTTGTAGGTTTGATTCCAGCGTCCTCCTGTGACATCTCAACGTGCCATTGGGCATTTAGCCCCAGTTGCTTACCAACTGGTGTGTGAATATGGATGTAGTGTAAAACGTATCAGCCGTCAGAACTGAGTCCATTTACTTCACCTGTTTCCAGTTGACTAAACCTATATTTTGATAAATTCTTGTCTTATAGGATGATGTTAAAGCTGTTCATGAATAAACACCCCTTTGAGTTGTGCATGCTGCAAAATGCTCAATTGGAAATACTACAAAAAAAATCTTGGCTAAAATAGATCAAACAGAATAAGCAAAAAACTGAATTGTTAAATATTTTAATTGATGCTGCTGCACTGGTAAAATAACTACCATCTTCAGTTAAGTGCTTGTCAAACAACCTTCATAAAAAACTCCAAAATGTTTCGGAACTAGTCTAATATAATAGTGTACGACTTTCAGGCAATGCTTTATTTATTTAACTTTTACTTAAAGTGGCAGGGCTCAATGAAAACCGTTTTTATTTACAACAAAATATCCTGCAGACAGATAACAAAGATCAATAACAAAAGACTATACAACACAAAGCATACTGATAAAGAAAAAAACAAATAATCAATAAATAGTATTCAGTTTGAGTTAGTATTGTGACCTCTTCAGTAGAGAAAAATCCAAAGTTAATAATTATTTGCAAATACAATTCTTTAAAAATAAATGAACACTTCACATTTTTAGTTGATCTCGTTGAATTACAAATCCAGAACTTACTGATTTATTGAGTTATAAATATGACAGGAAACAATTCAAACCTTTTACCTCAGTCATTCTTCAAAATAAGACAGACAAGTTTACATGACATTTAATTTATCCAGATGATCCACAATTTAAAAAAAAAAAAAAAACATTTGCAGGAAAATAACTCAACAAAATTTTCTTCTACAGAAGGAGCAAAAAGTGGAAAACAGCAGGAACTGTGACCAATAAAGTCAGATGAAAATCCAGATTTACCTCAAGTAAGGGGGATAATAAGGAAGGTTAAAAAATCAAATCTAAAATCCCCCTAAGACGTGTCATATTTTCCTGTGAGACCATGATGGTGCAAAAACATATGAATATCCACTTCAAAACCTGAAAGTAGTATTCTTTGTAATATCACTGAAAACAAAACATGACGTCTCAAAGGGATATCCTCTAAACAGAGCAAAAATTTAAATTCAAATTTGTGTTCTCATAAGACAGAAAGACTAGAAAAGCATGACATGAGCAACATAAACTATACAACTGTTTGCCAGACACGGAGGGGAATAAATTAAAGCTGTAAAAACCGATGACCATAGTTAAGGACACCAAAATAACACAGATGCACAGACATACACACCCCCACAGCCAGTGGACGCCAAAAGCCCTCTTGGGGAGCAAAGATGTCACGGTGCCCGCAGTGAAACTCGTTGACCGATCAGGCATTCACGTGGAATGATAGCGTCACGCTAGAACAATCCAGTCAAGGGGGGAACGTTTCAGATAGAGATGCACACTTAGCCAAATTTAGCTTTTATATACAGGTATGCATGCACTGTCACACAAAGTTTGCATGCATTGTGTAGAAGTTGTGAAGCAGAACAGCAATTATGTAGCACAAGACACTTTTTTGAAACTATAAATAACTAATCAACTCACAAAAGCTTAGCATCCTTCCCAGAGAAACAAAAATCTGTAGTGGTTCCCCATAAAATCAAACTAGATGCTCAAGCTTAGTGTTACAGCATATTGTTGAGTCTCAGATCTGCTCTAATCTTCACAAGTCCCCATCATCAAAACGCAGGCTTCAACAAATAGCCTGTACAATTCCTCCCAATAATCTCCACATTCAAACATCGCTCTGAAGAACTGCCTAATTGGAGGACCCTGCTGTCTCAAAAGAGTCTGCTCAGCAGTTTAAAAACACACACTATCAGCAGAAATAGACCCAACCATACAACTGCAGTTACATGAAGAGCTGCATATGCAGACAAAATTTAAATTCTGCCTGTAAAGGTTGAAAGTATTTCTTGAAATAGAATAGAGTTTGATTTTAGAATCTTTGACTAGAGTTGAGGGTTTTCTTACCGTTTATGCTAATTTTGCTGTACTTTTGTTTAGCCAAACATTTCATATCTTTTGTGAGTCCTGTGAGCTTAATGTTTCTTCTATGACGCGTATCATCCACTGCACTTAGCTGTACAGGCGATGCAAACTGCTTGTGTGGAAATAAAACATCAGATCGAATGGCTAATAAATAGATTCATAACCACAAAAACAAAAGGTATTATATCTCTAAATTCAGTATGTCTTAGTTAGCTTAATAAATGCATTTTATAGTTTATCTATTAATTACCATTTTATTTACTTCAGTTAACAGAAATGTTAACTGAAATAAACATTTAATCATTTTGCTTGTTCCAGTTAAATATAATCATACTGGTGTAAAGTGTAGAAATGGAGGCAGGTGAGAACTGAAGACTGAATCATTGAATTAAATCAAATGTTGATTAACGATTAGTGCAAACTTGTGCAAGCAGATTATTGCAAAACTTTTTCATGTTTCTCTTTACAAACTTATTTGTTTTTCAATTGAAGATTACAGGATATATGTCAAACCGCAGGAGGAGAAAGTTCTGTAATAATTATTCATGGTCTTATTGTTTTACATCCCCAAAGCTCAACATTTGTTTTGTGTAGACTTTTCATACCCACTGTAAATATGCCAGCGATAGGAGGAAGTAGCATTCTAATGAGTTAGGATTTCAAAAACAAAAAAATATCACTGCAAAGGCTTAGCTTAGTAATATTTGCCTTATATGTATTATTTAGATTGTTTCGTTTATAAAAGAAAACGGTAAACTCAGGTAAATCTTAACCTTATTTTTAAGAAGGTGCTGAAAAGACGCACTTTATAAGCTCAAATGCTCAAAAAGGCAAATTATATCTATGTAGAAATTGTGAAATTATATATATTCCTAGAATATCTCTTTATTACTCCAGATAATAGTTCAAAAGCCAAATCTATAAACAAGGAGACACTGTAATCCTATTTTATACAAATATATATATATATATATATATTTTTAAAGTAGTGGTGGGATGCGATTTAAAAAAAAACATATCTACTCATTTAAAAACTACTTCTAATGCTTTGTGGGTTTACATTCTGTGGTGTGCTTAAACGTTTTTAAGGTATTATTTTTTTCTGTATTTAATAATTAAAATTAATGGCTTAAAGTCATAGTCCTCATTATAACATCAGAAGTAAACAATAGAGAGACATAATGAGTCTGTATATTCCATGACGCGACTAGGAAATGGTTTTGTTAAAGCCCAGTGATGAGCTCTGGGAGTTTTAATAAAGGTTTACACACCCTGCAGGAGGAAATGAAGTTCAAAATGGAGGAATATCAACTCCAGCTCAGTTTTGTCTATAAACTTGCTGTTTTGCTCCACCAAGCTTTAATCAGCAAACAGTTTCACTTCGATACATCCTGCTGGTTCCCTGAGGTTCCTGTGTTTCATTAGGTTGTGTGTCTAAGTAGTTTGTCATTTTCATAAAAATCAAACTGCAGTAGATATTTCACAACATCAAGCCGAAGTTCAAGTTTTAAAGGTTAGTGATAAAGTTTTAAACCATCTCCAACTTCTCCTTGCTGTTAAGAAGCCATCCTTTAGAGTTACCTTGATCAGTAGCTACTTTGGTCCCCCCCCCCCCACTTTCTGCAATTTCTGGCCATTTTAGTCCTTGTAGCTGACCGTGATTATATACTCTGCAAAGAGTGCAGAAGGAAATGAGAAAAGTTGAAAAGTGTCTGAGATAAAAAGAAAATCCTGATGAACAGCATCTGAAAGTAATTTAAGAAAAAACATAGCACCCGGGAAAGACCTGACGCCTGACACGATATACATCATTCTTCATCTAACCAATAACTGCATGACAAACGTTCATTGTTGGAAATCCTCTTATTGGTGTTGTCTGAACTCAGTGAAATCAGTGTTATTTTTCATGTATTCAATAAATGAAATGGGGGGAGGGAAAGTGTAACAGACGGCAGGACCAGAGAGATGAATCATTGCAGCTCGTCCGTCTAGACTGAGCATGCCAACTTTTCAGCCAAAAGCTGTTTGGGAATCATCCTCTAGATGCTGTAAAACTATTTCTGTGTGCCAAACCTTCTTATCTTTATAGATAAATGTAAATAATTCAAAACCATTTTGTGACATATTACCAACAGTGCTTCGATCCAATGCAAGATTGGTGTTTTGAAAGGTTTTTCTTATTATTTATATACAATATATTGATTAGGGAATCACCATTTATTTATACCTTACTGAATCTTAAGTGAGAGTTATTTAACTTGGCAAACAAAAAAGTAGAAAATATCCAACAAAATACTCACAGTTTTAACAATAAGTCAGGTTTTGACAAAACATGTGAGCATTTCCCTTCAAAGTAAAGTTTGTCTTTTAAGTTTGCTGTCAGCATGGTGACGTGTGCGTAAGAGTTATGAGTTATTATAAGCACTTTATTCTTCAGCACCCTACTGTATTTAACTGAGACTCTTTTCTATGGAAGCATAGTGCTGCCTCCCTGGTTAAAAAAATACAGCTATATTACATTAAAAAATGAAAACTTAATTGCTCTAACAATATGATTTCAACAATATAAAATATACACATTTATTACATTTTAACAATGTTAGACCGTCTTGCAATATAAATATTATACTGCACTTATGTGATTATATATTATACAAACATTAAAATGTAATGTATGTTTAAAATAGACCAAGCTGCAAGCTAGAGCTTGACAGTTTAATGAAAAGGTTAAAAAACCCACAAAATGTGCACACGGAGAAATTATAGAGAAAGTGTAGAGAAATTATATTGTTATAATTGTTACGTAAAAAATATTGTTCGTAGATTAAAGTTTTTATAACATGATATACTTCTATTTTTCTTTTGTTGGGGTGGCAACTCTTTGATTCTGCAGAAAGGAAGCAGCTCCCGAGTTGCCGTCTGGTGCTGCTGGATGCTTGTCAGGGTCACAATACTTGAGTGCAGAAGCACTAAACCGTCGACTTTTAAATCGTTCATGTGGCAGCATTTTATGTGGCAGTATTTCAGGCAGTCAGGAGGAAAAATAACTACAAAAGCTTTGTAAGTAGTATGACAATTCAGCTATTAGCCGACCATTAGCTCCAGATTGACTCTAAATTTACAATCTTATTCTGACCTACCTTTATGTACTAAATGGCTTTTTCACATTTTTGTGTGAACTGAGTTATTGCACCTCTAGTTCCAATACGGTGGCTGCCAAGACCCAAACCAGATGATTTTGCACTGAACAGACATTTTTTAAAACAGTTTGAGAGTAATGAAAGGTTCATCACAGGACTGTAAATTTTGACAAAGATGTTTTCTGGACTGGAGTAGCAACAGTGAAGTAAACTACAAGAAGTAGATTGCACTTCTTCAGGAAGCTTTTGTCCTTCAGTGTTTGCAATGAAAATGCTGCAGTGCTTCTATAGGTTTGTTGTGGAGAGTTGACACAATTTGCAAAACCCCCAAAAGGAAGAATTATGATTTTTTCTAAATTGATAAAAATATGAATCTAGTGAATTGATTAACCCAAAAGGAAATTAATTATTTTAGTAGTTAAAGTCCCTTAAAAACATTATAAAAAACATTTTACTGGGTTGATGCAAGTATTATTTATTGAAGAAATGAGCAAAAAATATGCAAGATGTCACCTACAGTATACTTTTTTTAAATCATAAAAATACATGTAATTGCTGAGTATATTTTAAGTTACTTACCAAAAATCCAACAGCAGCTAACTGGATTAAAAAAAAAAAAACTGCTCACCTACAGATTATAAATAATCCAGAAATCCTTATATACAGAACTGATCAATCCATCCATGTGAAGGAAACATATGTTTTATGTTCTATGTGAAGCGTGCAGAGAACTAGTGTTGTCTCAGAGTAAACAGACGTTTTGGATTAGACATTTATACAATCCCATCAGCAAAGTAGCGAGATATTAGCTTGATGACCCGTCACTGTTTCCATTAATGGAACATAAGAGTCGTGCTAAGAGAAAGAGCGATCGCACATTTAACACTTTCCTACTGAACACACACACAAAGCAAACTCAGCAAATCAGAGTTTGTGGATATTACTTTTAATGCTTTCATTCCTTAGAACCATTCCTAATCTACTTCCCCCTTTCATTTCATTTCACTTTTGTTCTACTTCTTAGACAAGAAAAAAAAACCTAATATACTTTTAAACCATCAAAAAGGACATTTTAGTCACCATTGTATTATTGTAGTAAGACATTACCCATGTCTTTTCGTCTACGTTTTTCAGAAACGGCAAATGGTCTTTTAAAACACCCTTTTCTACCTTCACCTTCTTACAATTTATTGCTTTCTCCATCATTCACGTTGCTGCAGGAGAGGGCTGAGAAATGCTCCTGCCAAAGCTCCTGTAATGTTGAATTTCGTAGGTTTGATGACTTGTCACTGTGACATATTATGTTAGATAATTCAATACTACACCATGAAACAGGGCCTTTAAAAACACATGAAATGTATTGTAGTTCACCAAAATGTGATTGGCTGTCACACAGAGGGCTTGTTGCTATAAATATAACTGCAATATATCGGGAGTTGCTTTTTTTTTTTCCTTTTTTGACAACAGGGTGTGCTGTGCGTTGTGAAGTAAAAAGAAATCTCACTTTCTTTGAGAAAACAGCAACAATAAAACCAGAAGGTCTTATTTTTAGAACTGAGCCTCACTGAAGCCTGTCTTTTTCTTTTTATCTAGAAGAAAAGTTAAAACAAAACTGCCACAAAAACAAAAAGTGCACACGTTCGCTCAGACACTCATGGGCTGTGAGAGGCATCCAGCCTGTCACCGTGGAAGAATCCATTGTGCCTTTGTGACGAACACAAGAGGAGCGAGCCTCGATGTGACATGCTGGGTTTTGATGGAGACTACAGAAAGCAGATGCCACATTAGACACTGTCGCAGGCTGGCTCATTTGTTAAAGTGATGTTCAGTGTGTTCAAAAGGAGGGTAATTTTAAGAGTTTTATGGGTGTGCATGTAATATAGCTTCCATAGGCACAAATTAAAGGTTATGTGTTCACATATGAATAGGATGGGATGGGGTGATGTGAGGAGGAAAATGCTGTCAACACTTTGTTAACATCGATAATTACTGGTGTCAAGTTTCAATCATGTGTAAACTACACTGGGGAAGACTGACTAGAATATCTGTATGCAAGTTACACAGCGAATATAAAGGAAGACATCATGCTTTTAAATGGGAGTTCTTCGTTCTGCAGTGTTTGGGTGACCTACATACAGTTTGTGATGCGATTTTAGCATGTTAGCATTGTTAAGTTTAGAAGTGGCAGTGCATCAATTCTGATAAATCTGGAGTTGAATTAATTCTCAAATACTGTAAATAAAAAGTATTTGTTGGCATTACAGTTGGCAATTTAAAGCCCTTTGTAAAAGGAAGATGAGGGTCTGGACTATAAATAAATAGTATATATTATGATGACACATGATCAATATCAAAAGAAAATACGTCTGATAGAATATTCACATAACATTCACTGAACTCCGAGCCAGAACCGCACAGCATTGTGGGGGATGTAGGCAGAGGAAAGGCCTCAGCTCCTCAAACTTCTCACAGCCAGCTAACACAGGTTGTGACATCAACTAACTCTGACTCTTTGGTTACCTAGCAACAACTTGTTAACTTGCACAGCAGGTTTCACCACTGTACCTCATAACTGCTTAAAAACAAACAGTGTGGAGTGAAAACTGGATAAAACAGGAAATGTCACTCCAACGGTATGGAAGTATTTCAGATATTTAAAGCATAAAAAAACAATTAAGCAATTCCTATCCGTCTATCAATAATTATTATTTCATGAGGTTTTTCATCCATATCGTTGAACGCTACAAAAGTGTCTGATTCATATCCTGATACAGTTTAGGTGAAAAGTTTGAAAAATGAAACGGTGTTGACATTGATTTAGGATCAGGGCAATGACTCAACATACTTCTAATTATCCAGCAGTCTATATTTACTCAGTTCAACCATCAGTCTCAGTCTGAGACGTTCTTTCAACGTCCTCCTTCTCTCATCTGCAGGGCATCACTTCATCCCTCATTCTCTTCATCCATCTTTCTCTACTTCCATTCTTCGCTTCTGTTCACGCCATCTTGTAGGTCCTGAAGTCAGTTCCCTGAGACTATACCTCCCACACAGTCACTTCCTGCCAAGCCTCCAACAAGTCTCCTCTAATAACTTATCACTTCCTATGTGGCTCATCTCCAAATCTCCTGCTTCATTAAACCTTTAAACTCATTTGTTGTAGGATAGTTTTTACTTTGGACATAAATTTCATTAATTTTAGGCATCAAGGATTCTTGAATATTACAGCAAGAATTTGATGTATAAGTAATTTATTTACTCTTTTCTGCATGCTTTCCTGAGACAGGCTCATCATAGTCCATGAGTTTTCAAGATGTTCCAAAATTCTAACTTGTTCTTTCCGAAACTTGTTTAGACCAAGGTTTAGGATTATTTTCCTGCTGGAATGTCAAGTTCCTGCAATCTGAAACAGTCAATCACAAATGTAAGGATGGTGACAGAAAATCATCAAAACTCTAAACTGCTATGAATGGAAAATGCTGCAACAATGTTTTACACTTCCAGAGACCAACAGGACACCAACCCAGAAAGATGGAGCTGCTACAAAATAGACACCAGCTAAAACTTGGGACAGGTTAAATGACATCTGGAGATGTTTCTTAGTCAGAAAAGGCAAAGATTGAGCTACTTGGCTTTCAAAGTGAACTGTCCAACTGTGTCATATAAGGTGGTTCTAATTCATTGCATAAGATGGATAAAATAATAAAGCACTGCCTTGAAATAATTGAACTTCACCTGACACTTTGTTAAAACTTAGGGTTATTTGTTAGGGAATATATAATCAAAAATAACTTGATATATCTTTATATTCCAGTATAATTTTGACTGTCTGCGTATTACGGGAAAGTTTTGAAATTTGTTTTCATGTCTTCAGTACATGCTAAGAAAAGAATTTTCAAAAGAAATTTGGTTTATGTGAGAAATATAAATCAATAGAAGCATCTTTGTCCACTGTGGAAACTAAGATGCATGTATTTCATTTAAATCTTTCTCCAAGGCTGCTACTTTATTCTAGGCTCAAACTGCAGAAGGTTTAGTCTGATTTTCCCCTTTCACAGTTCACAGAGGAAGCAAACAAAGACCTCAGTTGGCACAGATGTAAGACCAGATTATCTGGGAATGAGAAGAGTTTGCAGATCCCGACTTAAACTCACAATGCTGAGGGCTATCCTTGCTTTAATCAGACATATGTAGCATCTTAGGATTTAAAATCTAGGTTTTCTGCAGGCACTTCCATGGAATCCCTGCACCAATGTTGACGCAGTTATTTGACTATGTAAAAAAATCAGACATAACAGAGTAACATCAACTGGATCAAGTTGTGCACAGTTTGCTGATCAAGTCACTGTAAATCAAATTTTCTGTTTTTCATGATTCTTATTGAATGGCCAGATGCTAAAATATTCTCTTATTACCAAACCTGCTTTCAAAGACAAGACAAGAAAGAGAAAAGTGTTTAAAATGTCCATGTTCGCATACTGTTGAGGTTATGACCACTATCTATTGCTCCTTTGCTTTACATGCAGCTCCATAACATGAATGACTGAGGAAATTGGCTTATTTTCTTCAAAGAGGATCCTGTCTTCTCTGTTTGTGTGTTAATAGTGGTTTATATTTCCTTCTTTGCTGCAGGTAAATCCCATTTCCTCCAGCCTGTTTCTTACAGTTCACTCACAAATGCGGTCTCCTATTTCTATCCATTTGTTTTGTATTTCCTTTCTTGTGCATTTTGTATTTTCAAGGCATATTCCTTTGAATTTTCTGTCGGACACTTTGATGTCTTCCTTTTGCTTACCTGTATATTTCCCTTTTAAAGACTTACCATATTGTTTGTACAGCACTCCAAACTGTTGGCAAAACTAACTGGGAACAAGCAGCAGCTTTTGACCCAATTTGCGTTGATTTTCCTTCTCCAGGAGTTTTAAATTATTTCTGTTGAGTTCTCTCAGCTACAACAGTTCATTACGGTCTGATAGAACCCTCTTCAAACTGAGCGCTAATTTGCAGAATTGGACTTATGAAGCCATTTGTTTTAGAAATCCAAATTGCAGACTGATTGCATAATTGTGTCCTCTATTTGATCTGAAAGTAGAGGTTAGTTTCTCAGTCCTTCAATAACTTTTAACTTTATTTTTTTCCAAATCTGAAGTAAACAAATTGCTCATCATTCTTGTAAGAGTACATATAACATATTTTGCCTTTGCTTTGCTGTGTTCGGCTGTAGCAGGTTTTTCTAATACATGTCGAATTACTGCCACAAATTCTTTATTAACTCTAAATGGTAAAAATCTGGTTCCCTGAAAGATGACAGAAGACTTTCCACTACTTCCTGATTGTTCCCTTTGGCACAAAGATCTTCAGCAACTTTTAACGTCTTATGTGCCACAATTTTCATATCATGCAGTTTAATCTTCAGATTAAAGAAACACTAAAACTCTGAAGTTAATTCCTGTGCGTTTGATGCACCTTTGTTTTACAACCCATCACAATTTTAATTCTCCTTCAGTCTGAGCTCATTATGGAGACAGAAAACAGAAGTTCAAAAACAAGTTCTGATGTAGAATTTCGCGTTTCAAAGTGAATCGATTATTTACATCAAAAATACATAAATACAAGTCTGTTTGTAATCTCCCAGGGAAAGCTTTGTGAGAATTTTTTTTCCTAATCCTAGCAATGCTGCTTGCTCATTTTCAAAAGTACTCTACATTTTCATATTTTTCCACAGTAAAACCAAAAACCCCCAACATATTTTACTTACAAAGTTGGTGGAAAAAACAGGACTTTTTAAGTTTAGGTCCTTTACTCTGGTGGAAATGTTGTCACCACCACAAAAAATTGCCGTTTTTGGAAGAGTGATGAGAAGAAATTGCAAAAAGAGCCATAATGCCTCCGTTTAATGTTTGCAACAAATTGTAGGGAATGCAATAAGTAAACAAAGCTGCTCTCATTGCACATTATTACTTTTTAACTTTATTGATCAGCCAACAAAAACTAACACTGCACATCACACTGAACACATCATCTCCATGGTGACAGACAGCAGGGCCAGTGTCATACCATGGGAAAACGTTTCTCCCAATAGAGAGAGGGAAATTAGAGCTTTTAGGAAGACTGATGGAGCTAAATATATAAAATCTTGAACAAACAATTTAGAGGTTGCAAAATATGAGGATCTAAAAATTATCCATCCCTGAGAAATGATATGGAAAAGAAGTTAATTTACATATTAATGTCCACAATTTTTCACAATGTTGTTTCCCTGTTTCCTAATTAACTCTGAGACGTTTTCGATAACAAATAGTCGTCAAGATGTTTATAATGCGGAGTAAAGCACACAAATCAGGAAACGAAAGCTAAATGCAGCATGGTGTCAGAGTTATGATTCCCTGTCTGAGCTTTCAGGTATGAAACTGGGATTTTCTCTAAGCAGAAAGTCAGAAGTAAAATAAGTGACAACAAAAAAAAGTCCGAACTGCCAACTGCAATCAGTACAAACCTCCAAATGCCAACATGTAATCTTTCAGCCTCATCGAAAAGCCTTAATCCCCCACATTTTTCATCTAATCAATCTTGAATGAATATACTTCTATTTGATATTTCTTTGACACTTTGACATGGAAACTAATAATTTAGAAATCCCCAGGAGTCAGTTAGAGGAAGCATAGGAAACCTTTGTGCTTCATCAAAAGACTCTAAAGCAATATTTAACTGAGTTGACAAGGAAATGAGTGTATTGAGCATGAACAGTGGTGGCATCCACACTTTACAGAGAAATGGTGACAGGCTGATCCTTGTTAAAAAGAAACTCCCACAATTCCACTTACAGCTTATTTACATATTGAACTGAGGAAGGAAACTCCTTACCAGCTAAATGTAAACCGTTCAGCTGAAAAAACTCAAACTATCATTTGTGACAAAATAATATTTGAAAAGTTGAAAAATGCAACTACATATTCAGCACTTTTTAAGATTACTTTATTGTCCAAATTTTATCGCTATAGGGACCTGGACTTAATTCAAACTATTTAATCAAGAGTTAGCATTATTAATTATTTCGTTCTTGCATCTTTGTTCATTGTGAGCCGGCAGCTGCACTCAGTATAAGTTCATGTGAGGCACTAGATAACCACTGTAGCTACATGTATGTTCATGATGTAAATAAATTATCTCCTTCATAAAGTAAACATTTTGAAGAATCTATGAGGCATCATGGGTAAAATTAATCCAAACTACATTTTTAAACACACCACAGGTGACTCCTTTTAAGTCAAGAACACCAGCAAAGACTAAAATAAGTTTATCAGTAATTATGAGGAGGGTTTGTAGCTGTGAAGCCAAAAAATACTTTTCCATTCATTATTGAGAAAGGTGTAATTTGTTCAACATGTAATTATAGTTAAAATGTAGGTAAGCCATGATTTTTCTTATACATTGTCAAATTACTGTTTGAGAGGTTCTTGTGTCTTCAGAAATCATAAATTATTTATATGTTGGATGATAAATTGGCTTGATTGTATTGTAAAGACAATCACAACAAGATATAGTGAAAAGGAAACATGAATTTGCTTTAAGTTTATTATTAAGGAGGAAGTTTTCTTTTATTTCATCTATTTCTGTTCACACGCCTAACACCCGGTCCAGAAAACAAAGCCTGCCAGTTTTACCCATCCCCCTCTTCACGTCTTCAGTATTATTTATCCCCTCCAGCTCCCTTCATTTTCATCAAAGGGGTGGTCTGGTTATCTAATTTGTTTTCTAAAAAAAGCAAAACCTTTAAAAAACTGTTTATCACAACACAGCATATGACTTAGCCTGTCTCCCAGGAGACTGCTGGAAATAGATAAAATGTTTAAAGTGAGAAAAAGATCTCAACGGACCGTAGAGTCTGAACTCTATCTTCCCCGACAACCTTCATCCAGCAGGTCAGTCTGTGCACAGAAAGACATCCGCTAGCTCAGTGAGACACCTTATGCTAACTCTGACCCGCCGGTGCTGAAGCGCACATGCTTGCACAGTTTGAAGTTGTACCATGTTGAGCCACAGACGCTACCAGATACACAGCAGACCCCAAAATAATGGCAGAGCAGCTTGTATCTCGGCCCTGCAAGAGGAGGAAGATTAGCAGGAAGATAAAGTAGGCATTACCAATAAGGTCAGGGACACTGATTAGAACATACCAGGACACTTTTGGCTACATCGCTGAGAAATGGATTAGTGGCTAGCCCAACTCCAAACCCAACATATTCTTTCCACACTTGCTGTTCTTTTTTTTCTTTTTGCATAATTGACTGACTGGTACTCTGAAATGTTCAAAGCTTGGAAAAGTGTTTCATAACCTAACCTTGCTTTAAAATTCTCCACAATGTTTTGTCTGGTCTGTTCCTTGGTCTTCCTTTTGCTGATGTTCTCTCAGACCTTCACAGAAGGAACGATTTTCATCACTTCTTAAGAAAAAAAGGCTGCAGGGCAATCGGTCATGTAAAAAAAAAAAATCATCTTACGTCTTCACCCCAAAGTTAAGCTCTGTTTTTTTTAAGTAGATTGAAGTTCTGTAACAAAATACAGAAACGCTCAATGTCTATGAATACATATTAAAGATATTATAAAAGAGCATGTGATTTCCTAAAAAGTCTTATATCTTCTATAATAATCTCCAGTTTCTGTTTGAACCAAAAGATCCAAGTAAACTAAAACACAGAGATGTTCTAATACAAAACAAGCAGCTTAGAGTCTTGTACTTTAAATGAACAGGTTACATAAAATTTGATGATAATTTTCTTTCACATAGAGTAATACTTGTTTTTCACAGCTGTTTGAAGTGCTTTAAAATGTGCCATGTTAGACCTGCTGTTATTTAATCAAGTGTTAAGAGGCACACTTTCCAGAAGTGCTGGGGAAATCTAGTGCATGAATGCTTATAACTTGTGTTTGTTAGTTATGAAATCATTCAGATTAGAGTTAAAAAGAGGTAGGTGGTGTAACTCAAGCATTACAGTTCATCACAGGCAAATCTAGGATTTGTTTGTTGGAGAGGTTTGAAGTCGACTGTGGCTCTTACCCATAACAATGGAGCTGCCATGTTTAATTTGATTTTAAAATCTCTTACAACAGGCCAACACGCTGAAATCATTGTGATTATCTATTATTTACTCTTCCACATATTAACAGGCAAACAGCTGGATCGATAATTTAACTAGAAAAAACTATTATGTTTCTTAAACTTAAAGTATACAGTACTAAATTTAAAACATGCTTACCCATCGGTTCCTCGTTTAGTCTTATAATGCCAATTAATGCGTAATCCTGAGAAACAAACTAACATTACATTTTTGATGTAAAAAAAACTTTACATTGTGTTTAAAGCGTTATATTTTTAGTGTTTGTAATATGTCTAAATGTTACTCATATGACCTAATCTGAAACAGTGCCTCAGTTTAACTCAATCTTACTCTGTGCACAACATGAGCGCCACGAATAAACAGTGGTTTCAAAATAAAAGGCACTTTAAGTATTGAAGCATCATATTAGAAATTAACATAGAATTGAACCAATAAAATATACATTTTCTTCAGTTTCTTTTATTAGTTGGTCAACAGTGTGTAAAGATGTCTTAAGAGTTTTCTCTTTAAGACTCCATGACGTTTAGTCTTGACTATTAGCATTCATGCTCAAAATTAAGGCCAATAAGATTTTAATATCTACCTATTCTACAAAATTATAGTAAGGGTTCTTTTTTATGTTGCTGCACAATACACTGAAGTGCAATTGTCATCGTAATTTTACAATGTGCAATATCACAATCACAGCAAACTAACTGCATACAACATTTGGTAGATAAGATTTTAGACGTCATGCGTTGACATTTGGCTTTTTGATAATTTATGAGTGTAGGTGGAGGAACTCCATCTGTCTATAATGTCTACACCTCATGTTTGTCTTTAGTGGCTGAGGAGTCCATAGAGAGTGATATGAACACAATAGTAAACAAAGGAAAGCTAAAAGAAAATGTGTTTTTTTATTTTTCTGATGTCTTGTTGAGATTAAATCTAGATGTGCTTGTATAGCCCTAAAATGACCCACAATTATAACTACATTTTATCAAAAGGTCATGTCTTCCATTTAGTAGTATAGCTATTTTTTCTGTCAGGAAACACAATATTCTGTTGGCAAGTTGAGCTAAACAAACGATTCTTAAACAACTTCAGCCTTAAGAAAGGACCTTTAACTTTTTAAGCCTCTTTGCTCCTTGAGATACAAACTGGAAGAGGGTCAGGCGCTCAGGGTGGTTTGGAGAAAGAAAAGCAGAAACACAGTAACAAGCTATGCTCACTGACACAAATTGAAATAAATGAAACTTTCAGAAAAACTGCCCCGAAGAAGAAAACTTTCATCCTCTTCTCCAGTTTCTAATCTGCAATCTTATCCATGTCATTCTGATTTCTGCTGCGCTCGTCATCTTTGCCTTAAAGATACCGTTTTTGTGGGTTGCCTGCCACTGTGTGGGTGTCTGTGCGTTTCTGTATGTATATGCATTCAAGTGAATCAACGTAACAGACAACAGCACTTGACTTTGACTCTGGCGCTAACTCACACACACACACACACACCGCCTGGCTGTCTGACTCTGAACTGTTTCCATGTCTTGTCCTTGAGCAACCCGGAGGGCTTCGACACAACAGCTCCTCCTTGAATCTCTGTTTCCTTACTTCTTATCTTGCCCTCTCTTATTTTTAGGGTATTCAGGCTAAATTTCTCAGCATCAAAGGAGCTCTTGTGTCCTTTTCTCACTTTAACTCTTTATTGATGCATTTAAAAGAATCATATTGATCACAGAAAGTTGTGAAAAGTGAAAGAAAATGCTGCCACTCATTTCCACTCTCAAGACATAAAGAACAGTGTAAATACTGAACTTTCCATCAAATACTTTATGGAAAATGTTTTTTTTCTCCTACTAATTTAAAACATTACTTTCTTTCAGAAATAAATGGCTTTCACCTACCTAATTTTGATTTTCAGAAATAAACATTTATGAATAAACCTAGACCTTTATAAAATGTTAATGGGTAAACAAGTCTAGAACTGTGTGACTTTACTCTGCATTTTGCATTAATTAGAACAATGTCTAGCTTTGTTCATAGCTATTTTGCCCTTTGTTAAAATGTCTCCTTGTTAAAAGGAACAAGCTGAGTTGTTACACTGTGCACATGCTTTCTCTGGATTAGGGACTGCTGCAAAGCTAATTACTTAATACAACTGACTGGATATTCTTTTCTACATAATCTTTTAGCAACTAGAAACAGACAGTTTGACAGTCTGCCCAAATTCTTTATAAAGAAACATGAATATATTATGAAAATATATTTATTCGCATTAAAAGAATGTTAAAAGAACAGTTCAGTTGTAAAATGGCTGCATCTGTATACTCAACAGATTTAATGTTGGACATGTGCAATAGAGTATTAGGGCCATTGTAGATTTAAAAAAAACAAAACAAAAAAACATGGAGTACATTTATACCCAAAATTTTTTTTATTAATTTTCCTCATTTTCATGACAAAATTAGTAAGACTTAAAAAAAAAACTTCTGTAAAGTCAAAATGTCATAAATTTGCCACAAAAAATCCACAATTAAAGGCAAAAATTGTGTGAAATGAATCCCAAAATGTGAATTTTTCGTGAAAATTTATTCCCCAGTGGTCTTTTTTTTTTCATCTGCTATGACCTTCATAATCTGTTATCGTGAAAACATTAATATACAGATTTATTACATAACAAGACAAACATGTAAAATTTTACCATTTAAAAATTTTATTCTGAAAAAGTTGTATAATTAACTTTTAGGTGATGAAGATTTAACTTAATCAAATTATCTTTCTCTGAAAAGGTAAATTCAGTTTGAGCGATATTTTGATTTCTAGATACATAATTAAACTGACTGTTCTAATTCTTACATCTTGAGATAAAAAAAAATAAAGGTGACCCATCATGCTTCCTTGAACATATTAGAATAGGCCTATTAATATTTTTTGCATAAAATCAGTCTTGGATAATGAGATTTTGGTCCACTCAGTTCTGCCCGTTTTCAGCTCCTTTCAGAACCAACTGTTTGAGGGCCTCTAGTCACTTTAAATCCAAATAAGCTACTGCTGGCCACGCCCACCAACTCCACCATAATACATCTTTGAAAAGCATAATTGGAGCCTCTGCACAACCAACAAAAATACAGAAAGTGGTTTCTAAATGGTAGGTCAACAAGAAAATATTCGTCTTTTCCAGCAGCCATTGTACAGTGACTAAAGTGGTAAAACCAGCTGCCCAAATATGCTGGAGCTGAGCCTGGGTTGCTAGGTGACAGGCAGTGCCTACTGATTTGTGATTTTTGAAATGGGTAATTTTTCAGACACCAAAAACATTAACTAATCAGAACCAGTGGAAACGCAAATTGACATACATAAATATGCAAAATTCGAATTTTACATCATACGTCCTCTTTAAACTCTTTGTTCTTAGGTTGGGGATTCTTGCGCCACTTCTCAGAAAACTGACTTAGGTCACTTGACCTGCGGTTCTGAATGTTCTAGTTCTTAACTGAGTGGACAAATAATCTCTGAATGACTTTTCCTTGACCCAGTTTCAAGGTTTCCCCTCAAGAAAGGCACTGGTTGTTTGTCTTTTCACAGCAGTCCAAAAAATAAAATGAATAATACTATCTTTATAAATAAAGGACATTACAGTGAATAGAAACACAAACAGATGGAACTTGCTAATTGACTTGTTTGGGTATGGCTGTTGATTGGTGCGTCTCAGCTGGACTGATCACAGCGTCCATCTTGCTAAGCCTGTCCGCCATCGTTTCTACCTCTCTCCATCACTCTGCTGCATGCTCCAGGCACAGTGTTTTACCACATCTACATTAGAAAGCCATTTAGAATATTAGATTTTATTTCTAATTTTTTTCCAAAACTCTGCTTTTGCTTTCCAGAAGAATTAATAACATCGCTTATAGGAATATCACAATCCAGAACACAAAATTCCTTCCAAGTTTAAGACCTGAAAGAAAAAAATATTTACCTTTGAAATGTATTCCCATCCATTTAAATTTAACACAATTATCTGAAACGATGTATAATGAAATCATAGCATTTTGGAAATTTTCCAAGAACACTCTGGGGAATTAAAAGATTCTTTTTTAACTGCGTAGGTCAGAACAGTGAGGTGTTTACACCTGTACCGAACAGGTGTGGTCAGATTCAGAGTGCTTTTCTTAATGCCACAGTGAGAATACAAACAATATTTTTCTTAAGATAATATATTTCAAACTTTAGAACTGTTAATCTATTAAGGAAGTACAACTTAATTTTAAGTAAATGCTGTCTTTGAAAACTGAACTAGCTAATGCCATCTAACAGCCAGTATAGGTGTAAGACAAAAAGAGGTAATAATTGAATATTCTTGCTCTTATGGTGCCCAAAGCGGGATAGATATTGTGAATATAGCAAAATAATAGATTTACCTAAGGTGAACTCGAGCTAGTGCAAGATCCAAATAATTAAAAAATATCTATTTCTTCCTGAAACTGATTTTCCAAGTAAGGACAGGGATGAAAGGGTTGGTGTGGTGATTAGCAATGCTGCCTCACAGCAGAAAGTCATTAATTGGAATCTCAGCTATGCAAACGTTGCTTTGTGAAGTTTGTTCTTGTGAATGTTAGGGCTCATAACTAGTTTATGACTAGACTGTTGGGTTAGCTGGTGCTATAAAAATGATATGTGAATTTGCTTGTCTTTAACCTCACATGTATCTGCATGTCTGCCACACAGAAATCAAATTATGAGGCAGTTTAGTGATCCACTCCCCTTGACTTGTGTTACACTGTACCTAAAACACAAACACACAATCTTACTAAGTCATTTTGGTCTAGATTTTAGTGTTAATATCAGAGTAAACTTGAAATAAGAAATTAAAATGGACTTTTCAGCAAGAGAGGCTTGTTTTAAGTAAATAATTCCCTAATATTGATGAAAAAGTACTTGTTCCACTGGCAGATAAGATAACTTATAACAAGGGAAAAATATGTTGCTATAAGTGAAATAATCTGCCAATGGAACTATTAATTTACTTAAAACAAGCCTCCATATTTTGCTGAAAAATCACTTGTAAGTTAGTTTTGCCTTATTTCAGCTATACTAAGATATTAGCACTAGAAACTAGACCAAACATTCTTGGTAAGTGTTTGTTTTTGCAGTGTAGTTATTGAAATTTTATATTTTATGAAAATTGTATGAGCAGTGTTGCACAAATAAATTTTTCTTGCCAGCATTTTCCGAGCGCTAGTGGAAATCCTCTTTACTGTAAAGCCACACAGAACTAAGCTTCATTTCCATTTCTTTCTGTCTCCAATTTAATGCATTCTCCGTTTTGCTGGGGGTGTCTGTTTTACCAGTGTTTGTGTTCATTTCACACTAAAAATATAAAAAATATTGCTTAAAATCACAGAAAGGCTGATCCGTAGTCCCACGATACATACACAGCTGTAGTTTGTGACATTTGTGCGAGACAAATGGCAACACGGGGAGTACATGTGTCAAACATGAACATCGTTTTTTGTTTTTTTCCTGCGGTCAGTCTCTTTCTGTTCCTGAGCAAAAACACTGAATGTCTTGCTGCTCCAGCAGAGTGGCTTAGCAGCCGACAGAACAAAAGTCTGCGGCTGCAAAAGGCCAGTGTCAATGAAACCGAGTGAGTGTGAAGCTGCTACAAAAGAGCACAGATGCTTGGTCACCCTACTGTGAGCTGATAAGGTGCTACCTGAAAGTAGAACAAAAAGACTGTGGAGGTGCAGTGCTAAAAACTGAAAACTACACAATTAAAGTACAATCACAGTGCTTCCAGAAAATCCAGGGTGTTATTCATCTTATTCTTTCCAAGAGAAGTTAAAATACTTCATCTGTGGGTAAAAACTGTTGAGTTATGTCTGAAATACATATTTAATCCCAATTTAATTTAACTTGAGTTATGTTACTAATTCAAACAATTTCAACAACTGAATCAAAAATGATGCAACACTTAGTTTCTATGAACCCTAATGGTAATCGATGTGTTATGTTCCCCAGTTCCATTTGGTGCCATGGTTTTCTGTCTATCACCAGGAAAAATAAGCTTCACCAATACAATGCAACACATCAACTTTGATTGCTCTACACAACAAGATTTTTTTCACCATCACACAAATCATGCTGGAGGATTGAGAGAGGTCCAACTGTTTTCTGTCATTTACCTGTAAGTGTTCCTAAAAGTCTATCATCATGACCAACCCATCTCCGTTTATCAGACTGAGCTCCCACTGGATGAATCCACCATTTTGTTGGATGAGTGTGTGATTACTGCTGCTGTCGGTTGAACTGCAGCTGAGAAGGACACACATTTTTAACCCAGCATTTCTAAGAAACTTGCTTTTCCTTTCACTGGCTTCATGGTTTACACTTAGACGTACACAGTTTTGGGGAAAAGTGTCAATCCTACGCTTTAGTAGTTATAATTGCTAATGTAACTTACAATCTGAAGTCTTGTTCACATCTCCAGTTGATTAAAAGTCTCCCATCTTTGCTGCAGTCTGCTTAAACTCCTGATGGTGACGCTTCACTAAAGCATGGCTGAATCTAATGGTGGAGGTGCAGAAACATCACATTTTAACTGCAAATATCCAAAACAAAGGAAATTTAAAAAAACAGCACACAAAGGATATTTATAGTGTCATAGTCAACCATCTTATCTAGTTTCATCACTAAAAATCTGAGGTTGAGGTGAAGTTTGAAAAAAATTGGGAATTACTTTTGGGGTTTATACAGCAGCACAGCTTCGACGTGTCTGAACCTCTGAATCTGAGTAACTTGCAGAAGAAACTTTATTTTATCAAGTTGTGTAGTTTCAAATGAATGAAAGCCTGCTTAAAACTACAGTCAATCATTATAGCAGAATAGTAAAAAAGAAAAAAAGAAAAAAAGAGGCTACAAGTAGCTAACAGCTTCCTAAAAGGAAATAAAAATTTGTTCAGATGTTTATAGTTGCATTCTAAATGTGTTCATTTATTAGAAATTACATGAAAAACACAACACAAATATTCACTAGCTTCTAACCATAACAAAATAAGAAGGATCAATGAAAGGTATGAATGGTTATGGATGTTTTATTTTTCATTTAGTTAAAATCAACTTTGTTTAGCATGCTAAAATGCATTAGTATATTTTTTGTTCAGAGATCATGAAAAGTGTTTGGTTGGAATACTAAAAGTTACCAAATCATGACAACTAGGATCTTAACCAATAATTTTCGTTTTTAAAATAACTGAAATTTCTGTAATTGATCTGCATTTTAGAAAACTTTTTAAAGGCATATGTTATCAAAAAGGCTCAAACCTGAATTTAAATCAAAAGGAAACAGACATGCATAGTAACAGAAGATACTGCCAAGTTTTTGGGGGGGTTTTCTTACTGCTCAGCATTAATATCCAATAACAAAGGTGATTAAAATTCTAGATGAGGCTCCGTTTCCCCCACAACCTTTTCAAGGTGAAGCAAAATAACTGATGTGCAATGTCTCCTCTGTCATGTCTCTCCCCTTTTCTTCTGCTTCGACTGCGGCACACTGCTTAGTTCCAGCACGGCTATCTGTGAGACCATATGGCCACGGCAGGAACCCTGAAGAGGCTGGCAGAGGGCCCACTTACAACCAGCAAATAAATAATGGGCCATTATGTTCAATCATATGCTGAGCTATACAGGTCTACAGCTCAGAGCTGCAGTATGCAGCCTGCAGCATGGAGAAAACTGGAAACGGCGCAATACATCTGGGAAGCCACAAAAGGATCCTGCATGTGGTATTTTCTATACAGCTGAGGTCTTTTGTAGTCAGAGTATTGCTAAAAATGGATCTTCTCCGTCAGCGGCATTATTACAGTTGTTGATTTTGTGTCAGTCCACAATCGGTCTGTTAGTATCGTGTCTTAAACGTAACGAGAATAAATCCAACATTTTATTCTATTGGAATTTATTTCTGTGTTTTCTATAAAAAACAGAAAATTCACTGAAACATTACCCAATTTAGAAGGAAAGATTCTTTTTTTTTCTTTTAATGATTGCTTTCAGTGATCAATTGCAGCATTTTTCTCATATGATTAGGTGGGTTTGCACAATGCTCAGGATCATTATCCCTTACAACAGCATGCACGTGGTGACAGTGAAAAGAAAAATCCCCTCCAAGCCTCCAGCAGGACCTGGTATAGTGTGACCCAACATCTGACTGTTGTGATCCAAAGAAAAGACTGCAACTCTGATTTATAAACCTCCAACATCCATCAAGTCACAGAAGTACTTGAGAATACCATATTCAGGAAGGCACAAAACAATGTTTCCTACAAATAAAACATACAAGAGGAAATCCTAACTTGTTTATTGAAGCTACACAGGTAAATCTTGCTTGGAATCATAATATATCCTCTTGATCCCCCAAAATCCAACTGCATGTTCTGAAAGCACACTTGGGCCTCGCTGACTAAACTGAAATAACACGACTAAAGTGATCTACAAAGAAGGAGTTGAAGAAACAAAGGGGTTGAGAAGAAACCGAGAACTATTTGAGACAAGTTTATTTTAAGCCACCATGACTAGGTCACAAACTTCTCATGTGATCTGATCTTACTTTTCCTGAGCATTTAGACTCCACCGCACTTGGTGAATCAGAGACGTAACAATCAGACATAGGTCAACTTCAAGCCACTATTCTGTGTCAGTCCTCACCAGAGATGGAAGATTCAGCAGAATGGAGATGAAGAATTTAGATAAATGACTTGATTCATTTGAATCCCATAAACAAATCGAGGCTCGACTTGAATTCAAACCTACCAAAATATTATTTTCCAGTCAAATGTAAACAAATTAGTTCTAGATTGAAATGCAAACGATAAAAAACAAATATACATTTGCCTTCACTTAGGCTTTTAAAAACATTTTTTTGTTATTCCATGCAATATTCATGCCTGCTTACGAAATAAAAATAAATAGTTACATATTTTTTAATTTCAAGCTTGCTTCCAGGTTTTTCCTTTCTAAAATTAAGGTAATCGTGTGTGTTCTTATAAAATTTCTTCTGCAGGACTGTCAGGAAATCATTTTGTCTGAAACAAAGGGTAATTGATGCCAACACTTACCTTGCATGATGAAAAAGAAAATCAATACGGGAGACAGCAGAGCTCAAGGAGCCTGCCATCGCCATCTCCCTAACACAGTCGAATATTGATGTGACTCTCTGAGCTGCAAATTAGTTGAAGTGACAGTATAATGGACCCCCAGTGAAAGGAAAGGAGAGAATTTAGGTGAAAACAAAAGATTCTTTCATTCCTTTATGCCCACCAGCTCTCTCTCTTCTGCAACACTATCAATTATACTTTCATATCAGAGAAATATAATTTATTAAGCTGGTTCGTGATGCAAATAAACTGAATTATTTTATAAAGCTCAATTCACCCGTGTCAGTCCTGCTGCCGAGACCAGTTTGTGCTTTTGCAAATGGCACCTACACAAGATAAATTGTTATTGTTATTGTCTATATTGATTGTGATTTTGAGGTTTATTAAATGAGATGTCATTTTTTTTTCTTCATACTACAAGTAAAAATATTTACTTATAATATGAAGTCCAATTGTTTAGGGTTGTGGCAAGGAGGCCTTCTGACCTAAATAATCAAAATGCCACTGAAAACATGAAAACTATTGTTGTAATACCAATAAATGTGATTTTTAATGATATATAAAGAATGTTACCCATAAAAATGTAACAGAATTTAAACAAAGAACTTTCTTTTTGTTCAAAAGGAATTCCATTTTTGCATAGTTTTATTCTCTTCTGAAATATGCAGGTTTTCCTGAGGGAGTCTTCCCAAAGGATCAATAAAGTACAAGTCTAAGTCATTTCTTACCAGAAAATTACTTCTTGGTTAAATAAAGTTTACATTTTTTTTATTTGAACTTAAATCATTCAGAGTTGAGGAAGAATTAACTTATGGCAATTGGTAATCTGACATCAAATATCAAAGAAAAGCAAAAGGTGTCAATGTACTAAAAGTATCAGTGATGAGAACAAATTACCTACGCAACAGCTCTAAAATGTCAAATTATGCAAATTTTCAGTCAAGTGATTGAATAAGAGACCAGCCAGGCGTGCATGTAAAACCAGAGTGCTGTCAATGGGTGTTAGTGATCAAATAAATGTAGCAAAAGCTAAAATAAATAAATAAATAAGCTGCTCAGTTTAATTTGCCTCAGAAATTGGAACTCAGATCTGGTGACCACATCCCTCAAAATGCACAATATTTGACATATTTTCACATGTTTTGATTAATCAGTGCAATCTGTTACAAAGAACATAAGATGGTCGTTGTTGTTGTTGCTGTTAATTTTATTGCCGAGTGCTTTTACACGGACGTGCCGTCCGGTTAAACTGTAAATAAAGTAAAAAAATAAATAAAAAAAACAATACTTAGTATTGCAGAATTCAATCAACAAACTTAAACAGATTTATTAGCTAGGCTTGACTAACCAGTTATAACGCAGTTTAATCTTAGAACACTTTGTCATATAATAAACATCGGCATTCAACTATCACAGTGCAGCAAACACAGCTAGCATTGGGCTAATTAGCGCTAGCAAATTCAGCAAGCTCACGCTTAGCACAGATAACAAAAAACTCATCTCCCCACAGCTTACAGCATTAATAACTCACCACGTTGGGCAACACTCATGAACGCCAGTAGAATATGATTTTATTGTAGCTTCAGCTAACGGTCTCGGTGCATTACTGGCCTGCCGTAAGTTTCATCTCTTGTTTCACCTCCCCTCCACTACCAATGCAAAACAACTACAGAGCCCCCTAGCGGAATGGGAGGAGTGAATCCAACAGCAATCAATTTTACAGATTATGATAATATGGGTAGCAGAACTACTAGTTCTCTGTCAAACAGTAAGACAAACATGTTTAAACAAGAAGTTTATAAAACCTGGGGGGGGAACAAAAAACTTTCCGTTTTTACATTTCCATAGCCATTCATTTAGACTTACTTAACCATTGCATTCCCTACCTGGGCATTGCTATATCTACTTCTCTGCAAGCTGGGTTCTGTATACAGAGAAAAAGGAGTCACACTTGCAGCAATTATAATAACCACTAAAAAAGCTGCGCACCTAAAATTACTATAACGCAGTGTTGCCCAACCCTGGTCCTCAAGGCACACTGTCCTACATGTTTCACAGGTTTCCCTGCTTTAATGTGCCTGATTCAACTGATTGCAGTTCAACAAACACCTGTTAATCAGTCAATTGAAATCAGCTGGACTGAAGCAAGTAAATACCTAAAACATGCAGGACAGCGTGCCTTGAGGACCAGGGTTGGGAAACACTGCTATAAAAGTGTGCCGTTAAAAAACACAAGCTTGCAACCAATCTATGCAGCCAAGGAGTCCAGTAGGAGCTTCTTTTGTGGCACCAATGAGGCTCTCTTCTAAAAGTCAATAAAGATGTGACATTTTTCTTTATGTCATTCATTATACCTCTCAAACACAAAACAATGGAGTGTTGGTGTTCTTTACTTTAGTTCTCAAAAGTTGGCAATTCTACAACCAAGGTGGAAAAACCAACAGGATTTGCTAACTGCCATGGCGCCAACTGCTAGTAGCAACACAATCGGACAATTTCTCTATTTTTTGGGTTCCAACTCTGAAGGAACAACCAAAAACATTACAAAGTGTGTAACGAATTTGATAAAACACAAATCATCAAAAGTGCCAACATATAAGCAGCCATTTCATTCCCAGACATTATTTCTGCTAATTTTAAGAAAATTATGCATGCTTGTCTCTCACAGTTCTTTATCTTAAGCTCCAGGATTCCAAAAACGCACCTGAACATTCATTAGAAAATAGATTAAATTAAATACTATGATCCAAAGACACAAAAACAACATTAATCTTATTTACAAATGTATCTAAATGGTTTTCACAGTGCATATCAAATGTTTGCTTTAAATAGAATAAATGCTACTGTACTGGATTGTACCCAGTTTGGAATCAGTGACATCAGAAAAACAGGAAATGCTTTCTGGTAATGTACATTTGCCAGAAAAGTACATTTAACAAATGGGAAATTCAAGTAAACTAATAATGATACTTTAACAAAAACATGTTTGGTTGTAAACTGTAACAGGTAACACTTTATTTGACGGGTTTAGCTTTAATAACATAAAGCTACATATTTTTTAAAGTTTAATCATTAATACTTTTATAGCAAATTTATGTCAAATCATGATTTCTTGGTTAATGTCAAGTTGTCATAACAAAGACATTTTGAATGATGTCAGCTTTGTATTAAAAATGTCATGATTTACCAAATGACACTTTATAATAACAGTCATAAATATTCATGAAGACTTGCTCATGTTCATGACAGGTGTTATGTCATGTTTATGACAGTCTTATTCACAACCCGTCAAATAAAGTGTTACCACTGCAACATAATGCTCCCACAAACAACCCAGAGATGAAGCAAAGTTACAATAACATGCAATAAATATGTGACTAGATAGAAAAGTGGTGAATAAGTACAGTCTCAACCACTTTGTCACAATAGTTCATAGCGTTAACTTTTACTCATTTTTGAAAGCGCAGCAGCCATTTTGGATCCCAAACTCAAATGTACATCAGAGATCAATTGTGATCCATTTCTGATTAGAAATCTGGAAAATCTGATTCCTAAATACAAATAAAATGCAGTTTTTTCAGAATATTTTAATGCAGAAGAGTCCTCACAGGACATTTTGTTCTTTACTGATATGCTTTGACGGCACTTTTCTTTATTTTTGCCAGCTGACTACCAGCTGTAAACTGCCTTATTTGCTTCAGAACAAAATTTTTTGACTTAAAAAAAAAAGTATTTCTAAAGACATTCAGTTTGACATTATTTTTTCTTCTTCCAGAATCCAGAACATGATGTCTAGGCTGCATTTACAGGCATCACTCTAATATCAGCCAAAAACCTTAGTTTAGACATGGTGCCTACCAAAAAAATAAAAAATATATTTTCCCTCCATGTCTGACTGTGATAAAGTGGACCAAGATGTTCTTCTTCTATGTTAGAAAGAGGGAACCGATAGTGTGAAAATTAACAGAAAATGTGTGAAGTTTCATAGTTAAGGACCGATTTTCACACTAATGTAACTAATTAATAACATTTCTGTAAACATTAGGCATGTTTTGTTAGAAATGACTTCCTGGACCAGTGAAAGCTGTGAAAGTGACGTCTGAAAGCCTCTGGGTACGGAGTGCAAAGTCTAATATTGTACTGACAGATCGAAAATTGCCTCTTAATGTCCAATAGGCCATGAAAAAATACAGCAACAGATTCTGGGCCTCTCAGCCAAAAGTAAATATTCCCACTGCTTCCAAGTACCTCACAGAAGAAAAATATGAATATATTCTGACACAATCTGGACCCTGTATGGAGATAAATATTAAACCGAAGGCAGTCCCTGAGGAAAACTTGACTGGAAAAACAAACATGAGTAAAAGCCTCAGGACGGGTCCAACGGCTCTTCTTCCAAGCCTGTACTTTTCCTTACAACTGTCTTTCTGTCACACTGATAACCTGTCACGAGATGAATATAGAAACAGCATCTTTAATACATGAGCTAACAGAGCATGCTGCAGACTACAGTATGTATGCATTTTTGGAAGCCAGCCTGTTAAAATGTCACTTGGCGTCTGCATAGCTTTTCGCAATGAGAGCATAATTGATTTCCAAAGTCGAGAACATAATTATTTATGTTGCAAATGCCAACACTAACTATCACAGCTATTCCTGCTAACAGCAACATCTAAGGCCAGATCTCTGATGTTTAACCTTTAGCACATCACAGGGTGACACATGGAGTGGAGCATGTTTGTGTTTGGGCTCCAGGGAAAAGCCCTGAATCGGGTTATTAGGAGGGAAAGAAATGATGCATGCAGTGCAGTCAGACATCCACAGTGCAATTCACTTTTAACCTCCCTGCTATGGATGAGTAAAGCCAGTTCATGAATTCTCAAACAGGCCACAACTAGAATCTCCTGCATGAAAAAAAAGAGCTAAATTAAGTCTCCAATCCTTTGACACTCAACACTGGCACAAATCAGCACTTTAGGTGGCAGAGTCTGCTGCTGACTGGACATTTAGGTCAGAAACAGAGTGACTTTGCCACCTCTCCCAGAGCTTGTTTGTGGGATACGTAGCACTTATACTAAATAATATCCGCTGGGTCAGGCGTTGCATTGACTTTCAGAATAAAAGGGTCAAACTCAGGATTACTGAAGCGCCATTTAGGCTCGCTGAGTAGGTGAAAAACCTGGAAGAACACAAAGGTCAGTGAACGAGGCAGCATTCTCAAGCTACGATGGTGAGCGGACGTAAATCCTGCTTACAGCTTTGTTTTGTTTACAGTATTCCAAGTATGCTGATCTCAAAAATATACAGTATTCAACTCCACAGCATAAAAAAAAAAAAAAAAAACTGCTTGGAGATCTTATTGTAAATCACAGATACGATTCAGTCAAAATCCTTTCAAACGCCAAAGTGAACCGGCTCTTTGCAATGAACTACAAAGAAAATCCCAAACATTGAGAAACGGGAGAACTCCAGGTTAGTGATGTCTAAATAAAGACCAGTGGTGCGAGTAACACTGGATATCTGTTAGCTCTGCAATATTACATAGATGCTACTTTGGCAGATACCATTTGCCCATCTTTGGCGCAGACAGGGTGACTACAGTTCTTCTCAGTAATTCTTTGAAAAGCCATTTTTGTGACATCTTGTACACCTTTTGTGGCTTTAGAAGTGAGGGCAGTCTCTTATGAACTGAATGAAGTGATAACAGACCAAAATGCTTCGTTCACTTCCTCCAACCTCATCGCTAAAACTACAATTCTAAAACAGCAAAGAAAATCAACGTCTTTGTTCACAACGTCTTCTGTTCGCTGGGTAGAAATTCTACAGGATGAATCCAAGTCAATGGGAGAAAGTCCAGGCTGAGATGTGAAGTGATATTAGAATCAAGCAGAAAAGAGTAGGAAGGTAATGGCCAGCCTAATCTGACTAACCGTTTTCCTTCTAAGAAGCTTATCCCTTTAACAACCACACCAAGAAAAAAACCTGTGAAAATTTTTTTCTTTGCATTTCTTTTACCCTAGGGTGACTCATATACACAATCAAAAAATTTTTTTCCAACAGACCCTGTGGTTTTTCAAATATTGATCTCTACCAAACAGTTGAGATGTCACTTGATGGTTTAAGTATATGACGTAATAAAAATACCAAGTACAGTAGATAAATTAAAATAAAATGCTAATTTATAAAGAAATAACCAACAAAAAATGTCTGGGGCATTGGATACAGTTTATTTCTGTCAAAATGCCACAAAACACTGGTTTTAATTTCAACCAAGGAAAATATTGCGTCGAACAAGGGAATATTGCATTTTTAATCTTCCCATCTTGACTGTATCTGTATTAAAGTGCAACAGCACAAAATTCTCACATTCAATCCACTTCTGATTATAGGTAACAGTGCAAAACATTCATTTTTACATTCAAAAAGGAAAAGAAAATACTGCAGAACAATAGAAACATTTGTTGCTTTTATATCTCAGCACAGCTTTTCTGTTTTGGTGCAACAGCATGTATTTTGGGACACAAGTGTCACGTATCTGGAGGATTGACTGAACTAGTGTTACTTGTTTTCATTTAAACTTTGAAAAAACATGGCAAACACAGAAAAAACATTACCAAACATATTAAAACATCACATTTCCAACCTTATCTATGTGTTTGCAAAACAGCATTCTTTTTGTGCATTAGATGCACTTTACCTCTGGTGATATAACTTAAAGCATTCCTGGTTTGCATTCAAACACAGGAAGACATTACATTTCTCACATTTCCACCTGGACACTCCTTTTGGACACAGACTGCATCTCCCTCATAAATGAATGTATCGCCGTAACAGCTGGAATCTCCTCCTTGACATGATGTCAGTGATCAGGTCGAAGCGTGATTCACGGTGCCAGTAGTCCTCCAGTGATGGGAAATTGAAAACACCCATAAAAAGAAGGATCACTAGGAAATGCTCTATCTTTTCAGGACTAGTCTTGATTGGATCCCCCAACTCTTGAGCAGAGTACAAATTGGTGTGATGTGCGATATATTCAATCATCTCATCAGTGAAGAGCATTTTGAAATACTGGAAGGGTGAGGGCACAGCTTCAAGGGGTTCAAATCTTGAATTAAGAACCTGGAACTCATCAATGTCTTCCTGCTTCCAGATTCTTCTTGTGCTTTTGTTGGGGCCTGGGGTGTAACTTGGGTCGGTGTTGTCATTTGGCTGCTCCGAGGGAACAGTTTTTAGTGTGTGTTTCCCTTTCCTGCTCCTTTTACGAGGTGGCTGTGTAGAAGATCTGCTTTTTGAGGGAGCCTCCTCTTCATCCAGGGATTCAGAAGAGCTGTCTCCAGTATCATCTGCTTGTGTGGGCTGATAATCAGGATCGTCTACTTGGTCATCATCACTTAGATCACAATCAGATTCTTAAGGATTTTCTGGTACAAGGGCGAGAAGAGTGCGTGGCTTTGCACCATAGAAGGATTTAGTGTCCCTCTAGTGGTGGTTGAAAAGTTAAAATTAGTTAGTAGTTGTGAAAATTATGATTTCCCCACATTTATTCTAAAATTTTACCATATTTGCTAATATCAACTCAGAAAATCACAAAAATTATTTTGTAAGATAATGATGTTATAATTATTCTTAGTGTATAACACTGTAATAACACATTGTTTCATATTTACACCAATAGATGAAAATTACTTTTGATTTTATAGCAAAAAAATTAAATGTTAACTACATTAGCTTAATTTGCAACATTTACCATAAAGTGACAAATCAACCGTTTGGTCAGGCATATTTTAAAAAAATTATTAGACCTTTAATTTAGCTTTTTAGGTGGTATCAAGTAACATAATTCTGTTTAGTAAGGTCTATAACACTATTATATGCCAGAAACCTATTTCTACCTTTCAAAGTTTTACCACAACCAGTCGATATTTGTGACAGATTTTTGTGTTTCTGACTTCCTGGTTGGAGAGGGGAAGAAGAAGAATACTATTTAAAGAAACAGTGCCCTCCAGTGGATTTCTTTAGCATATCGTACCTCAACCAAGCGGCAGAGATGGCTCAATCAGGTTAAGCTAAGTTAGGCACTCCTCATATTGAGATATAGAGACTCAAAATGTGCTAAATCATATGGTCGAGTGGGCAGTTAAAGGGTTATTGTTTGATTTGTCATTAATTTCATTGCTAAATCCTCATTTGTAAATAGTTTTGGATAAAAAAAAGATCAGGTGTGGACATTAAAGGTCGTTAAAGTAAATTTAGATAAATTCCATCCATCGTCTTCCACTTAACTGGAAGACCGCCAAAGGTGTGCATTCTGATCAGATACCTGAACCGACTCAAAGCAGAGGCTCAACTTTGACCTCGTCCACAGATTACAAGGCTCCTCAGCCTGTTGCTAAAGTTGCGTCCAGCCACCCTTTCAGTAGCTTGAGCCTAGGATCTTGTTCTCTCAGTCACAATCCATATTTAGATTAGCTTATTATTTTGGTTATTTAAAGTTTTTGTAATGCAATATCTTCATAAGCCATGCTGGGTTTCTTCCATATTTTTTGTAACTAGAAAAACAAACTTGTGCAAAAACTGAAAAGAAGCTGAAACACCTTACAGAACTATTACACCATTGGTCCTTCCTAGATACACACCTGACATCAGCTTCAGTCCATTTAATTAACCCAAAGTTACATTTAAATGTCGTCACTGGATTTTCCTTACATTCCCTCATTTGCTTCCTTTAACCAAAGCCATAGTTTGGAGAGAGTTTACAAAAGATCTCTTTGTCTGAATGTGTCAAACAGAAGAGAGGTACAAAAAAGAAATTCACCTCATTATATATATACACACCATGGTACTGTGAACACTGCCATCTGTAATTGGAGAAGATATGCGAGACAAAACTAACGTTACCTAGAAGAAGGAATCTGTAGCAAAGTTGCTGTACGGACAAGACAGAAGTTGATAAGGGCTTCTGCTAAAGGGCGACAGCAGCTCTACAGGAACGGCGAGATTATTTCTGCTTGTGTTCTACATGTGACAACAATCTCCTCTCCACTCCATATGCATGGACCAGAAGCCTTTCTTCTTAATAAACCAAACTTTAACGTTTGGGATGCAGTTCAAAGAGGATTTTGGGGAGAAAACTACTACTCCACATCACCAAAAGAACACCATGCTCAGAGTGAAACATGTGGGTAGCAGCCCTGGGGTAAATTTTCTCAGATGGAACGGATGTTTTTACAAATGGTTTGAAAAAACAACAACATAGCTTTAACCCAAAACATTTAGGTATCTGCTGGAAGGATGGAGATTAAGAGAGATTTTGTTTTTCCATCACCAAACTGAGACCAAGCACGCATTCAAAACAAAAAAAAAATTTTATATGGAGAGATCTCAGAAACAAATCTAACCAAAACAATCTGCGAAACTAAATGACAAGATGCTTCAACAGTAAACAAACCATAGGCAACTAGATTTTTTGTTTGATAAATTTCTCAAACAGATCAGTTTCAGTTAAAGAAAAGCTGAAATAAAAGATGGAAAAAATTTGAAATTCTCTCCCCCGATACTGAAAGCAGACAATAATATCATTGGTCCACTAAGTGGAGGAGATTACATCATCTACCCACTACTTCTTCGTAATTCTTTCCAATACTTAAGTAAATTTGAAAGAAATATTAGTTAAAACAATAAAGACTTTCCTTTGTTTCAAATAATACACACAATTCATTATTTTCCTGAAAACAGTGAAAATATGTTGGCTGCAGCCCAGTGGCCCACGCATAATTAAGCAATAGCCTAATTTTAATTTGAGTTATAAAGCTCATTAAAGAATTTATTAGCCATAAAGTTGCTTGGTGTAATCATTTATACCTTGCCTCTTTACAGTTTACATTTTAAACCAAAATACTTTTTTGGATTTGGTTACCAGAAACAAATAACAGTTTTTTAATTCTGCAAAATTATCATTTTTAGCACCATGTGTCAAGATTAATATAAATATATTAAGCAAATCTAATCACTGATAAGTAAGCGTCAATATATTTCAAAGATCTATCTCTAGTATTTCTGATGATTGTGGCTTATAACTTCTTAAAAGCAAAAATGTCCCTTCTTAGAAAAGTAGAAGTACCAAAACTAAAAATGTTATACTGTCTCATAAGGACAGTGAGCCATAAAATGCCACAGGCAAAATGGCTATTTACCGAGTGCTGTTGTAAACATAATGTTAGAAAATCGGATGGAAGAAAAGGGTGTGGTAAGTAGCAGGGATAACTACAGATTTAAAAGGATTGTGAAGCAAAGCTCAAGAGTTTGGGGGAAATTTACAAGGAGTGGACTGAATCTGTTCCAGAGCCGCCAGACACAGATGTATCCAGTTAAATGGTTGCAACTAGGGCTGTTGTAAACAATTATTTTAGTAATCGATTATTCTGACGATTGAGTAATTGAATAATAAAATAGCTAAAATATTGGTAAACGCTGCCATAAGTTATATTAATATTGGATATTATCAGCAACCCAATTTTTCATTTTTGTGCATCCCTAACAATCACATTTCTGTCATTTAGAAAATGAACCTAACAATAATAGTTCACCTTAATAAAAAGATATGAAATTCTATTCAATTTAATCATAAAGCAGCAGGCTCACTAAGACACCAAGAAAATGCCTGTACTCCCGTTTTACATTATGTATTCATCTTACATCAACTGCCAGCTATGTACCGCCATCCATTTGTTGTGACCAGGATGGTGGTAAATTTATGTTTAAATTTGTCTGTAATGCTAAGCTAATATCAGCTACTACAGCCTGCTGTGTTCTGTGAGTCTCTGCTCCACATGTCTACATTCACCTACTGCGCACTTCGCCATTTGCTTCGAACCAGCCACCAGGCAGCATCTCCAGGAGGAGAAAGGTTGTCATACTCCATGCATTGAGTCAGTAATTTTAGATTATTGGTCCCCCGAAGAGCAATAAAACCAGATAACCAGACATTTCCATCTGTCCATGAAATCCCCCCGGATGCCTTGGACCAAACTTGAATGTTATGCTGCTAGCACTTAGCATTCATCTACAACTTGTAGGCAAAACTGAGAGCGAAGTGCAACACAAATAATCACCCGGCCGGTGTGGTTCTTCTTCTTGATTCTCATTTACAGTTGGCAAAAAATCCAAGTAGTGTTACCACCACCTACTGATATGGACTGTTTCTTATATAGCGATCACATTTACCAGTATTATACTTTTGTATTTTAAAAAGTGTTTAGTGAAATCCTTCATGTCCAAATTTCAATACTGCCATTACGCCTTCTACCATCTTTTGAATTTTATAAATCTTCCTTTCCTTTGTCCCACCTTTTATAAACACAGTGTGGTTAATAGCAAAACATAACTTAATGAAGCTTTGAGGCAGATAATTTCCCTTTAAGGATTTTAATAATCGAGATACTCGATTCATTCAAGGAATCGTTACAGCCCTAGTTGCAACTACTTATGTTAAGTCAATCTTTAATTAAAAGCCATAATTATCAAAAAGTTTATCAATATATCAAAAATGTGTCTATAGTACAAGACTATTTGAATTTGTGAAATATGATGCACCTGTAATATGGCTTGAAATTGTAAGACACATAAAACTGCCTATGTAAGACATAAGATATGGAAGGGAGAAAACATAAAGAGCATCAGAGGGTGTTTTTTATGCCAACAGAGCCCAATAAGTGTATACCTCAGCTCATTAGGCACCTACTTACCATGAAAAGGCCACTGTGACCACAAAACAATCCACCACCCACACTGTGCCTACAGTAATTGTCTCACCTCTCTGGCTAAAACCACCTACCTTCTTGTTTTGCCACGCCAACAAATACACAAACTCCAGCAAACACTCACACACACACACAGGGGGATCCAAATGGCATTCTGTTTAATCAAAATAAAGCTGCCCTTCCACACATTTACATGCCTCATAATAGGTGAGACTAGGCACCGGGCCCGTTGTTACACGCACCATTAAAACACAGCAGTGGACTAATCTAGCACTTCCATAAGCAACAGCAGAGGCAGCAGAAGCATCAGCAGCAGCAGAAGGCAACATGGGAGTGGATGCTGTCAGGGAATGCAGCAGAAAAGAGCAGGAGAGGAAATCAAACTATGCAACGAGCAAATATTAATTTGGGAAAAACTAGAAAAGGTCAGAGGATTGTACAAGAAAAAGGAAAAGTCGGTGATGTTTGAGCAAAGGGAGAAGCTGATAACACTTGGTCAGGAGTAAGTGTGGTTCTACAAGAGGATAATTTGGACTTCAGCACTTTGAGTGGAGGAGGAACAAGGAGTTCATGCTTGAGAAGCAGACTGAAGAGAGAGTTTTTGATATTATACCATTTGGAGAGTCTGAGGCGAAGAGTAATGTTGAGAGAAACAATAGAAGAAACAAGCTGACCCTGTCTGAGGACATAAAGGATGACCAGATGTGGAGTGGCGCAAAGAAAAGAAAAAGAAATGAGAGGAAGATGAAATGCTGGCAGGAAAGTAAAACAAAAAGTTGCAGCAGGAGATGTTTGCTGGAGAAGAAACAGCAGAACTCTAACTTGGCAGGGAGCAGCAGCAGCACAAAACAACAGCGGCAAGAGAAGCAGAAGCAGCAGGAGCTACAGAACGTGATGCTCTGAAAATAACAGGAGATTAGAGTTGGAGGGGCACGCAACATAAGAGGCAGAAGGTGGTGTTTGGAAAGGAGCTGGCGGGGAGATGACGCTTCTGGAAACAGCAGGTGGAGAAAGAGGTGATGTTGGAGAGGGGAAGCAGTGGGGGAGGTAGTAGCATGGGGGCCACCAAGCACCTGTGAGCTATAATTATGATTCACTTTGCTGCTCCAGCAGACTGTGTGATAGCAGAGCTGTGACGGTGTACTCAGGAGAGAGGAAACATGGGGATGTTTGAAACTAAACAGCACACACCATTATCATAAACTGTATTCACATCACGCAGGCAGGAGGACCTGCGTGCAACATGACCTGTAAAAATCACACAATTGCACTGAAGAATGTTGAAAGTGGATAGAGGAAATTATAGTTTGTTGCAAATATTGAACATAAAATACTGGATATGTAGTGATAACCAATAAAACGCAATAATCCAATTAGATGGTTGAAAACTTAATGAGAAAAGTCCAACAGTAAGTAGTACGTCCAAAACTATTTCTTTGGAAACCCAACACAAACTTAAACCAAGTCTGCAAAAATTCTTTTACCCAGCTTAGTTGGCATCTTTTACGTAGCCAGATTTAACATCCATAAGCGCGTTAATTAACTCCAGATTTTACCCTGCATCAGTTCTCCATCAACAAATGTCCACCTACCTTCCACTGCGCACACAAGAGTAATCACACAGAGAAGCAGCGCAACCCAAGTGGCCGGAACGGCCAAGATCCCTCCACGCCTGTCCGCTCCCATCATCCGGCCGGCAGAGAATAAAATAGAGAAATCCCAGGGAGACACGCTGTATTCCTCCGGTGAGCAGTCACATCTCAGTCCTCAGTTCGGTGCGTACAGGAACAAGCAGCAGAGTCAGTGGAGACTGAGAGGAGATAAACTGCTGTTGGATCCGTCTTCTCCCTCCGCTCAGCCTGTTTTCTCCGACACCTTCCTGCCCAATCAGGAGAGAGGATGTCGGCTTGAAAACCAATAACCCAGTCTTCCCAACCTGACCCGAGCTGCGTGTCCAATGGTCAGGTCCCCCCCACACCGCCCCGGGACCTCGGTAGAAGTGGCTAAACAGTGACACTTGGTGGCGAAACGCAAGTTTTCCACAAGCGCACACTGCCTTTCTGGATTCCTCTTGAATTTCAAGAATTTTTTAAGATTATCTCAGAAATGTTCTGAGTCCATAAGGTAAAGAAAATAAAATAAATAAATAAAAAAAAAAATCACTTTTGAAAATAAAATGGACTTTTGGATCTCAGAAATTTCCAAGATCTTTATAGAAAATTTCTCAGATTTTTTTTTCCTAGCAAATTTTGACTTTGAGCTTAGCAATTTCCTCAGTTTTTCTAGAAAACTTTTGAAATCTCAAAATTTTGAGATTTCAATTTGCAGTACATTCCTGCATTTTTTTTTTTTTTTGCAGGAATGTCTTTTGTCTACAGTGCCCATAATATGCCATAGTTTCATAATACAAGTATGTTTGCTGTGTGAAAGACCACAAAGTAAAACATAATTGAAAAGATGAATAACTATGACTATATAATTTTGTTTTGAACAATTTGTAATTTTATAAAATAAAGCATCTGAAAGCTATGATGGGCTTTTGCATTCTAGCCCCAACGGACAATATTTTGTATTTTCCCTGCAGTTATAGCTGAACGTGTTGGGATAAGCCTTTGCAATTCTAGAAACTGACATTTTTGCCCATTCATCTGTAAAATAGCTCAGGCTTTTTCCAAGTTGCTTTGAGAAAATCTGCAAACAGCAATATTCACGTCTTCCCACACATTCTCATTTGGCTCTGCTCTGGACTTTGACAAGGCTCTTCAAATCCCTCAATATCATTTGAGCAAAGCCATTCCTCTATAGCCTTAACTATAACTACAGATTTAGCTTTAGTACACAAAATTTTATGTTAAACTCTACCAAACATCTGTGGTTTGGTCAGAAACCAGGCAGGACAATCATAAGTTACAATACTGTGATGCAGAAACACCAAATACTCGCAAAAAACACTTTAGATCATAATTGCAGTTTGAATTTAAAAAAAAGATTAACAAAACTTACCACAAAAAAATCACAGGGAGCCAGAGCAAAACAAAAACAGGAATACAGGGGGGAAAGACAGCAGAGAACTGATTGGGAAATAAATGGAGAAACCAGTAAGGAGTGACTGATAATATACTGGTGAGGTTGATTACTTGAACAAGGACAGATGACTGATTAGAAACTGGTTGCAGGTGTGAGAGGAGAGAGAGGGAGAGAGAAAACAGCACAGGGGGCGAGGGAGAGTACAAACTGGGTAACTAGAAAAATGAATAAAACAAATAACTAGACATAAGCAGCATAATAATATTTTCATTTTGCAGTTATGCGCTACTTTGTGTGGATCTATCAAGTAAATTCCCAAATAAAAACGGTTTCATTCAAGTTTATGTATTTAGTCTTTTAAATGTGGGAAAGTTCAAAGAGTGTAATACTTCTGTAAGGTACTGTAGTCAGTGGACAAAACTGGATTGCTATATTTTTATGTGATCAATATTTGTAACAATTATGACAAACCTTTGTCTAGATGATTCTGCAACAGCGTATATTTGTTTGTTATTTCAGTGTTTTGTGTCTTTGTCTCCCAGTTAATAATGCTGCAGCTTAAAATGTACCTTTTCAAATGCTCAGAATACAAAAATATACAACAAAAAACAACTTTTTACAAAAATTGAAGAAAATTGCAGTGAATAGATAAATGATGTCTGAAAAATTTCAAAGAAAACTACAGAAACGTCATTATCAATGTGTTTTTGTACAGGCAACATGTCTTAAACATCCATTTCTCTCTGCTTTGTTAATGTTATAATTCAGTAAATATTACTGTCCCTTCTCAGCAAACCCTGGAGGAATATGAGGGATTATTTTTACTGACATTGTGCTTACCTCGGAGGTTCGCAGCTGTTCCGTTTGGTGACTAATCTTCTTTCTCCCTGGAGTTTTGGTCTCTACTTTAACTGCTGAACGAAATTGTCTTATTTTCAAAACAATGTCTGCCTCCTGCATATAGTGAAAAAAAAAGCCTTACTAGAAACATGTGTATGTTTAGCACTCTAATTTATAAAAGACTGATATCTAATTGTATTTTTAAATTTTAGCAATTAGCAAGTTAAGAGTGGAGACCCAGAGGTTTAATTTGCTTTAAAAAAAACCAAAAACTTGAAGTTTTAAGAGAAAAAGCCATGACCATATTCTTACATGTGACCATGGACTGCAGAGGAGGAAGGGGATTAGGTTAATAACACCTGCACAGGTGTTTTTACTTAGGTTTACTTCCTTCCTCCCAGGACCACATTGAGTGACATTTCCCTAAATACCCTCCTAGCACCTTTTAGAAGGGGAACAATTTCTATTATTCTCTCTGGCACAAGCTTATCCTGAACTTTGGTCTAATCTGCAGGCGTGGAAACGTCGGTGCCACTTCCTGTGCCGCTTCAAACTCCCACCAGATGGAAACAAATGCATTCAGTTTGGAACATGAGACCTTCAGATGAACTTGGGCATGATGTTTTAATACACTGTGGGCTGACCATATTGCTTTAAAAGGTTTTATATGTGGCCACACAGATTACATGTGCATTTGTGGATGAGTTGTGTTTTTAAAAGCTGTGTGTAAAGGGACTATGTGGTCCTAATGTGTTTGTCAATTAAACTGTAAGAAAACTGTGCATACACAACAATCACTATGGTGATGACAGTTGCAGCATGAAAATGATTGTAGAGCAATTCAGTCATAATGTCTTCGATGTTTGTTCCCTCACAGTTTACGTGTTTGCTTGTGTTTTCAATAAAAACCAACCTGTGCCAGTGAGTTCATATCTTTAAAATGTGCTGCTGCAAGAAGTTAAAATGTCCTCACAGCCTCCAATGTTCCCCCAAAAATCAATAAAAGATCTGCTGGCTGCCACATGAGCAGAGCAATAACATTTAAACTGTCTCCAGCAGCATTTAGGTTGCTCTTTTAAATTGTGCTGCAGGAGTTGCTTAGCTGTTTTAAGGAGTAACTCTGGTCTAAGAGGGTCGGGTCGGCCAAATGCTACGATGAGAACTGATCGATTCTCTTCATGCCAAGGAAAAATACAATTTCTCGATAATGTCCTTCCATGTCACTGTAAAACACACGTTTAACTTTCAAGCCCCTCATAATCTGTTAGAACAGGTTTCAGATCAGTTGGGATATTTCTTTTTTCTTAGCATTTTCCATAATTTCCCTTTATTTAGCTCTATTCATCTTTCCATCCACCCTTTCCATTCAGGAGAGACAAAATTGATTTAACATTTTTTTTCCCGTCAAATTCAGAAATCATGCGTTTTTAATATTTCCATAACAGAATAGGTTATATTTCTGTGACCTCCTCAGCCGTACATTGACACTTCAACATCTATTTTTGTCATGTAATTCCTTTACTTCATGCACATAGCAGCACTGTTTTTTCTGTTACATTAATTATGTTTCTCTTTTTTGAGACTTTGACAGTTTTGAAGGTGTAAAGAAATATACCTCTAATCTATATGATATCTGTAAATATCGGCCATAGCAGCAGTATTGGTTCATACTGGTGCATTCCCATTAAACAGGCTGTAAAATTGTTTCTAATTAGCAGCCCAATTCAATAGAGTGCGTATCGCAGGCTAACATAACTTACCCAACATAACTTTATATTGACACAGCAAACGGTTAAAAACTAAAGCAACACCAAACAGGCCTACACAGGGCCGGATTTACAAGGATGGGGGCCCCTGGGCTGGAGTCAGTTTTGGTGCCCTGTCCACTGAAGAATAATAATAATTTTACTCATGTAAATTACAATACATTAAATTACAAATTACAGTAGGTTAATATGTCCTATGGCCAGTTGTTCCATATTATTCACCAAAAAAAAAAAAAATTTTAGCTTCATAAGTTTCAAAACTTGAGAATTGTTTATGTTCTTTAAAATGAAAAAATATGCATACAGGTCACCTGACATGGGCCTATTGATTTTATAAAGAATGCAATTGCTGCTAAATGCACATTTGTAAAAAAAATAAATAAATAAAGAAAAAAGTCACACAGAGGGCCTACATATATTTACAATTTGTGAAATATTCAAAACAGGAGACCAGGCAACAACTCTTACACATAGTGGCTATTTAACACAGTCCTAGCTACATCACAAGATCATTCCTATGAGTAATTATAGTATTTATTTAAATCTTCAAAATTTTTATAGTTTTTTAGCTGAAAACCAAATATGTCGTTCAAAGCAACAAAACTCTTGCTGCTCTTGTGGAGAAGCCGCCTTGGGCCACCAAATCGCTACATTCTGAACTCGTCTTTAGTTCAAAATCCAAACCAAAGAGTTTGCTAACAAACTTAGAACAGACCAGTGATAACATACACAAAACAAACCAAAATTATTCATAATGGACGAAGAGTAGGACTTCCAAAACAATCCAAAGAATAATCGAGTGACACTGTCATCTGCTACAATCAACCAGAGTTTAATGGATGAAAGGTGATTAAATACACTGATGATTAAAAACCCGCCTAATACAGAGTCCCAGACTGCATAAGTATGTGTGTATTTAACACTGCTGCTATTTGTGTAAATTAACATGTCTGTAACAGGAAAGTAGTGCAGACTTTAAAAGAAGGCATGCCAAGGTAAATAATATCACCAGTCAAATGTAGAAAGAATCTTGAAAAACTTCTGTATGTACACAAACCCAGGCAGCTAGAAGAACCGGAAAACCTTTTCTTTTGTTGTGACATATTGGTTTCATAACAACAACTCATTACAAAACCTGTGTACAGTGATGTGTGCAGCGTATTAAGCTTTGGTTTGATGTACTAGTTAATCAGCCACTTTGAGATGAGTTAAGTACCTCTGAACGCATTCATTAAGAAATCTTCTCTTGCAGTAGCAGTACAGTAGCTTTTCTTCTTTTGTTAGTTTGTTCAATCATTATGTTTTCTTTTGTGGTAATTGGAAACAGGATACTTTGAAATTCCTCGCCCTCAACAAGCAGATTTTAGAAAATGTGTGTGCTCTTGCTTATTGGAGGCTTTGATGAGGCCATTCCTTTATCTACAAAGGTAAGACGCCGTTTAAAAACTGGACATTTCATTTCCGGCTTTGAAGTAAAAGTAAGGTAAACTGATGCAATCACAGAAACTCGGACATTTCAAGAGTGCGATGCATTTTCGACTGAATGGACCACTTGTCAACATCACAGATAATGTGGATTTCATTGCCAGTAGAGTATTATGTTGTACATTCATGGCTCAGTATGGTGCCAGTTTTTAAGGTAATGTACACAAACATTTACAGCGTACATGGTTTGCTTAAGTCAGACAAACTTGAATAACATTTTTTTTAAATCCTCGGTGAACGCACCACAGATAAGGTCACCTGCTGGCTGGAAACTGGAGCTACAGACATCTTCTTCATTGTTGTTACTGTCTTCTTTCAAACATCCTCATCAAAAGATCCACTGACCTCACACTAATTCACATTCAAACTAAAACACATTGAAGCGCAGCAAAGTAAAGACTAAGGTCAATTTTCATTCCTTTAAGTCAAGGAAAATGTTCATCCATTCAACAAAATGTCTTTTTGGCAAAGTTTCGTTCCACTTTTCCTCCCATTCAACCCCATTTCCCATGGTTCAGTCCTCAGGCCCCTTCATACAAAGCAGTGAAGGGGGTCCATCATCGCTGGAGCAGCAGGACGGTGACTGGGAGCAGCAGCAGGAGGTCGCAGACGCCGATGCGAGGCGTGGGCGCTCCTCCGACTGGCTTGGTCTCCGGCGCGTAGGCATAAAGTCCCGGTCTACTCCGAGCACACTGACCGCTCAAACACATCCCGCTTCCTGAGCCGCTGATATCCTCACCTGCAGAGTTATCAAGGGAAATTTAAATAACTTGCATCTATTTTCACAATGCAGCCATGAAGGAGTCAATTTGACTCCCGGAGATCTTCCAACCTCGAGTAACTACTTTAAATTGAACTTCCTTTGGCTCAGACTTCATGACTTTTCCTAAAATGACTCTCTTTAACAACGCTTAAGTATAGAATATTTGTCACATAAAATGTCCTGCTGGGGGACGTTATTTTTACACTTTATAAACTGCATCTGGAAATTGATATGGCAACTGTAATTTAGTGCAAACGAGTTACAGGAATCATGATTGACCACATAAATAGAACAAGTATTTGCTCTGTTGGTTTACTGGTGGAATGATAGAGAATTGGAAAAAATGAAAATGGCAATTGGATTGTAAGGTATAAGGCTTTTCATTCTGGAGGAATCCCAACAAGTGAAATCAGTGATTAATATTAGATAATAACACTTTAGCATAGTTTTTGCTTTTTACCATGAGTCCCTAACTGTAGATTTGTGCCTTTTCTTACCAGGCATAGCTTCATCTATGAGCTCTGCAGATAATTATGCCCTCAGTATGTCTTCAACATGACATAATCTGTACCGTAATGTGCAATAAACAAATAAAATAATCAAGAGTAGAGTAAATCAACTAGTAGGAGGAATGTAAAGTCAGTCACAGGGCGCTGAGCTGTGTGTGTAGTTCGTGCTGTTTGACACTTAAGAGATTAAACTTTGCGATTTAAAAAAAAAAAAGTTTTCTCAAGAAACTTCAAACTTTCTATTCAGGTTACAACAGCTGCCACTTGTTTTTCAGTCTAAGCTGAATTATTTGAAACGTAGATAACTTGGGGGCGGGGGGAAAGAAGACTTCTCATATTTCAATTACTGTTTTTGTTCTCCATCTTCCATATTTGCAAGACTTGTAAAAGACTAACATGTCTTTTTAGAGGAAATATATTTCCCACAAATACCAGTTTTTGCTTAACTGTTACCCGTTCTTATGTTGTGTTAGCAGAAATGTAGAAAATGTTGAAAATATGTAAATCTAAGAGAAACATTTTGAAAGGGTCTTACTTGCATCCTGAAAGTCCACATCATTGCCTTCCAGTGCATCTTTTAGTCTGTTGCTCATTATTTTCAGTTCCATGATCTGCTGTCGGATTTTCATGATGGGTTTTGTGATGTCGAGATCCACTTCTGGGTTGTTGATCTGATTTGCCAAACCGTCACCCATCACCCCTGGAAGGTACCTGATAGGAGCAGAATGCAGCTAGTGAACCACTTTCACATCGCCAGTAAATGAAAGACAGACAACCGATTACAAAATGATTAGAGACGGTTACAGAAGAGTTGAAGGAGAGACACTTTACATGCAACATCCTGTTTGCAGGATGTGTTTAAATTTGGGTTTTCATGACATTTTGCTGCAAATCTCCCTAGTTAGCACAAAACATCAGCTAATGAACACAAACATTCCCATACTTCTGTGGTACTGAGGTGTAGATCTGATCTAATTTAATCATATAATCCTTAATTCTTTTCTTGTCTCTAGCTTGTTGTGAATGCAAAACAATCCTGCTAAACTCCAGTAACTGCAGGTCAGGGGAAAAATATTTACAAGAAACATGTCTAGTTTTAAATAACTCTAAGAACAATCAGCAAACCCATACTTTTCATCAGTCGGCAGCAGATATGGACTGTTGCTTGAGGGAGAGTTGGATTTAAAAAGTAAGTCATATGAAGCAATTTTAAGATAATGCAACAAGAAGTGATTCAGCAATTTGTATTAAAAAATTGTTAGCGTTCAAACTTGTGGAACCACTTTTAGGCTTTAACAATGTCACTTTAGTTACTTCATTTTATCCCTGATTGGAGAAAAATGTTAAAGTTCTTATAAAATCCACCAGAGGGAGATGTAGATCTTTAAACAGTTTGTCACACTAATAGTTCACACTCACAAAAAATTCATACATCCTTCAGCTGTCACACCCAGTCAGTGATTCATGTATATTTCATGGTTCCTCACATTATTCAGATAAGGAAGACACGTTTAAATGAATGTGTTTTAGAGGATAAATCTGATAGCTTGGCTGCAATCCAAGCGCTTTAAACACAAGGAGATGCTGAGTGTGGGTGAATAATGCACACAATAAGCACAGCGTCACATCGCTGTGTAATCCATTTACTTGTGAACTGAGGGAGGTTTGCTTATCTGTGTGGCTTTCAATGCTTCAGCTAAAAAATCTGTGTGCAACAAACTGCTTTTTAAAACCATAGATGCAATTTTATCTCAGTATAATTTTAAATTTGGCAGAATTGAGATTTAATGTTCTTGTATTTAAGTGCAGCAAATTGTTTCTATCATAACATCTTCATCATAATATACTTTGTCTCTTCCCTTTCTGATTGGATTTCTTCTCTTCAGAACCTTTTTTTTTATCATGCGATTGAAATTATTTTTTTCCACACATGCAGAAAGACTGCAGACAAATATTCAAACCCTGGACTTTTATTTCTGCTACCAACTTTGCACTTTGCACCCCATTTAATCCTTTTTAATCAGAAGATGAATGCATTTGACTGAAATAAAATGAGCCTCTTTACATAAGAGACTAATCTGTAAATTTAGGGAACACAAAGAGTAACTCTTGACTAGTTTTATGAAATTAATTAAAGATGACTTTCTTTTGATTTGCTCTCACCTGGCTTTGGTCATCCCGTTCCAGCAGTTGTCCTGACTGTTGCTTTCAGCCGCCAGTTTGCTGCACAGCGCTACCGGCAGCTGGACCCAGTACTGCCGCATGTCCCTCAGTTTACTGGACAGATCTGACACCTGAGACCAGAACAAAAGCAAAAACATTTTCTAACATCACATCATACAGAATCTGTTCAGTTCCAGTCATGTTTTATCAGTGCTAACACCTGAAAATCTCAGTTTAACTTTAATATTCATTGAGCATTTCTTGAAACGTGTTAGTTTCTCAGAGACAAATTACATATAAATGCTGTTATTTGGCTAAATTCCAGTTTAATTCATTCAAAACTGGTTGTGAAATATCAGCTGAGTGTGTGGCATCCCGTGGAAGGAATCTCACTCTAATTAAAAAGACAAACAGCTAATGAAGCAGATCATCTATAAAACAGTTTCTAATTTTTATTAAGTCTAATTAAGACATCTACAGTGGTAGTTTTACAGTAACACAACCCTAATTACGACACACAAGTTCTAAATATCAACTATTCAAGAAGCAATGAGCTAAAATTACGCTACACAAACTAAATCAGGGATTTTTATCTTTTAAGTCTGACCTGTCTTTCAGATTTGGACAGACTCAGAAACAGTTCTTTATCGTTCATCTGATATCTGTTAAATTCTGTAAATGTCGTTGCTGTTGTTTAATGCGTTTCTGACTAAAAATGGTGCAGATTCTTAGTTTTGATGCATTTTGCGACAAATATCAGACTCTTTAGCAAATCAAGAAGAAATTGTAACTGATTTATCAGTGAATCTCTGATTAATACACAATTCTCTTTGGAAATTTTATATTTTCCATTCAACTTCAAATAAGTTATAAAAAAATACAGAGAAATAAGAAAGGATGGTATTAAAGTTAGCTTGGACCAAAGCAGCCACAAAAAGGCGATTGATAACTTTCAGCAGGATAATAATCCCAAAAAATTCCAGATAAAAAATAAAATTGTTCTCTAGACACAAAGTTCATCTTCTTCCATATCTGTCAGTTAGATAGAAAACCTGTAGGATTAAAATCCAGTGGACACACACCTGTATTTCCAGTCTGAGCCCAGCCGTTGGGGACGGTTTGTATTCGAACGCAGTCAGCGAGCCGCTCTTCTTCTTCTTCTGCTCGTGGGCGTTTGGAGTACCTGTTCCTGGTTCACCTGGGGAGCCGCATGTTTGGAACACCTGCAGAAACAATTCCCAAGCTTTTACCATGTTTCTCAAAAACTCCACATCCTCAATTCATCGCTACACACGTCACTTTTTATCTTAATAGTATGTGACAAAGCTGCAATATTTATCTAGTGTTTTCTTACAGCAGGCAACCAATTCTTATTATTTGTAATTAACAGGCAATGAAGATGACTGACTGAGCAAGACAAAGCGTTCTTTAGTTCAATTCATACAGAATTCACTTTTCAACTGGATGCAAATTTTCATTTACAGAGATTTTTAAAAACGCTTCTTCTCTTTTTAACTTTATTCTTCCTCACAGAATGTTTCAGAAACTGAGAATATGGATAAATGAAATATTTAGATTATATTAATTTCTTACTCAGAGGAAAATGGAGAAAGAGCATTTCCAGTTAGCTGTAAGAATAAAATAGTCCACTAGATGTCGCCACTGGCAAACGTCTCAAATAGATCTGAATATAATACCAATTGAGACATTGCATCTCATTTCCTTAAAAATCATAAAATAAACAGCAATAATTCAAATCATAATAAATAAATAAATAAATATAAAATATTTATACACAACATTTAAACAGACTAATTTAACACTGTAAGATAAAATCTCTTACCTTTGCTGTAAATGTGTCCATGTTTTGCTGCAGATAGTGCACAGCTTCGTAGATCCGTATGGGGATGGAGGACAGAACCACGTCCAGGCTGGGTTCTGTGCTGAAGCTGGACGCTACTTGGATCATTGTGTCTGAAAGCAGAAACAAACACAGAAATCAGAAACCACTGCTTTACATACACAACGCTTTACGGTTAAACAGAAACCGAATGGAATCAAAAAACTAACAATCTACCTACAGTTTAAATCAGAAATTGATATACACAAAATAAAGCGGCATCTTTTTTACTCACTGTCTGAAGTTAAATCCGATGAAACTTTTCTTGTTTTAGGTCAATTAGAATTACTAATATTATTTCTATTTGCTAAATGCCACAATAATGAGAGAAATAAAATGTCAGATTATCTTTTTAATGTCTTCAAAGTCAGAAGTTTACATACATTTATTATTTTAGCTCTGCATTTGAACTGTATGACTTAGATCAAACCTTTTGCTTCTCATCAGACCTCGCTGGGTTTCTGACCCATTCCTCCTCACCTGAACAGAACTGGTGGAACTGGTTTTGTAGGCCGCCTCACTCTCACAACCTTTCAGATCTGCCCACAATTTCTTTATAGGATTGAGATCAGGGCTTTGTGGTGGCCATGTCAAAACATTGACTTTGTTGTCCTTAAGCCACTTTGTGACCACTTTAAAGCTCCGGTCATCTGAGCTTTTAACTCTCTGACTGATGCCTTTAGTCGTTGCTTCCATATTTCCACATGATGCCGTTTATTTTATGAAGTGCACCAGTTGCTCTTGCAGCAAAAATGCTGCCACCCTCCATTTATGATATACGAGTTTAACCTTTTTACAATATTCTAACTATTTCAGTCTTGGCATATTGCAGTCTAATTGATTACGTCTCAAACAATAAGATGTGTTGAGGATTGACTGGTGCGTCTTACCAATGAGCTCCTGCCACACCGGATTCAGGTCAGCCTGGTTGGCCAGGCAGCCCTTCATGACGTTTGAGCAGTAGTTGGAGCAGGGCTGGACCGAGGCCAGGCCGCGACAGTGAGGGCAGTATACCAGTTTCATCAGGGCCTTGGTGCACTCCTCAGCGAGAGACACCTGGAATCAGACCCGTCAGATTAAAAGACGGAGGTTTATGGGGATGTTCAGAATGCTTTATTCCCAATGGTCTACTCCACAGTACCGAGGTATGACAACAGAGGGCAGTATTTACATATCATTGCATGAACAAAAAGGGATTACGGCCAAAACATTTGCCACTAAACTATTAGAAAACAAATAATGGGAACAATTAGAAATCTATTTTAAACATCTTTATTCAAGGAAACAATTTAAACTCTGGCTTCCCATGAGAACGATTTTATTCCTACTTTTTAGAGATCTTGCATAAAATATATCTTGTAAAAAAAAAAAACATTATGAGATTAAATGTGCACTGGCCATTCATTAAAGTTTCTAACTTTGGTCTCATGAACAGACTCCCTTGTGTTTAATTTGGTCAATGTTGCATTACAGAGTGAGGTCATGAGGTTTGAGTTATATTAAGAGTCTGCAGTCACAGAGACAGCTGAGCATGTAGGCTGGATGTGAACCGTGATGCGATAGGAAGTTTCAGCAGGTGGCAGAAATGTGTGCAATTCTTCACAGGAAGGAGAAAGGAATAACTCAAACCTTAAAAACATAGATAGATATTTTGCATTTAACTCTTATGCAGGATTGCAAAGAATCCTGCATTTGCATCAAGTTTGTCAGGATTATAATCTTGATCTTTTTTTAAATAAGCTAGTAAAACTGCAACTCATTATTAAAGAAAATCATATAAAAATCCTGATGATTAAAAATGCTTTTTGATGAGAAACATAAAAGAAGACACACTGCACACGTGTGGGAGTTTGTGGATAATCTCCACTAAGATCTAAAAAAAAAAAAATCCTTGCTCCAATAATTTTACATCAATCTTGTCAACCCTCTAAGAGAGAGCTTTGTTCTGACGGCAGAGGCTGACAGTTCGTTTTCGATTATCTTTGTGTTTCCCATCTGCAGGGCGGAGGATTTTTCTCTCACAGTTTGGGTGTGACAACCACACAGCCACCACATGTGATTTCCTGGGAATCGGCCCAGCAGACATTAGACACATTCCCAAACAAACAGCCAAATTATCAATAGTTCAGATGGCATTTTCTTCTGGCACAGTTACCAGAATGCAAACCGTAACTGAGCTGATGTTTCCATGTTTGTCCTCAACAGGAAGGGCTTTCTTAATTGTGTGTGCATATGCGTGTGGGCGTGTGCAGAAGGAAACGCAAATACACAAAACTCACCTGTGAGACCTTCTTGATCACATCTGAGCTGACCAGCAGGCCCTGGACAAACGACCTGGCCGTGACAAAAGACCGGATCACTTTTGTTTTCATGTCCCGAGGAATGTCTCCGAATGGCCGCAGCGTCTCCTGCTGCTTAGCAACACATTCCAGGTAATCCTCCGACAGGTTGACCTATCAAACAGAGACGACAGCCGAAAACACAGAGCAGAACAATTAGGCTTCATGATGCAATTTGACTTATTTTAACCAAACATTTATGCAGATTTAAAACCATGGATACAATCCCTGATCTGGATTTTTAGGTATTTTCCTGTGTTCAATTTCTACAGAAGAGGATGAGGGCCACTGAAAAGAAAATAATAATTCTCAGACATTAATCTTCTGATATCAAAAGACAAAAATCTGAGAAAAAAAAATTTAATTCTGAGATTGAAGTCAGATTCTTTTTTTTCAGTGGCCCTAATACTCTTCCGTAAATTTTTTGTTCATTCCATCCCTCATAAATTTTGCATTCAGCTCAGTTCAATTTAATTTAGTATTTTTTAACTCATTTCATGTCAATACACATCCACTAGCATTTCAAACCACAGCAAACTCAAGGCCCAAGAGGGAATATTCCTGTACTCACCTCTGTGAGGGCAGAGGCTTTAAATGTTCGCTCCAGCAGCTGGGACCAAAACTCGGACAGGTTCTCGTCCAGGTGGAGGGCTGAGCCCCGGTAGTACTGACGCAGGTCGGCATAGAGCTCTGCAAACAGACGGGTGTTCTGGGAGTACAGGGGGCCCAGCGGAGACAGCACCTCCTGCAGCAAGCGCTCAGACTGGCCGTGCAGCTCCGTGAAATACGCTACAGAAAGACAGCAGAGGAAAAAGTCAGGACACAACAAGCTGACGCCAGACTTTGTAAGGACAATCCAACTAATTACTATTAGAGTTAAATTGTGCAGATTTATCTCTGTCACTTCATTTCCAGCTCTGAACTTTAATATCTTTTTAGTAGAGCTATGCACAACTACTATGTTTACAAGGTAGTTTAAAAGTAACTGGATTCTTTCCAGATGATAAAGTGATACCCATCAGCTGGAAAGACATTATAGAGAAAAATTATGCAAAGCAAATTAATTTTAACAATTCAATTTGATTTAAATGTAATCCACCAATCCACAACAAATATTATCTCAATGCACTTTGCAAAACAAACACAGGTGTAATTCCCAGGTGTTCAGTGGATTAAAGACAGATTCTGCTCTTTCTACACTAAAAAATCTGCTCTGTCGCTTCCATATGTGGTACTAAATTGGATCCGTTTCCGATTGTTTTCAAAACGTCTGCAGTCTGAACGGTCATGTCGCGTTTTCTCCAGCTTTTATGTGATTGACGTGAGACATGTGTCATAATTCTGCACCAGAAAAAGCCACACAGGGTAAATCAGGACATATTATAGACATTATAAAATTATGAAAGAACTCTGCGTCACTGAAATTTACAAAAACTCAGAAGTTTCAGTAAATGTTCCACAAAAAACTTGCTTTCCTTTTGTTAGAGTCCTTCGTCTTGTGACGATCCTGTCGGATCCCATTGCTGAATAAACTTTAAAATTGATCCATTAGCGGCTCAGTCCTACTTCTGTAAACTGTTCACTGCTGTGTGACGTCAACGTTCTTCTTCTGCGCATGTGGGCTGATTTGGTAAACCGTTCAAACAGAAGTTTCACCACGGTTTAATTAGTAGTATGAACAACCACACAGCAAAAAAAAAGAAAAAAGAAAGAGAATTGACCATCAAGTCCTGCTGTGTGAAAGTAGCCAAACAGCGAGTGTTTAACTTTAGTGAGACGCTTCTTTAAGCCATTTACCAGATCCTGAAATCGGTTTGAAGAATCGTTACTTGACTTCACACTTTTAGCTACGAGAATTCAAATGTGAAAAAGTTCAAGCAGTATAAATGCTGCTCTCTACATCACCCAATGTTGTTGTCCGTTTGGCACTTCCTACCACTGGGTTGTCACAGCAACCACTCCCACTCCACCACTGCGTGGACACGACCTGGCAGATGTTTTAGGCTGGTTGCTCTTCCCTTCCCGCCTTTACAGAATTCAGTCGTCTAAACTAACTTCAGATGAGTCAGATTCATTAAATTCAGTCCGATCCAAACACACAGCCCAGTTCAGTTTAATAACTTAATATCTTTACAAATGCGTTCATTTTGTAAACTGGTTACTTTTATTGCTTGAGCTTCTTTTTCTTGCCTAATTAAAAAAAACAAAACAACCTTTCTGTAATGGTTCCTTTAATATCTCCAGTTCTGTCAGATGGATACAAAGTGACAATGAGAAAAACGGAGAATATTAGAGAATCAGAGTGCTGTCTCTGTACTATAATGGCTTCAAAGGCTGTGGACTGCTGCCAGGCTGCTGTAACCACAACCAGATGGACAGCCACATTACTGCAAGTCCACAAGGCCTTACGCCTTAGACTAATAATAATAATGTCTTGCTCTGAATTTGTCCTCCTGCTGCCCAGTCTCTGTCTTTATTTTTGCGTTTTGACTCACTGTTTCTGCTCAGCGACGATGATTTGTTCTCACTTGCTGTGCTTGTGTCTCCATGTTGGTATTGGAGGCACTTCTCAGTTTTCTTCGTCTCTACATCGCCCTCTGCCTCTGATATTCACTGATCTGCAGCCTTGACTCCTCGATGGGTCAACAGCTCATTAGCTGAACTAGCTACTGCCTCCAGGGGCAACCTTTTTTCTGGTGTGGGGGTGTGTGTGTGTGTGTGTGTGGGTGTGTGTGTGTGTGTATCCCTAAAGATCAGTGGATCGGCTTATCGCATTTCATTGTGTCTGGCTGACTCCGGTCTCATTATAGCGCCCAGGCAGGGGTCTTCTTGTCACACAGGACACACAAACCTGCATCCACACACACACGCACGCACACACACACACACACGCACACACACACACACACACACACACACATAATCACTGCTGTTATTGAAGCTGCGGTATTGACCGCCAAACACAACTTCGCAAATACCCAACACACAAATGTCACGCTCCTCTGGGTGCGCTTCTGAAGGTTTGTTATTGAGCTCTGGCAGTAATGAGTGTCTTGTATGCACTCACACACCAACACCCTACTTACTGTCAAAGCTCCTGTGGAGATTGTTGAAAGTTGCCTGCAGGGACCTGCCGGCCTCTCTGATCAGTCCCTCGGTCTCCTGGGCGCTCAGACTGGCCAGGTTTCCCTCCATGGTGATGGTGCAGCAAGTGGGACCCTGAGGACACATCCTCAGCTGTTCACCTTTAAAAAGAGGGAGAGACGTAATTGAAATGCATAAATTTTTATGAGTCAATAACTAAATTAGTCAGTTTTTCACCATTACTCTAATTTACAACCAAGTGACACCTGAAATTACAGCAAATTAACAGCTAGAGTACCTTCCACACCCTGACACCCTCATCTTAAGACATGCAAACATCTTTACAACGTGCTAATCTCTTTTTTGTTGTAATTAATTTCAGATACATAATTTGTGACCTTCAGATGATGCAGGGTTACGGTTAAAATAGGGATGCATCAATACACTTTTTTCACTTCCAATACTAAAATCAGAGGCTTTAATTATCGGCCGGTACCGATCCCATACAGAAACACGGTGCTAATCTGACTTAAATCTTTTTTCTTTCTTTTTTTAAATGTACTGAATTACAGATTTATATTATAACTCTACACCAGTACAGCTTCACAATATGACCACACATGTAAAAACAACTTTAATTAGTTCAGTCAGTATAATTAGGAAATGAACAGTCGAGGTAAAATAAATAATAAAGAAACTGAAACTAACAAAAATAGGTTGTCTACCTAAGGCATCACTTAACATAATATTACTCATTTTAAATTAGTAATACTATTCCGTGGGGATGAAAAGAAATACTTTTTCTTTTTATAAATTCACTAGTAAAACATTAACAAACACCTCTAAACCTATCTAAAAAAATAAATAACACTAAAGCAGTTTTTATTATTTTCACTTTACTTTTTCACATTAATTAGTGTCTTGTAATTACAACAAACTTCAAACTACGAATTGGCTTGGTTAAATGAGTAGCCTTGAGCCTCTTGTGACAGAGCACAGAGTGAAGTGATGAATAATCTCCAATATTCAATGTCAGAAAGATGCAACAAACTCTGGCTCCGTTTCAGCTCACCATCGCTCTAAATGCCCAGGGAGGCTCGTTAAATTGCTCAAAGAAAAGCTGAGTCGATTTTGGAAGCAGCTCAGGTCATTTAGATCTATCCATGTCAGTCCTTTGCATTAGATGAAATTAGGGCTGCGTGACATCAGGAAATGTGTAATTGTGATATTATTGCTGAAAATTGTGGTAACAATTAACCATCATTTTTCAACAACTCTTGGTTAGATTTTGCATCTTATAAAATAAAAAATAAACATCCGGAGGATTTCCAGGGGCAGTTAAGAAAACATCCAACTATATACAGCATTCTGCCAGCCATTGTGTCCAAATGCAGCAATTTTCACACTACAGAGGGATTTTGTTAATGTGATTGTGTCTCAGTTAGGGAGCCAGTTAGGAGGATGAAACATGCGCACTTTGGTTGATACAAAGGATGATTTATCTGCTTCATTCACAGTAAGATTTTAAACTTCTTTTAATCAGAATAACTGACATCCAAACGAAAATATTTCAAATCATATAGTCAAGCATGAATATTTAAGTAATTAAAGTGTCAAATCACTTAAAAAAAACTACATTTACTTTGAAATACTGTTAATATATAGCACCACAATACATTAAAGATCTGATATTGCCATAGCAACCTTCCGGAGAAGCAGCATTCAGCTTCTATGCACCACAAATCTAGAATAAACGTCCAGAAAACTGCAAAACAGCCGAAACACTGAGCTCCTTCAAACCCAGACTAAGAACCCAGCTGTTCAGTGATGCTTTTGAAACATTTTAAGTGAAACATTAATTAACATTCTGATGTGTAACGACGACAGAATGTAATGTTTCAGTTGTTGACTTTGTATTTTTATGAGGTAAAGCACTTTGAACTGCCTTGTTGCTGAAATGTGCTATACAAATAAACTTGATTGACTGATTTAAATTAACAAATACTTAATATTGTAAAAAAAAAAAAAGTACTACTTCCATTGGCAGATTATTTGAGAAAAATGTCTTGTTATACTGTAAGTGAAATAATCCGCCAATGAAACTAATACATTTTTAATCAATTAAGTAATTATTAACTTAAAACAAGATAATATTTTTTGTTAAGATGTCACTATACAAATAAACTTGATTGATGCAGTATTCCTTCATTAATTTATTATTATTAATTTATAAAATGACAATATTTCATAGAATGTTATTAATTTTAAGCTTCAGCGTTCATTAGTTCAGATCAGAAACTCAAATCCTTCTTTCCTCCAGTCAGTAAATTAACCTTCTCTCTCACTCGTCATACATTTATAGACTCGACACTCTGCGTTTTTGTGTGCGAGTTCTATCCATTTTCTGAAATGCAAATATTTTTTTGCACATAGAGATGTATTTGACTACGCTTCCAGTAGCCTGCAGCCTGTCTGCAGCGTTAGGCTGATGACAGCCACCAGTCCTGTGGATTTCCCTCCCTGTGCGTGTCTGTGAGCCTCCGTCTAAGAAGGTTAGGGGTGAGTAAGTTTCCCCTCAGCTGTGTGCTTCACTGCTCTCCGCCTTCTTAACAGGTCCAACGCTGGTGGCTGCTCGTCTTATCGTTGGCGTGCGTGTGTGGGTGTGTATTTGGGTTGCAGGGCAGGAATTTGTTCATCGCAGTAAGTGGAGCAGAAGAGAGACGCCTTCATCAGCAGCTCTCCGTGAATCCTTCACTTGGTGGTTTGTGTGCAGGATGTGATAACAGGGAGAGCTGGATTACAGGAAGCAGCGCCTAATGTAGCACCTTGTTTCTACGCTCTCATCTTTTTACTTTACAAAACCAGTCATTTGAAATTTTGCTTGTAGTTCTAGCCTTTATGCACAACTTAAAGGGACATTATTATGTAAAATCTATTTATTTTTTCTGCTTTAAATCATGTTATAATGTTATTTCTTCACCAAAAACATACTTGGATTCCTTACGCCTAAATCAGGAGTGTCAAACTCATTTTCACTTTGGGTCACTTCAAAAATCTAAATGTTCTTAAAGGGACAGTTGTGCCAGAATCTATTGATAAGCCCATTGAATTGTTAAAATATCAATAAATATCTGTTTGTTTCAGCATTCAATGAGTGTTTGTTAAAATAAAAAAATATTAAACATCTTTTCACACTGATCAGTCCATCCAGGATTTTGTGATTGCTTTTGTGGGTTTTTTGCAATCAAAATCACCAATTTTGTGGTGCTAATTTAGAAATATTTGTAAGGAATTTGTGCGACAGTTGTGCTAATGGATGATGTCAAATGTGACTTCCTTTTTTATTTTAAATCACAAACTACAACTTCACATCAAGTAAGGCTGAGGCAGCAGGCACTTAAACCCAATGTTTTTGGCCAATTTTGAGAAAAATGTGCAGTAAAATCAGAAACAAATCTGGGGATCTGTTGATTTTGTGTGAATTTTGAGGATTTGTGAAAAACTGGAAGGACTAATTGACGTAATTTGGAGTCTGGAGGGCCACATGGAAAGCTCCTGCGGGCCAGATTTGGCCCCCGGGCCTTGAGTTTGGCACATGTGGCCTAGATGGAACAAGCACCGCGTTCGAGGCGCAGTTTCTCCTCTGAGCTGCAGTTCTCAAGTTTCCACATTACAGAGCAGCTCCCCCACTCAGCTCCTTCAGACTAGCCAGCAGTAATTAGCAAACACCTGGTGGAACTGCATATCTGCTGAGCTCATTGTACACTGTACTTCTCATTGCTGGTAAAAAGGTTGCTTAAGGATTAATAGAGGAGTCATGTTGTGATGACTTTACAAAGGCGGAGTTTCAGAAAGAGCCGGAGTTTTTAAAGAGACAGAGGCCCAATTTCAAGATGTTAAATTACAAAGTCAAATTTACTTTTAAGTCATATTTGATATATGACATATTTGACATGTTATATATCAAATATTAACGTATCATATTTGATATTTGATAGCTGAAGGTAACATAATTACTTGATTTTGTCCTAAAATGATTCTATGTGGCTGGAAAACACATAATACACACCCTTTTATTCCACAACCAAAATACTCATCTAATAACTCATTATTTATCCGTCTTGAGTGTCATTTAATGTACAACCAAATGGATCTGTCCTCTAATCTTAACACTAGAACTGCCAAAATTCTAGAAGACCATAAAATCAGACCGGAGGAAGTAATTTTGATTCAGAAGTTTCCAAAACAAAAACAAAAAAACACCACCATCCATTAGTCCACATTTTTGTCAAAAAATCCCAAAAGCTTGGAAGTTTGAGGCTGGGAGAAAAGAAATTGATAGAATGAAGACTTTTGCAAGACAAAAGTCTTCAAAACTTCAAAACTCAGTGGAAGAGGCTGTAAATAAATAGGGTGAGAAGCGGTGAGTGAAAAGCTCCACACTGAGAGGAGATGTGGGCCAGGTGAAATCAGTCTCAGTAGGTGATTTGGTTGCTCACACCGTGTTTGCCCTCAGGCTGCAGCATATATTTTGTTATGTCTGCATCTGGAGGGATGAACACACACACAAGGTTGCACTACAAGAGACCCTCATTGACATAACTCATTGCTGTCAGCCTCGGGGAGATGAGGAATCAGATTCCTGCAAAGGGAGGAGTTCTGTCCATCTGCAATAAAAACACTAGCTTCTTTAATCAATAACAAGTGGGATTATGACGTTGCAGGCAGCTCATGCTCAAATGTCCCTGATTAATATGGACTATTCTCAGTTTTACCAGATGTGATCTGAGTCAGAAGAAGGGGTGGAAATTTCCCCAGATTGAGATGAATCACCATGAAGAGATGGATGACTCTGCATTGACAAAAACAAACCAACAGTTTGCTGCCAACAAATAATTTCATTACACACTTGTTAATTGTAATAAAGCAGCTCAAACAGAAGACGATTCAGAGTTCATTAATCAGTCGTCATTCTGTCTCGTCTGCTTTGTGTTTATTTTAAAAGTCATACATTAGCACAGCACTCTTTTATGTACTGTTTGTTTCCAGTGAAAAATAAAATCTACATAGTCTGTGTAACATAAATCAAAATTATCTAATGCAAATACAGTTTAAAATGACACTAAAACAAATATGTCCATAAGGATTAACAAAAGTATTTCTATTCACTCAATGCCAGAATGAGAAAATTTATTTCTTGTAGAAATGTTACTTAAAAGTCAAAAGTTCACTTATTTTGCCTTAGTGTTTGATATAATTGCATTTTAAACTATATAACAGGTTTACAGGTTTTGGATATATCATAATAACTTGCTGCATTTGCCTTGTTCACACACACTTTTCAGCTTTGTCCACACATTTTCTACAAATCAGGACTTTGTAATGGCTACTAAAATGTTTACTTAGTTTCCACTTTGAAACTAATTTATCTTTATTCTGTGACCCAACATGTAGCATTAGAGCTACTTGAGGGAAAGCTTTAATTTCCAGGCATTATTACAAAAAAAAGCTTTTTTCTCATTTATTTTACTGCTTCTACTACTTTATTAATAAATCACTTTTAAAAATCCCACAGCTGCAACAAAGTGCTTTACAAATAAAATTAAAGAGCATTTGAAACATAAAAAAAACAATAAGAAAACAGACTTAAAATAGCAATATGAAGTAAAAGCCTTAGGGTGTGTCAAAAGCCAAGTAATAAAAAAGCAATGGGAGATTGTTCCATATTAGTTATTTCAATTTTCAGGAATCTTAAATCCCAATATTTTTTTATTTTTTTCTTGTAAGAGTCTCAAAAATAACTATCTTCCTTCTTCAGCTGCCATTCAGCAAATAGAAATAGTTGTAGTAATACTAATCGACTAGAAAAAGATTATTTTTGTTGAATGGTAAAATGCAATCCCTGTTTACACAGCATGTAAATGTGGCTACATTAGAAATTATATGCTTAAAGGTAACATATTTCATACTAATTTAAAATGAGGATCAATTTCAATGTAAGCAGCACCAACAGGAGTCACACAGTCAGATATCTGTAAAGTACAGCGTGCTGTCAAGGCTAAACTCAATAAAACTCTGATTAGTCTGCTCATTGCTGGAGGCACATGTTTTATTCACTTCATGAATTAGGATTGGGTAAATATTTTAGTATTGGTTACGAGCAAAGTTCTGCTGTTAAATTTATGAGGATAAACATCTTTAGTGCACCACCATCTTTGGCTTCCACACAGATTCCCACAAAAATCCTGAATCCATTCAGATCCAAACATGTTCCTCGTTTTGCCTGCAGATATTGAGCAGCCAAATGTGTTGGCCACACAATGCACGTCAAGACAGACAGTAGCATTTAGCATTTCGTTTCCCTTTTCCCATTCAAAGCATTTGGCTCAGACTTCCTTCTTGGCATCGCGCTCTTCTGCTTCATCAGCCTTTGTTTCCTTACATTCCTCGTGGCAGATCCAACATACCTGAGCCCGTCTTGACAAGTGAGCCATCCCCACCGAATGTGCTGAGTAGACAAACAGCCAAACCTGCACCAGTTTGCATTCTGACAGTTTAAAAAAAATATCCCAACATTCAGCAAAAAAAACAACAAAAAAACAAACCTTTATCAAGGCAATGGAAGGTGAGGTGACAGGAATATAAAATTACAATCATGGGTTTTACACTCTGCAAGCTAAAACGAATTCAAATCAGATTTACTCAGAAATAACAGGAATGAAATTCATCAATTCATCAAAACCCGAAGCAATGTTTACTTCTGAAACCTGATCAGAAATGCATTAAGGATTTTTAAACATGTTGTTGTTGCGTCCTGCAAGCTTCTGCATCATACATAAAAAATTAATATAGGTTTGTTTTCTGTCAATAGTTACGAGTAAAACATATTTGAGTTAAGAAAACGTGTTTGCTCCCTAAGTTGTGATTTTTTTTATGTGCCAACAAGACTGAGATTTACAGAGAAATTTTAATGCTGCTTTAAGAGCACATTTAGACACCGTCTCTTTTATATGAGGCCTGGTAAAGGTTTCTTCTCAGGTTGTTGCCACAACAAAATGCTCAATGCTCATTTGTTACCATGACAAACTCCATTGCAACATTTGCAAAATAAAATAAATAAGAGAGAAGAAAATTGCTTAAGGTTAAAACTGGGCGATACGAGAAAAACCCTGTCACAATGTATATTTTTTTCTGATCAGCCAATATAACAGTCACAATATAAAACACAGCTATTCCGAGGGATAGATTAGCTTCTCAAAATAAATTTAGAGAAGCTGTACAAAATGAACACCTACAAATTTAAATGTTTGAACAACACTCTTATCAAAAGAGTTAAGTATGAGCAACATCCTGGAAGAAAGTTTCCACATAAGTTTCACTTTATCAAAGTAGCGCCTGCACACCAAGAGCCAAACAGAAACAGTTAGGCTGTGGAAAACGAGGCGCTGAACTGATCAGAACTTGCTGTAACAGAGTTGCTTTGCGCTCGGTGCCGACATGCAGCACCATGTTCAGCCAGATGAATGCTGAATTAATTTGATTGTGCAATAACATCTCAACCCCAGCTGATTTCTCAGGCTAATTCAGGTCAGATTTTGACATCGATAAATTGATGTTACCAAGAGATTATGTAACAGTAGTTATAAATAATGCAGAGGTACAGAGTTGTGTGACCAAATCAAAGAAAAATGTAGGTTTTTATTCTTGTACCATCAAAGTGTGTAAAACACTTTTTTTAAATATTCAATTTTTGCTTTCAGCTTTTGTCAGATTCCTTCTGTCCCCACTCTTATTATGTCTTTCAATTTAACTTGTTCATATCTTTACATGGCAAACTAAAGAATAAAAATATTAAAATAAAACAAACCTTGCTCATAAGGAGAAATATGTTCTCAGCCATTAGTGAAAGATCCGTTGCATTTTTCCCGTTTAAGACAGCAGAATTGTTATATTTCAGGAATGAAAACTGGCTGATTTTATTATTTCCTAATTTTTATGTGATTTCCAGACTTTGTTACCACAAATTAAACTATTTTTTAGAAAATTAAGAAATATTATTTTATTACCACACATTAAAGAGGAAGGTAAGATAAAGTTTAGATAGAAATATGTTGATTTCATTCTCAACTGGCTCAAACATTTTAGTTTTTAGACTACAGTATAGAGTATGAACATTCAAACTTCACTTTGACGCATACTGAGTTGTATTTTTGTCCAATCGCGACTTTTTTCTTTTTTAATTATCCATATTGGGTTTTAATATCTGTGGTTTTATGATTTGTAATTATCAGTGTGCTGCTGCTCTTATTTGAAGTCCACTTTCAAATTGCTGATAATAAATAGTCAAAAAATGCTTAAAAATGTCAACTTAAATTATGTTGCCTTTGTCTCAAACAGTGAAATCCTGTTCACATGCACACTGTTTAATGAGGACCTTTCTCTCTTAAACAAAAGAATAACGCTTCCTCTGATCTTCACATAAATAATTCATGATTGAGCATGACTGAAAAGCTGCTAAAGGCAATCATTCAACAACACATAACAGCAAATCAGAGCTTTTCTCTCTCAAATATTAGTTGGAAAGACCTGGTATTTATTTTTCACGTAATCTATTGCACTGCAAAACATCTGAAAGTGGTTTAACTTGAAAGTGAAAGTTCACCTGCTGCCTTGAAAATACAATTCAAGTCGAAATTGTTTTGGTTTTAACTCAGAGATTTAAGTTCATGAAGTTGATTTAACAACATTGTTTCTTGAGTTCATTAATCTTGACTTGTGAGTTTTTACTCAATGCTGCAATTTAAACCAATAATTATTTCACGATGTGTAACAGAAATCACACATATTCCTCTATTATTTTCACTCACAATATCGAGTTAAAATAAATATTTTACTTTAGAATCATTTAAATTCTTGTTTCAAACTGCACAAACAAAATTTCTGATTTGATAATGAATTTTATTAAACATCACAATGAATTCGGCTCAAAAACATTTAGTTTGAACAGGACATTAAAATAAACATTTTCCTTAAAACACAAGAGTCAGACCAATGTAACGAACTTCCATCTCAGGATACACAAACATGCCGCTAAGCATTCTGGAAAATAGTTCCCACTCCTGTCTTTTTCTCCTTTCAGTTTTTTAAGTGCTAACCTAAAAAACCCTAGTTTATTGAACAACTGGAGGTTTGACGAAATTAACAAAACATTTAACACAACTTACTGCTGTAAGTTTATCTTTCACAAACTCACACATTTAGGTTCAAATTGTAAATCTTTCTACATTTATTTTACTTAAAAATTAGAATACAGGAGACAACAAAATGTGGCTCAAATGTTTTACAGTGAAGCATATTATGTGTCTGATAAGACACATGCGATTACATTGTGAAAACTGTAAACAATGGCGCCATAGACAGCGAGACTAATGATAGCTACTCCAACAGGAAGCACCGTCCTCAATGAACAGGAGTTTAAAGCAACAAATCATACAAACATGCTTTACTCCTCTCTGAGTGGCCTTCAGGTTTGACTTGTCCTCTTTTGATTGTGTTATATTGTATTTTACTACTTTATAATTAGTTCAACTTTAACTCTCTCCTTAGTTTTTACTTGTAGCACAAGCCGCCATAAAGTAAACTAAATCAGTTCTCTTTACCTCTGAAATTTTTTTTTAAAAAATGCTTCCAAGATCCAGAACTGTTGAGGCATTCAGGAGGTTTAATGAGATGTGAAAATCTAATTGCGCCCTCAGCTGCAGCAGAAGTGCTTCGTCACACGTCTCACCTGCCCTCCGCTGCAGACTAATCTCTCACTGAGGTGAGGCAGAGCGTACGCCGAGTCAGCAGGGCCAAATGACAAGGTTCCACGTGTATTACTGTATTTCAGCTGATTCCACCTTAGAGAAATGCAAACATATAGAGCTCCAATCTGCTAACATCACTCTTATCCACTCTGTTTAGATCAGGGGTGTTTAAAGTGCAGCCCTGGGGCCATTTGCGGCCCCTGGACTGATTGTGGGTGGCCCAAGACTTCAGATGAAGAAAGATATAAATGTCTACCTCCAGTACGGGTATTTAAAATAGGTGGAAACTTTTTATCTTTAATTACAATTTTAAAAAGTAAAATCTTCTTACAATAGAATTTATTAGCTGAAACACAAATAATCACACTTTTTGATTTTCTCTTGAAGAACCGGTGACTTTTTTACCCAAATCTACTTTTTATTAATATCATAAACTTGGTTAAATACAGCAAGCATGTTCAAAGAAAGAGCGGCCCAAATCATCATTGATTAAACTGTTTTTTGTTACTAGCCAAATTATTTTCAGTAAGGCAAATCTCCAGAACCTGTTTTAAATTTTGGATGTAGAATACTTTACACATCCTTCTCCAGCAACAAATTTGACTTATATTTTGTTTATAGTTTAAGTATTGCATTTTTAGCTTATTATTGACTCAGTAACAAACATTTCTTTTCGCTCTCAAGTCCTTTTGACTCGATGATTTTGGCTCATTGAGTTGCTGTACAGACAAATTAAAAATTTATTTCAAGAGATAATCAGAACATCCATAAGTACTCCTAGTTCATCAAATTAATCAGGAAGTGAGATGTTACTTAGAAGTATAATTTTTTAGTTTTTAATCAACTATGCTCTTTTTTTATTTTTACTGCTGCTTCATAAAAGGAACCAGTCCAGATTAAGACATAAATCAAGTCATTTGTGATGCAGAAAGATAAATATTGAGGTTATTTCCTTGTTAAAACAACTGAATCGCAGCTTTCTAACTAAAACAAACAACAGTTTTTATAGGTCTTTCTTTAGAAACATGAAGCAGCTTATCTGGTTTATGATATTATTGTTAAAGTATAAACTCGTGTCAAAAAGGCAAGACTTGAAACACACATTTAATTAACTAAAGCAAGTCATTGTCCTGTTGTTTGTTCAAACGCCATTAATTTGGATTACTGTTGTCACTGAATCTATATAAATTTAAGAACAACAGATGGTATCGTAAGCAACACACTGGGACAAACTAAAAAAACTGAAACATTTTCACCAGTTTTTTCTCCTCTTTTTTTCAACTCTTTTCTTCTTGTCCTACTTTCATCCATCCTGCCCTCATTTAACTCATCTCCTCAAATCTGTCCAACTTCTTCCACTCCTCTTTTTCATTTTAATGTTATGGCCTCATTCCTTTCACTGCGTCTTTGCTTGACTCTCCCCGCTGGGATGAAAGTTTGTCACAGGAAGCAACTTTGCACCGTGTTAGTTACTGCGGAAACCGCCTCCCTAGCTGTAACCAAAGTGACCTCCAATTTCTCCAATATGACAACATATGCACACAAACGGCGCAGTTCACGCAAACCATGACACAGACAAAGCAAAACCAAACGCCGTCGTTACAAATAAAATGCAAAGCCTCCGCTAAAACAGTCTTTATTTTAACACACTCCCTGATCCTGCCCTTGCTCTGCCATCACACGCCACATCAAAGCAGCTCACTGCTGAGCAGTAAAAGTGGCGCAGTGGTTTGAATTTATTCCCTTCAGTCAGACGTTTATTCACTGCTTCCCTTTCCTAATGAGCGTCTTACAATAACCCTGTCACTTACTGCGGCAAATTACTGCTACCTAAATGAGAGTCTGATGGAATGTGTGTGTGAGTGTTTCCATCTCACACTCTCTTCATCATTTAAGACCACCTGTAGGTGATTTAATGTCCCACATGGACTTCCTCCCAAAGTACACTTTTACCATTTTACTATGCAGTGAAAAGCAAAGGAGCGCAGAAGATGAGGGGAGATGTAATGATAAGAGAGCAGAGAGAAGAAGGAAAAAGACGGAGGGATTAGAGGGCGATAAAAAATAGAAATCGACAAATCAGGCGGAGTAAAGTACCGTTAATGGACACAAAGGCAGAAGGAAGAAAAAAAAATCAAACATTACCCTATAAATATCTAATAAATCTGTTGAACTTTATTATTTATAAATTTACACTGGATCTAAAAAGTTGCTTATGATGAAGTTTTGTAGCGGTTCATGATAATTTCACCCAGCAAGTAAAGCTGCTCAAAGCTTCAGTCAACATAAAATTCAATCAGGTTGCCTGTCTTGTTGCTTAGACCTGCAAATTTCAAAAATCAAAATGCAGCAAAAGCCTGGAAACAGGATTTAGAACAGAAACAGATTCAAAAGTTGTGAATTATCATTATTATTAGTACGCTGCACATGAAACACTACCTCAATTAGGAGACCATCACTGAATAAATCAAAAGTGCTACTACATCTACAACAGCTTAAAATAATTAGAAATCTGAAGTATTTCAGGTATTCCTTCATTTTAAAATTAGTAGCAACAAAAAGGAAGTTGGGAGTATGTAGGGGAAAAAAAGAACACAATGGGCAGACACCGGGTTAAAAACGTTACTAAGAATATCTCACCAAACCATTCATTAACCCTGTGTGTGTGTTTATGTGTACACATGGCACCAACTCCTCCATATAATACTGTAATTCTATGTTATTTCAGGGAGAACCTCAAAGCTCCTGCACTAATGACCACTTTTACTCAAATTCACTCAGTGTGCAAAAAGGCTCAACATGTGCCAGCCGGTGCATGCCATGCATGTTGCAAAGAGTCAGGATCTGCCTCTGAGTGTGCACATTTGTGCAAGCATGTGAATAATTGTGGGGCAGCCAAAGGTCACACGAGCCATCTCTGACTCTCTTTTCTACACATGCCTTTAAATCAAGACTGATTCGTCTCTCTCCATGACAAATCAATATGAGACTTTGAATCAAGCATGAAATAAAGGGTTGAAAGTGTAGAGGGATTATCAGTCGACGTCACGTTGCATCAGCAGCCACTCTGCTGCACATCACCTTCAGAAAACAGGCAAGAGTACATTATTCTAACTGCTTAAACTACTTACAATTAGGCAATCAAAATCATTTAAAACTCGCAGTCAGTGCAGATTACCTCTCCTCACCTTTGAGGTAGCTTTGCTCCATGTGTAGATGTCAGAGATTTTACTTTTAGCACAGCATGTCTGTACCTCTCACTACATCCGGTTCAATCTGCTGCATTTTTAATGTCTAATGGCTTAGTTTATCACCTGCCTTGATGGATGCAGTCACATCTTAATTTTCTCGCTAGGTGTGACCAAAATAGGAAGAAATTATTCTCTTCCCTCTGTCCTTTACAAGCAGAAAATAAATTCTCTTTTCTTTTCTTTTTTTTAATGAAAACTGTCATTTTAGGAAAACCCTATTCCAGTGCCCTCGCTCACCATGTTAGCCTTATTTAGAGAACCTCGACATTTCTCATTGAGAGCTGATGATCTCAAATTGAATATTGCTAGTGAGCGCTAAAACCAGCCACTGAAGTTTTTTTTTTTTTTTTGCCATTTTCTCTCATCATCACCTGCATAATTTATTTTATCATGCTGTGTTAAACAGTTGTGGTACGCTAACAACATGCTAGCTAATGTTAAGACGCGTAAGGGTAACTATGGCAACCACTGACAGTTTAAAGGTCTATTGGCGGTTTCTGGAGTCCTACTGCGCGCGCATCCCATGTGTTTACAAAGTAAGGGCACAAGAAATCATGTTGGGTGACCTGCTAATGCAAAGCTTAGCTGGTTTAGATTAGCAGATTAGACATAAGGCCTAATCCAGCAACATTGGAAGGCTGTGGCCAGGAACAGGGTGGATATGAATGTTTGCGTGAGAAGAAAAGGGGGCAAATGGGGGCAACACTGTGTTGGATCCTCCATCAACGCTCTCTGTCTCTCTCTCTCTCCCTGTCGGTCAGAGGAGCATTAGGCCGCCGCCTGAGGTCGGCCCTTTCCAGATCAAGTCTTCAGAGTCAGAACGGTGAAGAAACTGAATGAGTGTGACACTGGCTCATTAGAGCTGCAGGGGAAACAGCCACATGGTTTTCTTTTGGAGCCTCAGGGGAGCTGGATGCTTGAATGAGGCAATCACAGCCATCGGAGGAAACAAGAAACCCTGGTGCATGGGTTTAACGTCTGAGCAAATCTTAGACCTACAGCGGGGTCTAAGATGGGGTGTAATGAGCGCATTCATTAAGATGGAAATAAAAATGTTAAAGAAGCTTTGCAGATGACCGTTTCATACCTACTGGCTCTAAAAAAGAACCAGCAATTACCTGATGAGAGACAAACGCTTGAAGAAGTGATTGAATGAAAACCGAATGAGTCTCAGGAGAGGTGGGCCATATGAACTTAAAAATGTATCGCAATACTTTATTGTGTTTATTGGGATAACAATGAAACTAATAATTATTTTTAAAAAGTATCTATAGCTTCTTTTCTGTCTTTTTTAACCAATTATGTGGCTGGAACTGCGTCTTCCTGCAGTCACAACGAGATTAAAACTGTTGTTCTTATCACTAATCTGGACATAGTGACTGCATAACCATATTTTTTCACTATATTGGTATTTATTGCTGCTCTTATGGAGAAAATGGTGGAAATGATAGTTCTACCAAAAACTCCAGTTTTTGGAGTTTTCAAACATAGTTATTCTTTTCATTAAAATAAATTGTTCATCAATCCAACACGTCCATCTCTAAGTTTCTGTCTTGATGCCTAAGAACTTCCTTTCAACACATTTCAGTGGCAAAATAACATGTTTACAGCAATCCAGAAAACCGTACAATGGTAACATTTTACCACAAGGTAAAGCTCAGGGGAGCTGGATGCTTGAATGAGGCAACCACATTGCTTCATTTAGTAACGCATTACTGACATCACTGATTGAGAATATTTTAAAATTCAGATAATCTCTGTAGTTTGATTATATATTCTGGCTCCTTGTCACTTGATTCAGGTTGTAAAGACATTACCTAGGCAGCATGCCAGTCCTAGTTTTCATGGTTCAGATGAAGGTTACAGTGTGGCATCCTAATTAATTCACGCTGCTTCTACACAACCTTTATTACCACCGCTGGTAAAGATACTTACAAAAGCCATAAAATAGATCTGTGAGCTTTTAGCTAGTAATCTAATACTTCCTGTTTCCCCAGAGTAAAAAAATGTGATCAGAAACAGCTGCCTACTTAAAGTAAACACTCATCAAAATGGAAAAGACAAAAAAAAAAAAAAAAATCTAGCTGACATAAGAGAGATGTGTTTTCATTTTTATGATTAAGAAAAAGGAAAGAAGAAAACATCTATTTGCCTAAACACCTATTTACATCCAAAGCATTAACTGAAAAGTTTTAATCAACTGTAACCGATTCCTGGGTGTTACATTAAAAAGGCGGCATATTAAAAAAAAACACACAGGATAAACTAACCCCTGCCCTGTGTTCCTATGAAGGAATATACATGTGTTTGTATGTAACAGGGTTTTATTCTAACAATATTAAATATATAAAGTTTGTCAAAATGTGTTTAATTATTCTTTGAATTTATTTTGTTTAGTCAAGAAGTTGTTTCTCCAGACATATATTGGTGTATTTTAAGTTTTCTGCTGCTCTTGACGTTGATAGCTACCATAGTAACAAGTAGCTGCCAGCTCCTCCCCCTTTATTCAGTTGCCGTCGGTAACTGTGGTATCAACTCTGTGTTTTCTTTGCAAGTATTTTTATTTTAACATGTAATCACATGCAGCATTTCATGAGTAACTTTTGCAATATGTTGTGTATATTTTTAACACTTATTATTAGTGCTGGGAATTTTAGCCATGTTTAATTTTACAACTGCTAACTGCTGCTAATGGCTGTTAATTGCTGCTAACTGCAGCTAACTGCTCCTTGGGAGCTGTTGCTTTGCAGTTTGTTTATGGTTATTTATTGTATTTTATTTAATACCGCCAGAAGCTGATGCTAATCACCAACTTGATTTCCTCTTTTGGAAAGAGCAAAAGAGGAAATCGAGATCTAGAAGTCAAGCTACTGAGATGAACATAGAGAGTACATGTATAATGGAAGAAGTTAGTAAAGTATTAATCGTTCTTCTTTGTGTCTTCCTGTAGTACTCATGAGAGATTACGAGACTGAAAGTGTTAGAAAAAAAAGTGTGTCACATTTCTAAAAGTTCTACAGATACCCTTGTAAATCAGGAAAATCTAAACCACCAATGTCTTCAAAATGTTATGAGCCAAGGAGCTGTTTCTTTCTACACTATCAAATAAAGTCCTCTGTCATTCCCAACAGGATGAGATGTAATAAAGCAGAAACTTCATGAAATAACAATAAAAAACATAAAATAACATCTGAGCCAACACTTGGGAGGTTAAAATGATGAAAAGCATCAGGGCGTGAGGCTCTGCAGAGCAGCATTAGCACTACAGGGGGTTAGGATTTTCACAGCCGTCTGTCTAAATATAGAACTACGTCTGGTTCTCACATGCAGTAACACATAAGTAAAAAATGTAACACACTTTTGGATTCTTCATCTTGCTCTATTCATCTCTGTGCCTGTGTATTAACTTCCAACGTTTCATAAAACACTGAAAGCAACCACATTAAGTCTCATTGACTCTGCCTATTAAATCCACTTCTTTAGCCTAAAACTCAGTCTTCACTTCATTCCACTAACAGGTATCAAAGATGATCACAGCAGCTTATGTCAAGGTTGTCTGTTCTACGCTGTAAAGCTGTCACAGATACACTGGCAGGGACACACACTAGGATCTAACAGAGATAATACTCTCCAGCTCTGATCCCATCAGGAGCCCGGGTGTAAGTGCATGTGAGGCCGCAACCTCTTACTCAGGACACCTGCGGACTATAAAAGCACCAACAGCTATAGATACTGAAGAAATTTCATTTTTTACACAAAAAACCCAGAGAAGAAATAGTGCAAAACTTTTAGCACAGTGACCACATTATGTTGACAGCTAGCTTTAGCTGCATTTCCATTGACCATTTAGCTTAATGGAAATGTGACAATTTTTTTTTTTAAGACTCTCGTTTTTCAATGAAAGGTTTTGCTGATAGGTATTTTTGAAATTGGTTTATTTTACAAAGCTGCAGTGGAGACACTTTTTCAATAACCGGACGTTGCCAGTGGTGCAAACCATAAGGAAGAACAGGAAGTAGTTGTAGGTCAGGGGTGTGAAACTCATTTTTGTTTTGGGCCAAATCAAGATCATGAATGCTCTTAAAGGGCCAGTTGTGCCAGAATGTATTGATAAAACTTGTTCACCAACTGTTAAAATATCAATGAATTCTTCAAATTAAATAATGTTATTGAACATCTATTCAGAGCCTCCAGGATTTTGTGATTTCTTTTGTGTTTTTTTTGCAATAAAAATCAAACTGTTTGTGGAATAAATTTGGAAATATTTATGCTTATTTATGACGGTAAATGTGACTTTTTATTACTAGCCGTATAGATCATGGACTATAATCTGACATCAAATAAGGCTGAGGCAGCTGTTTAGTACAAGTAAGGCAGATTTTGAAAGGTTTTGAGAAAAATCTGCAACAAATTCCCAATTCTTAGCCCAAAAAGAGCAGGGATTTGTTGATTTTGTGTGAATTTCCATGATAATTCTCAAGAAACTGGAGGGACTGATTGATATAATTTGGCAGTAAACAGATAAAAGTTGCATTGATTTTATTGATAGCATAATATTTAAGCACACTTAGTGTTTAGTCTAGAATCTAGAGGGCCACATAAAAAGCTAAGGCGTGCCGGCATGTTTTTTTTAACACTTGTGATTTTAATTGTGTTTCTAATTTAATGGAAACACTGCAATTGGGATATTGTGTTTTTTTGACATTAGCAGAATATTGACAAAGTTTTGCAAACATTTCTTTCCCCATTTCTCATTATATTCACACTAATCTTTCAGATGCTTGCAATAGTCACTCTAATACAGCCTTACTGTTTAGCATGCAGGGGCGTTTTAGTATTTAAAGGGTTTGTTAGTGTACAAAACTTCAGCCAAAAGAAATACATTCCCTCCAGCAGACGCAGATCATAACAGACATTTTACCTTTGGTACTTTTGTCTGCTCTGTTGAATCAACCTGAAACACAGTGACATAATGCCTCCCTCACACCTAGTTTAGTACGCCACCCGAAAATAAACTGTAACCTTTAACTGTGACATTTTAGATGAAGCAGATGAGTAATCAGAGTGTACTGGGATTTTTAGAGATAGGAATTCACAGAAACACGAAGCTAAAACAACATCTTTCAGGTAAAAGACAATAAGAGTTGCCCTGCGTTAAATAAATTCAACTTGATCAGACAGGAATTTAGTAGATCAGACAATGTATCAGTGGCTTCTTGTTTCATCCAGACATCATCTTGTACTTTGTTCTTCTTCATGTTTGCTGGAAAACATTGAAATCTGAAGATTTAGCTTTAACTGCAGAGCGATACAGAGCAGCTGAGTGAAATGGAAAGCAGCAGCGTAGCTCTACGTCGTCTGTGTTTGAACGTAGCCCACTAGGAAAACCACACTCATGTCCAACATACCACCCACGATGCATGACGGGTCAAATCCAGAGCAGGGAGCCGGTATTCTGCTCATCACGTTCTCCTTTACACCCACATTTAAAATGAACGCACATACAGAGTTAGCAACTAATGTAATGTTTTCTGCTTGTTTAGCTTTTGTTTACATATATAATAATAGAAAGGCCAACCATTTTCATTTACAAAAAAAGCAACATAGCATTTCTATTACTGTTAAAAGCACAGATAGCCAATTAATGAATAATGTTCTGACTAAAACTGGTAGTTCAGGTAACTATTCAGGTTAGTTCAAGCATAAAAGGGATCTAGAGGACATTTTGGGGAATTGCTGCAAGTCAATGATACATTGAAAGAAACCGACTTGGAAACATTTTCTTCAATTTCCACTTAACTTTATATTTTGATACTTCTAATAATGTAATTTTTTAAATATTAAATAACTGATAATTTGATCAGTTGCTTAGTTGGGTAGTAACTAGTTAGATTTTCTCAAATACATTTATTTGAGGAAATCTTTATCAAAAAATGTACTTTTAGGAGTATTTTTACTATTTACTTGAGTAATTTTATTATGAAGTATTTCTACTCTTAGTTGAGTAAAATCTCTGGATTTTCTACCCACTGAATGAAAAACAAACATGTTTTAACCAAAAACTCACCAGACACAGACACACACTTGCGCCTTTTGTTAAAGTGCCATAAAGTTTTTTATTGAAAGAAACTGATTTGGAAACATTTTTCTAGTTTTGTTATTTTTGTTACTTATGAATTTTTATAGCTTTGGTTCTTAAAATACCAACATTTCTACTTAAACTTTATATTTTGGTCCACCTGATTATGTAATTTTTAAAGATGAAATGATTGCTAATTTGATGAGTTACTCAGCACTTGAGTAAACCTTTTATCAAATACTTTTTTACTCTTACTTGAGTAAAAATCTGTTGAAGTAGTGCCACTCTGACTTGCGTAAAATCTTCGGGTATTCTGCCCAACTCTGGATATTGAGTATAAAGTTTGACATTTTGGCATTATAACAAGTTTACAGCAATCACTGCATGTGTTGGTTCTGTCCGGATTTGTCTATTTTGTGAGGCTGAACAATGACAGACACTTTCATGTTAACCTTCATGTTTCAGCTAAAGCTGAGCCTATTTCACTTCACGTCATGTAGATGTGATGCAGAGACTCATAAATCATTCTCGTTTTCACACACTCACACTCTGCCTTAACCTCTACAGCGCATCTAAAATGCGTTGACTCATAAAGCAGCCGGCTAACCACAGAGTCCACCACATCAGACAAACAACTCATCTCCTCGTTTGGAAAACAGATGGACTCTCAGAAAAGAAGGCTGGGAGGAAGAGAAGTAAAAATAGTTGAGAGGAGAGGTGTGAACTGGGGAAAAGGAGAGCAGGAGAAGAGGAAGAGAAAGGCAGAGGTTATTGAGTAGCGATGTCGGCTTGTACAAAATCGATTTTAGGGGTATAGATTGATGTTGAAGCATCGAACGGCTTGTGCTTTACTTTCTCTGCTTTTACCTGCAGTTACTACAACACATGCTTATTGTGAAGACGCAAGAGAGGTTCATGGATCTGGCCTTCGCATCTTTCCATTCGCCAGATAAACACGGAGAGATTTTACTCACAGACATTATGCATGTTAAACATCTACAACTAGAAAGCAAATATGCATTCAGTAAAAAAATCTTCCAATCTGAAAACATTCAGCTTCTTGTCAGTTTGATGAACCACTCAGAGCTGCAATTATGGTCACATTCTTTATTTCTACCACAAAAAAGGAAAACAATGAGAGTTAGCGGATCAAATGTGGGACCAAAATCGCCAATGTGACAATATTAATCACACAGTATAAGCAGAAGTCTTACACACTGATATATTCTGTTTACTGTACTTATTACTTCAATATATTATCAGTTTAAATTGCTATTTTTAATTACTATAACTGCAGTCTGACAATGGGTTAGTTAGCATATTTAAAAGAGAAACTATTTTGCTCCACACAGCAACATTTACAGTGATTTAAAGGTCATAACTGTTAGATAATTATCTCTATTGGCTATATTTGTTTATCTGCCTAATTGTAAAGCATTTTTAGGTTTTCCATTTTGTTTTCTCTGATTTACAGTCAGTTATGGTAATAACACTCACAAAACCTAATTCAGATGAATTCCCTTCCTCTCCATGACCAACCAGTCTGATCAATAAGTTTGTGTTAATTTTACCAGGACTTTTTAAACTCAGAGGTGAAGGAGTTTTGGCTACAATTTTCCAATTTTTTACCATATGTTAATTTTTTCACTTTCCAATTAAGGATTCCTACATAATCTCTTTATTAATATTTCTTAGCAATGCAAATTGAACGTACCATAAGAAGACTTAGCAGAGCTGAATTATCTAATGAATCTCAAACAGAGAAGCTACATAGTAATAAATTAAACTAAAAAAAAATCCATGGAAGATATGTGACAAAATTAAAACAACATGCACAGAAAATTATCCACATAAGTCAAAAAAAGTTAATATTTTTGACTGATCAACTCATAACACCTATACTACAATAGTTTAGAGCTGTTTTAGATACAGAAACAAACAGAAAATACACTAATAAAAGTAATCTATTATGATTATATTTGTGGTCATTATAGGATATTAAAAATAAAATCTTGAGGGCATGCCAAACCAAATTACACACAGCATCAAGAGTGGAAATCATCACAGCAACAAATCAGGAAATTACAACTGATATGAAGACTTTTAAAAAATCTAACCTTTAAATTATGTTTTTTCTATATCTAAATAATTATAAGCATTCTTAATATTTAGCTGCAGAAGCAAGCAATCTGACCATGCATGAACCTGTTTCATTTCTTTACAGGGAGAATCTTTTAGCATAGATTTTAGGAGTTTAGGTTCTTGGTTTGAATCCAGAACAGGAGGAGTTTTCTGCATGAAGTTTTCCTGTTTTCAATGTACATTAGTGGGTTCTCTGGTATCTTTCCACAGTCCAAAAACATCATGTAGGTTCATTTTTCATTCTGAAGTACACAGTGCAAAAACACAAAATCTTTCCAAGTATTTTCTTTGTCTAGTTTCTTACTACACTTGAAATAAGAAAAAAAAACTTGCAAGTAACTTTCAGTAAGATATAGGAGTTTCCTTTAAGTCAATAATTTCTTAATGTTGATAGTTCTACTGACAGATTATTTCACTTATAACAAAACATTTTTCCCATAATTGAAATAATCTACTAGTGGAACTAACATTCTTTCCTCAATATTAAGAAATTATTGACTTAAAACAATCTCCTATTTCTTGCTAAAAAGTTACATGTAAGCACGTTTTGCCTTATTTCACGTGTACTAAGATATTTGCTCTAGAAATTAGACGCAAATACTTGGTAATACTTGTGTGTTTTTGCAATGTGAGTGTAAGTATGTGCTTGTTTGGGTCTGTGATGGACCAGCGACACCTGGGTGCACCTGCCTCTCGCCTGATAACAAGAGCAGAGCGGCACCTGTACTCCCACGAGCCAAAGAGGGTTACGCAGGTATAGCAAATAGAAATATGGATCCCGATGCATTTTAAGAAGAAAAAGCATTTCATCCAGTAAAAGATGAAATGCAGATCAGAGGAGCCAGCATCTGTATCAAACCCCTCAGCAACTCTTGTCCCATGTGAAGATAGAAAGGAGAGAACAGGAAAAAACTACGCTTTTATCTCCTTCTCCTCCTCCCACACTCTGTACCTCCCCCACTTTAGCTGCTGCATCAGACATCATGAAAGATTCACAGCTGTGCTTTTAAGGGCCAGCCACGATTCGCTCCCCGTCAGACACACAAACCTACACTCGTAGATCTGAGCCTGTCTGGAGAAAAATAAAAAAAATAAAGATATGCCACAAGGAATCTGACAGACATCAGAAGGAAAGGTGGAGAGCTAAAGTTACAGACCCTCTACACAAGCGTGTGCAGGTTCTGCTCAGCAGTGTGTGCTGTTAGCGCCTGGATAAGCATGTGATGCGTGACAGATGATGGACAGATTCAGTTTCCTCCCATGCATAAAGGCTCATGCAAACCAGATTTTAACACGAACCTTTAAAACGAAAACTCTAAATCACTCCATCTTCTCCAAATATTCCAATTATTTGGTGTTGTAGCTCAGACTGTCTGCATTTTCAGCAACTACATATTTAATCATTGAAAATATTGGTGCAGAGCACCCAACAAAAATTGTGTACAAGCAAATGGATGGAGGCTCTCTACCTAAAGGACATATACGTATAATCATATTTTAAGGCTAGAACCTTACGTCTTAAAAGTTTTACAACATAAATAAATCATTCTTTTACGCTGGTGCTTGAAGTGGATCAGAAGCTTTGGAAGTTATGAGTCGTGCCACCTAAAAGAGAACTTACAACTTTCTCTTTGGGCCCATTTTCTGTCATTAAAGGCCTCTAGTAATGAGAGAAATCTTAATAAAAAGAAATGAAGGGAGAAAAAAGGTGAAGAATGTGAATATCTGTTGGCATAAGAGTAAAAATGCTGGTCAGAACTGGAGCAGAAGTAGCTAGTGTTGCATGATATTAGGAATACAATAATGTGCTAATGTAATGGTAAATGTTGCGATAATAATATGATTTATAATATAAACAAATAACTAGAATGGTAATTGTCTGTTTCGGGGTTCGTACAATTCATAGACCAGAGATGCTATGAATAAAATGCATTGTTCAACATTTGTTCACTACAGAAATCTATATAGATTTTTATTTTTTTTTAAATTTGTAACTTTTTACATAAAAAAATGCTTTTTAATTATCATTATTGTTTTTCTCTTTTTTTGGGAGAAGCCTGTTAATTTGTCTGCATTGCACTGTAATATATTGAATTTATATTTTGCATTAGTCTTTATGGCTAACTCTGGCATATTATGTGATGTGCATAGTCCCTTTTGAAATAAAAAACTGAGGAAATCAAATTTCTTGTTTCATTCTCAAAAGCAAGATTATATTGAAATAGATTCTTACCGATTTTTGATATTCTATGTAGCTATAATTGCAATTTTATTGAGTTTTATTGTTTCGAATGAGTTTTTGTCATTCTCACTGTGAATTGATGTATTTTTATGCATCTTTGTAGAGCATTGGTTTGATCATCTTCTAAGCTATTTCACTGAGACATTAACCCTGGCTACACCTGCATCATGATTTTTTTTCCATGTTTTTAGTCTCTATATTTTATTCACTACTGTGAGCTACAAGCCAGAACACAGTTTAAAAGAAAAAGTTGTAACAATATGTACTTAACCAGAGTAGTCATTAGACATGGAGGTGCAACATAAGTTAAAGTTTGAAAACCACAAATATTTTCCATCACACCGTCGCCATAATTTAAAGTACGCTAACAGGAGGCAAGAGAATGTGAAGAACTGAAAATTAAGACAATTATGGTGTGGAAAATGGGAGGACCGACCGCCACCCATCAATCATGTCAGGGTGAGCCCCAGACTACCTGAGCAGATAGCCTGACCGAGTAAAACAGTTCAAATCAACTAGTTATTCCCTGGGAGTCACTCAGAAATGCAGAACACAAAGCATTCTGAGCAATTATTCACATTTAATTTATTTTTTATATGCTTTTGTGTAAATCCATCTGGCAAAATGAAAATGACACTAATGGTTCTCCATTAATCTGCATCTCTCATGCCTCATTCTATGGGTTTTCTGTTGGTTTTGGTTTTTAGCTTCATTTCATTCCCATTGAGATTAAAAATCTTTTTTGCAAAAGAATCCTGGTCTAAATGTCTCAGAATAATTTAGATTATATTGAGACAGCTCTGTAGTTATGCTGCCAACTTGGGCTGCTGGAGGACAAACTGATCACTTTTTATCTCTCTGCTTCTTTCTTCTTCTACTACTCTCCAATTTGCATTATTGGCTCCTACCACAACAACTAACTTTATGTTTTCTCTCAGTTTTTTCTTTCCATAGAAGCTACATCTGGTCTGGAGTTTGGAAAGCTGAGACACTTTCCTGGATGAGTTATCAGCTGAAATAATCCTACAAACAGCTAAACGTTTTTCCTCTCCTGTGATTAACCTTTTGCTTTTTATTGACATAAACATACTCCTACATCAGCTCTAGTGTTCCTTTTTTGTGTATGTGCTCTGTCCGAGTCGTTCATGGCAAATGGCCGCTCATACAGAGCCTGGTTCTGGTTCTGTTGGAGGTTTCTTCCTGTTAGAAACAACTTTTTTCTCTCCACTGTCGCTACACACTTGCTCAGTATCAAAGATTGAAGTAAAGTCAGTGCAAGAGATTGTCTTCTGTCGCTACATGCTGCTCGAAAACAACCCAATGCAATCTGCTGGATTTTTTTAGAGAACTTTTTAACCTAACTTGAATAATAAACTGAAATTAATGACAATTAGATTAAATTTGAATGTATGTGATTGAGTCAAATTGACTTGTTTGCAAAGTACCTTGAAATGTCTTGTTGTGAATTGATGCTATATAAATAAACTGACCTGAAACTGAATTGAATTGTGCTGGAAGCTAAGATACATGTGTTCGCTCTTCAGGGTACGACAGTCCAATGAGTGCAGAGGAAAATGAACAGCGGTCCTGGATTGGCAGTTTTGAAAATGCTGTCAAGTAGCATTTAGATATTTTAGCTTCTTTTAAATATTTTAGATATTCTCTATGACAAAAATCCACAAGGAGGGAAATTTTTTGTCATTTCTAAAGGTAAATCAATGTAACAGTCAATGTCTTGTTGCTTTCATGTGTAAATAAAAAACCAAAAATAGCATAATTAGTGTTTTACTTTGTTGTGCACAGAACCAGGGTAATTTTACTCAAGATTATAATACTCTGAAAATCTCAATCTTAGCTACAAACCGGTGTTTGTAACTAAGATTTGTGTTGGTACTGTATCCTTATCTACTAATGATAAGGATACAACCTAAAACCTGTACTGCAGACCATACAAAGCCGTCTCATTCAGACATGAAATACTGAAGCATCTAATCAATAAGAGCTCTACAAACACACACCCCCACATGTGTCACAACCGCTCCACTTTGAATTTGAAGACAGCAGGTAATGTAGCATGGCTCTATTTCAAGGTGTCACTTGATCACATGGGTGTGTGCAGCTCCACACACAGACAAAGCATGTGTAAGTGAATCTAAATGTCTTCCTTGGAGAAGGTGTTGGCTTTCACTGTCTTTTGAACACACACACACACACCCACACACATATCTAAGCTATAGGGAGAGCTGGTCTTTGACTACTGGCCAGGTAAAAGGTACAATGTGAGAGTTAGAAATGCTTGAAGGCACAAAGGCAGACAAGCAGACAACAGAGTAGACAGAATCTATTCTCATCTTCTCTTGGTGCTAACCCAACAGGACAAAAGATATGAGCTTAAGAAGGGATAAAACTTATTTTAAAAGTCTGGAATGCAGAGCCTCTGCTTTTCAAGTCACACAAATTTTTATTTGATCCCATGTTGAATTTAGAGTTGGAAATATCTGCTTTTTTAGCTCCTTTTAGAATCTCAATAAAAAACTGAAAATTGGCATGGGGAACTTTGAATTTATACCATATTAATAAACACTGCATTCTGATGCAGATACAGCCCTTCTGCAGCAAAAACAACAGAACTGCAACTCAACAACTCTATGCGCTAACTTGGAACGTTTTGGTTATTTCTAGGTTCAAATAAAATATCTAAAAAGTATAAACACTAAATTCTAGACATTACTTGCAGAATCTAACAAATATTTAATATTTACAAATGTATTTAATGATTTAATAATATATATACAAACATATTTAATAGTTGTTCATGTTATATTTTCTTAATGGTGTATTTTTCAAATAAACAATTAGAAATATATAAATTAATAAAGAATAAAAATGTTATTAGTGGTTTTTCCATCATAAATGTGCACAAATCTTTAACAACATTCTGCTAATGTGGAAAAGACACAATTTCTCAATTGTGGCGTTTCCATAAAATAAAAAAACGCAATTAAAATCATATGTGAATAAGTTTGTTCACGCGATAAGTCATTAAAAAACGAGCAGCGCCGTTATCCTCCCACCACTTCCTTCTTGATGAATTGCACCAGTGGCAACATCTGGTTGTTGGTCATGTGACTGGCGTGATGCGAAAAAAATGTTTCCTAATCCGAAAAAAACACCTCAGATTGGTGCGTCTCCATTAAGCGAAATCATTGCGCACTTGCATGGTCAGTAGAAACGAAAGAGAACAGACTGTCTGCAGCAGCCTATGTTTCACACAGATGAATCAGAACAAATTCAAACTCTGACTCTTAAAATTTGCCTGTAAAGTCTGAGGCTGTGTTGCATCATTAAATAAATCCACAGACAGACAAATAAACTCCGAGGGTTGGGCCACTGCTGAGATTGTTTTTTTGGCTTGTAACCAAATCTTTGAGTCAGCTAACCAACTGACTAACAATACTTAACAACTGTGCATCAGCAAATGTTCTGCAAAAAAAAACAAAACAGAAGTCAACATTTCCCACAATTGCTGTGCTGTAAACAACAAGCAGCTTCTTAAAAGACACAGGCGGGGTTTTGTTCCAAGTTGTCTAAGTTTGTTCATCCATGCTGCCTTCAAGAAAAGAATGCAGGAAGCTACTTTCCAATCGATGCAGCAGCCAGGCTCTAATTAAATGTTGCTTTTTTTAAGGTCTGACTTCTGAATCCAAAAGAATAAAACACACAGATATTCACATGAAAACTTTGTTTACATTCAACAACTGAATGTAACCATCATCCATAGCGTGCCATAAAACTACGGTAGAGGATTAGAGGATTAGATCCTACGAACAGCTAGGATTAGAAAAAAAGGATTCTGACATTTTTCTCAGAATTTGGACTTTAATCTCAGAATTCAGACTTTTTTCACAGAATTCGGATTTCTTTCAAAATTATGAATTTAATCTCAGAATTCTGAATTTAATCTCAGAATTCTGAATTTAATCTCAGAATTCTGTCTGTTTTCCTCAAAATTCGGAGCTTAGGGTCAGAGTTATTTTATTTTATTTTTTCAGTGGCCCTAATCCTCTTCTGTATGAAACAGTGGCGTCCAGAACCCAAAACCCAGGTAAAAAATAAGAAAACCAAAACATTGCAAAAACTAAAGTTCATAGGTGAAAAAGAATCTTAAATTTAAGGAATTAACTGAATACAAAAAGCAAAAGAGAAAAACCAAAGTCCCAACGTTGATGACAAAACTAAACTGTGGAGAAAGTAGTTCTGACACAACTCAAAATGAAGAGATTGAAAGATTACAGTAATAGATGCATGAAAACCATAAGGTATATCTGGATGTGACTGATTTAAATAAAAAAAATGTATGTTTAGACACTATTTTATAATATATTATGTATAATATATCTTCACAGGTAAGAATTTCATTTCACTGTCGTTTGGTAGGTCAGGCTCTCCCTTCTCGTAATCAATTACAAATTTATTGATGGAATTTGACTTAATGTCGTGTTTTGATTGTTGATTCTATGTTGCTTTGTGTTTCTGTGTTTGATAAGATGTAAAGCACTTTGAAATGCTTTGCTGCTGAAATGTGCCATACAAGTAAAATTTGATTTGATTTGATTCCCTTTGAAAACCTGAAGTCATTTTCATTTAATATTAAAGTTGCAAATGATTTGCTAAGATGAAAGAGTTTTCCTGGAAAAGAAAGAGTCCTTTAGTTCCTACCTTGATGTGGACTTAAATGAATTCTGAGAAGTTTTGCTTCAATAACTACAATAAAGGATCAAGAGAGTGAAACCGTGTGTTTTTCAGCTGTCAATAAAAGATGAGTCTTTAATGGAAAGGGAGGGAGAGAATCGTGCTGCGTCTTCCATGAGGCCAAAACTGAGACCTTCACTGACTCACACGCTCCGTCTTTGTTGACCCGCCTGTCTGCCTCTGTTGTTTTCTCCCTCGTTCCTTTTCTCTCCCTCTACCTCTGAGGGCTCACTGTTATCTCCTGCGAACGCCGCTGTCTGTCTTCCTCGCACATCCAATATTAATAACTTGCGCGGCCGTACAAGAGCCTTTTCATTGACACAACCTGGGATGACCTTCAGATTGCACGCAGCTTTCACAGTTGCTTTCTGTTCATTATTTGAGAATCACAGCAAGGAGACACAATGAGCAACATAAAAGGACCTTAAAGTGGAAAAACAATCACGTTTCACCGTAGATTAATTACAGACACCTTGGTTTGTGTTTGTGGACAGCAGCGACCACAGGGAAATAAAAAAAAATAAGACTTAGAAATGTGATGGGAGATTGATGGGATGTGAGGCGGACTGATTACTTGACTGCTTGGTAAATTGACTGATTGATTACATGCATTATTGCCTGTCTCACTGCAGAGTTGACTGACAGGCAGGATAGGAAGGAGTATCTCAAAGCCATCTCTTCCCTTGTTAAAATTAACCGCAGCTTAGGCTGCAGTTGATTTATGGGCCTGGAGGGTTTTGAGCCTCAGGCAAGTATAAATTATTTCTATTGAATCGCATTCATAAACAGAATACATGTAAAATTGTAAAAGACACAGCTTAAGTGCAACATTCAATTGGCTATAACATTTTAAAGACCCTGCATTTAAAATTGTGCCTCCCACTAATATGAGTGGATAGTTGGATGGACTCCACCCGCTGATTACCCCCACCCTCCGTGCCCCCGCACCCTAACACACACACAAATACACAGCAAAGACGCAAAAACTGCATCAAATATTCAGTTATATTGCAATTGCATTCTCTCTTCGTAGGTGACACTCTGCAGCTCTTACTTTATGCAAATCATATGCAAGGAAAATTGAACATCCATTCAGTCCCACCTGCAGCCCCCAATTAAAAAATACCAGAGGATACACCACTGTAGCTATCCAACAGCCATAAGATGAAAACAAGCAAGTTTTTTTTTTAAAAATATAAAAGCCATGAATGAAAATCTGAAGCTCAAATCCAACCCTGCTCCCAGCAGACAATGAAAGTGCCCCGGTGGAGCATATGGACTGGGAAACACCTCATTTGGGATTCTCGGTACAGAAAATTCAAGCCAACACACAATGAGATACATGAACTGCCAGTTAGAACCACGAAACAGGGGATGAGTAACCCAAACCGTGGCTTTAGGTGGTGTATCATTATTCACCAACAAAACACTTTATGGTCAATGAAACTAATCCTCCAATATGCATCATTTTGCAGCAAGCAATTTATTTCCACAAAATGTTGTGACTATATCATCAATATTCTAAAATAAATAAATAAATAAATAAGTAAATAAATAAATAAGCATGATAATTAGTGTGTTTGTTTGTTTTTTAAGCACTCAAATGATTACAAATCCATCACATCCAGAAAACTCACCTGAAATCTCAGAGAGGGGGACTCCCTCCAGCGTGAACCCCTTCCCGGTGTAGAACTGCCGCAGGTCCCCGCAGCTCCTGTCCGCCCCGGACACGGAGCCCGGGGCCGCGCATAAACCCACCACGGCGCACAGGAGCACACACAGGCGCATCTTCACACCTTCTGATGTGCGCCTTCTCTTACAAACCCGCAAAAAGGAAGATGTTTTCTCCAGCGTTCAGCTGGATCCGAAAGAGTTTTCAGAGTGTGTCCCGTTCACACCGCACAAAGCGCCGGGTGAAGTGAAACTCTGACGGCGGCCGGTCCGGGCTGCTTCTGCGGGCTGCGGGTGTCAGGTACACCCCGCTCCTCTTCCCACCTCTCCTCCTCCTCCTCCTCCGCCTCCTTCTCCTCCACCTCCTCTTCCTCCTCCACTCCTGCGCTGCTGGCCGGGAGCTGCAGAGATGTGCGAGACAAAAGGCAGAGGAAGGGAGAGAGCGCAGGTGTCGCTCAGTTAAAAGCTGCGGCTGCAGATCGGCGCCAACGCTACCGCTTCATGGCTGCGGGTTGGAAAGCGGCAGGATGGGGAGGAAATGTTTTCTTTTAAAGCGAGGTTTCTGGAAGCAGGAGCTCCGGCCAGTGACTCTCCTCTCTTCGGGCTTTGGGACAATGAAATGTGTTCAGAGTGCTGATGCTTCCTCCCTCTCTTTGTGTGGCTGCATGTTTGAGGGGCTAAACAGCGCCACCTCCAGGTCGGAAAAGTAGTGATTCCAAGCAGATTAGTGAGTTTTTTCACTAATAATAATAATCTTCCACGTAATACATGCAGTTATTGCTATAAATCATAGTATTATAAACTGTGCTATTAGTAGAGAGGTCTGCAACCGCAAGTGACTCTTTACCTTTAATAACATTAAAATAATATTAAAAAGCCAACTAATGTTTTTTTGTTTGTTTTTTTAAATTGTGCTTTGCTTTTTTTTCTGCCATTTTTCCAATGAATTCCCAAAAGAATGACGTTTAAGGTACTAAAAGGGACTAAAGTAAGAAAAAGCTTCGGGTACTTTTTCCCGAAAAAATAAAGTAACTCATTAATAAACAGCAACGAACAAATGTCAACACATGGTTCAGCTCTGGTCTATTTTAATGTGATGTTAGTTGTCCATTAATAATTTCTGAGGACGATTTGAGTTAACAGAATATAGAGAAGATATTGATTATCAGCTGCCTGTCAGCTTTGATCCCAGGTTTCCATGGTGATGTTAATTGGAGCATTGAATCCCAGTCACACTGAAAATCTGAACTGCTTTTGTCTCTTTACAGAACACATACAAGACACTTTATAGCAATCTCAAGAATCAAAAGACACAGTGAGTGTGATATTTATCCTTCTGCTGCGAAAGCAGCTTTTGATTTATCATACAAAAATATTTTTTCTGTTTAATTTGAAGTTTCCTGGTCATTCGGAGGCTTCTGCTGCAAGAAGTGTGAGTCTGCTTGCTGAAATATTTGTTTACACTTACAATTTTCTTCTAGGGTTTTTGTTTTCTCACAAAGATAAAATATAACACACATAAAATGTTGTTTTCAAATGACAATTTTATTAAATTAAGACGGGGAAAAAAAAACTATCCAAACCAACCTGTATAAAATCTTCCCTTCTAAACATAATACCTGGTTATGTCACCTTTTGCAAAAACAAGTTTTCAAGCATTTGTAACAGAATATAAATATGTTAAGGTAAGTTGGAATGTGTAAATTGCAAAAACAAAAAATCTTACCAGGTATTTTTGGTTTAGTTTCTAGTGAAAATATCTTAGTACACCTGAAATAAGACAAAACTAACTTAAAAATAACTTTACAGCTTCAAATCAATAATAACTTCATAGTGATGATTATTTCACTTATAACATGAGAAAATGTCTTGTTATAAGTAAAATAATCTGCCAATGAATCTAGTACTTTTCCATCAATATTAAATAATTATTGACTTAAAACAAATATCTGTTTAAAGGTTACCTATAAGTTATCTTTTGTCTTATTTTATAAGATATTTGCACTAGAAACTAAACCAAAAATACTTGTGTTTTTGCAGAAAGGTGAAAAAATTAAAATAAGAATAAAAAACTATACAGTAAGGACAAATTTGAAATATAAGAAAAATAATTCAGTACAGTATTAAAAATCAGCCATTCAGATTGAAAGTAATGCACATCTGAGTAGGTTAACTTAGAGACATGCATGGATGCAATAACAGGCAATTTAAGATCATGCCACAACATTATAAACTGAATCTCAAAGTCTGGACTTTGACTAGGTCACTCCTGAACCAGGAGCGCTGCAGAATATTGCAGGAAGGTTTACCAATTCTTCATGTTTTCTCAGTGAGAGACGTTTGCAGATAACGTCTCTCACTGTGGTTCACTAAACCTTCAGTAAAGGCTTTACAACTCTTTCCAGACAGATGTCAGTAAATCTGTTTATTCTCTGTTCAGTTTGTTTAAGTTCAGGAATAATGTGTTCCCTTTTAAGATCTTTTAGCCTACTTAACTGTATCAGACGGGTTCTGTGTAATTAGTTGCTTGATTCTTCAGGTTGGAGTAATTATGCCTGCGTGTGGCTTGTGAAATTGAACTCATCTATTTTTCACCACAAATAATTTATGGTGTAACAAGGGAGGCATTTACTTTTTCTCCAGGGCTTGGGTAGCTTTATACTGTATATCTTTTTTCTTTTACATTCTGAAATTAAATCATCAATGGAAAACCTGTGCTTTGTATTTATTCAGGTTATCTTGATCTGAAACTTTTAGTGTGATAAGAAAGAAAATTGGAACAATGCAAAAATGCAAAATCTTACCAAGTATTTTTAGTTTAGTCTCTAGTGCAAATAATATACTTAAAATAAGACATAACTAACTTAAAAGTAAATTTTCAGCAACAAATAGCAGCTTGTTTTAAGGCAATTGGTCCTTAAAATTGATGAAAAAAAAGTTCTGGCTTCATTGGCAGATTATTTCACTTATAACAAGACATTTTCTCTGTGTTATAAGTGAAATAATCTGCCAGTTGAACAGGAATTATTGACTCAAAACAAGCTCCTATATCTTGCTAAAGTTACTTGTAAGTTAGTTTTGTCTTATTCCAAACATACTTAGATATTTGGAGTAGAAACTAGAGCAGAAATACTTGGTAATATTTTGTGTTTTGCAGTTAAGAAATTGGTAAGGGGGAAAACACTTGTTGAAAGATAGTTTGATTTAAGATGTAGTTGCTTTACATCTCAGCTCATTTGGCAGGAAGTCTGAAAGCTGAAAGGATTTAGCCTAATCATTTCTGACGACGCACGGTTTAATTGACCTTCAGCCATCAAACTTCAGAGGAAATGCACTTACTTAAAAGTTGATGCTGAGGTCAGGATTAGACATTTGTAAAAAGAAAACAAGAACAAAAAAGAAAACTGCACAAGTGGATGCATGAAATACTGTGTGCAGAAAGAAGTACAAAGAGCCACTTAGCCATCTGCAAACACTCCTCGCTGCTTCAGTGTGCAGTTCTGCCAAGAGGCTGGTGACAAGTAAAGATTTGTTGCCTTTCTCTGGCTGGAAGATATGAGCGATGAACTGTCTGAGAGGCTCCAACCTTCACATACGTTATCAAGGCCGTCACCAGAAGGCTGAGTGGGAAAGGTCAGCGGCTCAACTCAGAGTTGGACTGACATCATCCCCAAAAATTCTTCTTAAAGAAAGTGTGATTTTTGGGACTATGAAGCGACAAAGGGTTTAAATTACTTCTCCTTACTTTTAAATTAAGTGCAAAGCTGAAACGTGCAAGATGATATTAACCGCAGACCCTTCCGGATTTGGCAAGTTAATTAATAGCATACTTTATTAGACTATAAAGAGATTAAAAGCAGGGTGTGCTGCAGTTTTTACACTGCGGAGCAACGTCCACATAAAGAAGAAAATCCCACCAGAAATTCACAGCAAAAGTTACATTTTTGGCACATCTCAACCGTCCAGTTTTCATTCAGAGTGATCAATGCAATCTTTTTATTTAAGAAAACATTTCTTTCTTTGAGTCAGAATCTATTCTATTCCCTAAATACTCTTGATAAAATGCTTTTTAGGTTTTCCAATGATTGTTTAAGGCAGGGGTGTCAAACTCATTTTCTCAAAATGATGAAACCTCTCAAAGAGCCGGTTGAGCCAGTATGTATTGATAAAACCTGTTCACCAGCTGTTAAAATATCAATGAATTGGCCAGATTTGACCCATGGGCCTTGAGTTTGACACATGTGCTTTAAACCATATTCTAATTAAAAACCTTGGATCCTGCTTCCATGTAAATGTAACTTTGTTACATTATTAATCTAAGAACCGTTGCATGAATCGGTGTGAATCAGCACACTATTTGACAGGAAGACAGACTTTTACACCTGACTTCTGTAATTAATTCAATGTTTAATTCAATGTAAAATCTGATGTTTGTAATCTTATTTGACCTCATAGTCTAAAATCCTCATGTTCAACTTTCAGACAACCCTTTAAAAACAAGTATTTGGTCTAGAAAATAGCCTTTGTAGCTACTTTTGTGTACTTTTTCAAGTCAATGACCAATAATATAACACTTTATTTCCTCAAACTGTAACCTGTACAGGTCTGTGAATTCAACACGTTACCTTCAAACACCAACTCTTGTAAACTATCTCTGCAAATTAGACGGGAAGCTTTTCTAAAAGCTAAATTTCTTTAAGGTTTTATGTCGGATGGTGTGGACAAATTCAATCCCTAACCCATAATCCGACACAGAAACATGTTAATACTCTAGTCCGCACACTTGTGTCATGTCAGGCTAACGGTTAATCCAGCCAGAGATTTATTACTTTGGCAGGATAAATGCTGTTGGGATTAATGTGTGAGGAGGGATTAGAACATACCAGCTATTAAGCCTTAAATAGAAATACGTTGAAAAATAAGCTGCAACTGTTAGGTTCGAATTTAAGAAAGAATAAAAAAACGAAGAATGAAGCAGTTTCTGTAAAACATGCCTCTGATCCTTTCAATGTTAGATTAAGATACCAACACTAGAAACAGTTTTTCGCTCCAGACTTTCTTTGTCGGCCGTTAATCCACTGCCACAATGTGGATATTGTCTGTAGACAAGCACAAGTATCATCTTGAGTTTCTTCTTGGCACCTCACAGGTGAAGGATTTCATTGTTAACTAAGACAACCGCAGCAGCAATGTCAACATGCTGTCAGACGCTGAGGGAAAGCAGTCTGCACCTTGGATCCAAGGTTACGTAACATAAATAAATGAGACCTTTCATCAATACTCCCTTGAAACCTAGTCCTGGTAAAGTTTTGCGGTTTTGGTGATCATTTTGAAACACGTCATGGGAACGACAAAGCCAGCTGAGACAGTCAGAGCTAAATTAAACAAAACTTTTAACCAGTTTTATCACTTCACTGAGGTTTCAGCTCTTCTTCTGAACACCCAGTCCTCCTTCAACTAAGCCCACCCAGAATAATAAGTTAATTTTTTTTGTCTTCTTTGAGATCTTGGGCACCTTATATTATCTTGGCATTACCTCATAGCATCATGCAAATGCATCATACAATCCCACACTGCAAAAACACAAAATCTTACCAAGCATTTATATCTTAGTACACTTGAAATAAGACAAACTAACTTAAAAATAACTTTTTATCAAGATATACAAACTTGCTTTAAGCAAATAATTAATACTGATAAAAAAAAAAAGTTTTAGTTTCCATTGGCAGATTATTTCCCTCATAACAAGACATGTTTCCCATGTTTTAAGTTAATTTATCTGCCAATGGAACAAGTACTTTTTCATCAATATTAAGGAATTATTTACTTAAAATGAGCTCCTATATCTTGCTGAAAAGTTACTTTTAAGTTAGTTTGTCATACCTCAACTGTACTAAGATATTTGCACTAGAAACTAGACCAAAAATACTTGGTAAGACTTTGTGTTTTTGCAGCGTTAGTTTGAGTGTTGAGTCACACTCAAGTGTGAAGACGTCAGAGAGAAAAGTAATAAAAGACAAACCAGCTTAGCTTGCTGCAACCTGCACACGCCAGTCTTTGTGTGTTACAGTTAATTATTTTCTGCTCTGCTTTGTCTCCTCTGAAGCCAAATATCTTTCTCTTTTTATGCAGATTTGAAGATTTGACACACATCAATCTGTCTTGGTGGCATCGGCAATACAGCGGCGTTCTAAATACGAAGACAAATCTGGGGCAAAACACACCTACACATGCTTTAACACCAACAGATGAGTCATAGTGATGATGAAAATTTGATAGCCTGCCTGACGCTCTCGATCCACGCTATCCGTCTTTCAGGATAAGATCTCCCAGCCTCTGCTGATAAATAGTGACAGAATGGCAGTTACATGTGAGCGAGTTGAAACTTGACGAACGGTGAGGTTAGCGCTCCAAACACAGAACAATCAATTTAACCACAGAAGAACTAATAGGTACATATTTGAATCACACCCAGAATAAATCACAGCCAAAGGCAGAAAAACAGAAGAACATTCCTGTTAGTATTCAAAGAAAAATGTTGAATTATAATGTCTCTAACTTTTTAAATTTAAATGATAAACTCTCATTGCAAAGAAAAAATGGACACATTTTTTATTTTCCTCTTTAGTTGCTTCCTCAACTTAAGAGGAAGCATGTCACACATTTCACCTAAATAATGGAGGGAAAGTCAGAATTGGACAACTTATTTTACTACAGTAAAAGTAAAATATAACTGTCCAACAAATTGTTCAACTAAAAGTAAGAAACTATTTTTAAAACATTATCAAGTACCGAGCGACTGATCAAATTTTTAATCATTTAATATTTAAAAATTAAATCATCACACGGAACAAAACATAAAGTTAAGAGAAAATTCTGGTATTTTAAGGACCAAAATGACAATAATTTATGTAATAATAAAAAAATAACAAAATCGGGGCAAAGAAAATGTTTCCAAATCAGTTTCTTTCAATAAAAAACTGATGAAACTTTGACAAAAACTGCAGGTCTGTGTCTGGTGACTTTTTGGTTAAAACATGTTTGTTTCTCATTCAGCAGGTAGAAAATCCAGAAATTTTACTCAATTAAGGGTAACGATACTTCATTAAAAAATGACTCAAGTAAAAGTAAAAGTACAGCGTGGTAAAAATCCATACAAAATAAAGCACATTTTTTCAAAAACGTTACTCAAGTAAATGTGAGTGAGTACATGTAACTCAGGTAGGGAAAAAGTACCACCTCATTTATCTTAACCTGTCTGCGACACAATCTGTCTGCACATTTATCTACACTGTAAAAACACAAAACATTATGAAGTATTTTTATTATTTTTTTACGATATAAGGAACTGCTTTGTTGCTGAAATGTGCTATACAAATAAACTTGTTTGATTGTTTGACGTCAACAAATACTTAATATTGCTAAAAAGTACTAGTTCCATTGGCAGATTATTTTACGTATGAGAAAACTTTCGTGTCATAAGTGGAATAATCTGCCTCTAATTGAACTAGTATTTTTTAAAATCAATATTAAGTAATTATTGTCTTAAAATAAGCTCCTATTTTGTGCTAAAAAGTTGTTCTTTGTCTTATTTCCAGCCTTCTAAGACATTAAAACTTGAAAATTGACAAAAACAAACCCTCCTTTGTAAGATTCTGTGTTTTTGCAGTGTACCTAAAAATTGAAAAGCCTGCTAGCATAACTGTGGCCTTGTGTTGTTATTATTGCAGATGACAGAAACTGTGGTTTATCTTGAATGTGGGGGAACAAATATGAATGTGTTCAAGATGTAGCTGTTCACAGAGAAACCTCAGTTAAAACAGCCCTGAGCGAGACGCTTTACCTCTCGTTGCTCCAGCTGGTCTGCCCTGATACTGGCTTTAGTTTACATGAGGAGGATGCCAACTGTGAAAACAGTCTACCGTCAACATTAAATGAGTCCCAAGCAACCAGTGCAGACATAAGCCAAACCACCGTTGCTAAGCTTCCATCAACTGATATACAGGATCACTTTATAAACCCAGAAGCAATTAGAAACAATGGACGTTTCACATTCACATAGCTCATATGTAAGAGTGGTGTCATTAAAACAAGTCCTTGGCATAAGGATGTGAATGTAATAAAGATAAATCACAGTCATTTGCGTTTTCTGAGCAAGGTTTTTAATAGTTTATGTGTTTATAGCCCAACCATCAATAAAGCTCTGATTAGCAACATGTCCGTCGTCTGTGTACGTTGGAGGCTGAACGCCATGGCGATGATGAATGTGTTTTATAGCTCCACCATCAATCATATATCTGAGCCAGGGTCAAACTAATTAAGATCTCTGATTTTATTAGACTAGAGAAGAGGATGGATATGATGAAGCAAAGAAATCTCATCTGTCTACAGCTTCTTTTGCCATTGTTCTTTGTTTATTTTTTCATTTTTCTTTGAGCAACACTGCAAAAACGCAAAATCTTGACAAGTATTTTTGATCTAGTTTCTAGTGCACTTTGAATAAGACAAAACTAACTTAGAAGTAACATTTCAGCAAGACATATAGGCTTGTTTTAAGTAAATAATTCCTTAATATTGATGAAAAATTATTAGTTTCACTGGCAGATAAATTAACTAATAACAGGAGAAAAAATGTCTTGTTAAAAGTGAAATAACCAGCCAATTTTTCCAGTAATAATAAGGAGTTATTGCCTTAAACCAAGCCTTTATAACTTGTTACAAAGTTACTTGCAAGTTAATTTTATCATATTTCAATTGTACTAAGATATTTGCATTAAAAACTAGGCCAAAATTACTTGGTAAGATTTTGTTTTGCCATTTTAGCTGCAATGTAAATAAGGACATTTTTAAAAAATGTATAAACTCAATAAAAGTAACGCACACAGACAAAAAGAAACTAACAATAATTAATATTTTGGTGTACTATTTTCAGGATTACATTTGGAAATCAATCTCAGTATTTTTTTCTTGGAGCTTTCATTTCATCATATTGTATATAAATTTGCATGAAGTTTTTTTATTTATTTAATTTTTCCAATTATCTAATGTTGGAATCGGGACTAAGCATTTTAAAATTTTCCAAATAAAAGCCTCAACATTTCTTAGTTACTACCAACTTTTAAAGCTAAAAATGTAACTTTTTAGCAAGACATAGAAAGACATTTTTTCCTATATTATACGTGAAATAATCTGCCAGGAGAACTAGTACTTTTTAAATCAATATTAATGAATTTTTCGCTTATAAGAAGCTGCTTATTCTTGCTGAAAAGCTACTTGTAAGCTAGTTTGTCTTATTTCAAGTGTACTAAGATATTTTCAGAAGAAACTAGAAAAAATTATTTGGTAAGATTTAGTGTTTTTGCAGAGTTTCGATTTGGATTGTGGGAACCAGACAATCCCAACCGTCTGCAGACTGAATAGATTATAAGGGAGCCTTTACGCTTCAGAATAAAGAAAAAAAGAAAGATTTCTTTTGCACAGAGAGAGATATTCATGTACAGGTGACCTTTGACCCACATGAAGTGATATAACAGACAGAAAGGCTTTTGTGACTAGCGTGTGTGGCTCAATAATACCTATTTGGTCCTTTTCATGGAGTGATATTTCGTGCTCTTCGAAGTGTTAAGGTCAAACCTGATGCACACTTAAACTAACTCGACCACAGAAGCAGGCAACAAGCAGCAGGCCCCAACAACATCTATTTAGGAGTTTTTCCACCTTTTCTTTATCCTTCCAAGTTTGATCAACTGCACACAGTTTATTCAAGACAAAGCTCTAGTTCGTATTTGGAAACAGGTTTAATAATAAGGCTCATGTAAAATGATGACTAGTGGAACGGCAGCAGGACTCTGTCTGGTGGAGCAACAGGAATCACATTTAGGTCATTGGTTAAGTTTTCATCGTCGTCATGGTTTCCAGAAAGACGTGAGAGAGCTAGCAGGTTGCTCGCACCTGCTTCCTGGAACAGAAAATCACAAACATGACTGAACTAGAAGAGCTCGCACACTTGGATGTAGTAATTTATTTATTTTACTTTTTTACGATGACATAGCTCAGCGTAAGCCCAGCACTTTGCTGTTGTAGAACAACAGAAAGTCATTTCTGTGCAACTGAATATGAGTGGTGTTGCTCCAACTTTTGCAGAATTACTAATATCTGTCATAAAGTAGTAACTTGTTACAAAATACTTTGTTTTACTATCACTTACTTACAATCAATTATTACACCTAAAATCCAGAAATAGTCATCATTTCATCAGCCTAATGATACAAAAGTGCTTCATATGCCTAAAAATACTGTATATTAAAATAAATCTTTTATATTCAAACATAACCTTGCAAATATGAACTTGGTGAAGCCTTTTTTTTTTTACCACAATCTAAATACAACACTCCTGTGCACATGTAAATGTTTACCCTCAAACTGAAAATGTTTCGAAAGCGTTCACAGCCTGATATTTGTTCTGACGATGTTTCATCTGGCAGATAAATCATAAATAAAGTGTATCAAGTGAAATAACCGCACGTATTTTGGTGAATACAATATGCTCAAATCCAGCGCTAGGCTTTCTCTACTGGCCCAAACACTTTCAGAATATCTACAACCTAAATTATAATGTTTGTTCAATTAAATTGTATTAATTTACTTCCAAAAGTCTATTCCCTTTTTCTGTAGCATTTCTTTTGGCGGTATTGCTTCCCATACATGTCTGTGTGGACTATTGACGTTTCATCCAATCAGATTTCAGTCTCTAGGTATATTGCCAGGGGAAATCTAATCTGCCCAAGCAGATTAGATTAGAAACAGTTAAATAGACAATATGGACCCGTTGCAGCGCAAGACCCCGCCCCATCTCCCATCGTCATCCAAAGCTGCTGGATGACGATGGCTAGCATTGATTTTAGCTGTTACCAGTATAACGTGCTAAAACTTAATTGTACATGTATGACAACTGAACAAGGTCAGGGGAAAGTTTTAAATAGAAAAAATAGTGAGGGAGAGGGAAGTAGTTCAGTTATGCTAGCTTGACTATGACAACCGTAACATGCAGATGTGCTGTGGAATTCTCTGTGTTTTCAGTTCAGTTAAAAAGTTTTAAAAAGCGACTTCAACACCATCTCTGACAGATCATCAGTAGAGCAGGTGTTTAAATTAGCTAATCAAAAACCACTGCGTTAGGTTTCCTAATAGCAGCAGTAGCTAATCTACCACAGCGATCACTTATTAATAATTGCAAAATAAATATCAAGCCTAAGAATATGCAACTGTAATGGACTGAATGTTCTGTTCTTTGTGTGGGAAATGTTTCAGTCTCTGTTGGTGTTGAACCCTAAACGTATAGGGTCGTCGTTGTCAGTTGGTATGGCAACGAGTCCGTGGATAGCGTAGCTAACACAAAGAGCAAAAAAAAAGTGGTTTTGAGTTGTTTTTCAACGGTTTTTCAGCATTATTTTTCCCTTTGCTGTGGCATACAGCAGTAAATTAATAATACCCCGGGTTTCATTTTGGTAACGGAGTCATTCTACCGCTGCAACGCAGCTATGGATAGCAAGTAAAAGAATCATCTTCTTGCCTTGCAGCCTTGTGCGCATGCGCGAAATTTCGGGACGTAAACTGTAACATGCAAGAGGCTCATGGCAGTGGAAATGTTTTTCAACCAATGAACTTTAAAATTTGTCTCACTGGGCCAGCTATCTGCGTTTTCAACCATATTGTCGCAAACTGGAATTACAGAAATAAATTTGCTTAACAGAAACAAGAGAATTTCAATAAAAGTCATGATAAAAAGTTTCTGCAATAGAATGTGGTGGTTTTTCATCTGTATTTTGCAAAACCGCCACATTGTTAATTGTGTATCTGACCAAATTAACAAGTAAAATTACAACGTCACCAAATGCCTCAATTAGTCAACAAAAAACCTGGGCTAAGCACGGCTGAGGATGTTTCTTATTGGTTTAAGAAATCCAAACATTGCAGGGCGTGATGACAAAATATCCAAAATGATACCTTTTGAAGTCAGATTATCACAAAGTCTTCCCATGGAGATAATGAGATAAACATCAGATAAGTTTGTTTAGCCTTTTAAGAAAGAACCTTCCTGCATGCTCCATCCTCATTTTGACAAATATTACATGTTTGCAGGAGTTTTGCTGTAGTGGTGTGGTAACAAAAAGGTAAATATAAATTAATTTCTTGACCATATTGAAATAAGAAAACCCATTACCATCCAAGTATTTTACCGTTTTGTTCCACAATAAACTCAATGTACACATCAGGCTATTATCTATTGAACCTCTCAATATAAATATATAATTTATATATACTTGTATTTACATCTTCTCCAAAAAACAAAAAAACAAACGTCAGTAATGCTGTGCGAACTATCCTATCACCATTAGGTAGGTCAGTTACAGGTAATAGTAAAAAAGGTGTTCTTTGCACCAGCAGCTTGTTCCACCAATCAGAACAGATCGGCTGAACCGTTACGTCTCCAACATGGCAACATGCGGTTCTCCTTCAGCCTTCTCACTCGCTTCGTTGTCAGCGGGGTTCCCATGGCGACAGCATTAGGAGCAGAGGAATAATTAACCCTGTCAGGGGTTCAAAGGTCGTCGAATGGGCTGAGCCGTGAACAGCCACCTGAAAAAAATAAATAAATAAAAACACAAGTAAGGTGGAATAATGTCATGCAATATACATCTCAATAAATTTCAATAAATCTGGGTTACTATTACCATTATCAGTAGATTATTAGTTATATAACACAGATTAAGAATAATTTATAGGTGTACATTGGCAAGGAGTTGGTAATTATTCTGATGCTGTATGTCCGTCATTATTATTATTATTATTATTATTATTATTATTATTATTATTATTATTATTATTATTATTATTATTATTATTATTATTATCCGTAGACTTTCTTGTCTTGTTTTGAGTTAGTTTGTAGCCATTTTGTCTGAGTAATATAATTTATTTGTTGGCTCTTTAGCTCAGTATATTGAACAGGCATGAATATTATAAGATGGTTTTAATTACAAATTTTTGAATTATTTATTGAGTCAGTAAGTAATATGTTTTATTAAACTGAGGATTAAATAAGGATTAAATAAGTGTTCACTTCTTCCCATTACAGCTAATTATTTTGTTCTTGGTTCTGTATGTTTTCTCTGTCCTACCGATTGCTTGTTTTCATGTTTTCAAAAACATGTTTGAAATAAATGAATAATAAATAAATAAATAAATATTTGAATGTCATGGAAATGGTGACTCATCTTTCTCTTTATGTTTAATAAGGACTTTTGGGCCACTGAACAGTTTACTTCCCTCATCTTCTTTAGTCCCAAAAACAAGATTCTTTCATTGTCTCTGGTTCAGGAGCGGCTTCAATTAAAAAAATATTATCTAAATAAGGTAATATTTAGAACTTTTGTAGGTGTGGTGGCTTATTAAATCTCCCCCAAAGCAGTACTTGCTTCACAATCCTCTCAAGGTTGTTTTTCCTTCCACTCAACATTCCAATTATAGGTTCTGCTTTCCTACAGCATTCTTACTTCTTGGTCTTATACTATAATATTCCAGTTTTCTAAGAAACTGAACATTGGGTTTTCATCCATTGCAGGCCTTAATCCTCAAGGGCTGTTTTTTGGGAATGTTTGAACTGAAACTACATTTTTGTGGTTTTCTTCAGCACTATGTAGAAAAGGGTGCAAAATGTTTCACTTCCAAGATAATCTGACTTTCATCTTTTATTCTATGTCATTATCAGATTATACAAGGATCCGGTTGAGCCACATATGTGAGAGAAATAAAACTTTAAATCTCTGTTGCAGTTGAGTGATTAAAACAATATGTAAACTGTTGGAAAAACCGACATTTAAGGACTTCAGTAATGTTAAACCAAAGATATCTCTTATGAGATCCAAAAAAAGATGGCAAAAGTCGAGAAGAACATCTTTCTAAAACATTTCCAAGTGTTGCATTACTTGAACCAAAGTAAAAAGTGAACATGATCCAAAGTGTGAGGATGGATTTCAGAAATGTTTTCCTTTCAGTAACTTGATCTGTAAGAAGTCTGAAAAAAAACTGTATTTTTTTACCTGGGGAGGTGAACTTTGAACTGGAGGAACTGGGCGACGAGGAGCGACAGAAGGCGCGTCTTTTGTTTCTGGACTACGACCGCTTGAAGAATCGTCACCTGAATGTAAAAATATTTAAAAAGTCAATATATAGACTGTAGTAAAACCCAAAAAAAACATGTTTTTTTTCATTTGAATACTTTGGATACTCCCTGACCCAGCACTGGGAACACTTACAAAACAGAAAGTCATGTTCTCGCGTTTTAAAACAAGTTCAATGTGAGGAAATGAGACAAAATAAAATGGACCAACTACTGTCTGCTTATGTAAAGGTCAACTGATGACTGTAGTTACTTTTGTTTATTGTAACTGCTGTTAAAGTTCTATGCTTTTATTTTGGTAACTTTCTTTATAAGGTTGCTATGGTAACAGAACACAGTTCTAACTGAGATAGTTAACGGCAATAAAACAGCAAAATTTCCTAACCAGGACATCATACATGAAATTAAACACTGGTCAGTAATAGCCAACAAAAAAAAATTAAGAAAAAAAAGGCAGAAAAAAATCAGGAATGGAGGAAGTTGGAAAAACCCAACATGAAATGTAACTTTCAACTTTCACCTTAGATTAGCTTTGACAGAAACAAAAGTATAAAAATAATGCATGCAAATTTTACACAGCTTCACCACTAAATCACTTTATGCTTCAGCACAGCTAGATGCATTTAAACAGGCAACACTGAATCCAACAAATATTTTTTTCAGTAAATCTCGACAAAACAAGATAATGACCGCCATGTGTCTTTACCTCTGCAGAGTCTATAGCACTATCATTTTATGGAGCTAAAACAAATCAAGTAAAGAACATCTGCTGCTGTAAAAAACAAATCCTGATTTGTGAAAATGTTTTCTATTTCTGTTTCTAGTTTTCTGATTGCACAAAAAATCTTACACAACTGAAAGTTGTTTTGTTGCTGCTAAAACATGAAGGATTTATGGATTTCACCCAAAACACCCACAGGCTGATGGCGCGAAGCCTCTCACATTAGATACATAAACACACACACACACACACACACACAGATGTTCAGAATGTTGCTTCATTTACCTGGTATGCAGCTAAAGTGAAACAGCTACTTTTTTAAAATGAATGTGTGTGTTGGCAGTGGTCCATGTCCCTTCTGGGAGAAACTCAGATAAATGGCTTGATTACAGCGGGAGAGAAAACAACGGTGCTGCTGGAAAAGAGAGCTCAAGACACACCCACACACATTCACGCAGCGACATTCCTGTGTTCACCTGCGCTGTCCAAAATACACTCACACAGCAGGCTGCCTCTTTCTTTCTAATATCTTGGTGACATACACAGACGAGCACACACCTGCTCGGGGAGAAACCTGATTCTGTCTGTAACAATACACATTGTATCACTGCACAATGGACAAAGAGCCAGTTTTAGTCGCAAAGGCTTGAGGGAGGGGGCTTACATATTTACAGTCACTCTGGCAAATATTATGTCTTAAATGATACCAAAGTTATGATGGCATGTTAGGGCCATTGTAAAGAAAACAGCTGGAAGAGCATATTTCTGCCAAAACTCTAAAATTCTGAGATTAATCTAAGAAAGTTTCTAAAAATCAAAAAGTCAAAAAATCTGCCAGAAAAAAACCTCAGAAATCTTTAAAATAACCTCAGAAGAAATTTCCTGAACTTTCAAAAGTCAAAACTTTGCAACTTTTGAAACTAAGTAATTTCCAATTAGAAAATTGCAGAGATAATTCTCAAAGAAAATTTGTTGGCGAAAATTTCAGAGCTCCGAAGGTCGAAAATCTGCACTAAAAAAAAAAATTGAGAAACTTTGAGATCTGGCAACATGCACAATTACAGCATTGTGCTGCTTGGCTTCATGTAGTGGGAGAGAGGCTGAGAACAGTCATGGTGAGCGCCTTGTGCTTGGTTACTTCTTGCTTGTTGCTCTTTGGTCAGTGTTCATAGTTGAGCGTTGTTTGCTGTCAGGGCTTTGCCTCAATTGCAGTAACATGCGACCATGGAAAAATAACATATAATGACAAAATAATTTATATTGCTATTGCGCAAAATTTCCTTATGTAAACAATAACATGCAGGGGGTCTATATTTGTAAATCTGATTATGGTTAAATCAATGCCTCACCAGCTATGAACCTCACCACACACCAATGGTCAATTGCTATGTTTAAAGGTGCAGACAGAGGTGATTTCTGACATGAATGAACTGGGCAAATGCCCAGGGCGTTATCTTTTTAGATAAGCTGAACAAAGAGTTTGTTCTGCTTTGAATATTGGTTAAATGTATTTAAACTCTAAGTATTTAATATCTAGGTGTTTTTATGGGAATGTGAATCTTTCAGATCAATTTGATCGGTAATTTTGATCATATTTCACATTTTATTGTGTCATGTAGCGCGGGGCGCTGGTCTTGGTTTTGGACCCTAAAAGTCTTGGTCTTGTCTCGATCTCGATACACTCTGGTCTTGGTCTTGTCTTGGTTTCGGGTTAGGTGGTCTTGACTACAACACTGCCTATGAGTAGCTGCTTTCACTTTTTCTTCGTTGTTCTCATCAGTTTTAAATATGCTTTGGTCTTACAGGTACCAGAAAGATGATAATGGGTGCAATATGGAGATGTGTGCCCTTTTCTCCAGCTAAATATGTCTGAAGAAAGCCTGGATTGTTTCCTGCAGATATCTGGTACAATCTTTGATACAAATGGGTTGATAAGAAGCGCATAGCAGCTGCACTTCCCCATGACAAATTTTCTTTAATGAAAACAAAACAAAACAAAAAATAAGCAAAGAAACATTTCATGCAAAACAGAAGAAAGTTGTTTTTTAAATTTGAATATCAGATAAAAAGAATTTCGGATGTCACAAACCTTTCTCTAATATTAAAATTGGGAGGTTTGTTTCTAAGCAACAAAGCAGAATAGATGACCTACAGCATATAGACTAAAAATATGCACACATAGACACAGAAAGTGGAGGCAGGTGATGAAGAATGTCACTGAATCCATTCATGGCGTACTATAACCTTTACTGCAATGAATCACATGTGAAGGTGTGAGCATCTGTTGAAGGGAGAGAAATAATAAGAACTCAAGAGTGACATTTGAAGGACCCTGTCAGTGAACTGAAGTGCTGGGCAGCTTATATCCAGGTCAGGGCTATAACAGATAACACAAAGGTTTCAGCATTGTTCATGTCATGCAGAATGTGAGCAGCACAACCGCTCCACTCATGCACGGTTTGCATCCCCACAGGAGCTGAGCTGACACTTTACAAGGACTGACACAAATGGCAACCGCTTTCTGTGAGGATTTTGAAGGAGCAGCTAGAAAAAGCAAACAGACAGTGATCCATCACTCTCCAATCTCCAAGCAGATATATAACTATATACGTCTGTTTCAAGAGTGGACTGAAGCTCAAATACTTACAGAAAATAATAATGTGAAAATTGAGCAGGATTTGGAGCAAAGTGTTCATTCATGGGTGGCAGCGACAGTTTTACTCAGGAGAAGGAGGATCATAAATCATAGCTGTGGTGACCCAGAGGACATAAACTGGCTGCCAAATGTTTACTAGATTGCTGCTTCTCTTGCTCACGCCCTGCCAATGCACACACCACCACACATATTAATTACCAAAATTATTATTCTGTAGTCTTACAGTAGCGCTTTAAACATATGTGAATACTGAACAAAGCCTAACTACTTTCAACTTAATGGTATAATGACTTGTTCTGGATGTACCTGGAAAAAAGAGGCTGTTTTATTTTCTAATAAGATGGGATACCGATCCACTTTTTCACTTCTGATACCGATACAGATATCTGAGGTTTAGTATCGGCCGATATCGATCCAATGCAGAAAAACAGATGAATTTACCTAAAATGTTTCTTTTTTTGAAACACAGGCATAAATATAAATGTACCTAATTGAAAATTTATTTGATAACGTAAAAACAAATAACTTCACAAGCTTGGTGAAACATGTAAAATCAGTGCAGTTTTAATTTGTTCAGTCAGTGCAATTAGGAGTACAATGTAAAATAAATAAGAGAGCATTATGTCGATCAGCACAAAGAATAGAATTAGACTGAATAGATCTGCCCTGTTGGATCAGGCTCATTGTCACAATACACGATCTAGATTTATTATTTTAATTATCTGGACCGATACAGATTTTAATATCAGACCCAAACATTTAACATAAGTATATTACATCTGTTACATCTAGGAAAAAAATAAATACAAATAAAAGAAAAAATAGTATACATATCTTAAATGTTGTGTGTATATATGCAAAAATATAAAAACTCCTATTCTCATTCTGTACTGCCTGGTGTATTAGGTGATTTCTTGTGTTTAGGAAGATGAAAACAGGAAACAAAAGTTTGACTTATAAAACATGTGGACAAGGATTCAGCTGGGCAAATGTCTTAGTTATTAGCATTTCAAATAATGATGTTATACTTTGATTAAAAACAAGAAAACAAAGTCAAGAGCCAACATTTTGGAAAGGCTGTTCTTTATAAACAAAATCTATTTTTGTCATGTTGACAGTAGTGAATATGTATGTCTGTGCGGTGTGTGTGGGTGCGTGTGTATACGCGACAAAAAATCATTAATAAAGGTGTCTGACATTAACTGAGGTACACTGTACACGACTGTCATTTTAGGCTCTAGTTAGGACAAATGCTTCAGCCTCTCAACACACACACACACACACACACACACAAATGTTGGGAGGTGACCTTGAACAGTCTGGGCTGGTGTGTGGGTGTGTGTAGGTGTGTAAATGTATCCCCAGAGTTTCCAGCTGAATCAGTAATGAGCATTTCATTACTTCAGCCTCAGTTCTCCAGGGAGGCAACACTTTCTCTCACACACACGCACACACCCCCACACACAGACAAAACACACACGCCCACGCCCACACACACACACACACACACAACACACACACGCCTACACACACACAACACACACACGCCTACACCCACACACACACAAAATGATGCTTTGTACATATCAGACTCAAAATATTTAATTAAATTTATAGTAAAAATGGGTTATCCTGAACTAAATAAGTAGACTTCTTCCAGATATTAAATGTTTGCACTTATTAAAAGAGCTGTAATAAATAGTTGGTGGCAATATCAGAGATAAACAAAAGAATTATGAACATATCTCAACCAAATGAGCCACAGAGCGACAAAGACAAACTAATAAATATACTGGTATTGGTATAAATGTTACTGCTTTATGCCTTTAAAATATATATTTATGAGTGACGTGCGGTCAGGGGAGGCAGAGCGATATATTTATAGTTTTCTCCTCTTACCACAGCAATCACTTATTAATAATCGCAAAATAAACACTAAGCCTAAAACCATACTACTGCAACAGACTGAATGCTCTTTGTGTGAAAAATATTTGAGTGTTTTTTTTTGTGGCGTTGTTGTCAGTTGCTACGGCAACTAGTCTCTGCGTAGCTGCGCTGATACAGAGAGCGAGAAAGAAGTGGTTTTGAGTTGTACTTCTACGGTTTTTCCCTTTGCTGTGGAGCCCAACGCAAAATTAATAATATCTACATGTCCAAGTTTGATTGAATAAATGGAATTATTCTACGGCGGCAGCGCGGTTATGCATGGCATGTTAAAGAATAGTCTTATTGCCCTCCAGCGTTGTCCGCAAGCGTGAAATTTCCTTATGTAAACAATAACATGCAGGGGATCTATATTTGTAAATATGATTATGATTAAATCAGTGCCTCACCAGCTACGAACCTCACCGCACGTCACTGATATTTATGTAAAATCTATTAAGTCAGAGGAAAAATGTCATGAAATTTGATGAAGGTGGTGAGATAGACGCAGCAGACCCAGGTTTAGGGAATGAAATGATCATTTTAATGTCGATATCAAAAAATACGAAGTCCAACAATCCAGGCATCACAGCGAGAGCAGAAGGCTAAGGCTCAATAAATGGTAGCAAACTGGAAACTAAAGCGTCGGCAAGTAAGACAGGACAGCTACGACAAGAACCTGGCAAAGAACAAGAAACACAGGTGGGTATAAAAACACAGAGGATAATCAGGGAACGAGACACCTGGGAACAATCAAGGGTTAGACAGGACAACACGGAGACTCAATGGACACAAAGACCTAAAAGAAACACAGAAAATATCAAATCCCCACAAAAAAGGTTATTGATGTAATATTTACTATAAATAAAGCTTATAAAACTTTTTTTAATACATACTTTATTTCTTATGGTGGTCCGTATATAGCTTTTTTGTCTGTAATGTGTAAACAATGACACAGATACCAATTTCTCTTACCTATTTTTCAAAAATGGTCCAAAAAATTCAGTAATTAAGAAAAAAGCGTAAAGAAAAAGAACTACTCTTCTTAGCTTTTCAAAGTAAGAGCAAGAATTAAAATGTCTAAAAGTGGAGCTGTGACTGAAAGTGTTGAATAACCAAATTTGTTTAGCCAATATGTACTGTTAAAATGATGTTAAGGAAAACTAGATATGTAGAAGCAAGTTAGGGAATAGCCAGTATGTGTTTCAGAATTAAATTGTGCTACTGCTAATCCTCCACCCCAAAATGATTACAACAGAACCAGTAATGTTTCACCAGGGTTTGATTTGTATCTCAAAAAAAGATGAAAAATAAAGCATCCTTTGAGTTTTACTAACTTCGGTTTCTTACAAATATGTCAGAGAGTAAGACAAACCTCAATGTAACATCGAAGTAGCAAGTGATTTGTTGAAAAGAAATATTTTTGGACTTCATAATCAATTTTGAGTAATGACTTCTCATTAGTTGCTTCCATCCTGTCAACCCATCTAATGCTCAGTGGCTCTAACATTTTTTAATCTCTATGATGAGCCTCTGTAAAAAACAAAATCATAAAAGAGACTCTAGACTCTCAAGTGGGAAACTTGCTATTATCAATTTCATGCTGTGCAAGAGCCTATGACTAATGCAAAAAAGGCTTCTTGGAAAAAATGATTAATACATGACCTTAAACAGCTCCAAAACAACTACAAATATGAAACATACTGCTTATTTAATGCGTTTAATGAACCACAACAAATTTCTTAGGCTTTACTTTGATGAGCTGGATGTTATAAAAATGACATCTTGAGGTTTAATATTACCAGACAGTATGTGTTGAGACAAAACATAGTTATCTATATTTGAAAAGCATTTTTCCTCACTGCAATTTTAGTATATTGACAAGACTGTGGAAAGAGACATAAAGGTCAGAAGAAAGAAATGTGACTCTATTCTCTATAAACTTGTCTGTCTTAAATTTCCTGGTGGATTACCTGCTGTGATCATTTTTGATTTAACTGACAAGGTGATCGCTACAGTAAGTATTTTATGCGTATTTTATGTGTGCTTCTCATGTGAAGTAGAAATGTAAGGGTGAAGTTCATGCATAGGCAAAAACAATGCTGTCATCTCAAATACTTTCAAAATGTTTTGGAAAATAAAGAAATCCAAAAGCTACCAAAATGTTGGTGTAAGCTCTGGATAATAAAATGACAAATGTACTAAGATATCTGCACTAGAAACTAGACCAAAAATACTGGGTAGGATTTTGTGTTTTTGCAGGGTATACGTTTTATCAATATCAACAAATTCATAGAGAATTATAAATCCTTGTAACATTTTTCCTAGTCGAAAGATTATTTCTAGGAATGTATGACTTCCAGTCCCATCGATAGCTTTTAAAATGTGCACTGAAATAATCTGCAAGACTTGAGACAACATACAGAGATTTAGTAACTCTATTTCTCGTTTTAGCAGCACAAGAACTGAAGCACTGCATCGCAGGATCACTTTTCAAATAAATAGCACCTTGTGCTGCTTTGGTTTGCTCTGTTTTCCCAAGGTCGCATTCTTGGAGGTTAATCGCCGCCTCCAGTAGAATCATAAAACCTCTAACAGAAAAAAGAAATTAGATGAAGTCTTAGGCTTAAAGCCTGCAAGGGACTCGGATTGATCAGAGGTGGATGAAAAGAACAGAGTCGCGTCGCTCCTTGAAGGCCGTACAACAAACCCAGCCGGGGAAAGTGTTGTTGGAGGTTGCAGCTAGACAAAGCAAGGGCAGCATGCTTTCTGAAAAGGTCAAGAGGCTGAATAACAGCTTCCAGCAGTGAGGGCCGCTAATAAACTGATGATGTCTAAGGAGGTCTGCCTGAACAAACTCACCCAGGTGTGCAGAAGAATGGTGTATAAGTCAGGCAGGCGCAGGAAGCGCGGCTGACAGGAGGCGTATTGTGCAATATGAAACACATCATGTAAAGTTCACCGCTTTTATCTCTGCGGGTGTGTGGAGCAAAACAATCACTATTCTCTTCTGATGAGTAAGAGGAAAGTGAATATTTATTACTTTAATGAGCAGCATCTTCCCTGAGGATCTACCATTTAACTCCACCGCTTATTAGCCACAGCCTCATGCTGAACAAACGCACGTTTAGCATGTCATCTATGATTGATTTTCTTTCCTTCTGCAGCCTGTTACCTCCTGTGTCTCCTCATGCTTGCCCTTTATTTTTTTTATTGTGTTTATTTATTTGAACCAGCCAGAGTTAGCACTGAAAGTGTGTTACTGAGCCAAAAAAAAGAGATAAAAACAATTATGAAAAGAGAAATTTTAACCGAGCCTACAGATATTAATTACATCTTTCATAACACAGCATTGAATTAATGCTATTTTAAATTTATTTTGGGAGAACCTTAGAATCCCAGAGTCAGATTTGTCTGTATTGATATGTTCAAATCAGAGAATCAAAAAAAAGCGGTAAGTTCTTCTAAGTCTCTATATCACTTCATTGAAATGAACTTGTCATCCGAAAATTGGAAGAAAGTGCACACATTGGTTTGTTTTTTAGAGTTTGCTGAAAGCCTTATCTTAGCAGAAACTCATTGGGTTTACAGTATGGAAAATGTACTTAAACTGCAGTAACATCATCAGTGATTGTAGGATGATCTTAAACGAAAGTGAAAGGCGAATTGGAAACACGACTTTGAGTACGAGCACCTTTGACCTCAGTCCACTGAACCTCCCTTTACATTTTTATGACTGGATAATTTATACCTAATATTGCTCATAACTGCTAAATGTCAATCGCCCATGCCACAAGCTATTTCTGATACCTGTGCAGTGGTAGGCAGGGATTTTATGGCTGATCGGATCCCTGTTTGTGAGGCGTTTATGTCATTAGCACTGCTCTGGGCAAAAAATATCCACTGCCAACAAATCAAATGAAGCAGAAAAGGTGTGTTTTACTGGTAAAACACAGTTTGTATTCCATGTCTGTTAAGTGTTTTTTTTCCAAAGAAAACATTATTTTACAGCTCAGATCATTCAATTGAAATGTTTTAAATTCGCTCACAGGAAACTTTTATTGCTCTTACTGACTAAGATAGAGAACGTGGATGGATGGATGGATGGATGGATGGATGGATGAATGGATGGATGAATGAATGAATGAATGAATGAATGAATGAATGAATGAATGAAAATATGGATGATGGATGGATGGATGTGAGTGAGTGAGTGAGTGAGTGAGTGAGTGAGTGAGTGAGTGAGTGAGTGAGTGAGTGAGTGAGTGAGTGAGTGAGTGAGTGAGTGAGTGAGTGAGTGAGTGAGTGAGTGAGTGAGTGAGTGAGTGAGTGAGTGATGGATGAAAACATGGATGGATTCATGGATGGATGGATGGATGGACGGACGGATGAAGGGATGGATGGATGGACAATTTGCTAATAAAGAAAATCCACTTTTTGCTTGGTCCCTTTGTCTTTGTAACTCTTTCTCTCTCTCTTTCTTTCTCTTTGTTTCTCTCTTTGTTTCTCTCTTGCCATCACGAAGGGAACCGTGGGAAGTTGGACCACCTGGTAACCATGGTTACAGAGATCGAGCGGCCCTTGGTGAGCATGCAACTCTTAAATATGAACTCAGTTCTTCTACGTGATATCAGATGATGCATTCCTGAATATTTCCCACAGCTTTCGGTCTGTTTCGGGGAAAGTTCAGGGAGGTCACAGCACCGCATCACAGGTAGCAGTTCAGTAATAACGCTGTCTAAGGATTTCGTTTGTTACGAAGAAAAACTGAGGAGGAAGGAGAGGAGGCAATAATGTAGCATCGCATTTACTTTGTTGACGTGTTTGTGCTTGGACATGGCGTGGAGAAGTGATGTAGAGGGATGGCTTGAAAAATAGAAATCAATACGTTTAAATCTTGATAAGTTCTTGGACAAAAACTGATAAACATATTTGTTCACAAAATTATCAATAAATGTTAACAGATAAATAACCAGGATCACAAGATGATTTAAGTCTTAATGGCCCCCAAATCCCAGAGCAAAAAATAGTTTAAGATTTTAACTATCTAATTTTAAAAAATGATTCTTACCTTTAAACAATATTTACCAAGATATGCTCCCTAATTTCAAATTAGAAAAATCTAAAATTTTTAGAAATTTGCAAAAAAAGTACAACTAAAGTTCACCATTGTGTGTTTAAAGAAAGCAATGTTAATAAACACACTAAATTACAGAAATCTTACTTGGTAACCGTCTTCAAACGAGAAATTTGAAAAAAGAAAAATAATCAACTAATACTCACTTCTTATAAGTTAAGTGTAGAAAAAGACCAACCACCATCTTTTCTTTGTTACACATATCAGCATATATCTTTACTCACACCACCTGGTGGCCGTACTTACGAATTCACCTATTCATGGATTTTTCTCTTGTACTCCAAACTTTTTATGTAAAATAACTCCTACTTGACACAATATTGGTTGGCGTTCGAAAAGCAGCCGGTGCAGGAAAAGCATAATAATAATAAGGAAAACTGTAGACTTTAGCCAATATATCAATTCCACTGTGACAATTAATGCATATTGAGACATATTTGGGGTGTGAACTGTTAAAATAGGCAGTTACAGGATTTTTTTTCCAGGAGGTTTTAAGTATTTGCAAGTTTTAACGATTTGCAGGCAGCTGTGGTCTCAAAATTTGTCAGTACCTCAATAAGCTACCATTGCAATAAACCTCCAAAACCTCAAACCAGGTTTAGGCATGCTTAAAAAGTTTTGATGTATCAGTTTTTATTACACATAATTGGTAGTCCAATGTGCCCAATTAGATTTTGCCAAGAACCTGCAAAGATACTTCAATCTTCTTGCTGATTTTTGATATAGTAGAGCAGGGGTGTCAAACTCCAGTCCTCAAGGGCCGCTGTCCTGCAACATTTAGATGTGCCTCTGCTGCACCACACCTGAATAGAATAATTAGGTCATTAGCAGGATTCTGGAGAACTGATCTACACAAGAAGGAAGTGATTAAGCCATTTCATTCCAGTGTTTTGTACCTATGGCACACCTAAACACTTGCAGGCCCTTGAGGACTGGAGTTTGACACCTGTGTAGTAGAGTGATCTAAATCTGGTGTGAAGGCAAGAATCTATAAAACACAATAGATAACACTCAAAAACTGCAGTTTCAGCGCTACAAAAATACAATTACAACTAAAGTTGGACACAAACGCACAATCAGCAATCTGTGGGTTTTATTTTCCTTGTTTCTTATACAGGTAGTTTTGTTTCTGAGCTTTACCTCACTGAAAAAAATAAAACTTCTCACATTTTGGCAATTCAGATTTACAGATAGATGTTTGCGTTTTTAAGATTTTCAAATTTTTTAAGTTTGCATGTAAATTATTTCTATTAAATGACAATCCAGAAGCACATATTCATTTCATATATACATATATATTGCATTTTTTCTCTTAAATTAACATGGAGCTTATGATTTAATGTGCTGCAAAAACATAAACTACCCAAGTAAATAAAATAAACAACATGTCCATGCTTATCAGTGTGATTTGCGTGGTCCAGTGGAGCTCATGTCACCACTTTACTTTCAGTGCACAAGGAGCTTGTTTATATGCAAATAGCCAGCAAGGAGGGAGAAATAGAGAAAATTCCTCTCTGTCACTCTTTACTGTGATTCTGTCTTCAAGAACTGACAAAAGTTCAAGAGACGTGATCCTAATATGCAGACACGAGCTCGGTAAATCATCGCCAGCAATTTCCCCCTGCAAATAACCAATGAACCAGATCCATCTCAGCAAGAGGAATGAGTTTCCACAGATGTGACACAACAAGGTCAGTGGAAAATCTCTGACAAATGTAGCAACAAATGCCTCACTTTAAGAGCCGCTAAACGACGGCGGGATGCACAGTCGGAAAACAAGCATTTAAACACAAATGAGTTGTGAAGAGCTGCTTTAAACTGAATTTATTGTAAAAGGGAATAGCTGAGAAATTATCCTGCTGCGCATATGAAAGCAAATTTTCACAATGGGCAACATGAACTGTGTGATTATAACAATACATCTAAAATGTGTTGGACATTGAAGCCTTGAATGAATCTGGTTTCAACTCTAAAACGTAACTTTTTAAATAAATTAAATGCAATATTTACTAAGCAGAGCACAAAAAAATTTAAAAAGCCAACAAATTTTTATGTTTTATTACATCAGTCATAGCTAATAACAGAATAACCACAACTCCACCCTAACCCTATTTTAGAGGCTGTACTTTTCTATCCAAGCAGTAAAATAACCATGATTTAGATTATTTAATACATCCACAGAATGTCAACACCTTATGGGCACAGAAATACTGTAAACCACAAAATTATGAACTCACATAGTTCAAACATGTTAAGACATAAATAAGGCAGCACATACAGTCATGTTGAAAATAAAACCCAGCCCAATCTGAAAACACATTCAGTTATCATAGCCTTCTGCATTTTTTCACCAGCTCACTAAAAAAAATTTCCTCTTGCTTTGCTTCGGTCTGCATCCCAGCAACTGCAAACCACTGGCCCTCGCTGCAGAGTCATGCAGGAGCAGTAAGCTTCACTCGAGGTTTACTCCGCTCCACAAGAAGATATTCAGGAACGACAAGGACATCGCAGGAATGATGAATGCACTGGTGACCTTTAACCCGGTTACACGCTGCCTCAGGGAGCAGAAAGGACACCGGCAGGTTGTGGTAACAATGAGCAAGACAAGGCCTCTGGTCACAGGTAATTAGGTGGTGCAGCAGAATACAGCTTTTGATCTCAGACCATCAAACTTCTGTTCTATTCAGTTGTGCCACCTCTTCCAGAAAACATAAACAAGTGATGCTATTAGGATAATGAAGCGACATGAAAGGTTTTCTCCAAATACCCGAGTAACAAACCACTGTGACTTCACCTCTATCCAGATGCTCAAGATGCTGTTATTCAGCAAATTAGTAGAAAATCTACCCTTTCATTTAACTACATTTAGTAACTGCAGAAGTTTGTGTACCATAACGAAACTTTCACTTTGTATTCCTGAAAGTGGCAGTAATGCTCTTTTTACAAACAGTTAGGGCGTATATGTCAAACTCGAGGCCCAAGGGCCAAATCTGGCCCACTGCAGCTTTTTATGTGGCCCCTCTAAACTCCAGAGCGATGCATTTTATGTCTCCTGACTTTGCTGCACAGCAGATCAGAGCGCCCAAACTTTGAACTTGCTTTCCTGAAAATTTTTCTTCTTGATTTCTCTGAAGGGTTATTAAAAATGAAGCAATTTTTAATAAACAACATTCTGATTATCTAATTTCTAAAGCTGCGAAATCAAGAATTTTCTGTTGTTTGCCATGCCTTTTTTATGGCTTTGGTTTTGAACTTATGTGTTAGTTCTATTTTCATTTTACTGATTAATTTGAGTTTTATTCATAACATAAAGGACAGCGTTACTTTAGTGTCCTCTTCACTGACTTTATCCATCTCATTTGCAGAGTTTTCACTCAGTTTCTTACCTACCAAAACATTTGCCAGCATGAAAAGTAAAAGTAAAAGTAAATGATAGGTATATAAAAACTTCCAGATAATCAATTTCTGCTGTGGCATCCCTATAAAGACCACAGCACATAATTCTTGAACAACATTATTCTAAAATATCAAACACTGTAGAAAAATGGTTACAGTTTCTGTTCAGGAGAATGTAAAAAATTCTGCAGGATTTAGCTTTTTAACGCAGTCTTCAGAAGTGTTATTATTTTTGTTCAGATATTTCACTTATTTTGGACGCAGTTCAGTCTGTATCCCTGACTTCTCTAAATTTAACCTCTGCTTCATCACCCACAGGATCCTGAACGGTCCAGAATCTGGAATAATTCATTCCCGTCCAGGAGGGTGCAGGGTAACGGCGGGGAACCCGTGATCCTCTTATGACATCCCTGAGGATCATCTGGCCTCACTTTCTGCTAAACCACCTGAACTAAATAGCCAAGTTTCTTTAATTCATACCTTCAAAAAGCTGAATTAATCAATAATACATTCATTTCATTGATTAGTCCAATACAAACTCTGAATCTGCTCTGCTCTCAGTTTCATTTGTAATGTGAATATGGGTTCAAGAAGTGAAAAATTACATTTGAGCATTGATACAGCGTATAATTTTCTCATCAACCATTTAAATTATTCCAGGATTTTAGCTGTGCTCCCTTTGTGGAATTGCATCAAAGCTCAGAGGGGTTCCCTGGATCTCCAGATCTCCCTATGACATCCATGTTTTATGTATATGCTCACACACCATGAATAAACCAAAAGAAAATGAATAATCACTGTTTATTATTACATTTGTATCGCTGGGGCGACCTGGTTGTTCGTTCATCATTTATCCAAACTCATACAGAAATAAACTGCAGAAAGCGAGATGGAGGAAGTGAAGGAGCGGGAGCGAATCTAACTCTGTGAGCATTTTCCCTGCTGGCACCAAATATGTAAAGGCTGCAGCATATTCAAATCTACAGCCCAATGAACCATATGTCTGTATATTAATGAGCTAATTATGTAAGTATATGTGAATAGACTGTGTTTGAGTGGTGCATGAACAGGAAATGTATTTGCACCACGTCTGGATCCACAGGGGTGTTCCTGTGTGGGCGTGTGTTTGCCATTGTTTATTCCTCTCTTCCCACATGCATGTCTGTATGTTTGTCTGCACATGTGACTCACCGCTCTCCTCACCAGATGCTCCACAGCCATCCTCATCATCACAATCGCTTCCACCGCTTCCATCTGTCAGGGCGCTCCCTCCGTCCTCTGCCTCCCCTCTTCCTCTTTCTCTGCTTGCCCAGCCGAGATCCACCAACAGCTCCTTTGCAAGTAGAAATTAAATAAATCTGATTTACAAATCTGCAGAGCACCTGGGTGAAGTAAGCCTGCAAAAACATTTATAGTTCAAACAGGACCTCAAATGTTGATCCTGCCTTAGATTCGCATTGAATCTCATATAATGCTAAGATTTTCTGTAGCTACTAGTAACAAAGATTAGTAATAGAAAAATACTTTGAAATATTTTAAATTCACACTATAAATGTTCTAAATGTCTCAATCTGATCCTCGAGGCATTTCTTAATGTTCTGCATTGATGATTAACTGAAACAGCATTGAATCAACAAGCTATATTAAAATGGAGTAAACCTGCTAGCTTAGCACTTCATCAAACGGCTCCGCATTTAAAAGTTTGTAAGCTGGGGAGCGAAATAAGATACTGAAACTCTAGCTGGGTGTTGAGAACAAGTTTACTGGAGAAACAAAATTCTCCAAAAAGAAAAAGAAACACCTCAATTATCCGTCATTAACAAGACAAACAGGAAATAGATGATTCTCAATGTCTTTGATAAGAGAAACACACTTAAAATACTAAAGTTGTGCATCACTAGCTTATTAAAATAACGGCCTAGGTAATTTTTTACCAAAACATATTCAGGCAAAAAAAAAAATCTTGGCAAAAAATGGTTTATTCTGTTATTTTAGGAAGTTGACGATGTGTAATGCTTAATGTTTTGTGCTAATAACCTTTAGTGTTTTATATTATTGCCCATCAAATTCACCGGAGTTACAAACATGACTGTCGTTTAAACTAAACATCAGACTGGGAATCTGTGTTTAACTATTTTTAAATGTCTCAGAATCTCTAAAAGGTTCAATTGATAAATTTTGATCACATTTTTGCTGAATTTAATGATTTAGTTGATTTAAACTCTGAGTATATACAACCCCTTAGGCAACTTTGGTCTAAATTTAACCTGTAATTTATCCAGAATCAAAAGAAGCATGTATGCCAGTGCATACACAGGCCTGGAAAAAATTAAGAAACCACTTAAAATGATCAGTTTCTCTGATTTTAGTTTTTACAAATATATGTTTGAGTAAAATGAATATTGTTCTTTTATTGTATGAACTACTGACAACATGTCCACGAAATTCCAAGCAAAACTTTTGTATTTATTTGCAGAAAATGAGAAATGGTCAAAATAACTAAAAAGATGCACAAATACTGCAAAGAAAACAAGTTTATGTTCACTTAAAAACAACAGTACCAATGTTTTAACTCAGGAAGAGTTCAGAAAATAACATTTGGTGGAATAAGCAGCAGGTTTTCAATGTACAGTGGGCTCTTAACTTTTTCTAAAGCTGTAATTATTTTTAGATTTTTAACCACACATAGCAAGAACCATCTAAATTTCTGATGGATCAATGACAATTATACAGAGGGGAGGTATAAAAAGAGCAAATGACCCAATATCAATGTCTTTAACTGACATTAAACCAGTGCAATGAAACTGGTGAAATCGGGCAAAATAATATAAATAGGAATAAAATTAGGAGACAGCAGCTTGTGTTAACTCTGCCCTGGGAGAAAACACTGTGGAAATGGGTAAAATATAAAATATAAATGTAGCGCACATGCTTTTTAATTCAGCACATCAGTAAAATATACATTTCAAACTTGTCTTAGTTCTTTTTGGAAGCAGGACAAGTATAAACAGCTCTTATTATGGTCTGAACTTAACATTATTATTTCTGAACACATAAAAAGAGATGCAAACAGAGGCGTTAAGCAGCTGTGGAAACACCATGAGCCAAGATCCGAGGGAAAACCCAGAGATGGAGTGACAGAGTGTGGAGTGATTCACCGTTATTTCATTACGCTCAATGAGATCCCAAAATCCCCAAGAACACATTACACCCCGTCTCCAGCACGAGTGTCCTCTTAGTCATGTGGAAAAAGGGCAGATTTGACTATCATCCCCTTCTTACTGGAATCCCAAGCAAAAATGTCCAGAGGCTACAATAAATGAATATACACTGTAAAACATTTGAAGGCGGTTTAACTTGAAAATGAAAGTCCACCTGCTGCCTTGAAAAATGTCAACAAGAAAACTGTTTTGGTTTTAACTCAGAAACTGAAGTTCATGAAGCTGATTTAACAACAACAGACAAGTTCTCCAAAACATTGTTTTTTAAGTTCATTAATCTTTTACTTAAATTTAAACCAAAGAATTATTTTTACTTACATTATCAAGTTAAAATAACTTATTTTACTGTAGAATCATTTCAATTCTTGTTTCAAATTGCATGAACAAAATTTCTGATCTGATAATGAATTTTATTAAACATCACAATGAATTTGGCTCAAAAACATGTAGTGTGAACAGGACATTAAAATAAACATTTTCCTTAATAAAACACAAGTCAGACCAATGTAATGCACTTCCATCTCAGGATACAAAAACATGCCGCTAAGCATTCTGGGAAATTGTTCCCACTCCTGTCTTTTTCTTCCGTCAGTTTAAGTGATAAGCTAAAAACTCTAGTTTAATCAACTTTTACAGGTTTGACAAAAATCAATAAAAAGTTAACACAACTTCCTGCTGTAAGTTTATCTTTCACAAACTCACACATTTAGGTTCAAAATCTAAACCTTGTTCAATTTATTTGACTTAAAGACAACTACATGTGGCTCAGATGTTTTGCAGTGTACAACATCTGCTCTACGGTTGATGCACCAGCTGTTTATTTACCAGTGCAACCACAGAAACTACGACACACTTTCTGTGCTTCACACAATCAAACTGAAGACAAAATCATTAACTTTATTACACGTGATTTAAAAGACTTGTTTTAATTTAAGTTTCAATGTTTTTTGTGCGTTTTTTTCACAAAGGTAAATTGCTAAATCTTTAAACTGAGTTGCTACTATTGTAAAATTTAAACAGAATTTAGGCAGTTTTGCTTTAAGGAAACAAAAAAGTAAATATGATGACAAACTGTAAATAATATGCATTTAGCTATTTAGCAGTTTAAAATTTCTCTAAACCCTGAAAAATAACTTAATCTAAGAATTTACATAGTAAAAGGTGTTATTATTATACTATAACTTTATGTTCTTTATTAACACAGAGCCAAAAAAAAACTTTTCAATTCGCAAATAATTTGATATTTTCTTTACGAAATCTTTCGTTATATTACAATAACAAGATATTTTCTTGCTTTTGCATAATAAGACATAAAAAGAGCGTTGCATCAGAGTATTCATCACAATATTTTCAATAAATTAGAACATTACTGACAATTAAATTTTACTCAGTAAGTGAAACAAATCATATACAGTAGATAATCAATACTCAGTGTAATATTTCAAGCTTTTTAAATTTTTACAATTTATTCTATGTGTTTTATAAACATTTACAAACTCAAGTTTTTGGAGGTTATTATTTATAGATTTAGCAGATAAAATTGAGTTTTGCTAAATCAGAAAACAAAACATGGCAGTACTTTCATAGCAGGTCAGTAATAAATTTTAACAATCCGGTGAGTGAGCTGTAAGCGGAAGAGAAGAAACTAAATCTCTATCACTATTTGTGTTTACTTGCCCTCTAAATCATCTATTTCCTGAATAAAAGAAGAAATTGCATTACTGTAATGTGATACAAACTGGTTCATAAGGTCAGAAGGGAACAAGTGACAAAAGTGAAATGAAAATGGACCCCCACCATGGACTGTTCTCCATGCTGCCCTCTGGAAAGAGGTTCTGCAGCATCCGGTGCAGGTCCACCAGGTTCTGAAACAGCTTTTTCCCACTTGCCATCAGACTGCTGAACTCTTAACCGCACTGCACTTAAAATCTGGTCTCCACTTTACACCTTGCACATGTACAGAGCTAAGTAACTTCCTTTTTACTGTCAGTCCTGCACTTTATATTTTATATTTATATTTATATTCATATTTTATACTGTATTTTATTTTATTCTGGAGTAACCTCACAACATTGAAAGCTCAAAACACTGTCCTGAGTCATATGCAACGAAATTTTGTTCTGTATACACCTTGTGCATGCAAAATGATAATAAAGTCAATCTAAGTCTAAGTCTAAATATTTTAATGAGTCACCCTGGCCCATCCTGTCATCTACTGTCACTTTGTTAAAGCAAAAATTTGCTCCCTCTGGATTCATTAGGCTGAGCATGTACGTACAAATCCTGATTGGTGCTGTAAATGACTGAATACACTAATAAAATCCCAGTAGATAAAGAATCTTTAATCAAACTTTATTACACATTATCCAAAGCAGAAACAGGAAAAAAAGAAATCTGTGAAACATGGTTCCTGAAATGATTAAAATTCCAAAGATGCTTCTTTCTCCTGTTTCATATTTTCAGCCATCTCTCATCCTTGTTGTGGGAGTATATAAATGGCAAATGACAGACAGGAATGATAATTAATGAATGGCATGCATTAACTTGTACTTCAGACAAATAGCAACCTTTAAAAATATGCCGCTGTGCCAGTAAGCATAATAATGCAACACTAAACTTCTAAATGACAATGAAAGAACATTAAAAGTACACATTTAATTCTCTGTTTACAAAAAGTGGAGCAGATAATACGGAGGCCCCTAGGGAACATGTGGAAATATTTTTCTTTTGCATTACCTCACAAAACGTTTGTGTTATATACACCCTGGTCTATTTTGCATACAGTCACAAATGTCAATTTAAAATTTCGCTCTCTTTGATGCAAAAAACTGATTTTAACTCGATTTATTCACTGCATGTTTACGTTTGTTTGTGTAAGGCGGAGATGGAACCGCACATTTGTGATCCATTCAGACCACCAACACAAAAAAGACACAATCAAAACTGACTTTATTGGTTAATTTAAAAAAAAAAAAACTTACTGACAAAAGGTGGGAAAAGTGGGTCAACAATCTACGGCTAAAAACCGGAGGTGAGGAAACTAACAATGCCAGAGTTTGCGATTGCATCGTTTAAATTGCATTTTCAGATATTTTATTAGTTACTTAGAAAGACAAGCATTCAAATGAACCATGTTTTTAATTTGATTTCTGTAGATTGCTGAGAATGTTTGACCTACAAATGCAGTACGACTCAACATTAACACACAACTCCAGCATGATTTTGGGTTTACAGAAGCTAAATAAATTATGTACCAGGAGATCCAAGCACATAGAAATAACATGGGTTAGCTTGTTGTTAGCGATAGCATCGTTATCATAGACTATCACTGCTCACCTGGCAGAAACAAGTCGACAGCCATTTAATGCGTCTTTTGATCCTAAATGTTTGACCAACCTGAAACTAAATGATTGTGTGCTCCAGGCTTTTGAAAGCTTTCTTTCATATATTGTATAATATACTGTATATACAGTATTGTATAATATGAGGAGCTCCAGATAGTTATTTATGTCCATTGCCTCTACGCCGGGTAAATCTTTAACTTTATATGACAAGTCTTTTTTACAGAGACAATATGGATCGTATCCTAAATATATGCATATTTTTTTCGAGATACCTCGTCTGTACCGGCCCATTTAGGGCAGTACTGCACTCGCTGTGATACATTTTGCTCTGTTTTGAACCGGAAAAATCCACTTCCTGACCCCCATCTGAATTTTGCGCCTCATCCGGGTCGGGTGTCTGAAACCAAGCAATTGCAAGATAACGCAGAAGAAAGAAATATTCCTCCATGTCCTCTAAGAAAACTCCCTTTAAAGGTGTAAAATAGTTTTTTCAGTCCCATGTTGTGACCTGTTACAACAAACAAAACTGAACTTTTATTATTCTTACAAAAAAGAAAAAAGTTAATGCTTCACACAAGAATATTTACATAAGATTAAATGTTCTCCAAAACAAAAATGACCACTTGCGTTGAATTAATGAGCCCTAGAAATCTCATGCATAAATGATTATGTGGTGCGTGTGCAGCGTACATTTTTGTGTTTATGGCAAAACCACTGCAAACCACAAATGCACCCTGTAAGTGCTGACTTAGCAGTTACACATGTTAAATGCAGCATGATTAATGGACCTAGCAACAAGATTACAGGGAAAACAGGAAGAGCTTCAAAAGCAGAGGAAAGAGACTCAGCCTACGCTGTCCCATCATTTTCAATTACAGTCCTAAACATGTTCGACGTGAAAATAATCCTTCTATTAATAACATTGATTACTTTTATGACTGACTGATCAATTCCCCTGCTTTGAAATTGAGCTTAATGTGTTAAGTTGAAGATCTGAATGACATTCAGGAGTCACAAAGTGAATCTTTGCTGACCTGGAACTAAAGACGAGATAACTTATCACACAGTTATCTTCATAATGACTGATAGCAGCAAATATATCATGGCAAGCTTAACATCTAAGGTGACATTGCCTTATCTTTTTTTATACTTTTAAATGCATCCAATTACGACAAAACATAAATAAAATTCTAGATACAGCCAACAGAATAAATATAGAGAATCAAATGAGGAGTTATTAATTGCCATAATATTTCCCTAAGAGGCCACATGTACTGTCTGACTTTAATTTTAAAGCCAAACTTTATCATTTTTATTGTCACTTTCTGGTAAAGTTTCTGTTCTCTTTGTTTTCTGATATCATGAAACAAAGTGTTTTGTCTTTCAATATCTTTATTTTAGCTAATAAACCAACATACAATTGAATTTCTGGACCTTTTTCCTCCACGGATGCAATATATCGGAAAAACATGAAATGCAATAATATTGCTAAGGATTATGACAATATTGATTACAATTTATCAGCAGTGTTGCACACTGATTCTGATTTGCCTGAGATCGGAAATTTGGTGAATATACTTTATTGATCCCCAAGGGGAAATTGCTTAGGTAATAAATACAAAGTTTGTAATATATATATGCAATACATTAACCAATAAATAACCTATAAAGGAGCACAGAAAAAATTTTAATCAAATGGCACAGACTTGGGCATTATAAAGCCTGATGGCAACAGGCCTGATGGCGCTCTATGGTGCACTTTGGCAAAATGAGTCTCTGGCTGAAAGTGTATTTTTTATGCATAAAATATCTAAAACTGCAGCTTATATTTGTGACTCTGCAGATCTGGAGACACTTCAGGCGATGCATCTGCTGTGTTTGCAGATCTGCCTCAAATGAGGCTGCCAAAAAATTTTAAAAAGAGAAAGACTCCCCAGAACAGGAAATAAAGCTGAAGATACATATTCAGGTATTTTCTGCTGGTTGAAACTCAATTCTCATTAAGCATCGATTTGACAGCTCGCCACATGTCAATCAGGTGCAACATTATGATCACCTGCCAAACGTTACCAAGACGCCGCCGACATGTCGGGGCTCAGATCCTACTCCATCCTGAAAGTTTGCTTTGACATCCTGGCACCGAGACGCTGGCAGCATTTCCTTTAACTCCTGCAGGTTGTGAGGTGGGGCCTCTATTGATCAGACTTGTTTGTTCAGCACATCACAGACACTCAACTGGACTGAGATCTGGGAAATTTGACAACATCTCAAATTTATTGATGTGCCCTTTAAATTTTTCCTGAACCATTTCTGCTTTGTGGATAGATTGTAGCGCTGAGAGAGGTTGCAACCCTCACAGAAATTTCCCTCCATGAGCCGATGAACACGGCCTGCAACAATGCTTCGGTTGGTGATTTGTGTCAAAGTAACTTTCATATTGATCCCAGCAGAAGATTTCCTAAAGCATCACCCTGCCTCCACTGGCAGCACTGCAAAAACACAAAATCTAACCAAAAACAGTCTAATTTCCAGTGCAAATATTTTTGCACACTTGAAGTAAGACAAACTAACTTAAAAGTAACTTTTCAGCAAGATATAGAGGCTTGTTTTATGTAAATAATTCCCTAATATTGATGAAAAAGTACTTGTTCCGTTGTCAGATAAATTAACTTATAACATGGGAAAAATGTCTTGTTATAAGTTAAATAATCTGGCAATGAAACAAGAACTTTTTCAGCAATATTAAGGAATTTATTTGGTAAGATTTTGTGTGAAGTTTCCAGTGCAAGTATTTTAGTACCTTTGAAATAAGCAACAGCATGAGCGGGCTGTATCCGCCCTGCCCTCAATGCTGCTCATTTTATTTTATTTTATCTTTTGGTCAGCTTTCTATTATCTCTATCTCGATTTAATACATAAAGGACTCTTCCCGTATCTGTGACCTCTGTTCCCCGCACCTTTTCAGTCGTTGCAAATGTCAAATTCACCGTTAAAATGTCAACATAGATTTGAAAAAAATACTATTTCCATTGGCTAATTTTTTCACTTAGAAGAGTTAAAAATGTCTTGTTATAAGTGAAACAAATTGCAGGCGAATTGATGTATATTCAAGAATTACTGACTTAAAACAAGCTTATTTATGTTGCTGAAAAGTTACTGTTCAGTTAGTTTTGTCTTATTCAAAAAATGCTCATATATTTACACTAGCAAACGTACTTGGTAAAATTCTGTGTTTTTGCAGTGAGCATAATTCAGCAGAGTTAAATCAACGCTGTGACGAGTCGATTTGGTCCATCTCAGAACTGGCGTTAATTTAACTCTTTCAGTTGTTTCAACAAGACAGAAAATCTTTATTTGGAGACAAAAAAAGTGGTCCATAAAAAAAAAAAAAAAAATCATCAAATAAAAGAAGGACACAACCATCACAAAGCAGACGAGCAATTATTCCAATGTTTAAAAAAGAAATTGAGATGCTTTAACTATTTCATGTCTTAGAATTATTTAGTCACTTGCTGAAATAACTGAAAGAGTTCAATTAACACTAACTCTGGTGCTGTGGGTTCCACAGATAAGCAACACACACACACACCAACACTCATATGACGTAAAAGAAAACCTCATTCATTAGAGCAGTCGCTGTTTTCCACCACTTCATGGTTCAGTTCCTCCTGTGCTTTAACTGCACTTCTCCACCGTTTCACCACTTTTCCTTCCCCTTACTGACTCGCTCAGCTCAGCCTTCACTATCTGGGCCTCGTGAAACGTGCAGCTCATATTTCTGCACATCTTTCCTGTTTCTAACTCAGAAAAAAATTTGATTTTCCCACTTCTTCCACTTAATGGTGAACATATTTCTCAGTTTTTTCTTTTTTAGGATAACTATTTTAAGTGCAATGTTTAAAAAGAAAACCTACATACTTAAATGCACTGCAAACACCCAACATCTGTTTTGTGTAGTTTCTATTCCAAATATCTTTATACTCCATCGAGTCACAATGAGTCACACTAATCATTAATTATTCATGCCAGAATTTGAAAAATAGGATATTTTAAAAAATGAAAATGTCAGGTTCTTTATCCATACACAGCAAAAACACAAAACCTTACCAAATGTTTCTGTCTAGTTTCTAGTGCAAATATTTTAATACATTGGAAATAAAACAAAACTAACTTACAAGTAACTTTTTAGCAAAATATAGGAACATTTTTTAAGTAAATAATACTTTTTAATAAAAAAGTACTGGCAGATTATTTCACTCACAACATGGGGAAAATGTTTTCTTATAAATAAAATAATCTGCCAGTGAACTAGTACCTTTTCTGACACAATATTAATAAATTATTTACTTATAAGAAGCTCCTACATTTTGCTGAAAACTTACTTGTAAGTTAGTTTTGTCTTATGTCCTATGTAAGAAGATATTTGCACTAAAACTAGACAGAAATACTTGGTAAGATTTTGTGTGTATAAAGAATCAGATAACTTTTTCATTCTTGGGCTTTTTATATTCTATTTTTTCAAATTCTGCCATAAATGATCAATCACAATATTGATTGTGACTCCAATGAAATAAGATATTTGGACTAGAAAGTACACAAAGCAGTTTTTCTATTTTTCCAGTGTATTCGTGTGTGTAGGTTTTCCTCTTCATTTCTGCTTGTCTTTCAAATCCTGGCATAAATAATCAGTCATTAGTGTGTCAATTTATGGGTTCACATGACGCTATGATTCATCTGTGCAACATATATTATAATTACACCATAAAGTGGGAAGCTGGAAATGCAAAAATCTGCTTTAATATGTGAGTTAAATCTGATTTCAGTGTCGTTTTACCTGCGTTAGCCGCTCCAGCCTTTGTTTCACCTCCTTGAGGGCAGGATCTGTGTGGCGTATAGACATCTCTGGATTCTCCTTCTGGGATTTCAAAGTGCTGCCAACAACGTGACCTGCATAACTACACACACACACACACACAATTTGAGATAAACATGCACGTCTTCCTGCTACAGTTTAGCTGTGCATGTGTTGCTTCACTGCCCCGGTTCTAACACACTCGTGAAGCACATGACGATTCACTTTATGCACAAAATATACAACTTGTTCCATCACATCAAACACCGTTTCTGGAAACTTGCACCAACCATTACTGTAACCACTGATTTTCTCCTCCTGGCCTTTGATCTGAAACTGGCATAAGCTTTAATTTCAAGGCAACTTTGTTTTCCTAAAATGGAACAATTCACATGACGGAGACTTGTGAAAAGGAATGCAGGTATCAACATCTGGGAGGAAACACAGACGTTTTTATCTAGAAAGTTCATGTAGAAACATTAAAACCACTGCTACTGAACGGATGAGTCACACTCACATTCAGGGCAGAATAATCTTTTTCTCAGAAGTCGAATTGTGAGGATGGATGTGTTTTCAAAACCTGAGCAATGCTAAACTCTGTTAGCTGTAAAATGAGTCACAAATTAAATTATCCAGGAGGAGAAACCATAAAAAATTTATGTATTGTGAGAATTTAGTTCATCTATCATGTGCAGAACCCCGACAGATTTTCTGTGTGTTGCTAATGTTTATCCAAATGCACAATCCAAACCATGCGATACAGTTCTGTTCAGGACTTAAATTTAATCAACATATATTACAGAACACCAGTTCTTCAGATGTTTTATTTTTACCTCCCAGATGGTAAGATTCACAGCGTATTTTTGTCTAGTTTCTAATGCAAATATCCGTTCACACCAAACAGGTTTTGAGCGTCGGCGCGTCTGATTTGCGTTTATAGTCTATGCGGATCCGCGTCAAGCGCTGCGCGAGTTGAAGCATTTCAAGCGTTGGACGCATCAAGCGCATCCAATGCTGAAGTTGAAAAATCTGAACTTATTTTATGGCCGTCAACCAGCCCATAACAGTGCATTTTCCAACGTGATCTCAGAAAAAAAAACACGAATTGTCACTGTTTGCTCTCGTCCTATAATCAACGTCCTAATCAAGTTATGACTACAGGGTCAGAAAAAGAAAGGACCTTGATTGGAAGACGATAAGTTATAACTTTTACTACTTGGAAATATTTTCCCCACATTTGAGCTACCCAAATCCAACGTTGAGTCTATAAACTTTAAACAAACTTATTTATATAGACAAAATATGCAGGATACGTATGCCAAGGAGTCTCCTCTCAACGTCCGCCAAGAGCGATTTTGACGCATCCAACGCGCGTCTAGAGAAAAATGTCAAGCGTCTGACTTCAGAGTGCACACGCGTCGAACCTGAAGCGTTGGACGAGTTTTTGACGCGCAAAACACGTTCGGTGTGAAGGCACCACAAGTACAACTAAAATAAGGCAAAACTTACTTACAGGTCATTTTTCAGCTGATAATAATTAAATAATTCCTTAATATTGATTTTTTCACTTATAACGTGGGAAAAATATTTTGTTACAAGTGAAATAATTTGCCAATGAAATTAGTACGTTTTTGTCAATAGTATGGAATTATTGACTTAAAAATTGCTCCTTTATCTTGCTGAAAAATTATTTGCAATTTACTGTTGTCTTTTTTGAGTGTACTGACACATTTGCATTAGAAACTAGACCACAATTAATTGGTAAGATTTTTTTTTTTTTGCAGTGTCACAATTACAGTTGCTCATTTTGATTAATGCTCCGATTGTAGATATAGGTAAATTAAAATGAAAAGCTATTTTCTGGTAGCCTTGTTGTCACTTATGAAGGTTGAAATACATCTAATTACCTACATGGCATGTTCCCCTGTATTTCCCATTTTGAATAGAGGCCTGGTTCTGTAGTATTTACATCCCAAAGAGACAAAAAGGAACTGATTAATAATTGAAAGTTCATAAATACTGTAATTAAATATTATTTAAAAGTAAAACCTATTACAAATGGATTCCAGCCCAATTATTTTTGGCAGTGCTTTTTAGTAAATAAATAAAAGATTTTATGATTAATATTTTTAAATGAGTGTCTTTTTTTTTTACATTGCTTAATGTTTTTATTTTAATTCTGTAACACTTTGAGATTGACATGTAAAGTGGATTATAAATAAAATGTTATTATTATAAATGATGTTTTTGCATCACTGAATATATTTACTAAAATTAAACTTATGTATACATCTAAAATAAATTCAGTGAGAATATGTTACCTAGATAAAAGGATAATCTATTTTAAGACACCAAAATTTGTGAAGATTGGTTCATTATCAAAGTAAAATTAAAGCTACAGTTAATATTTGCATCTTTTAAGAGTAAAAATTCCCAAAACAAAATTATTTTACTTTATATTATTCATGCAATGTGACAATTTTACATAAATACATATTCTAGTGGATATCTGTGTTCGATTTAATGTGTGAAGAATAACTGGGTGGAGCCGCCTGAGAGTGTACATTTCTTCATTTCCTGTAATTTTTGATCATCTTGCAAGCTGATGCCTCATTCTGCAGCGGAGCCTGCATCGCATCATTTCGCCTCTGTAGGGTGTCAGGGTGGGTGGATCAAAAGAAAGAAAGATGGAGTGAGAGAAGAAGTTTATGAGTCATATTATTTCATGTTCCACACCAGCTTTGCTCGCTAATACAATCAGCCACCAACTCAGTAACCACACAGTCCACGCCCTGCACTACACAAACACAATCTGGCTATGGCAACAAGGGGGAAGGGATTGTGGGAACTAGTGAGCAAAAACTTAGTGGCTGCATCTGAGGCGATGCCAAAAGATGCTGCAATGTGAAGGACCGGGTCCTGCTGGTCTGGGATCAGACAGAAACTTCACCCAGCACTGAAAGCCTTTAATTAACTCTCAGATTCTCGGTTTACAAAGATCGTGTTTCTCAGTGAAGGTCTTGTTTCCACATCAGACAAAGTGTTAATGTTCTGAGTCCAGCTATGCCTGGCAGCTGTCTACAACATTTAGGGTCACCAGAGATGAATATTATTATCCATTTGAGCAAGTTTGTTCCAAAATAGCTCTGAGCCAACGTCTCGCATAACAAGTCTTAATCTGAAAAAGGATAAAACTGAAAATTCTCATGGGAAAATTAGACAAGTTGGAGAAATAACATCAGGCAGTGGGTCAAAAACGCAACAAAGAAGCATGAATATGGTGTCATGCAAATAAATTTCAGCTTGTAGTCAAAATATTGCCTGAACAGCAGCTGGAAGTCATAATTTCATCACTTTATGATAATTATTGTTTCTCCAGTGAAAGGAAAATCTGTCAAGGACAAAAACTGTCAGACTTGATCATGTTGTCAATAGGAGAAACCATTGATTTATGCCAAAATTAAGCCTGTATATGAATAAACAGAACTAATTTTTCTTTGATGCACTATAAAGTGTGTTAATTCTGGAGAAAAGGAGATAAAATACCAACAAGTAGGATTTCAGTGGGTCAAAATTATAATTATAGACTAACTACGAAGCCCAGTAATGTCTGAAAAAATATTTTCTAGCTTTTTATAGGAATAAATTAACTTGTTTGGAGTTTACAACCTGTTTTTTTGGCAGAATTTGTGGAGTTTATTAAAATCTGTTCCAGCGTTTAAATTAAGTTGAACAATTGAATTATTCTTCTATTCTTCATGTAATTCACAAAGAATAAGAAAGATGATGCTACCAACACTGTATTTGACAGTTTATACAGTTTTCTTATTTTTGAAACTCTCATTTTTACTCCTTTAAACATTTTTCTTATCATTGAGACAAAATATTATTTATATCTTTTGACCAAACCACTTTTCTCCAGAAGGAATTTGGCTTTTTCTTATTGACAGATTTAGGTAAAAATTAAAGATATTGATCCTGATTTCTATCTAAATATGTCAAACAATTGAGAAAACTGTCTTATATTAAATCTCTGATCTAAGATCTTATTTAAATGTTTGTTACATTAAACCAAACCAAATGAGATGACAAGAGTCTTAATAAGCATTACATGTTTAACATTTTTATTCAAGTTTAAAACTAATATGACATTCATTCCCAAGATGGGTAAAAGAGGATGCAGGCTGGAAGATTATAAAAGCTTTTTCTTTTTAGAAATTACTTTATTCAAGGTTTATTTTTGCAACTCATCCTTCAACAATGATGCAGTGTTTAACAAATAAAGAGGCAAAAAAACAAACAACTTGAAGTTTGTATGAAAGATTTAGTTTAAATTGTTTGTTTTCCACACAAGATTTGGTGTTTAATAATTAATCTAGTATTGATGGACATATAGAACATATTCTTTGTTGGTATTCTTTTAAAAATGAAGCATTTTTTGTGCAGATTAAAGACATGTATTGAAGCTCATTCCCATAATCTCAGATTATCTCAGATAAAAACATCTAATAATGCTATATTACATGAAACCTGACATAGTCAGACGTTACCTGTATATGTAAATTGCAAAGTAAACAAAAATGATCCATTTCCAACAATGTCACCATGGAAACTGCTTTCATGGCCTGCAAAGGTATATCAATGAAAAGCAAAAGATCAGGAGGTGCATCCTTGATAATCTCTGCTTATTGAGTCATTTAAGTTCTGCAATTCAGTGCAGCATTGGTAAGAAAGGAAAACAGGAAATGATGTGCAGCAGAGTGATCCCACACAATAACAGGATACACGGGTACATGTGAACGTATTAACATGTCTCATGAAAGGCACGCCCCCACCAGGGGAGAATGTAAAACCGACGACAGCGGAAGGGGAAGAAAAAGCAAGAAGGAAGAAAAAAACAAAAGAATGAATAAAAGAGCAATTAAAAACCATATTTTTCCCCTCAGGGAAAATCCCAAGATTCCTCAGGCTCCAGCAGAGATTTTGGGGATCAGTTTCAGCCTCTCGCCCACTGCATCTGTCCTGTCAACACGTCACAAACACTGACCTGAAGTATTTATTTAGGTTTTCTTTAATCCTTATTAAAGTTCAGAATGCGTCGGTGTTTATTAACCGTAAGTAACACACACAGCTGAGGTGAGTTTCAAAGACATGCACTGTAAAACATTTCAGCCACATTTAGTTGTGTCTACTCTCTTCTGCTCTGTAAGCCAAATAAATTTAGCAAGTTTTAGATTTTTAACCTGAATGTGTGAATTTGTGAAAGATTTTTGTCAAACCTCCAATTGTTTAATGAACTAGAGTTTTTAGGTTTGCACATAAAAGAAACTGAAACGAGAAAAAGTCAGGAGTAGGGTCTATTTCCCAGAATGCTTAGCGGTATGTTTTTGTATCCTAAGATGGAAGTGTGTTACATTGGTCTGACTCTTGTGTTTTATTAAGGAAAATGTTTATTTTAATGTCCTGTTCACACTAAATGTTATTGAGCAAAATTCATTACGATGTTAAATAAAATTCATCATAAGATCAGAAATTTTGCTCATGCAATTTGAAACAAGAATTTTAATTATTCTACAGTAAAATAAGTTATTTAACTTGAAAATAATAGAGAAATCATTTGAATTGCAGCTTTAAGTTAAAACCCACAATTCAAGATTAATGAACTTAAAAAGCAATGTTTAGACAACGTGTCTCTTGGTGTTAAATCAACTTCATGAACTTTAATTTCTGAGTTAAAACCAAAACAATTTTCTTGTTGACTCAAATTGCATTTTCAAAGCAGCAGGTGGACGTTCCTTTTCAAGTAAAACCATCTTAAAATGTTTTAAAGTGTCTGACTTTGAAACTACAAAAAGGCACAAAGCTTTAGTAATTGTTTTCTGAAGCTGCTTTGAATTTGGTTTCATAAATGCGACATAATGAAGCAGCTTTTTGATGTAGAGCAGAAGACCCAAGACTGCAGTTTTTCAGCAAGATATTTGTCCGTAGACAAACATCAAAGGGTTATTATGTTCCATAACAAGGCAACCAACCGGCTTAATTGTGAAAAACGCAATGGTGAGTATTTTAATTTTCTCCTCTAATGACTCTCAGAGCTCAGCGGTTAATGGAGCCCAAAGGCCCAAAGGTGGAGGCAGCAGAATGTCTACAAATTAGATCTTTGTAATCAGGTAGTGAGAGGAAAACAACTTCAGCATCACTTATTCTTACAAGTTGATGCAAAAAGTGCAGCGGTGCAGAAAAGTAACCTTTTTTTTTTTTTACATAACACGGTTTAGTTTTACATTTAAATGTTAATTTCCCAGAGAGAAACAAGAAGGAAGTTTCTAATTCGGTGACCTTTTTAGTAACGAGGGAAACGCAGCAAATGGAAATGAGTGTAATATATCATTCTAATGCGATTAACGATGTCGTTTTCTTTAATGTTGTAGATCTTTAGGAAACAGCTGCAGATCAAATACAAAACAATAAAAGCACTAAAATACTGACACTACATCAGATTCACCTTTGTGCAAGGAAATTGAACTGTATAACATTAATATTTTTAATATTTTAAGCTAAGCTGATCCACATACAGTTTATAAATATGAACGCTACAGATAAAGCAGTATTGATTATGAAATCCAAGTTTTGTCAGAAAAAATATGATGAAATTGCAACACAGCAATGCATTTATTTTGCTATGACTATGCAATATGTTATTGCAAAATCAATAATTAATGAAGCAAAGGGCCTTGAGCGTAGCATTGCTAGTGAAAGGCTAATAAGGGGTGAGGCTCACAGTGGGTTAGATTCACATTACTATTTTCTCAGACTTTTCAGCAGATATGAGTTACATCAACACATATTATCTGAAAGCTAATTAGGCAATGAGAGCAAATGCTTTTAAAGACATCAAGTGTAAAGGAGTTCATCTGTGTGTTATCACTTTTTAGTTGTCTCAAATACAACAAATAACTTAACCAAGATATAGACACTATGAACCTTTTAAACTTTGACCAACAGTATATTAAAGGGGCGGTATAATGTATGTTAACTTTAGTTGTTATAAAAATGCAAGATATATCAAATAAGACTTAAAAGACATTTGATTTTGTAATTTAACGCCTTGAAATTGGGCTTCTGTCTCTTTAAAAACTTTTGCCATTTCTGAAGCTTCACTTACGGCATAAGTGTCAAACTCAAGGCCCATGGGCCAAATCTGGCCCGCCGCAGCTTTTTATGTGGCCCTCTAGATTCTAGACTAAACACTGCTAACATTTTTAGCAGCGTTGCTCTGAGAAGTAGCTCATATAATAAAATATTTGAACTAGAAACTGGAACAAAATACTTGGTAAGATTTTGTGTTTGATAGCGCTGAATGATTTCAGCTATCTTAAGCGTTTACAGAGATAGGGGTGTCTTAATTTACTTCTAGCCTACAGTTGTATTTTTTCTTACATTTTTACAGAAAAACTTGATTTTCTTCCATTTTTTCAGACTATAACGAGGAAACTAAAGATCGGGGACAAAAAAAAACAAAGTTCCAGACACTGTGAAACACATGCTGTCTCTGAGTAGACAAGTAAAAAAACTCTTTTGAAAGTAGAGGTCTTAAAAAACAACTCCTGATTATCACTATCATAACTGATCAGCTAAAGCTAAATAATAGGCTTTAAAGAAAACAAATCCTGAAAATAAATCATATGTTCTTATCAAAAGCCTTTTCTTCTGTCCAGTATGTGCTGCTCCCTTGAGTGAATAGGAACCTGTCAGGCCTTTAAATGGGCTTTTTGGGCAGATTACAGATGGAACGGCTACTGGGTGTTTGACACCAAATGATAATACTGCAGTGGCTGTGCCACAGCGAGATGTGACTATGAGTGACATTTAATAAGATCCGGACAGCGGCAGACATAAATCACCCGTCTGACAACGGCGCGTTCCCGCAGCCGTCGGATTCTTCAAGGCTGCCAGTGGCAACGAACACAGACATCCATCCCTGATTCCTCCGGGTGTTTCATCCACACTGAGCGTTTTAAAGTGTTTCTAGTGTGACGCAAACACGGATTTACAGAAGAGAAGCGAAAATAACAACTGAGTGAGATTTAGTCATTTCAGCATCTCTGCTATTTAACTTCACACACATGCATCCATGAACCTTTTTATTTATATACAAGCACAACATTACACACATCTGAAGCGTGCACCTGTGCTTCTGGTCGTCCTGGATGTTGGTAATAAATGCTGCGGTTTGGATACTTCCTGGAGACTTGGCGTCATATTTTATATTCTCTTCGGTTTGGGATGCTGGTGCAATACTGCCCCCTTCTGGAAGCAAAAAGCTATCACAATAGAAAGCGTCTCCACAAAATGAGAGAAGTTTCACTTCAAATGTTTAAATTTAAATGATGCCCCTGGTAAGCATCTATATATGTATACTTTAAGCAATGAAAATAACAGTTTGTGAAAATATTTCATTTTGTTACATTTATAGAAAAAAAGAGAATTATTTAACTTTTGCAAAATGATATCCCGTCTACATTTTCTTAACTTTGGGAAATAAATAATTTTCAATTAAAAAACAAAAAGAAATATAAATACTATATTTCTGCCTCCCTATTTGGCAGTACTCAGATAATGTTTTAATTAGGGTATGCAATTCCTGAAAAATAATCCATAAGATGTTTACGTGTTCTATAAAATCTTCACATTTTGGTTCTTGATTACCTAAATACTGGGTTTATTTGCTTGTTAAAAATTATTATGCAAATGGAAACTGTATTACACATTTTCCTAGCTTTCTCAATTGATGTGTGTCATTTTTTTAACCAATAATGTGCTACTAATACTGAATAAATATGCTCTGTCATCTGATGGGAAAACATTTAAAGGGTCCTTTAGGGTTTAGCACGTCTTTTGGGTTCATCTGAAAGTTATACTGTTTCCCCTAGAAGACCAATTTGCAGTACTTAAAAAAAACCTTAATTCAATACAAATTTATAGCATAAATATTTCAAATACAAAATATAACAGAGCCTTTGCTGATTCATTTCACACTACGTGACTTGGCTTTGTGTATTTTTATTTTCCACTGCAAGGATCGAGTGTTTATTGCAGCAGCGCCATAAAATTCTGCTGTTAAGACACTAAATTCAAGAAAGATTAGAAACTTTCCATTTGCATTAAAATGTTTGGCATCTTTTCAGATTAAAAAACACTACGCAAATGAGACCATCAATAAACAAAAATCCCTAACGGGGCTTCTAGAGTTTTCTTTCTGTTATCTATAAAATTTGTTTCAATTGGATCGAAATGTGAGGAAATTATGTAAAAGATCACATTTTTCAGCACGTCCATAAAAATCTGAAAATCTGCTGCAGCATGACTTTGCAGCTAATCAAAGTATGTATGCTAAACAATCAGATAAGCAGAAAGGCCTAAAGCAATATTGACTTAAAGCTACAAAACTGTTAAATGAAAAGTAGATTTTATAAAGAGGGTACTGAAGATGTACATCGAAGACTTTAGCAAAACTTCTCCAGAAGATGTAAGGGACTGCTAGGACAAAAATTAGACGAAACAGTTTGGCCAACACTGTGGATAAATGTCAATCCATAGATAGACAACAACAGACTGCAGCCATAAAAAGCAACATCAGCAATAAAACTGGAATCCCAACAATTCGACTGAAAATTCAAAAAGATTTTATTGGTCCCAAAGGGCAATGAAATAAAAGCTGTGGTATTATTACAACTTCTCCAATGTTAATTAGCTGCTCCCTGTTGTAAAACACCCCGTTGCTATGGTTACACATCATAACAAAATGGCAAAATGTGAAAAATATTGCCAAAGATCTGTCCAAACTACACAAGAATAGGCAGTTGTCCAAACAAAAAGAAAAGCATTATTTCTCCCCAGAAAGGCAGGAATGAAGTTTTGAAAAGTAAAAAAATAAAAATCTCAATGGAAGTACAAACCTACTCCAATGTGCTGCCACACAGAGCGGGTGAACAGGTTTCCTGCACTTCAACAAGAATCTTCAAACTCCAACAAGAGGCAAAATCTAAACAGTTTCCTCCTAAAGTGACTCAGAGTTGCCTCAGTGTTGGTGACGGGGCGGTGAATGGCTTTAACTTTTTCTGTAATAGGAAAAAGTTAAAACCAAGGTATTTAGCTTTCCCAATTATGTGGTGTCTAAAATATCTGAGAAAATACTGATAATTATGAATGAACATCCAACAGTTCTTATTCGCTAGAAAGAGGCCTCAGTAGGTTTGTAGTTAGGAAGAAAAGGCAATGTCTTCTCTTCTCCTCCATCATCCAGTCTCAGACTTTCTCATCATTTACTGCCATCCAGTGTTTTTTCTCACATACAGATACTCTCACCAACGCAGACATTTGTAAGTGAAGTGGGTCAGAGGGCGGTGGAGATGAATGGAGGTCTGAATAGACGGACGGAGACATGAATGGATGGTCGGATGAATGAATCAGTGGGTGGATAGATGGACGAAGGAGAAGAAGATGTAAAGAGGTCAAAGAGGCTCAGACTGGCTGCAGTCCAACTCCAGCCAGAAGCGACATCTCTTCTAGTCCTTTGAGAGGAACAAGAAAGAACACGATGACAGACGATTACTGAAGCTAAATCTCCTAAGCATCAAAAAAATGCACAGTGATGGGACGTTTAGTTTCTGTTGGCGGATTGTGAAGGAAAGAATGATATTTTTCCTTCTTTGTAGTTTTGTAGTTTAATGTAATATTCAATACTTAATAAAGCCTTAAGACACATATCTCTTACTTCTTACAGAAATAAATGGAAGTAGTTAGTTTGTTTAGCTCCATCCATTCATTTTCCAGACCCATTTGGTTGTGACGTATTGGTACCAATATTCAGTCATCATTGGGCAAGAACTCATGCAAAGAGGATTTGAACCTCATGCTCAATGGTGACAATGATGACAACTGTCATCTTGCACTCCAGCATGTTTAGTGTCTCATAATTTATTTAAGATTATATTATTAAATTCCACCATGAGGCAAACTGACATAAAATACAGGCACATTGTGCCATTTTATAGCATAATTAAGTAACTTTGTTACCTTCAGTTGTTATAAAATTGCAAGATATATCAATTATGCCTTAAGAGAAATTTGACTTTGATTCGAAATTGGACCTCTTGTCTCTTTAAAAACTCCTGTTCTTTCTGTAACTCTGCCTTCAGGAAGTCACCACAACATGGCTCCTTTATTAACCCTTCAGAAACATTTTTACCAGCGTTTCACTTCTCAGTGAAACGCTGGTAAAAAATAACGAGCTCAATAACGAGCTCAGCAGATCCGCCAGGTGTTTGCTAAATGTGGCTGGCTAGTCTGAAGGAGCTGAGTGGGGGAGGGGTTGCATCTTAAAGGCGGAGCTACATCCACTCAGGCGTTTTGCACAGCTGACTGGTTGCCATGGGAGATTAAAGGATTTCTCAAATATGCATGAAAGAATCAAAACTCCATTATATTTCTGATGAGTGAAAAACATTATAACATGATGCAAAGCTCAAAAAATGTGATTTTATATAACCCTCCCCCTTTAAAGGACAGGGATACGTGTGTAGTGTGTGGGCGTGTGTGTTATTCCAAGAAGTTGCCAAGGTGGGGGACGGCGGGGGGTAAAAGGGTTGTTAAGGTTAGAGAGTTCATTTTCAGAGTCTTTCTCATGGTGATTACATTGGCAGCTTAAACTGGTAACAAGACAAATGGTCATACACACTCACACACACACACACACACACACACACACACACACACACACACACACACACACACACACACACACAAAATACAGCTCAGAACACACTGTCCTGCACATTTGCCAGGATGTGGTATTGTCATACATGCAAAATGGACGATAACATTCCTCTATAACATTCCACTTAAATGCTTGTTCAAGAACACACTGAGACTCAGAATCAACTGTTGAATATTGAATATTGGTAAATTTCGTTCTATCCCACAAAACAAAGGATTAGGATGAAAACAAGGAGGCATTCCAGCATGAAAGACTTGGAGTTCAACACTAAAGGTAAACCATCAAAATACCAGAGGAAACATGCTAAACGCTAAAAGCTAGCCCGCAGTTTAAGAACAGTTTGATTCGCTCTGATACCAACCAATATTTTTCCACTGATTATTAAGAAGTGTGTGAATAATTTTTGACATGCCATTTTTTTATTAAAATGTAAATTCTCACTTTGTGTTGAGACCCAAAGTCTTTTTAAAAGGAATATAATTCTAAATGTAAGATTTAATTTGGGATTAATTGTAGGCAACAAAAAAAAAACATTGTTTGCTAGAATTTCATCTATTTTCTTCTTCCAGAACTGCTGTTACTAAACTATTGGCCAGTTATTTTATTTTATTTCAATTTTAAAATGTGCATCATTTTTAATAAATGTTGTGTTTGCTCTATTAAAAGCAGGAAAAATGGAGGAAAAAAGAAATGATCAGAAAAAAAAACTTATCTAAAACAAATGAACAGCATCTGAAAGTCATAACTTTAGAAAACATAAAAATATTATTTTTTCTTTATTTGCTACATAGCAGGTTTGAAATCAACAACCTATTAGGAGCAATCTTTTTTGTGCAAAAATCCCATTTTATGGGGATTTTTAACAGAAATTTTGTCATTTAGATGCTAAGAATTAGCGAATTTTCCACAAATATGTTGGAATTACCTAACAGAAAAATCTGTAAATTGGTAAATACGTGAATAATGAATTTTGAACATGCAGGAGTCTAATATATACATGTACCAAGTGGAAACTTACTTTGTAAAAAGCATCACTGGTCAATGTCTTTGTTTACTCAAGCAAAAATCTAAAAATTTTGCAAAATCTGTGCTTACCTTACATTTTTTTACAAATACGTGAGATGTAGGAGAATGCAGTTCTAAACACAGAGAGAGATGCTTAAAACAAAAGACACAATACAGCCAATGTACCTTTCTACAACATCTTCACCACTCCAGCATGTGTGCTGCTCAACCTCCATTTCACTTTCACAAAGCATTTCTGGCAGCTCAGACAAAAACCACTGGTACCGCTGGATGGAGATCTCAAATTCCCTAAAAAAAAATTACAAATTTCGGTACAAAGCTGAGCGATTGAAATGCAGACAATGATGATCAGTTTGATAAATCTAATCCAGTTTATCTAACAGACTTGATTGGAAATATTTGACCGAAAAAAACAACAACTACTAGATCAAAAACAAAAACAGCTAAAATAGCTAGCTAAAAAACCCTTTTAAAAAGTCAAAAAATTTGAACACTTATCTAAACATAAACACCTTACCTTGATAGTTTTTTCAGGCTTCGACTTTTGTCTCCTTTCGCACCTTGAAGGGGGAATGACCTGCAGCGAAGAAAGGTACAATTCAGAAGAAAATAATTCATACCTTTCCTCATTTTAACCATGAATAAAGAACGGCATCAAATTTTCAGGGCCTTGAAAGAGTATTAATTTCCCTTCAGCATTTTCCCAAGTTACTCCCCTGAAATTCATTGTGTTTTATTGCAATTATATGCTAATTAATCTATCACATAAAAACATAATTATTCTGGCCAGGGAATGCAACACAAAGATGATGGGTGTTTTTTTTTTTTTTTTGCTTTTTCATAAATAAAAACCTGAAAAATATGACTTACATTTGCATTCTGCCCTGTTTTACTTCTATTCTCCTACATAAACTATACAGTGCAACCAATTTTCTTTAGGAGTCATCAACTGTGACTGTTTTAATTTTGGCATAATTAGAAATTATCTATGAAGGTATTGGAGATTTATTAGAGAACACAAGTAAACAAACAGCACCATGAATACCAGACAGGAGCACACCAGACAGCAATATGTGAATGTATGCCACACTTTAAAGATTTTTATTAGTAGAAATATCACATATTTCTACATAAAATCTCAAGAGAATTAATGAACATTTTTGGAAATAGTCTAAAGACGTTTAACAGTGTATTTAATACTTTTGAGAGGTGCCGGACGTAACTTACTTCTGGGGATGCGACTGCAAATGGCGATGAGGTGAAGCAGGCAGAGTTACCGCCGACTTCTTCGAGGTGAGTAGTGTTGCCCGGGTTACAGGGTGTATTTGGGACGACTTCGTATCCATAAGCATGAAACCAGGTTCCTGGGGCCCACAAACTTTCTCTACCTACAGAGTAGACAGTTTGCATGAGGAGAGCTGATCTATTTTCAAGAAGAAAAAAACAATACCGTTTATAAAAAATCTTTTCAGGTTTTAAAATTTTTTTACAAATCACAAATTTTATTTTAATATATGTACTATAAGAAGAAACTATAACTGTAAAACCAAAGGCTTGTCTATGTGAGTCCAGAGGTTAATGCTTATTCTAAGCAGACATCCAAAGCAACAGACATTTGCTTCATAAAAAATTTTAAATGTTAGGAATGAATTAGCCAAACTTACTATTAATATGAAAGAAAATCATGTGGTCATCTAAAGAGTATTAATAATCTAATTGTTTTAGTTTAACTGAAAACCTTGTCTTCTTTACAACAGTTAATGTATACATTTTTACGTTAAACAAAAAACTTTCCTCTTTTATATATTTATTGTTTTAATGTCTTTATTAAATCCAAAGCCGAATCAAAGTCAGATTCCTTATTATTGTGCAAAACCTAGCTAACAAAGCTGTATCTGATATTATCAAGTCAATGTCTAGCATTATGTTAGCATCCTAGTCATAAAAGTGCGCATATTTATTAGACTATTTCAGCCATCCACAGGGAAAAAACGTAAACCCCATAAAGAAAGAACCATGGCTGAAATTTGAACGCAGAATCTTCGTGCTCCAAAGCAACAGTAGCTGCGTTTCCATTACAAATGTGCGCAAACACTTGGCTATAATTACGCTAATGTCGAAAAAAATAAAATTTCAGAGCGTAAAAGTTTTTCAATGGAACGGTGGTTCTATTTAGCAATTATAATCACAGGTTGATAAGTGTGTTCAGGCGATAAATCATTTTTTAAAAACAAGCCGCGCCATGATATCCCATTTACCTCCTGTGGTTTTCTTCTTAGTGGGTTACGCCAGTGGCAACAGCTGGTTGTTGATCATGTGACTCGTGTGACGCTTAAAAAAGTGTTTCCTTTGCAGTTTTGCGAAATAAACCAATTTCAAAACGGCCAAAAAAATGTCGTTTTTTTTTCTAAATTGCTGTGTTTCCATAAAGCAAATTTATTTTCGTTATTTTAATTTGCGCTGTTATATGGCGAATGGAAACGCAGCTAGCGCTACCAGCTATTATACTATTATTATTTTTAAAATGTTTCCTTCTGACAGAGTTGTTTGAGGTTCAGTTAAATTAGATCATTGTCGCATTAAAGGTGGAAAAGTTTTGAAATTATTTACCACGGTGTTGCTATTTTGTCCCAAATATTGGCTGCATACTAGTAATGGGAATTTCGGCTTTTTTCAGAGAGCCGGCTTTTGTGGCTCGGCTCCTAAATAAGAGCCGGCTCTTTCGGCTCCAAAAACAGCTCTTAATCCACTTATCATTTGCAGCCCCACTTCTTAGCATAACTTGGCAAATAGCAATGTTTTGCATGATAAATCCTTTTACATTTAATGTGAGAAGCCCTGTGGTTAATTTAATTTGTTCTATTATGAAAGCACTCATTACTTTTTGTATAATATTTTAATCAAAATTTTGTTGCACAAAAACAAATGAACAAAGCACTTCTGTCATACACATTGTAATGCACATAGCGCATACGCTTTCTCCTGAAATTACGTGGTATTTCATTCTGTGGCGCAATTAGCCGTGTTCTTATGCCTGTGTATGTTTGTTTACCTCAGGAATCTACTCTACTGAGTCTTTCATAGTTGGATGGTGACTCTATCTTTTCCTCCAACAGTGTGTGTGGGGTGTGTGTGCATGTGTGTGTGCGTGCGTGGGGTGGGTGAGTGTGTGTGTGTGTGTGTGTGTGTGTGTGTGTGTGTGTGTGTGTGTGTGTGTGTGTGTGTGTGTGTGTGTGTGTGTGTGTGTGTGTGTGTGTGTGTGTGCGCACTCTCCTGCCTTTGTTTGTGTGCCGTTTGTTTGTCCACAGATTAGCCACAGAAACTTTCTCATCACTCAGAACCAAGCAGCATTCTGGGTATCGGTTGTCCCGCCAACGACGGTCTTTGTCTGGCACTAGATCTGTATTCACACTCACACGTTTCTGCGAACACACGCAGACTGAGGGGAACCCCAGAATCCCTGAAGAATAAGGCTGTTTTTAGCCCATCTAGGTACAAGCAGATCCAACTGCCAGGCTGAAAGAAACCCACGGTCGTTCTCAGTCTGTGCCCAACATTCAAATGACTCTATTATTAAGTGAATTTAAGCTGGAGTTACTTAAATTTAAAATATAATATTTACAGGAGAATGATGACATGTCCAAATAATTTTCAGTGGAAAAAAAAAATCCCAACTTAGTTTTTTTTTTTTCAACCTTTTATTGCAAAAAGAAACTCAAACCCAATTGTATTCTTACTGTAGCTGTGATTCGTGGACCGTGCAGTTGTGCGTGCAGTATTGCATCATTCACATGGTTTCGAACTGCCAGCAGAGCTAGCTCCATGCTGTTGTGGTTGCTGCTGGTTGCTAAAGTAGCAGCTAACCTTTGGAGCAATACCACCAAGCGTCCCCAGGGGGCACCAAGCTCAGAAACACCCACCTGCATTTAGAAGCAAAAAGACAGACATGAAAAATAAAATAAACCTACTAGTTATTAACAAAATAACTGGGCAACTATATACACATCGCAATAGACAAGTGATCCATCAATCAAATTTCATTTGTATAGCACCTTTCAGCAACAAGGCATTTCAAAGCGCTTTACATCATAAAGCACAAAAATACAAAGTCATAGAACATACAGCCAACAACATTACATTTTTCACATCAGATTATTGATTAATGACTCATGATTAGGTTTTGAAAGCAACTCTAAACAACTGGGTTTTTAGTCTAGATTTAAAGGTACTCCCTGTTTCAGCTGTTTTGCAGTTTTCTGGAAGTTTGTTCCAAATTTGTGGTTCTATAGAAGCTGAATGCTGCTTCTATTATCTATTGATCAGTGTCAATAGATATGTTTGATAGAATGTTCAAAATTCAATTTATAGAATATTCACAGAACTCTGAGCAGGAACTGCACAGCATTCTGGGGAATGTAGGCAGAGGAAAGGCTTCAGCCTCTCAACCTCTTATGGCCAGCTAAGCATAAACTAACTCACTCTTTGGTTTCCTAGCAACAATCTGTTGAGTAATTTGTACAGCAGCAATTTAAGATTTTGCCACTGTGCCTCATAGCTGCTTAAAAATAATTTTAAAAAAAACAGAATGAAGAGAAAACTGCAGATAAGAGGAGAGGTCACACTACCAGTTTGGCTGTATTTCGGATATTTAAAACAAAAAAAGCAATTAATAACAATAACAACAATAACAATTAATAACTACCGATTTCGCTATATGGCTGAAAAACAAACGCTATATGTTTTTCAGCCATATAGCGTACATACATCCTTTTTTGACTCTAGTGTTAACATTTTCAGTACACATCAAATAAGAACTAACTTAAAAGTAACTTTTCAGCAAGTTATAGGAACTTGTTTTAGGTCAATGATTTCTTGAAATTGACAAAAAAAAGTAGTTCCACTTGCAGATTATTTCACTTATAACATGGAAAAAATGTCTTGCTATAAGTGAAAGAATCTGCCAGTGACACTAGCACTTTTAAATCAATATTTAGGAATTATTTACCATAACATGTGATTACTGAGTCAGTTAGCCAGCTGAAATAAAATAGGAACATCAATATCATGTTTGCAGTATTTGTTCCTTGCTTTGCTTTAAAATAACCAAATAACCATGTTGAGAGATAACAGACATTCTTTTCTTTCCAAACAATCTTTTTCTTCTTCTGTGGTGGCCGTTGTCCAGCAGATTTTGAAGGAGATTTGTAATAGTTTTTAATCTGTGTTTCTCCTAAAACTATAGAATAAATTGAAACATGGAAACAAACCAATACACAGGTGAAAAGAAACTGAAAATTGCAATATACTGTATATATATATATATATATATATATATATATATATATATATATATATATATATATATATATATATATATATATATATATTCCTGTGGTTCAAACTAAGAAGCATCTACAAAAGCATTCAGACACTTACCAGACATCCTTTCATGACATTGTGACACAGTCCAGTGCAGGGCCGAATCAGCGTTAGACCTCTACAGTGCGAACAGTACTGCATCTTTACTAATCCCCGTCCACACTCCCTGGATAAGGTCACCTTCTCTGTTGAATTCACAACTTCTCCTGCCAGCCTCAGCAGCCGGCTCAGCGCCCGACCAGGTCCGAGAGCGCGAGAAAGGCTGCTGACGAGCAGCCGAGGATGAGGTCCGAACGGGCTGACATCCTGTTGTGTCATCCGCAGACAGTCATCGTGGTTGGATAAGAAGGATAAATGGGATATTGCTGATGGACGGCCAATTCCAGGGTTAAGCAGGCGGCGGTACACCAGCGGGAAGAGATCGTTATAAAATCGGCGCACTGCGTTGTTGAGGGAGGAGTTAGCATCTCCTGAAAGGTGGCGTCTGATGTCGGAAAACAGCTGGAACACAGGAAGCCGGCAGTCCGATGCGAGAGCGGAGTAGGCGCTGTCAAACAGACTGCATGTCAGGTTCGATGTGAAGGACACGAGTGACTCAAAGGTTTCTGGAAGACAGAAAAAAAAGATCAGGCACAATGAACCTTGGCTACTTCGAGCTACATCTGACAACATTTTAGAATATTACCATGGTAACAGACTAAACAAACCTTCTCATATCCTTCCGATTGAAATCTAAGGCCCTGTTTACATGACAATGATCCAACGAAAACTGAATTTTTGTTTCGTTTCTGTTAACACATTTACATGAAGACGTACTAATTACAATCTTTGTTCACACAGTAACAGTACACATTGAAAACGTGTAATGCTCTTGCCACGCCAATAGTTGGTGCTAGGTTCTTTGAAACTAAGTGCGCATGTGTTTAAAAAAAGTTCTGCTTTCAACATTTGCGTTTCCCCATCAACAAAACTCTTCCATTTTCACCCGAAATTGTTGTCGTGTAAACAGGACCTAACTTACACTGCAAAAACAGAAAATCTTACAAAGCATTTTGACTAGTTTCTAGTGGAAATATTTTTTTCAGCAAGATATAGGAGTTTGTTTTAAATCAATAATTTCTTGATACTGATTTTAAAAAGTTCTAGCACCACTGGCAGATTATTTTATTTCTAATATGGGAAAAATGCTTTATTAGTGAAACAATCTGTCAGTGAATCTAGCACTTTTTAATCAATATTAAGTAATTATTAACCTAAAAAAAAGCTCTTATATTTTGCTGAAAAGAAACTTGTAAGTTTGTTTTGTCTTATTTCAAGAGTAATATATTTACACTAGAAACTAGACTAAAAATTTTCTGTTTTTACAGTTTTCTAGCCAAAATATGATCTCTCAAATCTAGTAAGTATCTAAGCATAATTCAGATTAGTGTTAAACTAATCAGTTAAGCATAAACTAACTCACTCTTTGGTTACCTACTAACAACCTGGTGAGTAACTTGCGCAGCAGCTCTTTAAGACTTTATCACTGTGCCTCATAGCTGCTTAAAAATGAAAAAAAACAACAACAAAAAAACAGAAAGAAGTAAAAACTATCGATAAAAGAGGAAAGGTCACACTATCAGCTTGGCAGGATTTCAGATATTTAAAACAAAAACAAAAAACAATCAATAATTATGGCTATCGACTGATCTGAAACTCATTCGATTCGGATTAATCTGAATTAGTTCAGATTCATTCCAAATTCTTCAATTCAAGTCTGGGTTTTAAACATACATGTTCGCAGTGAAAGGTATATCATTCTTTGAGTTATTTTGTGTGCAAGCTAATCTTATTTAGCTGAATGCTAATTTGGCGTCATTCATAATTAATCCAGATAACGTGAATTTTAAACCAGTTATTGTGACAAGATTATATAATTTTATTGGTAATTGTTTCTATTATTATTTGTTCCATTTATTGTTTTACTTTTTGACAGTTTTACTAGTCTTAATAGATTATAGAGGTTACTAGCTTAGTGAGTTTGTTGATTAAAGTATTTTAACTGGAAATATTTTTGTTGATAAATTCTTATATTTTGGACAGAAGTTGTCTATGTTTACTCTATATTTGTGACCAGAGCCTTGCTGTTTGAGAAAGTCAGTGCTAAACTTAATCCTGCATCTGCTGTTATTTAATACCAAACCTTATGAGACTGAAATCTATTTTTGCTATCATTTCCTGGTAATCAGGTGGTGCCCCAACTTGGTAATTTTGATCTAAATGACGAATCGTGTTTATAATTGCCTTTAGCACTAATTACCTCATAGTTAAACAAACCCTATTGTTACACAACATCCTTAATTTCACTTTTCATAAGAAATTAGGAATAGACAAATCCCATCAGTAACACAAATTTGTTCTGTATTGAACTTACCCAGTTCCTAACAAATATAAATACAAAAAAAGTACAAAGATGACTCATGGACACACACCCTTTGGAAAATGGACTGGACTCTTTGAGTCATACCCTCATTTAATTATGTAAAGAGCTAGTAAGCTTAAAGAGAAGTTGTGCATAGATGTAAAACACTTCCACTCACAGCCACCCTGAACCGTAGCTGGATAAAAAAAAAAGAACATTAATTTTTGAACAGCAATTTTTCAAAAACACAATCCTGTCCTAACCGACCTTGGACTGACTTCATTCTCTTGCATGTGAGCAAGAATAGCCCAAACTTAATTCATCCTTGAGTTCGTTTTCACTACACTGTTATCTTTAGTCAGGTGATAATGAGAGGCCCCGTCTCATGAGTCACCATGTTTCCTATGTCAATAAAAAGAGCAACCGCCACTTTCCAAAGGCTGTGATGGCACATTACCTGCGATGACAGATAATGTGTGTATTTGAAAGATGGTTTCAGTCTGAAGACGTCCTAACACACAAACACTAAAAGAGATGCATATTTAACTCTGACTTTCACCAAGTTATCCTCTCTCTCTCTCTCTCTGTGTTTATGACTCTGCATTTCAGAATCACAGCTGGCATTGCGTGAATGTCCAAGGGACTCGTTAGGAAATTCACTGGATAAGTACAAACTTAGTTAAAAATTACTGAATGCAATAGCAATGCTTCTTCAGATGGCTGGCTGTTGAAGAGCATGCTTGGGCCAGCAGTGGCGGTGCTCTTTAAAGTAAAACAGACTAAGAGAGAGCGACCAGCTTTTATGTTTTCGCATACCCACGCCCGGGAGATGGCAGCCCAAATACATAAGGCGTCAAATTACATTGCAAAGTCTTCCCCATGGGGACATGTGATTAGCTTTTTACCCTCTCTGATTGGCCGACAGCTGTGTACAAGGGTCTTAGAGTGCCAGGAGAAACACACTCAAGCATGCGGCATATTTGCACACACACGCACACTAGAGAGACCCACAAGAAATAAAGAAAGCCTCACTACAAGTGGGACATGTCTCAGTTTCTCCAGTGGGTTATAATCACTTCTCATTCATCCAATCTGAGATATTTTACTGAATAAAAGAGGATTTCTTCAAAATATTAGCTACAAAGGGCTAAATATAAATGCATGCTACATTTTTCAGATTTTCGTGTCAGATAATATCGAAAAATAAATAAAATAATGCACTAAATGGTCAGCAAGTATGACAGCTTAAAGCATTTGCTTCAAAAGTCTACTGTTACTCAAATTTACAGGAATTATACTTTTTTATTCTGACAAACCTTCTGTAGCCATCAAAAATACTAAATTAATTTCTGTTGTTACTAAAAGTTTCGAACGTTGTCTCCAAATTCCAAACTTTCTGTCTTCAGTGCTGCCTCCTTTGGTCTTGTTTAGCTCCTCTTTGTGTATGGCTGTTCGCATTAATTATACCCATGGATGGTTAAGCCATCCTTTGGGCGTAAATAGTAGCTGGAACTGAGCCTGCGTGTATTCAAATGGAGCCTGGGAGGAGGTGGGATGCGATGCAGGATGGCAAAAACCAAAACAAAACAAAACAAAGCATGTTTGTCATGTGTGCCATCAATAAACCCAATCTAATAATCTCCACACAGCTTGACACATCTACGCACAAAATCACATAAAGTCTTACAAGCTCTTCTTTTTGCTTTTTCACACACATAAATACGCTTGCTCACACACGGTGGTGAATGGTGTTGAGAGACAAGTGGACAAGCAGAGTATTATTCCTCCTATTCATAGCAGCCCGTTAGAGACCGGCTGTTGCCCACGGCAACAACACTTTGCTGCAGATACGTACTGAATGTAAACATTCTTCGTCCCTCGCTATCTCATTGGTCGAGAACAAAACCCGATTATCAAAGACGGACGGAGAAAGGGAGCCGGGTGTTGTAACAAAGTTTTCCGCTGCTCCCTCTAAGAGTTCGCTGCCTCAAAGACTCAATCGAACATCGGTTGTTTGTTTGGCTAGCCACCGAGGCGCCTGACAAAATAAGCTGACACAAACTGGCTATTTCATGATGAACACACAAAGTGAGAATGACAGGCTCTTGACAGAACGGTTCAGTTCTTGAAACTGTGACTGCTGCTGGTGACCACTTTGGTTTCAGGGTCATAAAGCAGAAATTATATCAGTTTAATGAATTAATGGAATGAATGGATTTTTATTTTTCTTTCTTGGACCATTTTTTAAAATGATTTCAGGAGAAGACGAACAGCAATATACTGAGCGAGATGTGTGTCTCCTTAAGGCTTTACAATTGTTATTTATTGTTATATGTTTATTATAATTTTATTTATTTAATTATTTATTTACCTATTTTTAATTTTTATAGTGTGCTATGCTGGAAAAACAAAATTTGGGGATCAATAAAGTGTCTGTCCATCCATCCATCAGTCCGTCCCGAAAAATGCCTTTAAACAGTATTCAACCTGTCGGATGTTTTAGTCTTTTTATTACTTTTTCCAATCAAACATGATCAATAAAATTTATTGTGTTGTTTTTTATAACTTTTTTCCCCCCAAAAATTAACAAACAAAAAACCTTTAATGTTAAACTGAAATCTGTTTTCTACAAAATAATGGCAAATACACTATAAAAACACAAAATCTTACCAAGTATTTCTGGTTTAGTTTCTAGTAAAAAATACAGTAGTACACTGGAAATAACACAAAAATAACTTACCAGTCACTTTTCAGCTAAATATAGGAGCTTGTAGCTTGTTTTTAAGTCAATACTTTCTTAATATTGATTTTTTTTTTTTAAAGTAGTGGAACAAGACATTTTTCCATTGATTTCCATGTTGTTTTCACTTGATTTGAGAAAACGTGAAAACTTTCAATACTTTTTTGAGGCATTAATTACTTAAGACACAAATAATTATTTATCATCCACACCACTTCCATACTCTTTCACCCTCCTACCTTGGAAGGCCTTTCTATGTCCATCAATCAGGTATTTGAGTTCGAAGCTGTAGGATCGCATCTTGTGCTGCATCTCGCTACGAACAGCTGCCACGTAACTGTCCTCCATTTTACTCGTACAGCAGCTGGGCCCAGCATGCACACACACTCTCAGCGGCTCCCCTAAAAGGATAAATAACGGATAACAAAGGTACTGATTCAATCCAGCATGAAGTCATAAAATAAAATAGAGGAACATTGTTAGCACTTTGACCACCACATTAGTTATAAGGCTAATTCTTATTGATTTGTCAGTCACTTCAGTGCTTCACCAAACTAATTGCATAGTGATCCCATTGGGAGCCGACAGGATGACAAGAGTAGTGGTAAACTTTTCACCCTCATGCCAATCCCTGCGGTGTGCATGGACTGTTGCGTCTTTGTGCATGTGTCCCCATTGAGCAGCCTGACATTTATATATGGCTGCAAACCAAGCTGTCAGGCAGCTGACTGAGATCAGGGGGGAAAGAGACATCAGAGGAGCAGACGGCTGCACTGTAAAACATTCCAGCCGCATTTAGCTGTGTCTATCTTCTATTCTTTAAGTCAACTTAGATTTTGAACCTAAATGTGTGAGTTTGTGAAAGATAAACGTACAGTAGTAGGTTGTATAAATCTTTTATTAATTTTGTCAAACCTCCAATTGAGTTTGAAAAAGACAGGAGTGGGAACTATTTCCCAGAATGCTTAGCGGGATGTTTTTTTTTATCATGAGATGGAAGTGTGTTATGTTGATCTGACTCTTGTGTTTTATTAAGGAAAATGTTCATTTTACTGCAAAGCTTGAGGATAATGTCCTGTTCATACTAAATGTTTTTGAGTAGAAAATGTTTAATAAAATTCATTATCAGATCAGAAATTTGACTCATAATTTGAAACAAGAAATGTAATTATTCAAAAGGAAAATAAGTAGTCATTATAACTTGATAATGTGAGTAAAAGTAATTGATTTCAGCATTAAGTTAAAACTCACAATTAATAAACTTAAAAAACAATGTTTAAGCTTGTCTCTTGTTGTTAAATGAACTTTAATTTCTGAGTTAAAACCAAAACAATTTTCTTGTTGGCTTAAATTGCATTTTCAAGGCAGCAGGTGGACTTTCACTTTCAAGTTAAACCACTTTCAGATGTTTTACAGTGTATTGCAGCACGTTACAGTACGTTGCATTCCCAGCTTGTAATTTGGAGAACGTGGTATAACAGACATCATGTTACAACATGATGTCTGTAACATAACAGACGTCATGTCACACACTTACGCTTGGCATCAACATTTTTAAAACCTACCAACACAGCCTCCTTTAGCAACAATGACAAAGACTAATACGAGCTCTTAAAGCTGCAATATATGACTTTTATAGAAAGTATTTTTTTTACACATTTTTTAAAACTGTCACTTTGTCCCAACTGTGTAATAGGAGACATAGAATCTGTGAAAATATTTATCCTTAACACTTATTTCTTTGCAATTAGATTGGGGAAAACCAATCTGTTCCACAGTTTAACTTGTCACATGCCTTCGAGACAATACACAGAACAAACCTGACCCACCTCTACCGGCGGTTCACCTGTCAGACACTCAATAGGGCAAATTAACCCATGAGTGTCCACTGTGTGAAACCGATTCTTATTAATGTAAAAAACTTGTAGAGGGGGGGCCCCCCACAAGATGCTGCCCTGGGCGGTTGCCCATGTCGCCCAGGGCAGCAACTGATTAAAAGAGTTACATACTGCAGCTGTAATATGAAACCACCATTTCTGTTTAAAATGTATTTCTTACTGGTTTGTGTCTCATGTAATCTTCCAAAAGGACTGCTGACAAGTACAATGCACTAAACTGGCAAAGATATGTAATTTCAGCAAAGTGTTCTAAGTAAGAAAAAGAACCAAAAAAACAGTAAAAACTGGCTAAATAAAAGACCTAGCCATTCAAAATGCACTTTTGAACCATTGAGCTGTCAGTTCCATCTGCTGTGTTAGATCTAAATGATTCAAACTGTCACATAAGCACAATCGTTCTTCGAAAACGAGGAGGCTGCAAATGATCCACTTATAGCCCACAAAAAGACGGCTAACTTTTATGTCTTAGTTTTACTTTATAACACAGAGTTTGAGTTATCCAGCCAATAACTCATTGTTATGGCTTTTTAAACAGCACAAAAATATACCAATCTGGTCAAAACGCTTGTTCTTTCTGTTACGGTCACATAAAATATGGTTTCTTCTGCTAAAAATACAAACTTTTTCCCTCTAGATCTCTTCTCAGTGCATCTAAAATAAAAAGAGTTTGGCTCAGAAATAGAAATTTATTTGCTCTTTCATGCATAGCTTTGTTAAATGACATCTATTAAGTTCAGATTAATAATAAAACATATGCTTTAGATAATAACAGCAGACCATTAAGCAGTGTTAGCACACATTTAGCAAAGGTTAATGCCTTGATGATGTTGTTAAGTCACTGCTGAATGAAATGGCGAGATCTGTGTCATTCACTCCGAGTACCAAATGGATCACATTTCCCAGCCCAAAAAGATAGACGTCTGTCTAACACAAAATATAGTCTGTGGAGTCTAAAAAAAGCTCCAGCCATCATTTACATTTAAATCTGAATATTGAGGCTTCAGAGTTATTCCAGAAATATTCTTAATAGGATTTTTTTCCATCAGGAATTTTCCTATTGTTTAAATTTTAAATAGTTTGGAGGAAATTTTGGTGATATGTTTAAATTAGATAACAAATAATGTAAAAAAAAAAAAAATGAAAGTAAATTGTTTTCTATCACATAACATTTCTGTGAAACATGAAAAAGTTTTAGATAAAAGAAACAAAAAGGTACATGTAAAGATTTTATGCCACTATTATCTCTAAGGGATGTTTTTCTTATGTGTGTAATATGAATATTTATTTTAAACAATATTCCAAATTTCCTCTGCTTTGTTCCAGATTATCCAACACCGTTTTAAATATTCTCAGATCTGTAATCTGAAAAAGGAAAATCAATAGTTCAACTGAGATTTTTTATTTCTTTTAAACAGATGGAAGCTTTTACAACAGTAGCAGTGTGTTTTGGAGTTTTGTCATTAAAAAAACTTAGATTGCACTTTGACTAAAGATCAGATTTTGAAAACATGATTGAAATATTTCTATTGAATATTGCAATTTCACCCATTTCCTTGCAATTACTCCCTTTTCTTTTCCATCATTGCAGTGTCAGAAGTCGTCAGTCTCCCTGACCTTTATGAACTTTGTCACTATTTTCTATAGTAGTTGTAGTGAAACAAAAACTATTTTTGTTTTACTTATTTTCACATCCTGTTTGACTACTTTGTGTAGACGTGTCGATTTAAGTTTGTTTTCTTTTCTAAACTGGTTCGATCAAATATTAAATGGCACACACCTGATTTAAGATCTTTGCATTTTGTGACTGGTGTTAGATACGGAAGGATTTTATCTTCAGATCTTTGAAAAGCACCCAATTAACTCCAAAATATTATAAATGTACTCTTTGGCATTTTTGTACGGAAAAAAACAACACTTTTTTGCATTATTGAATCACATAAAAACAAATAACTAACTTAAATAAATAAAATGCTCTCTGACCGCACTAAGATACAATGTCTGCACTAAAAATGAGTGCAAATCATTACAAATGTAAAGGAGTTATTTCTTAAGAATGCTTTACAAATTATAAAACTGTTAAAATTAAACAACTACGTGAAATAGTGAAAAAGATAAATTTGCATTTTTAGCTCTTCTTTTTACACTATCAAGCTAAAAATAAATTGGCACCACTCATAAGCCGTAACACAAACAATAATTTATTAAAATCTGAGCTGGGTAGTAACTTGTTACATTTACTTGAGAAATCTTTTTGAAAAAATTTACTTTTAGGAGTATTTTTTACTGTGCCGTACTTTTTACTTTTACTTGAGTATTTTTATTATGAAGTATCTCTACTCTTACTTGAGTAAAATTTCTGGATTTTCTACCCACTGAATGAAAAACAAACATGTTTTAACCAAAATTCACCAGACACAGACGCACACCTGCAGTTTTTGTTAAAGTTTTATAAGTTTTATATTGAAATAAATTGATTTGGAAACATTTCTTCTGCCTGGTTGTGTTAATTTTTTTTATTACTTATGTGAATTATTGTCATTTCTGTCCTTAAAATAGCAAAATTTGTACTTAACTTTATATTTTGGTCCATTTGATTATGTAATTTTGTAATATTAAATGATTAGTTACTCAGTACTTGAGTAGACGTTTTCACTTTTACTTGAGTAATTTCTTGAAAGGCTACTTTTTACTTTTACTTGAGTAAAATATATTGAAGTAGTTCAACTCTTGCGTGCAATTTTTGCGTACTCTGCTACTAAAATATAACATTTAATTCATAATACTCTATATGTAATATGCATGTTGTTTATTTTAAAAATACCATGCGTTAAAAATAATAAATGATTTGAATACTATTTAGTGACTTACCTGTACCGGGTCTTTCTGGCACCAGTTCCACGGGGCCTATCTGGCGCATCATGTAGGCTATCTTCACCTCATGACAGCTGCCTGCATCGGCTGACCTACAGCCAGCTTCCGGGAAAAGTGCAAAACACAACAAAATGACCCGAAACAAGAGCACGTTCTGTATGTCTGCGCGAAACATCGCAACATGTCAGTGGCACGGTGACGTCTGGCCGGTTAATTTGAATTCCTGAGAGTCCCACCGGGTGAGTGTGAGTGGAAACTTCATCTGCAGTCGGTCTGCCCGGAGCCCACTGTCAGACTCCAGTGCCCTCCTCTCTTCCATCTGCTCCCTCCCCCGCTTCTAATTCAATCACGACGTCTTTATGTACAATAAAAATCTATATCATATCGACTGCACTTATAAACTCTCTCTATATATATATTCAAATATGTCAAAGCAATGAACGAATAACTAGTCTAATATGAAGTACAACAACGCCATCAGACCACAGAGTGACCATTCGGTTTTTTAAACATTACACAGACTTTTAAACAAACTTACCTCATTTAATACGTCATTATCAACATTCGTTTGCAAACTATAACTAAGCACCATTGTAATGCAGAATTACAGGAAAGTTTTCCCGTGGAACAATGGCGCCACCTCCTGGGCAGGTGACGTCTAACGCGCTTACGTCATTACTAAACTCGAAATTTGTTCAACTTTCAGTCGCCAAATGGCACTTTCAACAGTTTCTTTAGCTGAAGGTCCGTTTTATAAGGTAAGAATTTCTATATGTCATAATTGTATCTAATTTTTAAATAGAGTTTTTCTTAGTTCGTCTATTTCGAAGGTAATGCAGTGTTATAGCTGAAAAAGCGATTCATGCTAGCACCGATAATAATTTAGGAAGAAGACCACGTTTTTAAATTGTATTGCCCTTTCTAGTCCTGAGGGGGCTTTTTAGTAAGGCGTTGAGATAAACAGCTTATAATTTTCGCTGTCCCCGTGTACATTTTGCCGTCCCGGACTTTTTTATTTTTTTACCCAAAAGGGTTTGTTTACAGGTAGGCCTACAAAGTGGATGAAGGAACTAGCTCAATATGTAAAAATTGGAAATAAATTGATCGTGACGCCTGGTGGTCTGAGGGTGCAACATTATCATTCATTTTAACACATAAAGTTGTACAAAATTACACGTGTTTTTTCTCCTGGAAAAAATTACGAGCCAGCCAGGAGTCGAACCTAGAATCTTCTGATCCGTAGTCAGACGCGTTATCCATTGCGCCACTGGCCCTGTAATGGTATCATGATCCAACTTCCTTAAAGAAGTCCAACACGGAATCCGGTGGGTGTCGTGGGTACAGATTGTTAAAAAGTGCCAAACGTCCTAATAATTTTAGAATTTGTTTTTGTTCGTTTGATTACTACCTTAAGAATGATGCGTTAATTGTGCAATTTCATTAATCTAACTCTTAGATAGTGTTGCTGATGAACGGAAAGGTTCAGCGAAGCAAGTTCTGTAATTCCAACCGCATTGATTTGTTATTAGAAGAAATGGTGGTAGGATGATTGGCGGTGAGTACCATTTCTTCGTAAAACGTCGGTAGACAAAAAAACAAATCAAAAAGTCATGCCCCGTGTGAGGCTCGAACTCACGACCTTCAGATTATGAGACTGACGCGCTGCCTACTACCTGTAATGGTATCATGATCCAACTTCCTTAATGAAGTCCAAAACGTCCTCAGCTGAGAATTGTTTAGCTAAACGGCCCTAAACCGTTTCCCATTCATTTCCAATGGTAGTCCTAAACCACTACGGACGCAATATATTTTTGACCACTATGCCGTGGTGGCGCTGTCCAATCTCATGTCCGGGAGTGACACGCCCCCCTCCTTGCTTGGATTCAGAAGAAGGCAACTTTCCGGCTTTTCGACTGAGATTTTTAGGAGAAATTACCGGCGTTACGCGGAGAAGGGGAAACATATCAAAGAAAAGCGATATCTTCACATCCATCCTTCTTCATTTTATTAGGTAAGTGATGCCGATGGATATAAAACATGTTTTTCGTCATGATCGCGTCTTTTCGGCCGAATATATTACATGTAGCGGGAGCGTTACTTCGTACTACTACGGTGTCTGGCGTTATCTAGTTTTATAATTCGTCTTCTGATTTAATGTTATATTTGGTGTATTTGTCGGTGCCTGACACTGAAGCTGAATTAAAATCATTCTGATGTCTTAAATATTATGACACTGCCTAACAAACCGCAACTATTGTCATTGCTACTGTATGTACAGTATGTTGGACTATCGTATCATGTCAAACGTATGATGATGATAAAGTCAGCATTTTTACTAAATCATATATTCCATTTCAATCTGTCAATTTATTTTGTGAGATGATCAAACACGTCTCTTTCAAATCAGATTATACTCGTAAATGGAGATCTGATTACAGTAGAAGTAAATAAAAACATAGATAAAAAATTATATCTTATGTCCCTCTTGACTTTGGGTGTATTTGTTTTAATACATTTCTAATTAGGCCATTTCCAGACTCTAGATAAAATATTTTTTTTCCACAACAAAACCTTGTTTTATTTATGTTTTATTTAAAAATGGAATTTTATTAAAATGTACTGTTCTACATTGATTAGCTCTAATGTATTAATCGTAACATTTAAAGAAAATGTATTTCAAAGGTTTTAAAGTATTTTGTTTAATACCTGATTCATCCTTTTTTGCTCCACACCAGGTCAAAATGAAGAAGACCATTTTTTATCCAGGGAGACGAAGTGTGGTTTTCCGCAAGGGGCCTCTTGGCTTCCTTCTTCAGGATCCCTCTCCTGAGGCCAAGAAGATAAAAAATAATCCCAGTCTGTGGGACAAGTCTGAGCCTAAGAGAGAGGATGTTGTGCGGCAGAATGCTTTGACTGTGGTCCGGGAAAGAGGAGGGGATGTCACAGATGTGTCAGAGGTCCTGGGAGATTACAGCCTCCAATTTGGAAAGTACAAAGGGAAGTGTTTCCGATGGCTCTTGGAAAATGATGCAGGTTACACTTTGTACCTCATCAGAAACCTCCAGAAGGAGGAGGAAGCTGGGATCTGTATAACTGAGAGCCTTAGCAAAGTCAACCTGTTAACTTTTGTTAAATATGCTCTCAGTTTTAAAGAGATTAAAGATGCCCTGGACTATGAAGCCAGCAAAATTACAGCAGCCTCTTCTGAAGATGACCAGCTGGTTGGTTTTGGCTCTCGGGCCAAGAGCACTTGGAAAGAAATTTGGGATGGAAGAGAAGATGGCTATGCTGATTTCATACTGAAGAAGAGCTGCCTTCATGGGACCAGGATGCAGAAGCTGCAGCAGTACCTGCTCAAGAAACAACAGTCCTCCTCCAGTCAAACCAACACACCATCCGGTGAACCAGATAAATGTCTGGGTGAGCAGTTAAGAATAGTGTATTAAAAGTGTTAAGATGACAGGGCAAATATTGCCTTAAAAATTAAATATTCCACCCAGATTGATCCTTAATTTTTGTATACAATTAATATTTTGTCTCTTATAGTGATGGAGGAGGACGAAGGATTGGAGGCTGCAATGCTAAACATCTCACCCTCTAAAATCTTGAGCAGTAAACAGACTATGGTTTCGATTGCTGACATTCTAACATATGTTCTGCTTGCACTTAGTTTCTCTCACACATTTGTCTCTGTGTACACAGTGTCAGGGTCAGCGGACACAGAGAGAACCCCCGTGTCAAAAGCATCTTCAAGAGCAAAGACAGGTTTTCCTTCAAATCGGAGGTTTCAGAACTGGAGTGTTATTCTCTAATATGATGAATAACCCTCCAACCCTGAGCCTTGACCATGTTCTTGTGTTCTGGCCACGTTCCGGTCAAGTTCCTGTTACAATATCGCTGTTTGCGACCGTTACTCTGCATGTCAAAGGACTATGAATTGATGGAGATGCTGGTGAGTATATATTTCAATTCTGCATGCTTACCTTTTTTTTTTTTTTTTTTTGTTACTAACAGCATGTTTATTTAAGTGCTGTTGTTCCTCCTGCTAAAGCTAACAGTCAAGTGTTCAATTTGTAGTCTGTTTTGTTTCCCACATTTGGAAATGACCTTCTAAATATTTTTAGAAGTCTGATGAGCAGAAGGAATAAAAGTACAACTTTTTGAGTTTTCACCAACGCCATCTGTTGAGTTCAGTTGTGATTTACACAGTGACTGATATATTCTCTTCATTTAGGACCAACTGCAACGGTATCCAGGCCTTCTGACGCATCAGGTGAACCAGAATCCTCAACAGCTGACAGTAAAGAGTTTTAAATTATATTCTTGAATAGAAATCTTATACTTTTAAATATCTTTAGGCAATAAACTTTATTTTTATTTTCTTCTGACTATTTACAGTCCTGGCAATCACACAAAAAATGCCGGTGGCCCTTCCATCACAGCTGTCATTTATGGTGAAGGAAACAGCAAGTGCAAAAGAATCAGAGGTTAAAGGTTAGTTTCAACTAATCTTTAAAGATCTGCTTGTTGCATAGGTACCACTATCTGGATACTATTCACAACTACTTTATCTGTTGTCTTAAAATTATAATGAAGCCACAGAGAAATAACAGAATGATAACACTTCTTTTCAGATTCCAGTCCAAGTGCAGCTTCAACCTCTGCACAGAGAGTCCTTTCCTTTGCAGACAGTGCTGAAGACAGTAAGAACAGATTGCATTCAAAAAATGATTTATGTTTTTTTACTCTGAGTAGTTTGATTTAATAAAAACATTTCCACACTGTCTTTCAAATATTTTGTAAATAATGTTGCTACTATTTGGAACACATTCTACAAATTTGTAATTTAATTTGTTTTTTTGTTTTGTATTATTAGGAACCTAATTCCATGTGTTTTCATATTTTTATGACAGCTTCCTCAGCTCAGCCACCTTTTGATGTGCCCGTGATTCAGCATGATCATGACATGAACAGCTGGAACTGTTCTCAGCACCAGAAACTGTGGATGAGGACAGAGCTCCAAGATCTTGGGCTGTGGCCTGGGTCTCGTCCTGTGAGAAATGTTGGCAATGCAATTTCCCTCTGGCGTCATCCTCCGCAGCCTGAGCTCATTGACACAGTGGCTGAGCTCCCGTCGCCCAACTTTTTTCAGCTTCACCCATTCTTCATTTGGAAACCTGAAAATGAAATAATGTCAAGGCTGAAAAATAATTACAACCTCCCATGCCTTCATGGATGTCCTCAACCACAAGTTGTTTCCGCTGGCGTGGGCCGACCTCGGGTGATTGTTGGGACCAGTGGGCAATATTACATCCTGTCGTCAAGACTTTGCTGTAAGTCTTGTCGGAAGACCTGGTTTGCCGACAGTCCTCGTTGGCTGGAGAAGCTGCCCAGAAGATTCACCAACCTGCTCCCTGCATTTCTCACTTACAAGAAGGCCATCTGTAAGTCAATCGTGGATGAACTCAGACGCACCGGAAAGTCACCTGCAGATATGGCCAAGCAAGTGAATGAGCTCATGCATCTCAAATATGAACGAGCTCATTTAGCTTATCTGCAGGCCATTGAGAGCGTCTGGGATGCAGAGGCAGGGGTACAGGGACAGAGGACCATTGGGCAGTTTTTCAGAAAAAGCCACACACCCTTTCCATTCAACTCCTATGAGGACCCAAATGGCTGGTGTGGTGTCTCTGTGTCTGCCTTCTACCTCACAGACTGTTTGCTAGAGGAGTACAGACGTCAAGAGCCAGCCTTGTCAAGACTCCTCCAAGGCACATTTGGGCAGGTCTTCAGGTCCGATCACACCAGGAAGGTGGCACGAAAGGTCACTTTAGCATCTGGAACCATGTCCAGCTATGCAATTATGAATGAAAACTGGTTAATTGTCTCCTGGGTCATGGTTCAGTCAGAGAGTGAAAAATCCTTGGAACCAATGTACCAGGGGATGGCCAAGAGGTACGATGACGCTGGAGTGGAGAAGGCAGGTTTCCACTGGGTGGACAGGTACGAACAGCCATCCACTGCTTTCACTGCTTTTCAAACTGCAGCAAAATCTGTTGTGGTTCACCTGAGAGACACATACAGAAAGACAACATCAAAAATTGAAATACTACTAATATTACAGATTAAAAATCATGACTATTTAAAAAAAAATTATGTAATGTTTATGCTTGCTGCTACCATCTTGTGGAGAAAACAAAAGATTTAGGATATCAAATTCAGACCAAATCTCTTCTTTATTTATTTATTTATTTATTTATTTTTAGGGAAATTATTCACTAATTTTTCCGTTGATTGTTAAAGATCCTTTCACATATTTTTTTTAGGGATTGCTGTGCTTCTTTCAAGATCGAAGAATCCATCCCTGGTGAGCATTTAAACTGGGATGCCTGGAGAACAACCCCTTCCATCGTGTCTGCAGCTACTTCAGGACCCCTAACAAATACCTGTGCCTCAAGGTCATGCTACAATTCAAACATTGTTGTGAAGCTGGACTTGTTCCACTGTCTGCAGCGCTTTTCAAGGGAGTGCACATCAGAACATCACCCTCTTTTCAGCACTTTCTGTCAGCTCCTCTCTGCTGCTTTCTCTGTAGTAGATGAGGAGGATTTGAAGAAGCTGAAGGAGGCCTATGTGTCCTGTGGTATTGTGCCTCCCAATCCAACAAAACAACACATCCGGGAGCACTGCAGGACCAAAATACCACCGCCCACAAAGCTGCTGGACAGAGTGGAGAGAGTCATGAAGCATTTTCACCTGGCCAAGGATCCTAACGACGTCCCTCTGTTCAAGTTCTCTATGCTGAAGACGTGGCGTATTCAGCGAGTACATATTCTCAGAGGATGCTTGAGTGACCCTGAGCTGTCTGAGGGAATAATGTACAGACATGGTGGGACGCTTCAGCTCAACCATGTGCCAGGAGAAGGAGCAAAGGTCCCCATCTGGATTCCTGTGCGAGGTACGTCTCAGCAGGAGGGCTACCATTTCCATCAGGCTCAGTGGGTAACTGGAAATGTGGTCTCCACTGAGCTGTTCCAAGCGCAGGGCATGACAGGAGTTGTGCGATAGAACTACCAGAGACTGGTGGACCTGAAGCAGCCTGGAGTTGTCCTTCCTGCAATATTTGATCCAGCTTTGATAGCTGAGTTAAATACATCGTCAAAAAGAATCACTGGCCAGGAAAAGTACCCTGCACTTCACATCTCAAACAGGGACACTGGAGAAAGATTTGGACTTGAGTACAAAGAACCAGGGTGTCGGCCAGTACCTCTTGACTGGGACAAGCACAAGTCTTTGAAAAGAGGAGAAGGACCTCATCCAAAGCTTCCTCTGCCATCACCCAACACTGAGGAAATAAAACCTCCATCTGTAACTGTTCCTCCGCCTGCTGAGGGATCAGCCTCCCAACCGGCCTCTAGTCCTTCCTCTTGTGAAATTTTCCAAATTTCTCCAAAAGGTGAGCAAACACAGTGCTATGTATATACATTTCTGCATTAAATTTTGGAATTTATACCTTAGACTGATCATTTTTACTTACTTCATTGTGTTTCAGAGACTTCACATCCTCTTCCTCTGAGGTCCTCACCAAGAAGTGCCCGCACTGGACCTGTAAAGACAGGTGGACGTGTCTTTGTGTTAGACCACACACGGTGGACCCCGCAAATGAAAGAGGCAATAGATGGCTTGCTTCAGAAACACCATGGGGAAAAAGACATCCTGAAAGTGGTAGATCAGGAGTATGCTCAGATTGTTCATCAGGCTGCCACGGATCCTAACAGCATGTTCCATCCAACTACTAAGCGACACATCTCTGGGTATGTGAAACATGTGGCAAAGCTCCTTAACACCAGTTCTGCAATGAATACAAGCCCTGAAAAACTACTGGACACACAGGAACTATGGCACTCATTAACTGAGGGCCAGCCAGCTAGTGTTCGTGTGACCACCATCCAGCCCGATGTCTTCAACCCACCTGCTCCTGCTTCAGCAACACCAATTACAGCCGAATCCCTAGAAAAAATAGTGGAGGGAATTTTACAAAAGCAGAGTCAACAATCAGAGCAGCAGCAGCAGAAGAAGAAACAAACCAAAAGGTGTCTTTCTTGCGGACAGCCTAAGTCTCGTTATGAGACTTCTGGCTCCTCCGTTCACTTCTTCTTTCAGCAGGGGCCCGTTAGGTACTTTTACTGCTCTAAAAAGGTTTATGATACATACGCTGCAGATGGACTATCAAAGCCCAACATGACCTTTGAGGAGTTCTCCACCACCACTTTTTTCCAAAAGGAACTCCTGGAAACCAAGAAGCGGGTGGATGAGAGGGCTGAAAAGAAAAGAAAAAGAACAGAACCTCAGCCAACTGGCCGGGTTTGCAGGTTCTGCCACATGGACCTCAAACAAGGTCCCAACAGCCCACACATCCACTCTGGGTTCCCTGGTGTGGCAGGGAAATACATATATTGTCCTGCAAAGGTTCTGTCCATGTACAAGTCTCAGGGTATGGCTAAGGAGATGACTTGGAAGGAATTCTGCAAATCACCTTTTTATGAGGCAGAGCGACAAAGATGGGTGGCTGAAAAGAAAAAATAAATATTACATGGTTCTATTGAGATGTTTAGGTATTCTATTATTATTCTATATTCCATATATTTATATAGATAAAAAAAATCTAAATATGCTGTAAATATGGCAAGATTTTATATTGTAAAAAGTTGAATATGTAAATATTTAAACTGTTGTTTGCCTCTGTTAATACAAAGTAAATATAAATATGTCAACAAATGTGCTTCTTTTTTTTTTTTTTTACTAAATTACACATGATGTGAGATCAATTTACACTATGCATATAGAATATAATTTATTGACTGTCAATGTACATTTATACAAGATCAGTTCCAAAATAATGCATTGTTTTGGAACTGGTCTTCCAAAACAAGATCAGTTCCAGAAATGGAACCATATATTGGTAATAAACCAATATAAAAAAAGGAAACAAATAAATAAATAAATAACGAAACAATGTATAAATTTGTTTATACATTTTTCATAAGAGTTATGTGGTTTTTCCATGAGTGGGTGGAAGTAATGGTTTATAATTTTGCATGACTGGCATTGATTATTGATTATAAATATTTATTTTTTAGTATATAAACACTTAAAAATAGAAAAGATTGGGTAAAGTAACATAAGCTTCTGCCGGAACTGGGAATCGAACTCGGGTCTGCAGGCATGTCCTGTTTTGCATGGTGTCGGCGTATTACACCTATTCGCGGCTGGCCATCCGGTGGGTGTCGTGGGTACAGATTGTTAAAAAGTGCCAAAAGTCCTAATAATTTTAGAATTTGTTTTTGTTCGTTTGATTACTACCTTAAGAATGATGCGTTAATTGTGCAATTTCATTAATCTAACTCTTAGATAGTGTTGCTGATGAACGGAAAGGTTCAGCGAAACAAGTTCTGTAATTCCAACCGCATTGATTTGTTATTAGAAGAAATGGTGGTAGGATGATTGGCGGTGAGTACCATTTCTTCGTAAAACGTCGGTAGACAAAAAAACAAATCAAAAAGTCATGCCCCGTGTGAGGCTCGAACTCACGACCTTCAGATTATGAGACTGACGCGCTGCCTACTGCGCCAACGAGGCCTGAAAACGCTATCTTTCGCAACTCAATTTGTGGAGCGGCAAATGCAGTATGTGGTGTATGGTTTAGTGGTCTGGTGGCGTAAAAATGCTGTACTCTATAAACAACTTCATAAATATATCCTAAAATGTTAATGTTACTCGTTGATTAAACTTGGTGATCTCATTTACCCTTTATTCATTATTTTACATACGATCCTACAAGAGTCGCCACGACTGATTGTTGTGCCTAACATTCTGATGTTATTTTCGTCCGTCTTTATTTTTCATTTCGTTCCCGTGTTATTTTCCACGGTCACAAGGAACAGCTGTATAATTGCTGCGGCCCCTTTAACTCCAATCTCCCGCGTTCCCACTTAAGCGGAAACAGAATAGCATTTTTTTTCCCCGCTATATAAGCGCGCCAACAAGGACCGTTCAAGTGGGTCTGTTTGGGTTCATCGGGTTCTGCAGAGCAGGCTGCTGGCTTTTTTCTGTCATCTCGTTGGGCTTCGATTAAAATGCCGGTGGAAACGTCCACAGCGTCGGGTTCTGGAAGGTAAATTAATCGTTTGTAATTGTTCACTGCCGCCACAACAACACAAAAAATGGCTAGTGCGCTATTAGCTTGTTCCGGCGGTAATGTTTACGGTATGACACGTAGCTGTTTAGTGGAGCGTGTTAATAGTATAGACGTTCTGTTAGGAAGACAATATATTTTTTCTCGGTGAAGTGATATTTTGTTCTTAACGCCATCGTCGCTATCACTTAGCACTCTTCGGCTAACTGGCTAGCAGCCACGAGACGCTAACAACAATAAGGCGTCGCCATCGTTTTCTGTTGTACATGAACTCCACTAAGTCAGCAATAAAGTTTATTGTCTCGGACAATGATTTGTTTTTGGACTCCCGTAGCGCCGAGGAGAAGCCGTGCTCGTCGACAGCTGCAGCAGAAACGTACGTATGGATTCCGCAAACTTTTTTTTGTGCTTCTATGAACTAATCCCTGAATATGAAACCTCTTTATGTGCACGTCTTCCCTCCTCGCAGCTCCGGTGACGTTATGGAGGAGGCGAAAAAGCTGATCGGCACGGGCAAACGGCATCTGGTGATGGGAGATGTAGTTTCTGCCGTCAATGTCTTCCAGGAAGCCTGCAGCATGCTGTGAGTCTGCATAACAAAACACGTTCAAAGAAATATTCATGCTGAAATTTATATAATATCACCTGGTATTTGGTGCAGCTAATTGCACCAAGTACCACAAGATTTTAGAGTAAGTATTGTTATAATTTCTGTAATTTTCACCTCATTTATTCATCTGCAGGGCTGCAAAGTATGGGGACACAGCAGATGAATGTGGTGAAGCATTCTTCCTATGTGGGAAGTCTCTATTGGAGCTTGCAAGGTTTATTATCATTATTACATTTTATTTCATGTTTCTTTTTTCCTATATCATATAAACAAAATATACTACAAATATCTAAAGGACTACATTGAACTCTTCTCTGTTTTTTGCACATTTTATGTTTCTAAGCATTTAATCTTAACACTTCTATTTGATTTATCACAATTTTAGAAAAACTTCTTTTTTTCCCCCGTTTGTAAGTTGAATGTATTTAATAGGGATACTCTGATATGAAAATCTGACGTTTTTGCAATTTTGACCGATAATTTATACATTTTTCAATGCCTTGAAAATAAAAATCACACTGTTTTACTCCTCAGTAATCGGCATTTAACTGAACGCTTGTGGTGTGTTCGGTTAAACGCCCCACAATCTTGCACTGAATCATTTCCACAAACAATATGTCAAACACTGGTTACCAATGTTTTTCTTATCAGACTGATAATATGTTGAACTACTAACATGATCCGATAGCCGTGTTGATGGAAATATGTTGCGTGTTTAATGTTACTGTTTTTAAGAGATTGGTTGTTGCTAATCTCAGTAAGTACTTGAAAGGAAAGATGAAATCCACCTCATTATGTTGTTAAGAAGCACAAATTAATTTGATTGTAAAGCGCCATCATGCTGATGCTAATTTCGGACAGATCTGTCTCGTCTTCAAGAACTCTCTAAATTATAATAAAATGTTTCAATACTCAGAAAATTTAAGTCCAAACAATAAAACTCATATCACAACCAACTTAAGGCTCAGTTACACTCCTCTCTGCATGGCTTAGTGCACAGGTGTCAAACTCCAGTCCTCATGGGCCGGTGTCCTGCAGGTTTTAGATGTGCCACAGGTACAAAACACTGGAATTAAATGGCTTACTGTATTTTCCGCACTATAAAGCGCACCTAAAAACCTTTAGTTTTCTCAAAAACCGACAGTGTGCCTTATAATCCGGTGCGCCTTATATATGGACCAATATTGAGCCACAACAGGTCTCGCAACTACTGCAAACAGCCATAGTTGCTTACCGTAGCTGCTGCTTCTACATTTTCCCTGTAGAAGAAGAAGCGTGCAGTGCATGCTAGGATATATGACTACGCGAAGCGTGCCGTTTCATTTCAGTTTGTGTAAAGACCCCAAAATGGCTCCTATTAAGAGACACTCTTACGACGCAGAGTTTAAACTTAAGGCGATCAGTCACGCAGTAGAACATGGGAATAGAGCAGCAGTGAGTTGTCAGAACGCTGGTTTGTAATCTATTAATGAAGTTTGACTGACCTATCTGACTGTTTTGTTGACATTCCCTTTAGCGCAGTTCCATCTAATGGATGCCTAACGTAACCCCAGCCTCTACTGTGGCGTCTACTCTATGCACCTTATAATGCGGTGTGCCTTATATATGAAAAAAGTTTTAAAATAGGCCATTCATTGAAAGTGCGCTTTATAATGTGGTGCGCCTTATAGTGCGGAAAATACGGTAATTACCTTCTCCTTGTGTAGATCAGGTGTGGTGCAGCAGAGGCACATCTAAAAGTTGCAGGACGGTGACCCTCGAGGACTGGAGTTTGACTTGGTGGATGGAGTCTGCATAAATGAAAACAAATTAAACTTATTTGCTGAAATAACTTTTATTTATGACTCTGCTACTCCATCTCTGAATGTCAGCAAGCTTTTGTGCTTTTTGCATGATGTCTTGATCAACTAGTAAACAGATTAAGTAAAGTTTGGGTTACATCTTGGGCTTTTGCTTGTTTTTAGACTTTAAATTAACGGTTTGATGCCTTGAAACATCAAAAAACAGTTTGAATAAAAAAAAAAACATAACTTGTAAGTACATTTTGGTGACGTCTCTTGGTACTATGTGCCTAATTCAATAGTTCTGCCATTCATAGTTAACATTTAACTTCTAAATGCTCTTCCTGGTGTACAGTTCTGTAAACAAAAGTTTTATTTTGAGCTAATCCTGTTTTGTGAACCAGGATGGAGAACGGTGTCCTTGGTAACGCTCTGGAGGGAGTCCCAGAAGAATCTGAGGAAGAGGAGCAGCCCAAAAACCCAAACCTGGAGACTGCAGACAACCTTGACGGTCAGTTTACTTCACCGTCATTTTGATCCATGCAACCTGGCTCAAGTCATTTCTTTAAATTTGAACATTTCTAAAATATTTTTGTAATTTTTTGCAAAGAGTAATCAGGTATCTGACTTAAACTGATTTTTTCTGTACACTTCTGCTGAGATAATGTCAATAAATCAAATGTTTGCCACTCTGGTGCAGAGAAAACTAGAGAAGAGCTGCGAAAGCAGGTCTGTGATGCAATGGCAGAGAAGGTAGAGCCGAAAGAGGAGGTGAAAAACGAAAACGCAGAGTCAGAGGAGCCAGTAGACCCTGAGGCAGGAGAAACCTCAGGTGCTGCTGATGTTGGGGAGGAGAAAAGTTCTGTCCAAGCAACCGAAGAGGTCCGAGATGCTTCAGCAGAAGCTGTGAATGAAGAAGAGGAAGAGGATGAAGGAATTGAAGAATCAAATGCAGAGGCTGAACAGACTGATGAAACTTCAGAGGGTAGTAGATGTTTAGAGACAAAGCACCGGTGTTTTAAACTTTTTTTTTTTTTAACGCTTTACGTCAAAACATCTCACATGGTGAACTGAAGGGAGACACTGGTGTGTGGCAGGGGAAACTTTTTAGTTTTTTTTTATGGTTTTTATGCTTTTCTAAAAGTTTTAAATTTTATAAATCCTTTAACACTTTTTATTTTTAAACTTCAGATGACGACGATGAAGACGAGGACAAAGAGAACACACAAGATAACGTGAGCTCCTGTTTAAAGAAACCTGCAATTTCTGGAATATTTTACATGGATAGCAATTATTTAATTTCCTTGTGGGGTGAAAGTATTCTTAAATTTTGAAACGCTTTCAGGAAGAGGAGGATGTTGGGAATTTGCAGTTGGCTTGGGAGATGCTTGAGGTGGCCAAAGTCATTTTTAAAAGGCAAGTGTGTTTCATGTGGAAAAGTTAAGGTACATATCTGATTTTTCTCTCTCAATGATTAGATTAATCCTGTTTTAGTCTTTATTTTGAGAACCTGTTAATAAATTTCTCTTCTCTGCAGAAAGGAAAGCAAAGACGACCAGCTGATGGCAGCACAGGCTTATCTGAAACTGGGTGAAGTCAGTGCAGAAACAGGTAAACTGCAGAACCAAACAGCTCACAGTAGTGTCGTCTGTCTCCACTGCAGGTCTAACATCTTTTATTTCCAGGTAACTATCCTCAGGCGCTAGAAGACTTCCAGGAGTGTCTGATTATTCAGCTGAAGCTCTTGCCGCCTCACTGTCGCCTGCTGGCCGAGACGCACTACCACGTTGCTACGACGCTGGTCTTCATGGACCAGTACGACCAGGCCATAAAGCACTACAACAGCTCCGTAAAGGTCATCGAGACGCGTCTAGGTACCAACAGTTTATTCGTCTTATTAAACCGTAGCAATAACGAAAATTGTGCCCGAACTTTTCTCTTCTCCCAATTAGGAAATGCAAAACTGTCATTGTGAATCATTTCTTTTACCTGAACAAAAATTATTTTGGGGCTTATTTGATTTTTTTTTTTTTTTTAGGTTTATGAAACATTTTTAGTTTATTCCCAGCAATGAAAATTATAATTTTCGTTAAACTTTACTTTATTTCCGAATACAATATAAATGGACGGGTGTACCAAAGGCTTTGTTTTAGTAAAAACTTGCCAGACTTATTTTGATTAGAATAATAAAAGGCTAATTAAAGAGAAATTCTTTGTTTTGCATAATATTTTTCTAAAATATAATTTACTATGAGCTATTGTTTAAAAATGTATAAGTAATTGTACATTTAAGGATGAGAATGTGAGGTTTAAGTGTCAACGTGGAAATAATTGAAGAGTTTATCTGGTGTGTGGAGAGTTAAATGGGCAGGAAATTATAAAATCTTGGGTTTCTTTTTCTCCTATTACTTTTTGTCCAAAATAAGTGATAAATTGTTTGTTTTTTTTCTTACTGTTCTCAAATTTTTCTTTCAATTTCTTTTTCTACATATCTGTTTCTGCCATGTAGAAAACTATAACATTACATTAACAATTGATTTCATGTAATAGTTGAAGAATTTTTCCTTAAATGTTTAAAAAATATATATACCATGATCATCTGCATGTGTACAGGGCCTAAGTGTTGTAGTTTTTCAACTTTAGCAGATTAAATTTCCTCATTGTCTGGAGAATTAGCACCGCTCTCATTCTGAAGCCAACTTTAGCTTCATTATATCATGTTTTTTGCAGCCATGCTCCAGGAGGTCATTGACGCAGCGGCTGGAGATGACGGTGCTGCAGAGGAGAAAAGTGAGCTGGAAGAACTCAGACAGCTTCTTCCTGAAATCAGGGAAAAAGTGGAAGACACCAAGGAGAGCCAGAGGACGGCCAGTGCTGCCTCCCAGGCAATCCAGCAGACACTGGTCAGTAAACCCATACTGGTCATGAATCAACAGAGATGGATGTACAGAGGAAGGTTGGTGCTAAACTAATCTCTTGCAGGGAGCTCCCTCTACTTCATCAACATTCCCCTGTGAAAATGGCGGCCCGTCATCCTCTACTGCTTTTGCATCGACCAGTCAGGTAAAGCTTCACCGCCTGCGTTTCCATTAATAAAAATACACAAATTATAATTATGGGAATAAACTCACTTGATGGAAACGCAGCAGTTTTGAGATTAAAAAACTCACTTTTTTTTTGTTAGGTTTTAGCGGCTGGATGAGATTTTTCAGGCATATCGAAATGTAGTTCACAAAACTGTAATAGAAACGAGTCATGTGACCAAGAACCGGATGTTACTACTGGCAGAAACCACGAAGAAGACAGCAAGAAGTAGTTGGGGTATCATGGCTCGTCATGTTTTTAATGATTTATCATGTGGACAAGCTTATTTTTAGTTTTATTTCATATAGTTCGAACACTGCAATTGCAAAGTTGCGTTTTAGCAGAAAGTGGACAAATTTGTATACATTTATAATGGAAGCACATCTTTTTCTGACTGGAGCTCTTATTAAACTGTCTTTGAGCCTGAAGCAATCATAACTACTTTTCACTTTTAGATTCCAGTGAAAACCTCTGAAAGTGCTTTGTCTTCCAAAGCCGTGTCGGATATCTCTCACCTTGTTAGGAAAAAGGTAAAACATTAAACTGTTTTTTTTTTTTTTTTTGTCTTTTGTTGTTTTTTTCTCTTCCTCAAAACAGATTTTTCTTTTTTGGTGGAGAAAAGTGTAATCATGATTGCCTGCTTTGTGTTTCTGGTTTGTGGTCATGTCGCTGTTGGAGACCAGTAGGGGTTTAATCATTGGGTTGTTTAGGTGTGATCTAGCTTTTATTTGGCTTGTTGCATGTCTTGGTGTTTGTGTTGTGGCAGGACTTTGTGCTAGAAGCTGAAACTTGCTTTGTGTGCATGAATAAATGGTGTGATTGGCTGCTGCTTCCATTTAAATCAACCTGATTGGTTGTTTTCCGTCAATTGCTGCTGTGTTCAGAAGCTTTCGGTCTCCATTTGTCTGTCCAGAGGAAACCTGAAGAGGAGAGCCCAGTAAAGGACACAGATGCTAAGCAACTGAAACAGGAAGCCACAGTTAATGGCAGCGGTGACTCTAGTGCCAGCAACAGCAGTGAAACCCAGGAAGGAAAATCAAAGGAGGCGAGTGATAGGCCCGTCTTACCATGTCTACTAAACTCAGGAAACGTGTAGCGGTTCTGCTAATCTGTGCAGTTGGATTTCTAGAGTTAATATTTGCTTCTGGTGGGATTCCCGGCTTCTTGAAGGCATGAAATGGTTTTTGAAATCCCAATTAGGTCGAAATTGTATGTCATATTTATGCCATTCAGAATAGATGGCTGTCTTGGTTTCTTTCTTTTTAAGGTATGCTATACTCTGTGTCTTGGTGCGCATAATTGTGACATCAGCTATACCTAAGCCTGTCACAATAAATCAATTAATTGCACGATAAATTAAAACAATCTCAATTTATCATTTTTTTTCTCTCCTTCTACCCAATTTGATCTTCAGGTTGATGCATTGGTCTCAACTTGTCTTTATTTGAAGGAAAACTTTTGTTTACAGAATCTTCATAATTAATTTTATTTGTTTGGTATATTTAAAATATTTTCCAGTTCCAGTGTTTAAATGTTCATTGAACTTTTGAGAATGTTTTCTTGCATTATGACCATTACTTGAACACCTGAGTGAAGTTGGCCCCCCACCTTCTTCAAATTAGGCAAAATTGGTGTAAAATGTTTATACAGCAAAAATGTAAGTTTGTGCTGCTATGATTTTTTTTTTTTTAAGAAATGGTCATTTGGAAATGGAAACATTCCTTTATCTTTAAAATGATAGCAGCACAAAAATTTGACACACATTTTGATTTCATAAAATTGGGTGAGCTAGTTGACCTTTTAAACTTTTATTAATATCTTCAAATGTAGTCGAATTGACTGACATCAATTTTGTCTGACCTAGTGAAGGTGGGGATGAACCGGCTTCACTCGGGTCTTAAATGGCCTCAAAACAACAATTTTATTGCAATAACTTCTGGTACAATTTATCGTTCAGCAAAATTGGCTAGCTCCATCTAAACAGGTTATCTTGGAATAACCTATAAGACTTTGTCACTCTTCAGTAAAGTTTACCTATTAAGCTCAACTAGCAGCCACCTGACCTTTGACCTTTGCTTGTTTCCTCCAGTCTGCCGCTGTAGAGTCTTCCTCATGACCGCCTTGATCCTCTTCATCACTCTGAAACCAGCACAGCATGCCTCTCCAGCTCCTCACATCCAGTACTCTTGTTTCTGTAAATAAGACTCATTTTCATGGATTTGTCCAAGTTTTTGTATACTTGTGGTAAAAAAAAAAAAATAAAGAATTTGCAGATGTAAATGTGACTTTGCTTTTCTGTGTGCATGTTCAGCTGCAACAAAGCAAATTTCCTCAAAGAAATATTTAAAAAATAATTGTAAATATGGCAATTTTAAAGGATTTATTTGCTGCAATATATTACTTGTATTGAATACGCATTTCTGGACAAAGATTAGTAACGCAGTTTATGGATTATTGAAGAAATAATATTAAAAAATGGCATATGTAGGAGGTTTGGGGAGATGAGAAACTAAATTCAGTTAATTTTTAAAGAACATTCATCCCCTTCATGCTACATTGTTGACCTAACCAAGATATTAATACTTTTGTAAAGCATGATATTTAGAGGGGTGGAACTAAGATCGCTTGGTAAAGAAGAAAATGATTTTTTTTGTGTTTTAAAGTTTTGTTTATGTGGAGGAAGAGGACAGCCAAACAGTTTTCCCCTCCATTGCCAATTTATTAAAAATATTTATTCTGCTTCAGGAAAGGGTTACTTGCTTAGTGAGAACATTTTACACAATAAACAAAATTCTAATTGGTTGATGAGGTAACCTGTTGCTGACGCAGTTATATTATCAATTCAGATAATTAGTGGACATTTTTCAGAGAAATGAACCGAGACCAGGACTCCCTGTACTCATAAGTATTCACAACATCAACATGAGCTGCATCTCTGATCAGCAGGATGTTTACAGCTGAAGTATCAAGCTCTATTCTGATGTGAACTTTGACCTCTTAAAACACCCAACAACTCCTTAAAATATTAAGTTTTTCTCTCCCTAACAGTTGGGGTAACATAAAGAAACATCCACTCAATAAAGAGAAAACTACAGCGTATTGGGGCCATTGCAGAAAGAAAAAGGAAAGGAGTACACTTCCGCCAAGAAACTGAGATTAATCTCAAAAAAGTTCTAGACAATTTGAGTTATAACAGTTTACAATTTGCTAGAAAAAATTTGGAAATGTTTTAAATGTCAAAAATTTGCCAGAAGAAAACTGAATTTTTTAATTTAATCAGAAATTCTGCTGAAAAATGTTAACTTTTGAAACTGAAATTTTTATGTTTTCTAGCAATTTTTTTACTTTTGCAACTCAGAAATGTTCCCCTTTTTTTTCCAAAAAATGTATCTGTTTTGTTTTAATTGAGTGATGGTGTATGGCCCCAGACAGACTTCAACTCAAGAGAGATACAAACTTTCCCGGCAGTGTGGGCATTTGATTTGGATGGAGACTTTCTAGCTTCAATTAGGACAAAACAAGTAAAATCTTACAATAGAAAATATTGGCTGTACTACAAATGATTTCTTTTTTTCTTTTCAAGAACCAGTAAATTTAACTCTAAAGCAAACTTTGCTTCAAATCTGCTTTTTATTCATTTAATAAACTTGGAAAAATACAAGAAGCATTTTCAAAGAAAGTGACCTAAATCCTGATTTTATTCATCAGAATTGATTAAAGTTAGTTGCCCCCCCCCCCCCCCCCCCCCCCCCCAAATTGATATATAGATAATTAGCAAAATTATTTTTGGATCTAGAATAATTTACATATCCTTTATGTATTTGTTTAGTTTAAATATTGCATGTTTAGTTTATTGTTGAGAGGGTAAAAAAAAAGCATTTTTTGACCCATCAACCAGAACTGAGTTAAATCCAGAAGTAAATATGATTTGAATAGTATGACCTGCATTCTTCTTCTGTACTCTCCTAACATTTTGGAGCATATATTGGAGACTGTGTGAACCGCACAGGAATAACAAAACACATGACTGATCCTCTGAATCATTTGGTTTGCTTGAAAAATAAAAAGAAGTAGAGAAGCGAGGGTTCCCGTTTGAACAGATTACAATCAGAATAATTCAGCAAAACAAAAATGTTTCACAAGCGCTGTTTGCACATACAGTGCAACCCGCCTGTGACATTTAAGCCTCCTTTGTTTCCAGAGGATGAAGGAGAACGTTTGACTGTCGGAAGCAGCTTGCAGCATTTGTTCCTCAGCGTCTCCCTCTTCTGCTCCAGCTGCTGATTTATCGTATCTATCAGGGCAGAGTTGGCTCATATGGAACGTCGCCAATTCTCCCCGAATCGCTCGCTGTGACCCAGCTGATGCCCGCTTGCCTTAAGAATGTATTTAGAAACGGATTAATTTACGCTCTGATATCTTACAGCGGGTGTAGGAAGATGCTTATATCCTGAAAATGTGCTCTTATTTTCACTGCTTTTGACCAAAATGGCCTCCTACTGTCACTGGGTGATGATTTTTTTGGAAAAGTTGGTTTACAATTTTTTCCCAAAAGCAGAAAAGGAGCATAAAATATGATTTACAGGTCAATCCCTGTTTTTCAGTATAATTCTGTTCTCCTTTTGACTTCCCAATTAATGTTTTCTTGTTGACTTTTGGCAAAAAGGCTTTATGCCAAAATAATGGAATAGATTAGAAGAATTTCAAAAAAATTCTGACTTGAATTTTGAGTGCAGCAAGGTCAGCTTTTCAGTAAAAGTCTCTGGATAAACTTGGTTTTTACTTTTGTTAAGGCTTCGTTATAAAAAGAATACTTTGTGTTGTTCTCTACATGTTCTTGTGTAAGAAAATAAGGTTGGCAACAATTTTTCCCCTGATTACAAATTAAAAGTCTCCATCTGCATGTACGGGCCAAATTTGTATCAGTTTTGAAATGTAGTTGGGGGCCACACGAAGTCAGTCTAAGGGCCAGAAATGGTTCCTGGGCCGCAGTTTGGACTCCCCTGCCTTAAATGAACACGGGTATGTTTGGGGAAACACCTGATGTGTGACATCATGGAGGAAAAAAATCTAGACACGATATCAGAAAGAATTGTGAAGTCAGGAAGTCTAACGGTTCAGAAGTCAATCCTATCCAATAGTAAGTACATTATGTAAAGTTATGAATTTGTAATATGTTAAAAAATATATATTTTTGGTACGCCTTAAAACAGTAAAGGTTTAGTCTTTGTTAGATATTGTCTTAAGTAGTTAATCTACACAAAGTATTTCACGTGTTTTTAATTAAACTTTTTAATAACGTTAAATCTAACTTAGTATATACTTTAGAACATGACTAAAGTAAGCTTGAAAAGACCACCCAAAATGCTTTATGTGTGCTCGTTTCATTGTGAGGACAAAAAGCCAACAGAGGAAAACGCACATCTACATTCCGAGCAACTGCGTCAATGAAGTAGCTAAATATGCTATTTGCGGCCGCTTCTTCAAGTCATCGTTCCTACTTCTCAGTATCTACAGGTTACGGTAAAACAATATTTACACGTTATTGCAGTGACAGTTGATGTTTCCACATATTTAATAGCCTAAAACCTCTCCCGAAAGCCAGTTAGCGAGTTGCTAACGTGTAAACAAATGGCGGTTCCGGTTTGCGGCGGAAGTCGCGTCCATAATTCGGGCAAAGCCTCATGGGGGCTGGGAACAAGGTGGATTGTAAATGTCTGGTTTCAACTGTAAGTTTGTCATGCAGAATATTAGAACTTTGGAGATGTTGAGAGGACAGGAAATATATTTATTTTTATTTATTTTTAAAAATACTTGCCTAAATAACATCTAGAATAAGGTTTTCTTTATTTGTTTTTTGACAAAACATTACTGTTGTGTTCTACAATTCCTTTTGAAAATTTTAAGCTGTAGATGAAATGATGAAATAAGAAAAGACATACACAGTGAAGGCTAAGTGAATTGTCTTGTTTTATGTAACATTCATAATCATCTATTTTATATGATATGCAGTGGCATCCTCATGCCACTGCAGGGTTTTAAATCAGATGTGTATTTTACAATATTTTAAACACAGCATGTTTAAAGCTGCGTTTTCTAACTTTTATTCTAAAAATATCTTTTACATATTTGTTAAAATTGTTACCATGTTGTGACAGTATGAGATAATCTGAGAAAAAAATCAAGCTTCTCCCTGAGCTGCTATAGCCATCTGAAGAAATGCACCGCTCCCAGTCAAAAACAAGCAATTAGAGCAAGGAGGAGGAGCTTAGCACCGTCAATCATCCATATGAAGGTGCTGCTAAATATGCTAATGGCAGAGAAACAACAAGAAAATCATTTATCCGCCATCATCAGGGGTCATGCTAACTAGCATTAGCATGACCCCTGATATATGACAGCCTCTGCTATATATATATATACAGCATATATGTATATGCTGTATATATATATATATATATATATATATATACATACATGTGTAAATATATGCGTATATATTTAATACTATACTACTACTACTAAAGATGAGCGTACTTACATCTGTGGAGAAATGTTTGACCTGGAGTTTAATTCAAATTTTTATTTTTGTAAGATTCCAATAAAATACAGTGTCTATGATGGGACAAAACATGAAAATGTTCAGGTATTTTTCAAAGCACTGTAGTTTGCTTTCTGAAACAATTTCTCCTCCTATTGTAGCCTGATGCCATAATGTTCCTGATTAACACCGAGACGCCGCTCCTCAGAGCTGAAATATTCAACATCTATCCACACTTCTGACAGCCGGAGAGAAAGAGCAAGTTGAGGACTTGAACTCATCTCTCCTCTCTCCCACTTCTCTGCAACATCCACTGCTGACAGTCTGTTGCTAAGCAACTGTAAAATAAAGCAGTGGGCTCTGAAGTCAGAGTGAGAGAAGAGGAAGAGAGTTCACAAGTACTGCAATACACTACTGTTTGTTTAGCTCTCTGCATGATCCCGGCACATCTCTCGGTTCCCATCTGTAGAACCACGATGACTTGTGACTTCTGGTTGTCGGACGGCCAGCCAATCAGGGCCGGCTGCGAGGCGGGCTCATCGGTTCCCTAGGCTACCTGTGTGATTGACGTTCAGCCTCCTGCAGCGGAGCACGCGGCGGTGTATCACTGATGCTCCTGCTTCCCCCGAGAGACAGTGGAGAAATCTGGAAGAGAGGAGAGCCGGAGAGAAAACACAAGAGCAAGTGGAATGCTAATTATTTAAAGTCCTTCGGTCTTTTCCTCCTGCTCTCTTTGCTGGAAAGATGAAAGCTGCAGCGCAGGAAGAAGCCGGCTGAAGGGAAGGATTCCCAAAGAAGAGGGATTTGTTGGTAAGAGAAGAATCACAACACTTTCTTTTCTGTTACCTGTCCTTGTCGTCACTGTGGATTACCAGATGGCCTTTTGGCTGTTGTGTTATCTATCTATGTGTGTGTGTGTGTGGGTGAGACAGAGAGATTTTCTGCATGCTGCGTGGCTGGAGAATGGGTTTGGTGCTAACCCGTGTCCTACATGAAGCTTGTGTTACAGTCTCAGTCATGCCTGTGCTTTAGCTGAGTCAAGGGGAGCTCCCCTATATGAGCATATAGGAGGCAGACGGATTTAAAGCAGCTCCATCAGTCGGTACACGGATACAGTTACAGCTTAGGCCAGGATTTCTAGGGCTTGTCTACTGTATCTGCATAAGAGGAGGAGTATTAATTACATAACACTTCATTTATACTCTTCTGTCAGTTCTGTGCAGCTTTAAGCTCTCTCTTTTCTATAGTCCATAAAAGGTTTTTCTCTACCTGCTATAAATGAAGCAAAAAACTTTACTTTTTGAGTCTGAAGGAATCTAGATATTTTTCTGCAGTGGAGGGCAGAGAACCCAAAAAATGTATAAAAGTATAAGAGTAAAAAGTATTTGGTAAAAAGTAAAGTACTAATCAAATGATCAATAATTTAATATTTAAAAATTACATAAACAGACAGACCAAAATATAAAGTTAAAGTGGAATACAAAATATAAAGTGGAAATGTTTGCATTTTAAGGACCAAAGTGACAATAATTCATATAAACAACAAAAAATAACAAAATCGGACAAAAGAAAATTTTTCCAAATCAGTTTTCTCCAATAAAAAACTTATGAAACTTTAACCAAAACTGCAGGTTTGTGTCTGAGTCTGTTGAATTTTGGTTAAAACAGGTTTGTTTTATATTCAGTGGGTAGAAAATCCAGAAATTTTACTCAAGTAAGAGTGAAAATACTCTTAAAAGTGCATTTTTTCAAAAAGATTACTCTTTTAAATGTAACTGGTTACTACCCAACTTTGGTACTAAGTAACAGATCAAATTATTAGTCATTTAATATTTAAAAATTACCTTGTCAGACTGACCAAAATATAAAGTTAATTGGAAATTTTGGTATTTTAAGGATGGAAATGACATAATTCATATAAGTAGCCAAAAAAATAATCAGCCTATAGGAGATTTTCCAAATCAGTTTCTTTCAATAAAAGAAACTTTACGCAAGTAATGGCTGCGATACTTCATAATAAAATAAAAATACTCCAAATAGTGCATTTCTTTTCAAAAGCAGTTACTCAAGTTAATGTAATTGAGTAAATGTAGCTAGTTACTTCCTGGCTCTGTCTTTCTAGCGGTATGTTTTTGAATCCCATTGGAGTGTGTGTCAGCGAAGCGGCACCAGGAGTCGCTGAAACCTCCATTAGTTACTTCGGGTCAGGCGACAGCCGGCCCCTCTTTGCCCTCAGGCCTCGGCACCATCAGGGAGTTCACTTTCTGCTTGGCTGCTCTCACGCCAAAAGTCTGCTTTCTGACCACCTGAGGACAGCTCACATGCTTTTAGACCAGGTGTGAAAACTTTTAGCACCCTGAAGGTTTTTTTATTACCTTTTCCCCTAAATTTTCTGAATATAAGGTTCTTCAACTTCTTTCACTCTGGCTTTTGTCCGTTTAGAAATTCATGAGAGATGTTAGTTTTCTGCCATACATATAAATAAAAATAGAAGAGTGAATGTAAAAGTCTGCATGATTTCTTTAGCTCTACTAAAGCTCCAAAGACGTTTGGCTGAGAAACAAGCCCACGCCATTACAGATCCTCTACCGTACCAAACAGTTGGGTGTCACCAAACACATCTGGACAAGTTGCAGCCAAAAAGCTACAACCTCAAATTCAAAGCAAATTCAGATTCAAAAATGCTTTATTAATCCCAAAGGGAAATGAAATGATGTTGTAGCTCATTAAATATTCAAAGATTTATTGAAGATGGTGATGGTTGTTGGCAGGAAAGATCTCTACAACCACTCCAGTTAAAATCACGATGACATCACAGAGCTGTGCAAAATTAGCATTTTGCATGTTTCTGTACTTTCATTTGCGTTTCTACTAATTCTAAAATCAACCCAAGTTCTTAAAAAAAGCAACCCAGCTGGTTTTTGAAAAACGTTGTACTATTTTTGGTGTCTGGAAAATGAATCATTTAAAACACCTTCTGAATATAAATTGACAAATCAGCAGGCAATGCCTCTCACCTGGCAACCCAAGCAAAGCTGGTGGGTTTTACCGCTGTACAATGGCTGCTGGAAAAGACAAGTGTTTTGTTGTCGTCTTACAATGCAGAAATCTTTTATTGGTTGGGCGGCTGGATCAACTTCTGCTTTTCAAAGATGTACGGTTGTATAACTGCACATCTGTTTTGCAGAAATTTCCCAGCAGCAGCTTATTTGGATTTAAAGTGACAGGACATCCTAAAAAGCTAATTCTGAAAAGAGCTAAGAAATAACTCAAAATCTCATTATCTATGAATGATTTTGTGCAAAGAAATGTAACAGACATGTTGGTTGGACCTTTAGTATAACTACATTCATTTATATTTTTGACTACTTCTGCAGTTGTTACGGCTTTCTTTGCTGTTGTTCTTTACTAAAAACTTTGGAGATTTTATTGCCATTGTTGCCATCCTCTTCACTGTGCATGTTGTGAAAATATCCAGCGTTGTTGAGCAGAATTTCAGTCATGCTAAACCTTTCAACTGTTGCTCTGATCAGGTTTAAGCTAGCAGCTGTGTTTTTAAACTAATTTCTTACGAATGAAGATCACGTCTGAATGACATGTTCTCTCTTCTTTTCCACTTTGGGCCTTTTCATGGAATAAAAATAAGATAAAAGTTTCCAGACGCTGATTAACATTCAGAAAGAAAAGTATTGATAATAACTGTTGGTGATTTTGTTAAACACTAAAAATGAATTTTCTCCACAGTTTTCAATAAATACACTCACATTACAGCATCAAATTTTGATTCTGAATTTGACCAAAATTTACTAAAAGTCCTCAATCATTTCTCCATCAAAATCTTCAAAATCTATTTAAAATAGCATTAACGCAGCTAATAAATCCATGTTTAAACAGTCGGTCGGTATAAACGTTCTTATTTTTGAAAAATGAAGATCTTCCTGTGCAGATAGAAACACCTCCTACAGCGTGGAGACATTTCTATTTTAGCCATCTTCATATCTGACTCACGCTGTTCATAAAACTCTTCTCCATCTCGTTTCAGCAACATGGCTGCTCAGCAGGGTTTTCAGTTTATTTCAGCTACGTAGCTGTTTGGTTTGGTTTCCGGTTTTATTTCAGTTTATCTGGGATCTTACTGTACATTCAGATCCTATCTGCATAATCTGTGCAATCAATCCATCGGTTACCAGCTCCGTTGGAGTCTGCAGGCTTCCTGTTTGCTATCTGTGAGAGCTAATTAGGTATTCCATAGTGTTTCAGGAGCTGCATGTTGGAGGTGTTGGAGCTGCTGCCTGTTTGCTTGCCTGCGTAGGAGGAAACATCTCATCCTCTGAATCTCTCTTTCTACTACACATATGAACTTTTAGGGAGTCGTTTGTGCTTCCTTAGAACAGGAAAGTAAGAGGAGATGAGTCGAAGATGGAAGGACATGAGTCGGATTTGAGCCTGCGTGATTTTTACCTCAGCCCACGGATTCGCTGGGATGCCCCTCAGCCGAGAGAAACAGTAACGCAGGTAATCCGGCGATTATGCCCTGAGCCCCGGTAAACCGCAGAGTACTTCCACAGCAGAGCTGAGGGATTGGCCGGACTCAGTCATGTTTTAGTAAGCCTGTTAAATCACACGATGACAGTGTGTCAGTGACTGAGTGTAAGTGCCAACGTGGGAACAGGAGGTGCAAATATCTTTCTGTCTTGTGGTCAGTTTATAATGGCATCACTCATAAATCTGATATATACAGTAGCTCTAAAGGTTTACACAACCCTCTAACTATGCCTGGGTTTTAACACTTTAGAGCTTCTTCCACTTATAATGAGACATTTAAACTGTTAATCTGAAAACAAAAGAGGTGCAACAACCTGCTGCACATCCTAAAATTTGACTTTGGTAGGAGTTTGTCAACAGCAATTATCTTGCTTTAGTAATGTAGCTTCTGCAAGTGTCTCAGATTGTGAGGACATTTTGTCTGCAGGGTTCTTCAGGTCAGATTTAGGGTAAGCCATTTTGACAGTATTATATGAGACAGGTATTCTGTGAAAAAATTTAAGCTCCTCTGCCTTCTTCCAGTGCTAACTAGAAACAACCAATCAGAGCCTGGAGGAGGGTCTTAGTTCTGTCAATCCCCCTCCTAGTGGCGGTGCTCACCCCCCCTTTGCTCTCTGCTAGGCTGCAGATAACAGAGCCTATCCTGAAAGCTAAAGCTAGTTAGCACAAATGAAGTTATTTCTGCAAAATTAGCATGTTTAGCAGTGAGTACACAAGAGTGTTTAACTGCACTAAGACCCTCCTCCTGGCTCAGATTGATTGTTTTTGTCAGGACAGGTGCATGTCATTGTTTTTTATAAAAGTTACATGCTGCAGGGGTGTCCAAAGTGCGGCTCGGGGGCCTTTTGTGGCTCTTGAATGATTTCTTTTGTGGCCTCCATGTGCAATTCAAAAATGATTTTGAATTTGTTCCATAGATGCAGATGGAGACTTTTAATTTGTAATAAGGATGGAAATTGTTACCAACATTATTTACTTAAACAAGAAGTACAACACAAATCTTTTGTCTTTTTATAACCAAGTTTTAACAAAAGGTAAAACCAGGAGACTTTTACTGAAAAGCCAACTGTGCTGCAGCCAAATCAGCTTTTATTCTTTCTTACTCTTGGATAAATATAGCAAGCTTCTTGAAAGAAAGTGACCCAAATCCTGTCCTTATTATTGAAAGAAATGTATCAATCAAACCCAAAAGAAACTGAAAACTAGATGTTTTTCTTTTAATACAGCAAACATGCTAAATTTGCTACTTACGGCATATTAGAGCCATTGCAGGAAAGAAAAAGTAGTAAAGATCTGCCAGAAATCTCAGATATTTTGAAAGTAATCTCAGAAATTTTCTACGAAAAACAATAAAATTTGCTAGAATTTTTTTTTTAGATATAAGAGATTTTCTACAAAAAAGTTGGAAATTTCTGAATTTCAAATGTTGAAAATTTTCTTTAGAAAAACTTTCTAGAAAATGTTCAAGCTCTAGAAGATTTCTGAGATTAATCACAGAATTTTTCATTTTGGCAGAAATTTACTCAATTTTTTCTTTCTACAAAGACCCAGCAATAAAAACCAGACAGCTTTATTTACTTGTTTTTAGGATGAGTTATTTTTGGTCCACCTTTGAATCTAGAGTTTTGGCCCAAAACGTTTGGACACCCCTGGGCAAAGGCCTACTTCCAATAAAACTCCCAATCAGAGGGTGGCGCCAAACACACAGCAGATGACAAAAATGGCGGGTAAGATCACGACAAAAAATTTAAAAACAACAAAGGCTACTTTAAAACAGCACTGACATTGTTGCTTATTGGTTCTTTTCTTCCTCTCCTAAGCAGTGGTGCAGTGCATTATCGCCCCCTAGAGGTTGTAGTGAAAACTATAAGCATCTTTTACATGTGGACCAACAACAGGTCACACATGTAAAGGTGTTTATAGAGTTTTTCTTTTAAAATTTGGGACCTCATTTGGATACTCAGGACCAGATCTGGACATCTTAATTAACCCTGTTTGTTGAAGTTTTCTTAAAACGGTGAAAAACCAGATTATTGATCAACTAATTAATTTGTAAGAGTACCTGCTATTTGCCCTCCTGCTGTGTTTAAAGAAAGCATTGGATATGCAGTTTATTTTTCCATTAACAACTCTTAAATGAAAGGGAATATCAAAGGCAATATTCTGGTTACATTCCTATCCAAACATTTTTTTTTTTATATATACATATTTAATCATTTGTTTCTGCATTTTAGTTGATGATTTAACATGCTGCAGTGGCAAAGTATTAAAAAGACTCCTCCCAAAAAAAAGAAGAAAATAAAATGGACACTATGTAGAAGCAGGCTAGTTCAGCTGCAAATAACCAAAGTCATTATTACTGCATCAGCCTTCAAGCAACAACCACAAGTCTATAAATATATCCGTTTGATCTATATTTTCATCTTCAGCTGCCACAAGGACTTTGTCCTTGTGAGGTCAAAGCTGTATAAATACATTTCTTAAAAATCCCAGCACTTCAACTTTTTTATTTCTGTCTGTTTGTACCTACAGAAACTTTGGTACCAGTTTTATTTTTGATTGTTTCTTAGTTGGTTTGAATTTCATTTCAAAGTGCTCTGAACCTTTTGACACTGCAATGTAAATCAGATAAATTTACTCAAATTAATAGCATATGTGGTTATTTAAATTTGATTGCTGCACATCATTACCTAATCAATAAGTGGAGCTGTTCGGTCTCCAATCAAATCAAGATTTTACAGAATAATAAGTAACATCAGTTTACATGTATTTCTGACTTCTTCTTATTTTTGTTTAGACGACTGAGCCTGAAATGAATGTGTCTCATTTCAGCACACCCTGCTGCATGGGAGAATAATTTTAAAGTATGGGGGTGGTGGCAGCTCTGAAGTTTTACTAGATTATTACTAGCAGATAATGTTTCCTGAGAGAGTGATATCGCTCTTGTGTTTTAGTAACTTGCCCGTTCGCTGGCCGCATTACACGTCTCGCCAGAGGAACTGTAGTCATAATTGCCAGCATAAAAGTAACATCACTGATTGCTAATTACCAGGAAAGAAGTCTTTTAATGCTTCACATAATGAGATTTCTGCCAATTAGTACTGACATTTTAAAGTGAAATTGCCAGTGAAACTTTACACGACGACTGCAGTAATAAAAACTCCAGACTGTTTTTGTCCTCGCTACATGTGGTAATAACTAATAAAACATTTAAGGCTGATAGCCTGAGGCAGTATTTACCTTATTAAATGTGTTAATACTTCATAAGATCTCATACATCTATATTTAAAAGACATCTAAAAAAAATCATGATAAATTACATCTCTAATAACAAACTGCCAGCATCATTGACCCAAGATAAAAAATTAATAAATGTTTAATAAACAGTCCCAGATATTTGTGTTTTAACCTTATTTTTACAGTAATAACAATATGGCAGCTTTTCTAACTTCCTGCAGCCGCCGGCTGTGCCGTAGTGCTAATGTTAGCTTGTAAACGGAAGCAAATGCAGGTTATTGAAATCTGAATTATAGTTTTTATTTCTGTCCTCCTATGTAAGAGTGTTACAGATAGGACTTTAGCAACGGCTTTAAAGCAGCAGTATGTAACTTTTTTTTTCTAAATATCCTTTTTACATATTTGTTAAAATTATGTAGTGGTAGTATAACATCATACAGATAATCTGTGAAAAGATCAGGCTCCTCTAGCTCTTCCCTGAGCTACTAAACAACCAATCAGAGCCCAGAGGAGCATATTAGCGCTGTTATTTCACCATTAGCAAGGATGCTAATGGTAAAAAACACAGTTACCAGTTACAATATGTTACCAGAAACCTGTTTTTATCTGTGTTCATTAGCAGCCTTGCTAACTAGCCTTAGCATTCATGACAGGCAATGCTGATTGAAAGTGCTAAGACCCGCCTCCTGGCTCTGATTGGCTGTTTCAGGCAGAGGAGCTAGATTTTTTTCACAGATTATCTGTCTAATGCCATACTGTCAAGCCATAGTGAAAGTTAAAAGTAAAAAAAAATTAAATACTGCAGCTTTGGATTGGATTTTGTTGGACTTCTTGTGCTGCAATATTTTTTTTATGAACACATCAAATTGCTAATATTTAACAGTAACAGATAAAAGTAGTTTTCTTTTCAAGGCCTCATAATGAGCAGTTTCAGGAGAGTTTATTAACTTGATTTTACAAACAGGGAGAAAGTCTACTATCAATAGAGACCCAGTATATAAACCCCACCACTCGAATGAACCGGCCCCTGACCTCGTCTGCTAGTCAAAACCTTCCCAAAGGTTATTATCTGAAGCTCTCCAGAAGAGAAATTAAGTTTCTCCAAAGATTAAAACTAGTTTCCCATATTATTAATAGCCTGTGTTGGAATCAAGGAGGATGAGCTGTCTTTCCATATTTATCATTATTTCAGACCATATTCTCTGGAAAATAATCACCAGCTGTTATGTTTTTTGTTTGTTTGTTTTTTGCCAACTGCTATAATTATGAGATTTAGAAGTTACCAATTATTTATTGATTTAATTTATTTATTTAGAACAGGTTTTTAAAAACAATAAATAAGCCATCAGTAGGCAGAGAAAACGTGTGCATGCATAACCAAGAACAAAACCATTTGTTTACGACTAGTTTTCTGTTTGAAAAGTAGTCGTAAGAAGTGAACACTTTTTTAATCCTACCACTTATTTTAATGAAATACATTACTTACCGACTCAATAATTATCCAAAATTTGCAATTAAAACCACAGTATAATATTAATCTCTATACAATGTGAGGCTATGTTCACACTACGGCCCGAAGTGACCCAATTCTTTTTTCTTCTTTTTTTGCGACCTTAACGTGACCTGTATCTGATCTTCTTGCAACAGTCTGAACAACACAGGTCGGATTTCTTTTCAAATAACCACTTGGATGTCCGATACGCAGCCGATCTTTTCAAATGTGACCTGAATCTGAACGGCCAGATCGCATTCATCCGACCTGAATGTCACTGATATTCAACAAACGTCATTATTCTGTGTCCTGATACACGCAAGAAAAACAACAACCATGGCGGACTGTAAAGGATTGAGTTGTTAATGCTGTCGAACAACAACTTCAAAATCGTAAGCTATGCTCCACCGTTAGTATCCATGTTTACTTCCGCAAACACTGAGCACGCCCACTACCTGTGACGTTATTGCGCCCTCTACTGCTCATGCGGGACACTTTCAGGTCGTCTGCGGTTCACCCGGGAGGACACTTTCAGGCATAAAGTAATTAAAATAAATAAATTAATAAAGAAAAAAACACATACAAGTCGCATATAAATGGAAGTGTGAACGACCACTGCAAAAAAAAAATCCGATTTGACAAAAAATCTGAATTGGGTCACTACAGGCTCCAGTGTGAACGTAGCCTGAGTAATATAACTTTGTATTTATTTTTAATGCAGCTCGCTTGAGTACATATTTTGAAATTCAGTATTCCCCTTAGGTTGTACCCACCTTAACTTTCATAAATCATTTCCTGATTATTCCTTTTACATTTATTTAGTTTTCTTTTACATAGAGGAGCGCGGCAAACATTCCAGACTTTTCCTGTAAACAGAAACACATAAAGGGGAAGGAAGTCCTCGTTTTTATTTTGAGAACAAAACTGAAGCTAGAAAATACTGTCCAAGTGGTCTGATTTTAGAAAGACTGTGCGTGTCTGCCTGTCCATACTGTTACTGGATAGTTGCATCATTCTCAGCAAGATTATGAAACTGTGAGAAATGAGCAGAGGGGCAAAGGAAGGAGGTGGACTAAGAGGGGCAGATGAGGGAGACAAAGCATGTCAGGTTCCTACGACGAACAATGTTTAATTCTTCTGTCAAATAAAACGGCTTTAAAACCATAACACAGTTTAGGAGACTTTGGGAGAGTGACTCAATCAAATTACAAGCTTTCATTTGTTCTCATTATTAAGCAGCACATGTTAATGTGTAATCAAGAAGTAACAAGTCATAATCAATGTGTCTGACTCCCCTGATGGCCAGCATCTTCCTCAGGTCTGTGTCCAAATGAATCAAAGCACCACAGATTAATGTGTACACTGCAAAAACACATCATCTTACCAAGGATTTTTGACCTACTTTCTAGTGCAAATATCTTAGTACACTTGAAATAAAACAAAACCACCTAATGGATGACCTTTCAGCAAAATATAACAACTTGTTTTAAGTCAATAATTCCTTAATATTGATGATATTAACCATTGGCAGATTATTTCCCTTTTAACATGGAAAAAATATCTTGTTATAAGTACTTTTTCATCAATATTAGCAAATATAATACACAATTTTGCAATTGCATTGTTTCCGTTGAATAGGAAATGCAATAAAATCACACATGATTAAACAACATGCCACATCACGATCTTCCAACTACTTCCTGTCATCTTCTTTCACCTTTGTTGATCCTGTGATTTGTGTGTTTTTCCACCTTGTAGTTTGTTTGCATGTATATCACACTAAACGTCCACCCACTGTTTTCTGTTTGATATTAAATAAAGTAGTGAAAACGAGAGGGCGAAAGTTTTTAATTTATGTTTCTGACGCCTTCATAACTGTAAAATTAGTCTGTTTTTTATTTTTATTTTACTGATCAAACTCATGTTTTTGTTTTTACATGCAAATCATTATTCAATCATCCCCGTTTTTAGAAAACAATCTTTCCGAGCGTGAATGTTTCTACAAATCCTTTGAAAGTTAGCAGTAAAAGCTGAGTAATTTAGAACAATTTAGAGACAAAGAAAGGCGTTTAATGGATCTGATGTTAAAACATTAAAACTGAAACTCACCGAAAAGTGACTAAAGTGTAGAAGTGGAACTAAAAATGCAAATATTTGTCTTGAAAATATCTAACTTTCTACAGCAAAGGGTGTTGTCATGGTGACCTACAGTATATTTCACTGATCAGATAAATCCAGTGAGTCTGTAAATTGTCTTATTTTGGTAACTTTCTGTTTTCTGTTACAATATCCCTAACTTCCCCATATACCTCTCTGCAGAATCATGCTGCTCATTGTTTCATGAAGCAGGCGTCCTGAAGCTAAACTGGAATATTTGAGAACTTGCACCTGCAGGACACTGGAGTTGGAAACATGGGCCGTGTGTGGATGTTGGTTTGCAGACGCAGCAGAGAGGAGGGAGTGTAGCCGTGTCTCAGAAATACATCTGGGATTTTTTTCTGTGCTTTCCTTTTCCCACCATCATTCATGCACATATAAAACTGAACGTCTCAGCACCAGAATGAATGAGGCAAATGAAGCTGTAGAAAGTGTTTTTTATCACGTTTTTGGACTTATTGTGATCATCAGAAAACATTATAAAATACATGGCTTTTAAGAGCTTTATTGGGAATTTAGCTACATGTTTAGCTGCAAAGAAATGTGTTTGATACAAAGAAGCAGAGTAATCATTCAAGTTTTTCTTTTTTAAATCAAGGGATTTGTTTATTGAATTTAGTAAGAAAAAACACTAACCCATCATTTATGCAATTCCTTTACTGCTTACCTCCACGTTATTTAGCCTGTAAGTAGGTTTTGTGTGCCCATTAAAACATGTACATCTGCATTTATGTAAAGTTTCACAAAATTCTAAATGCTTTATGTTAAAACTTAATAATACTAGACAAAAAAACTTTAGTTAGATTTAATCAAAGCTGTGAAACTAGGGGTGCACCGATTGCAGTTTTCTGGCAGATTACTGATCTTTAAAAAGCCTGACTGGCCGATAATAATTGTTTTTGTTTGAAATGTCGCTAGAGATAGCAAGAAAGTCGCTTAGTTAGCATAAGTTGGGGGACTATTGTTAGCTGCAAACATGCAGACATGACCTGATGTGCTGGTCTGTCAGTCTAATCTCTCTCACAGGAGAGCAGAAGAGGACAGTGGCTTTTTTATCTTTATTTTTGTAGACATTTGGTGAAGTAGATAAGATCTGCTTCACATGTAAGTATCAGACGGTTACCGCTCTCTCAAAATTAAGGAAGCACTTAATTTCATGTAGGTGCTTCCCTACATGAAACTATGATTATTTTTCCCTCATTTCTTCTCTATCTTCCTACCTTTTTGTCTTTATTTCCTCCTCTCCACTGATGAGCTGCAGCTCTGTAGGTTTCCATAGCACCCGGGAGAGAGAACAAGTCAACCCACACAGTCTCCTGCCTACCACTCATTCTCCTCTCTCTCTCTCCCTCTCTCTCATATTCTGCAATTGTGTCTTTCCTCTTGCACTCTCACTTTATCTCTTTAAGTTTGTGCAGCTTTCTGCTGCTGTGCTTAGCATGACACCGTTACTGCTTCTCACACAATTTGCTTGTGAAGTTTTATTTCTGCTTACCTGATTTACTGTATATGTTGCTTGATTATGAATATGCAGATATGTTCTGACCAACGTGACAACTCAGCTTCTCTGTCCGCCCCCACACACACACGCACCCCCCCCCCCCCCCCCCCCCCCCCCCCACACACACACACACACACACGCTGCACAGGATGCCCATGGACATTCTCACAAAGCTGAAGGGTGGGATCAGGCTGAAGCTTTCCAGGCTCTTCAGTGGTGCTGATTGTTCCCACACATCAACAGGACATCTCTGACATCTTTTGGCTGCTGAGATTTCTTTAGAACTTGCTGCAGAGCCGTTCCTGGAAGTACATGCGTGCCGTAGTTTTAGTGTTTGCGTGAATTAGAAAAAGACAGGGTGACTCATCTTCGTGTCTCCTCAGCCGTAATCCGGTTTAATGCGGCGGTTCCCAATGATAGGTTCCCAAACCCAAACAGTGCAGGCTCTAGTAGTGATCTGCAACTTCTCACATCATCAACCTCCTACTGCTTGACATTTTATTAATGTTAATTGCAAGAAATGTACAAAAGAAGAAGAGAACAATCATTTGTTTGACTAGGATACAGGCTGTTGTTGTTTGCTATTCTTTTATTCAAGAAAAAGCCTGCATGTAAATTCACCTCCAAGGTTTATAAATAGAAAATTATAAACAAAATGTGACACCATTTCCTTTTCTTGCCATCTGTCCTGGTATTATATAGTTTGATATATGTGTAAATTCAGGAAAGTTCATTAGAATCAAATTCTGTTACATATTTGGAGCTTTAGGTACATTCTGAATAGAGCATGTCTACTGGAATCAAGGGTGCAAAATTTTGTGTTTTGCCATTTCAGAAAGAGATACATTAACTTTATAGTAGTGTAAGGTGTTATTTATTTTTCCTCATTTTAGTTTCAACCATTTCAGTGCTCTATGTGCGCCCCCAAGTGGTCAAAATAATCCAAAATGTAGGGCAAGCTATCAGTTTTACTTTCAATCTCATACATTTAACCTGCAGATGTGAAGGAATCATCATCAGAGAACAAAGTGTAGCTTAGGATTTGATTTAAAAACAGTAGCATAGCATAGCTGCTGTAATATTTGAGCTGTAGTTGAGTTGATTCTGTAGCAGAAGTTTAATAAAAGATGTGAGTTGCTCATAGTCTTTTGCACAGTAAGCAGAAATATGACATGAAAAAAATCACATCACAATTTTTTCCCCCATTTTTGTGATATTTCAATGTTCTGTTGTTACCCTAAACAAAAATAAAAGTTCAATAATTGACTTGTAGTTTGTTTAGATGATTTATTGTATTTTATTTAACATATAGAGGCAGAAACTGCTGGACTGATGTTAGCCACCAGTTTTATTTCCTGTTTTGTTAGAATAAATACAGTAAACCTGAGTGTTTCTGTCTTGAAGTCAAACTACTGGAGCTGTGACGAACCGAAAGGTTACATCAGTTAATGTGTAAATCATATGTCACCGGCAGGTTTTTACTATTATCATATCGCATGGGAGAATCAGAGAGTGTGCTCTAAATAGGAGTATAATTGTGTCTGTGTTGCTGGGTGTGCAGCAGATGGAGCCCTGATTCCAGTGCTGTGTATCACTATTTATCATATAATGCAATCTCACCTTGCATGCACTGTAAAAGGGAATTCTGCTTGTTTTTTGTTTCATCAGGTCTTATATCAGCCAGAAAAAATAGATAAAATAAATTAAAGTAGAATTTAGTTAACCTTCTTCAGGCAGGTGAGTGAATTAAAATGTAATTTTTCTGAACATTTTATGCTCAATTTGAGACACACTGAAGTTGTTTGTTGAAGCTAAACTTTAACTAGGAATTATTTTAAGTTTTCTTTTTCAGTTGAAAAAAACTACACTGCAAAAACACAAAGTCTTACCAAGTACCTTTGGTCTAGTTTCTGGTTCAAATATCTTAGTATCTTTGGAATAAGACACAACTAACTTACAAGTAACTTTTCAGCAAGATATAGGAGCTTGTTTTAAGTAAATAATTCCTTAATATTGATAATAAAGGCAAATAAATTAACTTATAACAAGATATTTTTCTCATTTTATAAGTGAAATAATTTACCAATTTTTTTCACCAATACTAAACACTTAATAGTAGCATAATCTACAACAAATATGAAATATATATTTAATAAGTCAGTAGATGCCTATTTAAATCATTAATATGAGGAGGAAAGTTGAGCTGGATGGATGTTTTCCATGGTAACGGAGTGTTGCTGAGTTGGTCGTTACGCTGCCCACTGATTTCTCACAACACTCACACTCACACACACTCAGTTATACAATCCACAAACTCATTCACCCATAGATACACACTCAGATATATAGGCTACACTTGGACTGAGTCATTTTAAGGACACAGTTACAAAAACACAAATGCAGAGCTTAAAACACTTAGAAATAGGAACAGTAGTCATCAAAAGTTTGCAGATTTGCTCTTCCTAAAGCTGCAGTTACACAAATGTGTGGTCTTTGTTTAATTTGGTCACACACACACCTACAAACCCGTTCAAATATGGTGTGTACTGGGTAGCTGTAGCCCACTCAGAGCGCTGCAGAGACAAAGACAGAAACAGAAATACCAAAGTAGGTTAGAGCAAAGCATTCTGGGATAGCAGGATACCCCTTGGGCTTCTGCAAGAGGCTCTTTTCTTTTCTCAATCTTCCTGCCTTTTCTTCCTCAACTCTCACTTTTTAGGCTATTTCTTGCTCTTGCGATTTTATTTTAATGACTTAAAATCTGTCTTCCTTCCATTTGGGCTTAATTTTCCTTTTTATATTGACGTGTGCTATATTGTACATGATATAAAATATTTCAATGATGTGTAAATTTCAATTTCTTTTTAACTCTTACACTCTATGTTGTTATTTTATTGCTGAGCTTTTATTTTGGCATCATAATCCCGGTTCCAACTGTCTTTAATCCATTTGGGAAGGAAATGTCATAGGTCATGTGTTTTTTTCTTGAATCAATGCTTCATCAGACATGACAAGTATTTCAGTGGATTAGTTTTCTTTCTGCAAATTGAGTTTCCTGTATTATTTCAGTTGGTTTAGAAAAGTTATTAAAGTGTTTTTAAAAATGAATAAATGAACATTACTCAAATATTAAAGCATCTTTCCAAAGGTTGAGGGTTTCCTAGAAAAAAATATTTGAAAAAGGGGTTTCCATATCAAAAGTGGGTCGCACGGCGTTGTCTTCAATGGTGCGGCCTGTTCCTAATGCTTACACTAGGTGGTGATATTGCCCTGTCATGTGAATTAACACCCATTGTGTCACACCACAGAATAAGACAGGCAACATTGCGCACAGAGAAACTCAGCTGCTACACAGACTTTATGAATATTTGAATAGAGATGGCGCTGCTGCTCTCCTTAGTTTTCAGAGAGTTTTTATTTTTCCAAGAAAAGAAAAAAACATTCTGATTTTAATTAGTATATTTCAGCAGTGCAGCCAACAAAGTTAATATTTTTAGAATCCAGTAACTTTAATGTAAGTTCATGTCTTTAATTTAGGGGTTTTGGCCCACAGGGCCAAACAAAAATAATATATTTTAAATATTCAAGCTTTTATTTTGCATAGAACCCCCATTACGATTCTAATTGTCAGATATCCCAGCTTTTCGCCAGCCTTGAATGCATCATGTCACTTGTGAATTCTGTGCACAAAAGTTGAAAGCTCCAAACTGAGTTACATTTACTCAATTACATTTATTTGAGTAACTTTGTTGAAAAGGAGTATTTTTACTATGCTGTACTGTTTATTTTTACTGTAGTAATTTTATTATGAAGTATTTTTACTCTTACTCTACCCACTGAATGAAAAACAAACATGTTTTAACCAAAAATTCACCAGACACAGACACACACACCAGTTTTTATTAAAGTTTTGTAGGTTTTTTGTTGAATGAAACTGATTGTGAAAAAATTTTCTTTTGTTATTATATTTTCTTTTGATACTTTTTGATATAAGTTTTTGTCATTTTGGTCCTTAAAATACAAACATTTTCATTTAACTTTATATTTTTGCCTATTTGATAATGTTGATAATGTGATTCTGAAATATGAAATGATTGATAATTTGATCTGTTACTCAGCACTTGAGTACCGGTAGCCTTATTACCAAATACTTTTTTACTTGACTAATTTCATGGATTGCTACATTTTAGTTTTACTTCAGTAAAACTATGTTGAAGTATAACTACTCTTACTTGAATACAACTTTTATGTTCTCTGTCTCCCTCTGTTTTGTGAATTACGTTGTAGAGTTGTGCGTTTTCTGAATCTTTTTGAGACTAATTTAGCTCCATATAGGTGATGCAGCTAACATGACACATGTGTGCATGATGTGTAGTGAACTAAGTTTTGTCATTGTCAATGCTTTGATCGGGACTCCAGGCCAATGTCTGCCATTTGATCAGGACATCCCATTTGGTCAATACATGTTTTACATTCTTACTGAAAATCATGAAGGTATTTTCTAGTGCTAAATTTGGGGAAGCTTGAGTTTGTGTGTGTTTCCAATTTTAAACCAAGATGCCATGGTAGATTAAATTAAAAGAAAAAGCTTGGCTAAGCAAACTGTGTCAGTTTTTTAAATTAAGGAAGGGGAAACCTCTACATATTTATTGGTATATTTTACTGGAAGCTGATGATAATTTTGGTGCAGAAGAAGAAGAAAAATATATTTTAAAAGAAACGTTACAAAACTGAAAGGAATCTCGGTCTTGCTCAGTGATGATTAAACATTTAAATTAATTTTGCTAAATAAGAAACTTGAGTAAATGTTCCTAATGACAGTAACTTTATCACTCTGGATTTTACGCATTTAAACAAGAATAATTACAACACTCATATTTATTTATAATATATTTGGACAGTACTGTTGATAGCCGTCACCTTCTCATTTAATAAAACTTAATTTCCCAGTTCAGGCCGTTTAGAAGGAGGCCTTCCAGTAACCCCAGTATCTCATATAGACTATTTTTGGTGATGCAGATTGTTTCATCGCCTAAACGAGGAGGAAATTTGAATTTGTATTTATTTTTATTGTTTAGTGATGCAAGGCGCTAACAGTTTAGACGTTAGCAGTTTTTTGTGGTGATATTTCTCTTTATTGACAGTTATAAGATAGGAAACAACCAGATAGAGTAGAAGTTACAGAGGAAAGGTCTATTTTGCTAAAATGTAAACATCATTCAGAGGTAAACTGCTAACTGCTTTATGTTGGTTGCAGATTTCTTAGGTCTTGTTTCTATGTTGTCAGTTCTTCTTATGTCTTTCATTTGTTGCTAGAAAATGTGCTCATTCATTTATATGCAGATTTGTTACAAATAGTCAGATTATACAATATTTAAATGGTCTCTGTACAACAATGGGTCAAATGAAATTGTTCATTTAAACCATTTATCAAATACAAACTGACTCTGAAACATTTTAATCAAGCGTTGCAGTTCATATAAACCTCTTAGCACCCACTGATTTTTGAGGAGTTCTTGCTTCTTTCTTTCATTCATTCACCTTCCTGTTTAGCTTTGGTCAACACAATGAAATAAAAGAAAACAAAGTTATTGGTAGAAGCAGCGTAAAAGCGGATATATTTGGGGATGAAGAGCTTAGTGGCTGGCAGAAATGTGAGGAAATTCAAAGAATAATTGAACAGTTGCTGGCTTGATCCCCAGCATCTGACTGTGCCCGCTTCGGTGTGTTGAATCACAATCAAAATCCTGAGGGATTTATTTTTGCTCGCTAGATGAGCCAGAATTGTTAACTGCTTAGAACAATACAACCTGATAAGGACCAGTGTTATGCTCTTTGTACAGCAGTCTGTCTGTACTAATAACTTATTTTTAAATGTTTTTCTCTCATCAAAAACAAAGCTGAAATTCTGCCTTGTTTCTTTCATGTATGTTCAAGAACTCCTTGAATCTCCATGGCAACCGTTTAGCCTTGGTGGACGTAGCTCCACCTTAGAGATGCAGCTCCTCCCACTCAGCTCCTTCAGACTAGCCAGCAGCAATTAGCAAACGTCTGGTGCAACTGAAAATCTGTTTAGCTCATTATAGGACCTACTTCTCAGCAAAACGATAGTAAAAAAGTTGCTAAAGTTTTAATAGAGGAGCCATGTTGTGATGACTTGCTGAAGGCAGGAGTTTTTAAAAGACAGAGCCCTCATTTCAAAAATATTGAAGTAAAATTACTTTTAAGTCGTAAATGATATCCATCTATCCATCAATTTTCTTACATGTATATCAAATATGTCTTATTTGTTATATGTATATTAACATAGTTACTTTATTATGATATAAAATGGTGCTATGTGCCCACAAAACACATAATGCTTCCCCTTTAATCTCCATGGCAACCATTCAGCTGCTCAAAACTCCTCAGAGCTGTTGTTTCCAAGCTCCAGTAATACAGAGCAGTCCTCCCCTCCAATTCCACCACTCAGTTCCTTCAGACTAGCCAGCAGCAGTTAGCAAACATCTGCTCAAACTGCTGAGCTCAATATAGGAGCTACTTCTCAGTGAAATGCTGGTAAAAAAAAAAAAGTCGTTAAAGGGTTAATAGAGGAGCCATGTTGCGACGACTTCCTGTAGGCGGAGCTACAGAAAGAGCAGGAGTTTTTAAAGAGACAGAGACCCAATTTCAAGGGTCACAAAATCACAAAGTCAGCTTTCTCTTAAGTCATATCTGATGTATATATCATTTTTATAACAATTGATGCTAACAAAGTTACATGATTATGCTATGAAGTGGCACCATGTGGCTGGAAAACACATAACAAAGCCTCTTTAATTAATGTTTTGTATTAAAACAGAAAGTTTTCAGTGGCTTAAATACAGTCATATTCTATAAATTAGAACATGCCTTCTGATGAGGCTCAATTTTCAAGTTAAAAGTAACAACCTTTAAGCAGGTCCTTCTCATAAGCCCACATTTCTAAGTTAAAAATGTGTTTTTAATCAACATAATGTTATATTCTAATCTAAAATTTTAATTTTCATCAGTTTGTGTGAGTCCATATTTTTCACTTAATGAATTGAGTTATATGAGCAAGTTTTTAAAAATAAGGGAATAAAGAAAAATAGAAACATGTAAGAATAATGATGAATGACAAGAAAGAAAGGGAACGAAGATAATTGGGAAAAACAAACGGAGGGGAGGATCAAAACTATAGTACAGACAAAATTTAACAGAAGAAAATTAATAATGGGATCATTAAAAATAAAATAAACAAAGAATATGAATGAAAACCTAAGAATAACATGCTTTTAACATCTAAACTAAAAAAAATCCAATTTTTTTTCTTATTTTCTCATCATTCTCCTCAGTTTTACTACTTGCAGACAATGACGTGTGATTTGTTACCACTTTGTATCATCTGATTTTTGCCTTTTATCACAATAAAGCCTTAGATTTATGTAGATTGTGTTGTCGTTTGTGTGTCTGAGAGCCTTTCTCTGTGTGAGCGTCCCAGAAAAGGCAGACCTTCGGGGAGTTGTGCTCCACTTTCGCTCCTTTATTAATTCACCCTTGGCTCTCACTTTGTTTGCAGGGATGGACGGGATAAAGAGAGGGAAGCAGAGCGTAGGAGGGAAGGCAGGGCAAACAGAAGTAAATGAGCTTAAAGGAGCAGTCCCAACAAACAGCGAATATTGTTTCACTGTAAAACGTTTGAGCCGCATTTAGCTGCGTCTACTATCTTCTACTCTATAAGTCAAGTTAGATTTTTAACTTAAATGTGTGAGTTTGTGAAAGATAAACTTGCAGAAGTAAGTTGTGTTAATGTATTACTACTTTTGTCAAACGTCCAAGAGTTGAATAAACTGCAAAAAAAGAGGAAGGTAAAAATGTACAGCTAAAGTTTAAAACATTAACATGTCACATTATAACAGTGGTTCCGGTTGATTTTCTTTTTCTTTTTTGGGGGAGATTTTATTGTAATCCATAGGGGGCCCAGATAATCTTTGGGAACCACCGGATTATAAAATGAACAGAAACAAAACTGAAGTTATTGTCTTTGGACCTAAAGAGGAACAATCTAGACTCAACCCACAGCTTCAATTATTACCACTAAAAAACAGAGATCAGGCCCAAAATTTAGGTGTAGAGATGGACCTGAACCTTCCGGGTTCACATAAACCTTCTGGACCACATAAAGACAGTTACAAAGTCGGCCTTCTATCATCCTGACATTTTCAGAATTAGAGGACTAATGTCTCTGCAAGATCTAGAGAAACTCATCCATGCGTTTATCTTTAGTCGCATCGATTACTGCAACAGTGTCTTCACAGGTCTGCCTAGAAAATTAATCCGATAGCTTATCCAGAACGCTGCTGCTGGAGTCCTGACTAAAACCAGGAAGATAGAGAACATCAGACCGTTCTAAAGTGTTTCCACTGGCTCCCTATAGCTCAGAGAATAGACTTTACACTGCAAAACATTTGATCTGCATTTAGTTGTGTCTAATACATTCTACTCTTTAAGTCAAATTACGTTTTGAACCTAAATGTGTGAGTTTGTGAAAGATAAACTTACAGTAGTAAGTTGCGTAAACTTTTTATTATTTTTTTTGTCAAACCTCCAATTGAGTTTTTAGGTTAGCACTTAAAAAAATAAAAAGGAAAAAGACAGAAGTGAGAACTATTTCCCAGGGTGCTTAGCGGCATGTTTTTGTATCCTGAGATGGAAGTGTGTTACGTTGAGCCAAATTCCTGGTGATGTTTATTAAAATTCATTATCAGGTCAGAAATTTTGTTCATGCAGTTTGAAACAGGACTTTAAATTATTCTAAAGTAAAATAGTTATTTTAACTTGATAATGTGAGTTAAAATAATAGAGAAATATGTGCATGTTCTGAAATAATAATTTGGCTTAAATTGAAGCAAGTTAAAACTTACAATTTAAGATGAATGAATAATTAGAACTTAAAAAACTAATTTGAGACACTTGTTTATTGTTAAATCAACTTCATAAACGTTAATTTCTGAGTTAAAACTGCTATAATTTTGCATGTTTTTTGTATTAGAAGAAAAACACCCAGGTTTCAGTTTCTTTTTTTAAAACTTGGTTATATAAATACAAATGCTTTGTATTGTACTTTACATTTTCCTGTGTAAGGAAATAATGTTGGTGTGAATTTTTGAATTGCAGTTGGGGTCCGAACAAAATCAATCCGAGGGTCACAAATGGCCCTTGGGCCGCACTTTGGACACCCATGATCTAAACCATTTTGTAAGTTTAGGCTCGTTGTCCTTATTGAAGGTGGTCCTTTACTCCAGCCTTACGTTTTCACAGCCACAAACACATTTTTTCATGACAGGGCTTCATTTAGGCTGCCGCAGCATAATTCTTCCTCCACCCTGTTTGACTAAAGCTCGTTAACATCCATTCAGACAGGTTTTTTGAGCTTACAGCTATTTGAATGTTTTCTGTTTGTTTCCTTCCTTCACACAGGAAAACCTTATGAAGACAGAGATCAAGAGGAAAGACAAAGAAAAAGTCCAACTGAGTGATAAAAATATGTCCAGCATAGCGTGCTACCCATAAAAACCCTGCAGTGGCTCAGGGGAGGAGTTCATAGGAGGCAGAGATGAACCTTACAAACCACAGACCGCCACCTGGGGATATAAGCTCCACCCACCTCTGATATCCAGGGTGACTGACAGACTCACCAAAGCCTCGTTCATCGGCATCTGAACCCTGTTTGGCCTACAGTACTGGTAAGTTCTCAATATTTACCTACTATTGGAAATATAAACGTCGCATTTGTTTGAAAGAAAAGGAAAAGCAAAGGACAATCTTTTATTTTTTTTGTGCATACCTACCAACATTTACAACCAGACACAAGCAGCGTTCAGATAACAAATGTACGCAGGTCTTTGTTTATATTCTGCTAATGTCGGTAATGAAATTAAAATTACACATGAATTAGTTTGTTCACGAGATAAGTCATTAAAAGTCATGGCAGCAATGGATGTAAACATGAGATATATTTTTAATTCAACCATCAGAGGAGACATTGATGTTTTACGCAGCTAATGTATGCGGCTAACGTCTGTGGCATTTTGGGAAAATTTAGTCTGCTATTTTACAGAATAATTATGGATTCAACACGTTTGAATACCACACAACTTTTCATGAATTGTGCGATTCTGTGAGAGCTCTGGTAGAACCAGCTGTACTTCGTCTGACTAAAACAAAAACAAACCATCATCCTCCTACTACTTCCTTTTGTCTTCTTTGTTGTTTCTGGCAGTAGTAATGTCCGGCTGTTGATCACGTGACTCATGCTATGTGAAATTGTTTTCAGTGCAGTTCATCTGCATTTCAATACAGCTGAAAAACTGCCTCAAATTTTTTTTAAATTGTTTTAATTTGTGCAATTTTAGGGTTGATACAGCTACTGACTTTATCTGAATCTCATACATATATATTTTTTTATAAATAGAGACTTCTCTTTATACACGTATCTGCTTCTGACACTTCCCCCACAAATGTGTGAATGTGCAAGAGCAACATCTTTATACAAAAGTGAAAATCCTTGAGGTATACTGAAAGAGAGAGCTCTCTGTTTATTGGACAAATCAATAAGTTAAGGCGACTTTAATGTGGCCACAACAGGATGTGACGCAAATCCTGTTCTTATTACTGAAAATTAATATATTAGCCCAAAAGAAACTGAAACTACATGTTTTTCTTTTAATACATGAAAACATGTACATTTCTGCCCAAAAAATCCAGAAATGTAGAACATAATCTCAGAAATCTTCTAGAAATATACAAAGAAATCTGAAAGAAAAAAAAATTATTTAGATTAATATCAGAAGTTTTCCACAAAAAACTTGGAAATTTCTGAATTTCAAATGTCAAAAATTTTCTTTTGAAAATGTGAGATTAATCACAAAATGTATGAATTTTTGGTGGAAATTTACTTCTCTGTTTTAATCTACAGTGACGTTAATACACCGTTGTAAAAATCTCTTTCAAGTTTTGGATCTACATTGGAAAATTTATTTGATTAATTTTAGGCTATTTTTGGTATGTGACTACTTTTGAGTCTACAGTTGTTTAAAGTTTGGAGGCGTTTGTGCAGATTTACATCCTTTATTCTGTTTTGTGCAGCATTTATGTTAGATTTATACAAAGTGACTGACCACAGAGTTGTAAATGTTGGGATTTTCAGCTTTATCACATTTTATTATCAGTAGCAATTAAACTGATGAACAAGTTTGGTTAAAAAATGGTTCTACCCATTGTTAGTAACAACACACATACCAAATAGTACTTTGTAAAATATCCACATCTATTTAGCATTTAGGAAATGATAATAATGTTTTTCTTAAGGCTGAATTAATAAAACTTTGAGTAAGAGGATTAATTATTTTTTTTCCTCGTTGTCCTTCAGTGGAAATTGGTTTGATAGATTTGCAGGTAAACATTTGCTGCGCCTTAATGAATTATTGACTCAAAACTAGAGATTAAAAAGGAACAAATGTTAAAGTTTGACCTTTGAGCCTTTGGACTAATGTTTAGCGTTTCTGTTTGGAGCGTTGGCCTTGTTGCGTTTTCCTCCTTCTGCCCTTCGTTTCTCTTTCCCTCTATTTCTCCTTCTTTCTCTGTTGTTGCCATGGAAACCCATCCTCCTCATCACTCCTGTCTGCTGAGTCAGGAAACACAGGCTGTGATTTGACTGAGCTGGTCCTTTCAGTATCACTAGATGGCATCTTAGACCCATTTACCAAATTATTAAACCTTCTCACCAATAACGGCGTTTCTCATTTTCACTGGATTTTACACATTTTTTTGATATTTAATTCTTTTGGAAATGTTCTGTTTAAACTAAACCGTTCTAACTTTTAGTCTTAGTTAAGACTCTAAATCTGGGGTGTCCAAAGTGCGGCAAGGGGGCCATTTGTGGCCCTTAGACTGATTTTGTGCGGCCCATAGATGCAAATGGAGACTTGTAATTTGGAATGAGGGTAAAAATGTTACCAACATTATTTTCTTACACAGGAAAATGTAAAGTACAACACAAAGTATTCATCTTTTTATAGTCAAAAGGTAAAACCAAGAGACTTTTACTGAAAAGCTACACCCAAATCAGCTTTTATTCCTACTTAAACTTGGCTAAATATAGCAAATGTTTTGAAATGAAGTGGCCCGAATCCTGTTGTTATTACTGAAGAAAATGTGATTCAGTCGAGGCCAAAAGAAATGGAAAGCTAGATGTTTTTCTTTTAATACAGCAAACATGCAAAATGAAAGAAGTAGTAAGCACAACATTTCAGCCAAAAACATTTTTCTACAAAAACACTTGAACCTTCACATGAATTGTGAATTTCAAATGTCAAAAAAATTTCTTTTGAGCTTTCTCTAAAATTTATGAGCCTAACCACAAAAGTTCTTAGTTTTTGGCAGAAATGTACTTCTTTTTTTCTATCTACAATGAAAGAGGTAAATTTCTGCCCAAATAAATTTTGTGATTAAATTCATAAATTTTATAGAAAACTCAAAAGAAATCTGATTATGTAATTTTTAAATATTGAATGATTGATAATTGATAAGTAACTGAGTATTTCAGTAGACTTTTTACCAAATACTTTTTTACTTTTACTTGAGTAAATTTATTATGAAATATTTTTACTTTTACCTGAATAAAATTTCTGGATTTTCTACCCACTGGATGAAAAACAAACATGTTTTAACCAAAACTCACCAGACACAGACACACCTGACGTTTTTGTTAAAGTTTCAGAAGATTTTATTGGAAGAATTGTTTTTTTTTGTTACTTATGTGAATTATTGTCATTTTGGTAAAAAATAAAAATAAAAAAATTCCACTTACCTTTATAATTTGGTCTATTTGATGATGGCATTTTTAATAATTTGATCTGTTTAAATAATTTGATCTGTTTTGTATCGCGTAGTTTCTTGGACGGCTGTTTTCTACTTTTACTGGAGTAAATTTTTGGGAACTCTGCCCACCTCTGGTAATCTGTGACTTTGTTGGGGAAATCCACAACATATTAGGCAGCAGCAAATGAAAACTCATGAGACTGAATCTTCGGTCTGAGCTCAGCTGAACAGAGTTAATAGCTTTTATGAACAACTCCTGCATGACTCACTCCACAGGCCACTTTACAGGAACATCTGAATGAGAAAATCCTGTCTTAATCCCTCTTAAGGAAGCAATTTAGAGTTTCTCCAAGACAGAAGGTGGGCTGTTGAATACGTTGTCAATCAAGCTGGAATTTAACAGTCTGCATATCACACTGAAACTGTAGCGGAGGCACCAAATCATTTGATCAAATAAGTGAGTCATTAGTGATTCTCTCCTGTAAAATAATACACTGGTGTTGCTTGTACCAAATTCTCCTTGAGTCACTTAAACGCAGCTTTCTTCAGCTTTGAAGGACATTTTGAAATCATGACTCACTCACTATAATATGAGTTAAAAAAGAGCAAATAATAAAAATGTTTGATAGATCCCGCACTACAATTTAAGATAACTTCTTTTAATTTTATTTAATGATGATATATTGTAATTGCTGCAATAATTAAATATTATGCACGATTAGAAAATTGAGTTTATTGGATAATATGAGGAAAAATTTTGATATTCCACTTCTGCTTATCAACAAGCTAATTAGGATATTAGCTAAATATTTAGCTTGAACATAAATATGTAGTTTAATTAGCAAGCTAGATATTAAGTTTTGTTTAGTTTTGAACTAAATATTTTGTTAGTAATCTAAATATTTAGTTTGAAAATTAAATGTTTAGTTTGGAAATGTTTTTTGTTTTGAACTAAATATTTTGTTAGTAAGCTAAATGTTTAGTTTTACAATGAAAAGTTTAGTTTGGGAAATAGGCATTTATTCCCCAAACTAAATATTTAATGTTCAAATATTTAGTTTGGAAATAAATATTTATTTAGCAAAACAAATATTTATTTTGAAAGCTTAATATTTAGCTCAGACTTAAACATTTAGTTTGCAAACTAACTACTTAGCTTCCTAAATATTTTTTTTATTGAAAGCTGCATGTGAAGTTTGTAAACTACATATTTAGCTTGTGAATTAAATATTTAGTTTGGAACTTTGACATTTATAAATGTGTGAATAACATGGTGAAAATATGGCTTTAGAAAATTAACACAGATGTTGTTTTCTCTACGGCAGGTTAAATAAAACAAAATATTTTTGTTTCATTTTAAATGTGTAAGTTTACAAACATTACACCATAGTATCCTGCCTATTTGTGATTCGGTATTTGTGAATAAACCCAACACGACACCACATTATTTGTAGAAGATTCACCTATTTCCAAAATATCCAAAAGTAGGAACAAGCAGTTTCCACATGTGAACTGAACTTTGTTCGATCTTGTAAAACTTCTGCTATTGCATTTATTTTGGGAATACAGACTGATTTTATAGCAGAACATAAAAATAAAATTTAGATTTTATTTCTGCTTAAGCTCTCTTCTGCGATCAGTGTAAAACTAAAGCAGTGAAACTAAAGGCTTCTTGATCTGCAAGTGTAAAATAAATATTCTGTCTTTACATTAAAACATTTTCCCTTCGTTGTTCTGATCCAACTTACTGCTGCTTTTCCTTCCTGTTGTTCAGAGCTGTGTCTAAAGAAAACCGAAAAATAATCTCTTGAGGCGCACAGGCAAGATAAACAGGAAGTTCTGACATTTTTTTCTTTTGCTTTTATTAGTCTTTGTAGCTACTTAGACACTAAAAAATTTTCACACAACAGCATTTGAAAGTAGAATATAAGATTTTAAGTGCTTTGCATTTTTTAAAAACATTTCCGCGTGTATTTCATGAGACAGATGGCTGAAAAAGTAGGTTAAAGCACTTCCTGTGTAGATACATGCTAATCATTACATTTCACAAACAGTGAGGAGCTAAGAGGGCATTATTAAATTATTCACCGTTTGATTTTAGTACATCAAGAAGTGGGCCAACTTAAAGTTGTTCCCTAACACCCATAAAAACCTTTTACACTTCAGAGGACAGAAAAAAGCAGATAACTTTTGTTAAAAATTAACTATCAAAGATGTTGTTCTTATTCTCTGCTTTTATATGTTGCAAATGGGGGGTGGATGGTTCGGTCACACTTAGCTTTTATAAACCCCTAATTATAAATTGTCATTTCTTCACATCTCCTCTTTAACGCTCGTCTATGAAGCATATTACAGGACAGCCGTGTTCACGCGCACACAGAGGTAAATATCCTCCGTATCAATCTTCATCTGTCTGTTTGCTCTTCGGCTGCCTTCGCTTGCTGCCCTCAGGTATCATTTCTTCCTCTGTGATTGCACAAACGGTTGCCATAGAAACAGCAAAATGAAGGAAGAACGGAGACAAAAAAGAAAGAATGAAATTAGAGAAGTCGAAGGAGGGAGGGACGACTTGAAGGTATTAACCGTCTGAGTTTCTTTCCGCAGTTTGCCGTTCTTTGTTTTTGTTTTTTTCTTTTTTCTCCAGTTTTGGCTTTTTGTCCTTCAACCATCATGTCCAGGATCTAAGGGCCAATTATGTCCTCTGCACTTATAAGAAAAAAACATGTTTTAGGAAACAAAGGGATGAATATTTGCTCTAGATAAAAAGAAATGTTAAAGGAACAAAGAAAATCATCTGACAATAAAAAAAAAGGAAATTCTGTTAATTTTAATGTTGAAGAGTTAATTTAAAAATGTATCTCTTCATGAGCTCATGTGGTGGATTTGCTGGAGAAAAGTTGTCTGTGTGTGTGGGGACATGTGTGTGTGTCTGTGTGTGTGTGTACTTTTTCAGTAATAATTTCATTCATATATTCATCAGCAGGCAGAAGTGCTGACGCAAGTCAGAAGGAGAGAGGAGGCACAGAGAGGCAGAGTGTGAGATAAAATGTGAGGAGAAAGAAAACCAAAAATCCTCCCATGAAGGTAACTTTGTTTCCAGAGCATTAGGTGATTTTTTTATTTAAATATTAAAAATACATCAACAGAATGGACAGAAACTAAACCAGCAGAAAGCGAATATACTTTAGGCTTTAGTGCTCTGGAAAGGAAAAAAGTATTTATACACCTTGAACTTTATGACATTTTACTACCAAACTAAATCAATCAAATTTTATTTGCATAGCAACAAAACATTTCAAAGTGATTTACATCATAAAAACACAGAAATGCAAAGTCAGAACACAGTCAACAGTTAAAACAATACATTTTGCAGTCGTTACAAATCAAAATGTTTCATTGATTATGTTTCAAAAGTAACTCTAACCAGGTGAGTTTTTAGTCTAGATTTAAAGGAACTCAGTGTTTTGGGTGTTTTGCGGTTTTCTGGAAGTTTGTTCCAGATTTTAAAGTCTGTTGTCTCAGTGTAGGGACTGTGGAACTGAGTGATGTGCTCTGTCTTCTTAGTTTTAGTCAGAACCTGAGCAGCAATGTTCTGGATTAGTTGCAACTTTTAGTGAGACCTGTGAAGACACTGTTGCAGTAATCAGTGCGACTAAAGATAAATGCTTGGATGAGTTTTTCTAGATCTTACTGGGACATGGAAATGTTCTTCAGGTGATAGAAGGCCGACTTTGTAACTGTGTTAATGTGGCTCAGAAGGTTCAGGTCAGAGTTCATCACTACTCCCAGATTTCCGGCCTGATTCCTGGTTTTTAGCTGTAATAACTGGAGCTTTGCATTGACTCTAAGTTGTTCCTCTTTAGGTCCAAAGATAATAACTTCAGTGTTGTTTCTGTTCAGGTGGAGACCGCTTGTTTAATTAGCATTTTAAGCAAACAGTCAAGTTGCACATAACAGAATGGTGAAGTGGAAGAAAAATGTATTACACTTTTTGTTATTTAATATCCTCATTAAATAAGAAACACAATTAAAACCACACATTAGTTTAATGTGATAAGCCATTAATCATCCTCCTGCCACTTCCTGTTGTCTTATGCAGCCATACATTTTTTAACATGTTATATTAATAGCTTGACAGCTGAAACCAATGCTGGTCATCAGCTTTTTGTCCACCAGTATGACGTGACGTCACGCTGCAACTGGTCCACACAGCCTTTAGTAACGACATCTGAAGGTTTAAACAAACAAGAACAAGAACATTTGATAATGAGGCATCGCAATGAAAATGTCCGACCTTTGACCTTTTCACTGTCGTTACCTTGAATCCACCAGGAGTCTGTCCGCAGCTTCTCTGTTTCAGACGGTAATAAACAGATGATTCTGTGGCAAAGAGCGGCGCTGGGGAAATCCGGTTCCACTGGCGAAGGGTTTTCTGCAAGCGAAGACTGAAATCATCATTTGTCACAGCAAGGTTTTATAGTGGAGAGTATTTTTACTCATTTGAGTGACAAATCCTTACGTCTCAAAGGATTATGCAGCAGAGTCATTGCATGTTTTGGAAGTTTGTAACATCTTTAAAAGCTTTGTGTTTTATGATTGTATAAATGCTAATGCTACAGTTAGGTCATGATTGTATGTTATGTCATTCAACAACTATTCCTTTATATTACACCAATAATCATAGTTGTTGTTGGATTTACCCAAACTAAAATATGCATTTAATATGTTTTTGATTTAACATCAGTAGCCTGCTAATTCTTCACAATCTGCTGTTTAAAATCCCATTTTTAAGCTATGAAAGACAGCAATATATGAGACAAGCTCTATATTTTGTATGTATTTTGTTTTTAAGTAGGTCAAACTGACTACAATAAATCAGTAAATCCCCTGGCAGCTTTATATTTACCATTATTTACATTAAATCAAGAAGTTCCTGATAGAAAATGAGACAGGGATGATTCTATAATAAAACGATAAAGAAATATTTACAATTCTGATAATATTTAAATTATTATTGTTTTCAATAATCGGTGGATTATTTTTATTTATTCATTGTTTGCATGTTTCCGCTGGTAATTTCACCATTTATCTTTGAGTTTGGACAGCCTCACTGCCATCACCCTAATCTTCCAATTCAAGTTGTAAATTTGGAGTCAAGATAGATGAAACTAAGATTTAACTTAAAGCTTCATCTGACTGGTGTATCAATAACTGTGGTATGAGCCACCTTGGTTATTTAAAAACCTGCCACTACTCTGCACTGCTGTGTAATAAAATAATTTTTATTTTAGACCCTTTGTTGTTTATATGTTGTAAGTTTTGGCTGACATTGATGCTCCTGATGCATAAAGTCAATGTAAAGATATAAACCTGTTTGGTGATGTGTTTATGATGTTCACAGTGGGCAGTAACTAGTTACATTTACTCAGTAACAGTAACTTTTTGAAAAAATGTATTGAAGAGTATTTTTACTATGCCTTAGTTTTTACTTTTACTCGAGTAATTTTATTATGAAGTATTTCTACTTTTACTCGAGTAAAATTTCTGGATTTTCTACCCACTGAACAAAAAACAGTGGGTAGAAACAAACATGTTTTAACCAAAAATTCAACACAGACACATCTGCAGTTTTTAATTAAAGTTTCATAAGTCTTTTATCAAAAAAACTGATTTGGAAAAAAATATTTTGAATATTTTTTTCACTTATGTGGAATTATTGTCATTTTGGTCCATAAAATACCAAAATGTAACTTCATTTTTTTGGTCCATCTGATCATGCAATTTTTAAATATTAAATGATTGACAATTTGATCAGTTACTTGAATAAATGTTTTACCAAATACCTTTTTACTCTTACTTGAGTAATTTTAAGGTTTATTAAGAAGTTTTGCAAAGGTTATCAATCATTTTTCCCATTTCATGTGTAGTTAAAAAATATTTTATATTCATTTAAAAAAAATTTCCTTTCACAATGATTTTTGTTATTTTTTACAAGATCAGTTTATACCAATGGTGTTGCAGCTAATCAAACTCCAATAACACAAATGATTAGCGAGTGTTTTTTAACACATCTTTTAAAGCAGTCGATAGAATAAAAGGCTGAGAAAAAAGCCATGGTAAGAAAAGATTAAAAGTAAAGCAATACAAGACTAAATTTACTAGATTTAGATTTTTTTTTCAGAAGTTTTTGCAGAGATAACATCCACGGTTCGCGCTGCGTATGACTACAGTGTGAACCATTGCATAAAGATACTGTAATTTCCCATTTTCTTTGCGCAATTTTCTCCTTGGTTGATTTTTTTCTTCTTGTAAACAAATGTAAATTATACTGTATATATATATATATATATATATATATATATATATATATATATCACACACTACTCTACTGCTATGCACTATTGTAATGTGCTAAGTGCTATTCTACAGTACTCAAGGCTATTGTTTCAATTCCTAATACGCCTAAATACAAAACTCATGTTGCCATGCTTTACTGCACCCTAGTTGCCTAGCAACCTCCATTCACGAAGTACCAAATGAGACAGAAAGAAGTATGAAAACATTATGGGGAAAAGAGAAATGACAAACCCAGAACTATGCTGTTATTATGTGTGTCAAAGGTTGATCATCAGAAAATATTGCAGTTTGTAGAAGTGATCATTTTTAGCACATAGTTTAGCATCGATATTTAAACTTTGCAGGTTTTTTTCCCATCTTATTTTAAACATACATTTTACTGCAGGATACCCGTGCTCTGTGGGTAGGAGAGCACATTATAATCGCAGCCAAAGCTCAGCCAATGCATGCTCAGCGTGTAGCGACAGTCCGCTGTTGCTACACGCTCATCCAGGAGGAGGGAACGTGAGTAAGTCCATGCAATCTGCCTGGTTTCCTTGGGTAGAAAGCCTTTTAACCAATTTAATTAATAAACTGAACTTGACTGCATTTTTTGATAACTAGGATCAATTTGGAATGAATGTACTGGACTTTTAAACTGTCTGCATGATTAGGTTGAATTATTTAAAGACTTCAACAGGCATAATACATTATATGTATTTCTAATTAGTTGATAGAGCACTAAAGTGGAGATGCCCTAGCTGAAATCCGTAGATAAAATCACTTTAACTGTCTGTATTATGTATTGAATGATGTGGCATCATAGAGGAAACTTAACTTTGTTGAGATGCCAACAAAATGGCAATTTAGGAAAAAAATTTATTGTTATTATTCATGAAAACCCAGAGGAGTTTGGAGTTGAGAAGTTAGGGTTTTCAGGATTTTTTTTTTTTTAGTTCTTACTCATTAACTTACCCTACATTTTAATTTGTCACCTTTTTTTGCTTTCATGTATATTGCAATGTGTTTACACTGTTACAACTATATTGTTTTATTCCCCGTTTTAAAATGTAACTGGACTGGTGGATGCATTTGTTTGCAAATGTCTGGCTCTGAATTTAGTTAAAATGTTCTAGTCACTGCTATCACCCTGTTTGTCCCAACTGGTGTTTCTGCAAACGGACTCAATAGGCGGCTTGAACTCTGGATTATCGAGGTTAAGAACTCATCAAGGACTTTCTGAACAAGCGAGAAACAAATCAGTGACATCTATCAGTCTGGCGTGAAACTCAGAGCCTTTCAGTGAAAGGATTTTCATTCTGACAGTCAAACATGTTGGGGATCGTGTGACGGTACAGAGCTGCTGAGTTGGTTCGGGATCTGAATAACTTTCTGTAAGTTATGAATTGTGCATTTGCAGCTATCAGATCATCTTCTTATGTTTCACAAGCTGCGTTTTTGTTGAACAATTAACGCAATTTGACATTTTGAAAATAAATTTGCTTAATGGAAACACGACAATTTGTTCTTTGATAGAAGGTTTTGGTGCTAGGATGATGTGTTTTTTTTTGTTGTATCAAAATTGGTTTATTTCACAAAACTGCAGTGAAAACACTTTTTGCATCACACGAGTCACATGTCCAACAACCAGGTGTTGCCACTGGCATAAACCATGAAGAAGAAGAAGACAGGAAGTAGTTGGAGGAACACGGCGCAGCATGTTTTTTAGAGACTTACCGTGAACAAACTTATTCACATGTTATGTTAACACATGAAAATAAACACAGCAACTATGTTTTTTCAACATTAATGACAGTTTTGCACACATTTGTAAAACACAACTCCTCTAAATAACTAAAATAAAAACAAGCCAAGGCCGAACGTCTTGGGGTGGCTTTGTTGAAATCTGAATCTCAATCAGGATGAAATACTGCGACATAACCTTAAACTGCCTTTTATGCTTGAAAATACATGAATTAAATCAAACCTGCCATGAATAATGGATGAATAAACTACTGCACTGCGATGTAAAGCTTTTGTTTGTCTAACCCTCATATTTTCTTTTCAAAAAAGATTTTTTGAAAAATAGAAATAAACCAATACATCAAAATTAAATTCATATGGAACAGAATAAAAGCAGAAAACATAAATCTTTATTATGCCATATATGCATGTGCATATTTATTTTAGGTTGTGTCTTACTTCCAGCACACAAATCTGATTTACAGGACATATACATTCTCTTTCAAGCTACCTTACAAAGAGTCAGCGTTCTGATTTTAACATAAGATTGTATTTTTGGAGGTGGATGTGAAAATTAACAAAAATCAGAGAACTGACTTGGCATGTCAGTCTTATAAAATGCAAACTGTCTTCTTTTCTACACATCCTGTCCTCTAAATGGCTGGAATCTCACCTTCATTTTATTTTTTTTAATTTCCAAAATCTCCTTGAAAGCTTCTGGTCCTCCAGTTCCTCTTTTGTTTTTTGCAGAATTTAGCTGCCAAGCGATTTTTGGCTGCAGGTCCTCTTGCTGCCTGAGACTGTATTTGTTGCTTGGCAACATTAACTTAGGGATGATTTCAACACAAAGCAACTGTTAAAGCTTCAGTGATTTAATGACACAACTCTTTTTCTTGGCTTTGCAGCAAGCTGTCAACTCTCAGCATGACATCCTGCTACCTGCAGGGTCTCATCTCATACTCTTATTGTCTCTCTGGGAATCAATGGTGTGTGTGGCTGTGTGTGTGTGTAGCTGAGTTAAAAATCCTTTTATTTCCCTAAGCTGAATGTGAATCGAGTTGTAATGATAATTCACCCCAACAATTATGATACAGGTGCCCACAGATCTGACTTCCTCAAGTGAATATCCTGCTGTTTTTTAAATAGAAAACCTTTTACTAATTACTAAAAGTTTGCCCTCTTCTGAGTCTGACTGAATGGGACAGAGTTAAATTCAAATTATTTGTTTTTAAGTTTAATTAATCAGTTTTTTCTTTCTTGTATTTTTAAATACATTATATTAACAGAAGAAAATCTGTACTAAACTCAACTGAACTAGTGTTATACTTGCCTTGAGATAAAAAATAATGTGATATTATGCAGGGTTGTGCAATTTATTAATGTCACTGAACTCTGATCCAGAATCGCACAGCATTCTGGGAGATGTAGGCAGAGGAAAGGCTTTAGCTGCTCAACCTCATACAGCTAGCTAAGTACGGTTGGTGGAATTTCTTTGGTTACCTAGCAACTCGCTCTTTCTTTGGTTACCTAGCAACAACCTGTTGAGTGACTTGCGCAGCAGCAGTTCAAGGTTCTGCCACCAATCCTCAAAACAGCATGGAAAGAAAACTGGATAAAACAGGAATATATTACCAGTTAGGTAGTATTTCAGACATGTAAAAAAAAAAACACAAAAAAACTAATCAACAATTATTAATATTAATTTATTTAATTTAATGATTTAATTTCCCTTTGGGATCAATAAAGTAGTTTTGAATTTGAATATGAAGTTTGTATTGTGATAATTTTTTTCAACCAAATCTGATATTGGGCCATAACCAAATCAAAGGTTTAGGTTTGTTTTTTAGGTTTTCCTTATTTTATAAATCTCATCCTATGTTAGGTAGTTTGTTAAAATACCACACATAACCGACCCTGGACAGGTCGCCAGTCTGTCGCAGGGCAACACAGGACAAACAACCATGCACACACACACACACACCAATTAACCTAAAAGTGATGTTTTTGGACTGTGGGAGGAAGCCGGAGTACCCGGAGAGAACCTACGCATGCACAGGGAGAAACTTCATACAGAAAGACCCCAGGCTGGGAATCGAACCCATGACCTTCTTGCTGCAAGGCAACAGGGCTAAAATAACATAAAAAAGCAATCAGAAACATAACATTTATAAGGCTGAAAATCTGTATATCTAAAGTGAGTTTGACTGATTTTACAGAAAAATCTGCCAAGCGGCTTTAATGCATGCAGTAGATGTAACCCAGAGTGATCCAGATTGACACATTTCCATTATGTGAAACTCATGACATGACGCTTTAAAGCTACACGTTATGTTTTTTTTCCTATTTATAGCCTTAGAGAAAACGCTATTCAGATACCGTTTAGAAACAAAAGGATATAACATATGGAGGAAGTTGCAGTTTGTTGCCTGAAATAGTTATACTCTCCAGAAATGCACAGCCTTCAGCTCAGCTCTCTCTAAACCTGATCTGCCTAAAATAGGTGGGAAAAATCAGCTGAATCCAAACAGACAGAAATAGGATTTGTGGGAAAAAGGTGGGCCTTATAAAGGGATTCAGCTCAACAATGTGTTACAAGTTGAGTAAAGTGAGAAAAATTTTGTAGCATGTTCTCTGTTTCTTTTTAAAAGGCCTCTGAAAACCTTTCAAGCAAGTCTGAATTACTGAAAATCCTCTTTAAATGCTTTAAAATAACTTTTATTTATCCCAAAACAGGGCAATTTAGTTTGCAGCTCTCTGGTCAGCATACCAAAAAAGAAAATACAAACAGTCTTATGCAGCGATTTGTTCCAGATTTGCTGACTGAATTTGATTTAAGGGCAATAATTCACCTGTCAGGCAATGATATAAACAAATAAAGCAACTACTCACGTTCTGGCATAAAACTTTTATTCTGTAGCATCTAATTAAACATGGAAATTTCCTTCCACTTAAAACTCTGGTCCTGTAGAAACCGTCATCGGGTTTAATCTATTGAACATCACAGAGAGTCAGGCAAATGTGGTCAAAGTGAATTTACATTTTTCTTACAGACAGCTTGTCAGATTGGAGACAGATAATATAATAGAAAAATTTTAAAAAGTTGCAGTTAATATAATAAAAGAATAGTGCAATACAAATATAGTCCCTTCAGCTTTTCTTCATTTTACGTTTTATCCAGAAATGTTTGTGTATTTATTAGATTCTTTTATATTTTAGCATAATAAAATCTTTTACAATTGACTGCTACTTTCTGATAGTCTGTCACATTAAATATTAATAATATGCACTGAAATTAGGTTGCAATGTGACTAAATGTGAAGACTTTCAAGACAAATAAATACTCTTCCATAATCAAAAGTTATAAAGTTTTTTATCTATTTTGTTTGAAACTTGTATTTAATGAAGAACAATATATGACAGTAATTTCACATAAAATATTCTTAGAAAATTTTCATCAATCATCTGTTTTATAGTGCAAGTACAATAGAAAATATACTTTTGGTGTCACAAATGTGAGGCATAAATACACATTACAGCCAGTCTGAATATAAAAATACAGGGAAGAGTTGATAAAAAGCAGATTTTAAGCATAGAAATTGCCAACTTTAGTATTTTTGCAAAATATTTATTTTATTTCAGTATTCAATGAAAGGGATACATAAAACAACACATTTCGTTATTTTGTAGAAATACAAACGCTACATAAGCTAAACTAATTTTGCTAGTTCAGTTGACAGTTTTACAGTAAATATCACTGATATTTATCTTAGTATTAGACAGAAATGGATAGAGTACTCAAAAATGGTAATGCAGTGATAGTTGTATTGTACTTACACTGTTAGGAACGAAGCGCGATCCAGCTGTAAGCTTGTGGTTTTATTGTTGTCATGGCAACTCCATAGCAGCGGCCTGCCAAGATGGCTGTCAGTTATAAAGTTCACAGAAATGTGACGTCACATAAGGACTATGTATTAGTAAATGCATACAAATACATACAATTATATGTATTTATAATTTTTATAAATATAACTATAAATTATGTATTTATAACTGTTATGATGCATAAAGTCATATCAAACCACAGTGGAAAAATAATAAGTTGAAACGGATCTTTTTCAAGCCTCGCTGCTGGAGCAAACCAGAACAAACCTCTACAATAATGAACCATTTTGGATTAATCTGAAGGACATTTCAACCCTGGAAGTGATTATGTTCAAGTTAATCTGATAAACGTCCAAGTGAAGAGGCATGTAGCGAGGCCTGGAGACAGAGAGAGAAGGATGACTCGCAGTGACAGGCTGGCCAGCTTCCTGTTTACTCGCAGACTGTGGTCAAACTCAGTCAATCTGGGAGAATCCCAGTGCTGCCATCTGGGCCTAACTGGAGCTTCAACCAGGCACCTCCAACTGGCACAGAGGAGGAAAATGTGTCACTGTTACAGTAGAAAGAGGCAGAGCTGTAGAGTCAGGGGTTAGCTTAACACGTAGCAAGAGCAGCTCCTTAAAACTGCAGATTTACATTTCAAATTTTACCAAGAAAAATCCACACAAATCACTTTTCCCTGAGCGCTTTCTGCTTTTATTATAATACTAAATTATTACCACCGGGTTGTATTCTGTGTTTTCTGCTGCAGTAGCCCCTTATTAGTCACATTTACTGCCTGAATGAAAAGGCACACCTTTTATTTTCTTTCTTTTTCAGAAAAAACAATTAAAATATAACTACTGCCTTCTGATGTGATTGTCTTAGGCTATATATTTAAACACCTATATAAAGTAGTATTATGTAGTAGTATTTTTACATAAATGCAAACAAAAATACATTATTAAAATTTTTTTTTATTAAAAAAAAACTTGCATAAAGCTGTCTGGTATCGTGTTATAAAGGTAGTTTCATATTTATTTCGCGACCTCAGTGCCAAACCCTTGGTTCTGTTTTGGTCGTGGAAGGATATGGAGAAAATTATTGTTTTAATATTTTCCCATTGCTGTTGTCTTTTTTTTCTTTTTCTATATGAAACAGGGTTTTATTTTCACAGTGTTATAGACCTGGAGTTTGTCAAAAATTGGTTCCTTTATTCTTCAAGTTCATTTTGTTTGTTCAAAAGCTTATGTCTCCCAAAATTTATTGGTATGCAAGTTATGTTATTAATCAATAAATCAAAATTTATTTGTATAGCAGTTCTTTAGTTATTTAAATCGTAAAAACACAAAAATAAGAAACCACAAAAACAAAATGCACTCACAAATTGAGAAACCAGTAAGAAACGTTACATTTTGTTCTGGCAGTTGGTGGTTACCATAGCAGCCAGTAACTGTCAGCTCCGCCCCTTTTTCTGTTGTCGTTCTGTAACTTTGGGTCAGCTCCGTGTTTTCTTTGCAAGTACTATATTTTAACATGTATTTTAGACAATTCTAGCTACATGCAGGATTTACAGTGTAGTTTGCCATGTTTTTGTATATTTTTAACTAATTCATGTTGTGCATTTTAGCTGTGTGCAATTTTACAACTGCTGTTAGCTGAACCATTGCTCCATAGTTTTAAGGTTATTTACTGTATATCATTTAATGTATACAGTATAAGTAGATTTTCTCTCTTGTCTGAATAAATACAGAGAAACTGAGTTTGTCTTTTGTGAAGTCAACCAGCTGGACTTGAAGGGTCATAGAGCCTTTATTTGTTTAAGAAAACAAATAAACGCTATAATGACTTATAACTGGGGGAAAAAAAAAAAGGATTAATCTTTAATATATTTCTGAATTTCTAAGATCTTATTGGATACGCTGATCTGTGGCAACTTTAAACTGGAGCCGTGCTTCAGGGAGTTTGTATTGTGCTTTAACAGCGACAAAATTAAGATATCAGGACTACCTGGAGGCTATGCTTTAGTGAAAACTGGCTATTGAGCAAACCAATGGTGTGCCAGTACCCGACTGGCAGCTCCACCAGTTGCAGCAGCCCACACAACTTAACTGAAAAGCCTGTTTCCTTAGAGTTTAACCAACCGCCCCTGAATCTGGAGTGCACCCATATTCAAATGTCTATTTTTTACATCAATTTTTAACACTGAAAGCTTGACAATATATAATTACACATAAATTAAAACATTTTTTTAAAGGTTTTTAAAATCTCCTTTTGAGACTGCTGTTACAGAGGGAAAAATGTTGTATTTGGTACAAGAAAAGAGTGTATTTTATTGGGATTGTCAGTGACAACAAAACACAAAATGGTGCATATCTGTAATGGATACTGACATGTAATTAAAAAGTTTCAACAAAAGTGTGGCATTCAACTCCTTTCAATTGAAATTGGGCTGAAGTGATTAAATGGATGAATCTGCGATGAATCGATTAATAACCATCAACTAATTTAGTTTTCAATTAAATTAAGTATACACACTCACAAAAGCATGATTCACTGAACAAAAAACAATATATTCAGGGGAGTAGTTTGCATTTAATTAAGAAAAAAAACAGAATTTTTTCTTCTGAGATCAAAAGTGAGAATTTTGAGAAAAAAAGTCAGATTTCTTTTCAGAGGCTCTAATCTTTTTTTTAAAACTTTATTTCAAACAAATAGCATGAACTTACATAGTGGGTCTTCAATGACAAATATCACAATATTATAATAAAAATAAAGAATATCCACAGACATTGACAATGTTGATGTTCAGGTCTTACAATCTTTAAAGTAGAATAAATAAAGCAAAAAACAAAAGTTGAATAAATATACACATAAATTGGTAAAATAAAACAATGTGTACATTTTCACCTGTACTATTTTCTTAACAGAAAGTGTCAAAAAATACATTCAAATACATATAATAAATTATCTGTTACAGCAAAAGAAAAAGAAATTAAAAAATATAACAGAGGCTCTAATCCTCTTCTGTGGATAAAAATAAGATTTTGGAAGCTGCAGCATATGCGGCAGGTTTAAATCTGCCCTAATTTCATCAATTAAAAACAAACAAATAAATAAAAATGGTAAGCTTCTCAAACAAAAACAAAACTAACATGGCAACTGCCTTTTGGTTAAACTTCTACTCATAATTCTTATACCTGCCCGTATTGTGACCAGCTACTTCCTCTCTTTTTGTTCTTTTGTGTCTCTCACGTAAAGTCAAAACCAGCGAACAATTAACGAGCACAAACTTGTGCGCAAGCGCAAAACGCACGTACTCGCGAGTCCTGGTTCCATCTTCAGCCATCTCTTCGGAATGCCTCGCTCTCTCCTCCCTCTCCTCTCTCCTCGGAGGACAAATGGGAGGAGACGCTTCTGCTGAACGTGTTGGGTCTGTTTTTTTTTTTTTTTATTCCTGCAGCGGAGAAAACGCCTCTGCTCTCCGTCGGTCACAGGTCCGATCATTCACATCCTCACGCCGCAGGTCTCTCTCTTTCTGCGGGGTGTGCCCGCATCTTTCTTCTTCTTCTCTTTTGGACCGAGGACAAATAGTAACTAACTGGAGGCGCCGCGTTGTCTTTGTGTGAAAGCTGCTGAAGTGGATTTAAATCTTCCTAAAAATGAGCGTGGGACCAGATGCGCTCGTCTCATCCGTTCTCTGGCCGCTGCTTGCGCGGGTACCTGTCCCGGTTTCGGACCGGTTCGACTGATCCCCGTTCGATGCTGCAGAATCCACAGGGACCAATAAATAAAGAGATTTTCCTAAGAACCGGATTCACCAGCAGCTTCCTGCCAGATGGATAACTACTCCGCGTTACCACGTAAGGCACCGACAGAGTGACACAAACCTGCTGCAGTATTTCTCATTCAGCCCGTTAACGCTGGGGATCCCTGAATGGATCATCTGATTAGTGAACCAGATCATCATTTTCCCCATGTTTCACCGTGATTTACTCTAAAAAGAATCATACCACAAGTTTAATTCTGGATTTGAATCCATTAGAAAATATTAGAAAGGAATAGAAGACATGTTGTTGTTTTTTTTACATTTGGCTCATAAAGAAGGTGAAAAATTAGCATTTTTAGTAAATTAGCTCACTAAAATAGCCTAAAAGTGATACTTTTTCTTCATTATATGTTAATATTTTATCTATCCATATATCTATCTATGATAATATATGATGCAGTGTCATATACTTTGCCATTTTGACTTGTAACTGTCCTGCCGTCATGGAATCATGGTTTCAAACATTATGTCTCTCTTTCTCTCTCTCTGTGTCTCACACACACACACACACACACACCTGTTAAATCCTCTACCCTAAGGTAGTACCGCTTATTATCCTACTTAGCCCACATTTTAGCCATACCAATCTGTCACACTTGTTACAAGCTTGTAATGGCACACGCTTTTTTTGTTATTGTTGTTGTTCACCATCTGGCTGAATGGTTTATTACCTTATTTTATTTTCTGGACTTAATGCTTTCTGTTTCATTGCATGGTATAATTTGTTGCCCAGTCCTCTCTGACTTACGATTCACGTGAAAGTAGCCTCGGTTTTACTCAAAGAGAATATTTAATTCTAATCTTCAGTGCAACATATTCAAAGCGCTGCTCATAAGATGACTCTTTTAATCTGTTTCCTTCTCAGCAGGGCTATGCAAGCGCCACTAATTGCCTTAGTTTGTATGATTTGCAAACACTTGAATGTGAGATGTGTCTTTTTTTGTGGTCATATAAGCTAAGAGCAGCTGAGGCTGCCTGCAGTCAGTTATTAAGACATGCATGTCTGGATAATGTGCACTATCAATTTCTGTGTGTATATTATTTCTTTGGCTTTATGGTTTTAGAACATGATGTTCTGCTGGGAAAATGTGACTTTTATGTTCTTGTGATATCTGCCATCTTTACACTTCTATCTCTCTGAAATAGGGTTGTTTTCAAGAATAGGCCAATTTCCTGTATTCTATGAGATATTGTGGAGAAAAGGTAGAAAATCTGGGTTATTCCTAGTCTGTGATATGTATGATATAGCAGTATTTTATCTTTGTGAGTAAGTTCTGGCCTTTTTTCCATTTCCTGTCTTCGGAAATATATATATATTATGCTGTAAGACAAAATACCACCCTTGAGGATGAAGTACCAGTTTGCTTTGGCTTTCCTGTTTGTGTCCGTTGAGTAATTACAAAATTACACATATTTGTTATAGATGAACCGATCTGATTTTAATATCTGTAAAATAATTTATATCATGTGTCCTCTGAGCAACGTCATGCTTTATGGTTTATTTTGCATTATATTTAAATTAATTGCACTTTCTGAACCATTTGAAAGCAGGTTTGTTGCGGTTTATTTTTTACATGCTTGACCAATCAACCTGTTGTTTTTGTCAGTTTCAGTTTATTATTTATTTCTAATTGTGCTGACTGAACAAATTAAAGTTGTTTTTTCATGTTTAACCAAGCTTGTGAAGCTATTGGTAGACTTAAGTGCTGTACTGGTGCAGAGTTATCAAATAAATTTGTAATTTATTACATTTATGCCTTAAAACAAAACATTTTAAGTTATTTCAACACTGCTTTTCTGTATCGTCCGATACTAAACCTCAGATATCGGTATCAGTATCGGAAGTGGAAGAAATAGATCGGTGCATTCCTTGTTTCAACAAATTGGCACAAATTGCTGAGAATTGGCACTGTATCAATAAGTGAACTGAAATTATGCAATCATTATAGAGTCTTTGGATGTTTGCAGATAAGGTAGACATTGAAAAGTCAATATTTTGCTCTTTGAATCATTCCTAGATTCCTTTGGAGAGTATAGAGGAAAACTGATGTCAGTACGTTGGTGATTTGACTTTTGGTGGCTGTTCAATTTCCCACCATAACAGACAAACAGATAACAGTGACCTGATGTTTTATTAAGTAAATACACAGATCATTTCATCCCTTACTGTGGTGTAAAAAAGATGCTGGTCATTTGAAATGCCTGGCTTCATGCACGCCCACATTTCCACCCCTATCAAACCCTGAAAAGTGTTGGTAACGAGTCTACATGCTGTCAGACCTTCCTGCAACATCCTTTAACACACAGCTCATCTCATCATGCCACTTCAAATGCCATTTTGTGCCATCTCATTGCAAATTGAATTAGTTTCATTCACATCTCTGAGCTCCATGTCTATCAAATTGGGCCATTCCCTGTGGGTGCTCAACTTGGTTTCTCTATTTTGTCTCGTCAGTGAGTACTAGGCTTGTAATTTTATTATTTATCATGACGATGATGAGAAAAATAACAAAATTTATTGGTCTTTTTGGTCTGTAAATGTATCACTGCCATGACTCAGAGCCTCAAAAACAAATAAAATTCCCCTTTCATCAAATACACAACTTCACCACTTCAATTACTTTAAGTAATTGAAGTACTGGGGCAGCTATGCTGCTAGGCAGTACATAATAATTGTGTCTGATTGCATTTTGAAGCATAAATGGAGCATTTATTGATTGAAGCGTAAACAACTGTATTAGTAATCATCAGCCATTATCCCTGTTTTGAGGGTTTGCATTCTTATATTCACAAGATAGAAATTTTCTAATTGGTTTTTTGGCCCAGTAAAACAATCTCCCTTTAGAGTCCACATTGCATGTGACTCCAGTTTACCTGTCAGTGGTCATAATGGTATTATTTACCAGTGCAACTCTTCTATTGGGTAATATGTAACATTTAAAGGGGGCATATAATGCATTTTCCAAACACATAGTCTCATTTTATAACACAATCATGTCAGTACGTTAATTCCAGTTGTTATGAAAATGTTGTATATACAGTACAGACCAAAAGTTTGGACACACCTTCTCATTGAATTCATTGAGAAAGTGTGGCCAAACTTTTGTTCTGTACTGTATGTATATAAAAATTACCTAATTTCAATTTGACTTTGTGTTATAGTCGTACCTGACATCTTGAAATTGGACACTGTCTCTTTAAGAACCCCCTACCCTTTACAACACTCCCTATTCAGTACTTTTTTCAAACAAGGCTTCTCCATGATGCCGTTTGCAACCAGTTATAGGAGTGTTGCACTTTGTATGATGAACCCAAGAGACTTACAACTCCACTAGGTTGTTTGCTAATTGCTGCTGCCACTAGTCTGAAGGAGCCGTGTGGATGAGGTGCGACACTCCGAGTGATCAGGGAACGGCATTATTACATGATATAAAGCTAAAAAACAGGTGATTTTTCATAATAATTTTAATTTTTTTTATGTAAAGCACTTGTTGCTGTAATGTGTTATACAAATAAACTTGACTGATTCAATTTCTACTCTATCAGAATAAGTGGAGATAGCGGTTAGATTAAAACAATCACTTTGTTGACCTATGGCACGTGTCAAACCCAAGGCCGGGGGGCCAGATGTGGCCCGCCGTTGCTTTTTATGTGGCCCTCTAGACTCCAAATTACATCAATAAAACCTCCAGTTTTTCACAAATCTGCAAAATTCACACAAAAGCAACAAATCTCCACATTTTTTCAAATTTTCTTGCAAATTTCATTTTACAAAATTGATCCAAAATATTGGGTTTAACTAGCTGCTGCCTCAGCCATGATTGATACTGCAAGTAATAAAGTCACATTTATATTATATGCATTAGTGCAAATATCACAAAAAGTACAAACATTTCTAAATTAAATAATTTGATTATGATTACTAAAATCACAAAATCCAATCAGAGATATTTATTAATATTTTAATGTTTTAGTGAGTTTTATCATTACATTCTGACTCAACTGGCCCTTTAAGAACAATCAGATTTTTGATTTGATGCCGCTGATTGATGATGTGTAATGCATGTTATAATGATGCATACTTTAACAACAACTATTAGCTGAGACTGATGACTCACCACAAACTGCCTGATGATCCTTTTATTATTAATTCTTATTTTTGATGCATGTTTTGACATATTTCAAGCTTTTAATTCTGATTTATATCATGTGAAGTATAAAGCTTGTATAGAGACTGATACTGTAGCTTTTGTCCTTATAGTGAGGAAAGACCTTTTCACAGCATGATAGGCTTGAGTAAGAATCAACACAAAGAAAAAAAAACTATATAAAATCTTTTAGTTTTCATTTAAAACAGTTTTCCACTCAGGTTGAACTTGCCAGCTATATTTTTACAGCTTACCTTTTTGTGTAGAAATATTTCCAGAGAGCTGCAAGTTAACGTAAAACACAATAGCCTAGGAAGAGTAAAGAAGCACTGGATTACATTCTTCTTTGTGATTGTCGTTGCTGGCAATATAACTGTGCAAATAGGAAATCTGAAAATAAATTTGCTTAATGGAAACGCAGCAATTTAAAATAAAAACTCACGTTTTTCAATATAAAGATTTTCCGCTATATCCAAATTAGTGTGTTTTGCAAAACTGCAATTGAAACACATTTTTTCACATCACGAGTCACATGATCAACAACCGGATGTTATTACTGGTGGAAAAGACAAAAAAGAAGACGACAGGAAGTGGAAGGAAGACGATGGTGCTGCATATCTATTAATAATCGCGTGAACAAACTTATTATGATTGCGTTTTTTTGACATATTGAAATATCGACTAAGTTTTGCTTGTATTTGTAACAAATGAACAAATTTTAAACTGAATGGTAAGAAGGAACACTTTTGAGGTTTTGGAACTGTTACTTTTGAAAACCTTAGTGTTCGTTGATACCGCTACCCAGTATCACTTCCAGTTCTTCTTAAAGTCAATAGTTGTTTTTACTGACGGTACAAAGTCAGCTTTAATGTGAGATGTACATTTTTCCAGCACCACCTTGTTACCAACACTGCCACCAAACTAAACTAAAACTGCCATCAAACTAAAACACAACATAAACTTAAATGACATGGTGCAATAGATACAATAAATACATAAGAAATTATATAAAACAAATAAACATGCCTCACTGGTTGACCCTTCATTAGAGGTAGAAATTAAATCATTAAAACAGATTAATTAAACCGTTTTGACTTAAATTGCCACTTGCTTTTCCCATGCTTCACCATGGGGTGCATCTTTTTCTGGTGCCCCAGCAGAACCAACACGCTTGATACTAGTTCCTACTTGGAACCTTTCAAAATGCATGTCATCATAACGCTAACATATGCATGTTAGCAGAACTGAAGTTATTATTTTCAGTTATGATCTAGAGTCAATGCACAGCTTCAGTTATTACAACTGAAAACCAGCCATCAGGCCCAAAACCTGGGAGTAGTGATGGACTCTGACCTGAACCTCCAGAGCCACATAAAGACAGTTACAAAGTCGGCCTTCTATCAACTGAAGAATATTTCCAGGATTAAAGGACTAATGTCTCAGCCAGATCTAGAGAAACTCATCCATGCGTTCATCTTCAGTCGTATTGATTATTGCAACAGCGTCTTCACAGGTCTGTCCAACAAATCAATCAAACAGCTGCAGCTGATCCAGAATGCTGCTGCTGGCGTTCTCACTAAAACCAGGAAGATAGAGCACATAACACCAGTTTTAAAGTCCCTCCACTGGCTCCCTGTAGCTCAAAGGATAGACTTTAAAATACTCTTGTTAGTTTATAAATCACTGAACAGCTTAGCACCACAATACATTAAAGATATGATGTTGTATCAACCCTCCAGACCTCTCAGGTTCTGGTTCTGGTTCTGCTCTGCATCCCCAGAACCAGAACCAAAGGAGAAGCAGCTTTCAGCATCTATGCACCACAAATTTGGAACAAACTTCCAGAAAACTGTAAAACAGCTGAAACACTGACTTCCTTTAAATCTTGACTAAAAACCCACCTGTTTAGGATTGTATTTGAAACGTAATCAATTACAAATTTATTGATGGGACTTGACTTAATGCTGTGTTTTAATTGTTGATTCTGTGTTGCTTTGTGTTTCTGTGTTTGATATGATGTAAAGCACTTTGAAATGCCTTGCTGCTGAAATGTGCTATACAAATAAAATTTGATTGATTGATTGATTGATTGATTGATTGATTGATTGATATGCATAATACAAACTAAAATTATGGCAGGAAAACCCAAACATGTTTGGTCTCCATTTGATCATAATAATTACGATTGTTTGCATGTGTGCACATAGACAACTGAAAGAAGTGTCCTGTATTTAGCTGTGAACCATTTTACATTTGAGTCGCTGGTGATGGTGAATGCTTAAAGCTGTCCTTGGTACATGCAGTTCTGTCTTGATGTTCTTAATGTTTTTAACATAATCCTTTCATTTTTATTTGCTTAAATACTGAACTCCAATAATAATTTGTGTGCCTCCAGTCTCGGGTTTCCTGTACGTTCTTTGGATTGTCTACATAATTCTGGCAGCTTCATTTGTCGTGGCCACACACTGAACCCATTTTAGTCTCATCAAGGATGGCGTGCAGTCTTTGACGATTTAAATATAGCATTCCAGAGCTGAGTGAAATAAAATGAATCTTCTGATGTATCAATATGTCGTCTTCAAAGTAAGCCTTTGCATGCAGGTGGGAAAAAAGTTGTGTTTTTTTTTTTGGGTTGCTCTGCTAAAGCTTTCACAGGATGCGCTGCCGTTCTTTCTGTTCCCACTGCTGCTGCTGCTGATGCTGCTCGTTGCCTAGTGACTGTATCCATGGTACCAGCTCCTATCGTCATGGTGATAGGCCAAGGGAGAGAGACCCAGTGAGGGAAGAGGGGACAGAGATACCAGTGCATCTGCAATGTGTGTGTGTGTTTGTGTGTGTGTGTGTGTGTGTGTGTGTGTGTGTGTGTGTGTGTGTGTGTGTGTGTGTGTGGAGGCGTGTGTGTGTGTGTGATGTGATGAGGAGGACGGATTGTGATATATTCGAGGATGATGGCGATGAAAATTATTGCGCCTCAGTCGTGACATATCGGTGTTGTCAGTTTGCCGGTGGCACGCTGAAGGACATGGAAAGTCGAGTTTAATTAATCTCCATGTGGCAACTTTTCCACAGAGGAAGCTGTTTCAGTTAGGTGACATTTCAAGAGTGTAACGAATAAAAAACAGGAGAGACCTGACATAAATAAAAAAAAATGGATGGATGGATGGAATAGAGTTACAACTTATCTAGATTTGATATGTTAGGGTATTTTGTATGGGGGAAAAAAAAACCTGATTGTGGATTTTTCTTTTCTTTTTATCTTATAAGCTCAATCGCACTAATCTGATAATACATTACATTTAGTTAGAGTTGATTAATCCCGATTAATTGATTATCAAAACAATCGCCATCTATGGGTGACTAGTTTTTAGGTTTAGTATCTTCAGGTATTTTATGTGTAAAAAAAGTAAACCTGATGGGTTTAGAGCTCTTAGTTTGTGGAATATTTATTTCTTATAAACTCCACAGTCAAAATCTGAAAATCCATTTAATTCAATTAGGGCTGAAATTATTAATTGTGATTAATTGATTTTTTTTAAATCATCAAATAATTTAGTAATTGAGTAATGATTAAATAGAGCAGTTTGAGTAATTAAGCCAAAATTTTATAATATATCAATAAATTTTACATGTAAAATTAAAAAATAAACTTTGTTCGTAAATACTTTTACCCAAAACTCCTGAAGTAGCATAGCTTTACCTTCACAAAAAAAGTTTTTAAGCACCTTCTGGTATCCAGTTATCAATCAGTTAATCCTAAAAGTAATCAATATATCAGCCCTACACTGTATTGATATTAAGTCAATCAGTAACGGCTGAGCTTAGAAGTGTTGTTAAATGTATTTTTATTTATTTTTGGCAGATGCATCCAGTTTCAGCAATAAAATGCTTGTTTTCTCATTTAAAAAACAGAATTGAATTATTTATTCATTTGCATCTTTTAATGTATTTCTAATATTGCATAAGAAGGATTAAGAATCTGCCGATTTTCTGATCTGATTAATCGTCAGAATAACTAAAATAACGGTTAGCTGCAGCTGCAAATGTAACAAAATGTGTTCCAACATCCTATGGACTGTTAGGACTTGTTGGATTCTGATTGGATGTTATTCTTGTGTCTGTTTCACCAATATAACCCACATTGGTAAAACTCACCGGGCTTGTAAGTCTTAGTTAAGACTTAGCTGGATTGCAAACAGGTATTAAATAAAAAAGCTCAAATTGTACAACACGTCTGGGACCCACATGGCTCCACTTTTCACTAAGTTGTCCTGCATCAAACCTGTTGGCCATTAACGCGGGGCCGTTTTGTAGCCTGTGAACGGTCCCACCTGGGGCCCATTTTTCACCTTATTTGCGACTCACGTGAGTCAAAAGTTTTCTCTGATAAGCCTGGAAACATATGAGCTTCTAAGTGCAGGTAAATAATGCTCTAAATCATAAATGCGTCCCACTTACCGTATTTTCCAGACTATGGAGCGCACCATACTATAAGCCACACCCACAAATATTTTGAAAAAACCTGGAAACGTACATATATAAGCCGCACTGGGCTATAAGCCGCTGGTATTTCTGCCACTCTCAGTTTTCCATAAGGACCCAGTAGAGGCTGCATCCTAATAAATCTGCTGGCTTTATTAAGGATGCAGCCCTTCGTCTCCAAAACCAAACCAGGGTTTCGTTCACGCCGAGTTTACGTGCAGCGGGTCTATGTCCCTCCTGTGCTGCCAGATCGATGGCCTCAACATTAAAAGCTGCATCATATGAGTTTGAAGAAATTTCTCCGTCGTGCCTGCTGCTAGCATGTGCTTGTTCTAAATGAAAATTAGCACTTTCTTCTTTGATTTCCAATTTTGACTTCCAATGATTCCCTTCCTACGGAGCCCTCTGGGGGACATGGGGGAATCTTTTTCTTTTGCGTTCCCTCGCAATACTGTACTGGTCAGTTATGCAGCATAATTGAACACTGTAAGCCTTTCTTACGGTGGGCGCCGTACTTTCTGCTTTAATATAAGGTTATGTGAGGTTTTTCCATGAATGTTAGTATCTTTTTGTGAAATATCTGAAGTTTTATATCTTTCTTTAGGATAGAAAGGCACCACAAACCTACGATATAAACAGAAACCTTCCGTAAGTAGGAAAGAAATAAAAACACATTATAATTTGGACTATTTCTGAGTTATTATCGCGGGTAATAAATCATCTGACAGTTTTGATTGTGTCTCTGTTGTGTTCGTAGTCTGAATGGTTTAAAGAGCTGCTTTCAGTGCCGCTCCATCTTAGCCTTAACAGACATAAACATGCAGTAAATAAATTAATTTTCAATCAGTGACAAAAAAAATTCCCATGTCCCCTAGAGGGCTCCATACCTTCCTGCTAAAGCGCCCCCTGGCTGTTGAAGAAAAATCCACAGAAAAGCCTCACCGGGCTGCAAGCCGCATGGTTCAAAGCCTGGGGAAAAAGTAGCAGCTTATAGTCCGAAAAATACGGTAACTCTCTTGTCAGTGCTGTCCAGGATGCTGCTGTTTGTTCAGTCTGTTTGGAGCAGCATTATTGTGCTGCATGGAGTTAAACAGGTTAGGAAAGTTACTTCATTGTTCTGATTGTTGGTCGCATTTATTATACGTTTTTCTTCTTCTTTCACAATGTTTTCATGAAGAGCAGTTTGTTAATATTAGCATATTTGCTATGTTTTGATATGATATTTCTGCTCTCAACATATTTCAGTGTGGTTCTTGCTAATCTTGAAGAAACCTTTAAGGGCAATTTTGTTTACAATACATTTTATTGATGGTTTCGGTTGCATGTTTTTTTTTATTTCCATTTTATTTATTGTTTTTGGTTGTTTTGTTTTATTTTGGATATTTTGAATATCTTCCAGTTTTTATAAAATTAAAATTTATTGGTCCTTGACAGGGCAAATTTGCATTATTGTGCCAAAATCGATATACTATTTGAAGATTGTGTTAAAACAGCAATACAATTGGTCATTGCAGTAATTTTTGGGACAATTTATTGAGTTTTTATCAGAGCATATGGAGCAAGAAACAGGACAAAGACAGGCTTAGAGCAAAAACAACCAATAGTCAGTTAATAAAAGGTTTGTTGTTTTTTAAGTTAGTTTAGTGGATTAAGTGGTCAACATAACCTTTACGAAACATTTATTTGTGTTTCCAGATATCTTCTGATTTTGGTGAACTTTCTTTTTATCAGTCATACATATTCAAGGACATCGTGGGAATTATGAAATTCAGAAAACTGAGACATATGTGAAGTCTTAGGATAATTAATCTTTATAAGAGAAGACTGGGGCTGGTGGAGCCGTTTCATTTTCGCCTAGAGAGCTCGCATATTTCAGATCTGCAGCACCAAATCTGTATAAATAAATATTTGTAGGGTTTCAAGGAAGCAAAGCGAAGAGTAGTTCAACCCTGAGCGAAGAGGGAGGAGGAACAGACAGAAATATTATCCTCTTCGTCACAGCATGTACTGTACTGCAGGCTGCATGAAGCTGCTCCAAACTGAAGGATATATTTATCACATGCATTTTTTTCATTTATCTGGTTTAATGGGATTTTTTTTGTGTGAAAGTGGAGATGTTTTTATTCCATTTCTTGAGTCTTGGAAATGGTGTGGCCTTAGTAATGTGACTTACATTGTTTTTTTGTTTTGTTTTGTTTTGTTTTTTAATATATGGCTTAAATTAGTTGAAACGTGTAAAATATATGCCAATATCAGAATAACCTTCCAAACAGAAAATTGTTAGATATGTTTGAAATGATTGTTTATTTAGTCGATGATTTCTTCATGCCAAAACCTTTACAAACAGTTTTCAAGTATTTTGGACAAAAATAATTTGTTAAAATTAGATATTTACACATTAAATGTTTATAATTATAGTCAGTGAATCAAAACCTGAAGCACTATTTTTGTTTCCATCTTTGAAATGTCTTAAATTGATGTTGTCATTTCAACGCCCTGTCTGTTTATTTTTTAGAGAAACTCCTGTTAGTTTATGAAATAAGGAGTAGTTATTACTTTAGACCAACATTTAGCTTTATACCAGCTTTAATATCGCCGCAAGACGTAGAGAAACTCCTGTTAGTTTATAAATTATGGAGTACTTAGCAACCCAGAACAAGAATCAAACATGGAGAACCAACTTTTAGCTACTTAGCAACCCAAATCAACTGGAACATTTTGTTTTTTTACTTGTTTTTCTTTCTTCTGGTTTTGTTGTTTTGTGTGTATTTCCTTCTAATTCATGTAAAGCACTTTGAACTGTCTTGTTGCTGAAAATGCGCTATGTAAATAAAATTGGAACTGCCAAATATTTACCAAATCAGGTTGTTCCAGTTCTCAGGCTTTGCTTTGTGTTACTATGGTCCACCAGGCAGGTTTTCTGTTTTTCTCTTTTCTTTTGGAAACACGCTGACTGGAAAGATTGTGAGGCTCCTGGTAATCTTCGGTTGCAACAAAAGCCTCTCTCCATCTATTGTGACAGCGACAAAAGTACTCAGGTTGACCCGTGAGTGACAACAGGGAGGTCAGCGCAGCTTCATGTCGCCGCGATCAGCCAACTTCAGAGCTTCGGATGAAGCAGCTGTTTGAGAATATTGGAAGTAGAGCAGCAGTGGAAAAGCGCAGATACAAAACATGGCGGTTTAACTTGCTTTGGCTCATTTAAATATTCTGGCTGGAGCTAACTGCAGTTATTATACCACCCAACAGGATTGGAGCAAGGTGTTTCACACAACTCGGTAGCCTTGGTATGTCTGTCCATTTCACACTGTGACACATTGTTTCTGCTGACTCTGCAGGGTGCAAGTGTGCACATGTTGCTATTTGCTGCCACCATTTTTGTTGTAGGTTAACTAAAGAACTCAAACTTACATAGATTAATATATGTAATGCTTTTATTTCTGTCCATTTTAAATGCAGATTTTAACTTTAAATTCTGTTGTGGTATTGCATACATTCAGACCAGTTTTCATTGCAGCATGGTAGAGAGGTGCTCTTTTATTTTTATTTTTTATTTTACAAGATTTTTTCCTTCCACTCAATTTTCTACTTATAGTTGTTATTACAGCACTCCAAAATTAGCCAGCATCTTTAGCAGTGTGTTTCTGGGTATCAGAAGCTGCATTTCTATTACAAATGTGCGCAAAACCTTGTTGATATTCTGCTAATATAAAATGTTATTATTATTATTTAATGTTTCCATTAAATGAGAAATGCAATTAAAATCACACGTGAGTAAGTTTGCTCATCAATAAATCATTGAAAAACATATTATGCTACCACTTCCTGTCGCCTTCTTTGGCTTTTCTGCAAAATAAGTGTTTCCGTTGCAATTTTAATAAAAACTTTTCAGTAAAACATTTGAATTAGTTTTTTCGAAATGAGCATATCTGTGTAATTTTATGGTCAATGGAAACGCAGCTAATCTTATTTTAAGCTGCTAGTCTTCTCAATGATGGGGCATAATATAAAAATAACCCAACAGACCGGTTTTAAATATGCATTTCTATCTGATTTTTAAATATTCTCAGACTGAAAATCATGTCTCTGTTTGGAATGACATTTTCTAACTTAAGTAAAGAAATAAAAATTACCTTTCTTTGTAATTTTCTAATTTGTTATGATGCACCTCTGATTTAAAATCGAACCGCGATGCGTCAAGTGGATCCAAACATTTTGCAACGTGGGCCAGAATCCCAAAGTTGAAAACACTCAGGGGCCATTTTGCTTCTCCAACTTCAAATTCAAAAACACTTCATTTATGGAAAATGTGTTACCAAAGGAAAATTTAATGTTTTTGTATCTCAATAATTCAGGTTCTTCAAACTTAAAGCACAAAATAATCTTGTCGTGAATTTTTTATCCGTTCTTCAATAAATTAAACAGTAAAGAAGCAAATTTGCAATTTGTCTTAATTAAAGGTGGATGTTTTTTTTTTTTAGTTTATTTGGTTTAGAAAGTATGTTAGTTTATTCCAAACAACGAAAATGAGAACTTTTTTTAAAATAAAAACAACCCTCGTCCATTAACCAAGTTTAATGTAAGAATTATTGTGCTTTTAAGTAAAATGTCGCAGGATGTTTATGGCCCTACTTATCATGAAATAAAAATAAAAAGAAAGCAGTCACAACTATTAAAACCTAACACTTTCTGTTACAAAAAGAATAACATTTTCCTTGGACATTTTGATGCTAAAAAGTAACAAAAGTGCCCATTATTGGGCCAAACTGGTGCCAGTCATTTAACTGCAGTTGAGGGCCACATTAAATAGTTTCAATGGCCAGGAATGGCCCCCAGGCCGCACTTTGGACACCACTAATGTAGATTAACACATGGCGGCTGGCTTCTTCACAGGGCAGATTAGTGGCTGCTAGCCCAGCACATTTTAATCAGGAGCTTCTGAATAGGAAAGGGTTTGAAAGGACTGCCGGAGCCTCGTCGCCAACCAGATTCAGCCTGTGTGCGTTTCTTTACTTTTGAATCAACGAGGAAAATTAGGCGTTGTTTTTCCGGCGCGCGCTCCAGAAAGAGATGAAGAACTGGCCATATTCTGTGAAATCCCACTGCATATAAAGCTTTCATTTCATGATTAAGGTTTGGAATTAGAAGGATGTTTTCTTTGGCTATACCAGCAGTCATTTTTTATGCTTTTGCAAACTGAAAAAACTTCCTCTTAAGGTGGAGGTGGTTGCAAAAGTGAAATAGCTGACCGTCCTCTAAGAGAGTGGGGCGTATAATTTTTCTTTATGGTTGACCCACTACACAGTGTAAAATGTGTTTTTATGTTGCCTTTTATTATATGGCAACTCTGTGCCCTTCTTGTCAAGGAAGCTAATGGTAAGTAGGGAAAGAAAGAAACCAGGAGAAATATAACAAAAAGAAGCAGAAAACCCAAAAACATCAGGTCCTGTTTATACTTAGGCTATAAGTAAAACCACAACGTTTTAGTTGCAATAAATGCAGAATGCACAGCTGCCATTTATCAGACAACAGCGTGTGTGTGCTACTTAACCTGTTCAGTTTAACACAGTTTACGATTAGGAAGATATGTGTTTGTTTATCAGAGACGGGTTGCTGTTTTCTACTTGAGGTGAGAGTTGTGGATTTTTTCCCCTCATAATTTTTTTCATCATGTTAGTAACAAGTAATATGTGAAAATATAAGGAGTTGGAAGTACAGATATTTCTCTTAAAACGTAGGGAGTAAAAGTAAAAAGTCGTCAAAAAGATATTGAAGTACAGATACCTGAGAAATCTACATAACTACAGTAACGACTGAATTCTGAATCTGTTTCTATTCTGAACGAGGATAACGTTTATTCTTCTGCTCATAATCTAACGTGGTTTTCTTTATCCTGTTCGCTCCACCCTTTGAGCTGGAGCGTTTCCATTACTATGCCACGTAAAAGAAGTGCAGTCATAAAAAATCTTGGCTGGGTGCCTGGGGGAAATCCAACCAGAACCCAGTTAGAAATGCTGAAATTTATGTCTATGTTTATCACAGATTACTGTAATGCATTGCAGTTATGAAAAATGCAAATTATTTATATGTAACTAACAAGAAATGTATTAGTTTTTATTGTCAGTGGAATGCGTTACTGCGAGAAGAGGTTCTGTTTTTGTAAAGGTTTTTTCTCCAAGGTCAGAGTTCACTAATATTTTGCACCACTTTCATTGTAAAGCAAGCAGACTTTAGGACATTGTGATACATCTTGGATAATATTCCTGGTTTTACAAGCTATGCAAGCTAATAAATTAATGCTATTATTCAACTTTCTCTCTTTTGCACGTGTTTTATCTCCAGACTGGTTTGCTTGTTTAGTTTTGTGCCAGTTTGCAGAACGCTGCCGACGGAAGGAAGCGGGTCTTTGTGCGTCTTGTGTTTACTGGTCCATATGCTGCCTGTGGGCGAGTCAGTCCCATTGTAATGGGAAAAAAGCTGGAGCATGAGAATTCCCACTACATTAAGACGTGAGACAAAGAGCGACCCTCAAGCCAAAGTGTTTAAAATACTGGAATCCATTTCAGACTCACAGCGTTTATGGAGGTAATTCGAGGCAACAGAGTCTTTTAATAATAGTCATTTGACCAGCTGTAGCAAAAATAACCTCAACATCACACACACACACACACACACACACACACACACACACACACACACACACACACACACACACACACACACACACACACACACACACACACACACACACACACACCCAATGAACTAGCAGCGAAGAGTTGTAATAAAAATTGGAACGGCTGCAATTAAATGCTTGAGTTGTTCTTTTTTCCATTTGGCTTAAGTGTTCCACATTTTGTAGCGCAGAGAAACTTTTGGAGAGCAGGGAGACAAAAAGGCAGAGAGAAAGACGGGTGAGTGGGAGTAATCCTGACAGCATCTGCCTGGTGTCCTTCTCTGTCTGTCTCAGCTCAGCTGTCACAGCTATCAGACAGGAAGAGTGTGAGAGATCACAAAGAAAAAATGCAGCAGCAATGTTTGTTTGTGTCTCAGATTCATTTAACATCACATTTTTCTTTATTTTAGCACCAAGTCAGTCAAACGTTCGTGGTTATCACTGAGCTCTACTGGACCTTTCCTGATTTTCTGCTCTTAATTAAAGCTGAGGAGCAGCGAGTGGTTCCACCCGTTATCATTAAATTTAATGTGTCATTATGAATCATTTTTATCTCTTACTGTTCCATAAAAATAGACATTGAAACAGAGCAATACAACCTTTCTGCCAACAATGTTGGCACTGATCCACTGAGGAGCAATTCAGCAATTATGAAAGTATGAATTAACACAGTAGTGGTTGGATATAATAAATTCAGGTTAGATTCAGATCTACATGTAAAACAATACGTAAAACAAAAAATAAACAATATATATTTATATTAGTTAATGGATGAGGGTTATTGTTAAAAAGTTATTCAGTTCAGCTGCCAATTCAGATAGTACTATTTAATCCTATTTCTTATTCAAAAATAGAATAAAACAGCTTTTTATTCTGATTTTGGAATAGAATAAAATACTTTGTAAACCAAATAAACAAAATAAATGTCTTAAGTTAGGAAACTGTCCACTTTTAATTAATACAAAAAATTGCCACTTTTCTTCTTTATTGCTTAAGTTATTGCAGAGCAGATTTAAAAAAATCACAACAAATAATTTTTGCTCTTTAAGTTGGAGAAACAATATGGCCGCTGAGTACTTTCTGGGATTCTGAGAATTTTTCCCAATTATTTTCCTCCTCCTGACTTTTTCTTCATGTCGTCTATTTCTCATCATTTAGTATGCAGCAAATCACAAATTTGCTGCATTTCTTTTATTTAGAGGCATTAACACCTAATATTAATGCTGAGTGATTAGCATATACTATAAATTCCCGTACATTATGACCGTCAAATAACCGATTCCTTTTAATATTTTCTACAGCTCTGTTTACTAACAAAGGACAACTACCCAAACTTTACTCTCACACAAGTTAATTATCTTGTTGACACTGAAGCGGCTTAAACAGTCGACATTGTTGGAGCTGTGAAAGAGAAGGTAATCAGTTAGGGGTTCACTGGGTCCTTAATTTAATTTGGACAAACTGTGTACTTTGAGGCAAACTTCAAGAAAGATACAAAGAGAACTGTGCTCCACTAATTTAGAGGAATCTTTGCCTAATTAGGAAATTCAGAAACGTTTATGTTATTTAAGAGACAAACTTTATAGAGAAATATCTGCACTAACTTCATTGCGTTTCATTTGGGATGTTGTGTGGTAAACCAACACAAAGTAGCACATAGATGTGAAGTGGAAGGAAAATGACGAATGGTTTTTCAAGTTTTTCTGTTTTGTTTTATATAAATAATAGTGTCAAAAGTGAAGCATGTTTTAACCTCCTTTTAAACTGGTCAACATAAATAAAATACAGGAAATCAGGTCAGTTTATGAGGTACAATGGAACGATAAAGATGTAAACAAATTGCTATGTTTACACCAGGAGCGTAAAATTCAAATTCAAAAAGAAAACGCGGGCCAAAAAAAGAAACAATGTAAAATCAAGCAAATAAAGCAGTCTGACTTTTATTGTAGATCCAAAACTTGAAAGGGATTTTTCTGACGGTGTGTTTGGGCCTTTGAAGTTAGAAATAAAGAAGTAAATTTCTGCCAAAATCTTAGAAATTTTGTGATTAATCTCAGAAATCTTCTAGAGTTTGGACATTTTCTGGAAAATTTTTCAAAAGAAAAATCCTTTGATTTTTGTAGAAAGTTTCTGAGATTACTCTCAAAATTTCTGATTTTTTAATATATAAATTTAATACTGTTTTTTCTCTTTTTCCCCCTACAATGACCTTAATCATGCAGATTTTGCATGGTTGCTGTACTAAAAGAAAAACATCTAGTTTTCAGTTTCTTTTGGGTTTAATTGATTAAATGATTGTTTCAGTAATTTGGTTTAACATCCTCTCAAAACGCTTGCTGTATTTAGCCAAGTTAAGAAAGAATAAAAGCTGATTTGGGTGCAACAAAGTTGGCTTTTCAGCTTTGGAACTCCTGGTTTTATCTAAAAAAGATTATATATTAAAACATATAATGCACTAATGTACCGAAATACTTGCTTTGACATGATCAGTGTTTGAATATATCCACACAAATGAACCTCTTGTTTAGTTTCTAACAGGAAGTCTTGGTTGTTTTGAAGCAATCCGATTGGCTGACAGGTTTTAGCTTTGCGTTACACTGCCCCCTATGGGCTTGGCATGTTTAAAACAACGCTCAGGGGCGTATTTTTGTGGGTTCATGTTATTTTTTTTTTACCCAATGTGAAAGAGATATTCATTTTTACAAAACTCTGGCTATGAATGTCTCTAAGGCCCTAGAGAAACACACAATACTCAATCCCAAGGGCAATTAGAGAGACTAATTAACCCAACTTGCATGTTTTTGGATTGTGGGAGGAAGCCAGATTACTCCTGAGAGATCCTAGCATGCAGAGAAAGAACATGCCTACGCCATGCAGAAAACCTCCTCATAACTGCGACATTATGCAGACCTCAGTTCAACTCAGTTCACTTTATTTGTCCCCATGCAGCAATTTTAAAATGGCACGAAAGGCAGAGATTATTAAACATAATTTAAAAACAGCAGTCACTGCTCAGACTAAAACATTGTTTTATTATTGGATTATATGGTGTTCATGGTACTAATGGACAATATGGACTTAAAATTTTATCAGTTAAAAGTGACAATAAGGACTATTTACTACTAACGGTTACTGCGACTGTAATTATAGCCACACAAACACAACCATTCCCATTTATAATGTGTTTTTTGGACACTAGTCACATATTTATATCACTGAGCTGCACCCAAAAGCAACATATAATCATATTTTCAAATTTATTCATTTTCATTTATGGTTTCATTAAGCAAAAAGTCTAGCAAAATGTTAAAAGAAAATACAGTTTCAGAGGGTTCTAAGCACCATTAATTGGTTTTAATTGTAGTGATAAATCACAATCTTACCACAATAATAAATTCATCATGATAAATAATAAACAATATGATAAATTATTTCCTAAATCTGTGAATCCTGATTCACATTTTGTTTTTGTCTTGGATATTTGAAGATTTTGATCCAAAATAGTTGTTGCTTTGACTTAAATTCTGAGCATTTATATGAATTTCTCCGTTTCAGTTACTCAGGGACGGAGTTAGAGTTTAAAAGATGAGAAGCTAACAGCCTTGGTTGCAAAGTTTGTATTTTTATTTTGCTGTCAAACAGGCTTGACAGAAACAAATTGGCTTCCTCAAACCCAGAGAGCAGAACGTCGGATGGCGATTTCTGAAATATATTGAGTTGATTTCATCACCAAACCGTAAAAGTAAAATGTGAAATTGTGATGAAAAATTCTCATTAACACAAAATAGATCAGATAATTTAACTTAAGATTAGTTCATTGTCGTTGCACAAATACATGACAGTGAACAGAAAAAATACTGAAAAACTATAAATATATACACATATATGCATATAAACACATAAAAGTGTTTGTGCAAGTAAAAGAAATCTAGAATAAGTATTATACAAATAGTAATGTATTGATAAATATATATGAGGCCACAAAAACACAATACTTAGCATTTTCAGACTATCCGAGTGGGTGGATAACATTAATATAATGTAATAAGACATAATATGCAGCCATTTTAATTTCATAGCAGCTATAAGATTCCAGAAATGGTGTGGAAATGTAAAAATATCTAAATTTTGAACAGTTTGGTTCAGTTTTAAATCACATTTAAGAGTAAAAATAACCAGAAAATCTAATTTTGCTTCATTTATGTTCATCTGTTATTGAAGTATGAAATATGTTTTGCTGTTATTGCACAATAAAGTAGCAAATATAAGCAATGAAAGCAGCTGAACCGTGATTTAGCAGTGCAGGTATGTGGGAGTGAAGTCTCTCACTCCTCCTGGCCATCCAGCCTGACTTTGCCTCGTTAAAGCAACATCTCAGTGACTTCGGCACGACTTTAAAACATTTTCCGCAGCCGCCCCGTGTCATGACTCGTTGGTTTCCCACCAGCGGATCCTCACAGATCGCACACCCCTCCTGTCTCTGTCCACACAGGGAACCTGCTCGGCTTTACGCTGATCTGCAAAGAGATTCGTCTGCTCTGTGTTGTTCCAAACACTTCGCTAAAGCCACCTGCTTCACTGCAAAAGCACAAAGTATTACCAAGTAATTTTGGTCTAGTTTTTAGTCCAAATATCTTAGTACACTTGAAGTTTACAAGTAATGTTTAAGTATGATTTAGAAACCTTTATAAAGTCAATAATTCCTTAATATGAATGAAAAAATACTAGCTCCATTGGGAGATTTTTCCACTTATAACAAGTTGTTACAAGTGCAATAACGTAAAAAGTTAGTTTTTGAAGTGTAATAAGATATTTCCACTAGAAATTAGACCAAAAATACTTGGCAAAATTTTATGTTTTTGCTGTTAAAATTTTAAAGATCAGAGAAGAAAAAACCGAAATGAGAATGAGAATATCTTTTCAAGTGTTTTTTGTGCTCTTTCATAAAAACGTTAAAGGCTAAAAAGCAATATGGTGGATGATATGTTGATATTGTCAGGTGGAGAAACATCAGCACAACATTAATGTTCTAATTAACCAACATATTTTAACAAATGTTTTTCTGTACCTATTGCACATTCTACATGTCTCATATTCTGCAACCATTTCAAATGTTTTTCACACACCTTCACAGCGTTTCGCTCAGGGCTGTCCAAACATTTTGTTTAAAAAAAAAAATCCCAACCTAAAATTAAGCAAATGCCTGATTTATACTGTAGATTGTAGTGCATTAGGGTCTTTGTTGATAGAAAAAGAGGAGTAAATTTCCTCCAAAATCACTTGAACTTTCCCTGAAAATTTTTCAAAAGAAATTTTTTGACATTCAAAATTCAGAAATTTCTAAGTTTTTTGATATCTAAAAATGTTATTTTCTTTCTTTTAAATCTCCTTGCTTTTTGTAGAAAATTTCTGAGATTAGTCTAAAAATTTCAGAGTTTTTTTGGTAGATATTTACTAGTTTTTTCCCCCTCCAATGGTCTTAATATGTCGTAGCAGATTTTGCATGTTTGATGTATTAAAAGAAAGACGTCTAGTTTTCAGTTCATTTTGGGTTTGATTGATTAATTTTAGAAATAAGACGCTATTTGGGTCACTTTCTTTCAAAATCTTGCTGTATCTAGCCAAGTTTAAGAAAGAATAAAAGCTTATTTGAATGCAGAAAAGTTTTCAGTAAAAGTTTTCTGGTTTTACCTTTTGTCAAAGTTTGGTTATAAAAACCAAACACTTTGTGTTGTACTTTTACCCTGATTACAAATTAAAAGTCTCCATCTGCATCTATGGGACAAATTTGTATTATTTTTGAATTTCATTTGGGGGCCACAAATGGCCCCCGGGCCTCCCTTTGGACACCCCTGATTTAGCTAGCTTTCATAACAAATGACTTACATTCATAAGCTGTGTTCTGGTAAAGCAAAGCTGCCATTTTTATTTATTTTTACTCTTTAGAACCAGTGTTGTAAGAGCAAAAGTACAAAATTATTCACGCATTGGCAGAGAATTGTTTGTTCCGGTACGCAGGATCTGTTGTGAAAACTCATTAGGTCTCAACACCTGACTCCCTTTTCCTCACACATTTCACACCTGCTTCGAGTTGCACTGCATCTACATAAAACGCAGCTTTTCAAAAACATTAAACATTACGTTTTTCTTCCCCTCCCGGTCCGTTCTGCTCACCTGTGGGGCCGTTTTGGCACTAGTTGCTAAAAGATAAGCCCAGAGCCCGTTCTCCTTAATTAGGGTTTTATGGTAATTTGGGGGCAATTGAGTCTCTGGTTACTATGGCAACTGTTCAACGTGCAATTTTCATGGCCTGTTAAAGAAAGCTTTCGGGATTTAACATACTAAGGGCTGTTTATGTAAATGAAAGCTGAGTCTGAGTGAAGGGGGGAAAACTTTCAAATATGGTCCAATGTTGAGAGAGAATGTTCTTAAAGGGCCAGCTGCGCCAGAAGGTATTGATGCAACAAAACCGTTAAAATATAAATCCGTTCTTAAAATTAAGTAATATTCAGTCCCTCCAGGATGTCGTGATTCTTTTTGTGATTTTTTGCAATAAATATCAAAATGTTTGTGGGGCTAATTTAGACATATTTGCGCTTTTTATGACTCGCCGTATCATTATGCATTATAACTTGACATCAAGTGAGGCAGAAGCAGCTGTTGGGAGAAGTGAGAAACACTGCCACCTGCAGGTGGGAGAAAACAGTCCCTCAAGTCCGATATTTTTCAAAAGTTTTGCCAAAAATCTGCAATAAACTCCAAATTATTAGCGCAAAAAAGTATGTGGATTTGTTAATTTTTGTGTGAATTTCCACAAGAAACAGGAGGGACAGGTTGATGTAATTTGGTGGTAAACAGATAAAAATTGCGTTGATCTGATTAATAGAATAATATTTAAGCACGCTGTTATCTTGACGGCTCTATTTGTGTCAAGCTCAAGGCCCGGGGGCCAAATATAGCCCGCCATAGATCTTTATGTGGCCCTCTAGACTCTAAAGTGACACATAAATAGATCCGTCAAAATAACAACGTGCTTAAATATTATGTAATCAGTCTAATCAAAGCAGTTCTTATCTGTTTACTACCAAATTACATCATTTAAATTCACATAAAATCTACAAATCCCTGCACTTTTTCGCGCTAATACATAATTGTGAGTTTATTGCAAGTTTTTGGACCTAAGTGATTGTTTACTCCCACCTGCAGGTGGCAGTATTTCTTACTTCTACGACACAGCTGCTTCAGATTTACTTGAAGCAGCTGGATTATTTATTTATAATCCATAATAATACGGCGAGTCATAAAAAGTGCAAATATTTATAAGTTAGTATCACAAAAACTTCCATTTTTATTGCAAAAACAATCACTAAATCCTGGAGGGACTGAATATAATTTCATTTTAAAGATGTATTTATATGTTAACAGTTTTGTTTTATCAATACATTCTTGCACAGCCGGCCTTTTACGAACTTTCATGATTTTGATTTGGCCCAAAATGAAAAATGAGTTTGACACCCCTGCTTTAGCCACATAAAAAGCTACGGCCGGCCGGATTTGGCACACGTGTGTTAAGGTGACCTTCAGAAAAAAATATCTCTCTGCAAGATTTTATCTGTTTTTATTGAGAAAGAGAGAGAGAGAGAGAGAGAGGAGGCAAAACAGGAGTATAGGGGCGTGACAGAAACAGCAGCAGGTGATAGATGGAGTGAATGCATGAATAGAGATGCAGACAGTCATGCACGGCTATCAGCTGGCAGGAGGAAAGAGGGATTGGCTCCTGGCCAAAGAGAGAGAGAGAGAGGAGAGGAATGACAGAAAGATGGAGAGGTTGTTCCAGATAGCAGCAGGTCTCACAGTGTGCACTGAGAGAGAGTTTCAGGTGAAGGTGAACCTGAAACACCATCCTGGTTTCACCATCCTGAAGGTTTGGCAGCATCATTTAAAGCAGGGGTGTCCAAAGTGCGGCCCGGGGGCCACTTGTGGCCCTTGGACTGATTTTGTGCGACGTCCAACTGCAATTCAAAAAGAATCTAAATTTGTAGACGCAGATAGAGACTTAATTTGGAATCAGGGTAAAAATTGTTACCAACATTGTTTTCTTATTTAGGAAAATGTAAAGTACAACACAAAGTATTTGTACAAAAGTTTTAACGACACGTAAAACTAAGAGACTTTTACTGAAACGCTGTAACCAAGTCAGCTTTTATTCCCTCTTAAACGTGGCTAAATATAGCAAGCGTTTTGAAAGAAAGTGACCCAAATCTTGTTCTTATTACTGAAAAAATCATTTAATCAATCAAACCCCAAAAAAACTGAAAACAATGTTTTTATGTTAATAAGAAAACATGCAAAATCTGCTACAGCAAAAAAAGTAGTAAATATCTGTCAAGAAACTCAGAAATTTTTAGAGTAATCTCAGAAATTTTCTACAAAAAACTAGGAAATTTCTGAATTTCAAATGTCAAAAATTTTCTTTTGAAACATTTTTCAGTAAAAGATCAAGCTCAAGCACATTTCTGATACCAATCACAAAAGTTCTCCGATTTTGGTGGAAATTTATTCCTTTGCTGCAGAGTGGCATCAACATTAGCAATGTTTACACAGATGCATCAAACTGAAACTTGTCAGTCTTTCAGTGTGAAAAATCACCAGCAAATATTTCTCACTTTGCTTTGATTTTCCTAAATCAGATGGACATTTGAGACATTTGTTCATTTTGCGTTGAATTCAGAATCAATCAATCAATCGAGTTTCGTTGTATTGCACATTTCAGCAACAAGGCAGTGCAAAGTGCTTTTACATCATAAAAACACAAAAATACAAAATTGTCATCAATGGAAACATTAGATTTTGCCAAGTGCCGTCACTACACATAAAAATAAATCTAAAAATTAATCATTTAAAGCACCATTTTGCTTTTAAGATGAATGTTTGTTAAGTTTGGACAAATAAGTTGTATCCATTATCATCCTTTAGAAGAAAACTGATCAATATTCTTGACCTCTAATATGCTGAAATAATATGTTTTTGTTGAATGATAACTGCAGTAAATTTGCACTCTTACGAGTTTTTGATTCTTAGTTTGACATTTTTAGGAAATCAAGCAGAACATTTGCTTGTGTCGTGTGAGTTATGATGCATCTGACTCTACATGGTGTTGCTGTTTCGTCGTCACAGATGAGTCGTTCCTTTACTGCATGTGTGTCAAACTCAAGGCGCGGGGGCCAAATCCGGCCCGCCATATTTCTTTATGTGGCCCTCTGGACTCTGAAGTGACACATAAATAGAACCGTCAAAATAACAGTGTGCTTAAATATTATTTTATTAATCTAATCAAAGCAGGTTTTATCGATTTACTACCAAATTACATCATGGAAATTCACACAAATCGCTGCACTTTTTCACACAAAATTGTGAGTTTATTGCAGATTTTAGATCTAAGTGATTGTTTACAGTATTTCCTTCTGCTACTAAACAGCTGCTTCAGCCTCATTTGATATCAAGTTATAATCCATAATGATACTGCGAGTCATAAAAAGCACAAATATTTCTAAATTAGTACCACAAGCACTTTGATTTTTATTGCAAAAAATCACAAAAAGAATCGTTAAATCCTGGAGGGACCCAAAGATTTTCAATATGATTTAGTCTTAAGAACTGATTTATATTTTAACAGATTTATCAATACATTCAGGCACAATCGGCCCCTTTAAGAACATTCATGATCTTGATTTGGCCCAAAATGAAAATGAGTTTGACACCGCTGGTTTAGAGTCTAGAGGGCCACATAAAAAGCTGTGGTGGGCCGGATTTGGCCCCTGGGCCTTGAGTTTGACACCGTCGCCTTGCAGGCTTGAGGCGGCGTTCCAGCGGTGAACTGTTTAACCTCGTCATGCATGAACTGAAGAGTTAGCGCTCCGTTTAGAGGATCCCTGCTTCAGGCTGCATCTGGAAATGTTGGGACAAAAACACAATTTTCCTTTTTCCTCTTGTAATAAAAAATACAGTTAAAGCACATTTTTTAGGATCTCTTAGGAGCTGAGAAAGCTCTGCTTCAGTTTTCAAGTCCTTTTTTAATATTTGGCAAGTTTTGATATTATTTTCCAATTATGAGACAATCTTTGGAAGAGAGATTGTTCAAGAAATGCAGCTCAGCTTCAACCACAAACACACACATCTGACACAGGAAGGAGCGTTTGATCAGCAGGATATGAGGTGGCCTTATCGCCAGATTTATTGTTCTTTAAAGAGCAATAAAACAAACACGCTTTCCTCTGTCAGCTTCCAGTGTTTAGAAATAAGTTTTAATGTAGTTTATTGTTTGCAGTGATCAGTTTTCCTTTGCATAAAATGTGGATTTGCTTCCAATTTCTTATTTGACACCCCTGCTATTGTTTTATTTATTTATTTCGAACAGACAAAAAGTAAAATTTACAATTAAACAGATTATTGACATGCATTATCAGTTTGAAAAGGAGTAGATAAAAGACACAAGATTTTCTCATATAGTAAACATCTGGAGACCGTTAACCTGATGTGTAGGAGAAAATTATGATTGTACAAGAACATATTTAAAGCTTTAAATTTTAGCTTCTAAGCCTACAATTCCAGTTTTGATTGAAAAGTGATGCAATCAGACATGTGTGAAAAATGTCCAAGCCCAAAATGATCTGCATGTGCAGATTCTGTTTCTGTGTACAGAAATGACAGCGTTTGCTGCCATTTATGGATTTATTTTAAAGTTATTCAGAAATATTAGCTGATAAAATCGTCACAAGATCACAAGGCCATTAAAAGAAATCAAGGCAAATAGCTGTGGCCTTTCCGTGGAGCGTTGACGGCAGAAGTCTGTTTGGATGTGGAGTTGGAGCAAAGAGTCGTTTCACTGGCACAGACTTCTTTCTCAATTATAATTTTCAGTCATTGTTTACATCCGGATTTACCTCGTCTGGCTTCTTCTGGTGCCGAATTATGATGCTTATCTCATGGAAAACATAAATACGTGCAGAAAGGAAATAAAATTTGGGTCATTTGGGTTCTCTGTGAATGTAGATTAGCAGTGATCCAACTGGTTGATGTTTTGAGTTGCTTTGATTTTTAACCTTTATTGTTTTAAAGAAAATTCAGTTTTCTTACAAATAGCGTTTTACATGTCCACTTTTCCTCTGACTTTATTTAAACCGCTGGACTGTCGTCAAAAATATTAAAGATTCAACCATTGTTAATCAGTCATGTGGAAAAGTGTTACAGTCAGTGTGATGTCATCGGTAATCTGCAAAATGATTGGATCCTCATTTCCTGGTTTGAATGTCTGACAGTATTTAGTCATGATGTATCAGTTTATATTTATTATTTATAAGTTTGATCATTAACATGTTAATAAGTAAAAGTGTCTGAATACCTGATAAAAACAGCATGGTTAGCATTTATTTATTTATGAGGAGAGTGAAGTTACACAATTTCTGAGGTTGAAAGAAGTTGCACCAAACAAAGTAGGATTTAACAATTTTTTAAATAAATAAAGTCAAAAACATACTTTAAAAAAAAAGATTATCAACATCAATAACTGATTAGCACAGCTTATTGTCTAAACTATGATGAGCAATCGGCCTGATTTCATTACAACTAAACATCAGCCTTATTCAGATGGCTCTATGATACATACATTTATAGCTGTAATTTTACCTTTTATATATTTTGTGTAAAAGTGGTCAAAACCTGCCCCTAACAAAAAACTGTGTAAATAAATCAAACGTGCAAGAAAGCATGAACCGAAACTGAAACACAGCTTCATTTGATTTTGTTTAATTTATGTCTCAATTGTGATATTATGGTGTCATTAATGAAAGGAGAATAATCTGTTTTATGTCCTTTATGGAGAAAAGCAGCAAATATGACAGGTTTGTTATAACACAGGATGCAGAAGTGACAGGATGTCGCTGAGGGAGATGAAGAGCGAAGCATAATCTGTAAAAAAAACAAACAGATAATATCTTCTCAATAACAATAAAACGGTATAGTAAAATTTTAAAATTCCTGAAAATATGTATTGTTTACACAAATAAATAAAAACAGCAAGCGTACGGCATGCAGCTACATTGAAAATGCCATCTGGATCGAAGGACTCTGCTCAGTATCTGACCAAGACGGAAAACAATTAGGGACATTTGAAAAAAAAAAAAATTCAAAACTATGACTTAATCTTCTGAGATCAAAACTCAGAATTTCGAGATTAAAACCAGGATTCTAAGAGAAAAATGCATAATTTTTAGATCAACATCAGAATTTTGAGGAAAAAAAGTGAATTCTTTTCAGTCTACGGTTTATCTCAGAATTACCTTAAACTGAAATTAAATTAAATTCAGAATTAAATTCTGAAAAAAAAAGTCAAGAATTCTTTTTAATTTTTTTCATTTGGCTCTAATCTTCTTCCGTAGATCCAAGACTCATGTCAATATTGAATCCAAAATAGATTTTCGGTTAGATCAGTCCCAGCTCTAAGAGTTTACTACCACTTTGCTTAAAAGCTTGTTTAGAAACTTTGCATCCAGTCAATGTTTGCGATAATTATGTTAAAACAAGAATATAAAAACTGTTCTGCCTACAAGCTCAATGTTTTGTGTTGATTTCTGTACAGCAGAGAATGTAACGTGATGTCAGGAATGTATGATAACGCAGTTGTTAGCATAAGAAGGTTTTGGGTTGGAATCCCGGAACTGGGTTTTCTTACATGTCCAAAAACATTTCTGATAAGTTAATTTGTAAATAAAAAAGTGACTTTCTATGGTCTGTTGACCCTAAAAATAAAACAAGCTTGTCTTTCCGAACACTCGACTCATGGAAATTAAAATATCATCTTATTTTAGATACATTTGCAGCAGAGAAACAAGAACGCACTCTTCCTGATTCAAGATGGTAGAAGTGTAAGTTGGAAAATGAAGGAAAGAAAAAATAATTCGTTAAACACAGACAGACGCAGAAGGAGCTGTGCGAGAGCAAGAGGAGCCTGAGAGGGATAATAGACGAGAAAGAACGAGAGGAAGAGGAGATGTGCAGAAAGAACTGGGCCACTGAGCACAACCCAGGATAAACAGAACGAGAAAAAAAACACGAGTGGCCTGGAAATGGGGAGGAGAAAGAGAGACACAGATGAAGATTTCTCTCTGTCGCTCAGAAATAGTTGGAGGAGTGAAAAACTTGATCTGGAAATGTTTGAAACCTGCTAAACATTTGTTTGAATTTCTGAAAACTTTTAGGAAAAGATGTAAAACTATCAAATGTCAAACGTGGAAAAACACAGAAACGTGAATGTTTAAATTATTACTGCATCTGGTTGATATGATATTAAAACATGTCAAAATAACATTCAAAAGCAGTTTTGTTTGCTTTAAGTTATGTGATTACTGCTGAAAATGTCTTAAATTCAGGTTTTGGTTTTATCTTCGATTTCTGATTTCATAAATTGTGATTGCATCATTATTTAAATGCATACGGTTGTCCAAACAATAATATCTAAAGTCCAAATTTTACAAATCTGCTGGAAAATGAACGTTCATACACTTTCTTGCTTAGAAAATGTTTGAACATATTTCCTTTTTTAAATATCTTCCTGAGATTACTTTGATTTTGAATTAATTTTCTGTAGTTTAACTGAATGAAAATGAACTAAATTACTCTATTTCTATAAAATTAAAAGAATTGTAAGTTTAGATTTTATGACATTTTTGACATTTTGGATCTTTCTAGCTAATCTTTGTCCTCAAACTTGACTTCAGTTATGAAACTGGGTCAAAGGTCAGATACATTTCACTCCTCGCTGTTGCCGGGAGACAGAATGTTGACAGCTAAAACTTTCCCCTTAAAATCTTATTGTCTTTTAGATCATGTAAATGTTAATACATTCAGTTTTATTGTTTATTTTACTGTTTATTGCTGACCAATAAACTTAAAAACAATTAGGACATAATTTATTGCATTTTTCATTCCTGAAAAGGAAACAAAAATTATGATTCATTGATTGATTTAGAAGATTTACTCAATATGATACCAACTTATAAGAATTTGTATCATACACTGTTTTATTTCATACCAATTTCATATTAAAATGAATTTCCACTTTAATACAACATCCATTCTGTTTCTAGGTTTTGATTTATTTAGTTGTTAAAGAAGCTTTTGATTTAATTCCAGCCTTTGTTTTTATTGGTACAAACTTTCCAGCATTTAAATATTTTATTGTTTCATCTGATTTTTTCTAATAATTGTCTGGAAAATGCTAAAAAATATGTATGCAGTAGCACAATGAGGGCAATAATCATTCACAAAATGCACCGTTACTCTTGCTTGTAATATTTTTTCTTGTAGAACTGAAGAAACTTCAACAAATCCCCTCACCACAGAAACGGAGTAACAGAAAACTTTGGCAGCTTTTGAACCATAATAGCTAAATATGTTAGCATAGCTTGATAATAGTTGATGCTAAATTATTTATCGCTTCAAGCCATCCAAAGCAGAAGCATCCCAAACTTTTATCTCGCTTCAGAAGCTGAAGTCTGAGAAACAGTTTGACCAATTTTCGTGTTTCATGTATTTGTTCATTCATGCATTTGACCATAATTGATTGCCATATTTTAGGTGCAGGTAGCTGTCAGCTGCTCTGCTTTCTGTGGCGTCGGCTCCTTGTTATTTTTAGACGCGGTGCTTTGAGGGTCATTGAGTTTTTACAGACGTTGCCACCTGGAGCCTCTCTGCCTGCCGGAGCGAACCAGCTGCGCATGTGAAAACACTCGGATCCTGGTTCACTCACACTGGGTTTTGATTCCATGAGGAAAAAATATTTCTCTTAAAAAAGCAAACGACATTCCAGCTCATCCTTCATGACAGATGTGTCTTCTTCTGTTTTGTTTTTGCATGGATTGGGCCATGAATTTGTCTTCAGCCAAAACTACTTTTACTGACATTGTGTTAGCACATAAACCTAACCTATGGAAGAGGTTTAGGGCCAAGGAGAAAAAGAAAATAATAATTCTGACTATTGTGACTTTAATCTCAGAATTCTTACTTAGATTTTTCAGAAGTCAGAATTTTGAGATCAAAGGTAGAATTCTGATAAAAATTTACAGAATTCTGAATTTATCGTCAGGATTCTGAGAAAGTCTAAATTCCGACAATAGGACAGTTGGATTTCTGAGGAAAGAAAAGTAAGAATTTTGAGATTAAAGTCAGAATTTTGAGATCAGAGGCAGAATTCTGAGAAAGTCAGAATTCCAACAATAGGAATGTTGGACTTTTGAGGGGAAAAAAGTAGAAATTCTGAGATTTAAGTGAGAATTTTGAGATTAAAGTCAGAATTTTGTAATCAAAGGCAGAATTCTGAGAAATTTTGAAATTATCGTCAGAATTCTGCCAAAAAAAGTCAGAATTTTGAGATCAAAGGCAGAATTCTCAAAAAACAGTCAGAATTTTTAGGAAACATTTTCCGGAATTCTGAAATAAACATCATAATTCTCAGAAAACCCCCCCAGAAATAAATCAGATTTTTTTTCCAGTGGCCCTAATCCTCTTCTGTACTAACCAGATCTTATCTGAAGAAAACTTTGTAATAAAATTTTATGTTGTATGATAACGTGCTAGCACAACTGTTCATGGTCCCGAAGCAGTTCACATATGTAATTTTCCAAATTGCGCTACATAAAACAAACCTGCATACATCAGTAGAGTCACTTTGACTCAGCGGTGTTAAAATTAGTAATTAGAGATCTGACAGGAGATAAGGGTAGGAGTGGGTGAGTAACGACTGGCTTGCAGCGATTTCCAAACTAATAAAAATCATCACACATCTGCATTATGGAGCATTTCTCTCACCGTTGTCTATCTGGGCACTTGTCTATTTGTCAACTGGTTTATCCACTCAGTGTTACCAGACAGAACAAACTAACTGCATGTCACACCTATTCATCCATTTCTCATTGGATTTTCATTTTTATCCTCGCTGTCACTGTCACAAGAAATCATAAAATAAGTGAGCTTGTGCGCCTGGATGTCTCTGGTTCTCTCAGAGTCGTGTGTGTGTGTGTGTGTGTGTGTGTGTGTGTGTGTGTGCGTGTGTGTGTGTGTGTGTGTGTGTGTGTGTGTGTGTGTGTGTGTGTGTGTGTGTGTGTGTGTGTGTGATGGTTTAATTGTGAGTGATTGCAGGAGCCCGGCTCAGCTCTGATTCAGGTGCTATAAAAGCGTCTGGTGTAGCCGGCTCTACTTTAAGCGCAACCGAATGTGGAGCGGTCGCCCACTGAGTGAGCGCTCCTGTTTTATGACAGAGAGAGTGAATAAAAATACACCCGGCTCCTGGGAGACGGTCTCCATGGCAGCAGTTACTGTGGCAACAACAGGGCCGCACGTGAAGCGGTGGCTGTCATGGCGCTCAGGGGAATTCACCCTGTCAGGCTGCTGGAGGACAGAACACACACACGGAGAGAGAGAGAAGAAAAAGGAGTATTTGTTTTTAAAAACAAAGATAAGAGTGAAAGATCACTAGAGCTGACGAACAGGAAGTACACAAATGTCAAAATGCTAACTGCTAACTCGCTTTTGTTCAGTTTTTTTCTCCAAATTCTGCCTTTGAGCTCAAAATTGTGACTTTAAATTAATTCAGTTTTCTATATTAGTTACAGTTTATTTGTAATCTAACCTGTATTTACAGAATCACCCAAAATATTAGGTTTGTTTTCCTTTTACTTGAGTAATTTTATTATGAAGTATCTCTACTCTTACTTGAGTGAAATTTCTGGATTTTCTACCCACTGAGTGAGAAACAAACATGTTTTAACCAAAACATTCACCAGACACAGACACACCTGCAGTTTTTGTTAAAGTTTATAAGTTTTTTATTGAAAGAAATGGAATTGTAAAATTTTATTTTGCCTTATTTTGTTATTTTTTGTTACTTATATGAATTATTGTGATTTTGGTCCTTAAATTACCTAAATTTCCACTTTACATTTTGTTCCGTCTGATGATGTCATTGTTAAACATTAAATGATTGATAATTTGATCAGTTACTCAGTACTTGTGTAGACGTTTTACCAAATACTTTTTTACTTGAGTCATTTCTTGGTCGGCTACTTTTTACCTTTACTTGAGTAAAAATACGTCGAAGAAGTTCTATCTTTACTTGAGGTTTTGGGTTCTCTGCTCCTCCAGTAAAAAGCCTTCGGTTCACACAGGAAGTTCTTCTCTGTTGCAGTTACCAGAGTTTTGACATCAGGGTTTGGACTTGGCCATTGTTGAGCTGTTCTGTTGTTTCAGTTTTTCCTCCAGCAGCTGCTGCTTTTCTGTCAGGATCGGCTTTGTTCTCTGTAAAATATTCCTGAGGGCGAATACTCCAGTTGCTGTGATGCTGCATTGCTGCTCCTTCAGTTTTACCTTCGGTCTCTCTGTCCTCTCTGATGATTGCCCTACTTGCCTATTTTCTGTCTTTGTTGCCCTGTATGTCCTTAGTAAGTCCCTCTTTTTGTTGAATTAGAAACATTATTAAGCAGAAAATGATAGGATTTTTCCTGTTATGCCATAAGTTGCCATTTATTTGCAGTGCTTGACATAGAAGACAAAAAAGCCTTGTGTTAATGTTTAGCTGCATTCAGACACTATCTGTGTTACCATTACAAATGTGCTCAAAACTTTGTAAATATTCTCCTTATGTTGAAAAAATAAATAAAAATTTTGTAATTGCGGTGTTTACATTAAACAAGTAACCCAATTATTCATGCAATTTACGAACCTTCTGCTACTTCCTGGCGTCGTCATCTTCATGGTTTACGCCAGTGGCAACATGTGACTTCTGTAACGCAACAAAGTGTTTTCATTGCAGCTTTTGAAGATTTAGTTGCTTGTTTTAAGTCAATAATTCCTTAAATTTGATGAAAAAGTACTTGCTCCATTGTCAGATTAATTCACTTATAACATGTGAAAGATATTTTGTTGTAACTGAATTCATCTGCCAGTGGAACTAGAACTTTTTCTACAATTCTTTTTCTACAAAAAGGAATTGTTGCGTCCTATACCTTGCAGAAAAAATTGCATGTTAGTTAGTCTTGTCTTATTTCAAGTACTGAGATATTTGCACTAAAAACTAGACAAAAAATATTTGGTAAGATTTTATGTTTTTTCAGTGTAAATGGATTTCAACTGTAATGTAATTTCAGCAAATGCTTTATAGAATATAAGTGACGAAACAAGCATCATGAAGATAAATAAACTAGAGATAGGCGGATCACTAAATCATCAAAATTATTGACAAACTAATTAAAATAAAACTTGAATGAAAACAAGCTCATATTTCTTGCTGAAAGTTCATTGTAAGTTAATTTTGTCTTATTTCAATTTAGCTAAGTTATTTGTACTGAAAAGTAGAGAAAAATACTTTGTAATATTTTTAGCAGACGGTCCAGCAAGCCAACAGTTTCCACGTTTATCAAAGCAGTAAATCTCCGGGTTCAACGCCGACATTGACAGTGATTGCAGTTAAGGAAGAAGTCGGGTTGCATCTTCTTCTTTTGCCCCCATGACTCCTTCTTCTTCACATCTGATGATCAAAAAACAAAATCACGGCGGCATTTGGACATGATTTGACCACTGTTCTTTTCAAAAGATCCGGCATTAAAGCCGTTTGGGTTTCGTGAACGTTTTGGGCGTGAAGCGATAAATCTTGGTGATGAATCCCCACTGGAGGTTGTTAATATGCACGCTTAGCCTACTTCTGCCATTCAGCCAGCAGCTTTTCAAACACAGTTGTGGAACAGAGTGATGTTGTCACAGAATCACAAAAGATCTATTTTAATTATATCTCTGGTGTAATTATACGGCTTGTTGCATGAAAAGAGCGATTGTGTGCGTCTGTCGAGGAGTCGAGCCTCAGCCTGCTTTGAGCCGGGTAACTGCTGGTTTACGGCGGTTTTCTCCGTCATGCATCTGTTTCCCAGTTTTACACCTCATTTCAGGCTCTCTCAAATACAGTTTGATTTCACATTTGTGCCCTGAAGGTTGAGTTCACTTTGTTTCCTCTGTTAAAGCTGCAGTGAGTATGTATTTATTAAAACTGTCACCATGTTGTGATAAAAGGGTGTGAGAAAGACAATCTTTGAAAAAACCAAGCTGCAGTTTGCTAAAATGCAACGTTCTCAATAAAGGAGGAAGGTCTCAACACTGTCAATCACGCTTGTGTATGCACTGCTCAGTGTATTAATGGTGGAGAAACAACTTACTCTTCCAGGAAAACATCATCAGTGGCTATGCTATCTAGCGTAAGCATTCATAGCAGGTTATATTGTGATGAGCCAGCTGCAAAGAATAAACGAGCGGGTGAGCGTGAGAGTGATTGACAGCGCTAAGATCTGCCTCCTGTCTCCGATTGGTTATTTCTAGTTAGCATTTGGAGACCATTAACTAGAGCTCGATTTTTTTCACAGATTTTCCATCTCATGCTATATTATCACGACAAAGTGACAGTTTAAACAAATATGTAACAAATCTGTTTTTTATTAAAGTTATATACTGCAGCTTTAAAGAAAATTACCACATTTTTGCTCTGTGTCGCTCAAGTCCTGTGTCCTGTTCCTGTTGTTACACTGGCTCAAACTTTAAAAAAAAAAAAAGAAAAGTATTTGGGGGGAGGTTATACTAAAAATGTCATAAAAATACTTGTCCTGTTAGAACCAGAGCAGTTAAAAAAAATGTTTAAGTACTTGTCCCACTGGCAGATTATTTCACCTGTAACAAAACATTGTTCCCACATTATAAATGAAATAATCTGCCAGTGCAACTGGAACTTCTTCATCAATATTAAAAAATTATTTATTTAAAACAATCTCTTAAATTTTGCTGAAAAATTACTTGTAAATTAGTTTTGTCTTTTTTCAAGTGCACTAAGATGTTTGCTCTACAAACTAAGATTTTGTGTTTTTGCAGTGTACTGTTACTAAGAGCCAATCCCAGATTATTATAACCAAGAAAGAGTCCCAATGTCATTGTTGTATTTTAATGGTAATATTTTTAATGTGAGAATTTGCACTGAATGAAAGATTAAAGATTTATTTTTAACACCTCAGTCTGAATTAATGCAACTCAAATATACATTATGGCTTTTAACACCAGCTCAATCTTTTTTATGATTATCTTTTGAAATAAATCTATAAAATTAAACATCTCCCATCTCTTGTTTTTTACAGTGCAGTGTCTGGAGATGACCACCAAACGGAAGCTGATTGGCCGGCTGGTGCCGTGCCGCTGTTTCCGTGGTGAAGAGGAAGTGATCTCAGTGCTGGACTACTCTCACTGCAGCCTTCAGCAGGTCCCTAAGGAAATATTCAGTTTCGAGAGAACCTTAGAGGAGCTCTACCTGGACGCCAACCAGATCGAAGAACTACCCAAGGTGAGCACCTGTTCACCTGGTTTTGCTCCAATTTCTGTTTCTCAATCTAAAACCATTTCGTATAAAGTCCTGTTAAATTCATCTTGCAAGTAGCAGCTTTTATCTTGATTAGTGGTGGACCTCTGTGGGTATTTCTAATCAAATTAATGTAATTGATTTATTGCATTTACCGTATTGTTCGGACTATAAGCCGCTACTTTTTCCCCACGCTTTGAACCATGCGGCTTATAGCCTGGTGCGGCTTTTCTGTTGATTTTTCTTCAACCGCCAGGGGGCTCTCTAGCAGGAAGTGAATCATTGGAAGTCAAAATTGAAAATCAAAGAAGAAAGTGCTAATTTTCCTGTAGAACAAGCACTTGCTAGCAGCAGGCACAACTGAGAAATGTTTTCAAACTCATACCCACTCATCATGGAAAACACACGAAGACGTTCATATGATCCCGCTTTTAAGTTGAAGGCTCTCGATCTGGCAGCAGGAGGGCTGAGTCATTAATATATCCAGCTGATTTATTAAGGACGCAGTGGAAAACCGAGAGCGGCGGAGATACCAACGGCTTATATGTACGATTCCAGTTTCTTTTGTTTTTTAATTGTAGATGCGGCTTATAGTAATGTGGGCCCTATCGTCCCGTAAATACGGTAATCATATTTTAATTGGAAATCATATATCAACAACATAAGCTACATTTTGAATTCTGAAACCCATTTGTGCTGCTGAATTATTTAGGTTATTCAACCATCAGATTGGTGTAAAATTACATTATACTGATTAATTTTATAAGCGTTTCAGGTACTTTTTTCTAAGAATTTTGAGTTTCTTAAGTTTTTTTTTTCTCAGAATAATTTTTTTTTCAGTTTTTTATCATAGAATTTTTACTTTATTTTCAGATTGTGAGTTTTGGTCTCATATTCTGAGTTAAGAGTCATAATTGTGAGGAGAAAAAAAAGTAATCTCAAAATTTTGAGTTGCGTGTCAGAATTCTGAAAATAGTCTCAATTCTCAGAAAAAGAATCAGAATTCTGAGAATAAAGTCAGAATATTTTGGTTGAGAATCCTCCTTTTTTCAGCTCCTTTGGTTCTCAGTTGGAATAATTGGTGGTGTTGGTATCCTGTTCATCTGCGATGGAAGGATGGAGGGTTTTCTGTCCCGACCCACTTGGAGGAAACCCCAAAGCAGAGGCTGAAAATACTTTAGGAACTGTTTATCCCATGTGGTTTGAGAAATGAGCCGAAAAGTGAAGCTGGGGAGGAGAGAAGATGGTTTCCTCTCCTGGATTTCTGTGCAACTTGGTTAGATATTCATGCGTTTGAAAAGTCAAGTTAAAGTATTCACCTAAATGGGAATCTGTAACAAGACTTAAGACAGCTCAGTGGCCATTCAGTCTGAGAAAACAAAAAATTTCACATTCTAATCAAAATGTGTCTGCAGATGTTCAGAGTTTCACTTGTAAAAAAAATATATATATATATTAACATTTCCTTCCACTTGTTTTGCTTTCGCCGCAAAAGCAAAATCTTTCCAAGTGTGTTTGGTCTAGTGCAAATATCTTGGTACACTTGAAATAAGGCAACGCGTACTTACTAGTAACTTTTCAGCAAGACAGAGGAGCTTGTGTTGAGTCAGTAATCCCATAAAATTGACAAAAAAGAAGAGTTATGGAAATATGTCTTGTTATAAGTAAATAGAGCAAAGCGTCTTTTGGTCATTGTTAAGGAATTATTGACTTAAAACAAGCCTGTAGCTCTCTGAAAAGTTTCAGAGATATCCCTTCTAATATCTCAAGGAGAATTAAAGGTGCTGTTTATAAGCGGGCTGTCACATGTATTGGTATTCTGTCCTGGTTTAAATGACAAAGATGGTGAATTGGATTTCTAAATTTAGCCTGCTTGGATGGAGACCAACTAATAGGTCTTTGTGAGAGGCAGGCCAAACGTGCATTTAACTGAATAAATAAAGAGTCTGCTCGGCCGTGACAACGTGTGCCAAGATTGTGTTTAGCCGCTGATTGATGGGCTTTTATAAGTGAGTTGGACAGACCTTTTCATGTGTTTGAGTATGGCCCGGTGTGAGCCATTATTTTCACTTATTTCAGTTGCTGAAGAGCTGAATGTGACTGTGGCAATGCTGCTAAGATTTGGACAAATAAAATCAATACAGACGTTTGATTTGTCCACGACTTCCACCAATATATTTACTATTCAAAGGGAAAGTATTATGGAAAATCAAAATTTTTGAGCTTTACATCATGTGATAATGTGATTCCTTCATCAAATGCATGCATGTTTGAGAAATCCTTTAGCAACAGTAGCAACCGTTAATCTGTGCAAAACACCTGAGGGATCCTCCTTCAGACTAGCCAGCAGCAATTAGCAAACACCTGGTGGATCCGTACATCCGTTGAGCTCGTTATACGAGCTACTTCTCAGAGAAACACTGGGGAAAATGTTGATAGAGGGTTAACAGAGAAGCCATGTTGTGATGACTTCCTGAACTTAGACTTAGACTTAGACTGACTTTATTTTCATTTTGCATGCACAGGGTGTATACAGAACGAAATTTCGTTGCTTACGGCTCAGGACAATGTTTTGAGCTTCCAATGTTGTGAGGTTACTCCAGAATAAAATAAAATACAGTATAAAATATGAATATAAATCTATATATAAAATATAAAGTGCAGGAATGACAGTAAAATATAAGTTATTTAGCTCTGTACATGTGCAAGGTATAAAGTGGAGACCAGATTTTAAGTGCAGTCCAGTTAAGAGTTCATCAGTCTGATAGCAAGTGGGAAAAAGCTGTTTCGGAACCTGGTGGACCTGCACCAGATGCTGCGGAACCTCTTTCTAGAGGGCAGCAGGGAGAACAGTCCATGGTGGGGGTGTGAGGGGTCACTGATGATGTTTCGGCCTCGGGACACGCAGCGCTGGGATGAAATGTCCTGAATGGAGGGAAGGGGCCCCCCAATGATCCTCTCTGCTGTCCGCACCACTCTCCTCACGTTCTTCCAGTCGGAGGCGCTGCAGCCTCCACACCACACAGAGAGGCAGCTGGTCAGAATGCTCTCTATGGTGCTTCTGTAGAACGTCTTGAGGATGGGCGGGGGCAGGTGTGCTCTTCTCATCCTCCGCAGGAAATACAAACGTTTCTGTGCCCTCTCGGCCAGAGACGTGGTGTTCACAGTTGTTAGTGATGTGCACCCCCAGGAATTTGGTGCTGCTGACCACCTCCACAGCCGAGCTGTTGATGAGCAGTGGAGCGTGGCTGGGCCGGTTCTTCCTGAAGTCGACGATCATCTCCTTCGTCTTGTCAACGTTCAGGATCAGGCTGTTGTCTCTGCACCAGTCCACCAGCTGCTCCACCTCCTCTCTGTAGTCCAGGTCGTTGTCGTCTCTGATGAGGCCCACCACCGTTGTGTCGTCCGCGAACTTCACGATGTGGTTGGTGGCGAACCTGGGGGCGCAGTCGTGTGTCATCAGAGTGAACAGCAGAGGGCTCAGGACGCAGCCCTGAGGGGAGCCTGTGCTGAGGGTGATGACATAGGAGGTGTGTTGTCCGATCCGGACTGACTGAGGTATGTCGGTGAGGAAGTCTAGCAGCCAGTTGCGCAGGGGGGTGCTGAAGCCCAGGTGTCCCAGTTTTCCTGCCAGATGCTGTGGGATGATTGTGTTGAACGCTGAGCTGAAGTCCAGGAACAACATCCGCACATGAGTGTTCTTCTCCTCCAGGTGAGCCAGGCTCAGGTGTAGGGCGGAGGAGATAGCGTCCTCAGTGGAGCGGTTTCGGCGGTAGGCAAACTGGAACAGGTCGAATGTGGAGGGGAGTCTGGAGACGATGTGTTCTTTTACCAGCCTTTCAAAGCACTTCATCATGATGGGAGTCAGTGCCACAGGCCGGTAATCGTTGAAAGAGGTGACTTGAGGTTTCTTTGGCACCGGAATGATGGAGGCAGTTTTGAGACAGGCTGGCACTGTGGCTTGGTCCAGTGAGGTGTTAAAAATGTCTGTTAGGACACCAGCCAGCTGACCTGCGCATTCCCTGAACACCCGCCCAGGTATGTTGTCGAGGCCTGGGGCCTTCCGTGGGTTGACTCTTTTCAGAGTCTTCAACACATCGGCTGTGTCCAGGCAGAGTGCCTCCTCTTCCTGGTGGGGAACAGTTTTCTTTGCCGGAGTACTGTTCAGTGCCTCGAACCTCCCAAAGAAGTTATTGAGTCCATTTAGAAAGTCAGCATCAATTTCACCCACTGGGGGGGAGGATGGATTGTAGTCTGTGATCGCCTTTATGCCTTGCCACATACTTCTGGTGTTGCTGGTGTCGTGGAAGAACTCCTGTATTTTCCGACTGTGGGTTCGCTTTGCTAACCTGATAGCACGGTTCAAGTTGGCTCTCGCTGTCCTCAGTGCCTCCTTGTCGCCAGACTTGAAGGCTGAGTTCCGTGCTTTTAGCATTTCACGTACCTCCTTAGTCATCCAGGGTTTTTGGTTGGCCCGGGTGATAATGTTCTTAGTGATGCTGACGTCCTCTGTGCACTTGTTGATGTAGGCTGACACAGTCATGGCGTACTCATCGATGTTGATCTGGTCGTTGTAAGTGGCTGCTGCCTTGAGCATCTCCCAGTCAGAGCACTCAAAACAGTCCTGAAGTGCCTCCATGGCCCCCTCAGTCCACACCCTCACCTGCTTCACTGTAGGTTTTGTTCTGATCAGCAGGCGCTTGTATGCAGGAACTAGCATAACAGATAGGTGGTCTGAAGAGCCAATGTGGGGGTGGGGGGCTGCTCTGAATGCTTCTTTGATGTTGGTGTAGGCCAAGTCTAGAGTATTCACGCCCCTGGTTGGAAAATCCACATATTGGTTGAAGTGAGGGAGAACAGTCTTCATGTTGGCCTGGTTAAAATCCCCAGCAATGATGAAAACGCCTTCTGTGTGTGAGGATTGCAAATCACTGATGGTCCGGTAGAGAACACTTATAGCCTCTTTAGTGTTAGCACTGGGGGGCACATATACGGCAGTGATGCTAACCGCAGTAAACTCCCTGGGCAGGTAGAAGCTTGATGTCCGGGGAGCAGTAACTGGCGACAGTCATGGCATTTTTACACCAGTTGTTGTTGATGTAAATACACAGCCCCCCTCCTCGGGTTTTACCGCTGAGAGCGGTGCTCCTGTCTGCGCGGAATGTAGCGCAGCCCCTCCAGGCTAACAATGTTGTCCTGTATGGTCGAGTTGAGCCATGTCTCCGTCAGAATAAGAGCGCAGCAGTTCCTCAGCTCTCTCTTTGAAGACAGTTCTAGTTGCAGATGGTCTATTTTGTTGTCCAGAGAGCGGACGTTGGAGAGGAAGATGGACAGAAGCGGCGATCTGTGGGGGTTAGCGTTTAGCTTAGCTGTTAGTCCACTTCGACAGCCGCGCTTCCGCTGCCGGTCGCACCGCCTTCGCTTTCTCCTCCTCCGGCTAGTGCTGCTAGGCGAGTCCACTGCGCCGTGGGCCGCTGGGTCTTGCTTCCGTAGCACTCCGAGATCACGTAAACACTCCAGAGTAGTTGTATTTATGAGTCCGAAATCACTTGATGATCGTAATTCCAGCAGACGCTGGCGATCATATGCTAACTTACTGAGTGGATGCAAAGTTTGTAGCGTTTTAGGCGGCGTATTTTGCTCAAATACTGGCAAGTTGTCGAGAGCCCATGCAGCCGCAGCCATTTTGGGCGCCGCCATCTTGGAAATTTCCAAGATGGCGGCAATTCCAACTGATTCCAAGATCAGTTCTGAAACTGAAGGCGGAGTTTCAGAAAGAACAGAAGCTTCTTAAAGAGACAGAGGCTCAATTGTAAGGCTTTAAATTACAGAGTCAAATTTCTTATGTCATATTTGGTTTATTTTTATAAACAACCCAAGGTAACATAGTTACTTGATTGTGCTATAAAATGTGATTTATCTATTTATGTATTTATTTGTCTATTTATTCATCTATTTATTTACTTATGTATTTATATATTTATTTATAAATGTATTTATTTATCAATTTGTTTTTTTTCTGTTTCCTTAACTTTTCCATACACGAGTCAAAAAGAATACAAATACACCAAATGAACCAATTTCTTCAAATTTTGTTTCATTACAATAAATAAATGCTACAAAAATTGACAATGAAATTTAATAAGTGAATTAGATATTTTTTTTCTTACTGAATAAATGCACTCGCATTAAAAACGTTTTTCCCCATTTATGCATCAGAACATTTCGTCAGTCCGGTCAGATGATAAAGGACTGTCATTATTTCCTTTAGATTTCAGTTCTGCTTTCTTCCTCAGTGATTTTGAGTGATTTGGGCATTTTTGCATAATATATGTAGATCTGCATATTGGTTTCACGTCTCTGGAAAATTGATTTTACATGCCGAAATCGTTCTATGGATTATAGTTTAGTGTAAATTCTGCTGGGAGTAACAAATTCAGAAAATCTATGAACTGCTGCAGTAAATTAAATTAAATGACCTTAAACCTGAAACAGTGGAGAGATGAGGAAAAAATGGAAAAACAACCAACCAAATGTTAAAATGACCAAAATCTGTTTGGTGGTTTGAAAGTCCCAGTTGAAATTTTGGTTTGTGCCTTTTAGTGAGACATTTCCTCACTTATTTTTAGGGAAATTGTTAAAGAATTCACCATAACATTTAACCAATTTCTGATCTTTATATTTCTTTCTTTGAAGGAGTGAAAACTAATTTGTAGCAGCTCTCAAATATAAATTCTTCAGGGTTCCTAAAAGTTTCTAGTAGGCTACTGAGAGATTCTACTACTGTGCGATCTTAATAAAATAAAATAAATAAAAAAGTGAGATTTGGTTTGAAAATATTTTTACAATATTTGAATTGGATTCATATTTGCTTTATTGCATTTTTAGCAACATTTTTTGATGACCTTCTTGTGAGAAATATTAGTTATGTCATTAGCAACTCATATTTATTTGTGTTTTGTTATACTCAACATTTTAATATTACTAAAATATGAAATACTTAACTCCTCTGAGTAAAAACTGTTTTTATGAATTAATTTTCAGTGATACAACATATTTGTTGATGAATTTGGTTAAGTAATTTTTCACCTTTTCATGGTATTTAGAAAATTTAAACCCTCTAAAATGTTTATCTATGCTCTTTTCACCATTATGTATGCTGCATTTCCTCATACATAATACTGACTGCTGCTTCTTTTTATTACTCTTTTGTCCTCCAGGACAACTGTATGGGGAAAATTAAATCTGCATTATTTATGAGAAGAAGCAGCTAGACAGACCAGCTTATCCAAGCCTGCAGCAAACTTTCAGTACTCTGTCTGGTTATGTGGCGTTCTGTTTGATGTCTGTTTGACTTTTTCATGCGATTAAAATATTCTTTTCTTTTCCATTGTTTTCTCTCACAGCAACTCTTCCAGTGCCAGGCCCTAAAGAAGCTGAGTTTGCCTGATAACGACCTTTCCAATCTTCCCACCACCATCGCCAGCCTGGTTAACCTCAAAGAGTTAGACATTAGTAAAAACGGTAAGGTGCAGAAACAAATACGCTGGCTAAATTTACAAAACGATCTGTAGTTGTTATATTAACCTTCCAAACCTCTCAGGTCTTCTGCTTCTGGAACCAAACATGAAGAAACAGCATTTATCTTCTATGCACCACAAATCTGGAACAAGCTTCCAGAAAACCTAAAAACTGCTGAAACACTGAGCTCCTTTAAATCTATACCTAAAAACCCACCTGTTTAGAGTTTCTTTTGAATCATAATAAGTGAAACAATAATCACATTTTGAAGTGTAACAATGATTTTTGATGATGGCGCTCAACAAAATGTAATGTTTGCTACTAGCTTCACAATTGGTGGCTCTATGATGTTTTTGACTACTTTTTAAAGCACTTTGAATTGCCTTGCTGCTGAAATGTGCTATTGACCCCTTGCATGTTATTGTTTACATGCGGAAGTTTTGCTCATGCACGGAAATTTGGAGGGCAAAAAGACTAGACTTTTACTTTCGATAGAACGACTTTAACAAAATGAAACCCGGAGATGTAGGTACGACTAATTTAGTGCTATGCGCCACAGCAAAGGAAAAAGTAATGCAGAAAAACCGCTGAAGAACAACTCAAAACCACTTTTTTTCTCGCTCTCCTTGTCGACTACGCCACACACAGACTCGTTGCCATGGCAACTGGCAACATTGCCGCTTTATGTTTCAGGATTCAACACCAAAAAACACTCAAACACACAAAGAACAGAACATTCAGTACTGTGTTTTTAGGTTTGATGTTTGTTTTGCGATTATTAATAAGCAACACCTGTGGTAGATTACCTACCGCTGCTAATAGCTAAGCTAACACAGCGGTGGTTAATTAGCTAATTTAAACACCTGGTCTACTGATGATCTGTCAGAGTTGGTGTTTAGGTTTCCTGTTTTACTTTTGTAACTGAATCAAAACACACAGAATTCTGCAGCACATCTACATGTTAAGGTTCTCATAGTCATGCTAGCATAATTAGCCTACTTTCCTCGCTCTCGCGGTTCTCTTTCTGACCTTATCTAGTTGTTGTAGTGTTGCAAAGCACTGCATGCCTTTTAATTTTATATATCAGGCATGCATTTACATTTTAGAGCGTTGTATTGATAACTTAACAGCTGAAACCAATGCTAATCATCGTTAGCCTGTAGCTTTTTGCCTTCCAGCAGGGAGATTGGGGCGGGATCTTGGATGCATGACATCACACTGCAACGGGTCTATACAAATAAACTTGATTGATTGATTGGAGCTTGATATTATGATTCACTCCAACAGGAATCCAGGAGTTTCCAGATAATATAAAATGCTGTAAAGGCCTGTCTGTGGTAGAAGCCAGCGTCAACCCCATTACCAAGTAAGATCCAAATACTTTCTATCTCTACAAACCTGAATCTTTCTCTTTATCCTGGTTTGACTGAAACAACTGCAGCTTATTGTAATGCTTCTACTTAGCAGCTTGGGGAAAGTCTTGCTAAATAACTCGGAAGAATTTTTAAAATAAGTTTCTTTAACTTCCTGATGGAAAAAATGTTTCTTTAAATCTTGTCGACATAAAATCTGTACACTTATAGCCTCGATATTGAAGTATGGATCCACCGCAGGGTTAACAAAGTACAAAGTTTTTAAAAGCGCCCTAAAAAACTACAATGTCTGCATTGTGTACGGTAGAATCACAAAAATCACTAAGGAGAGCAATGATTGACAATTACAAGAAAAAAGTGAAGCAGCTTTTGACTTGGATTCTTTTTAGATAGTTGCCTTCATTCTTGAGGTTTTCAATTCAGATAAAAATGAATTTAAAAGAATAGTTGCTGTTTGTTGGGCAACTGTGGCTTGAAAGGAAGTTGTGGGTTTAATTCCAGTTTCCAAAAACACAAATACTATATTTGGTCTAGTTTCTAGTGTAAACTTACAGTATTAGTGCACTTGAAATAAGACGAAAACAAATTTTACATAACTTTTAAAGGAGCTTGTTTCAAGTAAATAATTCTTCAATATTGATGAAAAAGTGCAGGTTATTTAAAAAGTCTTGTTACATGGAACTAGCACTTTTAAAATCTATATTAAGCAATTATTCATTTAAAACAAGCTTCTATATATTGCTCATGAGTTTAAGTTAGTTTATCTTATTTAAAGTGTATTAAGATATTTGCAGTAGAAACTAGACCAAAATGTTTTGCAAATATGAGTTTTTGCTTGTACAGAGACAATACAATGCATATAAAGTAAATAAAAACATTTAATCAAACAACTTCTTCCTTTTTGGTAGAATAATGAGTTGAGTTGACCAACTTTAGCTTATGATCTAAATTGCTTCTTTAAGGAATAAACGATAAAGTTTATCTGAAAACATTGGGTTTTTTTCATGGGAAGTTATTAAATTACAATTAAACTTTATGCATTTAATTGTGTATACATTATTTTGAACTTTTAATAGAACCAGAGAAAATTACAGATATACTAACTCTGTTATTGCCTGATCTAAACCCCTTTGACTGTAGTTTTTTTATCTGCTTAATTCAATTTAAATAACCTGATTGTTGGTTATTTTTTAAAACTTGATTGAAACACCTTTTGATTTAATTTCAACATTTATTTATGTAGAGTAAGCCAAAATTATACCTATCTTTGACTGATTTAGGTCTTAAGTAATCTTTTATTTTACCAACATGTGTTTTGTAACTGGAACTAAGTATTTGAAAGTGGCCTAGTCAAAGTTCAGATTCATAATCAAAGGAATTTTCTCAAAATTTTAGTAGACACTTTTTGATTGCTGTAAAGTAAAAAGATAATTTTAGGTGATGATTTAATAGTTAACCAAATGTAAAAATGACTGGAGTATTTTATATTTTATGTGAAAAATTGGATTTAATGCAAGCATTTTTGTCTGAACCCAAATTAATTTAAACATCTAATGTATTCTAAAACAAATATAGGCTTTGTTTCCTCTTTTATTACCCAAGCGAGACGCATCATAATAATTAATAAAAATATCCAGACACTATGCTGTCTTGTTGGCTCCGTTATGTCCACTCATCAGATCTGCATATTTACAGGAAGTAAACACGTTTATCGCTGGAGTCTCTGGTGTGTGCTGTAATTACTGCTGTTTTGTGATGTAGAAGTGAAGAATGCTGCAGAGGAAAATGCTTCTTGTGTGTCTCTGTGCTGCGCTTGTGCAGCAGATGAGTTATCTGCAGGCCAGCAGTGGTTAGCTGCTCCTGCTAGCATGTTAGAAACCGGTCATGTTTCTTTCAGTTGGAGCTGAATGAAACAGCTCCAGTTGAGCACATTGTCCAGATTACTGGTTTTTGTTTCCTCTTCTGTTGTTTTTTATTTAATTTTTCTCTTTTAAGACTCCCAGATGGTTTCACGCAGCTCCTGAATCTGACCCAGCTCTTCTTGAATGATGCCTTCCTGGAGTATCTGCCTGCTAACTTTGGCAGGTGAATTGATACACTGCACAAACGAAATAAAGTAATTTTGTCTCGTTTTTAGTGCCAATGCCTTAGTACATTTGAAATGTGTTTAAACTAACTTACAAGTAATTTTTCAGCAAGAAGCGTGAGCTTGTTTTAAGTCAGTAATTCCTTAATATTGATTAAAAATTCCAGTGGCAGTTTATTCCACAATCAACAGCCGATATGCCGTTACCTAGCAACCCCAGCCCAGCCCAGCCCATCACCTAGCAACCCGGTTCCAGTTCCACTGGCAGTTATAACATGGAAACAGTGTCTTATTATGACTTAAATAATCTGCCAATGGAACCAGTACTTTTTAATCAATATTAAGAAATTAGTGACTTAAAATAAACTCCTATATCTTCCTGAAAAGCTACTTGTAATTTAGTTTTGTCTTATTTCTAGTGTAATAAGATATTTGCACTGGAAACTAGTCTGAAAATACTTGGTAAGATTTTGAGGTTTTTAGTGTAAATGTGTTTTTTTGTGTTTTTGGTGTGGATTAAACATTTATGTACTATCAAATACATTTTTATATAACTTTTAAAGATCACAGCTGAATTTTGTGTTTAGCATATTTATGAAGATGCCTTCCATGTATAGGATATGCATGAGAATTATGCCCTTAAGGCTAATTATAAAGCTTATATGTTAGGAAGCATTATTAAATATGACTATGAAAATGTTGTGGGATACTGATCTCGCTTCTGATTTATAATTTATACAGTTTTTTTTCAGTAAATATGTGTTTTTTTAAACACTTGTTATTACTGCACTCTTTTTCTTGGTTTGCTTTTATTTTTTTGAGAAAATGATACCGTAAACAGAAAAAACAGTTGATCTAATTAAAACAAACTCGGTTAATTTGTTAAAGTAGTGAAATTATATTTATCCAAGATTATTAAGCTGTGATGTTACATAAACATAAGTAAATTACATTTGATAAACATATTTTTGTTACATGTAACAAATTAACTCTTATTTTCAAGTCGGAGCTCCATTGGTGACAATATTTGTTGGAAAAAAAATCAAACACTGATTTTAGGATGGAACTTTTTTTTTTCACCATTTTTTTTGCTAAGTATGTTTTTGTATTTCCTACTCAAAACTGTTACATTTTCTGATGCTTTCCTTTTTCACTTGATCTTATTTTTATTTTAGTCCCTTTTTTGTATTTCCTACTGTTGCATCTAAGTGCAAATGAAAGGAATTAAGTTTAGGCTTTTGTTCCTTCTGTTATTCAGGCTCTCCAAATTACGGATTCTGGAGCTGAGAGAGAACCACCTGAAAACCATGCCAAAGTAAGACAGGATACCATATGTATATCATGGTATATGTGTTTAAGTGAAAGAGACAGACAGAAATAACATAATAATTCTGCAGCTCTCAAACATAAATAAACTTAAATAAATATTGCTATCTACTACTACAGGGATGTCCAAAACTTAAATTAATAATTGAAACATTAAAATACATTAAAGCAATTCAAGTTGCCTGACTTTCTTATTGTTTTTTGTAGAAAATGGAGGTTATTTATTGTATTTCCAAAACTTTAAAATTATTTTGGACATTTTCTGTATCAGAAGAAATTTCATTTGGGCTTGATTGAACAAATTTATTCTGTTGTGAGAAAAAGATTTAAGTTAGTATTTCAAAACTCTTGCTATATTAAGTCCAGTTAAATAAATTAAATAAAACTTGACTTAGTGTAAGCAAAATCAGCTTGCGCTAAGTCAAACCAGTAGACTTTTGGTTATGAAGAAACAAATACTTAACATTTTTGTCATAAAAAATTTATGTTAGTAATACTTTTACTGTATTTAAAATAAAACGTTGTGACAGAGGGGCCAAATTTGTATTGTATCGGCCACACAAAGTCACTCCAAGGGCCACAAACGGTCCCCAGACCACACGTTGGACACCCATGTACTAGTATGTTCCTATCACTATCATACATAGAAATATAACCGTCTCAACTGTTTTGCTTTTGAGAATGCACCCTGAATTTTAGATTTTTTTTAACATAAGGAATCACACTGTGAGAATATGAATGTTTGTTCATGTGTAAATAAAACTGAAGTCACAAAACTGTTTCGATTTTCCCTCTTGTGAGGTCCATCCACAGACTGACACAGCTGGAGAGGCTGGATCTGGGGAGCAACGAATTCTCCGAAATGGTGAGATCTGCTTCATTCATGTTTTAATGCAGATTAAATTACACATCAGATTGTGAGCTGGGTTGAAATAAAAGTAAAAAGAGAAACAACAGAGAACCACTGAGATTAAAGAAAACATGTTGTTACCATCTGAACAACATGTTGCAGAAGAAAACTGCTTGGAGTTCTGCTAAAGTTTGGCTCTAAGATTTTTGGTACATATCTGTTTGAAAGTGACAATAAATTGACAAATGAAACTATTATATTGGAGTGTGTGTTGCTTTTTTTTTGGCTTCAACTTTTCACCTAAAATGCTGAAGGAGAAGAAGAACCGTTCCACAAAATCTGGGGTTTTTCTCCCGTTTTAGGAAATAACATCAAATGACAGTTATAACCCAACATTTATCTTTTTCATAATGTATTATCCACAGTGACATGCTGAACAGTAATTTAAATGCAGAAATAAAGTAGTGTACTCACCATTTTGACAGTCTGAGGTTAAAACTGTTATCTTTGTACAGTAAATGTACAAAGATGAAAATGCTTTTAATGTAGTTAGTGAAGAAGGTTGAACATTTTCAAAAAGAAATCCTTACTTCTCTTTTTGTATTTGTATTTCTAGCACTTTGCTTCTTACTGGTGCAAGACTTTATTTGGTACACAACAACCCGTCCCAAGAAATCATCATAAAATGGTTCAGATTTTATGAAAGCGTCTGTCCATCTTTACTCTTAGCCAAACGACCCAAACTCTTCAATAGTTTCTTTGCATTTGTAAACAGATATTTCCAAAAACCCTCCTCTAGTTGGAGTGTTCATTTTATTCCAGAAGGTTGCAAAATTAAATGTATAATGTTATAATCTTAAATAATTCACAAAACTTAATTTGCCATTTTAAAAACTTTTACAAACTTCAACCCAAACAATGCCAGGCCAGTTTTTTTTCTGTTTGTAGTCCTTATTTAAAGACTTACAGGCTGTGTTCTTTGATGCTGGATAAGATTTATTAGCGTTTTCATGCATTTGCTTCTTGTTTTTTTCCATTATTTGCATTTGACCGTGTGAAATCATGTTTTATCTTGTTAGCCAGAGGTGTTGGAACAGATGCACAGCCTTAAGGAGCTGTGGCTGGATAACAACTCCCTACAGTCTATACCTGGGGTGAGACAACTTTCATGTTTTGCAGCAAAATCGGAGCATGGGAGTAGAAATGACCTTAACTTGTTCGTCTGCTCTCCTGCAGTCTATAGGGAAGCTTCGCCAGTTGCGGTACTTGGATTTGGCTAAGAATCGCATTGAGACGTTGGATAGTGACGTCTCTGGCTGTGAGGCCTTAGAAGATCTGCTGCTGTCCTCCAACATGCTGCAGCACCTGCCGGACTCTATAGGTACTTAAAATCAAGCTGTTTATTATTCACACTAGTTCCTAAAAAAGTGCTGTTGGTCTTCTTGTATCATTTTCTGCCAGTCTGCTACAAATCTGCATATAATTATCTAAAAGAAATGTAAGTGATAATTTATGTAAATGATTATATTAAAGGGGCCATACATTTCTTTTAACTGTGCATCATGTTATAATACTGTTAGCTCATCAAAAACATGCCTGGAGGGTTTCTTTGATTCTTTCATGCATGTTTGAGAAATCCTTTAGTCTCCATGGCAACCATTCAGCTGTGCAAAACGCCTGCGTGGAATTAGCTCCGCCTTCGAGATGCAGCTCCTCCCCCAATCATCTCCGTCAGACTAGCCAGCAGCAAGTAGCTAACACCTGGTGGAACTGAAACTCTGCTGATCTCATTATAGTGAAACGTTGGTAAAAACGTAGTTAAAGGGTTAATAGAGGAGCCATGTTGTGATGACTTTCTGAAGGCGGAGTTTTTAAAGAGACAGGCGCAATTTTAAGGTGTAAAATATCAAAGTAATATATCTTTTAAGTCATTGATCTATGTAGCTTTTTTTAACAACTGAAGTTAAAATAGTTACTTGATTGTGCTGTAAAATGGCACAATGTGCCTGGAAAACACATAATACTGCCTCTTTACAGCAAAAGGGATGAAAGTTTTTAGTTGCGTAGGTTTCGTATTACCCATGTGGAAATTTGCACCAATGTTTTTGCATGTGTTGCAGGAATGCTAAAGAAGCTGACCACTCTAAAGGTAGATGACAACCAGCTGACCTCACTGCCTCACACCATTGGGAGGTAAGAAACCAAAACAAATCTGACTCTTCAGCTGAAGTTACATTAGCTTGCAGCAGCATTCATACTCCACTGAACGTTTTCACATTTTACCATCACAAACTTCAACCTTTTTAGTGATATTTGAAATAATGGAAGGACACAAAGTAGCACACATTTGTATACTGTAAAAACCAAAATTATTCTGATTTAGATGACGAGCTATTAATTTGAGCAAAATGAATCTTATGATTTGAAGTAAAGCTAGCATTTTGAAATAGCCCAGCCAAAGTTTCAACTCCAATTGAGAAACATTAGGGTTATGGCAAAGAAGTCTTCTAACATGCTTTTTATCAAATATGGATTATTGAAATATCATTGAAAACATACAAAAATAGATTTTTCTTTGATTGTTGTTTACCTTCAATTTTTTATTAAATGTCAAAAAAAGGAACCGATGTTGATGTTTCAATAAAAATACTTTTAAATGAATAATTTTGTGCTTTATTCAGTTCATCCAGACTTACTTCTTCAGTATTATTAAACTACCAGTCCTTTTAATGCCTCTGAACCAACTTTATATATATATAAAATGAGGTTTTCTTTTTAGTTTTTTATGGCAAAATGGCTCAAACTTTTAAAGGTTGCATGTGAACGATTAAACTGTTTATTTGAGAGCAATTGCTTGGACTCAGTTTTATTTTTTGGAATCACAGTAAAAGAGGCTAAATACACCACCATAAGCACAAATCCCACTAAAAGAAGTTTAACTTCTGATGTGACAAAATGTGAAAAGGTTTACGGATTATGAACATCTTAATAGTATTCTTTGTTTTGTTGTACTTTAAAACCTCCTTCAGCCAACTTTCAGTAGTTTATGGGGGTTTGTAGGTGGGTCGTTAATCTTGTTTATTGCTGTGTTGTAACGCTGGCTGATGATTGGTGGGGGGGGGTCTGTGTGTTGTGTTTGCTGCCGTGCTGTGGCGTTAGTCCGAAGCCAAAGCAAGGGTGAGTAACATGAGCCTTCTGGATCCAAGGGTTTGTTCAGAGACAGATGTTCAGCTGTGCTGCAGATACAGTGAATCAAAGCTTTGCTACCACATGCTGCCAATGTGGGGAACGTTTCATGTCCGAAACAATTACATGCAAACATAAAAAAAGATTCTCTCCTTACCTAATCTGTAAGGTTTTGATTTACTCTCTAGAAATTGTTTATGTGCTTCAATACAATTACTGAAAAACACGAAATGAAAAAGGTTGCATGTAAAGTTACTGCAGTGATATGGATGTACTGATAAAACAAAATCTTACCAGTTTTTTTTTTATCTAGTTTTTAATGGTAAAAGCAATTTTATTTATATAGCACATTTTTAGCAACAAGGCAATACAAAGTGCTTTACGGGAATTAAAAGGAAATACAAACAAAATAACAAACCAAAGGAAAGACCAAAGCAGAAAAAACTAATAATGTTGATCCAAAGTATATAAACTAGATACTTCTAGTGTAAATTATATTAGAAATTAGCCAAAACTAACTTACCAGTAACTTTTCAACAAGATATAAGACCTTATTTAATTCAATAATCCTTTATTTTCGATTAAAAACTACAAGTACCACTGGCAGAATATTTCACAATCGACGGGCCCGGCACCGTTACTTAGCAACCCCAGCCAAGCCCAGCCCGTCACCTAGCAACCGAGTTGTAGTTCCACTGGAAGACTTTCACTTTTAAGAAGATAGTTTTTCCGTAATTGTAACAGAAATAATCTGTCAGTGAAACTAGTAGTTTTTCATCAACATTAATGAAACAGGCTCTCATATCTTGATGAAATGTTACAAGTTATTTTACCCAGTATTTTTGGTTTCTAGTGTAAATATCTTACTACACGTGAAATAAGACAAAACCAACTCATAAGTAACTTTTCAGCAAGACGTATGATCTTATTTTAAGTAAATGGTTCCTAAATATTAATAATTAAGCACTAGTTCCACTTGCACATTATTTCACTGACATTTTTCTCATGTTATAATTAAAATAATCCGGGAACTAGAACGTTTCGTCAATTTTTAGGAATTGTACTAGAAACTAGGCCAAAAATAATTGGTAAGATCTTTTGTTTTTGCAGTGTAGTTTTTATTTGTGTTTTTTTAAGCTCAAAATGAAGGTTAAGCAACATTAAATGTATTACTTTCTTTAAAGAGATTTGAGACACAATGATGAAATATGTGGAATGATTCCTGTAAGTCATTTTAATCCGTTTTTTGTTCGTTTTTTTGTTGTTGTTGATTTTAATAGATTTATTGACTTGTGGAAAGAATCATTCAGTTCTTTCCTTGAATTTTAGAGTTAAACTGAGTGACTGCAGAGAATCAATTAAACTATATTTCTAAGCTTAACGACTTTGCAAGATCTGTATCTGAACACTCTGAAAGCTTTCTGCTTCATGAACAAGTCCCAAGTTGTAGTCTTGATAAGTAGTTCTGTAGATTAATTACTTCCCTTTAAAGCTCCTTATTGTTTCGTACCCGTTGTTTGAAGTGTTTCTTACCCCTGATGAATATGATCCCTTTATTCTGTGTCGTTTTTTAGATTTTTGAATAAGCTACCACATAAGTTTTATTAATTGTTGTACAGTTTGCTTCATACAGTGTGGACTTTTATTTCATTTTTTTACTTCCTTAAAGAGCCTTAAAAATCAGCTTTGAACCACAGATGTCATCTTTTAAAGCCAAGTAAAATAGATTTAAAAACCTTCTCTGGTTGTAAAAATGAAATTGTCTCAATGCTGGGTAGATTGAATGTTTCTGCTGAGGAATTTAATCAAATACTGGGAAAAACCCAGGCCAGGATTAAAACCCAGAACCTTTTTTCTGCAAGACAAGAGTCTTACTAACTGCACTTACCATGCAGACTTTCACATTTGTAAGCAAAGTTGTGAAATTATTATTTGGTTTTTACTTTGGACTGCACTGGAGACAAAGTAGTTACCCTTGTAATTTATTCCTAAAGAAAAATTGCTGCCGCTTCCCGAAAATTACTATTTTTCACATGCAAAATTCTTGTTTGTTTTAATTTCATAGCTTTTACATTTTTAGTTTAACATTTTCTATTTTGGGCTATTTTTCATGTGCAAAAATCTGATAATTTTGATAACTTTAAATTGGGGGGGGATTAGAAATATAACTTAATATTGATGAAAAAATACACGTTCCATTGGCAGATTATTTCTGTTGCACTTATAACATGGGAAAAATATCTTGCTATAAGTGAAAGAATCTTCCAGTGGAACTAGAACCGGGTTGCTAGGTAACCCACTGGGCTTGGCTGGGGTTGCTAGGTAACGGCCCCAGTAGTACTTTTCAATCAAATATAAGGGATTATTGAATTAAAAAAGCTCCTAAATCTTTTTGTGGATAATATTGATGTGCTTAAAGAACTGTGAATAACTTGGTGGTACTTTATTGTGATTTTGAACCTCAGTTCAATTAATGCAAAAAATTTATATATATATATATATAAACCTGATTCTCAATTATCTTAAATTAAGTTATGATTTTTTTTTTGTTGCTTATTTTCACTGAAAATAAATCTGCGTCTTGAACTTTACTCCCAACCAGATAGTGACTTCATTTGAAAAGTTAAAGGAAACAAAACAGAAAATTTGGATCTAAAGAATGACATCTTACTTAGCTGAACCTTTCTCTGAAGGTTATAATTGTAACCACAATAGGAAACATAAATGCTATTCACTATAAGCTAACCTTGCCTTGCACCTCTCCTCTTGTTTCCTCCCATCTCATCTGCTCCCCTTCAGACAGCATGGTAGTCCAGATGGTCCCGTCTGTTGGGAATAATAATAGCAGACTAATGTAATGTTAACAGTGGCAGTACGTGAATGTAAAATTGTTGTCTCATTAGCATTAGCATGCTGTTACCTCGGTGTCAGGCCAGAGAATACACATAAAGGGGAGTCTGGTTTTCTGCAGTAGAGAAGCTGGGATCTATAAAAATATAAAAATATTGTTGACATACTTTTCTAGGTGATTAATTTCAAGCCTTCATCTTTAATTTTAATCATAATTTAATAAAGACTGAAGCTAGCCATCACTTGGTATTGAAATGCAGATCCAAATTCAAATTGACAAAAGTTTTAAAAAAGTTTGTTTAGATTTTTAAAACAAACATATACACACTTTCTTTGCATACTGGTGAGTTTTTATTTACTCAAATAAGAGTAGAACTATGTCAGCATATTTTTGCTAAAAGTAAAAAGTAACCATCCAAGAAATTACTCAAGTAAGACTAAAAAAGTATTTGGTAAAAAGTCTATTCAAGTACTGAGTAACTGATCAATCATTTCATATTTATAAAATGACATAATCAGATGGATCAAAATAAGAAGTTATGTGGAAATTTTGGTATTTTAAGGACCGAAATGACAATTATTCATATAAGTAACAGAAACTGACAAAATCAGGCAAATTATTTTTTTTCCAAATCAATTTTTCTCAATAAAAAAACTTAGAAAACTTTTTTAAAAACTCCAGGTGTGTATCTGTTTCTAGTGATTTTTTTGGTTTAAACATGTTTTTTTTTAATTCAGTGGGTAGAAAATCCAGAAATTTTACTCAAGTAAGAGTAGAAATGCTTCATAATAAAATTACCCAAGTAAGAATAAAAAGTACAGCATTCGGAAAATACTCCTAAAACTATTTTTTTCAAAACATAATTGAGTAAAGATAGATAGTTACTACCCAACTCTCCTTGTGAGTTTCTATTATAATAAAGCAGAATTTTACAGGAGGCTTAATGCTGATCTTTGATTAGATATTAAAATGATTTTGTTTCTCGTTTCAGTCTTAAAATTAATTTCCATTTGTAGAGAGGAATAAGGTTTTAAAACTGCCACAGACATACTGCATCTTTCAGAATGACGTTTTTCCTTTTTCTGTCGTGTTCTCTCTTGGTTTTCTTCAGCCTATCTCTGTTGGAGGAATTGGACTGCAGCTGTAATGAGTTGGAGTCGTTGCCTCCCACCGTCGGCTACCTGCACAGCTTGAGAACTTTTGCTGCAGATGAGAACTTCCTCACACAGCTGCCGCGGGAGGTGAGCTAATTCACGGCCCGCTTTAACATCGACATAATGCAGAACTCAGGTTAAACAACATATACGATTTTAGTGTAATCAAAAAATAATTGGAAATATTTAAAGGGAACCGACTTTGCAAACATCACATTTTGGACATTTTTGTACTTAACACTTGGGTCTCTATTGCTTCTGAAAACGGTTAATGTAAAAATTAATTCATGTTTTTTGTCTGAAAATTGAGGTGATTTCTGAATGCAGTTGGTTGCAATGGGTTTACATTCATTTATTCTTGAATATAAATGGATGCTGCACATATTTATACATTTGTATTTGCAAAAACCTCTGCACCACTTTGTGTAGCTCTAACGTGCAAAATCACTATGCATACAAAAGTAATCCTTTGTCACTTAAACAAAAAATGGAGCAAACTTTTCATTTGTTCTGATAATGTGTGTGGGGGTGTGTGTGTGTGTGTGTGAACTTGTGTTAGATCGGTAACTGCAAGAACGTGACGGTGATGTCACTTCGGTCCAACAAGCTGGAGTTTCTGCCTGACGAAATCGGACAGATGACCAAACTGCGCGTGCTCAACCTCAGCGACAACAGGTACCGGCGTGAGCGCGTCGTCACGAGGCAAAACTTTCTCAATGGCAGCTCCACTGCTTTCCTTCTCACTGCTGAGGCTGCCTTTGGTTGCCGTGGGAACCGGCGAGCGTGTTGCATGCTCTGCAGGCTGTTCAGTGCGTGGGAACACGAAACATCTCTATTCTTTCCCGCTCCCTCCTCCCCTCATTCTTTCTCTTTCTTTCTTCTTCGTAGGTTAAAGAATCTACCGTTTACCTTCACCAAGCTGAAGGATCTGGCAGCTCTGTGGCTCTCAGACAATCAGGTATCTGTCCTTTACCCTGCAGGAGAACACACCGGCGAACCCATAAGGACCCCCCACATGTTATTGCTTACATCCGGAAAATTTGCACAACGCTGGAGAGCAAAAAGACAATTATATCTCATGCCATTCATAACCGCGCTGCCGCGGCAGAACAATTCCATTAACTAAATGTAGCCTGGACGTGTAGGTTTTATTCATTTCGTGCTACGCGCCACAGTAAACAGAGAAATAAAGCAGAAAAAACGCTAAAGAACAACTCAAAAATACCTTTTTTCTCGCTACACGCAGACTCGTTGCCATAGCAACTGACAGCACTTTATGTTTCACTCAAACATTTCCCACACATAGAACAGGACATTCGGTCCGTTACAGTTTCATAATACTTATTTTGCGGTTACTACTAAGTGATCACTGTGATATTAGATTAGCTACTCTTGCTATAAGCTAAGCTAACAGAGGTGGCTGATTAGCTAATTTAAACACCTGCTCTGCTGATGATCTGTCAGAGGTGGTGTTTAGGTCACCTTTTTTTAATTTGTAGCTGAACCAAAACACACTGAATTCCACATCACATCTACATGTTAAAGTTATCAAAGTCAAGCTAGCATAGCTGACCTACTTTCTTCTCCGTTGCTATTTTCTTATTTAAAACTTTTTCCTGACCTTGTTATCAAGTTATTATAGTGTTGACAATTAGCAGCAAAGCACTGCTTCCCTTTTTCTTTTATATATCAGACGTGCATTTAAGTACTTAACCGCTGAAACCTATGCTAGTCATCATCAGCTAGCAACTTTTTGCTTTCTAGCAGAGAGTTAGGGGCGGGATCTTGTGCGCTTGGCTGCAAGGGGTCCATATGAAACACCTCAAACCAATTGCGCTAGAAACTAAAATAAGTTGTGATGTTTCTATTAAATAAGAAGCACAATTAAAAATCACACACGAATAAGTTTATTCAAGTTGTTAAAAATATTTTGTGCCATCAACCTCCAACTTCTTCCTGATGTCTTCTTCTTTGTGATTTGTGACAGCAGCAACATCTGGTTCTTGATAAGTGATTCATGTGATGCAAAACAAGTGTTTTGCAAAATAAGCCAATTTCAATAGTCAAATATTCTAATGTCAAAACTTTTTATCAAAAAGCAAAAAGGTTTCTTTCAAAATTGCCGTGTTTCCATTAAGCAAATTAATTTTTTTAATGTTAAATTGCGCAATTATAAGGTCAGTAGACACAAACAACAATTTAATATTATAAAATTGCACTATGTATTCTACAAAATACCATTTTTAGACTTGATTTTTTTGCAATCTTTACTTCACCTAATTCTCTTGTAAGATAAACTTTGTTTGTTAAATGGAAGTGCCGTGTTGATTTATTTCTTTACCTTTAAATCCTAATTTAGTTCCAAGCTACATTGCGATGCTTCAGAATATTGTAATACTTTTAGAGTTTTTATCAAATGCTATAAATTATAATAAAAGTCTCTGTTAAAGTCAAAAGCACATTTAAATTTCAAATGTTGATGAAATGTCAAGGCAGACATATATTTCCATTTTTAAAATTGATACTAATGTATTCATATGCTTCCACAAATTTCAATTAAGACATTATTAGCATATTACATATATTACTGATCATGCACAGTAAGGTTTCATTAAAGGGCTACTGGTTATTTTTGGTGTCAGTGATATTTATCATATTAGTGTTCACAAAATATTAATGACAAATTCAATAAAATTAATTTGTAATCTAAAAGTGACCCAAGATTTGGTCCAGCTTGTTTCCTCTAACTGTAAAAAGTGAGTGGAGAAATGAGAGTTTGACCGTTTGTTTCTGTTTTTCAGTCCAAAGCTTTGATCCCGCTGCAGACGGAAGCCCACCCTGAAACCAAACAGAAAGTTTTGACCAACTACATGTTTCCACAACAGCCCAGGCATGATGAAGGTAGAAAATATCTGTTTTTATGTCGCGTAAAGTTTGAATGTTGTCAAGGAAAGCTCACGCAATATTTTTGGTTTGAACAACATCACTGGGTGATCTTGAAATATTGATTGATTTTTCTCCAAATCTTTTAAAAAATATTCAACTGAAACAGCAAAACTTAAAGTTACCAGTGGAATTAAGATGTTGAAGCATCCACAGTACTAGTTATGTTATATCCTTGTACTTGCTGCTGTAAATATCCTTTACTTATGTCTTTACATTGTATATCAATGAATTATGTTAAGACTTTTTTGGATGGTTTTCAGCATCAATGCTCATGTAATTCCCTTCAGGTTCACAAATCATTGTTTTTTAAAAATTGCTTCACAAATATTATAAAGTGTGCGAGTAACAAATAGCTGCTGCTGCTGCTCTCAAAACGCTGAAATCATAATTATCCCTATAGTTACACAGATGACTTAATATTTTCCCAGATGACCTCTCCAAGGAATTTAGGTTTAGTTTTTGAAGCAGTTTTAGAACCAATGATGACTGATGTCAGCAAGTGAAAACTAACACAAAACTAAACTAGAAGTAACTTTTTAGCAAAATACTGGAGCATGTTTTAGGTAAATAATTCCTTAATAGTTAAACTGGCAGATTATTTCACTTATAAAAATCTTTATTTTGTTGTTAAAATGGGAAATGCTTCTTAGATTATTACATTTTAGATTATTATTTTCAGTTTGAGATTTTTTTTTATGTGCTTCAATATGCCATAAATTTAACAAAATTATCATAGCTAAAGCTTCATCTCAAATAAGGGTCTTGGATATTTGTTAACATGATTCTGTTTCATAATGCTGAAGCAATATTATTTCAAAGCACCCCTTAATGTTTACATATATATATATATATATATATATATATATATATATATATATATATATATATATATATATATATATATATATATATATATACATAATTATTATTATTATATACTGGATTTTTATAGCAATACAACATGATTATTTCACTTGTAACAAAACATTTTTCCCATGTTAAAAGTGAAATAATCTGTAGTAAGTGCTTTTACTCTTTTTCAATACTAAGAAATGGACTTAAAACAAGATCCTTTATATTGCTAAAAAGTTACTTCTAAGCATTTTTTATCTTTTTTCAAGTGTACTAAGATATTTAGACTTGAAACTAGATTTTGTGTTTTTGCAGTTTAACATGAGGTAAAATTTGGGATCCCTGACAGTTTATCTCTGTAAAATTTGCCCTCCTATCTATTAAATGCTCCTGTGTTTCTCTGTATTTTTACAGATTACCAGTCGGATAGCGACAGCTTTAATCCTACACTGTGGGAAGAGCAAAGACAGCAGAGGATGACTGTGGCCTTTGACTTTGAGGACAAGAAGGACGAGGAAGACAACTCTGGGAAGGTCAAGGTCAGCTTTTTATTTTTCTGATTCTGTTCATTTCTCTCTGTGAATATTTTGTCATACAATTTTTAGCTGTCTAATAATAACTAGCATGATTAAAACACTGCTGAATGAATCTTAAAAAGAAAATGAACAGTGTTTAATTTAAAGCACGGGTTTCCAAAGGGAGGCCCGGGGGCCACTTGTGGCCCCTGGACTGATTTTCTGCGGCCCCCAACTGCATTTAAAAAATGACACAAATTTGGCCTGTAAATGTAGATGGATGCTTTTAATTTGTAATCAGGGTAAAAATTACTAACAAAATTTTCTTATGCAAGAAAATGTAAAGTACAACACAAAGTATTCATGTTTTATAACGAAGTTTTAACAAAAGGTAAAACCAAGTTTATCCAGAGACATTTACTGAAAAGCTGCACCCAAATCAGCTTTTATTCTCTCTTAAACTTTGGCTGAATATAGCAAAATTTTTGAAAGAAAGTGACCCAAATCCTGTTCTTATACTGAAAAAAAATGTATCAATCAAACCCAAAAGAAACTGAAAACTAGACGTTTTTCTTTTAATACAGCAAATACGTAAAATCTGCTACAGCGTATTAGGGCCGTTGTGACAGTAACCTAAGAAATTCTCTACAAAAACAAGGACATTTGCTGGAAAAAATTACAGTTTTAGATATTTAAAAATTTCTACAACAAAACTTTTTTTAAAAATGTCTGAATTTCAAATGTCAAAAATGTTCTTTTGAAGAATCTCCAGAAGCTCTCTCTCTAGAATATTTCTGAGATTAATAACAAAATTTCTGACATTTTGGCAAATGTACTCCTTTTCTTATATCTACAAAGACCCTAATACACCATTGGAAAATCCCTTTCAAGTTTTGGATCTACAATAAAAATCCGACTGCTTTTATTGTCTTGATTTTACTTTAGCGTTTTTTTTTGGCTACTTTTGAATCTACAATTTTGGACAGAAAGTTTGGACCACCCTGATTTAATGGTTTCTGTTGGCTTCAGGTGGAGATAAACCTGAAGCGCTACCCAACGCCGTACCCTGAGGATCTGAAGAACATGGTCAAATCAGTGCAGAGTCTTGTGGGTAAAAGCATGCATCCAGGACATGGGCACCAGCATCAGCTGAGCTCAGGCACTGCCACCTCAGCAGGAACCAACATGGAGCATGCACACCTCAGCAAAGAGCAGTACGAGCCTCCGTGGCCCCTGCCCCCAAAAGAGGTAAGAAAGAAGCAGAAAACTGTAGAAACTTCCTCAAAATTTCATGTCTTAATCTGAATTTTACATTGTTTTTACAAAATTTATTTATTTAAACATTACTGGTGAATCACAGGCAGAGAATTCACTATATTGCCTAAAATATTCAGAATTTTATTTTTTAAACTCATGGTATAAGGCAGATAATCTCTGAAAAATTTTAGCTCTTCTGCTTCTCCCAGTGCTAACTAGAAACAACCAATCAGAGCCCGTAGGCGGGGCTTAGCGCTGTTAGTCATGCTCATGTCCTCCCCCCTAGTTGGCATGGCCACCATTAATAAATCAATAAATTTATATGTATAGCCCATTTCAGCAGCAGGGTGGTTCAAGGTGCTTTACGTTATAGAAATACAGAATTACACATTTATAAAGAAAACACCTTCAACCTTCATTTTGATGTGTGTCATCACCAAAAGAAACTGTTTATTTTATAGCAGCGTGTTCATGGAGATGGTTGACAGCGCTAAGACCCTCCTCCTGGCTCTGATTGGTTGTTTTTGACCGGGAGCGGTGCATTTCTTCAGACAGCAACAGCAGCTCAGGGAGGAAGTGGAGAAGTTCGATCTTTGCACAGATTGTCTGACTCATATTATACTGTCATTTGTGACAGTTTTCACAAATATGTAAAAGAAAATCATATTTTTATAAAAAAGATGAATATCGCGTTGTCTCTCTGTTTGCTGCTTTAATTGTTCGGTGAACGCTTTCCATAAGGTTTAGACGTTTATTTGTGAGGTCAGACACTGATGTAGTCTCATTGCAAATGTGTTTGTCAGGTTTAGATGTTGCCATGGAAACTGTTACAGCACCTGAATTAGAACCTCTGACTTCATGATGTTGATGAAAAAATGAAACGTGTTTGACCACAGCGTGTCTTAACCTCTTGCTTTGCTCAGTTGATGCAGGTGTTTGATTCATTTGACGGACGAAATGAAACTGTTTGCCAGGTGACCGACAGAGAGATGCAGGACTTCTCTCAGTCTCAGCTAATGGATCAAGGACCAATGCATAATTCTGGCATCGACATCCCCAAGAGGAAGGACAAGGAGGACTTGACAGAAAGTTCGGAGGTACAAAACTGACGCTGCTCGCTCGTAAAAACAGTAGTTAAGTGTTTACTGTGGGGTTGTTCTGTTTTTCTTGATATTGTTTAATACAAAATTCATGCAGTCATTGAAGGGATAAAACATGTTATTATTGAAATGAATGTCCAAGAATAAAAACATGTTGATGGGTTATGATGCTTTGCTGATTATTTGAAAAAATATATATATTTATTGACACCACCCTCCATATTTATTGCATCCCTGATGTATGCAAAACTTTAAAACATATTTCCCTTTACTGCTGTTGCATAAAAATCTCATCTTTATTTAGTGTGGAAATCCCCTGTTAGTAATTGATTTAGGCAAAAAAGCATTGGCAAATTTAGAGGCTTCAGATTCGGATTAGCTTAATTTTTGGTAAATTTAGATTGCAAAAAAAGCAGCAAATATAAAACGCGGTTTTACAAACCAATAATTTACTAAAAAAGGAATAGGCTTGTCCTATAAATCTTTAATTTCTTTGCATTTTATGTTCTGAGTATGTATGAAGTCTTGTCACCCTTTAAATATAACATAATACAGGTATTTTTGTCTCAGCTGCTGGTCTGACTGTATGATCCTTTGTAAAATACTGTGGGAAGAAGTACTGAACAGAAACTGTTCATCAAAAGTACTTAGTGAGATTTTGTGTTTTTGCAGTGCAGAGATGCTAGGTGTAATAAATTAGAAAAAATAATAATTGTGGTATTTAATTTTGTGCTGAATAAATGCACTTAAGTTAAAGCTGGTATTCTAACTCTTTCAAAGTGAAATAATGGTTCATTATTTTTTTTGTTCCTTTTGCACGTCTGAACTGGGCGTATTCAGACATGCGTTACAGTGACTGAGTTTCTTTATCCTTGATCAGGACTCGATGGGCGGCTCTCCTAATGACATCCGTATCTCCGATATGAGGCCAACGCTGGTGGAGCCACCAATGTACAAACCAAAGGTGGTGCTGCTGGGGAAGGATAAGAAAGGTACTGCATCATGCAGGGATGCAATCACAAAGCTGCAAATGATCACTTGATGGTTTTGCCTTTAGGAACTGTGAGGCATGATGCAATGGTGTCCATCAATTAGTCACAATGTGAGGCAGATTAACTGTAACACATTACAGAGAGAGAGATTCAATGAACCTCTAATAGCACCTCTCCGTCTGGTATAAGCAGTGTTTTGTTTGCCCTATTTTAATTGACTTACCCTTAAGGCATTTCTTTCATCTGAAGGAAACAAAGCTAATTTTAGCTTGTAAAAAAAAAGAATCAGCCAGCTCAAAATTATTTATTTAGAGCTTTAATCGCTTCTTCCAAGGAAGAGTTCGTTTCTCGTTCTCTGGTACAAACAATAGCTTCATCAGAGCTCTTTAATGTGAGCTCTACAGGGAATAAAAAAACCCAGACAGCTCATCTGCTTTGCTTCATATTTGATTTCTGTGTCTATCTACAGCGGTTCAGTCAGTGAAAAAATAAGGAAAGTCTTAATTTATTCAAATTTACAGCTGTGAAAACATTCCTTAAGAGGGACGATTGATGATAAATTTACATACTTCCATTTGCGTTTTTACTGCTTCTGAAAACCGCTGTAACAGTTAAGAAAAGCCGTTTTTTGGCAATAAGTTAATGTTTTTTGGTGTCTGAATAATGCGCTGTTTCAAAAACTTCCGGTATTAGCAGGCACCTCCCCTCACCTAGCAACCCAGCCTGTTACCTAGCAACCCAGCAAAGCCTAGCCCGTCACCTAGCAACCAAAGAACTGAGACTAAAATCTCAGTGTGTAAGAATTATTTTGTTAAAAAATGTAGTGAACATTAGGCCGATCATAATCTGTTCAGGGAAGCAAAATAGGTCACCTGTAAATATCTGAAATAGTTTATTTTTAGCTCAGAGGCGAGCAGAGCATCGGAAAACTGCACTCAAGTAAGAGCAGCAATTCTTCAACTTATTTCTTAAAAGTAAGAAGTATCCAAAATTACTCAAGTAAAAAGTAAAAAAGTATTTGTGAGTACAAAGTAACTCATTAAATTATCAATCATTTAATTTTTTTAAATTACATCATCCAAAATATAAAGTTAGGTGGAAATTTTGGTTTAACACAAACTGCAGGTCTGTGTCTGGTGTTTTTTTTTTTTTTTTTGGTTAAAACATTTTTGTTTTTCATTCAGTGGATAGAAAATCCAGTAATTTCACTCAAGTCACAGTAGCGATACTTCATAGAAAATTAACCAAATAAAAGTAAAAAGTACAGCACAGTAAAAATACTCTTAAAAGTACATTTTTTCAAAAAGGTCCCTCAAGTAAATGTAACTAGTTACTACCCAACTCTGCTTGAGCCTAAAATCAAACAGTAAAAACTACGAAAATGTGACTTTCAGCAGCACAAAGCTATTTATTCTGTTATTAGAAGCATTGTAAGACATTTTAGAAAGAGACATTTGTTCTTCTGTGTCCCCGTCCAGAGTCGACAGACGAGGAGGTCGATAAGCTCCACTGTCTGAACCACAGCGGCTCCTCGGCCACCTACTCCGACTACTCACCCTCACAGGGCTCCTCGGGCTCCTCCAATCCATCCGCCAACACACACTCACACACACACCCTCATGCGCACGCACACACTCCTGCCCTGCCCGCCCCCAGTAAGGACCAGGCCCCTCAAACACACTGGACCAACAGGTAAATACACCGGCTTCATGTTCCACGGCAAAAACAAAACATCTTATGGAGTATTTTTTGTCTCGTTACTAGAGACGAAACATCTTGGTTCACTTGAAATAAGACAAAAATAACTCAAGTGTATTTTTGAGTTAGTACTTGCTAAATATTGATGATAAAATACTATCTCCACTGGCTGATTATTTCACTTCTACATGAGGAAAATGTCTTGTTAGAAGCAGTGGCGTTGCAAGATCTATTTTATGGGGGCTCGAGCCCCTTAAGGTCCCCCTTGAATAATTTGGTGGGGATTTTTGTTGCTGCTATAATTTTTTGTTTGCCATCAAATTTAATATAATGTTGCCAGAATATCAGTTTAAAATGTCATTTCTAAATTAAGTATGATCATAAATCTGTCAGTTTCCCTTTACTTTATATTAAAATAGTCTGGAAAATATACAGTAGCTGCACTTACTTAGAAGGTGAACAACATTTGCATGTTGGTAACATTTGCTTGGAAATCATTTTATCATATTGATTAACTGTTTATAATCATATTTCATAACATTTTTAGAGGCTTCTGTTACTCTGAATACTATTTTAAAAGTAGGAAAGCAACTTGTTTGTCTTTGTTGCTGTTTGAGAAATGTTGTCCTCGCCCGTTTATGTCCTGGGGTCTAAGCCCCCCTGGTGTTCAAAACCTAGTGACACTCCTGATTATAAGTGAAATAATTTGCCATTTTCATTAATATTAAAGAAATATTTACTTAAAACAAGCTCATATATTTTGCCAAAAAGTCACTTGTAAGTTAGTTTTGTCTTATTTCAAGTGTTTTAAAGTATTTCCTCTAAACTTGACTGATACTTGGTAAAATTGTGTGTTTTGCAGTGTATATTCTCATCAAACATCTCATCTATTATCTCCTGCAGTTTTCTACATCTCTTGCATATCTCACCCATCTATCAACTCGCTCCATCTTTTCTCTTCTCCCTCCATCTTTGTTAAAAGATGTTTGCTCGCGAAGGTCAGAGAGTCTTGTTAAGATGCTGCAGATTGCCGTTCAGTTTGTTCTTTCTCTGGTTTGAAGAGGCTTCCTGTGTGGGCTTCACTGTTTGGAGGCGCATTGCTTTTTGCACAGAGACATGAAAAGAACCAATTAAAGAGGCATGGTTCCTCTGCGGAGGTTGTTGCACATTAATGATAGAAGCTGACGTATGTGGAACTGAGAATCGCATTAAAAATTTATGTCAAAACGTGTTTTGAATCTGGTTTTTGTCTCGCAGTAATGAACAGCAGTAAAAAAAAATGTATCTTAGATCGCAAGCCAAATCTCTTACAAATGTAACCTCAGATGTGATGCTTAGTTTTTATTAAAGTCAGACTGTGTATTACTAACAAATAATTTCAATATTTTCAATAAATGTGTTTACCTGAGATTAAATCTTGTAAAAAGGTTTTTTGTAATATCTGTTTGTTAAATATATCAGGTAGCAGTTATAGTTAAAATATATAATAGAAATTCTTCAAATTTTTAAGTGAAAGTCATCAACAAATAGAAAAAGAGAAGGTGTGTCCTTCCTTTATGCTTTTACAGAATGTTTTGTGCTAAAACCTCAAACTTTAGTATTTACGGTTAATCTGCTTGTGTATTTTTAAGGAGGACTGCGAAACTCTGCTTTGAGTCTTCAAAAATAAACATATGCAGATACAAAATGTGTGGAATCCCTGAAAAGTTTTATTTTTGCATCTAATAATCCTCTGCCAGAAATCAGATTTTTCTGGTGCTTGACCTTGAAAAGCTCCTGCACTAGAAACATACTTCCTCTTAGTTTCTCCTTCTTTCTATCCCACTTTTACTTTGTAATTTTTTTCAGCATTATATTAGTTATTTCACAAAGTCTGTTCAGATCTCAGTCTGTATGCTACGTTTTTTTTTTCTTTATTTGCCTGCATCCTCATAAAACATATTTGTTTACAAAGATGCAAATGACAGTGAAAAGAGTTTGAAGGCACTTGCATTTGGCATCCATCCTCTTAGAAACATAATTACTCCAAACATGGTTCTTTGCCCAGTTGATGTTTAGGAGGAACATCAGAGATGGAGAGAAAGCTGTCCGGTTCCAAGTGCCAGTGGGTTGGGCTGCACAGCACATGTTCATGATTGCACTGACTGTAGTATGAAACAGTTCAGTTTGTTCTCTTTATAAGTAACTCCTAATATGTTTTATTTATTTTTGTAGACTTGCACAGTCATTCCCAAAGCCTATTGACTCCAAGCCCCTGCTGTCTCAGAGAGAAACCCCTCCATCGGGAACACTGCAGCAACGAGGAGATCGGCGTCCACTCAGCGAGCCTTTTGATTGGTCGGAGGCTCAACACTATGACAACACGGGTTTTGACGCTGAGGAGTCTCAGATGGACCCGACGTCTTCTCATACAAGTCAGGGTAATCCGCCGCTGGGCTCCAAACCCCGCAGCCAGTCGGCTCATGGCCGCCGGCCCCTCCTCAGGCAAGATCGAATCGTAGGGGTTCCCTTGGAGCTGGATACCCAGACGCTCCCCTACCACGGTAACCAGCGCTCCAACCCGGATAACGACCCACAATCCTCTGGACCTTCTTCCCAAAATCCCTGGCAGAATTGGACCAGGACGCCCAGCCCATTGGAGGACAGGACTGCTTTCCCCTCAAAGCTGGACCTGACGCCAACCTCAAGCCCCAATCCTGACCGTAAGGACATGGACTCAAGGTGAGCGAATGGAGATGCTGACAGCTAATAGACTTATAACTAATAAACTAATACTGGTTTAATGGCTTATTAGATTAAAATTAGTTCCAATCGATTATCTGACAACGTCTGCTTAGGCCAGGATTTCTCAAACGTTTTCAAGTTGAGGAAGTCTTAACCTATTTAATAACACTCACTGAACACCTAACTTGAAATTGCCCTGTAATAACACAACATCTTTATATATACAACCTAAAATGAAAATATTAGTCTCTTAACTCACTTATCGTGTTTAAGTCGATGTGACTGGCCACTACCAAACCATGGGCAAGTCGACTTGTTTTGAGTTATTTACAGATTCTGAAAGTGTGGATTTTAATCTTTCCAATAATGTCAAACACATCTAAATAAAAACAGGAGTTGTTCTTTACTACCAAGTGTTGTGTGCATTAGTAACATTTAGGGCTATTTGTAACTTAGAAGCCCTATAAAAGAATTATAGACTTGAGTTGTTTTGGCAGAAACAAAAACTATCTTCTGCACTATTAAGTATAAAAGTGATCCACTCTATCAATTGTTTATCTGTTGTATTATAAGCAAGAAAGGTTTTAAAAATCAAAGAAAATTTCTCACCAACTGAGACCTGAGTCCTACGGTTCACGGCGCAGGAGCGTTCAAAAGAATCAAATCTCTGGTGAACGACACATCAACTCTCTCCCCAGTTCCCCTGTTTTGTTTTTTTTCTGTTTCTGTTATAGTTTCCTGTGTTTTTATTTCCAGACTGGAGCAGGGCTCAGGACCTTTGCCCGGTTCCTGGACGTATCACAACAGCCAAGGGGAGCAGATCAGGAAGGATCAGCTCATCGTCAGCGGGGGAAACAAGGTCACAGTGGTGATGAGTAAAAGCTCCGACCGACTTTCCCCCATGATGAAGGAGACCAGATCCAAGTTTAAGAAGTCCCAGAGCATTGATGAGATCGACATTGGCTCCTATAAAGTCTACAGGTAAATTCAGTACACATATTTAGTCTGTAAGTCAGGAGAGACGTCTAGAGATTCCTACAGTCAGTGATTTGTGTAAGTCTTTGGCCTCCTGATAACGATTTTAGACAATTCTGATTATGTTCATGAATAATATTCAAAACATTTCTTTATAGCCTTCCTACCATTAATTGCAGTTAAAATAATATATTATTATTATTAACAGAGTAAACTTCCCACTGTATGTGTGTGTGTGAGAGAGAAACCCAATTTTCACAAATATCTCCTTTTTGTTTTGAAATTATACTGAATGAAGATAAAGTTGAGTTTCTTTCTGTAGAAAAGATTTCAAACATGATACGTTGGATCTCTGAGTTTCTTATGTTGCCTTGTATTTTCATCTTTCTTCCCAGTATTCCTATGGAAAGCTACAGTTCATCCATTGAGCAGCAGACCAGTTTGGACCGCCCAGAGCTCCCTGGTTCCATGGAGCAGACCAGCATGTCACGGTCTCAGTCTGCCCCCATGTTAGATGATGAGCTGGGCTTCCCAGGACACGGAGGCGGCAACCAGAATCAGTCTGGACAAAATCAAAAACCTGCCATTCCTCACAAGGCCTATCATTTTGACCAGAACTACAACCCCCAGGTCAGAAATGCATATATATTTATATTTAAAAATATGACATTGTGTCTGTATGAGGAAATATAGATACAGGTGTGTTGCATGTTATCATTTACATCCAGAAATTTTGCACATGTGCACAACTCTGGAGGACAAAAAGTTGATTCTTTTACTTGCTGCAATAGAACAACCCAGTTGACAAAATGAAACATGGAGACGTAAATTAATAATTAAATCTTAGTAATTTAGTGCAGTGCGCCACAAAGTGAAAATAACACAGAAAACTCAAAACTGACACTCTGTCGGTTTTACACTATACACAGATCCGTTGCCATAGCAACTGACTGACAACAGCTCCACTAATGTATCAGCACATCAACATTTTACACACGAAGAACATTACATTCATTCGATTACAATTTTATACTTTCCGGCTTGATGTTTATTATTAATAAGTAATCATCTGAACACACAGCAGTGGTTGATTAGCTAATTTAAACACCTGCGCTACTGATAATCTGTCAGAGTTGGTGTGTGGGTTGCCTTTTAAAAAAAAGAAATTAACTGAAGAGAAACACTCCGAATTCTGCAGCACATCTACATGTTAAGATTGTCATAGTCAAGCTAGCATAACTGACTGACTTCTCTCTCTGTCGCTATTTCTTTTTTTTAATTAAAAAAAGTGAAATGTGACACCTTGGAGCTTATCTAGTTACCATATTTTTGGCAATTAGGAGAAAATCACCACCTCTCTTTTTCCTATAGATATCACAATACAGTTAAGATTTAGCTCATAATGTTGACAACTTTACAGCTTAAACCAATGGTAGCCATCATTGCCAAGCAGGTTTTTCCCTCCAGCAGGAAACTGAGGGGTGGGATGACATCACGTTGCAACATAGTTCAAAATTTTTAAGAAATGCAGCATTTTGGGGGTAAATTCAGATAATTCTCAAATACCAAGCTTAGTGTGTCAACAATAATGCCTGAAACCTTTCTACAGACTCATTGATTAACTTTCTACCCAATCAGGTGACCATAGATCGCAGGATCCCTCCTCCATTCCCTAACACACCAGATTATGTAAACCACTCCTCAAAGGCCATGGATTACTTGAGTCAACCGGGAAAGACGCTACCCAAGGAGCTTGTGAGTCCTCGGTATCGCGCGTATCCACCTCTGGAGATGTTTTCATTCCCCCAAGCCCCAATCAACCAGGACGGCCAGTCCAGCCAGCAGCAGCAAACGATCTCAACTCAGCGCTCCAGGCCAGGCTTTCTGAGGAGAGCCGACTCTTTGGTGAGCTCTACTGAGCTTGCCTTGTTTCGCAGAGTTCATGAAGCCCAGCAGGAGGCGCTACAGGAAGCTCAATACAAGCATCAGGTATGAGCCAGTAAAAAAACTAAGAAAATAATGCCTCTTTAAAATTCATTGCATAACATATGCAACATCAGAAATGTGTTTATATTAATCCACACAACACATATTCTGCTATAAATATATGAAAGCAATTACAGTAATCAGAAACAAACCTGTTAATCTTGCTGTATTGAAGTATTTCTTTTGATTGAGTGATAGCAAATTCTTTCTGTTACGTTTTTATGACATTCTAATTATTACAGTTTTCTTTTATACTGTTCATAAAGTGTGCTCTGCAAAAACGCAACATCTTACCAAGTAATTTTGGTCTAGTTTCTAATGCAGACATCATAGTACATTTGAAATAAGACAAACCAAACTTATAACAAGATGTTTCTCCCATTTTATAAGTGAAATAATCTGCCAGTGGATCTAGGGCTTTGTCTACAGTATTAAGGAATTACTGACTTAAAACAAGCTTTTTTTATCTTGCTCAAGAGTTCCTTATAAGTTTTTGTCTTATTTTAAGTGTAGTAAAAATATTTGCACTAGAACCTAAACCAAAAATACTTTGCTAGATTTTGTGTTTTTACAGTGCATTTTGAGAAAATCAAGTCTGTCGTCTTTTAAACCGTATTTCTGACCATTCCACCAAAAATACAATCACCTTTGTTTTTACACTCCTTCATTCCAATAGATTTAAAATACAGCAATAACATAAAATAATTTAAATCAATGTGCACCAAATTAGCAAAATGTACATCTTTTGACAGTTTGTGAAGAATGACAGTGTATGAAGGCCACTGCAGATTAAAAAAATGAAGAAATTTCCAACACAAATCTCAGGAATTTTCTAGAAAAAAACTTGGAAATTTCTGAGCTTGAAAAGTCAAAGATTTGCAAAAAAAAAATTTATTGACTTGAGACAAACCCCTAAATCTTGCTGAAAATGTATTTGTAAGTTAGTTTTGTCTTATTTCAAGTGTACTAATAAACTATAAACTAAACCAAAATTACTTGGTAAGATTTTGTGTTTTTTGCAGTTTGCAGCTGATATATGAAGATTTTCTGTCTTATCAAAAGAGAAACCCATTTACATTTGTGTAAATGGTGCAAAATGTGTATCGATTCTGATAAAAACAAACTAATATAATTTATTTGTTTGGACTCAGATGGACCCGCCTCATTACAGTCGGGCTCTTGCCTACTCGTCCCCCATGGAACATTCTGCCCTCACCAACATGTCTGACAACCAAAATCAGATGATGCACAACAAGAGAAATGGTCGCTACGACGACGACTACACCACTTACCAGGAGCAGAAGAAGCCCATGATTGGTTATCCGACCAAAAGTCTGACTCAACGTCGCCCCCTGTCTGCTAGGAGCTACAGCACCGAAACGTACGGAGCATCTCAGGTAACGCGAAAAAATTTGCTTTAGCTGCGTCTCTTTTCCTTATAAGCTGGGTTTTGAGTTTTTGATTTCATCTATATTTAAATCTGCTTTATATATAATTAGATATGATATATAATTTTTGTTTTAGTTAAAGTGAAAGCAGTTTTTCCATCTACAAAACAAGTTATTGTTTTTCAATGCTTTCTACTGTTTGTATGATTTTCTTTCTCAGCAGGTCACATTTGCTTATCAGTGGAAATTTTCTACTGATAATTATGTGGCTCCTACCTCTCATTATAGCAGTATTATAAAATAAATAATAAATATTGCTTCCTACAAAACATGATAACAAAATCCCATGGAAATAAGACAACTGTAATAAGATACTTTTACAGGAAAATGAAAACACATTTAAACATTTATATTTTTTGAAATATAAATGTTTTAGATTTAGATTTTAAAAAATAGACACAAATTATTAGGATCTTTTTAGAGTTGTACTGTAATAAATCCTAATAACAATATCTGAAGTATTGCAGTAACTATAGATATGTTTATATTTTCTTTATCACATGCATCATTTTAAAGTAATTCACTGTCAACTAATGCAGCTGATCATCTAATGCCCACACATCTGTTTGTTGGATAGCAATACTGTAGATCTTTCTGTTGAGTTTTCAGTAAGTTAGCCTCACCTGTAAATATAAATGATTTAAGTAGTTGGACGGATTCATAAATAGATCAATGTTAGGGTTTCCCCTAGAAAACTTGCTAAGCCCGGTGGTCGGGGTGCCAAGGCGGTCCACCGTGTTTTTGTGTTAAAAGATGTTAAGTAGAGAGGAAATGTAAAAATGTTACTGGGTAATTATATGTTACTGGAAAACATCGCCAGTGAAACGCTATTTAAACCCACAACTAGTCTGAAAAACAACCAATCAAAAAATCCAATTAAAATGAATATCAATTATTTCCACTTCTGTTTGATCCAAATTAAGTCAGCGGCTCCATCAGGCCCCCAGGGCTCCAGGGGCCCCATAAATGCTAATATTTTAACACAGACCACAGATACATAAATGTAACATTTATTTATTGAGATTATCAGTGGTGTTAAAGGAGCTGTCAAGCGGTCAACCGGGGCCATACATAAACTTTACAGGGAAAACAGAGCCACACGCTGGGCAGCGTGTTGAGATGTAAAGGTCGCACATAATACACAAAGATAAATCATTCTCACCGCTCGCTCAACGCACACCTCTGAATTCTCTACTACAAGTTATTCCTGTGGTTCATATTGCTGCACAACCAGAGCTAACGCGGTGGGTTTTAAACTCTTACCTTGAGTTCTTCAAAGAAACATAATTTCTCACAGGAAGTTGATGTAAATATCCATACAGGTCAGCCTTGGCGTGATCCACGCTGAGGGAAAGCAGCGGCAGCGCTCGAGGCCGCCAGGCTTGTAATACACTGGGGGAAACCCTGGATGTAAACATGGATTGTTATTCATAAAATTAAGCAAAACACTCTTGAGGTGAGGAATACTTTTTTATTTCCTTAGCATGCAGAATATTAGATCTTCATTGGTGTTAATTAGTTGGAGTCGGCCTGTTGAAGCTTCCTTTCAGCCAGCTGACTGGCAGAATGTTGCAACAGATACAGGAGAGGCAACTTTAAACTAGTCAGAGAAAACACATTTTGTAGCATTTTATTAGCTAGCTATTTGGCTAGCACTTGCTGTCTGGAATAAGAGCCCAAAAATATCTTTGCCATCTTCCATGAATTAGGTAATAATCTTGCAACTATAGTAAAATTTTATTAGGCCCGAGCAGCAAAGCGCTGCGAAGGCCTATTGTATCTGTACTGTTTATTATTAGGCCCGAGCAGCAAAGCGCTGCGAAGGCCTATTGTATCTGTACTGTTTATTATTATTATTCTTCCCACCTCTTCGTGGGCCGTTTTGGGGGCTTTATCATATTCAAAAACTCACCAAACTTGGCGGTCGCGTCTAGGCGGTTTAAAAATTTTGAATTTTAAGGTCGCCGCAAAAATCGGCAAAAAAATTGCTCAACGGCGGCAACTAGCAATTTTCAAAAGACCCATTGCTATTCACTTACTTCATCGTAGAGACTTGAAATTCGGTACAGTTGTAGAGCTCACTAAGACGCTCAGAATTTACAAGTAATGTCATAGTGCAACTATCACAGAAAGTCGGCCATTTTGTATTGAAGGTCCATTTTGGACCTCGAGTTTGACGTTTACAGCCTTCGTATTTGATCGAACTCCTCCTAGGGATTTCGATTGATCGGCTTCAAACTCGGTCAGTCTGATCATAAGGCATGTCTGATTTAAAGTTATCAAATTGGTGAGTTTTGGAGTATGTTGAAGGGGGGTTAGCAGGGGTCAAAGTTCACCTACTCGCCATGAAACAAAAACCTCTTATATTTCATATACAAAAACACATAGAGGGACCAAACTTTCAGTGATTGATCGACATCGAGTGTCCTAAAATACCCTGCAGTGAAATTTTTTTTTTATGTAGGCCACGCCCCCTGAGAGCAGGAAGTGTAATGTTTTACTGTGAACGGTCGCTATCTTAGCCCTTTGACCTAATCAACATGAAACTGTGTCCAGAGACAGAAGACATGTTGGTGTGTTGTGGATTCCAACCCCGACCGGCTGCGATGAAGCAGGTGGGCGTGGCGGCGTTGCGAACGCCATCGAATTTCGTTTGGCTCTGAATTCCACAGTTTCGGGGTGAGCTGCTCCAAACTCACTAGGATGGATCCTTATCCATCCCCGAACAGGAATCCATAGCGATATTTGGTGGGCGTGGCCTAATTTTTCTATAGCGACCCCTAGAGTATTTTAAATGAACAGCCCCAAGCCATGCTTAAACCTAGAATTACGAAACTTGGTACACATGTGTATCTTGTCGGGACGTACAAAAAAGTCTCTTAGAGCCATGCTCTAAACCCAACAGGAAGTCGGCCATTTTAGATTGAAGGTCCATTCTGGACCTCGAGTTTGACGTTTACAGCCTTTGCATTTGATCGAACTCCTCCTAGGGATTTCGATTGATCGGCTTCAAACTCGGTCAGTCTGATCATAAGGCATGTCTGATTTAAAGTTATCAAATTGGTGACTGTATGAGCTTGCTGAAGGGGGGTTACCAGGGGTCAAAGTTCACCTACTCGCCATGAAACACGAAACTCTTATATTTCCTATACAAAAACACATAGAGGGACCAAACTTTCTGGGATTGATCGTTATGGGGTTACCTAAAATACCCTGTGGTGAAATTATTTTTTTACGTAGGCCACGCCCCCTGAGAACAGGAAGTGTCATGTTTTACTGTGAACGGTCGTTATCTTAGCCCTTTGACCTAATCAACATGAAACTGTGTCCAGAGACAGAAGACATGTTGGTGTGTTGTGGATTCCAACCCCGACCGGCTGCGATGAAGCAGGTGGGCGTGGCGGCGTTGCGAACGCCATCGAATTTCGTTTGGCTCTGAATTCCACAGTTTCGGGGTGAGCTGCTCCAAACTCACTAGGATGGATCCTTATCCATCCCCGAACAGGAATCCATAGCGAAATTTGGTGGGCGTGGCCTAATTTCTCTACATCTCCCCCTGGAATATTTTAAAAAATCAGCCCCAAGCCATGCTTTATCCTAGAATTACGAAACTTGGTACACATGTGTATCTTGCCAGGACGTACAAAAAAGTCTCTTGGAGCCATGCTCTAAACCCAACAGGAAGTCGGCCATTTTAGATTGAAGTTCATTTGACCTCGATTTTGACATTTAGAGCCTTCGTATTTGATCGAACTCCTCCTAGGGATTTCGATTGATCGGCTTCAAACTCGGTCAGTCTGATCATAAGGCATGTCTGATTTAAAGTTATCAATATGGTGAGTTTTGGAGCATGTTGAAGCGGGGTTAGCAGGGCTCAAAGTTCCCCTGTGATCGACTGTGTAATATGTAATTACAAAGGGGATCCTTCATCATTCCGTAGGGCAATGCTGCCCTCTGGTGTCGAATTACTGAAATTACTGAAATAGTTTCATTATTTCAGTAATTCGACACCAGAGGGCAGCATTGCCCTACGGAAAGACAGAGTTCAATTTTGTAATGTAGGAAAAAATTAAAAATGTGTAATTCTACTGTGAACGGTCGATAGCTTCTGCACCAAACTTTGCACGAGTGACCCTGGCGGGACCCTGACGACCCTATGTCATCATATTATGACGTCATCTAAGCCCCGCCCCCTCAGAACCGGAAGTGCCGTTTTTTTCCTTGGAAAGCTCTGTTTATGGCTCTCTTGACCTAATCAAGGTGATTCTGTGTTGGATGACAGATAGGAAGTTGGTCTCGCTTGCTTTAAAGTGCCAAGAGTTTTCAATGGCGGCAACGCCGTTCGTATACGTTTGCCTCTGGATTCCACATTTTTTGACTGAGCTGCACCAAAATTTGCCTGAGTGTTCCTGGTGGGATGCCGGACGATCCTACGTCATCATATTATGACGTCATCTAAGCCCCGCCCCCTCGGAACAGGAAGTGCCGTTTTTTTCCTTGGAAAGCTCCGTTTATGGCTCTCTTGACCTAATCAAGATGATTCGGATGATAAACTCTGTCAATGCTCGCTGCTGGCTGAACCGTGTGGGCGTGGCCAAATGGCGAATATCAGTCCCTCGCCATATGCATACGTTTGGCTCTAATTCACGCATGGATCATCCGATTGGCACCAAACTGGATATGTATGATCTTTGTTCACCTCTAAAGAGCCCGACGGGTTTGAGATGTAATTTGACTCCACTGCGCCCCCTAAGGTAATACATCGGCCGTATCTCCTCGACGCATCGACCGATCTGCACCAGATTTTTTGACAGTCGTCGGGGAGCGTCGCCGAACGCATTCACGCGTGTCGCCCGGTGGATAGGCAGGGAAAATGCGCGACAGCTACTGCGGCGGCTAGCGGGCGGCGGTGCTGAAAACTGCGGCGGAGCTTCTGCGGTCGGGAGTTGGCTGCGGCTCTGGAAATCGTGCGAGACCTTCTGCGGTGGCCGGAACCCCCGCGGTGGCCAATAGGCCGGAGCGGCGCTTGCTGCGAGGGCCGCCCGAGGCTGCTTGCAGCTTTAATTATTAGGCCCGAGCAGCAAAGCGCTGCGAAGGCCTATTGTTTCTGTACTGTTTCTTATTATTATTATTATTATTACGATTCTGCCCCCCCAAAGAGGCGCCTTTTTGGGGGCTTTATCATATTCAAAAACTCACCAAACTTGGCGGTCGCGACTAGAAAATTTAAAAATTTTGAATTTTAAGGTTGTCGCAAAAATCGCAAAAAAAATTGCTCAACGGCGGCAACTAGCAATTTTCTGTTGACACAATGGTATGAACGTATTTCATCGTAGAGACATGAAATTTGGTACACTTGTAGAGCTCACCAAAAGACTCAGAACTTACATTTAATGTTATAAGCCAACTATCACAGGAAGTCGGCCATTTTGTATTGAACGTCCATTTTTTTCCTCGATTTTGACGTTTACAGCCTTCGTATTTGATCGAACTCCTCCTAGGGATTTCGATTGATCGACTTCAAACTCGGTCAGTCTGATCATAAGGCATGTTTGATTTAAAGTTATCAAATTGGTGAGTTTTGGAGTATGTTGAAGGGGGGTTAGCAGGGGTCAAAGTTCACCTACTCGCCATGAAACACGAAACTCTTATATTTCCTATAAAAAAACACATAGAGGGACCAAACTTTCAGTGATTGATCGGCATCGGATGTCCTAAAATACCCTGTGGTGAAATGATGACATCACTTAAGCCACGCCCCCTGAGAACAGGAAGTGTCATGTTTTACTGTGAGCGGTCGCTCTCTTAGCCCTTTGACCTAATCAACATGAAACTGTGTCCAGACACAGAAGACATGTTGGTGTGTTGAGGATTCCAACCCTGACCGGCTTTGAGATAGCAGCTGGGCGTGGCGGCGTGGCGAAGTGACCTGTAACGCCGATGCCATACGTTTGCTTCTAGATTCCACATGTTTCGACCGAGCTGCACCAAACTTGGCTTGAGTGATGCTGGTGTGATACCTGAAAATTCTATGTCATCAGATTATGACGTCATCTAAGCCCCGCCCCCTCAGAACAGGAAGTGCTATTTTTTTCCTTGGAAACTTTCATCTATGGCTCTCTTGACCTAATCAAGGTGATTCTGTGTTGGATGACAGATAGGAAGTTGATCTCGCTTGCTTTAAAGTGCCAATGGCGGCAACGCCGTTCGTATACGTTTGCCTCTACATTCCACATATTTTGACCGAGCTGCATCAAACTTGGCCTGAGTGATCCTGGAGGCTTGCCCGTCAATCCTACGTCATCACATTATGACGTCATCTAAGCCCCGCCCCCTCGGAACAGGAAGTGCCGTTTTTTTCCTTGGAAAGCTCCGTTTATGGCTCTCTTGACCTAATCAAGATGATTCGGATGATAAACTCTGTCAATGCTCGCTGCTGGCTGAACCGTGTGGGCGTGGCCAAATGGCGAATATCAGTCCCTCGCCATATGCATACGTTTGGCTCTAAATCACACATGGATCATCCGATTGGCGCCAAACTGGATCTGTATGACCTTTGTTCACCTCTAAAGAGCCCGACGGGTTTGAGATGTAATTTGACTCCACTGCGCCCCCTAAGGTAATACATCGGCTGTATCTCCTCGACGCATCGACCGATCTGCACCAGATTTTTCGACAGTCGTCGGGGAGCGCCGCCGAACGCATTCACGCGTGTCGCCCGGTGGACGGGCGGGGGAAATGCGCGACAGCTACTGCGGCGGCTGGCGGGCGGCGGTGCTGGAAACTGCGGCTGAGCTTCCGCGGTGGGGAGCGGGCTGCGGCTCTGGAAATTGTGCGAGACCTTCTGCGGTGGCTGGAACCCCCGCGGTGGCCAATAGGCCGGAGCGGCGCTTGCTGCGAGGGCCGCCCGAGGCTGCTTGCAGCTTTAATTATTATTACGATTCTTCCCACCTCTTCGTGTGCCTTTTTGGGGGCTTTATCATATTCAAAAACTCACCAAACTTGGCGGTCGCAACTAGAAAATTTAAAAATTTTGAATTTTAAGGTTGTCGCAAAAATCGCAAAAAAAATTGCTGAACGGCGGCAACTAGCAATTTTCTGTTGACACAATGGTATGAACGTACTTCATCGTAGAGACATGAAATTTGGTACACTTGTAGAGCTCACCAAAAGACTCAGAACTTACATTTAATGTTATAAGCCAACTATCACAGAAAGTCGGCCATTTTGTATTGAACGTCCATTTTTTACCTCGATTTTGACGTTTACTGCCTTCGTATTTGATCGAACTCCTCCTAGGGATTTCGATTGATCGACTTCAAACTCGGTCAGTCTGATCATAAGGCATGTTTGATTTAAAGTTATCAAATTGGTGAGTTTTGGAGCATGTTGAAGGGGGGTTAGCAGGGGTCAAAGTTCACCTACTCGCCATGAAACACGAAACTCTTATATTTCCTATATAAAAACACATAGAGGGACCAAACTTTCAGTGATTGATCGGCATCGGGTGCCCTACAATACCCTATGGTGAAATGATGACATCACTTAGGCCACGCCCCCTGAGAACAGGAAGTGTCATGTTTTACTGTGAACGGTCGCTATCTTAGCCCTTTGACCTAATCAACATGAAACTGTGTCCAGAGACAGAAGACATGTTGGTGTGTTGTGGATTCCAACCCCGACCGGCTTTGACATAGCAGGTGGGCGTGGCGGCGTGGCGAAGTGACCTGTAACGCCGTTGCCATACGTTTGGCTCTGAATTCCACAATTTCGGGCCCAGCTGCTCCAAACTCACTAGGATGGATCCTTATCCACCCACCGACAGGAATTCATAACAAAATTTGGTGGGCGTGGCCTAATTTCTCTATAGCGACCCCTAGAGTATTTTAAATGAACAGCCCCAAGCCATACTTAAAGCTAGAATTACGAAACTTGGTACACATGTGTATCTTGTCGGGACGTACAAAAAAGTCTCTTAGAGCCATGCTCTAAACCCAACAGGAAGTCGGCCATTTTAGATTGAATTTCATTTGACCTCGATTTTGACGTTTACAGCATTCGTATTTGATCGAACTCCTCCTAGGGATTTCGATTGATCGGCTTCAAACTCGGTCAGTCTGATCATAAGGCATGTCTGATTTAAAGTTATCAAATTGGTGACTGTCTGAGCTTGCTGAAGGGGGGTTACCAGGGGTCAAAGTTCACCTACTCGCCATGAAACACGAAACTCTTATATATCCTGCACAGAAACTCACAGAGACACCAAATTTTCAGTTATTGATCAACAATCGGTGTCCTAAAATACCCTATGGTCAAATGATGACATCACTTAGGCCACGCCCCCTGAGAACAGGAAGTGTCATGTTTTACTGTGAACGGTCGCTATCTTAGCCCTTTGACCTAATCAACATGAAACTGTGTCCAGAGACAGAAGACATGTTGGTGTGTTGAGGTTTCCAACCCTGACCGGCTTTGAGATAGCAGCTGGGCGTGGCGGCGTGGCGAAGTGACCTGTAACGCCGATGCCATACTTTTGCTTCTAGATTCCACATGTTTCGACCGAGCTGCACCAAACTTGGCTTGAGTGATGCTGGTGTGATGTCTGAAAATTCTATGTCATCAGATTATGACGTCATCTAAGCCCCGCCCCCTCAGAACAGGAATTGCTATTTTTTTCCTTGGAACCTTTCATCTATGGCTCTCTTGACCTAATCAAGGTGATTCTGTGTTGGATGACAGATAGGAAGTTGGTCTCGCTTGCTTTAAAGTGCCAATAGTTTTCAATGGCGGCAACGCCGTTCGTATACGATTGCCTCTACATTCCACATATTTTGACCGAGCTGCACCAAAATTTGCCTGAGTGTTCCTGGTGGGATGCCGGACGATCCTACGTCATCATATTATCACGTCATCTAAGCCCCGCCCCCTCGGAACCGGAAGTGCCGTTTTTTTCCTCTGAAAGCTCTGTTTATGGCTCTCTTGACATAATCAAGATGATTCGGATGATAAACTCTGTCAATGCTCGCTGCTGGCTGAACCGTGCGGGCGTGGCCAAACGGCGAATATCAGTCCCTCGCCATATGCATACGTTTGGCTCTAAATCACACATGGATCATCCGATTGGCGACAAACTGGATATGTATGATCTTTGTTCACCTCTAAAGAGCCCGACGGGTTTGAGATGTAATTTGACTCCACTGCGCCCCCTAAGGTAATACATCGGCCGTATCTCCTCGACGCATGGACCGATCTGCACCAGATTTTTTGACAGTCGTCGGGGAGCTCCGCCGAACGCATTCACGCGTGTCGCCCGGTGGACGGGCGGAGAAAATGCGCGACAGCTACTGCGGCGGCTAGCGGGCGGCGGTGCTAGAAACTGCGGCGGAGCTTCTGCGGTGGGGAGTTGGCTGCGGCTCTGGAAAACGCGCGAGAGCTTCTGCGGTGGCCGGAACCCCCGCGGTGGCCAATAGGCCGGAGCGGCGCTTGCTGCGAGGGCCGCCCGAGGCTGCTTGCAGCTTTAATTTCTTTTGATGCTGTTCAGATTCCTGAACTCAAGCATATGTAGTTGCTTATAAGTGTAATAATTCCTGGAACACGCAGAGAGATGGCCTATTTTGGCAGAGAAGTTTAAGGATCTGGGATTACAACAGCTTCTTGATTCTTTCCTTTAATCATCTCTGTGCGAGTGAGCAGAGCGAGGATGGTGTTCATTGCTGCTTCCTTGTTTTTAAGACCCACTCCTTCATAAATAATCCCTTCAAGATATTCTGGGTTCGTTACAAGTCAGATGTTCCTAAAATACCCACAGAGATGTGTCCGACAGCATACCTGATTAGATGGCGAAGCATTTCATCTGCTGTCGTTCAGCAGGAGAAAGTAGGGCACATGGTAGCTCTGTGACTGTTTGCAAAACTCAAATTACATGTTTTTACTACAGGGCTCATTTTGTTTAAAGCTGCAGTATTTCGGTTTTATAAAAACGTATTTTTTACATATTTGTTGAAACTGTCATTGTGTCATGACAGTGAAAAAATCCAGCTCTTTTTCCTTTATCCAATACTAACTAGAAACAACCAATCAGAGCCAGGAGGCGGGACTTAGCGCTGTCAATCATCTCTGTTTTTGAGAGCATTTTCACATTTTGAAACATTTAGAATGTTAATACATTAAAAAATAAATTTTCCATTGGAATGTTCTGACAAATATGTTGACATATTCCAGATGTGTTCAAGTACTTCTTCAATAACTGTTACATTTATTTTGTTTGTATTAATGAACTACACAAATCTTGATTCTCAAAATCATTACAATGACACTGTATTAGGGCCATTGTAGACAGAAGGAATGAGCCAATTTACACCACAAAACTTAGACATTTCTAGATTAATTTAAGAAATTTTCTAGAAAATTTCTGAGTTTGAGAAGTTGAACATTTCCAAGAAAAAAACTCTGAAATTTTGTGATTATTCTCAGAAATGTTCTAGAAAAAAACATGGAAATGTCTAAGTTTCAAAAGATATAATTGTTTCTTTTTTCCTAAAAAATAATGTTGAGATTAATCGTGAAATGTTTGTTTTTACAGCAATATTTTGACTTTTTAAACACACAAAAATAAAACATTTTGAGATTAATCTTAGAAATTTTCTAGAAATAAATGTTTCCAGAATTTTTCTAGCCAATTCTCGACTTTTCAGACTTAAAAATTTTATTAGTTTTTTTTTTCTAGAAAAATTCTGAGATCTACAGGCTGGTTGCTGTTATTAAAAGATAGTATGGTTGCACTATGCTTATTGCAGTAAATCAGTTAACTGCATTATAAATGATAACAAACTCAATCATTTCCATTCTTATGATTTATCAGTTTTCTTTTTTATTTCTATGTTCTAGAAACTGAATGACCAAAGTTTTCAGTCTTGTGTTTTGGACTCAACTTGCTCTGTTTTTCAAGGACAAATTTCCTCACAGAAACTTTATAATTTATTTTGTTGTTTCTGTTGTTTTGTTCATTCATTGTGGATATTTAAAATGTCTTCCGGTTCCAGTGTTAAATATGCATTAGAATCTAAATGTTTGAGAAGGAGTCTTTGCATTATTACATCTTTGCTTTTGTATTACTGGAAAATAATTTCAAAACAACAATATTATTATTTATCGCAAAAACGTCTGGGGCAATATATCGCCCAACATAATGTGTTATTGTGACAGGGCTAGGTTGTACCGATTGCAGTTTTCTGGCCGATTACCAATATTTACAAATGCTGACAAATTTTTTACCTATATTTATTTACTTTATGCAATTGTTTTAAATAAATGTTGTACTGGTTTACACTCTTTTCCTCTTTTCAGTCATATTCTAAAAAATGTAAAACATTTGAAAGGTTTCTGTAGATTCTGAAAGATTTGCATTTCTATAAAAACATATTTTTTGTAACAGTTCCATCCTCTGCACCCCCGTCACTCTCTTCCCTTTGTGTTTCTACATTTTGACGCCCCGCAGGCCCGCCCCGTGTCGGCTCGCCCCACCATGGCCGCCCTGCTGGAGAAGATGCCGCCCGACTACACCCTGGCCACTTTCCCCGAGAAACCGTCTGAGGACACCATCAAAGTGAGACCCGTCGTCCCGCAGAAACCCGAGGACATCACCTCCAAGATGCCCGCCGACTGGAGGCAGCAACTCCTCAGGCACATAGAGGCCAAACGGTTGGACAGGGTACGTCCACCCAAAGCAGATGCGGTTCAACAGAAAACTTGTTTACAGCACACACACATGTAAACACACAGCATTAAGAAGCCCCCTCTGTCTGTATCCGTGTAAGTCTGTCTTGTAAGGTTGACAAGATCCGTTTTCGGCTGCATGTGTGTCCACTCCACACTGTCGCTGTCAGCCTGATCAGCCGCACACTCGTCGATGGATATGTGCTTGAAGAGTCACATTTCCTTACATTCAGTTCAGCAAAATCTCCATTCTACTAAGCAAGCTTGATCCTGTCTCATTTTATCCTTTTCTTTTCTTCCCAAAGTGAAAAGTGACTAAAATATGATGGCTCATTAGGGTCATCGTAGATAGAAAAATGGAGTAAATTTCCACCAAAAGAACTCAAATATTTTTTAGATTAATCTCTAAAATCTTCTAGAAGAAACAATGAAATGTCTAAGTTTGAAAATTTGCTAGAAAAACAAAAGAATTTTGAAACCTCAGAAATTTCCTGGAAAAAAGTTTAAGTTAAAAAGTTGAAATTTTTTCCCTTTTGAAACTCAGAAATGTTCAGTTTTTTGTAGAAGTTTTTTTGAAAATAATCTCAAAAGTTCTGATATTTTTCTCCATGTTTGAAAAGTTGAGAATTTGCTAGAAAATGCAGAAATTTTCAAATTATTATCCAATAGATTTTAGGAAGAAAGTCAGAAAACATTTGACTTTTGGGGGACAAATTTCCATCTTTTTTCTTTATTTCTTTTTATTATTATTAATTTCAACATTTCAGATTTTTTTTAATCTGTGTTTTAAAAGATGAAAATTTGCTATAAAAAACAGAAATTTTGAAAATAATCTAAAAAAACATTTTTGAAACTCAGATTTTTTTTTCTATAAATGTTTTGAGGTTGATCTCAAAATTTCAGGGTTTTTTTTTTCTATGTTTGAAAAGTCGAAAGTTAGCTTGAAGCTCCTCCTACCCCCTACCCAGGAGTTTTTAAACATTTTTTTCTTTTTGAAACTCAGAAATGTCCATGTTTTTTTTCCTCTAAGATTTCAGAGAATAATCTCAAAATTTCTGAGCTTTTTCTTGGAAATGTTCAACTTTTTAAGGTCTGAAATTTCAGGGGGGTTTCTAGAAAACCTCTTAAATTAATCTTGAAATTGTTTAGTTTTGTTGTGGAAATTGCTTTTCTTTTTCTATGTACATTTTCCCTAATACAGCGTCATCTCTTTTCTAAAATTCCAATGATTTTTAGAAGAGAAATTTTATTTTAAATTGACAGAAAATCCCAATATAATGCTGACATTCCTTTTAATTGTTTTCACTTGTCTGAAAAAAGTTGAGAAATCCTCTAAATCACAGGCATTCTCAAAGATGATATTTTGAAGTTTACATTGTCTTCTCATCTGTATACAGATGTTAGTAAAGTTGAAAACAATAACTCCCTATACAAAAATAAAATATTTACTTTCAAATAAAAAGGCACAGTTAAGGCCAAAATGATTCATCCCACCTTGTTGTAGATCTAGATTCATTTGGGGAGGCATCTCTGAAAAGAAAACCAAACTATGTAAAGTCAAAATAATGCAGTTATGTTTACACTTTACCAGAAAAATGGCATTTCAAAAATCATTTATATCATTCTCAATAATCTTTGGAAATGTATTCATTGGTAGTACACCAGTCCAATCCTTCTTATTATAGCTGAGCAGCTTTTTAAGTTTTCCTTACCACCGTTCTCCACTGATATTTTGGTTTTTTCTGAATGAATTTGTGCGTCGGGCCAAATTAAAACGTGAATATTCCTTTCAGACAGAAGCAGGAGAATTGGGAAAAACAAAAAGGTTAAGAAAGGTAGACATAACTCACATTTAGTCATACAAAAAACTATATCTGGTTTTGATGATTTTTAACTTTTCCAGTAACATTTTAAAACTCTTGGTTAAGTGTGTATAAAGTCGCTGGAATGAACTGATCCACTTCCTATTTTGTCTGTATTGACCAATCACTAGCTAACATTTTTCTGTGCTTTCAGCAACTCTGCACTGTTGTTGTTGTTTTTTATATCAGTGTTGTTGTTTGTGTATTTGTTTTGTTGTGGAGCTGTGCTGGCTTGCTGCGTTGGCTCCGCCCCCTCCCCCTGTCATTCACCCATGTCATGTGATGTTGTCTCCTCCAATCAGAGTGGTGTCCTAAAGCACAACACGCTCACCCTGGGCATGCTCTATCAGGGCGGGGGTCACGGCCAGGGGCGCAGCACCACTTTGAACTTTAACCTTTACAATAACACTAGGCATGAGCCCCCTGCTGGCCGCTGGCTGCCACTACCTCCGCCTCCGTCTGCCATCATCGTGAGTATCCTGATGAGAAAACTAAAACCCTGATTACAATCACTGCATGCTTTGGGGAGCTGCAGGCGATGGTCGTTTTAACCACATTAAACGTTTTTTGTTTGTTTGTTGACTGTTTATATCACCGTTTAAACCTGCATGTTTTATCCAAACAACTAAAGGAGTCACAGGAATTCTACCTGCCATTTTCTTTTTAAATAGGACTTATATGAATCTAACATAATATTCCATAATAGTATTTGCGACTTATTAAAGTGGACTACATTTGCTGACTGTGAATTCTGACTTTGTTCTCAAATTTCTTGCTTTAAATTCAAAATTGACTTTTAAGAATTCAGCTTTTTTTCTAAAAATCTAAATTTTTGTCTCAGAATCGACTTTAGACTCCAAATTCTGACTTTTAATTCAGAATCTGACTTTTTTTTTCTGAGTTCTTTTTTCTGAATTTTTTTTTTTCTGAAAAACTTTGATTTTAAAATCAGAATTCTTTTTTTTCTCAAAATTCTGGCTTTATTCTCAGAATTTTGATTTTTGAACTGAAAAGATTAAAGTAACACTCTAATCTGTCTATTTGTGACCAGATTAGGACTATCAGGTTTAAACAGTTTTAAACCGGTTAGTTTTACTCTACAGAAAAATATACCAATAAATTTATGACTTCTGTGGAACTAGTATCTATGTTTCAATGAAAGAATCTCAAATTCTTAAAAGTTACATCAAAGTACTTTGGTTAAAGTCTTATTTTTAAAGTATTTATGAAATAAATAAAATATTTGTTTAAGCTGAAGAGTAAAAACACCAGACATGCTTTTCTTTGTGTTGGTAATTAACTGATTTTAGTTGGAAAGTATAATCTTCCAGCCTTAATCCTGTTAAAAAGTGTAATCTCTCCAGTTGACGCTCAGGAGAATAACTGCTGTGAACCTTTTCAGTATTTTTCTTTCTGTCTCTATATTTCTCAGACGCCGTCTCAGCAGGCTGCAATGCTGGATAATGACCAGGAGGGGGTGACAGGGAGCAACCAGTGGGCTCCCTACTCACTCGGTCGAAGAGACGTTCCGCCTGAGAACCTCATGAAAAAGGTAATGGATCGATAAATCGGTGAATGTAAACCCTTTGAAATCGGATACGAGAAATGTAAAACCTGATTTTAGGAAACTGGCTAATGACTAATTGTCATTTTGTGGTGCTTGTTTCCACAGGGCGGACATTCACACAACCCCTCCCATCAGTCACACAACACCATGATCGTCACCTCCACCTCCTCATCCTCAGCCACCGTGCCTCACCGCGTTGTCGGGCAGCAGGTTTATGACGGGATGATGAACAAGGGGGGCCAATACCAACAGGGAATGTCACTGTCAGTGGTACCAGCAGGCGGTCCGGGCCAGTACCAAGGCAACGTCTCACAGGGTAAGCAACAAAACGTATCTCTATGTTATGCTTTAATGAGCTATATTTTACATTTAATGCCTTGCAACGCTGCAAAAACATAAAATCATACAATTTTTCTTCTAGTTTCTACTGCAAATATCTCACTGTACTTGACATAAAACAAGTGCAGTGAGTAAAAGTAACTTAAAAGTAACTATTTGAGCTTATTTTAACTAAATAATTCCTTAATATTGATGAAAAACTAGTAGATTGTTTTTCTTATAACAAGGGAAAAATGTCTTGTAATAAGTGAATTAACCTGCCAATGGAACAAGGACTTTTTCATCAATATTAAGAAATTATTTAGTTAAAATAAACTCATTTTTATTGCTGAAAAGTTTTCTCTTATTTCAAGACATTTTCACCCATGTGCCTAAAATCAGCACTGCAAAAACACAAAACCTTATGAAGTATTTTTAATCTAGTTTCTATTGCAAATATCTTACTTGAAATAAGAGAGCTTACTAACATTACTAACTTACTAACAACTAACATTTCAGCAAGCTAGAAGAGTTTGTTTAAAGTGAATAATTCTTTAATACTGGTGAAAATGTACTACTTCCTTTGGCAGATTAATTCAGCTATAATAAGAGATTTTACTCTTGTCATAAGTGAAATAATCTGCTAATAGGACTAGTACTTTTTCATCAATATGAAGGAATTATTTAGTTAAAACAAGCTCAAAAAAGTTACTTGTAAGTAAGTTTTTTTCCAAATGAACTATGATATTTGCACTAGAAACTACATTAAAGTTACTTGGTAAGATTTGGTGTTTTGCAGTGAAAAGTATCAATATCCTTTGACTTCTCTAACATTTTGTCATATTGTTGAAGTATTTGTAATTGATTGAATGCAAAATACTTCATATTTGTGATGTGGAAGGAAATTGAATGGTTTTATAATAAGGAACACATTAAGAAATCATGTTAAAAGTCCAACATTCTTCATATTTAAGTCAATAAGAACTCAATTGATTTATTATAATCTTACTCTATAATCTTAAAAGTTTTTTTAAAAAATAGTCTTAAAGAGAGACTATAGTTGGCGTTTGAGTATTGTCAATAGTGTTTTCCAATAACTTGCTGGTAAAATTTTTACATTTTTTGTCAACTTAGCAAGTTTTCTGAGGGAAACCCAGAATTTTAAATAATAAACCAAACTTTTATTTGTTTCTGTTTTGTGTTTTCCTCAGGCCTCCCCTCCCCTGGCCAGGCGTACCCCAGTGGCGGCCTCCCCATGGCGCTGTCATCATCTGGAAACCAATCTCAGTACAACCCCCACACCTCCCATCAGCCGGCTACCAATCCGCAGTACCACGTGAATCAGGGCATGACCCACAGCAACCAGGCCGTCATGGCGACCCACACCAACCCCCGGCCTCAGAGCGCTCGCTGCCTGCTGCAGACTAAAGGCCAGAAAAGCACGGATGGTTTCCAAGAGCAGGTATGGAAGGTGCTAAGTGCTTGTTCTGCTGCTAAGCACACAGGAAAAGCACAAGTAGTTAGCATTTATCAAAAACAATAATGGCTGATTCTGCCAAGCAGATTTTGATGCAAAAACATAAAGTCAGTCTTATCAAGTATATTTGGTCTCGTTTATAGTGCAAATGTGTCAGCATACTTGATTTAAAACTAAATTAACTTCTAAAGTAACTTTTTAGGAAGATATAGAAGGTTGTTTTGTGTAAATAATTAATATTGATGAAATACTTCCACTGGCAGAAAAATGTCTCGTTATTAGTGAAGTCCCAGTGGAATTAGTACGTTTTTTTTAATTAATATTACGGAATTATTTACTTATTTCTTAGCTTCTATATCTTGTTAAAAAGTTACTTTTAAGTTTTATCTTATTTCAAGTGTACTAAGATGTTTGCATTAGAAATTAGACCAAAATATTTGATAGCTTGACCAACATCACTGCAAAAACTCAAAGTCTTACCAAGTAATTTTGGTCTATTTTCTAGTGCAAATATGTTATTAGACTTGAATCAAGACAAAACTAGCCTAAAGTAAATTTTTAACTAGATGTAGGAGCTTGTTTTATGTAAATAATTCCTTAATGGTGATAATTTAATTCCACTGGTGGATTTATTTCACTTATATAAGGAGAAAAATGTCTTGTTATAAATTAAGTGCCAGTAGTACTTTTAAAAAAAATTAATGTTAAGGAATTATTCAATAAAAACAAGCTCCTATATCTTCTTGACAAATTACTTGCATGTCTTAAATTTGTCTTATTTCAAGAGTAATAATATATTTTACTAGAAACTAGACCGTAAATTTTTGGTAGGATTGTTTTTCTTTTTGTTGTTGCAATAAACAAGCAGCTAATATTGATAAAATGTGGAGATAATTAAGTAACTTAGCCACCACAGAGCCACCATCTGTGCTGAAACCAAGCCAGAGGTGTCAGTCGTAATCAGAAACGTTCCGCAGATGGAGAGCGCCGTTCCCGTTTAGAAAGGGACAGGAAGTCGATCTGCACCGCGACCTGCCTGCGGGTTTTTTTTGTTTTTCTTGTTTTCCCCCCTGCATTGCAAGAGATAGCTTCCCATTATGCCAAACAGCAAAACACTGGCAGCGTTATTTGTGGCCTGGTTGTTCCAAATAGCTGCCAGAGCGCTCCTCCTCGCGTTTATTTGCTCTTTGCAGTTTTCGCCGTGCATGCGTTTCACTCTCAGCCGTCTCTCTCTGCTCTTCCTGCCCAGCTGTGTGTGAGGATAGAGAAGAACCCCGGCCTCGGCTTCAGTATCTCTGGCGGCATCAGCGGCCAGGGGAACCCCTTCAAACCCTCCGATATGGTACGACCTGACCCAGCCTGTCAGCCAATCACAGCCTCCTCAGCTTTACCTCAGAGTTGCCATGGAAACTGCAGCTCGTTACGGCAGTGTTTGTCTGTGAGGCAGAGAGGCCGACGTGGTTAACTTACAGTGAATATTTTTCTTTTCATAAACAGCTGAAGTTCATTTATTGGGCTTAATTTGACTTAAAGAGGCAGGTTTATGTTTGTTTTCCAGGCACATTGTGGCATTTTGCAGCTAAATTAACCAGAGGTGGGTAGAGTGACCACAAATTGTACTCAAGTAGAAGTAAAAAGTAGCCAAGAAATTACTCAAGTAAGAGTAAAAAAGTATTTGGTAAAAAAGTCTATGCAAATACAGAGTAACTGATCAAGTTACCAATCATTTAATATTTAAAAGTTACAAAATTAGATAAACCAAAATATAAAGTTAAGTTGAAATTTTGGTATTTTAAGGACAAAAATGACAGTAATTAATCTTAAGTAATAAAATCAGTAGAATTAAATGTTTCCAAATCAGTTTCTTTCAAAATGAAACTTTAACAACTTTAACTGTGTCTGGTGAATTTTTGGTTAAAACATGTTTGTTTTTCATTTAGCGGGTAGAAAATCCAGAAATTTTACTCAAGAGTAGAAAATACAGCGTAGTAAAAAAAAAATTTTTTCAGAACAGTTAAATAAATGTAACGCGATACTACCAAACTCTACAGTCAAGTAATTATATTACCTTCAGTTGTTAAAAAATGCTATAAATGTCAACTATGCCTTGAAATTGGGCCTCTGTCTCTTTAAATCCTTGCGCTCTGAAGTCATCACAACATGACTCCTCTATTAACCCTTTAAAAACGTTTTTATCAGTAAAGTAGCTCATATGATGAGCTCAGCAGTTCCACAAGGTGTTTGCTGATTGCTGCTGGCTAGTCTGAAGGAGCTGAGTGGGTGGGGGAGGGTGTCCTGTGAGAAACCGCAGCTTCCAGGAAGAGCGTCGCCTTGGAGGCGGGGCTACGTCCACCTATCTGAATGGTTGCCATGGAGATTAAAGGATGTCTAAAACATGAATGAAAATATCAAAGCAAGTATGTTTTTGATTTGGGATGTAAAGCTTAAAAAAGCTGATTTAAGCGAACACCGCCCCTTTAAATGTATTGAAAACATAACTGAAATTCATCAGGTTAGTAGAAAAAACAAAGACCTAACATATTTTCTGCAGCTGCTTTGAACCGCCTTGTAGCGTCATCAGACTCAACTCTTACAAGACACGCCAATCTCTTTCATCGATGGGACTTCTAAATTTGACTGAGCCTGTCTGCAGCAGCAGCCTGTTGGGTCAGAGATCCCCCAGGCCCGCTCTGCAAGGCGATCTGTCCCAGAAACAAGACGCTCCGGTCGGCCTCAAGGAGCGCGGCGCCGCACACAAAAAGCTGCAGCTGCTTTTTTTGGCCGTCTGTTTTTGGCTCTGTGGGCGATTTGCTTTGCTTCAGGGATGGAAGGTGTGACATTTTATTCTGACGGGACGGCCCATTCTGAGGACGAATGGTGAAGTTTTACTGTGAAGGTAGAAAGAAAACTGTCGTTTAACTTTTATATTAAGGTCGGGTAGCTGCTGACTTGAGCAGTTATTTTATAGTTTCTATTATAGTTGGTCATAAAGAGGCAGCAGAGTCTCTGCAGATGAAATGTTTTGAGTAAGTCATGACAGAATGCATGCTCTATAAAAAAACATCTTAAATGATCATATTTTTACAGGTTCTGGAAAAGCATAACTCCATATTTATCCCTTGAACTTATTCTCATTATGTCTGATTAGAACCAGAATATTCAAAACTTGTTTTAAGACTTTTAAAATTTTATTTATAGAGCACCTTCCTCAGAGAGCAGTCATAAAGTGGGAATTATTTACTTTTGAAGAGGTTATAGGTTTACTTTTAAGCATAATAAAAGGGCATTATTATGTAAAATTTACATTTTTGAGCTTTACATCATGTTATAATGTTATTAACTCATCAAAAACATACCTGGAAATAGTTTATTCTCCCATGGCAACCATTCAGCTGGGCGGCCTTCGAGGCACAGCTCCTTCAGACTAGCCATCAGCAATTAGCAAACACCTGGTGGAACTGCACATCTGCTGAGCTCATTATGCAACGCTGGTCAAACGTTGTAAAAGGGTTAATAGGGGAGCCATATTGGGATGACCTCCTGAAGGCAGAGTTACAGAAAGAGCAGGAGTTTTTAAAGAGGCAGAGTCCCAATTTCAATGTGTTAAGTTACAAAGTAAAATTTATTTTAAGTTATATTTGGTTATAAATAGCATTTTTTAATTTTTTAACAACAGAAGGTAACATGGTTACTTGGTGGTTGTACCATAAAATGCCAAACGCATAATACTGCCCCTTTAAGGTGTTGGAATAACCCTTAAAAATTAAATAAAATTTAATTGGGAATCTGCAGAGTACTCTCCATTTAATCTGAAATTCTCTAAATATACTACAAACACTGCTGAGCTGTAATTGTAGCAAAATATTTTAAAGACGTGGATGGTCCCACCTTTTTCTTCAACTTTACAGCCTTTTTTGCTACTGCGAGAAAACTCAATGAAACCCATAAGAGTGAATTATTCTGCAAAGTCCTGAGCAGCATCGTAGCATGGAGACGGGTAACTCTCAGGTGAAACACTGTATAACTATAAAGGGCTTTAAAATAGGAACTCTCTGCTTTCCAGTACAAAACAATTAAGATGACTTGTCAGAGTAAAAACTCAGCAAATATCTTTACTGTGTTTCACTAATATTTACCATGGATGTTGCAAATGGGGTATTGTGTATATACCAGGTTTAAGCCTTTTAAATTCACAAAATTACACATCAATGCTTTGATTAACAGAGCTAAAGAAATACAGTGACACTAATCCTTGGTGTGGTAGCTCCCTCTAGTGTTCAGCTTGTTTTTTGCATTATTTTGAAATGAATTATCTCAACATGGTGTCAAACTGAAGGCTCTGGGGCCAAATCTGGAATCTGGGCGAATAGCTTTTTATGTGGCCCTCTGGACTCCAGAGAGGTGCAGAAATAAAACCTTATGTGCTTAAATATTATTTTATCAATCAGTTTGTTTTTTGTTTGCTGCCAAATTACGTCAGTCAGTCCCTCCAGTTTTTTGCGTATTCACACAGAATCAACACGTTTTGTGCTAATGCGTAATCATGAGTTTATTGCAAATTTTGGATTGATAAATAATGGTCAAATACATTGGGTTTACAGATGCTAACTCCCACCTGCCTCAGCTGTAGCAAAGAAATCACATTTACTGCCATACGTAAGCACAAAAATATTTAATATGTCTCCAGGAAACAATCATTAAATTCCAGAGGGACGGATCATTTTGAAAAGATATTTACAGCAGAACTCATGTAATGCACACACAGCTATTTATTAGCATTAAAACAATTTGTTTAAGGTTTTTATCAATGCGTTTTTTGAAAACATTCATAATCTAACTGTGGTTCAAGATTCAGATGAGTTTGAAATCCTTGACTTTGGAAATCCTGTACAATGCAAGGCATAAATGTAACGGTTTCAGTAAGAGTTGCTTAATAATAAATAGTAACCAGCTGTGAAAAAGTACCAACTTTAATTTGTATTTAAGTGAGGAACCAAGATGTGATGCCTAATTAACTTTAAGTTGCAGCAGCGTATTCTCTTCCTGCTCTGGGTCGGGTTTAGTCCATTGATGGCGCCATGCAGAACTCATTATTCGGTGTCTGAAGAGAAGCAACAGTAATCCTGAAGGATTGCACCTCTCTGCACCTCTGGGTCCATTTCAGTTCTGTTAATTAGAGCACAGCAAGAAGAAAAGTTGCCTCATATTGACTGGATCTTTGATTTGTTCGCTTTTCAGAAGAAAGTGTTTCCTTTCTGCCTGTCTTTATTCTTCTCTATATTATATAAGGCTCTTCTCTGAAAGGTAAAACTAACAAAGTAAAAAATTTAAATCGAGAAAACATTTTTGCTACCTGAAATAAGTGAAAACAAAAACTAACTGGGACTTTACTATAAAACTGTCTTTTCTTTTAATTTTTGTATATACAACAAACATTACAGACTGACAAAAACCAAAAAGATGTATTGTTCTACAAAAGAGTGAACCAGATAATAGAATGAATAACAAACAAGGTGGTTTACATAATAATGGAAACATTCAAAACACAGAACATAATCAACTGGTGTCACAACAAAAACAATGAAATTGTTTAACATATATGGATTAAAATTTACTTTTTTCTGTTAATTTTGGCAATTATTTTCTTTTTGAATTATTATTTTTCTATTCTCTTTTCTATACTGCTAGAATAACCCAGCGTCACAGATATTTTGGGTAGAAGAGGAAAAGAGAGGGAGAAAATAGAAAGCAAACAGATAAATAAATAAAAGTACATCCCAGAACAAAGAATAAATAAATAAATATAGGATAACTTTAAAAAACACTCTGTGATCTTATTATTAGCCTCTCCCATTTCCTCTCTCCTCCCCTGGTCTTTGGTGGCACTAATTACCAAAAACAGACATTATAAATATATTAGTGTTTGTTTTCATTCTTATGAATCTTTCATTCTACGTTTTTGCAAAAAAAATCGATGTATTTTCTAAAGTCTTTTGCTAAAATGTCTTCCAATTAAAAGGTTGTGTTTTTCTGTGATGAAAGATGAATTTATTTCAAACCTGTAATTGTTCTTTTACCAGAAATGCCCTCCACTGGGGATGTTGTACTTAAAAAAATATATAAAATTCCCCCCTTTGTTTATATTACTGTTGCACACTAAGCTAACTCTGATTTAGCTTCTAAAATCTCATCAGTCTGTGGAAAATATTTCTAAATTTTTTTCGGATTAAGACCCTTTTAACAAAACCTTGCTTTGTTGTGTTTTTCAGCTCTGTGTGCAACTGTTTTACTAATATCAGCTGATATCATATTTCCTTAAAATATACAGTGAGCTTTATCCAATCAAAGACTAATTGCAAATGTCAGTGTGGAAGCATCGTCTGCATGGCAAACTAACCAAGTTTGTTGCGGGATAATTGAAGTATTTTATTGTATGTATGAGGCTCACTGTATGATTGTCAGTGTTGCCACATGTTGCAACTTAACACCTATTTGTGTCTATTGCTGTGTTTACTCACTCACTGTAGTGTCCTGGATGGTGCTGCACCGTCTACTGCATCATGTTTTTATGTTTCCGGTTTTCTCGTGTCACTCCTTAACGGCACGTTTATCTGTGTTCAACATGTAAGCAGCCTGTTGAACCACGTGGAGTTTCTGCTGCTGCATTGTCTCAATCCTCTGTGTTCGAAAACATCTTTCAGCTCTGGGTGAAAAGATGTTGGTGTTTTTACAATCTCTGCCTTGGGTAATTGAGAAAAGAAAACATTGGGGGATATCTACTTATTTCCAAACCAACACATATTTTCCTTCCCATATTCTTGAATTATTTGCTCTTTGTTAATTTTTTTCTACATTTTTAGCTCTAGCCAATAGAAACTATTTTCTTTGCAACTTTGAAAAATGCTAAAGCCGTTTCTAAAAATTAAAAAAATAGCATTATCATAAACAATCCTTAGTAGTACTTTTGCAGTATTTTCATTCCTTTGAGGGAGAAATCTGATTTGTTTAAAGATTTGTTTTGTGTTTGGGGTTGGATATTGAGATGAGCATGAGAAAGGCAAAGATTCTAAACCATCGTGTCCCTGTGTTGTCCTAACGGTGTATCATTTTGACTTATAGGGTATCTTTGTTACTAGGGTACAGCATGACGGGCCCGCCGCCTCCTCACTGAAGCCCGGAGATAAGATACTGCAGGTAACATCCTCCCACTCGACATATCGTCAGGCTACAGTCAGCAACATCCGACCTTTTCAAATAATGAGGCAGCATATTCAGCAGGACATAGCACACAGTTTTCCATTCAAAGATGGGATGAAATCTCATCTTAGTAGCAACATACAGTGCCTAAAGTCACGTTGCAAAACTGCTAGCCAACGATAACTCCCATTGGTTTTGGCTAAAATGAGTTAAATCTTAAATGTGTACGTGATATATGAAATTGTCATCACTAAGACAAGTCAATGACAAGGTCAGGAAAAAGTTTTAATTAAAAAGAATGGCGAGGGAGACAGAAGTAGGTTAGCTATGCTAGCTTGACTTTGACAAACTCAACATGTAGATGGGCTGTGGAATTTCATGTGTTTCGGTTCAGTTAGAAAAAAAAATGGCAACACACATACCAACTCTCTGACAGATAATCAGAAGAGCAGGTGTTTAAATGAGCGAATCAGCCACCGTAGTGTTTGTACGATCACTTAATAATCGCAAAATACACATTATTTAGTCGTTGCTAATGTGTTTTTCTCAAACAAAAAACATATTTTTGTTTGCAATGTTTTTTGGGGGGGGTTTTGCAAACAAAAAAAAACATTTCCCACACAGAAATGTTTCACAAATATTTCTATGTGTGGGAAATATTTGTGTGTTTTTTTCTTGGTGATGAATCCTAAAGCCTTAGTGGAGCTATTGTCAGTCGGTTGCTATGGCAACGGATCTCTGCGTAGAGAGCAAGAAATACAAAAAATGAGAGTGGTTTTGAGTCGTTTTTCAAAGTTTTTTTTCCTTTACATTTTCCCTTTGCAGTGATGCGCTGCACTAAATTAATAATACCCAAATCTCCAGGTTTCTTTTTGTTAAGGCAGTTGCTCTACCGCGGCAACACGGCTATGGATGGCAAGTAAAAATACCAAATATGTTTGGTAATTTTTTTCTCTCAAAAAAGCCAGTCTTTGTTGATCATGATTGATTTGTGAAAATGATAATAAAAAATGTAAAACATCTAAGGTTTTTATAGGCACTGTAGCTGCAGTAAATATGCAGATTTATAATGTAAAATATCCACATTTCATTCTGCTTTATATTCTGCCTCTGTATCATGACCATACAGATATCTGGCATGAGCTTTCTCCCCCCGACTATTTCATTTTTTGTTTTTATCATTAGTTTTAAAAGCTTAGATATTAGAGCTATATTCTTTAATAAGAGAGCTGTAACATGTCATCAACTACAAACTCCATGTTTAATATAAGTTATAGAGCGTAAAGTAAAGTAATATGTCCTAACTTGTAGAGATTCTTGAGAAATAAGAATAAAAATCTCCTTTTGATCTTCATAATGAATCATGTAGTTCCGTTGTTTAAATTATTTAACTTATAACAAGGCAAAACTGTCCTGCTATAACAGAATTAATCCACTTCTTTCCCAATTTTAAGGAATTATTATCTTAAAACAAGCGCCTATATATTGCTGAAAAGTTACTTGTAAGTTAGTTTTGGCGTATTTCACGCTTACTAAGATATTTTCACTAAAAACTAGACCAAAAATACTTGGTAAGATTTTGTGTTTTTGCTGTGTAGAAGTTGATGCTGGTAACCGGAACATGTTTATTTGCACTTTAGGTAAACAAGCAATTAATCAATAACAATATATATGCAGATAAGCACGTGATCAGTATCAATAGATAATAAATCTGATAGAATATTCAATAATTTCACTGAACTCTGATCCAGAACCGCACAGCATTCTGGGGGATGTAGGCAGAGGAAAGGCTTTAGCCACTCTCACAGCTAGCTTAGCAAAGGATAGTGGAATCAACTCAGTCTCACAGTTTGGTTACCTAGCAACTCACTCACTGTTTGGTTACCTAGCAACTCACTCACTGTTTGAGTGCTAGTCGTTCTGGCAGCAGCTTAAGGTTTTCCCCACCATGCCTCATAACTGCTTAAAAATAAAAAAAAACACAATATTCACACCACCAGTTTGGCAGCATTTCATATATTAAAAACAAATAGCTAACCAGTAACGATCAATATTGACTGATATTAAACGCTTATAGATTTTCATTCTATCCTAATACTTTGATATTTTCATTTTCTACAGAAGAACTCGTAAAGTTGTAGCTCAGTCGTTCTCTAACTGTGGTCCGCGGCCGCCCCCTAGTGGTTTACCAGGTATTGCATGTAAAGTGATCACTTGTATGATGCTGAGAGTTTTCATGCGTCGTTCACGAACGATTAAATTCTTTTGAACAAGTTTCAGTTGGTGAGACCTGTTATTTGTTTTTTACAACAAATCCAACCTGCCATAGCTTTTTATGGGGCCTTCTAGACTCTGAAGTGACATATATGGAACCGTCAGGACATCTGCGTGCTTAAATATTATTTTATCAATCAAATCAACGCGTTTTTAATCTGTTTACTGTCAAATTACATAAATGTGTCCCTTCTGTTTCTTGTGAATTATCATAGAAATTCACACAAAATCAACAAATCCCTGCTCTTTTTTGTGCTAATACATAATTGTGAGTTTATTGCAGAATTTTGGATCTAAATGATTGTTTACAGTATTTCTTACTTCTACAAAACAGCTACTTCAGCCTCACTTAATGTCAAGTTATAATCTAATGATAAGGGAAGTAATAAAAAGCTGCATTTACCGTCATACATAAGTGCAAATATTTCTAAATTAATTCCACAAACACTTTGATTTTTATTGCAAAAAATCACAAAAATAATTGCAAAATTCTAGAAAGACTGAAAAGATTTTCAATATTATTTAATTAATTTTTTTAATATATATTTTAACAATTTTGTTTGCAGGTTTTATCAATACATTCTGGGACAACCGGCCCTTTAAGAACATTCATGATTTTGACTTGGCCCAAAATTACGATTTTAATTTTAATTTTGATGTTGTTTTCACGGGGCAATTTAAGGTTAGGTCGTCTGTGTTTGTTAAATGGGGTAGGTGATTTTCAGCCTGGAAAAGTTTGAGAAACCTTAATGTAGCTCAGTGCAATCGTTTAAACTGAATCCCAAAGCACAAATGAGGATGGCTAAAACTTACATTTTTCGGTTTTTGAACATTAACAGAACAATCAAGATAAGAAATCAGTGTCAGCTTTACGCTCATCTATGTTTCCCCCGCCTCCTCTCTGTTGTCTATCATCACTCCTAAAGTTGTACAGTTTAGCTGGATGAACGCATCTGAAAACCCTTTTTTGTCTTTACCCCTTCTCTTTCTACAGCATGACTGTGTAGCTCCTCCTCTCCTCTCTCTTTTCCCCCAACAGTGATGTGTTACTGAGATAATGATGGCAGTGACCCTCCATCCTCCCACAAAACACTCACACATTGACATGTGTATGGAAAATCTGCAGAACACATACCTCTATACACACATGCGCACACACACACATTGCTGTTGACTGTGCTGCGTGTTTGCCTTGCAGGCTAACGGACATAGTTTTTTACACATGGAGCACGAGACAGCCGTCTCTCTGCTGAAGAGTTTCCCTCGGACCGTGCACTTGGTGGTTCTGAGAGACGGCAGCACGCCATAGAAATAGTTTTATAACAAACAAACCCACTTCCCATCTCTACTCATCTCCATTCAACTCTACCCCACCTGCCCTCTGCTGGTGGCTTGTGGAACTGACATATGAGCCTTCTTTTTTTTTTCTTCTTTTTCTTCTTCTTCTTGTTTTTTGTAACCTTTTTAAAGGAACACACAGACATCTATTTGCCTATTGCTGGACCAAAGGCAAATACTAGTGCCAAAAGTACCATGGGAAACATCTCTTCTCTTCTGTCTACCAGAGGTCAGCGACCTGATTGACGGACGGACGGACCATGAAAGGATGCAACACTTTTCAGTTCCTTCACAGCTGCTGCAGTTTGGATATTGTGGTTGTTTTTCGAATGAGGCAGCTTTTCCATCAGCCAGTCAGATTTTAGTTATTTTTTATTGGAGGATTTTTAAAAAAAATTTTTTTGCTTTCCTTCACTTTCTTAGTTAACTCCAGTATGTAACTTTTTTTTTTTTTTTTTTTTTTTACATATTTATTGAAACTGTCACTATTTCACTATTTATCTGTTTTGTTTGGTACAAAACAGATAAACTGTGGAGAGAAAAAAAAATGACCTCTCCCATTGCTAACTAGAAACAACCAATCAGAGCCAGGAGGCGGATCTTAGTGCTGTCAATCACTCTCAGAGATGGGCATAGAACCCAAATGTTAAACTCAAGTGAAACCAGCACTACTTCAACATATCTTTACTCATGTAAAAGTAAAAAGTAGCCATCAAGTAAGAGTAAAAAAGTATTATGTAAAAAGTGTACTGAAGTATTGAGTAACTGATCAAATGATCAATTATTTCATATTTTAAAATTACATAATCAGAAGGAACAAAATATAAAGTTAAGTAGAAATTTTGCTAATTTAAGGTCAAAATTACAAAAATTCATATAAGTAATTTTTTACATATTTATTGAATGTGTAAAAATTAACATTTTACACATTCCAAAAATGTGAATTTTTGAATTCAAAATTGTAATTTTTTTAAATTTTTGTCATTTTATTTGTGTAATAAAATCACAAATCTTGATTACAAAATTGTTGATTTTGTAATAAAAAATAACAAAATCAGGCAAAACAAAAAATTTTCCAAATGATTTCTTTTCAATAAAAACTTTCTAAAACTTTAACAAAAACTGCAGGTGTGTGTCTGTGCCTGGTCTTTTTTTTTAAAAACATGTTTGTTTTTCATTCAATGGGTAGAAAATCTAGAATTTTTTCTCAAGTAAGCGCAGTGATACTGTGTAATAAATTTACTCAAGCAAAAGTAAAGAGTACAATGTCTGAAACTACCTTTTTTACTCAAGTGTAACTAGTTACTCCCCAACTGTGATCACCCTCCATCTGATTGGCAGTGCTACCATAGAGCAAGCTGTGGCTAAAGCTAGTTAGCATGGCGAATAAATGTTTCTCCTGTAATGGCAAGTTGTTTCTCTACCATTACCACATTTTGCAGCATGATCATGAGGTTGATCGACAGCGCTAAGACCTACTTCCTGGTTCTGATTGGTTAATTTTGGTTGGGGGCGGTATATTTCTTCAGACAGCAATTATAGCTCCGGGATCAGAGGGAGAAGATCGATTTTCTTTCACAGATTATCTGTTTCATAACACTCTCACAAAATGGTGGCAGTTTTAGCAAATATTTAAAAATATATATTTTTTAATAAAAGTTACACACTGCAGCTTTAAATGAATGTGTAGCATCTTGTTCATTGCCCTGTCAGTAGTTCTGTTTCTTATAAAGCTTCTTTCTTAAGCCTCGCCCATCATTCGTATTTATTTAATTACTTTATTATTTTGGTTTTTTGTCTTTATCTTTTTTGCCTCCAGTGTACAGATAACTTTCTGCCTTTTTGTACATATATGAAGATTTGGCTTTCCTGAGCTGCACTCTCAGTTGGGCCCAGACTGAAAGCTCTAAAGGTTTATGATTAATATAACTGTTAATAAACTATATTCAGCTTTTTTTTTTTTTATTTCCTGCAATTTTACAGGAGGCATTTCTCTGAATGGATTTTGTTTTTTTCTAAAGTACACCACGGTTTTACCTGTAAAGAAAACCCTTTTCATAGAACATCAGTGCTGATAGTTTTTAAGTTTGAAAAGTTTCGCTTGAACAGCTGTTGAAAAGAGCTAAAGCAATATTTCTGCAGCTATTTGCAGCTGAGCCAACCTTGTCCTCTAGTGCCATCTACTGTACAAGTCATGTTAATGTTTACACCCACACTGCCATTCACTTGAACTAATAGGGAAACACAAAAAGAGCCCTGTGCCCCCGTGCTCCCACACTGCATTTGCACCCCCTGTGCACAGCTGCATTATGGCGCCCAATTTGTATCACAGAAAACTAATTCCTACTCCTTGATTTAACAACTGTGCCATTGTTTGAAAGTCCAGTCTTCTTCCATGTCCAGATTCTTCTTTGTTCAAACGTTTGACTTGTACAATAGCCGGGCTTTTTTCCATGTAAATCAGACTTGATAGGCCAGACATTTGAAGACGCTGATGTTTTTCCATAGAACTGTTTAGCTTACTCTGGTTCAAAATGTCAGATTTGCTTTATCTTGGCTTGGATGAGACTTGAAATCTGGTGTCGTTGCTCAACAGTGGCATACTAATGGGAAAAATTGGCACACATTAATGATCAGATCTATACGGAAGAGGACTATTGCCAGTAAAAAAATAATCTTAATTCATTATCAAAATTCTGGCTTTAATCTCAGAATTCTGATATTAAACTCAGGAATTTAAACTTTTTATCAGAATTCTAACTTTTGTCACAGAATTATGACGTTTTTCTCAGGATTCGGATTTTAAAGTCAACTTAATCTTTTGAGATCAAAAGTTAAAATTCTGATGGTAAAAAAAAGTCATAAATTCAGAAAGAGAAAAATCAGAACTCGGAGGAAAAAGGTTGCAATTATCTTTCTTTTTTCCAATAATCCTCTTCCGTAGATTTATGTCTCAAAGCGTTTGTTGTTGCAGTGCCTTGAAAAGAGTATTCCTACCTTTTGAACTTTTCCACATTTTATGTTACAACCACAAGTTGCATTGTATTTTAAAAGGCTTGATACAATGAACCATGTTTTCAACATAGTAAAAAGTCACTTTTCACTCAATAAAAACTTAAAATTGCTTTGAGATATATCTACCAATTTAGACATCTATAAACAGATTTTTATTTTTTTATTTAATTTAATTTTTTTTAGCTGCTCTTTTCAAAATAGCCTACGCTCCAACAGGATGGAAAGTTTGAGAAGCCTTTTAATTATGTCTTTCCACCGATTATTCGTTCCAGACTTTGACTAGGCCAGATCTAAACAACTACATTATTTCAAAATTATTCACTGCTTTGTGAATAATGCGGTTGTGGTTGTAATGGCAACATGTGGACAAGTACACATGTTGGATACTTGCAATGCACAGTAAACTTCAACTTTCCCTGGAATATTTGTAGCCTGAAGTGGGAAAATTAAGTTTAAAGGAAGAAAAAACACAACTCAATTCTGTTTTTGGGAGTGTTTTGGCCAAAGATTGAGAGAGTTGTATTGATATGACAAAAGTAACAACTTTAAAAAAATAAAAAGTTTTATTTTATGTTTACATTTTGTCATCTTTCACTTTGCTGTGCCCATTATGTGTCAGACACACTTTCATACGGACACAACACGGCACAGTTTAAATATTGTGGTTGAGAGATTGAACCCTATTTAGAGTTTGAAATATCAGAAGTTATGACGTGAACAGAGACAAATGTTTGATAATATAATTATTTTTTACTCTGTTTCAGGTAATTCTTTCTAAATATATTGATATACCTTAGCTTTGCTCAAAACTTGTGATATTTTGTAAAGACACTTGTATCAAAGATATGGATAGAAGTACGCACAGTGTGACTTGAAGACCTACACAAGTACTATCCAAAACTTGTACAAAAATGTATTTCTACTGTAATTGTGAATTTGTGTTATACAAATACATATTATTATATATATGTATATGAATATAAAAAACACCCATTTTCTATGTGTTTAGATGATATAAGAGATGAACAAATGAGGACGGTTTCACTGTATATAAACTGTGAATGAAATATAATTTAAAATTACTCATATTGATTGTGAATGTACTCATGCTTTCTGCAGTACTTAACACGTACCCAACTTGAATGCTGCTTCTTCTTCTGTAGTGTGACAAAAATGTACTTTGACCTCCGAGGAGAGAAACCCTGTCGAGTTATGAGTTGGACAAATTTTAGTGACGATCTTACAGAACTATTTATTTCTTTATTTATTTGCACATGCAAGTTGAAAATCCTTCCAGTTTTAAGTTTGAGTATCAATGCGAAGAAATGCAATTGCTGAAGTATATATATAATATGTATCATGTGTTTAGAATGCATTTTGCAGACACTACCTGTACATACTATTTAAGATACAGTTTTTACAACAAAAAAATATATGTATAAAATAGAAAAAATGCTGTGCAGCAATTATACTGGAGCCATTTTGGGCTTTGGGACGTACCATTTTTTCAATATATAAGAAGTGTTTTGAATAATGTACTAAAGTCTCTATTGTACAAATAATAAAATGTCAATATTGGTCATGTTTGGTTCTTCTAGTGTTTTACATTCTGGTTTTTGGGGGACGCAAGTTTTTATTTAAATTTTATTTCTTTTCAGAACGGAGGATGGAGAGATAAAGAAAATGTTAAATTGTAAACATGGAAGAAAGTGGAGATGGAGAAAACATTACTGGAAGATGGGAATATGAATGTTGAACGACATGACACATAAAAATACAATTATTACAAAATACTTTGTTATACTAACGTTACTAATATATCATATTTATTCATAAATGAAGCAATAAATTTATGCATATTAAATATATTTAATTATTTTATTTTTCTATTTAATATATGCAAATATATTATATAAATATTTATTAAATATATTTAATTTATATAATTTTGTATGAAATGTAATAGAAATTTATATTTACATTAATATAAATTGTATATTATGAAATATATTTTATACTATATGTATATAAATACAATTCTTATATAAAACATTAATTATAAAATATATTTTATAGAAACATTTTTTATATCAAATACTTTTTACTAAATTATTTTAACAAATATAGATTGCTATCATAAAAAAATGCAAATATTTTTATTATAAAAATTTGTAATAAAAATCTATTACTCAACCTCAATCATGTGACTCGTGATGCAAAAAAGTGTTTATATAATTTACATAATTATAAGTTATTTAAAATAATATGACATTATTTCATATAATAAAATATATTTTAAATTTTGTATATGCCCTAATATAATTTTAAATAAAATAAATAAGTAGGGCTTTCTTAAGAGCTCTAGCATATGTTATATTTAAAACAGATGAAGGAAGTAGAATTACTTTATTCATCCCAGCAGGGAAATTATTTCACGTTACAACAAGAATTTTTATACACAGATTAACACACACACACGACAGGAGCTGCATCTGCAGGCAGCCAGCTGAGCCAGCACCATTTTAAGGTCGTCGGGACCGGGAGTCGAACCCGCGACGTCCGCGTCGAGGACTAAGGCCTCCAAACGTGGGGTGTGCTAACCCCCTGCGCCACCACAGCACGCCTCAACAAGTATGTTCTGTGTCTTTTGTCCATCATTCATATTGCATGGTGGAAAAGTAAAACAGTCTTTTAAAGAATGTCTTGGATTAAAATTTGATAAAATACAATATTTGGTGTCTTAGATGCAAGAATATTTCTTAAAAACAGCATAAAAGTTCAATTTCAACCTTGTTTTTAACCAACCTAATGTTTTGCGCATGCTGATCAAATAAAATTAGATATAAAATAAGAGATTAATGTAGATCACAGTTGTTTTCCTGTGAGTTTTACCTGAGCAGATGCTGCTTTGTCTCCCAGTTCATTAGTTTAACAGCCTGAAAATGTTTTTATCCCTCCTGATCCGTCCCTCTCAGCTTTTCTTGACATTTATCTGAGTTGAGACAGACAGTTCATCCTTCCTGCTTCAGAAACCGACCCTGAGGGGACAAAACTAAAATATCCACATCTTTTACACATACATAAACTTATATTTAAGAAAACTAATGTAAAAAATTGTGTCAGTGTGCCTACATCCGATTTTGATTTAGGGATACTGACAGTCTTTTTTCATGGATTCAGACCTGTTTGTGTTTTAAAGTGAGGTTCACTTTAGTTTTTATTAAATTTCAGTATCTTACCTGTAGTGGTTTAAATATTTTTTGAATTTTATAATTAAAACAACCGTGTCTGCCTAAGTAGCTAATGATGTTTCACTTTAAACATGCTGAAAATGAGAACCTACACAGCAAAAACACAAAGTCTTACAAAGTTGTTGGTCTAGTTTCTAGTGCAAATATCTTAATACATTTGAAATACAATAAAACTAACTTAGATGTAACTTTTCAGCAAGATATATGAGCTTATTCTAAATCAGTAATTCTTGAATTTTGATTTAAGAGTTCAAGTTCCACTAGCAGACTATTTAACTTATTGAAAAATTGTAAAACTTGATTTTCTTTTCATTTTACGTTCTTTGGAAGAACAGTTAAACATTCTCACACTGCAAAAACACAGGTTAAAACTTTTAGTTTTTACTCATTTTAGTTTCATTTTTAGGTTTCATACAGCCAATCCTTCATTTTGACTTCTGCCTTGTTCTAAATAGATCATTGCATATTACATTGGAAAAACACAAAACTTTACCAAGTATTTTGGGCCTAGTTTCTAGTGAAAATATCCTAATACACTTGAAATGATTTACAGTAACTTTTCAGTAAGATATAGGAGCTTAATTTAAGTCAGTAATTCTTGAATTTTGATGAAAAGTAATTGTTTAATTGGTTGATTATTTCACTTATAAAAATACTCTTCTAAGTAAAATAATCTACTTCTTTTCCTATTTTAAGTAATTATTTACTTAAACCAAGCTCCAATATCTTGCTGAAATTTACTTATAAGTTAGTGTTATCTTATTTCAAATAAACTGAGATATTTGCACTAGAAATTAAACCAAAAATACTTGGTAAGACTTTGTGTTTTTGCAGTGCATTATTCTATTGGCAGACTTTTTTTGCTCTTTCCTTCACATCTAATTTAACTTAATTATATATTTTTTGACTTGTACCATTCCCCACTGCTGCTCTGTCAGCATCAGTAGCCTTTGTACAACAAGACAGACAATAAACAATAGAGTTTAACATTACACACACACGCCGTTGTGTTTTCATGACTTGTGAGGACTTTTATGTTGACTTCCATTCATTTTCTACAGCCTAACCCTTAACCCTCCCCAAACCATCACATACCTAACTTTAAGCCTAATCCTAAATCTAATCATGACAAACCTAACCCCTCACCCAAAAAGAGAAAATGTCCCCACAAGAAGCCATGGTCCCCACAATCCCACATTGTACACAGGTCCCCACGAGGACACAAAAACCTGGTTCACACACACGTCCTTTTGTTCCCTTCCTCTTTAGTCTGTCTTTTACACACTGGCTTTAAACAAAAATGGTACTTCTGTATTCTGAGAGCCCAACCCACTTACATAATGATGCATGCATTTCTACCCACACTGATGCTGGAATGAGTGTGTGAATGTGTGTGTGTGAGGGAATGTGTTTTGTTCACCAACCACAGCAGTCAATAAGCTCTTGTGACTGGATCAATAACAATACCAGACTCTGACCTGCATTCAGCTGATTATAGACAGCCAAATCTATCCAACATGCAGAATTTTTTTATTGTCTTTAATTTTCAGTTTCTTTGAATCCTTAGAGTTATATTTGTAAGTTTGGTTACAGCTGAACCAGATAAAAATATCTTTGTTAGCATGCTGCATTTGAAATTCTGAGAAAAATTGGTCGATTTGGAGAACTCCACTTGGTAATCAATGCTGAATCAATAATAGTTTGTGCTTCTGTCATTCTGAAAATGCATGTGATATTTTTCATGTATGGCAGCAAAGCATTACTTGTACTGATTTTAACCGCAAAAATGTGTCATGATTCTGGCCCGTCTGCCTGCTTCGTTTTCCTCCTCAGCTTTCACCTCTCCAGTCAAGCCCGTCTGGTTCACTAGTTACATTTACTCAGTTACATTTACTTGAGTAACTTTTTTGGAAAATTTATTTTTAGGAGTATTTTTACTATGCTGTTCTTTTTGCTTTTGCTTAAGTAATTTTATCACAAAGTGTCATTACTCTTACATGAGTAAAATTTCTAGATTTTAAATGAAAAATAAATATGTTTTAACCAAAAAATTACCACCTGCAGTTTGTGTAAAGTTTCATAAGTTTTTTTTCATTGAAATAAACTGAAACTTTTTTCTTTTGTCTGATTTTGTTTTTGTTACTTATATAAATTGTCATTTTAGTCCGTAAAATACCCAAATTTCCACTTAACTTTATATTTTGGTCCATCTGATTATGTAATTTTTAAATGTTAAATGATTGATAATTTGATCAGTTACTCAGTACTTGAGTAACTGATTAACTTGAGTAGACTTTTTACCAAATGCTTTTTACTCTTACTTGAGTAAAGTGTTTGGGTATACTCTGTGTGCACGTGTGTGTGTGCGTGGGTGTGTGTGTGTGTGTGTGTTGACTTTGCAGCAACAAGCCATGGCTAGAGGTTAACTTTAATTACAAACCACACATTTTTTTAGACAGAACGAACGAACAAGCCCAGGCCACTGCTTGGATTACACCTGTAACATTTCACTACCACCCACTCGTTTTAAACAACTTAAAAACAAATAAATATAAATCCACCCAAACCCAACACAATAAGGGCAAAGGGCAGCTTTCCGAGTCTATATCTAATACAGATAAGAGTCAGATCTATCAGGGGAAAAACCTAAATCTTTTACTCTGCTGAGTGGATTAGGTGTGGATCCAGCGCACACCCTGGAGTAGATCGGGCGTTTATCCACTGCGCACAATGTAGCTGTTTAACATCACAATACCAGCAGGACAACAAGCTCCTTATAAAGAGCCTCTTTACTGACGGGGTGTGTGAGTGTGTGTGTGTTGGCCAAACCGGTTGGACCACGTCAAGACACCTGAATGAAGAAATGGAGAACTAGTTTGACCGGGACTGACTTTAAAGCGAAAGAAAAAATAAATAATAAAAGTCAGGCGTTACCGGCGGACTACTAAGTTCAGGTGTTTTATCGTTTATGTCAGCGAAAAGCAGCGTTTTTGTTTGTTTGTTTTGAAGAAGTTTCCTTTAGCTTTAAGTGACTAATTGTTGCGGAGACATTTCGGTGTCCCAGTTTGGAGGAAGGCTGCGGCAGGACAGACGCACACATCTGTAATAACACACACACACGCACACGCACACACACACACACACACACACACACACACACACACTCCGATACAGCAGCACAAGCTGCGCTGCGCCCGTCACCATGCCTGTGCGACAGAAAGGTAACTCAACTCTGTTTTTTATTAAATATCCTCTCGTTTTACTATCATCTTACAGCTCAACTTTTCTTTATTCCAAACTGTTGGAAATAAATCGCCTTTAGCGCTCTTAAAATGTCGCGTTGATCGGATTCTCTTTCCGCCGGTGCACAAACTTTTCTGAAACGCCCGCAGTTTATGGTTCACTGCTCTGACATGTGAAGTAAATAGAAGCTATTTCACATTAGCAGTTCACGCTGACGATTCCAATTTACAGAGATATATGAGTAATAAAGGTTTAGCCGACAAAAAATGTTGTTGTGGTCGCGTCCTGTCCCTCTCTTATCGTGTTGGAGAGTGCAGGTTTGAGTTGTATTCAAGAGTAAATGGCACCAACAACGAAGACGAAAAAATCCTACATGGTAGGCTGGTTGTTCGGAGTCCTGTATCCAGGCTTATTAATGGAAAGTTGAGTGGAAGAAAAAAATAGGGCAGAGAAAATGTCATAAACAGCAAGCATGACTGGATTGTTTGGGTGTTTTCAAATCAAAGTAAATTTAGAGATTTGTAATCCACGTTGCCCAATGTTTGACGATTGGGGGAGTCCACTGTGTTTTATAAAGTAAAAAAAAATGGAAATAAAACTTTAGACGTCACTTTATGAATATTCTAATTTCATTTTCCAGCAGGACTTTGCAACTAACAACTGTACCAAACATTTCAATTCCTGGACTAACTTTTTAACAATTCATTTAAGTTTTGGTAAAAAGAAGATGGGAAAAAAACATTTTCTTTACTAAAAATAATAATTTTAAAATTTTCCAAGAAACTGAAGTTTTGGGTTCTATTTCCAAAGTTATCAGAAGTAAAATATTTTAAATATATTTCTCTTTGTGTAACGAATCTATTTATATGTTTTACTTTTTGATTATAACTACTAAATTGAATAAAATTTTCAATGTTATTTCAAATTACTGCGATGCGTTTGCATTTTAAGTCAAATTAAATTAACCCAGGATACTAAAATAAACTTTATTTCTAAAGTTCAATGGTCACACATTTACAGGTTTGTTTTTTCCAGCTGGACCAGTTGTTTGCAGGAACTGCTCCACATTGACATTTGTCTTCAGGCAACAGAAAGATTTGGAAACACCTCAATAAAAACATTACTGAGGCTGTTCTTGTAAATATAACTTTAAAACAATGATAGTTTACATCAGTTTGAAACCAATTTGTGAAATAAATTAAGAAAACTCTTTGTTTTATTTTAATTTGAGTGTATAATTACATTATTTTAGCCAGATTTAATCCAATCCACCTCTTAAACCACAATAATCTACAGTTTTATAAAGGCTTTTAACGCAAAGTGCATAATCTCCTTATTTTACTTTGGATTTTTTGGTCTTATGTTGCAATGTCCACGTTTTTGTGACATTTTATGTATTCTTATAAGATGCCCAGCGGGCCCTGGAGCTGCTCCAGCAGTACCGGGTCAAACTGAACCAGAGACAGCAGAACCAGAGTCGGAGCAAACAGGGTTCTGCAGAGGAGGACCGTCAGCTGACGCAGTCTTTGGACCGAGTCATCAACGTCTTCCAAAGTCAACTCTTCAGCGCTCTTCTTGGTAAGAACATTTTGCACAACAAATAGGAACGAGCATAATTTTTTCCTTTTTTAAATCTAGAAATAAGAGTTTTAGACCATAAAATATCCTGACAAATTGTGAAAAAATGCATAAATAAATGGGGAAAAATATGTACAATGGCGCATTAAAAGCTCATTATGGAAAGAAATAAAGGGGGACATTTTTGTCAACAAAAACACCAAACACAAATTTTGAGATTAATTAAACTCAGAAGTTTCTGAGTTTGAAAAGTTGAAAAATTGCTAGAAAAAAACTCTGAAATGTTCAGATTAATGTCAAAAATCTTCTTGATAAAAGAAATTAGTAAATTTCCACCAAAAAATTTTGACATTTTGAGATTAATATCAGAAGTTTTCTAGAAAAAACAAAAAAAACTTCTCAGTTTGAAAAGTTGAGAATTTTTTTTTTTTTGGCAGAAATTTAATTTACTTATTTATTATCTGTCTATCATCTTCATCTTAAATGTGTGTATCTTAATAATATATTGTTTTATCTATACTTTAATATTTTTACTCTCATTAAAAATAACACCAGTTAGCATTAAATTGCTGCAAAGTTATTTTCTGTACATTAGTTCTAACTTTTAACAAACGGCATCTGTTTTTCATAGCGTGAAAATATTTGATTGTGTAAACAAGAATATCTCCATTTAAAGTAAAAACCGGTCAGTCAGAGGATCAGACTCGCTTACTGAAGGCATCTGACTTTACATCACCTACACTACCAAATTTCTCTTTTTGCATGTTTCTAAACATGTTTGTAGTTTGTTTACAAGCCGCTCACCTTTCACTCATTTTCCTCTCTGGTGTTAAAGTTGCATCATGATAATGGAAAATGTTTTATAGTTTAATTCTGTAATTCCTATAATGAACACTTGATGACTTATTGCAAACGATTCATCTGCAGCTAAGAAAATACTTCTAACAAGTGAAAAGCTTGATTTAGCATTAATACAGTGTACAGTTAATCTCTTGGCTATTTATTTCAAATTCAAAAATATTTTATTAATCCCAAATAAAAATTAAATGTGGTTAGATTCTGCTTAATTACTGACATGTTCAGCAAATGTCTGTGTGCTCTAGTTAATGAATCAATCATAAATTAGTTGACGATTAATTCAATTAATCACAATTAATTGTTTCAGCCCTAATTTCTAAAGCTTATTTTAAAAACTCCTACTTCAATTTTTCACAAACCAGGAGTGTGTCTATGTTGTTGGTGATGATGAATTTTATTTCAGACAGATATTTCACCAGGAGGGAACCAAACATAATAAAGAGTAGAAGTTTAGTATTTTTTAAGTGCAAATACAATGCCGTACTATCAAATATACATACTCAAATACATGCAAACACATCACTTGCTTGGTGATTATGAGTCTGAGAAGAAGTATGACGTTCTTCTAGATGTTCTGCTAAAACCTCATGGCATCACTGCTTTCTTTCTCTTCTTTATCTCTTACTAGGCTGTAAAAGTTACCAAACCTTTTGGAGTTTGCTTTGTTGATATGAGCGACGATTTATTACTTAATTGCCTTTGCATGCATACAGGGAGGGGAAGTAAAACCTACAACTTTAACACCTTCTGCTACATTCATAAAGTGGCCGTACTGCAAAAAACACAAAATATTACCAAGTGTTTTTGTCTAGTTTGTAGTAAATATCTTATTACACTTGAAATGAGACAAAATTAACTTAAATGTAACTTTTTAGCAAGATATAGGAGTTATTTAATTGAATTGGCAGATTATTCCACTAATTAGGCAAAACTGTGAAATAATTGACTTCTTTCTCAATTTTAAGTAATTATTTACTCATAACAAGCTCTTATATCTTGCTGAACAGTTATTTGTAAGTTAGTTTTGTCTTATTTCAAGTGTAATAAGATATTTGCACTACAAACTAGACCAAAAATACTTGGTAAGATTTTGTGTTTTTGCAGTGTAGTAATTTTAATAAGATAAGCGGAAGCTGTTTTAACTTTTCCTTTGACGGTATGAAAACATGAAAACTTTTTGTTGCAGTATTCCATCTGTACACTTGAGGGCCTCAGTGCTCAAGCTATCTCTGTTTGGCTAGAAGTGTAAATATCGAGATGTTTAGAGATTGTTTTATTTTATTCTCAGTATTTATTTTCTGAAGGACAATTTTGTTTACAGAGACTATATAGTTAATTTTATTTGTTGTTTTGTTATTTTTTATATTTAAAATGTCTTCCGTTCCAGTGTAAAAGTTCATTAGAAGTTAAAGTTTTTTGATCTTTCAGAATGTGTTCTTTCATAATTACTTGAAAATGGTCTCAAAACAACAATATTATCGTTTATCACAATAACTTCTGGGACAATTTATCATACAGAAAAGTTTGTTATTGTGACGGGTATATTTGCACATAACCCAGATCTCTGTTTTGTATTCTAATGTTGCAGAAATTGCTTACAACAAAAGAAAACATTATTTATTTGCATCCCCTTTAGAAGCATCTACATATTTGTTTTTCACTCAGTAGGTAGAAAATCCAGAAATTTTACTCAAGTAAGAGTAGCAATACTTCCTAATTAAATTACTCAAGTAAAAGTGTAAAGTACAGCATAGTAAAAGTACTCCTAAAAGTACATTTTAAATAAAAGTTACTCAAGTAAATGCAACTAGTTACTACCCAACTCTGATGCTTTGACAGTAAAATTATTGCTACTCTTATCTTAAAACTGTGATACCAGTTACCTTTATTGCACAGTGTATCCATTTGTGGGCCCTTTGTTTGGCCCTTTAGTGAATGATCATATGTAAAGTATTTGAGGCTGGAGGAGTAATAGCACAGATCCTGCTTAAGTTGTGCAGGAATTGAACAGAAGAGAGAACAGCAGCCATCACCGTGACTAAATCTGACAGAGAACACCATGATTGCAAAGAGGCTTGTAAGAAGGAGCAGCGAAGGTGAGGAAGCTAAAGCAGCTTGACCATAAAGCTCAGTATGACATTTGCTAATTGAAAGGTGAGTGATTAGCAGATGTGATCTGGCTTTGAGTTTGTTCTAAGAAGGAAAGGACTCTGTACTTTCTTTTGTAGCCAGTTTGAAATAAAACAATGGTGTTTCCCTCAGTGTTTTATAAGCCTGGCGAGCATCATGTAAGTTTGAACAAATATGTAAAACAAATGTGCAAAAGTCTTCCAGTAACATAAGAACCTAGTGATATGTTCACATTTCCTGTCAACTTTAAACATTTGTTAACTCAAAAACATGTTTGGCTGCTGCAAAACAGCCAAAACACTGAGGAAATCAAGTTGGAGGTTAACCTCAGCCCAGCAGCTTCTGCCCCTATACACTAAATAAAATACAAAAATAACCCTAAACAAACTACAACCCAACAACTCTCAGTGAGGAGTTAGCAAGTTAACAGCAGTTAATATTTGTAAAAATAAACATAGGTAAAAAGTGCAACATTGATTATAAGTTAGACGTATACAAAACATGGCAAAATTACTCATGAAACTCTGTAAATGATTAAATTTGTCTCTAATAAAATATGTGTTAAAATATAACATTTGTAAAGAAAACACAAAGCTGATCCTAATACATACCACAGTTACCGAGGGCAACAGAACAAAAGGGGAGGAGCTGTAGGTCGCTGGTTGCTATGGTAACCGCCAACTGTCAAGAGCAGCAGAACAGAACTTTGATACATTTTTAGCAAAAGTCTGGAGAAACAGCTTCAGGATTAAATAAAATCAATTCAAAGAATAAATAAACAAATTTGGACAAACTTCACATATATAATATTGTTTTTTTCAAAAATCTGTTTATTGTCTTTTACATTTCAAAAGAGACACACAGACAAATAACTCACAAGTGCACAAAGCACCTAACAAAACCAAAAGAAAACACATTAACAACTTAAACATTCAAGGTGACAAACTTTAGTTGATTGCAGTGAGACAGAGTACTTTAAGTTTGTTATCTCAGGTTGAGACTTAGTCCAAGAGATTTAATCTCAGTCCACAAGCTAAGTATGAGGTGATGGCATCGTCCTTCCTGGTTCTAGGCATCCCAACATCAGTGTTTCAGTTTCATACATTTTTTGAGCAAGTGAATATATTTGGACTTAAGATGAAGATAACAGACTTACATTCACCACAATAAAAACATAAGTAAAATTAGCTAGAGTACATTCAGTCAATCGACATTATGAGTATTTATATTTTCCAAGAATAGCAAAAACTTTTCCCATATCTTTTTGAACACACAATATTTACCCTTAATCATAAAGGTGAGTTTCTCCAAGGCAAGAGAGCTTGATGATGTAGACATCCAAGTTTTTAATTGGGGTCTGGTTACAGATTTCCAGGACCTGGCTATACTATATTTAGCCTGCACCAAACAATAAATTATGGACTTTTGATCAACCTTGCTTATTTGAGTTTAAGTGGGAAAAATTCGTAAGACACACAACCAGGACAGGGATTGAGTTTAGTACCGACAGTAAGTGAAATTTTATCCAAAAATTCTGAATCTCAGGACATTCCTAAAGGCAGTGAATCAAATTGTCTTTTTCTCCACATTTAGCACATGTATCTAGGATGTTGGAATTAAATTTACTTAGTAATGTTGGAGTAACATATGTTCTCATCAACCATTTGTATTGGATTGACTTAAATTGAGTATTAATAGATTGTGTCTGTGCCTTCAGACAGGCCCTCTGCCATTCCTCTACTGATATATTACATTTCCAGTCTTCACACCAGGCCAGTCTTTTGTGTTGTGAGGATGTCTGGGATTCTGTCTCTGATGATGTTATAAAAGCAGGATATTAGGTCCTTCTTCAAAATGGTAATTTGTTGCCAGTTCTTCTATAGAAGTAAAACTAGGTAATGTTAGAGACTTTTGAGTACCCAAGACAAAACTTCTGATTTGCATAAACTTAAAAAATTGTTTACTTAGAATTTCAAATTTTTGTTTCAAATCTTCAAAAATCATCATAATCCCTTTATCAAATAAATTTGAAATTTGGCATAAACCTTTAGCATACCATGTTTTAAAACCCATGTCTTTCCTACCTGGTTCAAATGTCATGTTGCCCCAGATCGGGGAGAATTGTGATATTGTTGGTATTTCATTTTGAATTTATGTACATCATACCATACTCGGATAGTGTTTTTAACAAATGGGTTAGAAGTATTTTTTAATAACTCTTTGCATTTCCTTGAGTATAGATATAAATTTATGGATAAGGGAGTGGTATTTATATTTTCTATATTTACCCACGACAGATCAGCTGCTGAAAACCAGCAGGATCCACTAGAGAGCTGAGCAGCCCAGTAATACCACTTGAAATTTGGCACACCGAGCCCTCCTCTGTCATATGGAAGATATAATAATGATAAACATAATCTGGCTCGTCTGTTGTTCCAAATGAAGTTATTTAGGATGGTCTGAATTTTTGTAAAAAAAAAAACGTCGGGAGGATTAAGAGGGATAGCCTGGAAAAGATATAGGAATTTAGGGAGAACGTTGATTTTGAGAATATTTATACAGCCAATCATAGATATAGGTAAGGTAGACCATCTATCAAGTGATTCCATTATTGAATTAACCACCGGCGTGTAATTTGCCTGAACCAGATCATCTATGTTTGGAGTAATTTTTATGCCTAAATAAGTAAGGCTGTCTTTTGCCACCTGAAATGTTGTGTGAATTGGAGGATTGTTTCTTTCAGCCTGATTTAAAAATAGGATGACGGATTTAGATTTGTTGAGTTTATAATCGGAAATGTAACTAAACTCATTGATAGTTTTAAGTAGTTGGGGGATTGAGCAATTTAGATTGGACAACATTAAAATAATTTCGTCGGCAAATAGTCCAATTTTAGATTCAGTATTTTTTATTCTGACACCATGTATGTTTTGATTTTTCCTTATGGCAATAGCCAGTGGCTCGATTCCCAGAACAAAGAGGAGAGTGAGAGGGGATGGCCTTGACGTGTCCCCTACCTAGATTAAATGATTTAGATACAATGTTATTAGTTATAACTGAGGCAGAGGGTTTATTATAAAGTATTTTAATCCAGTTTATGAAATAACTACCAAAACCGAATTGAGAGAGAACTTTGTAGATTATTATGTTCCACTCTATCCAATGCTTTTTCTGCATCAAGTGAAAGCAAAGCTGTATCAGGATGTTCATATTTAGCATGAATTATATTCAGAACATGACGGATACCGTGGTGAGCTCGCCGCCCCTTTATGAATCAGTTCTGATCAGGGTCAGAAAGGGATGGTAAAAATTTCTCAAGCCTGATTTGCTAGAACTTTAGATATTATTTTGGCATCAGAGTTTATAAGTGAGATTAGTCAGAAAGATTCACATCTAGTGGGAGATTTCCCAGGTTTAGGTAGAACTGTTATGATCGGATTTCACAAGGAAGGAGGTAATTCTTTAATGGTATAACTTTCTAATAGCATATTATAGAGTAGTTCATTTTTAAATATTTTACATAGGTCCAAAGGAATCCCATCTGGACCAGGTGATTTTCCTGATTTTAATTTATCTATTGCATTTGAGAGTTTATCTATAGATATTGGCATATCCAGTTCTGATTTAGCTGTTTCACTAAGTGTGGGGATGTTTACACAATTAAGAAAGGAGTCAAGTGATGCTTGTGGTTTGTGCCCTTTAGACGTATATAATTTTGAGTAATAATCTTTAAAGAGATCATTAATTTTTTGAGGATCAATAGTGTTTTCATTTGCAGCTGTAATTTCATTTATTGCCCTCTCATTCTGCAAAGCTTTAATGCGCCACGCTAGAAGTTTTCCTGCCTTCTCTCCCTGATCGTAGTAGGATTGTTTCAATCTGAATATCTCTGATGAAGCTTTGTTAGTAGATAGTTTGTCATATTTTGCTCTCATTAGTAGTTCTTGTTGCTTTTCTTTAGAACCCTTTAGATTTATCTCCAGCTCAGTCTCTTTTATTTGTTCTTCAAGTTTTAGCATCTCCATGATAGTTTTATTAGCTTTATTTTTTGTGTACCTTATCATCTGACCCCGTATAAAAGCCTTAAAGGTTTCCCATCTAATAGCTGCTGTAGTCTCAGATTTATTAAGGCTGAAGTAATCATTAATATTTATCTCAATATATTTCAGAAATTTGGGCATTTGCAACCAGTGGGGTTTTAATCGCCAGATAGGATTAAACACAATTAAGGGTGAAAATTTAAGCATGCATAGTGAGTGGTCAGAGATCAATATGCTTTTGTAGGCACAACTTTCAATTCTGGTAAGCAAGGAGTTTGAAATTAGGAAATAATCTATACATAGCTATAGAATACAATAGCTATTATGGGTAGTTGAGTGGCAAGAATATTCTTTCTTTGTTGGATTCTGTACTCTCCATATATCTCTTAAGTTTAGTTCAGACATAAAATGTTGTATAACCCGTCTACTTTTAGGGTGGGACAAATCTAGACCCGATCGGTCGAGATTAGGATCTAAAGTACAGTTAAAATCTCCACCAAAGATCACATCACTGTGGAAAGCTGTAATAGAGAGAAATAAATTATTGTAGAAATCAGGGTCATCTATATTAGGACCATACAGGTTAACCAAAATCAAGTTTTGGTAAATCAGTGAGGCTTGGATTATTATGAATCTCCCAGCAGGATCTATGATGGTCCTTTTTATACATATAGGTAAAGATTTATGAATAAGTTTTGCCACGCCCCCAGCATGTGGAGAAAATGAGCTGGAAAATACTTGACCTGTCCATCTTCTTCTTAGACGTGCAACTTGGTTTGTAAGTAAATGTGTTTCTTGGATAAAAATCACTTTTGGATGGTATTGTTTAAGTCTATTCATGACTTTTTTGAGTTTGATCAATTTCCTAAGGCCTCTTACATTCCAGGAGATCACATCAACAATGGACTCAGTTCTGCTTAATGTCCATTTATCAGCTCTTTCTGTTTTTGTCTCAACTGTAGGAACTTGAAATGTACAACTTGAAGAACATTGCACCTTGATAACACTGAACATTTACAAACACAAAAGACTTTCCTGAGATTTCCCACCAGTGGGAATCTCCACCTTCCCTTCCCCTCTATTCTGTGACTTGGCTTTGCTACTGATCCCAGAACAACAGGAGCAGAAAAAACGTTTCCTTAAACAACTTGCACCTCAACCTTAAACTGCGAACCCCGACCATGGTATCTAAAACTTATTCCCCACCGCTAAGAGGGGGAGACTTAGTGGAAACGTGTATTGTCCAGGATCACCGATCAATTGGAGTATTGATCCTTATTAAACCTCGCTGGCGCCATCTGGCGTGTAAATGTGGTTACCCGTCAGTTTGTTTTGTTTCCCGTATAAATTTCTCCACCTCCGTTGGCGTGTGGAAGAGGAAGCTTTTACCGCGGTGGAAAATCCTCATCTTTGCTGGGAATATCAGTCCAAAGTTTATATTCAGATTACGGAGTTGTTGTTTCACCCGGTCGTTTTGTTTCCGTTGTTTCACCACATCCGCGGATAGCAGGGAAGAACATCACATGGCCGCCGTTGTACATCACCTTTCCTTTCAGACGGGCTGCAGTCATCACCCTCATCTTGTCTTGGTAGTTTAGTTATTTCACGATGATCACGCGTGGCGGGCGGCCTGGAGCTCTCTGGCCCTGCAGCCTGTGGGCCCGCTCGATAAAGGGGGGGATGGAAACGCGTCCCGCCCCAGGACCTCCAACAGCCAGGTGGATGCAGAATAGCAGCGATGTCCCCTTGCTCTGTCTTCTCGGGTAAACCCACGAGTCTCAGGTTGGATCTTCTGTTTTCAAGCTCGTCCACCTTCAAAGCGAGATCCTGGGTTTTCTTTTGTATGGTCGCTTCTTTGCCTGTTAACGAGGCGACGCCGTCCTCCAGGCTGCTAATGCGGGATTCTGCAGAGGTAAACCTCTCGAGGAATACTCCAACTGTGTCTTTAATTTCTTGATTTGAAGTTATAATCTCCCGTAGTTGCCTGGTAAAGTGAGTTTTCAAGGCTTGGATAGCTTCCAGGAGGTTAGCTTCAGAGGTCAGGGAGCTAGCGTTAGCCTCCTCCATGTATCGGTTTCCGCTTCGCTTCCAGCGTCGGATCCCTCTTTGCTGGTTGTTTTCGCTTTTAATTTGTGTTTAATCGGCATCTTGGCAGGTTGAATTGAATCCCAGGGAGTTTGCTCGTACGGAAAATATCTTAGCAGTGGTCTAGATATCTAAATGCAGGGTATATTGGTCGGAGCTCAGAGCCCCGCAGCTGCTCAGTAAGACGCCATAACCGGAAGCCATCTATAATATTGTTAAAATAAAACTCTGGTATACATTGACCAACGTATTTGATGTGTATAATTTTGGCACTCATCAGAATATAATGTGTTCAGTTGTTGACTGTATGGGGTTTTCTTTATAACTTTGTAGTTTTCTGTTTTTATTATATAAAACACTTTGAAGCACCCTGCTGCTGGAATATGCTATACAGATTAAGCCTCTACCACTGAGCTTAGCAAGTTTTCTCGGGGAAACCCCTGGTGTTTATTATTATAATTATTATAACTCCTTATGAACTGTTTCATTAATTCTTTAGTCATTGTTCAAAGCTCTAATATCTCCACAGATATACAGGAGTTCTACGAGGTGACAATCCTGCAGGACACTCAATGTTCTGAGAAACTTCCAGCTCCAGCAGAACAATCACCAGTAAGTCCTTCGAGTCCCTCTGCCTCTGGAGAACCATCCAAACCTAGCAAGACCAAGTCTATCAAATCCACCTCCCTACCTAACCAAGATGGAGTGCCTACAAAAGCATCATCTTCTCCTACAAGACAGCCCAGCATACCACAGTCTCACCCCGCCAAAGTAAAGTACCGTGCTCCTCCTCCACCAGTCCAACCAGAAAGCTCTAAGTCTGCAGAGCTGGTTATTTCCAAACCCTCTTCACCCTCTGCTGCCTCGCCTTCCAGTGTTACTGTCAGCAGTGTGGAAACTCCCAATGTTCCCACTAAACCATCTCAAAATGGAACCAACTCGCATGCCACTGACGCAAAGTCACAGAGTACAACAAACCCAAAAAGCCCAGCTGCCTCTAAAGACCTGAATCTGGTGACTGTCTCTGCGCTCGTCTCCAGCACCATCCAGGGTCTTGTGTCACCAACCACTCCAGATAAAGCTACTCCTACTAGCATCACTCCAACCATCAGTCCCAGTCTAAATACAGGCTCGGGAGCTGGAGTTTTTGCAGCTGCTTCCATCAATAAAGATCCAAGAACGAGCGTCATCAATGCAAGTAAAAGTCCAACGAGCCCCAGTCATAGAAAATTCTCATTCGAGAGCAAAAGTCCAACAAGTCCTTCAGCAAAGCAAAGCAAAGGACTTCCTCTTAGGTATGCTAGCACTTTTATTTCCTTGCTGTTGAGCAGTGGTAGTAATACATTTGTTGACAGTTTTGCTAATGAGTTGTAGGACACATTTAACAAAAAGAAACAGTCGTCCAAGATGTAATATTACTAGGGCTGTGGTAAACGATTATTTTAGTAATTGAGTAATCAATCAATTATTCTGTAGATTAATTGAGTAATCAAATAGAAAACTGTCCTGTTCTGTACTAGCTACTTAAGCTAGTAGACCACTTTTTTCTCGCTCTCTGTGTCGACTAAGCTACATGCAGACACGTTTCCATAGCAACTGACAACAACACTTTATGTTTAAAAAAGTCAAAATATTGTAATTTTACACCTCAATTAGGTAATGACTACTCAACAGAAGATTTTAAATACATTTAAGCTGAATATAGTTTTTAAAAAATGTATTCAACTATTGTTGAACAATAACTGACGGGCGTTTTCTCCCAACATCCGCCATTTTACAGATTAGAGTAAGATGAGGATGAGTATGGCGAATCGTATTTTGATGTAAACCTTTTGTGTGTGTGTGTGGCTTCAAAAAACACGAAAACAAAGGAAATAACTTCAGTATGTTTCAGATAGTTCTATAAAAGCATGATACAGTTCCTCTTAAATTTTTTGCCATTAATTGCCGGTTTTGTTTATAACAAAAATCTGTTTTTAATTTGAGTTTTTGTTATTTTGTTAGTTTTAATTAACTTTAAAAACCTTGGTGAGTTCATGCGCTGAAATTTCTTTCTTCTTTCTGTTTCCAGTCCAACCAGCCCTGGGCAGGGAAAGGCTACCAGTGATAGCCCCGGCTACGGACCAACCCGCTCCAAGTCGCCCGCAGCCCCACTGGCCACAAACAGGGTAAGCCAATTCTTCATTCTGTGTCTGTGCTGAAGGAAACGTGGAGAAAGTAACTCACCGATGAAGCTTGAAGAGCGAGCTCAGAGAGTTTGATTATGATTTGCTTCCAGAAAAACCAAACATTCATCTCTTTTTTCAGAGTTCTCTTTTCTGTTTCATTCCTTTGCAAAATGCTGGCTGTTATTACACAATTGCATTTTCATGGCTTGCATTACATTATGTAACATGGCAAGTGGTGCCAGAACACTTTCATACGATAATATGGTTTAGTATAATGCAAAAAAAAAAAAAGAAAGAAATGTTGGAGGATTAATGGAAATAGTGTCGCTGGTTTTGTATGCACATTGAGTTTTGACATGATGCTGTTTCTGGAGATTTGGCTTGGGATTTATTTGTATTTCTTATCTAAGGTGTACTTTTTAAATTATTTTAACAATATCTGTGAAAAGATATCTGCTCCTGCTGGTCTGAATTGTTGACATTTATGTGCTGCTCAGATTCAATTATAACCAGAAAGAGAAACTTTTCTTGAGAAACTTTTTCTTTTAGTTCCACTATAAGATCTAATATAGTTTCTGAGGATTCACAGATTGACCAATCTTTCATTTATGATTAAAATAATGAAAAATACAGGTGCACCCTCACTAAATTAGAACATCATTAACAAAATAATGTTATGCCGTAATTCAGTGTAAAAAAATGAAACTCAAATATATAAACTCAATCAGAGATAAAAAAAAAATTATGTGTTTCTTCCTGCTACATTTGAGCAGGAAATGTAGCAAATGTAGTTGCAATTACAAACTGCAAGTTTTTGTAGTTTGTAACTTGCAACTACAAAAAATTTATTTCAGACAATTTGGAGAATTATATAAAACCAATAAAAAAACTTTTTAGATATTTTATGGCCATATTATCTGCTACGCATTCGTAAAAAATACTTGACAGTTTTGCAGCAGACACAATGAGTGTAAGCCACAAAACATTATTGCTAATTGAGATTCACGTCTATGGAGAATTTTATCAAAACATGGCGACTGAAGGAAAAATGAAAGTTGAACAAACAGCAAAAATATCATGAGAATTGGACATGTGGAAATTTTAGATTAGTCTAAAAATGTCTGAGTATTTGTTTAGCTTTGGAGCTAAGAAATGTCCATGTTTTTTCTAGGAAATTTCTGAAATTAATCTCCAAAATTTTGTGCATTTTTTATCATTTGAGATTTGCCAAGAAAATGATGAGAGGTACTAGACTCAAAAATTGCAGATTGAGCAATAAGTCATGTTCAGTTGTTGAGTTCGTGTACTCGACATTTTAGAAAATAAAGAACTGATGATATTTTTGCAGTAAAAATACTGATGATATTTTTGCACTAAGTTAAAAAGTCTAAGTCTTTTTAACTTAGACTTAAAATGTCTAAGTTAATGCTCTTGATGTCTAAAATTAATATTCTAGCTTTCTGAAAAACATCCGAATAAACAGAAATAAATTAAATTAGTAAAATAAACTAAATTATTGACTTCCAATCAAAATTATTATTAATGATGTGTGACTAAAAACATGCCAGGAAATAAAATTTACATCACTGTGTGAAGATTTTTGCGTCTTAAGGGGCCTCAAGATCATTTCTACCAACAAAGTTGAAAGTAGAGCATCTTTGCTATACTGCTGTCACTGTTCACTCTATCTAACCCCCACTTCTACTAGAGACTTGACCTGATAAAGCAGTGGAGAGTGGTGTGTATGTGTGTGTGTGTAGTATCTGAGTTTTTGCATGCGCTCATGTCTGTGTACACGTCTGTCTGCGAGTGTTTGCCTGTTCATCCATGTGTGTGCACCAGTCTCTAGATGCCGCCTGTTTTCTTTTTTTTTTTTTATCTGCTGAGTTTGGTTGGCGTGCGTACGCGGATGTATATTTATATACACAGATAAATCTATTTCTGAGCCGTGTGCTCCTCTGCGAGGTCAGAATGTGGAAACCGGCTGCCATTAACCGAAGACGGCAGCTGAGAAACCAGAGAGCGGGTGGAGATGCTACGCTGTGGTTGCCATGTTTCCGAGGCGGCCTTTGATTTAGCTGACCGCTCTGATGAAAGGACAGGTGGAGAAACGGGGTCAAGAGAAACTGAGGGATAAAAAAAAAACAAAGACAAAGAGACGGCAAAGAGAAACAAAAGCTGTCAGGATGAGGAAGTTGGTCCTGGGAGATGATTTGGTGAAAGTTAGCCAAGCAGACTGGTGAGGATGGACTGCATCTGCATCCTCACTACGAAGGTGAGACATGAACTTTCAAACCAGGCGAAGACTTGAATTTATCCAATGATTGCAAAACTTACAAGTTTATGTTGTTGTATTATCTAAGAATATATTGATAAAACCAAAATTACTTCCTTCCCTGTGTAAGGAAGTATTTTTTTCTAGTTTCTAGAGCAAATATCTTCGTACACTTGAAATAAAAGAAAACAAACTTAAAAGTAACTTTTCAGCAAGATGTAGAGGCTTGTTTAAAGTAAACAATTCCTTAATATTGATGAAAAAGTGTTAGTTCCATTGGTAGATTATTTCACAACTACTACTGCGCCGTTACCTAGCAACCTCAGCAAAGCCCTGCCCGTCACCTAGCAACCAAGTTCTAGTTTCGCTGGCAGTTTATTTCACTTCTTTATTTCACTTGTGTTGAAACTTGTACTTTTTTATCAATTAAAAAGTATATTTACTTAAAACAAGCCTCTATATCTTGCTAAAAAGTAAATTTTATGTTTGTCTTATTTCAGGTGTAGAACCTAAACCAAAATTATTTGGTAAGATTTAGTGTATTTACTGTGTCATAGCAAATACACAAAGGTTTACCTGATGAGTCAAATTAGCCCAATTTAATTGGGAACAAACTGTTTACTTGTTGCTCTAACTCAGGCAGAAAATCTGAATGTTCTTAAAGGGCCAGTTATGCCAGAGTATATTGATAAAAAATTAAACTGTTAAAATATCAATAAATAGCTGCTCCTCCAGGATTTTGTGATTGTTTTTGCAGATTTTGTGATGCCAATTTCAAAATATTTGTAAGGAATTTTTACAATATTTGCACTAATGTGTGATGTTAAATGTGACTTTATTACTCGCCGGATTATTTACGGACTATAACTTGATATCAAGGAAAGCTGAGGCAGCAGTCACTTAAACTCAACGTTTTTCACCAATTTTGAGAACATTTAAAGTGAAATCAAAAGACTATGTGGAGATTTGTTGATTTCGTGTGCATTTTGCAGATTTGTGAAAAACTGAAGGGATTATTGATGTAATTTGGAGCCTAGAGGGCCACATAAAAGGCTACGGCGCGCCAGGTTTGGTCCCTGCGCCTTGAGTTTGACACATGTGCTCTAATTTCAGTCTTTCTATCTCAAAGAAACAGATTTTGCTTTTAGCAAAGCTAAAGCAAATTTTGAGCTGCTGTTTAGCTGTCAGTTTGACAACATATGGCTTCCCAAGAGGCAATAAACTGGGTTGACGGGACAAACAAAAGACTGCCTGACCCGATGGGATCGCACCAGTTGACTGATCTCTGAAGGATAGAAAACATCGCAAAAACAGGATGGAAATTAATTTAATAACCTGTAATATTAAGCACCTATGTACCCTCTTTTATTATTCTTTTGATGATTTATGATAAAATAGACTTATAATGATGTTGTAGATCATTTTAAAAAATCAAGAAAAATTGTTAAACTTCCATAAGCCAAGCTTAAAATTTGACATTTATTGAGTAACAAATTAAACTATTTTTGAGAATGCATCAATACAGTAAAATATTTTTCTGATACCTGTTGTATTAGCAACTAGCATTTGCACACACAAGTTGCATATTTTTTTATAACACAATGTTATCTCGTTGGTGCATTGCCATACTGATCCGGCAAGGTTAAAGACGGCAACTTTTGTGACCTTGAAAACCACGGATTGCTCCACTAAGCCCCCTAACCCATTAATCTTGCCAGTGGACTTTTCTGAACTAACCTTGCGAGTCTTGAAAAAGACAGCAGGGATTTCATCTCACATTCATTCGCTTAATCTGGTTTACCTGATTAAGGTAATGGATTAAAAATGAGAGGGTGATGACTGAGGTCAAGACACTGAGATTACTGCAGGAAACCGTCGCAGCTGAGTTTACTTCAAACTTTTACACGTTTCTAGTGTAACAGCAAAGTTGTAGTATGTGACTTTATAAAAATATGGTTTTTACATATTTGTTAAAACTGTCATTATGTCGTGTTATGAGACGGATAATCTGTGAAAAGATTGAGCTAATCAACCTCAACTCAGTGCTACTGTTGTTGTCTGAAGAAAGGCACTGCTCCTGCCCAAAAACAACCAGTCAGAGTGAGGAGGTGGGACTTGGTGCTGTCAATCAATCTCATGTAGTCGCTGCTAAATGTGCTGAAGGCAGAGAAGCAACTCTCCATTACAGGAAATTTATGTATCTGTCGTCATCAGTGGATATGCTAACTAGCCTTAGCATTCACAACAGGCTATGCTAGCTGCAAGAGGGTGATTGGCAGTGCTAAGAGCTGCCTCCTGGCTCTGATTGGTTGTTTAAAGTTAGCTCTGGAAGAAGGCAGAGGACCCACAAACCAGTTTACAACTAACGATTACTAAATCCTGGCTGCTTTTAAACTCAGCACTGTAAAAACACAAAATCTTACCAAGTATTTTTGGTCTAGTTTCTAGTAAAAATATCATATTACACTTGAAATAAGACAAAACTAACTTAAAAGTAACTTTTTAGTAAGATATAGGAGCTAAATATGTATTTCCTTAATATTGATTAAAAAATTACTAATTCCAATGGCAGATTATTTCCCTTAAAACTTGGGAAAATTTAAACAATATTACGAAGTTATTCCCTTGAAAGAAGGTTTTATATCTGACTGAAAAGTTACTTATAAGTTAGTTTTGTCTTATTTGAAGTGTGATATGATATTCGAACTAGAAACTAGGCCAAAAATGATAAACTTTTCTGTTTTTGCAGTGAATATTTTTTGATTTTATCTCTACAATATTTGGTATTTGACTCATTCTCAGTAAATATTCTTTCTTTCTTTCCCAATCCTCTTTCCCTCTTTGATTTGGCGAGTCTTAAATGCAGCTCTGGTTTTATCGGTAATTGCTGTTTGGCCTTTCTGTCACTGTCCCATTATTCATCAGGAGTGCTGGAGTTCCTCCTAAGAGGCTTACCTTAGGCTCCTAATAGACTTTACGAAGGTGGAGCTATTTGAGGACGGACAAAAAGCAAAAAATAGAGACGAATGCACACTGACTTTTACTGTATGACGTTGCTGCGTACTCAGTTTTATTTGGCTTTTTTAAACTTCATTTTGCCAAAATATGACACCCTGTGCCACTGCAGCTGACCTTTTATCCGACTGGCGTTGTGATGGGACTTGGAGGAGGGGAAACAACCAACTCATGATTTAATGGGGAACAGAACCTCCAAACGAGATGCAAACAAGAGATCTGGTTCTGGAGTAGGACTAACAAAGGCATGTAAGACTCATTTTACCTCGATCTATAAAAACTTGAGAGAAAAGATGAAAAGTCTTAAAGGATTTGTGAAGTAAAGAAAAAATCCGGGACGAGGCTTTGGATTTACCTGCTGGTCCAGCATGCATGGGCGCTACTTTTAAAGATGGAGCACAGCAACTCTACTTCTTCAGACAATGTAATGTATTTGTTTGGTTTAAAAATTTAATTTAGTCCTTTTATTTTTTAGTTTTTATAATATGAATGATGAAAAAAATTAGGAATTTCATGCATTGTGCTTTTTAAATTTAGCTTTAAATGAGTTGATTTTACATGAAACACGTTTCTGTTTTAATATTTACATGTTGACAATGTCAGGATTTTTTTAAAATGGGGTTTAGGGTAAAGGGTCAGGTATCAATTATCACATCTCATCTGAACACAGCAAAGGTCACACTGCAAAAACAGAAAATCTTACCAAGTATTTTTGGTCTAGTTTCCAGTGCAAATATCTTGGTACACTTGAAATGGGATACACTAACTTAACAGTAACTTTTTTATCAAGATATAGGGACTTGTTCTAAGTCAATAATTACTTAATATTCATGAAAATTTTCTAGTTCCGTTTGCAGATTATTGTACTTGTAGCAAGACATTTTTCCCATGTTATAAGTGAAATAATCTGCCAGTGAAACTTGGAGTTTTTTATCAATATTAATGAATATTTGACTTAAAACAAGCCTTTATTACTTGCTAAAATATTACTTGTAAGTTAGTTTTGTCTTTTTTCAAATTTACTAAGATATTTACGCTATAAACCTGACCAAAAATACTTGGTAGGATTTTCTGTTTTTGCAATGTATTCTTATGTTTCTAGTGCAGATACCTAAATATACCTGGCATAAGGCAAAACTAACTTACAAGTAACTTTTTAGCTTGTTTTAAGTTAAAAATTCCTTAATATTAATGAAAAATTACTAGTTCCTCACGCAGATTGTTTCACTTATAACATTAGAAAAAAGTGAAATAATCTTCCAGTGGAACTAGAACTGGGTTGCTAGGTAACGGGCTGGGCTTGGCTGGTGTTGCTAGGTAACGTCACAGTGCCTTTCACTTGTGAAATAAGTGAAATAAAAATAATCTGCCAATGGAACTAGAACTTTCTCGTCAATATTAAGGAATTATTTACTTAAAAAAAGCTCCTATGTCTTGCTGAGAAGTTACTTGTAAAGTCTGTCACAATAAATAATAAATCTATTAATCGCATAATAAATTAAAACGATCTCAATCATTTTCATTTGCATGATTTATTGTTTTTCTCTTGTCTCTTTCTACCAAAATAGGTCTTCAATTTGGTTTCAAAATTGGTAGAAAGAGACTTCATAAGTTGTTTGATTTATTGTTTCTGTTGTTTTGTTTATTTATTTTGGATATTTAAAATGTCTTTCTGTTCCAGCATTTAAATGTTCATTAAAATTTAGTTTATTGGTCTTTGAGAATTACTTGAAAATTGTCAACAATATTTATCGCAATAAGTTCTGGGACAATCTACCGTCCAGCAAAATTTGTTATTGTGACAGGCATAATTTCAATATTTATTGTAGAACCTAGACAAAATGTTTCTGTTTTTGCAGTGCATATAAAGGCACTTGACTCAGTCAGATTCAGTTCAAAGAAGGAGACATCAACTACTTATTTCCTTAAGCAAAATTGCACATTTTGGGGCATCAAAATACAGAATCTTATCCAGTTTTTTAGGAACTGTGTCAGAGGTTGTGTGCAGCAGCGATTCTGGCTAAGAACAGCTGAGTAACTGAAGCTCATTAGTCGGTGCGGAAGTTGTGGATTCACTTAGCTTAGCACCTTGCTAACTGTTTCAGAGAAACCACACACTTCATACAAAGTCTGTTTAATGCAGTACTATGCAGATTTACAATCTAATATTACAAATATAAATATAAAGTTAAGTGGATATTTTGGTATTTTAAGGACAGAAATTACAATAATTCATATAAACAACAAAAAATTATTGGCAAAAAAAATTGTTTCCAAATCAGTTTCTTTCAGTAAAAAACTTATGAAACTTTAACAGAAACTGCAAGTGTGTGTTTGTGTCCGATGAATTTTTGGTTAAACATGTTGGTTTTTCATTCAATGGGTAGAAAATCCAGATATTTTACTCAAGTAAGAGTAGAAATACTTCATAATAAAATTACTCAAGTAATTGTAATTGAGTAAATGTAACTAGTTACTACCGAGCTCTGCTTATCCGTAGTTGGAAGGAAACTACAATCATTTATACAGCCACCCTGATCCCATTAGGTGGATGACTAATCTTTGCTATATGCAGACATTCACTACAAGTACAAGAGGAGATATAAAATATACAAACAATTCATCTGAAAGCCAATTATTTTCCAGTTCCAGTTTTAGACGTCAGACAGCGGTTACAGGAGTCGGACTGATTTATTTATCCCGCTGAGTCTTGGACTCCATGATGTTCTGCCAAACCAGATCGCTCATCCGATCCAATCCTTGCATGATTTTGTGTCAGCGTTCCAAAGAGTTTTCTTGTAAATAATTAATGTGACTGAAGTCAGGCGACTCTGCAGCTCCAGGACAGTCAGCTCTCTCAGATCTTCTGTTTTTCTGTCCTGGTGCAACGTCGAATTCTCCCCCAGGCAAACACATTCAACTTGAAATAATCAGTTCCTATATTTCACTGTCTGTCTGATTAATTATTGTGCACCAGAAGCTAACGTTATTGCTGTCGCTCAGCAGGTGTTGAATCGAAATCTGTTTCGTTTAGTTTCTTCCGCACTAAAAAAAGAAGGAAATGGAGCTCCAAATTTAAAAAGTTATGATAATTTGTTACATGTAATGAAATGAAGTTTGTCAAACTTCATTCAACATTGTTAACATTTGGTTGGATAAACATAATATAATCACTCGTTAATGAAATTAATTAAATAATTTTTTATCTTGGATTGCCATTTTTTTCAGTGTGGTTTCACTAAATCGGCTTCACATGATAAATAAATAAGACAGAGTTACAGATTTATCTAATTTTTACAAAATACAACGTTAGTGCAAAAAATAATGATAGCTTAGTCAGCTTTATCGAAGAGGATTAGGAACTCTGGGGGGGGAAATCACAATATCAAAATTTTTTCTGCAGAATTCAGTTTTTTTTGTGTGTTTTTTTTTTTAGAATTTTGACTTTAAACTCAGAATTTGACTTTTTTTCCCTCGAAATTCTGACTTTTTTTTCTCAGAATCCTGACTTTTGTTTCTACAGATTTCTCACTTTGATCTCAGATTCTTCGCTTAAACCTTCTGAGATCAAAAGTCAGAATTCTGAGGAAAAAGTCAGACTTTGTTTTTGCCCTAATATTCTTCCATATGTCATAGCGAAAATCTGCTCTGTTGCCAACATAAAATAAATATTAATTTAAAGCAATACCTGCACAAAAGTTGTGTTACGTTGGATTATTAAATATTTTTTGACTGCATACTAATCTTCCATCAGGTTTTATTGTGCTTGTTTTCTTAGTTTTGAAAGCCCTCTGGAAAGATAAATCAGACTTTTTTAATGCTTCCCCTAATTTCTTCCATTACTTTAATAAGTATTTATAGTAAATGGTTTGGAAATGTAATTTTGCAAAAGTAAAAAAATAAGTGAAACTTTTTTTTTGCATAATCAGGGTGATTTACAGGAAGTAAATGTGTGGAACAGACAGAATCCCAGAAAGAAATCTAGATCTATAAATGCAGCATTCTAAAGAATTAAGCATCTTAACTTATCGATCTAAATTCTTACTGTCTCGTCTCTTTTGGTGCCAAGTTTCAGTCTTATTGTAGCGTTTTGATCAGGTACTTTGCTGAAAATCAGTCAAGATTTGTTATAAATTGGCAAAATCATGAGTTGATTTATTTTAAAAAGCTTCTTAGAAATGAAATAAAGTAAATGAAGGATGGATGGGACCTTTTCTAGTGTTTCTTAACGATAAGCTAACAAATTTAGTTTCACTTGGATCAGTTTGGAGGTGATTTAATTTTTTTTTTACACTATTTGTTCAATTTGTTGAAACTATTTGAAGTCTTTAAAGTTTACAGTTAATTTGAGTTTAATGAGGTTCAGGTAATTAAATTGTTGAATAATTTCAGATATTGCTGTGTTCATGTTTTACCACATAGTGGCACTGTATGAATGGATGTACTTCATATGACCCCAACTGCATGAGCTATAAAATGCCTCCTAATGCAAAACCTCCACATTTACAATTCAGCTTCATCAGCAGCTGAAATGTCTGTTAGTATTTCTAATTACTAAAGGTCCTAAAAATAACCTCCCATTAATATTTCCCTTCTGCTCAGTTGATTTTTGTGCTGGGATGTTGCAGAACCGAGACGCTGATGGATATAAACTCAGTTTTTATCCTTAACCTGAATTCACAGCTTGTTAAACAAATTCAGCCGTTTTTTAAATGTTGCCCCCTGCAGTTGTTAGTAATTGCTCAACATGAAGAATGGAGAATGCTTTGATTGGCTGGAAGAGAGCGTAAGAGGTTGACATGCTAGCAGTGTAGTTATTTCTGTGCTGGCTGACCTACTAATGTTTACATGTAGTGCATCATGCCTGCTAGGCTCATTAGGTAGCTTCCAGCCTCATCCTGACACGTTTCTTTCGTTTGTCTCCTACATGTTTTCATTTTTTCTTCTTCCAACTTCTGGGTAAATGTTGGTATTAAATCCAGTCTTAAAAATTAGTTAGTTTTTTTTCTGCTTTTGGCTTTTTCTGTGCAAATTTTTACTGTGTATTTTCAGTCAGAGCTGGATAGTAACTTGTTACATTTACTCAATTACATTTATTGAGTAACGTTTTTGAGACTAAATCTACATTTTGGAGTATTTTTACTAGGTTGTAATTTTTATTTCTACTTGAGTAATTTTATTGTGAAGTATTTCTACTCTTGAGTAAAGTTTCTGGATTTTCTAACCGAACATTCACCAGACTCAGACACGCACCTGCAGTTTGTGTTAAAAGTTTCAGAAGTTTTTATTGAAAGAAACTGATTTGGAAAATTTTTTAATTATTGTTGTTTTGATCCAAAAAATACCTAAATTTCCATGTTACTCAGACAGGAAAGAGTAAAAATACTCCTTAAAGAAATTTTTTTCAAAAAGATTACTTAAGTAAATGTAACTAGTTATTACCCAACTCTGTTACTGAGAAAATGATCAAATTATCAATCATTAAATATTTAGAAATTACATAATTAGATGGACTAAAATATAAAGTTAAGTGGAAATGTTGGTGTTTGTTTTTCATTCAGTGGGTAGAAAATACAGAAAATTTACTCAAGTAGATACTTCATAATAAAATTATTCAAGTAAAAGTGAATTTCACAACCCAGTAAAAACATTCCTAGAGGTGTTTTTTTCTTAAAGTTACTCAAGTAAATGTATGTAGTTACTGCCCAGCTCTGCTGTAGTTTATAAAGTAGATTTTTTGTCAGAATCTTTTTCCGGTTTTTCTTTTTTTGTTGTTGTTTTCTCCGGTGACCCCAAGTGATGCTTTGTTCTCTTGCTGCTCTGCATTCTTCCACTTTCTGTCTTATTTACCGTCACGCTGAGTTGTTTGTTTTCAACTGAAGGTGAGAAGCCAAAGGCAGCCACAGAGACACCACTGTGTGTGTGTGTGTGTGTGTGTGTGCGTGTGTGTGTGTGTGTGTGTGTGTGTGTTATAGCCCAGATGGCCCAGCCGTCAGTATCAAGAGCCTGATCTGAGCTTTGAGTTGTTTGACTTCCACTGCCCTTCTTTCTTTTGTCTTTTTCTGAACTCATTTCTCACTGAAATCAAAAACATTAAACTATCTGGTTTCATTTAACTAAAAGGAAATTACCAAAATATTGCTACTTATATTTAATTTACTAGTGATCCATTTGTTCATTGCCTTCTTTGTTTGTTTGTTTTTTTTTGCTGTCTTAATAATGTCCATATAAATTCAGAAGGTAATTTGTTAGATTAAATCAGCTGCTTACAAAAGATATAAACTTTTATTTATTGTTTATTTATTTGGATCCTCATTGACCATTGCAGTAACAATGACTACTCTTTCTGGAGTCCATATCATAAAAAAACAGTTTATTACAAAAATAGTTACACGCGCTTAAAAAATAGTAGAAACATGGCATGTTAATTCATAAAAGCACAGTTTTAGCACTTTATGTAATGTGTGTAATGTGTTTTTACAGTGTGCTCTACTAGATTTGGTCTTTGGATCGCTTCTTTTTTTGTTTTTTAACAGAACCAAAACACATAGAAATTTGCAGCACATCTACATGTTAAGGTTGTCATAGTCAAGCTAGCATGACTGAACTACTTCCCTCTCTCTCGCTATTTTTTCCATAATTAAAACTTTTTCCCTACCTTGTTACGTAGTTGTCAGCACTGCATCCATTATTCATTAACATATCTGGCATATATTTAAGATTTATTGTGTTATATTGACAACGTGACAGCTGAAACCAGTGCTAATTATTGTTGGCTAGCAGCTTTTTGCCCTCCAGCAGGGAGATTGTGATGGGATCTTTACACCCTGATGCTGGTCTGGACCCACAATGAGTTAAACTGTCTCTAAACTTGATAGTTCATTATTAGTTTTAATACTAGAGCATAAAAAGACTGGCCAGAAAGTAATACTATGTTCTCCAAATGGCTGAGTCCTCAGCAGTTTAGATTAATGATTATTCTTGGCAAAAATGAGGGCAGCAGACATAAAAAAAAAGAAAAGAAACTCAAGGCAAGGACCTGCTGGGTCAAACTTGTTTCCAGCTGAGAGGATGGCGAGCCACTATAAATTATTGCCTGATTATAGAGGCTAAAGCAGAGTCAAAATTATTCCTCTGGGGCTGGAAGTTCGAAAACACTCTTCATGCAAGTTGATGTTCATATTATTTTTACTGGGCCAGTGAATTAAACCTAAAACATTTATTTTAAAAAATATCTAACATTGTGAAACTGTTTCTGCAGGGAAAGTAACCAACATATTTTTATTGGAAATCACAAGCTGCGTTTCATTTTACAAATGTGCGCAAAAAAAGTAATGTTTGCTGTTGTGGTGTTTCCATTAAATAAGAGAAGCAATTAAAGTCACACAAGAATAATTTGTCCAGCGATAAGTAATTGAAAAACATGCCATGCAAATAAACTCCAACTACTTCCTGTGGTCTTCTTCTTCGTGGTTTCTGACAGAAGTAACATCCGGCATTTGTTACTGCCGGATGTTACAATGCAAACAGTTGTGAAAAAAAAACTGTTTCCATTGAAGGTTTGTGAAATAAATCAATTTTGATACAAAAAACAAAAACTCACCTCATTCTAGAGCCAAAAATTGTTAATCAAAAATTATTTTATTTTTTCAAAACTGGTCTGTTTCTATTAAGCAAATTTATTTTCAAAATGTCAAAACGCGCAATTACATTCTCAATGGAAACACAGCTAGTGATTTATGTTTAAAAAAAAATAATGAAAAAAGCATTAATCGTCTTTGTTTCTTTTATTATCCTTTAACCAGATTTTTTCTATAATGACCTGCTCAGAAAACATTTAAACATCATACAACAAAATATCATAAAGCAGAAAAAAATAACAAAAATATAATCATATTCATACTGACTAACTGTACTATGATAAACATAAGTAAACAGTTTTTAAAAGTACGTATATTGATCAAGTACTATAGTTTTTACGAGAAGTGAGTACACAAATTGTACTCAAGTAAGAGTAGAACATCTTCAACATATTTTTACTCAAGTCAAAGTAAAAAGTAGCCATGAAAGCAATTACTCAAGAAAAAAAAAGGATTTGGTGTAAAAAGTCTACTCAAGTACTGAGTAACTGGTCAAACTATCGATCTATTTAATTTTATTTAAAAATTACATCAGCAGATGGACCAAAATATAAAGTTGAGTGAAAATTTTTGCATTTTAAGGACCAAAACAACAATAATTCACATTAATAGCAAAAAAACCCAAAACTAAATCAGACAAAAGAAAATGTTTCCAAATCAGTTTCTTTCAATAAAAAACTTATGAAACTTTAACAGAAACTGCAGGTTTGTGTCTGTATCAGGTGAATTTTTGGTAAAAACATGTTTGTTTTTCATTCAGTGAGTTGAAAATATAGAAATTTTACTCAAGTCAGAGTAGAAACTTTGAAATGCCTTGCTGCTGAAATGTGCTATACAAATAAAATTTGATTGATTGATTGATAGAAATACTTCACAATAAAATTACTCAAGTAAATGTAAAAAGTGCAGTGTAGTAAAAATACTCGTAAAAGTACATTTTTTCCAAAAAGTTACTCAAGTAAAACTAGTTAAGTAACTGCAACTCTGTTTCTTACTGAGTTGGTACTGAAGCTTTAATATGTTTTTGCAAGTTTTATTTACTGAAGACAACTTTTCCATTTAATATTATACATTAAAACATTTATTATTGTAGTAACTATAACGAGGTGAACATAACACAGACTGTAGAGTTTGCACATTTTACTAGTTTAATATGGTTTATGAGCTGACATAGCAGATGTGCAAACACCGAGGCGTTGAGTAAAAACCTGCAGGGTCATCGAGGAAAAAAAAAGAAATTGCTTAGCTGTTAATGAAACTCTGCTGGACATGTTCTAAAAATAGACTGCAGAAATTAAATAATGTACATGCAAGTTCCCATCCTCAATATGTCACTGTACATAGCTGACAGTTGAGCTCTTACAGTTACTGAATTAAATTTTAATACAAGGTTCCTTTCATAAAACTAAAGTTCAGACCTTTTAATTCTCCAGTTAGAGCTTCATAATTCTCCAGTTCAGCATCATTTTTTGTTTTCTTAAATAAAACTTTGCTCCAGCTGCAGGTTCTTTCTGAGAATATCACAACAAGCTGTGGAGTGTTTTTAACCAGCTGAAGAATGGCAGCACTGTGTTTTTCCTTTTTACTCTATTTTTGCTGCAGTTTTGCTCCAAATTGCCTTTTACAAAAAGAGAGTCAAGGTGAAAGTGGTGATTGAACATTTTACACTATTTGAACCTCATACTGCAAATAAAAATATTTCAAGGAAAGACACTCCAAAATCATCAAATCTTACTAAGTAATTTCAGTCTGGTTTCTAGTGCAAATATTTTAGTTCACTTGAAATAAGACAAACTTACAAGTAACTTTTCAGCAAGATATAGCAGCTTGTTTTAAATACAATTCCTTAATATTGATGAAAAAGTTCTAGTTCCACCTGGAGACTCCCAGGTTCAGGTGGCACTTCCAGAGGAGAAGGTAAGCAACAATATTTGCTTAACTTCTTCTCTTTTGGCAAAGGTTTTAACTAGATTTAACTGTTTAACCAGCAGTCTTAGCGCGACGCTCACAAAGAGCGCGGCAGATATCATGGTCGGCCAACTGCTTAACCCGTCAGGTAAAAAGCTCAGATGGGATCCAAATGACCTCTCTTAGAACTAGGATGGACCAAACTCCACTCATTCGTTTTCAGCTTACAGAAAAATGCCAAATAAAGAAAAGTAAACATTGTGCACTGTGCGCACGGCTGTGATATAACAGCACTAAGGTGCTTAGGTTGGCATTAAGAGTAAAGTAACCATGGATGTTCATACGATAATGAGGGAGGCAATTTTATTGGTATAGATTCGGTATTCATAGATTTTTCTGTGGACCATAACTGCAAATTACTGCTGAAATAGTGCCTGTTTGTGTCTTACTACTTAAAGTAAATCTAAAATATTTTTAAAAATGCAGCTTGGGAAGCTGAAATATTGAGATGCAATGGTGATTAACACGATATTAGCTGCGGTTTGCTAAGCAGTCAATCAAGGAGCCCCATTTATTTTCCTTAGTGCTGATTGGTTGTACCCCCAACAGCAGCGAGGGAAAACTGTGAATGTTAGCTTCTGTGGTAGTGTTAAGTGTTAAAAAAATAATAATAATTTGAAGTAAATTTCATAAATTTTCTCCTATTATAATCTCCCAATTTCAAGAAAATCATGTCCCAGAATCAAGTTTTTACTACACAAACCTACATTGAGCCAAATAAATGATTGTATTTAATGGAAACAGCACAACTGCAAAATTATGTTTGTTCAACATTAGCAGTTTCTCTCCTTTAAAGCTAGCCTAAAAACAGACATCTGTAACCTGATATTGCATCTGTTCAGTTGATTTCATGTTAAAAATGTCACGCGGTCGGCTGCACAAACAGACAAGGATAGAAACCAAACTTGTCATTTTATTGTACAACTTTTAATGAGGAAAGATGCGGCGGCGATGGAGAACAGCCGTTAATCATGACTGTCTGCCCTCGGTGTAATGGCGGATTTACAGCTAACACTTTTTATAAGGTAAGGAGATTAACATTAATACACTTTATTAGTAAGAATGATTAGAAATCAAATATCGCATTGTGGCGAAGGTTCGCGTCTAACCATTGGTAATCATGGAGACAATGCCGCATAAAAAACTGGTTAGCATTTCATCTTTTGTACATTTTTAATGCTGCTCCAGTGTAAAGGCGAAACGCCTTTTATGACATAGTGATATAAATCATGTGCTGTGAATTCAGGGAAAGTCGGCAATTTGATCAACACGTCAGGAGGGAGGAAGTACGGGTCGGTTCCTAAGCTAGCTGTTTCCAACTTTTGTAAATCCCGCCGTCTATGAGACCCAACCAGGTGTGTTACGTTCACAGACAAATTAGCTCGACTCGAACATAAAGAAGCCATGAATAAACTGGCAAAACAACTTTGGAAAACAATTTCAGTTGCTCTGTTCAATACTCCCGTCCCTCATTTCCGATGTCCGTCACGGCGCCTCTAATGGTTAAGTGACGTAGTTGCAAAGGGTGAATTTCTCTTTCTGTGTCTTTGTTTCTATTTCTCATTGATTTTTGTGTTGGGAGGCGGGCTAAGGGAGTCAGTGGAGCGAACCGGGAGAGGAAGAGAGGAAGAGAGAAAGAGAGGGAGAAGCAGTCATACAGACAGAAACAGAGGAGACACAGAACCGGGACTGCCGCTGCTACCGAGGAAGGGACATACATTCTGACACACATTTTTAAATTTTATTTTATCTTTTTACTGCACACACATACAGCCAGGTCGACACACTCCCACTGAAAACACACGTGCTAACCCACTTCGACACACACATCTACACATGCTGAAGCCCAGGCAGACAGGGACCATGTTGCTCCTTGCGTCCTGACCAGCTATGAGGATCCCACTGATGAAGATGATGCTGATGAGAGCAATGAAGAGTGTGAGGGAGAGGACGCCGGCCTGCCACAGCTGAGGGTGGCGGTGGGATTTGGCAAAGGGGGGCGCTGGTAGAAGAGCAGGGGACGGCGGGACAGGATGGAGCGCGGTTGATACAACACATGCATGTGCATGTGTGTGTGTGTGTGTGTGTGTGTAAGCGTGAGCAAGCGCGTGGAGGTGTGTGAGTGAGGAAAAGTGTGCATGAAGGCTAGGATGCCCCCCCAGCGTGGGACCAGCTAGCTAACGTTAGCCACATGTTGTGCCACTGCAAAGTAGCATGCACCAACAACACCATATCTCTGATGTTTGGATGCAAGGTAAGTGGAGTTGGGGAGTTTGTCATGAGTGGAGGAGGATTTGGTCTGAGAGTTTGTTTAATGCAGCAGAATGTGAGAAAAGTTTGGTTGAGATGGCAAAATGAGGAAAATAAAAGCAGGTTTAGTTAGTTTGATATTTGACAGGATTCTGTTGAATTTTGTTTCAAAAAGAAAGTCTCTTTCGTATAGTTAAAGTCAGAGTTGACTAGTAACTAGATATGTTTACTCAATTACATTTACTTCAGTTACTTTTGTGAAAAACAAACTTTTAGGAGTGAACATGTTTAAACCAAAAATTCACCAGACACAGACACACACCTGCAGTTTTTGTTAAAATTTCTTATTGAAAGAAACTGATTTAGAAAAAACGTATTTTTTCTGGTTTTGTTATTTTTTGTTACTTATATGAATTATTGTAATTTTTGTCCTTAAAATACCAAAATTTTCACTTAACTTTACATTTTGGTCCGTCTGATTATGTAATTTTTAAATGTTAAATGATTGATCATTTGATCAGCTACTCGGTACTGAAGAAGACTTTTTACCAAATACTTATTACTGCTACTTGAGTAATTTCTTTGACTTTTTACTTGAATAAAAATAAGTTACTTATGTGTAATGTGCTACTTTCACTTGAGTACAATTTTGAGGTACTCTACCCACCTCTGGTTAAATGAAAGTAATGCAACTTCTCACTGAACACTGTAAGATCGCAGGTCAAAAAGTCGCAAGCTATTTAAACTTCCTGTTTGCAACCAGTATGATTCTATGGATGTTGGGGAGAAATTATTGTGTTGTTTAGGATTGTGGTGATGTTATCAAACTGTTTCTGATTCAATTCTGACAAAAGGTTGAGAAGATTTGCAGGAGTCACAACTTAAGTGTAATTAAAAATAACTCCATTAGACTCCTTACTTATGGCATCTTGTTAGAGCCAGATGTTACTATGAAGACGGTAAAGTCTAAACAAAGAAAAACACAAAAAATACTTTATAAAATAATGCTTGTTTTGTATACTTTGTATATATACTTTGTATAAATTTGGTGTTGACTCCAAAGCAAGTAGACCTGTAATGTTTCCTAAAAAATAAAAAAGACATCATATGTATTAAATTAAAGCTGCATTATACAACTTTTATACTTATCTTATGATGGTATTATGTAAGACAGATAATCTGTGAAATAATCTGTGAAGCTAACTGCAGAAATACATCATTCAGTCAGAAACAACCAGTCAGAGCAAGGAGGAGGGACTTAGCGTTGTCAATCATTCTCATGCTCATCCCGTCCTGCTTACACTCTGCTTAGCTGCAGCTGGTTCACCACAACTTAGACTGCGACAAATGCTAATGCTAGTTAGCATGGCGTCAGATGACTGCTTCCTGTTGTTTTCCCGCCTTTAGCACATTGAGCAACGTACAGGAGGTTGATTGACAGCGCTAAGACCCTCTTCCTGGCTCTGATTGGTTGTTTTTAACCAGGATTGGTGAATTTCTTTTGAGGTGAAGCCCAAATTTTTCACAGATTATCTCTCACAACATAGTTAAATTTTTAATAAAAGTTATACACTACATCTTTGAAATTAATAAATATTTTAAGGTAGTTTGGAAACATTTGCATGCTCTGTTGAATACTTCCAAAGCACAAGTTTCCCATTCTGAATCGACTTTTCATTAAGAAACTGTTAAACTTCTTATTCTATTGAATTTTTTACACGCATGCTGATTATGTAACGTTAGCGAATCAGTACAACCTAAATCGTCAGTTCTCTGAAACGAGTGAGCGGAAAAACTACGCATCAAATATTAAACTTCCATCCAAACAGTTTAAGCAGCGATTTCTTTGACGTGTTGGTGCATTTTTAAATAGTACATTCATAAAGGGCACCAAGAAATCCACACCTGGTTGAGCTAAAGTGTGGGAGACACAAACAGTTCATTTCCTCTCCCTGCTCTTTGAGTATTGAGCGCTTTGGGCTGCAAGGAGAATATTTAGTTCCCACAAGTAAGTGGGCAATATTCTGTTATGATAAAACCGCAGGACTCTGCTTGTAAATGAGTGCATACATTCATGGCTACAGTGCAGCACTGAGGCTATAATGATATGTATGGACTCTACTTCTGTCCTATTAGATCATCTCAGCGTGACAGCCTGTTAGATAGAGGCTGGCTGAGAGATAACAGCTACACTGCAGCCAGAGAGGGAAGAACGAGTCAACAGAAGCGCTGTCAGCTGAAAGAGCCGTAGTTTTGTCCTCTACAAGTAAAGCTAGGCAGGATGTAGAGAGACGAGGATAAATTGGGATTATGAAGTCTGCAATGATTTTGTTTGGAATTATGTTACGTTTTTATTGGTTTGTTGATCAGATGCTAAGTGTTGAAAAGGCTGCTTTGCTAATTAAAATGTTAAAGTTTTTAAAAATAAACACAAAAGCTGAAGTATAATTATTATTTTTTCACACATTTGCTCAAACTGTCACCATGTCCTGACAGTTTATGAGACATAATATATGAAAAGACCCAACCAAAATCAACCAATCAGAGCCAGGAGGAGGGACTTAGCGCTGTCAATCATCCTATTGTACTTGCTGATAAATGTGCTAATGGCAGAGAAACAACTTACTGTTCTGGGACACCGTTTATCCTCCATTGGTGGCCATGCTAACTATGGAGATGTGCAATGCCACATGGAGAGTGATTGACAGCGCTAAGACCCGCCTACTGGCTCTGATTGGTTGTTTAGAGGTAGTGCTGGGAAAAGGCGGAGGAGCTTGTTTTTTCCCCCCACAGATTATCTGTCTCATACTATACTGTCATGACATAGTGACAGTTTCAACAAATATATGAAAAAATATTTTTATAAATATTATGTGCTGCAGCTTTAAGACAAGATAGGTAAATCAAAAGCAGATTTAGTTTCTATGTTCAACCAGATAAATCCTCTTCTTTTTTGAAATGATCAATTATTTAAATAAAAAAAAAAAACAATGGGGAAAGAGGTATATTGTTGGTCAATATCGTTACCAGTTTTTGAGCCCCAGCGCCATTGCCATAGCAACGTAACAAATGATATTTACGTATAGGTTTTTTGTTGTTGTTTTTCACAAAAAAGACATCACAGGACTAAAGAGATGTGGGAGATAATACTATATAAGACTTAGATAGATAATCGAACACTAGATTGCACAGCTAAATACTAATTTAGCCCTCAGATTGTAATCTAGGCATGTTTGTGTGTTTTTATCAAACAGCATTTTCAGCTGGGATACACTTGCCACATAATTTGATATTTTTGCGAGTTTGCATGCTTAATTTAGGTACAACTTTGTTCTCTGCTAAATCTGCAGATTGTTTATCTCTAGTCTCCCGTATGGAAAAGATAATATGAATCAATTTTAATGAGACTAAGATCGCACTGAGGCGGGCGATAAACAATCAAACATAAAACATGTTGCAAATGACTTTTAAATGCATGAGAATGAGCTGTTTTTATTTTTACCTCGCCTGCGATGTGTCCATTTCTGAGTGTGTTTAAGTGCCTCAGAAGATAAATCAAGCCCACCTTAACTAGGTCAGACATTTGAACACATTCAAAATAGATGAATCTGTTCTTCTATTTCTGTAAAGGTCTGCGTGTTTGTCCGCAAGACGCTTCACGAACTGCTACCCTCTTGAAGTCAAGCAGGAAAAATCTTCCTTTAAATCCAGATTTTCTTTGATTCCTTCTTAAATTTGTCAAAAACCTGAATCTTCTGTGGGAAAATAATCATTTTATTAAATATAAACAACAGATTTTATCTCAGTTGTAACATTTGTCATGTCATAGCAGAGCCACAATTTTAAGAAAAAGCTTTTAAAATTCCTTAACAGATACATGTGGAAACGTAATCATATTTCTGACACTATTAAAAGATGTTAGCTGCTATCTACCACCAATAGGTGCTTTTTTGCTGCATGCAGACCTACAACGTATTAAAGATAGTGATGTGAGGGATGGAAAGAATGGAATGATGCAGGGAAAGAGAGAAAGATGCAGACGTGTGTGTGTGTGGGGTGTGTGTGTGTGTGTGTGAGAGAGAGAGAAGTTCCTTACGGCAGAGGATCCCCTGCTCTTTCATATCTCACCAAGCGTGACTAACGCCTGGCTTTACTCTGTCACACACACACACACACACACACACACACACACACACACACACACACACACACACACACACACACACACACACACACACACATGTACCAGGATGCTGAATCTGCTCCCAATCTAGTCACGTTTCTCTGGGTATGCAGGACTGGCTGACACACTAACACATGACAGCGAGCGCGTACACACACTTCACATCTTCCTGCGTCTCTAAATGTATGTATGTTAGAGCCAATGTGTGTGTGTGTGTGTGTGTGTGTGTGTGTGTGCGTGTGGTTGTGGTCAGCGGGCAATCTGCAGGCTTAGTTCTGATTAAGAAGGCTCATATTTGGTAGCCAACACACAAATAGAAATAAAAACCATCTTAATTGTCTCTTTTATTTATATATTCATTCATTTTAGAGGAGTTTTACCGTCTAAATAAAAATTATTGAAATTACGCCAAGTCCGCGCGCGTGTTTGTGTGGCTAAGTGCAGAGGGCAAGCGCGTGCAGCGTTGTGACAACATTCGAGCCAGGGTTTCCTCATGGTCCTAGCGCCCCGCCGATCAAACGCTTCCCGCCACATTATTTTTCCAGGCGCTTTTGACTAATTACCGACATGACAGCCAACAACAAAACATCATGGCGAGAGGCGGAGAGAAAATAAACCGGGCTGAATGTCATGAGAAGGGTAAGATCGGCTCGTTTTGTCGATGCTGGCCTAAATGAGGTTAAAGTGTGGAGCAGTGGAAGTGGGTTTGGGGCATGTCTGTTTGAATTCATAGGAAGTGGATGTTGTAGTGTTATGCGCTCCCCGGTGTAAAGCAGCCGCCAACTGCCTGCCTAAAAAAACAAAACACAGTTTCAAAAATAGACCTTGTTCTGACCAAGAGCATAGTCAGCGCTATGATCACATGGTTTTGGATAATTTCGCTTATTTTCTTCCATTTGTCTCAATTATTATCATATTTGTATTATTATTAGAAAAAAAATCTCTATTCGATTTTATAACATTCACATTATATTATCTTAGAAATAGCAGAGGTGGCAGAGTACCCAAAAATTGTACTCAAGTCAGAATACTTCAACATATTTTTACTAAAAGTAAAAAGTAGCCATCCAAGTAATAACTCAACAGTGAAAAAATGTCTTCTCAATTACTGTGTATAGTATCACATTTTCAGTCACTTCATACTTAAAAATTACATAATCAGACAGATCAACATGTAAAGTTAAGTGGAAATTTTGGTATTTTAAGGACAAAAATGACAATAATTCACATAAGGAGTGAAAAATAACAAAGTCTCGCAAAAGAAAATGTTTCCAAATCCGTTTCTTCCGATAAAATACCTTTGAAATTTTAACAAAAACTGCAGGTGTGTCTGTGTCTGGTGAATTTTTGGTTAAAACATGTTTGTTTTACGTTTCCTGTTTGTGTTTAAAGTTGGATGACTGATTGATGCTTAATTGGTATAATGAACTAACTTGTGAGAGTTTTTTTTCTTCAAACTACTCCATTTCACTCAAAACTTTTGCTCATGTCAACATGAAGTAAAGAAATAAATAATTATAAAAAAGAAGAGTTGCAAATAGGCCTGTCGCAAAAAAAAGAAGTATTTTGGACGATAAATTGTCCCAGTAGTTATTAAAATATTGTCTTGAGACAATTTTTGGTAATATATGTATAATGCCATAATAATGCAAGTTAGCTTTCTCAAAGAGTAATAAAGTTTAGGTTTTTACATTGTCACTCTACACGGGAACTGTAGAGTGACAATGTAAAAAAACAACCAAAAATAATAATCAAAAACTAAAAATCCACACACAACCGAAACCATAAATAAAATGCATTTGATCAACCTCATTTTAATTTATTATGCAATTATTTGATTAATCTTATTCCACCATTATTATTTGATATGTTTTATCATCAAATATATTATGATATATTTATAATAACATTTTTAATATAAATAAATGCATATCCACACACAGTATTGTGTGTTCTTGCTGTCTGTTGGCTACCTACAGAGAGGTCAAAAGGTCATAGTATCAATACTGTCTGTGTGACTGTCTGGCTCTCTGCAGGGGAGGTGAATCTGTCTCTTATCTTAGCTACAGGCTCTGTTTGTCTGATAGGAGTCTTAATTTATCCTCGCTTACTGTACCCTGAACTCGCCATGACGCAGTTACACCCGGAACAAAGTTGGCTCAGAAACTTCTGGTCTCTGACTTTATGATATCTCGTAAATCACCTGGATTAAACATAAAAATACCTTATTTTTTAGGTCTGTTTATATTCACTATTCTCAAGAATGATTACATGGAGGCTTACGAGGAAAGCTGGTTTGCTAACTAGCAAGCAAACTTTCCTAGCAAACTATAGGAAGGTTTGCTAGTAAACTAGCCTTCCTAGCAATCTAGGAAACTAGCAACTTTCTTATACAAGACATTTGTAAGTTAGTTTAAAATCATTGTTTGTTAAAAATAGGCTTTAAAATTCTCCTATTGGTCTATTTTGAATTTTTTAAATTCATTTGGCAGGAACAACATAGAGTACTTAAAATACCCCAGTATTAACCAAAATGCTTTTTTCATCTCTTGTCCCTGGACAATAAGTAATTTGTCTTGCTAAAAACAAACAAAGGTTATAAAAACAAGGTCAAAATAACTTAATTACATGCATTTTGTCAATACATACAAACAGCAAATACAAAACAAAGGGCACTACAACACAAACATTATGTCAATATAAGATTATTTCTGCATGCGAATATTTTTATAGATTTCAATTATGACGTTTTCCTTATAATGTTTGCCTTTTGATCTTTTATAAAGGTCTTTTTGTTTCTTTGTGCACGAATAGTTTAATCTAAATAAAGTAACCTTGACTTGCCCTCTTTGTACGAATTATCAAGGCCATCAAAAAATTATCAAATGTCCTTGCAAATTCACCAAGGGCATACATGAGCGCAACCCCAGCTCTGCGTTACAGGAATTATGAATGCATGGTGGTTGGATGAGTGGAAACCATGAAGCAGAATGTCTTTGAACGCCCCAGAGAGAAATGTACCTTGAAACGGTTTTAAATTGTTAAACAGTATTCTTCGCAGAGTAGTACGACTTCGCTGGTGTCACTGAAAATCCCTATGTGAGCATTTAGAGATGTGGTAATGAGAGCCCTAAAATATGAATGGGATAAATTAATCTGAAATACAAGTGTGACAAAATGAAACAGATTTTAAGCGGATGTATTATGCAAAATTCACAGTTATCACATTTTTGTACTTCCGTTTGGTTTTCTACTGCTTCTAAAAACAACCCAAGTGCTTAAAAAAATCAACAAAGAGTTTTTTGGCAGAAAGTTAATGATTTTTGGTGTTTAGAAAATTAGCTTTTGTAAAAATCAGCAGGCACTGCCCCGTTACCTAGCAACCACAGCACAGTTCTGCTCGTTACCTAGCAACCCAAGCTGAGCTTCAGTCAGCTGGTTTTACCGCTATATGCGCTGTACAATGGCTGCTGGAAAAGTCTTTTGTCGTTGACTTACTATCCAGAAACCACTTGCTGCTTTCTTGTTGTTGTGCAGGAGGCTCCACTTCTGCTTTTCAAAGACGTACGGTTTTGTAATTGCGCATCTGTTTGCAGACATTTTCACGGGCGAGTGTAAACGTTGAGCTAGGGGCATTGAGAGTGACAGGAGGCCCTTAAACAAATAACTGATCACACTGAAATCTCATCTAAGGATGATTTTGTGTAAAACATTAAATAAAAATGTTTTGTATAGGCTATAGACCGATTCAAACCTGTACAAGGAAGCATTATAGGTTATCTTTAATGAAAAAACTGCTAAATTGTTTGGTAGTTTTTTTTCTGATAACATCTGTGCCCTTTTTCTTTGGATTTTGTTGTTGACATTTTAATATTTGTAAATCTAAAATGTCTTAAGGATGTTCAGTGGCAAGCATTACCATGCAAAGCATTATTTCTGTAGTTTTAAACAGCTAAGCAGTCTTTCTGTATAAGAACCACAAATCCCTTTAAATGAGCGCTTCACACTTTTTACAGCAAATTCTCACTGTACCTTCACCCCAGGTGAGGATCAAGCTGCGCTTTCAGGATATAATTTATGAACTTGTCATTCACCGAATGGAGGGAAGAGATTGTTTCTAGATTGTCTTTAATTGGAGGTGCAGCTTTTGCTGGAATTACTCTGTTATCTTGATGTGAGCCACATTTTGTTTGCCGTGCAGCTTAAAAAAGCCATCTGTTTTTCATAGCACGTCCTGTTTTCTCAGATTGTTTTAAGTCCAAAAGCAAAACATAAAATAAAAGATTAAAACCATGGATTCACTAAATTAGCTCAGTGAGTAAAGGACTTTGCGCTGATGTAATTTTTTGTACTGAGGGTCTTCCTCCTTGCTGCTCAGCCAGCTGAATGTTATATTCACATCTGGCATCATACATCCCTCCCCCATCAGCTTTCCTTTTTCTTTCTGTATTTTGTCCTTTATAGGAAGATAAAATGCCTAATACTTCATAAAGGAGCTGCAGAGTGTTTGTTAGAGCTGAATTGGACAGAGTAGAGCGGTCGGTGTGGCTCTCTGTTGCAACTGAAAGAGGCATGATGATGATGTACAGTTATGAGGAAGAGAGAAGGAAACTGTTACTCCCTGAGGCGCTTTAGTCCCCTCTTCACCGTCCTGGCTCAGTTTTTTATTTATTTAATTTGTTTTTTTGTGTTGCCTGAAAACTTCTGCTTCCAGCCGTGCGTGTCAGTCGGAGCGGTCATGCATGTGCAGGACGGGAAGCTCAGGAAACAATTACTGTCATGCTGGGTGTACACCTGCACTGGCCCATGTGCTTACACTAAGAAAATGTCCGATCTAACATCTTATTACACATGCATGTGTGCACACACTCACGCTCTGTTTGTCTCTTTAAAGGAGCAGTACTACGTAAAATCAACCATTTTTGTCATGCTATGATGTTAATGCCTCAACAAAAACATACCTGGAGTGTTTCTTTGGTTCTTTAGTGCATTTTTGAGAAATCTTTAGTCTCCATGGCAACCATTCAGCTATGTAAAACGCCTGGACGGCCCTAGCCCCGCCTTCGAGGCGCAGCTCCTCCTCTGAGCTGCAGTTTCCCCCACTCAGCTACTTCAGACCAAGTCATATTTTATATTTATAACATTTTTATAAAAACTAAAGTTAAAATAGTTACATGATTGTGATATTAAACAGCACTATGTGCCTGGAAAACACATAATGCTGCCCCTTTAATCTGCATGGCAACCACTGAGCGGTGCAAAACGCCTGGGTGAACCTAGCTCCGCCTTCGAGATGCAGCTCCTCCTCAGCTCCTTCAGACTAGCCAGCAGCAATTAGCAAACATCTGGTGGAACTGCTGAGCTCATTATAGGAGCTACTTCTCAGAGTTTGTAAAGAGACAGAGACCCAATTTCAAGGAGCTAAATTAGGAAGTCGTATTTGATATAGACAACAACTGAAAGTAAAGTAGTTACTTGATTGTGGTATAAAATGGAAATATATGTCTGGAAAATACATTGTACTGCCCCTTTAAGGGTGACACTCTATTCTTTTTTTACTCTTCTAAATCTTGAATCTAAATGATTTACTTCTAATTATTAACATCTATTTTTCTGTCTTTTCCTTCCTTTGTGTTTCATTCCCTGAACCATGTTTTGCCTTTTCCTTTCCTGCATTTTCCTTTTACTTTCCCACTTTTTAACCCCTCCATCGCTGTAGAAGTATCGATATCAAGAAGAGGAAGGGGCTTCAACAGGTGCCCCAAGACTCCACCATCACACCTGCCATCAGCATCCAATGGGAATAGCTGGAGAGATAACGGATGGAGAGACCCTGGGGCGGGATGGAGGGACCCTGGGGAGGGATGGAGGGACCCTGGGGAGAGATGGAGGGACCCTGAGGAGGGATGGAGGGACACTGGGGAGGGATGGAGGGACTCTAGGAAGAAGTGGAGGGACACTCGGGAGGCAGGGAGGGACGCTAGGCAGGGACAGAGGGACTTGGAGGCGAGGTGGAGGCGGCATCGGGAGCATGGAGCGAGAACGGGACCGATCCCTGGGGAGGGACGGCTCCCTCGTTCACCACGGTGACCTGCGTGGGGCGGAGCTGGTGCAGGTGGCGGAGCGGCAGCTTTCCCATATCCAACATGTCCACGGATACGTCACTCATACACACATCGCACCTACTCAGGTAACTCGATGTGGCACCCTGTGCGACTATAGTAGTTATGTTCAGTCGGTGTCAAAGATTAGTCACTTGAATGTTATTTTTTCATTTGCTGCTCACTGTGGACATTAAAACTGCAATCACACCAACTCTGTTTGGTCCGCTTTAACCAAACGCTAGTCTGTTTGTTTAGAAAGTCCAGTTAGTTTGCGGATGTGTGAATGCGTAATTGAACTCTGGTCCGCCTAAAACCTAGATTTTGGTTTAGTTGACATGAACTCTGGTGCAGTTCGAATGCATATGTAAACGCCAATTGGCACAGAGACTGCTCCAAAAGCAGGAAGTGGACTACAGCACAAGGCATTCTGGGTAAATATTACCAAAACAAAGGCAAGAGTCTAGCGCTGCAAGGAGAAATGGCTCGTAGTCTTTTGCTAAAATCAAAAGAGAAACCACTAAAATCTGACGCCATTCCATTTTTGTTTACATTTTGTGAAGAAGGAAGTTTCAAAAGTTATTGTGTCGTTTCCTTCAGTAGTTCTTGGTACAGCGCCCCCACAGGCGAGGAGGGAAATTGGTTTTTCAATAAGTTTAGTTCACCTGACAGTGGAGTGTGAATTTGAACCACAGCAGCTGAAAATGTAACAAATGTTGCAATTTTGGTCCCCAATTGAACCAAGTCTAGTGGACTACCATTATGAAACCTGATAGTCTGGTTTAAAAAGACAAAACAATATTTTTTATAAAAGTTGCACACTGCATCTTTAAAGACGTGTCTTTCAAATTACGTCAAACATAGTGAACAAAGTCTGGAGCCCAGGTTGTCTGAATTCACCTTCAGCCACAAACTTTGTCTTTCTATCAGGAGAATACTTCTGCACATCTGTGCTGAGGCTCCTGCCCCACTTTTCAGTTATAAAATCCTTTGTTTCATTGTCTTTGGCTTCTGAAATCCTCCTTATTTTGGTAGATTTTAACACATCTGCATCAGAATTAACATTGCATCTATTTTTCTCTCTGACTTGCATTTATTTAGATTTTATTTCTACACCGCTGCTACAGTATTTGTTTTTTTTAACAACTGGTAAAGTTAAATTAACATTAACATAATGACTTCCTGTCGAGGTGGTACGACTAACATGTTTAATTTCTTTGTCTTTGGTTTCATTTTCATCAGATCATAATGTTCTCCCTCTTCTTTTTTAATGTTCTGGCATGTGTGGTGGGTTTAATTTGATAAAATTTGTCTCTATGTTTGGTTGAAACGCGTCTGTATTTGTTTAGGCACATAACAGAGCTGAGTGTGCTTTGAGTTTCGTCTTTGCACTAATAAAATCTCAGAACCAGCAGTTCAAAGGTTAACCAGGTGGAAACCTTTAGCCAAAGCCGAAGAGATTCGTTGTTGCAGGAAAAGTTGTTGTGCAGCTCCACCTTGTGACTAGACACCACTCACTCCAAAGTCACAACAAATATGTTTTATTTTTAAATTTAAAAAATTAAAGTTATTTACTTTGTGTACATTTAGGATACCTGGATCTTTATGACATCACAACAACATTATCTCTATTATCAACAATGTTTTCTGCAGATTTATCAGCTGTCTGTCTGGATAAAATCTGCGAGGAGAGCTCCTCCGTCTGCAGTCAGCGTGTGTGTTTGCTGCTGGGATTTTGGGTTTATTTTGAGAACTTCTTCCCAGATGGTGTGTGTTTATTTGAATGTGTGACCACAGGTGCTGGATCTGGCTTCTTTTTGTATGACAGATGGACCAGCCATCTTGTCCTCGCCATGTAAATGTTCCTTTCTCTGTCTCTACTCCCATTTATTCACTCACATAGTCACGCTCCGCATAACCCCGTTTCCAAAAACTGCAAGTAGGGCCATGTGAAAAATCTGGGAAGTTTAGTTGATTAATGATAAAAAAACAAACAAATACAACCTCCTGAATTTGAATTAGGTTTATTTTACCAGTTTGGGTGACTCCAATGCTCATTTCATGGCAGAAATCTAAAACTTGATGTATTGCTCTGCAGATAAAATCTCTCATTCACACAAACCCCAAATACCTGTACAGAGTTTTGTATTTTTATCAAATTGACATCCATAACTTCTAACCATGTTACATTTTTTATTTGTGAGAACAGAAAACAGTTTTCCGCTTCATCTCGAGCACAGCAACTTTTCAAAATCTACTTTTGTCAGTTTTCTCTTAACATCCCAAAGCATAACTTTATTTTCCAGAATGTTTCAGTTAATTATTATTATTATTATTATTATTAAACTGAAATACAGCTGAATGTACAGTCAGATGTAGTTGATTCATTTTCACACCATTAACAGAAATCCCACAGGATCCCAATTTATTTTGTACTTTAATATGTTTTTGGTCGAGAGCATCAACATTATCATCTTTAATTTGTTTAGTGATAATATAATTGTCCTAAATGTAAGTGCAGCTCAGTTGTTAAAGCTGCAGTATATAAGTTTTATTAAAATGTAAATATCTTTACATATATGTTAAAACTGCCACTGTCGTCACAAAATGAGACGGAAAATCAGTTAAAAAATTAAATTTCCTCCACCTCTTCCCTGAGCTACTCTTTCTCCGCTCCTGACCAAAACAACCAATTACAGCCAAGAGGAGGGTCTTAGCGCTGTCAATCAACCTCGTGAACATGCTAATTAATTTTTTAATGGCAGAAAAACAACGTTACAGGAATACCTTTTATCCGCCGTCATTGGTGGCCATGCTAACAAGCTTTAGCATTCATAGCTAAAGCTATGTGTCCCCAGGGTCCCTCCATGATGGGGAGAACCATGTTTGACAGCACTAAGACCCTCTTCCTGGCTGTGATTGGTTGTTTTTGGTTGGGAGCGGTGCATTTCTTCAATCAGAGCCAGGAGGAGGGTCTTAGCGCTGTCAATCATCCTTGTGAACATGCTGCTAAATATGCTAATAGCAGAGAAATAACCTACTGTTACAGGAAAACAGTAACAGTATCATCATTGTTGGCTATGCTAACTAGCCTTAGCACGATTGGCAGTTCTAATACCCCACTCTTGGCTCTGATTGGTAGTTTTTAGTCAGGAGCGGTGCATTTCTTCAATCAGAGCAGAGAAGTGGGTCCTAGTGTTGTCCATCAACCTCATGCAGGTGTTGCTAAATAAGTTAATGGCAGAGAAACAACTTCCTGTTACAGGAAAACCATTGATCCCCGTCATTGGAGACCATGCTAACTAGCCTTAGCATTCCTAGCAGGTTCTGATGACCAGGAGAACCATGATTGACAGCGCTAAGACCCTCCTCCTGGCTCTGATTGGTTGCTTTTGGTCAGCAGCGGTTCATTTCTTCAAATTTTTTAACAAACATGTTTAAGATTAGAGTCACATACCCCAACTTTGAGAGCTTCTTCCGACAAACTGTTGGGCTGTGTCTGTACACCGTAGGTAGAATCACCCGAGGCACCATTTGATGATGAGGTGTGGCCTCACTCAGAAGGCGAGAGGCTGAATGAAGTTCCAGCTCCGCCTTTCTCCTCTCTGTATTCACAAAGCCACTCCTACTATCAGGTAATCTTTGCTTTGAGGCCATTGCATGTATTCATGGCCTCAAACGTCATGCATGCCTGGTTGGTTCACAGTAATGAGCATGCAATTATATTTTCAGCACCCATGTTATTATTAGTTTATTTCTTTGCTAGAGTTGGTGATGTTTGAATGTTAAACTTTGTACACCACACAGAAATAATTACAACAGTCCCAGTGTTTTTATTAGCAGAAGGAATCAAACATGAGGGGGAAATGACTACAGAATGTTTATAATTTTAGAAGAAGGAGACATAAGTGCACTGGAGTCTCTTGAAAATTTAAAACTTAATTATATAGAGAAAATATTGCCATTTATACAATGGCATATTGGGGTCATTGAATATACACATTTTTTTAAAAGGAGCAAAATGCCAGCACAAAAACAAGAGTTTAAGATGAATCTCAAAAATAAAAAAGAGGAAAATTTCTGAGAGCAAATGTTGAATTTCAAAAGTCGAAAGTTTTCAACTTTTGAAACTCAGAAACTTCCATGTTTGTCCTAGAAAATTTCAGAGATTTATCTCAGAATTTCTGATATTTTTCTAGCAAGTTTTTGACTTTTCAAACTCAGCAACATTCTTGTTTTCTGGCATTAATCTAAAGATTTCTGAGTTTTTTTCTCACAAATTTTCAACTTTTGAAACTCAGAAATGTCCATATTTTTCTTTTTTATCTTTCTTTTTTTGTTGAGAAAATTGTCCTTGTTTTTTCTAGAATATTTTTGCGGTTGAACTCAAAAGTTTGGCACAAATTTATTCCTCCATTTTTTTTCTATCAACAGTGGCCCCAACACTCCGTCGTATATTTATGTTATTTTTACAATACGACAAAAAATATTCAAGCGATATGTTCACCCCTGTTGGCATTTAAAAGTGGTACATGTGTCTCTTAAAAATATATTGTATTTCTGCATGTATATTTTAAGATCTGGATGATTCAGTTATGTATATATTTGTTCTAAAAACACTATTTCAGGGATCCAGTAACTGAATACAGAGAGTGCATGTGAATGTTGTCGATGGCAGTACTGATGTGACATTTATGTATTTAGTTAATCATCTCATTTCATACCTAAATGCTTTAAAATATTACAGTTGGTTTAGTCTCTTTTGTTGTGTTTTGTTTGTTTGAGTCTGTAAATCCAGATCAGTTTTGGAACCGAGAACATATTTTACTTCTTTTACTCGCTTTAGTTGCAGTTACAGTTTGTAACCTGCAGGGGGAAGCAGAGGACAAACTACAGATGGGGTCTGAATTAATTCACAAATCCAAACGAATTTAATAGCGAATAATAAATTCAGACTATATGGACGGTTTTGGCAGGCTTTAATCTTCATTAATTGGAATTTATTGTGAAAAACATTAATAAAAATTCATATAAGTAATTTCTCATGACAAGTGATAAATGACATTAAATGATACAGTAAATGCCTACTGCAATAGGAAATCCCTTGCTTGTTTTATTAATTATTTTTAATATTTGCAGTGTATAAAACTACACTGTATTAGTAGTTTCACTACAGATTGGTTATTTAAAACCAGTCTTTTAAATATCCCCCTGGCAGTTTTTATAAATTGTTTTAAATAGCCCTCGTCTCCAATGTTTAGGCCGATCCACGCATATTTCTGCTCCTGAAAGCTGGTATAAATCTTGCAGTGAAGTGTCGGAATGAGGGCGTAACGTGTCGCTGCACATTACAATGGGCACACATGATTGCATTGCAGGATGGGAAATTGCAGTTTATTTTAAACATATGTCACCATTTCCAGGCTGTGAATGATATTATTGGTAGTGTCTGGTTCTCCTTTGGTTATTATAGGCTGTATTATAGGTGTTGATACTGCGGCAATATGAGAACACAAATGAAATTATCTGTAGGCCAGAAAAACAAAGAACATACCCCAGAACTGTTAGTTTGCATCGCAAAGTAAGATTTTGTTGAGTTTCTGGTGAAAATATCTTAGGAGACTTGAAATAAGACAAACTTGCCTTTTCAGCAGCATATAGGAAAATAATTCCCTTAACATTGACAAAAATAAGTATAGTTTAACTGGTAGATTGTTTCACTTATTTAAAAAAAAAAAAAACTCCCTCTGCGTTGTTACCTAGCAACCCCAGCCAAGCCCATTGCGTCACCTAGCAACCAAATTCTACTTCGACTGGGAGATTATTTCACTTATAACACGGAAAAATGTCTTGTTGTAAGTGAAATAATAGGCCATTTTTTCCATCGATATTAGGAATTATTGACTCTAAACAAACTTCTATATGTTGCTGAATATTTTGCATTTGCTCTACAAAAACTGAATGGAATATACTGAGCCCAATCTTCCACACTGCACTGCAAAACGGCAAAATCTTAAGTATTTTTTTATCTAATTTCTTGTGAAAATATCTTTGTTTACTTGAAATAAGACAAAACTAACTTACAAGTAACTTTTTAGTAAGACATAGGAGCTTATTTTGAGTCAATAATCAATAAATATTGGGTAAATGTTCTACATTATATAAGTGGAATAATCTGCCAGTGGAACTAGTGTTTTGTTATTATCAATATTAAGGAATTATTTTCTTAAAGCAAGCTCCTATGTCTTGCTGTAAGTTAGTTTTGTCTTAATTCAAGTGTACCAAGATTTTAATCCAAGAAATTAAACTTGTGTAACTTTTTTCTGCTGCGTTTTCACTATCCTGTTTGGATAAAAAGCAGCTGATCCGATCAGAAGTGGTCACTGAAGATGCATGTTTGGATGCGTCCTGATTCACCGTGTCGACCTGCCTAGAGTTTACCGACTTCCTGTCCGCCTGTCCGATACGTCAGCCTGATTCGTGCCTTCAAAGCAAGCAGCCAAACCAATCTTTTAAATAACTCCCTGGTTAAATTTACTGCTTATTCTGCAGAGGTGGAATGCTGCAGAACTGTAAAGTCTGATTTGTTTTCTTCCCATGCCACACATATAGCAGTATGTTCACTCGGAAACCTTAGCGGCTTTTAGTCATTAAGATAATGCGGATAATTAGGAAGGAAGTAGTGGACCAGTGAGCAAGGGAGTGGCGAAAGACGAAGGGAGAATTACAGGCGGACTGATGCAGAGTCTGTTTAGAGTTAATCATTCTGCCAATCAATTGATTCTCCACTCCCCAAATGATCTGCTTTTCCTCCCACTGACTGAAACTGAGAGCAAAGGAGATTTACGCAATAGGTCATCTGACATAAAACTTTGAAAAATAATCACTCTCTGACTCACTCTCATTACTTTTTAACGATTAGGTCATATTTATATCTGAGGGATTAGTACATTTATTTGACAATAATACACAACATTGTGCCACATAGATTTCCAGTGAAAAGTGTGAAAGTTTCTTTCAAACTTATAGAAACAAACTTCAGTCATTTTCCATATCTAGTGCTAATAAATTCTGATTCTCAATTTTAAAACCTTTTGTTGCTGCTTACAGACAGAGTTGGGTAGTAACTAGTTACATTTACTTAAGTAACGTTTTTGAAAAAATGCACTGATGGAGTATTTTTACTACGCTGTACTCTTTCCTTTTACTAGAGTAATTTTATTATGACGTATCTCTACTCTTACTTGAGTAATATTTTTGGATTTTTTACTCACTGAATGAAAAAAATGTTTTAACCAAAAATTCACCAGACACAGACGCACACCTGCAGTTTTTGTTAAAGTTTTATAAGTTTTTTATGAAAAGAAAATGATTTGGAAACATTTTCTTTTGTCTGATTTTGTCATTTTATTTTGTTACTTATATGAATTATTGTCATTTTTGATGCTTAAAATACCAACATTTCCACTTGACTTTATTTTTTGGTCCATCTGATGACATAAATTTTAAATATTAATTGATTGATAATTTGATCAGTTACTGGGTACTTGAGTAATTTTTTGGACGGCTACTTTTTACTTCTACTTGAGTACAATATTTTGGATTCTGTGTCCTCTTCTGGTCCCGGGCTTAAAAATGACCAAAGATATTTGGAGTTTTAGTTGCTTTTAAAATTTCTTACCTGCTTTGAGCTTTTTTTTATATCATGTTACATGTTGAGCTGGACAATATGGCTGAAAAACGTATCACCATATAAGTGTTTCGTACCAGTCGATATCGATAACTATCGATTCGTATTTAGATTTAAATATCTGAAATACTGCCGGACTGCATTTGGCGTCACCTTTTCTGTTTTATCCAGTTTTCACTCCATGCCGTTTTCAAGCAGTGGTGAAATCTGAAACTTCTGTTACTCAACAAGTTGTTGCTAGGTAACTAAAGAGTGAGTGAGTTGCTAGGCAACCACAGAATGAGTGAGTGAGTTGATTCCACCAAGCTAGCTTATCTACCCATGTTTGCTATGTCTCCTAGTGTGGTAATGAACTATCAATGCTATCTGCTTGATTTCTTTAGAAATTGGATTTTTGATCCAATTTTAATAATAAGCTGAATTTTACTGCATTGTTTGAAAACTAGAATCAACTGGAAAATGTGAATGATTGGATTTTATTGACGTTTATGTCAATTGCATTGAGGTGGCATGTTGTAAATTGGAAGTATATAAATTAACTGAATTGAATTATTATTATTATCATTGTTATTAACAGAAACAAAGTAACTTGTGTTAATTTGTGTGGAGTTTTTCCTAAATAAACTAAGTGCAGATAATTCTAATTTGAGAAAAAAATCAAATGATAACTCAACCTTTTTTTGAGGTTGAGTTGAGAAACTACAACACAAAAACACAGTAGAATTTGTCAAGGAAATGTGAAACTTGATATGATACCAATAATGACTTGGTATTGATATTGTTGATATTTTGGATCGATCCTCTCTCCTCGAATAATTAAATCTTGCAGTTTTAAGTTTATGGTTGCTATGTGGCACAGTTTGGATCAGTTTAACGTGTATAAACACGTTTCTAAGGCACAGTATACATATACAAGTCATATTAAGTTCATTCCTTCTAGTAAGCAGTATTTCTGCCCTGACGTTATCTCTTTGCTCTTGCTTTACAAAGGCTCTGGTGTATTCCTCTTTGTGTTCGCTATTTACTATGAGAGCTTGACATAGCTTTGCAAAATCGGTCTTACCAGAATCTGAAAGCGGTCTAATGGAAGGGCTGGGGAGAAGCCAAACTGATTAGGAATGCTAAAGGAAAGAGTCGCTCACTCAGTGCTTCTGAAAGCACCAGGATCGGCTTATTGACGCTGATAACGGTGATTTTTATTACATCTGCTGAGGTTTTGTTTGACAACCCCTGTTATATATACATGCTAGATATTGAACATGGTGATGCGTAGTTACATTACCTGCTGGATGTAACTAAAATGGTTGTGAGTGTGAGTCCAAACTGAGTGCTTACAGTTTGTTTAACAAGTAAACACAGAGTTTGCTTCATAGGCCGCCACTGGCATCCTGTACCTGTAATGATAGAAGAGAAAATTTGGCTTTCTCAGCAGTGTGACATTAAACATTTATGATGTGTGCTTTATTTAATTGCTTCTGAAATATTGATAGAGTTGGCATTCACTGGCTGACATTTGACTTAAGGGAGACAAGAAAAAGAAGTGCATGAGGGAGAGAGGTGCATTAAGGGTTGAGATACGGTCAGTGTGCCACTGAACTCAGCTAGCCTCAGCTAGCTGCTCCTGTTAGCCGCAGACAAGTAATATAATTCACTGGCTGCAATGATGTTATAATAAAATCATAGTTTTTGTATCTGTAAATTGAGAGGTAACAAATCAAAGTAGATTTTCCTTTAATGGATAAGAAATAGTTCATAGGTATGTTATTAAGTAATCTCAGAACACTTTATAAATCATTAATAATTGATTATTATGCATTAATTAAGGCTGAGAAGGAGACAAAATCTACTGGTTTCTTTTCAAATAGTGAGCCAAATTTGTTCACATATATATTTTAATCTAGAGTTTGTCGTACTAAACATTTTGTATTGTCTTTTAAGCACAATAAGCATTTGTAAATTTAATTTTTCAGTCTCATTCTCACTCTTAATTAATGAATAATAAAGAATTATTAACGACTAATAAAGTGTTTATAGATTAATTGATAACATGTGACAAAGTGGTTCAGTTTGTGTTTACCACTTATTCTTATTTCTGACCACACTCCTCCACAATCTAAAATATTACCTTATGATGCCCTTGTTTTTTTACCCGTTGTAGCGTTTTGTGTTAATTTTATCTGTAAATTGGGTGAACTTATAATCATAGAAATGTTACCAAGTGGTTTGTGGATTTAAAGGCTCAAGATCTGCATTCAGTCAGAATTGTATTGTATAACATGACACTTTTTTTAAGTAAACAGTGAAACAAGCTTTAGTGGGACACTCCCTCAGTACCCAAAAAATCATATTATTATAATTTTTTTCCTTCTAAAAACACCAAAGTTTGTACATATTTATGTGTTATAATAAATTACCTTGTAGCAAGTTTATTTCTTTGTTTTTGAAATAAAAAACAAATCCTGTCAGAGGTAGTCAAACTGAAGCTAGTTCTAATGCGCTAATTCTTTGTTTAGCATTTTTGCTAACTTTGAAAATGTTAAATTTTATGAATAAATTCTAAAATGCTAATTTTGTTTGATGTTTTTCAGACTGTCAGTAGAAATTCAACATGTGTTGGAATTTTGATTCATGCTCTTATTCTGAAGTAGGAAAAGATTGTTTACACAGGATTTCCGTTTCCTCTCCTCATGTTCTCCACCCCTGATAAGCCATTTTATCCCTAACATTTCCAAAAACTGCAATCAAAACCCTTTTTTCGCATCACAGGAGTCACATGAGCAACAACAAATGTTGCTTCTGGTTGAAACCACGAAGAAGAAGACGACAGGAAGTAGTTGGAGGATGATGGCGCAGTGTTTTTTAATAGTTTATCATTTAAAAAAACGTATTCACGTTTGATTTTGATTGTGTTATTTAATCGAAGCACCGCGTTTGGGACATTGTGGTTTTTTTTCTGACATTAGCAGATTATTGAAACATTTTTTGCACATTTGTAATGGAAACGCTGCTACTGACATGGTGGCTAAAAGAGGAGTCCACATTTTTTGATTGAAAAAGTTGGATCAAAGTTTGGTTATAAAAATATCTTAAAAGCAGAATATTGAAATGATTTAAAGGTTGGTTATCCAGCAGGAACAAGGTTTTATGATACACTATAAGGCAAATCCAAAAACAACAACAACAAAAAAACACACACTAATAATTATAAAAAGTTTCTTAAAGTGAATTTTTTCACTAGCTTAAAGTGCCGTCAGTCAAGCCAGCCACTCCCCTAAACACAATCTTCAAAAACTAATATATAATTAATAATTGCTATCAGAAAGACTGCAGGATACTGATGGGAAAGAGAGACGAAGCGGATGGTTAATGGATTCATATTCTGCTTTCGTAATGCCGTTATAGACCTGTTGAAACTGCTTTTTTTGAGTGAGTATCGCTATCACCGAGACAAACACTGAAATAGAGCTCTAGATTTTAATAATGTGGATCAGAGGAGCAAGGCATCGAACCACCGGCCCTCTGAATAGCAGCTGGCTGCTGTGAACCGCAGCCTGTAGTAAAAACATAGCATGAAGGAAATGTTCTCACTCAAAATTTTATGGTAAGTTTGTTTCAAATTCAAGTAAACTGTCCAAAACCCAGAGGTACAAACAGTTATTACATTTAAAAGCACTTTAGGTTTCTATGGTGACTTACTAGAGTAATTTTTTGATAGTAAGAAAGGAGTAAATCTCCACCAAAATCTCACAAATTTTGTGATTAATCTCAGAAATTTGCAAGAAATAACTTTGAAATTGCTGAATTACAGAAGTAAAAAAATTGCAAGAAAAAGAAAATTATGAAAATTTTAAATTAAGTTCAGAAATTTGCAAGAAAAAAGCTTTAAAATGTCTGAGATCCAAAAGTCAACTTGGAAATTTTTAAACTCCAGAAATCAAACATTTGTGAGAATTTAAAAAAAAAAGTTTTTAGATTGATCTTGGAAATTTGCAAGAAAAAACTGGACAATTTCTGACCTCCAAAGCCATAAATTTGCAACAATGAAAAAAAAATCAGAACGAACCTCAGATATCCTACAGGAAAAGCTTGGAAATTGATGAGCTCTAAGAGAAGTTTATAAGAAAAAATCTGAAATTAATCTAAAAAATGTACAGGAAAATTTCATAGCTCAAAAAGTCAAAAATGTGCAGAAAAAAAGGAACTGAGATTAATTTAATAAAATTTATAGAAAAAACGTGAAAATCTGTGAGCTACAAAAGTTGGAAATTTGCAAAAAAAATAAAAAAGTTGAAATTTTGAGATTAATCTCTGAAACTTTCAAAAGAAATTTGAAAATTTCTGAGCTCCAGAAGTAAAAAAATTGGCAAGAAAAAAAAAAAAGAATTTCTAAGATTAGCCTCAGACATTTTTATTAAAAAAAGTCCAAATAACAACATAGACTTGAATCATTGCCAATTCTTTTACATCCATAAAAACATAAAAACATTTTTCATTCACTGAAACGCCCCTCTGACAATAAAACAGTTTATGTTGCTGTTTTTCCTATTTGCCCCAAATTATCTGATAGTCTGGACGGTTGACAGATGTTGACATCGATGCTCTTTCAGTAAGAGTGACTTTAGATGTAAGTACAGCCGACGTCCCCTGACAAAACGCGGCGCTGACTCTGAGTTTTAGAGAATCTGCAGAAATCTTTCCTGCTCAGCCCAACTCGGCTCAGAAGTCTAATGGAAAGTGTGAGAAAATCTCATCCGTCCCGATGCGAGGAAACAACACATTAGTCAGGCTGCGTGTGCCAGGTGTATTTTCGGGCCTCTGGAAAGCTGTTGCCGTGGCAACGGTTCCCACGGAGACGCGGGGAGAAGCTGTGACAGGGGGTCCTGCCCCACCTGTGGCTAATCCACCGGGAGGCAAATGCAGCCGTGTGTTATTAAATGTTAGCGCAGGACTTTGGGATTATTTTTTTTACATGTATTATTGATTATTATTTTTATGTTTTGCAGTTTTCTAGTCGTTTTGTTGTTTATGTACGCTTGTGTTTGACAGAGAGAGGAGTGTGTGGGAGAGCTGGGTGCTGCAGTCTCTGAAAAACAGCCTTAGGAGAAGATCTCTATCTCTTCCACAATTATGCACACACACACACACACACGCACACACACACACACACACGCCCACACACACACATGCTGAAACACCAAATCTATTGCCATACATCTTCACTTCCTCTCTTTTGCAGTTTCAGTGGAGGAAGTTTGTTTTGTGCATTAAATCGTTCTCCGCTTTCCGTTGAACTCGACCTGCAACAGGATTAGAAAATGTTTGGAGTAAAAGACGCAGGATGGTGTCACATGATTGGCTGACTGGATCGTAGGGAGGCGGGGCTTCCAGCGGTAATAATATCTGACAGTAAGGGAGAGGACAGCATCGGGTTGCAGCTGAAATAAAAGACTGTAAAAGACAATTTGCTGAAAGACAAGAGAGAGAAAGCAAACACAGGTCAGTTAGAGGCTGCCGAAAGAAACGAGAGAAATATGCAGAGTGAAGCGGACAAGAAGGAAGACTTGGAGGAACAGCAGAGATGTAAGAGGGACAGAAGGAGAAACAGAAGAGTTGGACAATGATTCCTGCTGCCAGCCTCCTACTTCAGATGCTCTCATCCTCGAATGTTTCTCTCCACCTCCCTCGTTTCATCCGCTCAGCCACCCATCACGCCCTCCCCGCTTCCTCCTATATTTAATGGGAGAAGGCACAGTGACAGGGGGAGATTGACTGGTCATCTTGGACTCGCAGGGAAGGAGGGAGGGAGGGAAGACGGAGAGGAGAGCACAGTGAACTCCCCTAAATAATCAATCCTCATATCCTGCCGCTCGTTCCCCCTCACTCTTTTTTTTCTCAGACGAGGTGCAAAGAGGAAGCAGGAGAGACGGGAATCTGGAAGCTCGGGGAAGTGGATTCTGGACGTTTTCACCTGGGATGATGGAAACATTCATGAACAACAACAGCAGGCAACCAGGTGGACAAATGTCCGCCTCGTTTCTTCAAATCTGACGAGAAAAACTGAGAATCTTTCCAAGAAACAGAAAAAAAGATTTTAAAAAATAGAACTCCGACTGCAGATTCTTTCTGGGACGAAGAATCGGGGATGAAAAGGTGGAAAGGAGATAAAATCTAAGTTGGAGTCAAACAGCTGGAACTATGAACTACATTTTTGGCAACAACACCCTGTACCCCCGCAGCTCCAGAGTGGGCGGGGCATCTGGAGGTCAAGGGGCGGGGCTAGGAATCAAGCAGAAGTTGGGACCAAAGCGAGGCTCTTCGGAGGAGCTGGCGCCTCCACACACTTCGTCTCCGTCCACCTCGTCTCCGGCCTCCTCCTCTCCCTCCACCTCCTCGTCTCGCTGGCAGCAGCTCCTCACCTTCTTCTCCAGGAGGAGCGCCTTCACAGATTGTATCAATTCTAGCCAGGTAATGTGGCGCAGCAGGCGTGTGTGTGTGTGTGTGTGTGTGTGTGTGTGTGTGTGTGTGTGTGTGTGTGTGTGTGTGTGTGTGTGTGTGTGTGTGTGTGTGTGTGTGTGTGTGTGTGTGTGTGTGTGTGTGTGTGTGTGTGATGGATGTTAGGGTCATTAAAGTTTGAGATTAATCTAAAGAATTTTCTGGAAAGAACTTTAAAATTTCCGAGCTCCAAAAGTTGAGAATTTGCTAGAATAAAACTCAGAAATATTTTAGAGTAATTTTACGTATTTTCTGGAAAGAAACATGAAAATTTCTGAGCTCCAAAAGTCAAAAATTTTAGAGAGATTAAACTGTGGAAAGAGAACTTTTGAGTTCGAAAAGTTGAAATTTAGTTATAAAAAAAATAAATGAGGAGTGAAAAACTTTGAAATTTTAAGGATAATTTCTCATATTTTATTTTTAAAAAAAGTTTTAAAAAAATTCTGCGCTCATAAAGCCAAAAGTTTAAAAAGTTAAAGCATTTTCGACTTTTCGAGCCAGAAATTTCCAATTTATTTCTGGAAAATTTCTGAGAGTATTCTTAAAATTTGTGAGTTTTTCTCTCGCACATTATTGCCTTTAGGAGCCCATGGATTTCTAGTTTTTTTCTAGAAAACTTCTGTTATTTTTCTCAAAATTTCAGAGGTTTTTCTACCAAGTTTTTGACCTTTCTAGCTCACAAATTAAAAAAAAAATTTTTTAAAGAAAATTTCTGAGCTCAATCTCAAATGTTTTGAGTTGATTTTGGCACATTTTCAACTTTTGGACCTCAAAAACGTCCAGTTTTTTTTCTAGAAAATTTCTTATATTGATCTCAAAGTTTCTGAGTTTTTTCTCACAAATGTTACACTTTTGAAGCTCTGAAATGTCTTATTTATTCCCAGAAAATTTCAAAAATTAATTTTAAAATTTTTCAGCTTCTTGTTGCACATTTTTTACTTTTGGAGGTTAGAAATTTTCTAAGATTTTTTCTAGAAATTTTCTGATTAGTCTCAGAGTTTTTTTGTTTTTATTTGTAGAAATATACTTCTTTTGTTTTCTATCTGCAGTTGTCCCAATATGCCATCATGGTATGTTTAGTGAAACTCAGATGTTTTGGGAACTTAGATAAATTGTTTAGAGTTTATGGGAAATAAGAAAATCTGAAATTTCTTCCTTGAAATGTGAAGGAGGTTGAGTCAGCTGGCTGGTTTCAAACTGAAGCTGAATCACGTTGTGGTTGAGATTTCTGATGGGGTTGCCATGGAAATGAGACGTGGTGTTGCCATGGCGAAGCTATCGTTTTTTAGCTAAGCAGTCTTCAGGCTTACAGTCTGCATTGAAATACGAATTTACAGATAAAGTCTGTGTGTGACTTAAATGAGATTCATATCTGGTCTCATTCAGAAAAGCATTTAAGATCATTTCTGCCGCTTCTTTATTAAATATAGATGACAAATGTAGAAATATTTCACTTCTACTGGAGCTGGTTGAGATTTTTCTACATAGTAAAGTGCTTTACACAAAACTTTTGTATTAATTTATTAGAAATAAATTAATTTAAAACATTAATGATAAATGTATTAATAATTTTCATAAATGTATTATTACATTTAATCAATTTATTAATACATTAATTTATAACATTGTTTATCTATAACATTAGTTATAAGTACTTATTACATTGCATTAACATTATAAATACTTATGTTAAATACTTATTATTCTAATTATTTAACAGGAACATAGATGTTTTGCTCCCTAATTTAATTCCTACACTGCAAAAACACAAAGTTCTTCCAAATATTTTTTTATCTAATTTCTATTGTAAATATTTTAGTTTTTACAATAACTGAAATATTGTAAAGATTTTACAATATTTTAGTTATTGTTTACTAATTTATAAGTAACTTTTTAGCTAAATGTAGGAGTTGATTTTAGATCATTAATTCTTTAATATTGATGACAAAGTACTGGTTCTATTGGCAGATTATTTAACTTATGAAAATAAATGTTTTGGTAATTTAATGGGCATAACTTAAGTTAAATCATTTAACATGTAGCTTCTAACTTGAAACTACTTACGATTTGATTGAAACGTTTCCTGGCTTCTGTGTTGTATTTGTTTCTTTGCTCAAACTGACAGAAAATATTAACGTATCCAGCATTTTTCTAATCTAGAAGTTCACACCGCTTGTTTAAAATCAATACAGACAAATTGGTGAGAATTAGGTTCTGTTCACTTAAATTCTTTGGTTAAGCAGGGTGTTTTGTTTTACAGTGTATGCTCTCACTATTAAATGAGATTCACCAATCCAAATCTTTTTTATCCAACCCTTTTTTCTCAGTTATCTGTAACAACATCCTTTTGTGGACTGTATAGAAAGCTCTCCAGAATTACAGCTTTAATTGTTTGAGTTTAGGATGCCGCGTTTCACATGCAGCATCTTTTTCCAAACTCTTATTTTCTCTGAGGACAAACTGAACTGAACTCTCAAAGCCATTATAAAACCTCTGCAGTGAAGGGAGATAATTAGCCATTATTGAGGCTAGCTCACATGCTGATGTTGGTTATTAACCAGAAGTAAGTTATCTGTTAAAATTACACTGCAAAAACACAAAATATTACCAAGTATGTTTGTCTAGTTTCCAGTTCAAATATCTTAGTATACTTGTAAGAAAACAAAACTAGCTTACAAATAACGTTTAAGCAAGATATATGAGCTTGTTTTAAGTAAATAATTCCTTAATATTGATGAGAAATGCTAGTTCAGCTGGGAGATTAATTCATTAATAACATGAGAAAAATGCTATGAATATAAAGAAAGTATTGACTGAAAACAACATCTTATATCTTGCTGAATAGATATTTGCAAGTTAGTTTTTCTTTATTTCAGTGTGGCACGAGATAAAAAATAAGATTTTGTGGTTTTGCAGTGCAGTGTGGAAGACTGGGTTTAATTCATTGAATTTATTTTAGAGCATATCTAAAATATTCAGGATGATATAAGAGATTTTTAAAGTGAATTATTCCTTGATATTTATGGAAAAGTGCTAGCTCCACTAGGTGATTATTTCACTTATAGCAAAACATTTTTCCTTTTTATAAGTGAAATAATTTGCCAATTGAACTAGTACTTTTTAAATCAATATAAAGGATTTATTTACTTAAAATAAACTCATATGTGTTGCTGAAAAGCTGCTAACATGTTAGTTTTGTCTTATTTGGACTGGAAACTACACCATAAATACTTGGCAATATTTTGTGTTTTTGCAGTGTACATATTAGATTAATTAATAAATATAAATACTGCTGTTTGCTGTGATTCTTGTGTGTTTGTTCCCATTTACTTCAAACCCCTGCGGTAATGGACTGCATTATGAAACTAAAATAAGCACAAATAGGTATAAATAATTAATAATTTATCATATAAATCAATATTTTGTCCTAATTTAGCAACAATAAGAAGATGATATTTGTCATCATAGTTGTGTTTAAGATTAATCTAATCATCTCCTTGTGTTGAATCTTAATCTGGAACATTGATTATTCTGCAGTTATCAACATATTTACAGCTCAGCCCATGGAAAAAAGATTTACCCTCCCCTTTGTTGTATTGGCTGGTGATTTCCCAGGGTGTTGCTGTTTCCCTCTCAGAGGCATTTACTGCCAGACTGATGGGTTTTTACGCTAAACACACACATCTCACACATTCGTATCCTGCTGTTGAAGCTCTATAGAAAAAACTGTAAAGCTGTTTTTATGTTTGTTTACTTAGAAGTGGAGGGGAATTTCAAACAGGCTGCATATAGCAAATAAAATGCAAAATAATTTACTTTAAGAAAGAATTGCACTTTGAAAAGAAAGAATTGCTGGGAAATAAATTTTAAATTTTAAAAAGTAGAATGGACCTTTAAAGGACAAAATAAAATAAATTCCACTCTTCTCATCGCCTTATTATCTTTTTACAGAGTCTGTTGTCTAAGCTCTGTTGACTTTTGAGACTTAGTTTCTCAAATTATTATGAATATTTAAATGTTTTATGTTGTGTGAGAAATGAACATAATAGTAATAAAAATCATTTTCTATCTTCTATTTTACAATCAGGCTTTTTCCTAACTAGTATTCTGTTAAAAGATTTAATTGTTACACTGCAAAAACATAAAATATTACCAAGTATTTTGGTCTAGTTTCTAGTCCAAAACTGTTAGTACACTTGAAATAATTTAAAGCTAACTTACAAGTAACTTTTAAGCGACATATAGGTTTATTTGTTTGTTTGGATTATATAAAAACCATGGATCATGTAAATATAAGTGCTTGTTTAAATAAATAATTGCATACTATTGATGAAAAAGTATTTGTCTTATTGGCAGCAGGGGCAGATCTATTGGGGTGACAGAGCCTTGTCAGCCCTGTTGCCACCCCAGCTGGCGACAATGAATTCAATAAAGAGTTATGGCAAATCGGACATTAATCGCATGAATCTCTTTTTTCCGACAACATTGAATGTAACACAATGTAACCTGACACCTACTGCTAAGTAGCGGGAAGTGAGAGAGAAGGACAGAGCGCGAGGCAGCAGCATTTATATGGATCGATATTATTGGATTAGACATCACGTGACTTATCGTGCGCCACACGCGCCATTGTTGTCCATTGAGTCAGGAATATCGGTGGTCAGGAAAATACCACCATCACGCAAAGAATCTGAAAAAGGACGCAATATTTAGCAGTTAATTCAACCCTATGACACCCGTACATAACAAGGTTCAAAGGTTTAACATTTAACAGGTGAGGACATTTTTTTTATTTAAATGAAATGTTGAAAAAGTGAGCAGCGAGTTAGTTGTGCTAACCTAACTGTTGCTAGCCTGCTATTGACTTTGATAACCTTAACATGTTGCGTAGTTCGGTGTGTTTTGGTTCCGTTAGCACTAAAATAGGACAACCCGCACACCGAGTCATCAGTAGAGCAGCTGTTTAAATCAGCTAATCCACCACCGCTGTGTTCAGGAGAAACTATATTAATAATGACAATATAGACATCAAGCCTGACAGCATAATGTCACAGATTGAATGATCTGTTTTGGTGTTTTGCTACTTTTTTTGGGTGGGAAACGTTTGTTTTTGGTATTGATTCCCCCGATAGGATTGAACATAATCTCAGCTTTATCTGCTCATGGAGCTGTTGTCTGTCGGTTGCCATGGCAACGGGTCCGCGTGTAGCGAGAAAAAGCAGAACAGAAGTGGTTTTGTCTAGTCTTGTCCTCCACCTGTTTATCAGCTTTATTGCACCTTTATTGCGGCGCACTGCAGCCGCTGCAGTTCCTAAGAGTTAAACAAGCGACAAAAACCGAACTAATTCCCTCTGTTCGTAAAACGTGGCGATATTTATAACAGTCATCAAAATACGGCTCTTACAGCATATTTAAAATAAAACGATTGACCAATATAAGAGAAATTTGCCCTTCCTTGCATCTTGACAGAACTAACAGAAACCAAACTGTTTATAGATTTGTATCACGCAACATTTATGTATCAAACATCAGTTTTTTCAGATGTATTTTAAATTGTATTTAATAAATATATCTGATAATAAATGATGGCGCTACTAATATTTTCGTGACAGATTTCTGCTCATCCTGCATTGGAATAGAATTATTTTCTGGACACAATGCATCACATAGTGACTAATAGGCGCTGTCCAATCCAGTAATACATATCAGTTAGCAGCAGTATGAAAGACGTAAAAAATAATTAACTATTCTACATTAAGAAATTATATTTAATCCTCAGTGCTACATGAAGCTCAGTGATAGGTCTGTGTAAACTAAATGTGAGAATGAGACGTTTATATATATATATATATATATATATATATATATATATATATATATATATATATATATATACTGTATATATACTGTATATATACAGTATATATACACACACACATATATATGTGTATGTATATATATATATATATATATATATATATATATATATATATATATGTGTGTATGTATATATGTATATATATATATATATATATATATATATATATATATATATATATATATATATATATATATATATATATATATATATATATACATATATACATACACATATATATGTGTGTGTGTATATATGTGTATATATATATACATCCTGACAAATCCTTGCCACCCCATAGATATTTTGCTAGCTCCGTCCCTGATTGGCAGATTAACTTTTTCTACAACAGCTACTGCGCCGTTACCTAGCAACTTCAGCCAAACCCAGCCTGTCGCCTAGCAACCCAGTTCTAGTTCCACTTGCAAATGATTTAACTTTTAACACAACATTTTTCTCAAGTTATAAGTACTAAATAAACTCTGCCAGTGGAACTAGCCCATTTTCATCAATATAAAGGAATTATTGAGCTGAAAAGTTACCTGCAAGTTAGTTTTGTCTTGTTTCAAGTGTTCTTAGATATTTGCACTGAAAATTAGACCAAAAATACTTGGTTAGATTTGGTGTTTTTGCAATGTTTTTGTTGCAAACACAGCTTTATTCTTTCTCTGCCTTTACTTGTTCCTGTATAATTGATTAGATGTAAAGTCGAGGTATGCCTGCAGAGAAAGCTTTAAAAGCCATGAAGAAGTGTTTAGTGGTCAAAGTAAATGGGTGTGGCAAAGAATAGACAGAGCTGGGGGCGATACTGATTCCAGGCATGGAAAGACTGGAATAACGACCGGGAGCGAAATCTGACCCCAGTTTCTGTCTAAGACATCAAAATATCAATCCAACACCCACACAACCAGAACATTTAGAAGCATGTGAAACAATTATTCTGAGTTATTTATGCATCATAAACGTAAAGATCTGACAGATTTACTACATTTAACAGCTGATGTTGCTGTTTTCGCTGAGCAGATTTCTGTCAGGGCTGAGCGATTAAAAAGAAAATAAAAGTTTAAACTCTCTTTCAATGACGGGCAGAGTTCAGTTTTACCTGCTCAATAATACAACAATGTATTAAGGGCACACTAAGATAAAATAAAAAAATTAAAACATAAAATTACAAAAGTAAAATCATAATACAAACCTGTATGAGAATAAAGTCATAATAATATAAGAAAGTCTTAATATTTCAAGACTAAACTCAAATAATGAGGATAAAGTCATAAAAATTACTTTATTCTATTACAGCTTTACTCTTGTAATTTTATGACTTTATTCTTGTAATTTTTTTAGCATGGCCTTAATACTCCTTCATACAATAATAAACAAAACAATTTAATGAAATCTGGTAATCATTAAAGATCTAAAACTTAAAAATGACTTTCAATTGTTATCTTATTTTTAAAAAAACAATTTCCAAACATTCGCAGTCATCAGTTGTTTTCTATTTAGTTGGGCAAATTTTTACCATCCTTGACTTGTGCTCAAGGGCCGAATGAAACCATGTAAAGGGCCACAAATGGTCCCTGAGCCCCACTTTGGACACCTGGGTTAGAGTAAAGTTTGCAGGGTAAGTTAAGATTTAGCTAGCAGACAGTTAGCAGGTTCGGTTTTAATTTTATTCACACATTTCCCCTGTTGCCTCCGACTTTATGCAGAGAGGTAAGCCTGTGTTTGGGTGGCCGGTTTTAAAATGGAAAACCTGCATGCCATCGACTGTCAGATGAAATGAGATAATATTTTTCAACCTACACCTCCCAACACACGCCATATTCAGTTATAGAAAGGCTTGTTATCTTTCTCTATCTCACGAAACTTTCCCTCCGTATCTTAAAATACAGAGTGTGACTCTAGATTTATTAGTCGCAACAGATTAAAATCAACTCCTCTGGGATCATTCATTGATCTCTGTGTACTTGTGCACCATTTGAAACACCCTTGTTTGAGAAATTAGGATTATTTACCAAGTATTTTTTGGTGCGTCTTCACAAAAGAAATGCCCATTTGTTTTGTCTTAAATATGCTCAATCATTTGAGAACTATTCTTAGATAGATGAAGACAATTTGAGCAGCAGCATGGAAACAGAAACATGTTCAGACTTGCTGAAAACTCTCATGACGATACATCTGGTTTGGGTTCATGATTTCTGATCAGCGCCTTTATTTACATCTAATTACTATAGAAATTTTGTGGTTTTTTTTACTATTGTCACTTTTGTGATTGAGATCATAATTATTGTTGGTATTATTTGTTTGTTTTTTGTTTTCATCTTAAGAAACTTGTATTATCTTGCAAAAAAAAAAGATTTATTAGAATTCCAAGTAGAAAACTTATATATAGCACAGAAATGGAATAAATAAAAAAAAAACAAAAGAGAGTAGATCTATTTTTACTTTTCTATAATATTGGCCCAAGACATTTTTTGACGTTTTTAGGCACACACAAAAAAAAATCACTTTTGGCAAAACATTTTTTTTACACAAGCCAGGAAGGTGATGTTCCAAGAAAATTATAAATATGATTAATCCTATTCGTTCAAAACTTTTAATTACATCAACATGTGAAATGTTCATTTTTGACTGTAAATGAATGAGATAACTTTAGAAAGAGTCTATCGATGTGCAGACGTTCGTGAGCCTAGATGAGCTGCTGATGGCTGCATGTGGCATCAGCTGTTGTCATGGCAATACTATTTTGGCGATCGCTAAGCAGAACATTTGTTCATGTCTTCCTGTGGGAGTGAGAGCGAGTCAAGAAAGATGGGGGGGAAACTTATAAGTAAAAATATACTATATATATATATATATATATATATATATATATATATATATATATATATATATATATATATATATACTTTTTTTACCCACTTCTGCACATCCCACACACACACACACACACCTTCAGACACACACACTGACTGGGCTGAAGCAGCGAGTGCAGCGTTAGCTTTGCAGTGCTGAGAGGGTGTGAGATGTTGCATCACCTTCTGTGTGTGGGAAGAAGCCTGCATGTCAGCTCTCCCACACACACACACACGCCGACATCTCCTCACACACACACACTCCATCAGTCTGCTTCCTCCAGCCTGTTCTGTTGCTGCTGATATAATCAACAACGACCAATAGCAATCATTTAATATGGCCGCTCACTAATGAGGCTAGACCCAGCAGAATAACATCTAATTTCTATAGAATAGTTAGAGATGCGATGTGGAGTTAAGGTCTTATCACGATATTTTGTTGTCCTGTTGCAACAATGATGCTTAGTTTTTAGGTAACCGTATGGCTGACTCAGCAAAACACAAATCTTGCTCTTGGAAATGCGTTTCTTTACGACACCAGGCACATAAAGAAGTGTGATTTGTATCTATCCCTGACGCAATAAACAGTAAATAAATTTATTGTGTCATAAATTAAAATGAATGATTTATTGTTGTTTTTCTCTTTCTACCAAAAACTGGATGAAAATTGTCTTCGGTCTGGTTCTTTGGTCTCAACTATTCCTTTTTTTGAATAATAATTTTGTTTACAGAGACTTTATAATTCATTTTATTTGTTGTTTTTGTTGTTTTGTTTATTTATTTTGGATATTTAAAATATCTTCCAATTCCAGTGTTAAATGTTCATTAGAATTTCAAGTGTATTGATCTCTGAGAATGTGCATTATTATTATGCCATTACCATTATATTGCTTGCGAATGGTCACAAAACAATAATATTATCATTTATCACAATAACTTCTGGGACAATTTATCGTCCACAAAAATTTGTTATTGTATCACTAAACTGCACACAATAACTGCGATTAATTATATTTTTAACTTTGATATTTATTTATACTCTCATTGAACGCTAGACATATGCCAGGTAAGCGTCTAATTAGCACCTCAATACCATCTGGCCCCAATTAAATTCCACTTAAGGCCCCAAAAAGGGTTAGGGCGGCCCTGGAACAGGAAAAATAGTAAAACTAGCAATCCCAACAATATGGACAGTTTTTGGAGGGTTTTAAACGCCATTAATTGGAATTTATCTTGACAGCGATAAATGAAAATCATCATGATAAGAAATGTATCACAAAAAAATGATAAACTGTACAATAAACACCCAAACCTAGACACAAGTAAGAGTTTGAATATTGAACAAACAGTAGAGAAAATAGATAAACAGTAACAGTACCTTCAGCTTTTGGGAGTTTTAAACATCAATAACTGGAACTTATCTTGGCAATGATAAATATTGAATGAACTTTATCACATTAAACAATAAACAATGCAATAAATGCCCACAATAGTTTGAATATTGAACAAACAGTGAAGAAAATAGTAAAACTAAAAATCACGACAATGGGATCGGTTTTGTTGGAGGTTGAAACCTCCAACAAAACTGACAAACAAGATAATTGTTTGTCAGTTAAACTGACAAACAATAATTGTTTCCAATTATCTTGGAAACATGATAGTTTCCAAGATAATTGGAAATTATCTTGACAACAATAAATTAAAATTTTATCATGATAAGAAATGTATCATGAAAAATAATAAATGATACGATACGATAAATACCCACCCACAAGTAAGATTTACCTTCTGGATTGAATTAATACAATTGTTTGATGTGAATGTGCTTATACTTAAGATATTTCTATTTATGAGCATGAATATCATTCCTCAGCATTGTAATAATAATAATAATAACTTTCTTGCAGTCACACTTAAAAACATTGCATTTAGTGAAAGGCTATTTAATGGGATTTAGCCACGTATTTTAAGTAAATATAAATTTTTATGACATAAACCCTATCCCAACTTTGCAGGTTAAGTTTTATTGTTATTAAATATCTGATGCCTTACAACACTGATGAATGATAGCTCCAACATCAGTGGTAATGACAAAGCTGAGATAGCAAGACTAGGAGCTAGAAACCTTCATAACTGTGCCATTTAATATGTGTGTGGATATAGCAAAAGATAGCAACATCTTGGATTTACAGGCCTTTTATGTGCGTGAAGAACATTTATAAATATATTAAGCCTCACTTTAATGGGGAATGGTCGTCCTGAAGACACAGAAGCTAAAATAAACGTTTCACACAAAATGTGTGCCATGATATAAATAGTTCATTCTTAATTTTTTTATGCCTATTTTATCCTGCGCGATTTGCTGTTATTAGGTGAGAGACGCAACCTGCCAACCAAGAGAAAGATAAAAGTCAGCCAAGAATAGCTAATTTTGACGTCTGGATTGATGTTTTAAAGGTGGGACTTTTGGTGTATGGTATGTGAAGAAAACAATCTGGTTTATTTTTACATTCAGTTATAGAACTACTTTAATATTGTTCCTTTAAGAACTCATCACAGACTGTCTAAATTGTGTAAACAATGGTAATTCCTCATTAAGTAAATAATTCATGGACTCAATCTAGTGATTCCAACCCTTTCAAAGCAATATTTACCCAACCGCACTCATAAATTCTATGGCTGGACGATTTGGCTGAAAAACGAGTCATGATATAAGTGTTTCATATTAGTTGATATCTGTAATTATTGATTAGTTTTTTTGTTTTAAATATCTAAAAACTACCAAACTGGTGGCTTGAGCTTTCCTCCTTTATTCAGTTTCCACTCCATGGCGTCGTTTTTATATTTAAGCAGTTATGAGGCCTTTAACCTTAAACTTGTGCTGCTCAAATTACTCAACAGGTTGTTGCTAGGTAACCAAAGAGTGAGTGAGTTGCTAGGTACCCAAAGAGTGAGTGAGTCAGTTGATTCCACCAATCTGTGAGCGGTTGAGAGTAGCAGTGGGCAATAAGGACTCAAAGTTTTATCGTGATATTATTATAATAATGATAAAAGTGACAATAAGAAGTGTTTATTACTTCTCTTGACGGAGACTGTAAGGCTGTGACTGCATTGTACGGCCACCATACGCCCCAAAAAACACAAATACTGCTCTTGATATTTGTATTATTCTTCTTTAGGACACCAGTCACATAAAGAAGTATGAATTGTGTCACTAAACTACACACAATAATTGCATTTATTGATTTTTTTTGCCCCCCAAATTTTATAATATCTAATGATGGTTTCATTGAACAAACAATGGAGAAAATAGTAAAAAATAACAAATCCCGACAATACGGACAGTTCTGGTGTTTTTAAACATGATTCATTGGATGTTATTGTAACAATAAATCGAATTTCTTAATATAATAGGAAATTTATCCCAATAAATGATAAACGATAAGTGGTAGTTGAGCGACTGAAACCTTTTCCCCTCTGCCTACATCCCCCAGAATGCAGTGCGGTTCTGGAATCAGCGCTCACTGAATATTCTGACTGAGACCGTACTTTAGTGCTACATAATTTTGCAATAAATGAGCCAGCTTTTGAGTTATTATGATATAAATCCACATTTATCTTCCCTCTAGTTTATAAAGTCCTACAAACAACTCTTAGTATTCATACTGTATGCTGATGACACAATTTTATATTCCTCTCTCCACATGGCCGTCTTCATGACACCAGTGAGTGTTTCGGTGTTAGTTTTGCTCCTAAAGAGGGTAATTTTAAATATATACACTTAACTGAAACTGAAAAGGCAGAACACTAAAGTGTGTGCAGGAAACCTGAGTGTTGTGATGGATTCAAGCCTAATTTTAAAAGCCCCTTTAAAAATCAATCAGGCAGCAGCAGGTCATCCAGCAAGCGGCAGACGGTTTTATGACCTGCGCCAGTGAAATAGTTCAGCTCTCTCCAGTCAAAAGATTAATGTCAAAAGATGGATTTTAAATTTGTGTTATTGGTCGGCGAAGCACTGGATGGTTTTCAAACCTAAATGCATTTCAGTGACGTTGCAGACGTCTCTTATCTCAAAATAAGGAGAGGTAACATTAACGTCCCATAAACACTAAATATTCATTTATCAATTCATCATATTATTCTGTTATCGCCATTCCTTTGTGTTTTCAATTTGACCTCATATTTTTTTAAAGTACATTTCATGTTTTTAATGATATTTTCTTTATGCCTGTTGCTCTTTTCTTATAAAGCACTTTGAGTTATGTGATGTTTAAGTGATATTATACAGTTAAACTCGTCTTGCCTTACCTTGTTGAAGATGTAATCATCTCAGCTGGTACGCTTGAAGAGGCGGACATGGCAGGGGGCTTGTGCCAGGAATAATTGAGATAATAGTTACTTTTCCAACTGGAGGCAGTCAGCCACTCATAATGGGTGGGAAATGATTGAAACAGGGCATAAAAGCAAAAAACGAAGCTACTTTTATCAGTTTTAACGCTGCAATTTCTACATGGTACAACTGAAATACACATGTAGTACATATAAGGGTCATACTAAGAAAAAATAAAATATACAAGTATAAAATTTTGAGAATAAAGTCAATATCACAAGAATGAAGATGAACTAAAATACATTTTAAATACAAGAACAAAGTCATATTATTACAAGAATAAAGTCCAAACGATATGAGAATAAAGTCATTTCAAGAATAAAGTCGTACAAGAATCAAGTTATAGTATTATGAGAATCAAGTCAGAGTATTATGAGAATACAGTCAGAATATTACCAGGATAAGGTTATAATGTTATGAGAATAAAGTTATATTCTTCTAATATTACTTACGAGAATTTCATAAGCAATATTACGACTTTATTTCGAAGTTGAAATTAAGTCGTAATATTTAGACATTATTTAAAAAATGAAGTTGAAATAATATGACAATAAAGTCATAGTATTACCAGAAAAAGTCATAATAATACTACTTTATTTTTCGTGACATTATAACTTTATTCTCATAATTTTATTGTTTTTTATTTACGTAGCCCTAATACTCTGGTGCAACTACACATACATTTCTTATTTTTAACTATGAAAACAGAGAAATCCCCAACCTGGCAGACACAGGCTGGACATAAACAGGCGAGGAGCGCGGTAAGCCCATCTGACGATCATTGTCTCGACACAGATAACGTTACAGCAGCTCCACTAAAAGCACTTCAGATAGAAAGAGTGAGAGCTAGGATTTCACCAGGAAGAGCGGGATGGGAAACAGGAAGTAGTCACAACAGAGCAGTGAAAGACAGACTCTCAGTTACAGTTGGTCTTTGCCTGAGGAAAGACCAAATAGATTTACCTTCTGGAGTTCACCTGTGAAAAACAGATTTCTCTGACTGCTAGAAATATCTCACTTTTCCTCTGTTCAGCCTGCATAAAAATCCTGCTTGTATTGTTTGCATTAAATATAATTTAATGACTAATTCAATAACTAGAATCTGGAGCAACGTTGTTGTAGTTAATGAACATTGAAATTGAGAAAACATTTTTGCTAACTGAAATAAATAAAACCTTTAATTTAATGGGGAAAAACTAGAACTATATAAAACTAACTTGAACATAGTTTGTTAGGATTTAAAATCCTTTTTTGTGTTAATGAATCAATTTATTAGACTTTTGAACTGATGTGAAATTGATATTTTTTCCCCCCAACACAAAGAGTTTACGTCAGTTATGGCACTCCATATTTCTCCTGGTGTCACAAAATGGTGACAGCAAAAGTTGGGACAAAACACCAGTCAGTCTGTTCAACAATAATTTAATACTTTTACAAAAATATTATCTTCTATTGAGTACTTATTACCCAAACGATGTATTTATAATCACAACACAATACTTTGACCTTTTTGAATTAACCAAAGTATGAAACTACAGATAATAAAAACTAAACAATATTTAACTAATAACCAGAGTTGAGAAGTAACTTGTTACATTTATTTAATTACATTTAATTAAGTACGTTTTTTTGGAATAGTGTGTTTTTATGAGTATTTTTACTACGCTGTACTTTCTACTTTGACTTGAGTAATTTTATTATAAAGTATCTCTGTTCTTACTTGAGTAAAATTTCTGGATGTCTAACTCACTGAATGAAAAACAAACATGTTTTAACCAAAACCACAACAGACACAGACACACCTGCAGTTTTTCTTAAAGTTTCATCAGTTTTTATTAAAAGAAACTGATTTGGAAAAACATATATTTGGCCTTATTTTTATATATTTTGTTACTTATATAAATTATTGTTATTTTCATCCTTAAAATACCAAAATTTCCACTTTATATTTTTTTTCCGCCTGACGTAATTTTAAAATAAATTTGATCAGTTACTTAGTTCTGTTTTACTCTTGAGTAATTTTTTGGATGACTACCTTTTACTTGAGTAAAAATACGTTGAAGTAGTGCTATTTTCACTTGAGTAAATTTTTTGGGTAATCTATCCACATCTGATAATAACTAATAAAAAGTAGCAAGCACACTCTAAAAACTAATAAAAAATAACCAAACAAAAATAAAAAAAATCTATACAATAAAACTAAAAACTGAAAATGTCATGATAAAAACAATATTGATCCACTCTTTGGTTTTGTATCGGCGCGTTTTGGAGGTGCACTTAATGCTTCCCAACATTTTTAATTACGGTTTTGTCCCCATTTAATAAATAATGACATGATGGGATCTGTGGTGTGCGGGTTTGCTTAGATTTATTTATCGATTTGCTAGCAGTATTTTTTATTATGTTTATAAAATGAAAATATAACTCCTCCTGTCAACTGTGACTTATTCTGCCATGTTGTGTGTGGCTCATGGTGTTATGTATGATAATGAAGATTCAGATTGTGACCTCTTGTGTTTTATTACCAACTGGATCCATGCAGACCGCAGCAGGTTTGGACCACAACCGTCTGCTCTGAGGCATATTGTGCTGGTTTTAGTGACATTTATGCTAGTTTCTTTGTCTGTACCATTTCAAAAACATGAAATTGTTTTAACAGTATGATTACATTTAAAGATATGTAAACTAGGACAGTGTATTAAGTGTATTTATAGAAATCAAGTGCAATCTTTATTGAACATCTATATTGATGCTGATATTGAGATTTGTGTGCTGGATTTTATACACAATACAGTAAAGTTTGTGTCTTAATTTGGTTGAGAAAATGTGAAAAAGTCCTAAGAAAATTTAATATATTTCCAAAATAGACATTTTTGCTTTTTATCCAACATTATATTTAGCAGATCTATTAGTTTATAAGACATTTATTTAGGATCTAATGTCTTAATCAGTTTCAGTAAAGTGGTCATACTATCTATTATTTATCTGCAGTTAATGTGTGCTTTATATGCCTGTGGACCACAGCGCCCTCTGCTGGTGACATGGCTGAATGTTCTTAGGTTTTATTAGCCTTGACAATTAATAATAGAACTAATAAGAAATTACTAAAGATAAAGTACAAGATTAATTTTTCATTTATAAAATAATTTTGGTATTAGGTGAGTAAGCTTGAATATTGACAAAAATTAAGCAAAAATTGTCCAAAAGTTCATTTAATAAATTTGATCACATCCTTGTTTCCCACACTTTGTATTGTTTGTTTAGTTTAATTTGTTTATTTAAATTGATTTAATTAATTAAAAACACACATCATACAGTAGAAATGATTAAAAATGCAAAATCAGTAAGAGAATGGTAAAAGTTTCTTTTTTGAAGAAATATGAAATAGAATCATGTGAATCCATATGAATTGTATTTTGAGTTGACGTTGTTTTGGTTTAGTTTAGTTTTTTGTATATCCATACTTTTTGAATATATTCATTTTATTGATTTGTATATTTGCTCTTTTCATTTGAATGAAAATGAATAATGAAAATTAATGAACACGCTGCTGTTATGTACGAACCACATATATCACAAATTTAACATACATAGCAATAAAAAATATTTACAGTTCATACAAAATGTTGATATATTTATAAAATATATAATAAATATTTCAGTGTTTTTCAGTGAGTTGCTCCTAAAAAGCTTTTCAGCTTCTTTTTAAAAACTGACTTCTGCTCAGCTTTTATGAGAGTTAAACTCTTTCACATAGAATTATATTTTGTATTTTCACGATTCTTTGAAAAGTATGTTTGAAAGAAGAGAAGGCAGTGATAGTACCTTCTTTATGAGGTTCATCTGGTTTTCTTTGCTTATTTAAATCATATCAGTACTCAAAGCTTAGAGTTGAAGTTATTTTAAGAAAAAAAGGACTTTCTTTTGAAGGATGATGTTTTTGATTTCTCTTCCCTCTCAGCTCATTTATTTCCATTCCTGACTTTGCTCTTGTTCCTTCCACACCGCCACGCTCGCGCAGCAGCCTTCATTTAGCGCTGTGATGCTAACAGCCCTTTCTCCCTGCTCATTCTCCCCTGACTTAGTGCTTCGCCTGCAGCGCTACCAGCACTTTACACAGGGAACACACATTCACATTTATACCCGCTAACTCATGGAGTGTTTTCTCTCTCTGCATCTCTTTGTGTCTTCTACATGGATGGCTCTTTGCCGTTTCACTCATTTTTAAAAATCTATATAGCCCTCTTTTTTCTCTCAGCTCGTTTTGTTTTCAGGCGAGTTTTGGTATTAGCTGACATTATCAAAACACACACCTCTTAATCATAATTACATGTATTTGTACAAGCACATCTTTTCAGTTTAGGACATTACCAAAGGCTGGAATTGCTCTTTTCCAAATAACAGGGAGCTTTAATCTCTATGGGGAAATTTTACTGCCACAAGTAGAAAATTTCCAGTTTGAAAGCAGGACTTCATGTATTTGTTCTCAAAACTTCTGCTCTCTTTCAAATTTTCACTGTGCTCTCTCAAACCTTCTCCTTGCACCCATAACTTCTCTCCGCTCGCTTGTGAATTCTTTTCTGCTCTCTCTCGAAACAAAAGTACCGTCGCCTGGCAACCTCTCAGCCAATAGAATAAAAGTTTTGTACTGAGTGTGTTTGTTTCCTTCTATTGGGTGTGCCTGTGTGGCTACTACCGATTGTAGCAACTTGTCCAGAGGAATTTATCTGCCATAATTCAAGAGCACCCATTTTCAGTCTTAAATCAGGATTTAATGTGTTTTATTCTCAAAACTTTAATACTTGTACTCAAAACTTCTGCTCTCTTTCAAATATTCACTTTCTCCTCACACTCAAAACTTTTCTTTGCTAGCAAACCTCTCTGCTCATTTTATAACTTTTGAGTGCTCTCCCCACCTGTGGCTGCAGAAACACACCTGTGCAGTTGTTTGAGCATCTGAAAAAGCAGTCTGAGCAAGCTGATGAACAAGTACACTCATTCACTTTGAAGGAAGAACTCAGAGAAAGTAGGCCAACGCACAGAGACACACTCAAACCCTGTAGTGCAGCCTGCCTTGTACTGCTTTAAAAGAACAAGACAAAGGTTGTTGGAGGCGAGCGTCCTCCACCAATCACGGATGTCCTACTATTGTACGTTCTCTCTGAGCTCCCAACGCTGTATCAGTGTCCCTGGTTGCCTATCGATTAGTCATGCCTGGCTGCTGTCATGTGCAGGAGTCCGGGGAAGTCCCTAATTGGCCAGTCCGGGAATGAAAGAGGCAGAGAGGCAGACCGGGGCAGACACTGTCAGAGGGAGGTAGCTCAGAAAGATGAGCGAGGCTTGCAGATAGATCTGTGAACGTGGGAGCAGCCTATTACCAATTTATTATAAGAGTTTCACCAATTTAGATTGAGTAAACGTGGACAGAGGAAGAAGATTGAACTTTTCCTCGTTGTTGCTGCTGGATGAAAAGAAATTGTGATTTATAGCCGGGTCAGTTACTGTTTTTAGTCTGTACTTTGTGGAATATCTCAACCAAAGCGTGACCAGACCTGCCAACACAACTTGGTGAAGATGAGCAGAAAGGTAGGTGGATCAAACGCTGGAGGAGAAACCTTTCCGAGCAACCGGCAGAAATCTTTACGTCTGGACTGATACCTGAACTGACGGGAGCATCACTCAAGAGTTTCTTCTACTTTCTTCTTGATTCAACAATCATATATGGAGATTGTTGTACTTTTAAAACTGAACATTTCCCTAAAGGAGGATGTTTTACCACTCAGTGAGCCATCTGAAATATTGTTTTGTAACTTTTGTATGTCCACCAGCTGTATATACTGAGAAACACAAACAAATAAGACTAAATTATCTCTGTACAAAGATTTGCCCGATTGTCTGAAGACTATTCCTCTGAAACAAAAAATGTAATCCAAGAATACTACAACGGTAGTATTTTCCAAACTTTTGTCACAATGACCACCTACTTCCACAGTCATGAGTTTTGTTGTAGCCCCAAAACGCCCAGCTCCTCTAAGGGAAAATCTGCCAAAGGGAAAGGCAAATCAGGGAAGAGCCACTCCAAGCAGAACCAGAGTTTACTTCAGATGGCAAATCACCAAACACAATCTTCGCTGCTACACTCATCAAAGCGTCTACCCCATTCAGGCAAATATGGCTGCCAATCTCAGAAACACCTGCTACCTTCTCCGTCTCCTAGCTACTACCACATAGCACCGCCATCTCCAAGTCATCCGGTTGGATGTCCGTTGGCGCAGCAACCACCAAACAACCTTCTCCTCTCGCCAAGCCACAGCCAACTTCATCTATCGCCAAGTCTACACCAACTCCATCTATCTTCCAGCCACCAACAGCTCCATTTATCTCCGAGCCACCACCAGCTCCACGTGTCGCCAAGTCACCATCAGTTGCTTCATCCTCCTCACAACCATCAACCATGCTGCCCACCAACCTCACCTGGTCGTCTGTTTACCTCGCCTTCATCCAATCAGCTCTTCCAGCAACACCAGTGCCAATCGTCCAGTCACCATTCGCTGTTCCAGCAGTGCCAACAGCAGCAGAACGGCACCCCTGCTCTTCCTCATGCCTCCCAGTCGCTGTCCATCCACCCATTCCACTCGCCCCAGCTGCCGTTGTGCTCCGGGTTAGGAGGATACGGCTGGAGCACGCTGCCCACCAGCCTGGCCACCAGGACTTCACGAGGGAAGTTTCCCAACCTCAGAGATAGTGTGAAGAAGAGTCCCACCAAGAGCAAAGGCAAGTTTGGTGGCAAGCCATGGCCCAATGACACATATATCTGGACTGCGCATCCACACGTGCCGCTCGGACACCACTGTGTACCGATGCACACCCATATGCAGGTGGGTTTACGTGGTTATAGATCTTATAGGGGCAGCATAATGTTATAATGTTATAACATCAAAAACATGCCTGGACTGTTTACTTGATTTTCTCATGTATTTTTGACAAATCCTTTAATCTCCATGGTAACCATTCAACTGTGCATGATGCCTGGGTGGACTTAGCTCCGCCTTTGAGGTACAGCTCCTCCCCCATTCTGGTCTTTCAGACTAGCCAGCAGCAATTAGCAAACACCTGGTGGAATTACATATCTGCTGGTCTCATTATACGATCTACTTATCAGTACATTGGTAAAAATTTGTTAAAGGGTTAATAGAGGAACCATGTTGTGACGACTTCTTGTAGGGGGAGTTTATGACAGATCAGGAGTTTTTAAAGAGACAGAGGTCCAATTTCAAGACGTTAAATTACAAAGTAAATTGTCTTTATATACAGTACAGACCAAATGTTTGGACACACTTTCTCATTGAATTCAATGAGAAGGTGTGTCCAAACTTTTGGTCTGACTTTTGGCAGCTTCCGGTGCAGGTCCACCAGGTTCCGAAACAGCTTTTTCCCACTTGCCATCAGACTGCTGAACTCTTAACTGGACTGCACTCAAAAACTGGTCTCCACTTCATACCTTGCACATATACATAGCTAAATAACTTCTATTTTACTGTCAGTCCTGCACTTTATATTTTATATTCATATTTATATTCATATTTTATACTATATTTTATTTTATTCTGGAGTAACCTCACAACATTGGAACCTCACAACATTGTCCTGAGCCGTATGCAACGAAATTTCGTTCTGTATACTACACCCTGTGCATGCAAAATGACAATAAAGTCAGTCTAAGTCTAAGCCTAAGTCTAATTTATGCACCAATCCACTTTTTTTTTATTTCCGATTCCAATTTCTGAGGACTAACATCAGCCAATACCAATCCAGTACAGAAAAACAGCCAAATGGACTTAAAATATTTCTGTTTTTAAACACAGACAGATGTACTGAATTAAAAAAAAATATTTTTGTTAACTTTGCACAAGTACAGCACACTGAAAAACACCACTAAATTCACAAGTTTGGTCAAACATATAAAAACTAATTTGTTCACAATAAATAAACTAAAACAGACAAAAATAACAGGTTGAGTACCTTGGTCAAAAATATAAACATAAACTGAAACAAATCTTTTTTTAAATGTTTCACAAAATGCATATAGGAATTACAAATATACTGTAAAATAAATAATAAAGCATGACATCGCGCAGAGCATAAAGTTTAGAATTAGACTGATACCAAAATCGGGAGCAATAGAGATATTAATAGCGGATCGGTGCATCTAATCTCTTAATGTTTTTGTTTTTTTTAACCAAAAACAGAAAAATGTATGTGTTTTTAGCACAACATTAAGCTAAAGTACAACCTACTTTCAATATTTTGCCCCCAAAATATTGTTAGACTTGGAAAATGACAACTAATTACATCATAAATTATATTTATGACGATTTTAGCAAACAGCCAATGAGACATAACATAATGATAAAAGCAGCATCAGAGTTGCAACCAAAAAAGAGATTGTATGTGTAAAAACGTTGTAATCTGAGGGGAATAATCCAATGGAGCAGCTGCCTGTGAATGATGGTGAGGTAGTATGTGGTGCAATGATCAGAGATAGACGCTACTGATAGCCTGATTAGCGTGATTAGCCTGGCCATTCTGATTTGATTAGAGTCACGCTCCTTCTGATTAACTCATTAGTCAATTAGCGTTGCATTGAAGATTAAGATAGACAGAGCGGGCCGCCCTGTTGGGAGCTGACAGTCGTCCAAACCAGGCTGATGTGTCGTATGACATCATGCAACAAGAAAGACGATTATAGAGACACAAATGATGAAACAATTTTTATTTTATGGCTCATTGGTTTCCATATTCTCTCCTTCCATGTGTATGGATAAAATTTAATTATTTTTACCAAAATAAAAATAATTTTTTATTATCAGAATAAATTCATTTAATTTATTCTGATCCTTAGTTTCTTTTTATTCAATTGTTATAGATAGCAAACATTTGCTATAGCTGAAACCAGATATTTACATACAAATTGTCTAAAAAGACACACATGCACATTTTTTTCTCACGTAATGAAGTTTAATCAGACCAGACTTTTCTTGTTTTAGGTTAGTTAGAATTACCAAAATTATTTCTATTTGCTAAATGCCAGAAAATGTGGCCAGAATATTTTTTTAGAAATGTGTTTATAACTTTGTTCTACATGACGAGGAAGAAGATTAGTGCCACCGGGGGGAAAAAATTAAAAGGATTCTGACTTTTTTTTCCCTTAGAATTATGATTTTAATCTCAAAATTCTGACTTTAATTTCAGAATTTAAACTTTTTCTCAAAATTCTGACTTTAATCTCGGAATTCAGATTTCTTTTCTCAGAATTATTCTTAGATTACATTTTAAAAGACAGTTTTCTTTTACACTGACAAAATGTATGTACACTTTTTAATAGACAGTGATTTTGCCTTTTTATTTTAATATCTGTATTTATGCGTTTAAATATAATTGAAAACCTTTGAAGCGTCCGTCTGTGTGTGGCATGATGGCGACCTCTGACTGAAGGAGTTAATCACTTGTTTGTCCGTCGGTCTCTGCCTGATGAGACGAACCGGGTTAGTCTGAACCTCCCTTAGCTGTGGCTGGGCTGAACCGGGTCGTAATGCCATAATAACACAGCTGGTGTAACCGCAATTATATAACAACTAACAATCACTCTATCTGGATATGGATGCTGTGTGTGTGTGTGTGTGTGTGTGTTTGTTCTTACGGCCTTTTCATGAAACACAATTCAAACACACACATGTTGATTATATAAGCATGTGGCCTGACTTGGCGTGTCAATGAAAACACCAGACAGTACACAGCTGACTGGTTGGATTTACAAATCTCACACTCACACATACAGTCGTGTTTTCATCACTTGTGGGGACTTCACATTGACTACCATTATTTTCTACAGCCTAACCTTTACCATAATCCTAAACCTAACCCTAACCATCACAGACCTAGCCGCTAACCCAAAAACAACTATTTCCCTCATGGGGAACAAGAAAATGTCCCCACAAGGAGCAATGGTCCCCATAAACCCACATTGTAGACAGAAACAGGTTCCCATAAGGATATAAAAACCTGATACACACACGCACACACACACACACTATTGTCACAGTTGTGAAGGGGTCATATAAGGTTACCAAAACACAATGGAGTCGTAACTATTAGTGATTTTTAGCTAATATTATAATCAGTCAACACTTTGTAAGCGACTGCGTTTTATCTGATAAAGCAAAATAGAGAAATTTTGTTAAAAAATTGATAATTAAAACAAAACAACTTTATATTAAAATAAAAGCTTGCAATATATATATATTTTTTAAATGAACAAAATAGTTTTTTGATTGACTTTAAAACACAGTGAAGCAGTAGTTCGGTCACAAGACTCTTTATCTGTTAGTGGGTTAGAAACGCATAATAAAAAAATTTATTAATTATCTTTATTGTAAATGTGTTTTGTACTTCTAAGCTTAGAAAATACTTTTTCATTATTTTGAAACTATTTTGTATTCAAGAATAATTTTATTTATTATGTCTCATATCTTTTTGATGAACTTGAGCTGTTTGATCTGAAATGTCTAAAATTATTATGTGACACAATCATAAATGTTTCTTTAATTAGTTTTTTCTTTATTTACAGCTTTATTGTTTTCGTTTTTTGCCAATTTGAAAATCATGTTATTTGTACGGAAGATGATTGGGGACATTGGAAAAAAAAATCTGAATTGTGACACTAATCTCAGAATTCTGAATTTTTTTCTCAAATTCTAATTTTATTCTCAGAATTTTGATTTTTTTTCAGATTCTGGCTTTTGATATCAGAAAATGAAAATCAGATTTCTGAGAAGAAAGAAAGAATTTTTTATTTATATAGTTTTTTATATTTATAAGTTGTTTTTTTTTTCAGTTTCCTTAATCCTCCTTCGTATACTTGCACACTTGTGCGTTAGAGCCGTTGCAGATAAAAAAAAAATGGAGTAGATTTCTGCTAAAAACATTTTTTAGATGAATGTCAGACATTTTCTGGAAAAATCAAGGAAATTTCTGTGTGTCAGAGTTCAGAAACGTTTGACTTTTTGATTGTAGAAGCTTCCACATTTTTTCTAGTAAGGTTCAGAGATTAAGATAAAAATTTCTGAGTTTTTTCTCGCAAATTTTAGACATTTGGAGCTTTGGAGAAATGTTCATGTTTTTCGTAGAAAATGTCTGAAATCTATCTCAAAATTTTTTTCTCAAGTATCTGACAAATATTTGACATTACAAACTTGGAAACTATTTTACAAGTTTGTAAAATAGTTTCCAAAGAAAAGAAAAATCTTTTCTTTTCTAGAAAAGATTTTTGCCAGGAATGTGCTTATTTCTTAAAATATATTTTATATTTCATATTTGAGCTTGTGTTTTCAACTGAAATATTGTTCTGTTTGGATTTTTATTATAGTTATTTTGTCTTTGTGCCTTGTTTTATTTAGATATAGCTTTTTTGATGAATCTTGAATCTCTCTAACTTTTGATGTTTCCAAAATGATCCACTTTTCTAAACAGTTTCTTCTTCTTCTCACCCATTTTCTGGGTTCACACGGCGATGACACCAGCTGCAGCTGGCAGTTTACTCTCTCCATATCCATGAACTCCACTTTACCGCTCTGAACCTTCCCCCACTTCTGTTCTCAACTCTGTGCATTCATCCTTTTTATTATCTATGTATTTTTCCTGTTTGCATTTTTCTACACCCTCTGGTCTTTATTGTTGCTGCAGAGCGGACAGATCGACTCCTCCCACCGTACCTTTAATCCCTCTGAACACCCCCACTCTGTTCCCATGTGGGATCAAGCCTCCAGTTTGACTGACATGCAGTCAGACACGATGGACAGAGAGGGAGAAACACATGGATTCAGATAATGTGTGTGTGTGTGTGTGTGTTTGAGAGAGAGATAAAAGCGAGAGGAGATAAACGGCGATGTGTGGAACAGATTAGTGGAAAGCGGTTGATTCTGCTGCTGCACTGTTACACATTTATACTTCGACGTCAGAGCGGACTGTCCATTGGGTTTATGAGATTCTTTGGTGCTGGTTTAGTTAGTTTTCTAACTTTTTTTTGTTGTTGGAGAAGTTGTAGCTTTTATTCAGATTAGCTGTCTTAAAGATGGAGGACTGGACAGAAATCAGGACTAGAGGAAAAGCAGTGGATTGATGCAAATATCCACTCATATTGCTGATATTTTTGGGGTTCAGAAACAATTCCAATTATTTATTGTTTATAATCCAGTGGGAGAAGTAGCAAGATAAAGAGAAGTAGCATAAAAAGTTGGGTTTATGAATTTAAAATCTCCAGAATGTCGCCTTAATGAAGCTGGTAAGTGTCTGATAATATCCTACCACTGGAATGTGATGTGAGCTGTTAACATAGAGTATTAAATTCAGTTCACGGAGCCTGTAAGGTGTTTTTTAAAGTGTAGCATAGCGTGGTTGTCAGTGCTGTCCACAATAAGGGCTGTGCAGCATGTCATGCGGCGTACGCAGTCGTTCCATGGTGGTAATCCATAGCAGATGTACTCAACATGCTGTACCAAAACCTGAGACGAGTAAGTCCTGAACCGCTGCCTTCGCTTTGGCTTTCTCAGCTTTCCGCGACCCGGTTTTATTTTCAGATATCTGAGGTTAAAGTCACCGAATTAGTGTTTTTTTGTGTTTTTTTGCAGGCCAACCCCCCTCCATTGGTGGTCAATACCGACAGCGTAGACACCCCCCCATATGTGAGTACAGCTTTAATTACATTTATAGGATTTAATCAACAGTTTGTGTTGAAGCTTCCTGAAAAGGAAGTTCTATATATGGAATATTTCTAGTCTTATTTGAGGAATTGCTGCTTTTTTACTGCTATGTCATTCAATTTTGAACAAAAAAATATGTTCAAAACATTTAAGTTGCACATATTTAAAGATTTTCCATAAACTTCACTGCAAAAACACAAAATCTTACCAAGTAATTTTGGTCTAGTTTCTAGAGCAAATATCTTAGTATACTGGAAATGAGATAAAACTATCTTTTAAATAACTTTCAGCATGATAATTCCTTAAAATTGCAGAAAAAGTACCAGTTTCATTGACAGATTATTTCACTTATGACAAGATATTTCTCTCACTTTATAAGTAAATTAATGTGCCAATGAAACTACAACTTTTTCTACAATTTTAAGAAACTATTTATTTTTAAAAAACTCCTATGTCTTGCTGAAAAATTACGTTAAAAATGAGTTTAGTCTTATTTTAAATGTGCTAAGATATTTCCACTAGAAACTGGACAAAAAAATACTTGCAGTGTTTCTGTTTTAGTTTAATTTTTGTGGAAAAATAATGACATGGTGAAATGCATATTGTTATTTTTTGGACATTTGATATTAAATCTATGTAGCAACTGATGTTAAACTTTATTAATGTACATAAATAAGTCTCAATTTATCAAAAAAGTCCAAAAAAATAATTCACTTTTTCTGTTGGATAAGCATTTAAAGAAGAAAGGAGATTCTGTATGTTCAGATTCATTTGCCCCCAATCAATTTATTTGCACCTAATCAGGGATTTTAATTTAATATTAATATCTCTAAGGTTTATTTTCTAATGAAGGAAAAGGAAAGATAAAACAAATCAGATAAAACTAACAAACTTACAAAATGTAGTTTACAGAAAATTTTCCTAAAAACATTGTGTTTTGATGTCTGTTGATGTAAAAATACAATTAAAATGTTATTGATGATGATGCTACCAAGTAATTTTGATTTTTGATAAAAATCTTAGTACAACAAAACTAACTTGCTTATTTTTAAAAATATATAGGAGCTGATTTTAGGTAAATAATTCCTTAATACTGTAGAAAAATTACTACTTCCACTGGCAGATTGTTGCACTTACAGCAAGACATTTTTCCAATGTTATAAGTAAATTAATCTGCCAGTGGAACTAGAACATTTTCATCAATATAGAGAAATTATTGACACAAACAAGCTCCTATATATTTCTTAAAAGATATTTTTAATTTAGTTTTATCTTAATTCAAGTGTACTAAGATATTTTCGCTAGAAACTAGACCAAAAGGACTTTGTGTTTTTGTAGTGTAAGATAAAAAAATATGTTAACTTTTTAATGTATTGTTTTAGGCTTCACGGTAAATCTTGGCAAACAATGTATCCCTGAAAAGATGTCCAAACCTGTAAGCTTCTGCTCCTGCAGCATGAATTTGTGTAATGAGCGTTAAACTTTTCTGTCCAGTAAATTGGTGCGTTAAAGACAGGAGCGGCCTGGTTTAAACAGAACTCTCCGTCTAGAATTAGATGAATCCAGATGTCATCTCACTGTGGGCCAGCTGCTGCAGGGAATGAATGTGTTGTTGTTAGATAATTTTATTATGTAATTACTGTGGAACTATTCCCTACTGGACTGAAACTGAAAGAAATTACGAGCAGGAACAGATTCCCTGTAGCTGAATGATATTACTGACAGCAATTCACTGTTTGCACTTTTAGTTTTTACGATAAAAGAAATCACATGCATGTGTAACCCTTCTATGTTTGTCTCAGCTCCAGTAGGTCGACTTTATGACATAAACACTCAGGTTCATTGAATTTATTCTAACAAAAGAGGAAAAAAGTTGGTGGTTAACATCAGTCCAGCAGCTTCTGCCTCTATATAAAAAATAAAATACAATAAATAATCCAAAACAAACTAGAAAGCAACAGCTTCCAAGGAACACTTTGCAGCAGCTAGCAGCAGGTAACAGTTGTAAAATTAAACGTAGCTAAAATGCTCAACATGAATAATAACAGTTAAAAACACATATAAAATATTGCAAAAATTACTCATGTAACGCTGCACATGATTAAAATTGTCTAGAACGTGTTAAAATATAATATTTATTTAAAAAAACACAGAGCTGGTCTTAATACTTTGTTCCGTTCCCAATGGCAACGGAACAAAGGGGGAGGGGCTGCCAGTTACTGGTTACTACGGTAACCACCAACTGTCAAGAGCAGCAGAACAGAACTTAAATTACACCAATACATTTTCTGGAGAAACAACTTCTTGACTAAACAAAATTAATTCAAAGAATAAATACATTTTGACAAACTTCACATCTATAATATTGTTAAAATAAAACCCTGTTTAGCAAAAGCTAAATAAAAGGAGTATTTGTACAAGAATTAACTGTGTGATGTCACTTTTTAAATTATTAAGTCACTAAGTTGCAACGTTCAGTCAAAATGGAGTACAGGCGTACAACACATGGAGGTTTTAAAATAGCAAAAATATAAAATCTAAAGTAATCTGACTGCACAAAGACACAGATTACAGCCGGGCGGATTACATTGGCCCCTGGGACGCCAGTTGACCACTGCATGTGTGCGCGCCTGTTTGCTCCACTTTATGCATCTGAAAAAGACATTCAGTACCAAATGTAGAGCATGTCTGAAAAAACATATCTATGTTTGCTTCTCAGTAGCTTCAGAAATCTACAGCCTGGTATCTCTGCAGGACTGAACGACGTCGACACATTTTTCACAGTCGACGTTTCTAAGTGACACTTTTAAACGTGACGTCAGAGACGCTTTAGGGATTTTATTTGTCAGGATTTATACGTCATTCATAAATATTATCTAAATTCACTTTCATAATCTTTAATGTGTGACCTGTGTGAGTGTACAAATAATCTGATCAAGTTAATACTCTGGTTTCTTTTAGGTCAATGTAAATGTTTCGTTTTAGTTTATTACCCTAGTTGATTTCACTGATGGCTTTGTTTTTGCTAAATTGCACAAAATGTCACTTTTTTAACAATAAAAGTAATGCTGAAAAACACAGTAAAGGAGACATCAAGATCTTACATTATATTTATCCTAAAAGGTTATTTTTTGTCTCAAAGGGTTCAGTAGGTTTAAAAAAGATTCAAAACAAAACAGAAAAAAACTATACAACAGCAAAGCCGGAGATGTTTGTCTCTGGTTTGAAATGTATCTTTACAGAATAACTATAGATTGGCCTGTAAAGGTATCAATTTTTGCTGGACGATAAATTGTCCCAGAAGTTATCGTGATAAACGATAATATTATGGTTTTGAGGCCATTTTCATTTGATATAATAGCAATGGAAAAATAATCCAAGAACACATTCTCAGAGATTGATCAACTTTAAATTTTGATGAACATTTAGCACTGGATCTAGAAGACATTCTAAATATCCAAAATAAATAAACAAAACAAGTGAAACAACAAATAAAATTAATTATGAAGTCTCTGTAAGCAAAATTCTCCCTTAAAAAAGGAGTTAGTTGAGACCAAAACATGTTTTGTCCAACCAATCTTTGGTTGGAATAGAAAAACATTAAATCATGCAAATGGAAATTATTGAGTTCATTTTAATTGGTCATGTGATTTATTGATTTATTGCTTATTGTGACATATGCTTCTATCATATCATTATTGTGAAAAAGTTCTTCATAAAAATTTTGATTAATTATGACAATAATATATTACAATTTAGGATGTTTGAAAATCCTCAAAGTAATTGAATTGTTATTTTTTTAATTCTTATTTTATCAATAAATATCAAAGCATTCAACAATGCAGTTAAATATATTTACTGTTAGGAGTCTACTGATAAGAATCCAACATTTTTAGTTATTGATGTCCTGAAAAATCCTGTTTTAAAGTGTGCATTTTTCTTTAAGAGCAGTATTTGTGTTTATGGGGATTTGGCTGCAGTTATAGATACTTTACTCACTTTTATTATCACAATTAATATACCAATATCAGCCACCTTTACTTTAAAGTTTCTTTAGAAAACATAAAACTTTGATTAAAAAAAACAAAACAAAGTGAAAATGCCTTTTCTGTTATATATTCTACTTGGACTGCATGGATTTAATTTTAATATCTCTTTAAACTTTTCACATTTTGCTTAAAAACTTTCACAGCTAAATTTTCTGAAACAAAAATAAAATATGTTTAATTTAAATATGCATAAATAACAACTTATTGGGAATCAAAGTCATGGTACATTTTAATTTCAGACAGAACTGTCTTTGAATTTCTTAATAAAGTAGTAATGTATTATTTTAATAATGCAGGTTTTTATTAGTGTTTCTCTTTGTCTCACAGGTCAATGGAACAGAAGCAGACTATGGGTATGAGGAAATCACACTGGAAAGGGTAAGATAATATTACATTAATTTCTATTTTCCATAAAAACACACCAAAAAGAAAACAAAAAACCCAATTTTTAAAGTTTTCCAAACACTGTTGTCGTTAATTTTGTAATGAAGAGCGGTTTGTGTCTGACATGGTGGGTACACAGTGTTGAAAATGTATTCTCATTCCATTTTGTTGCATTGCAACCACATACGTCTGTGTAAAATGGAAAGAAAATTATACCAATCTGAAAAGTTGATATAAAAAGAGCTAACAAAAAAACAAAATAACATAAAGGAGAAAATTAATCTGAGAGGTAGCCAAAAGAGTTATGGTAACTTTGGAGTATTTGCAGAGAAACTTTTGTTGACAGGAAAATTCTCCAAAAATTTTGCCTTTATTGATGAGTTGGGGGGAAAGCTGCTGTTGAAAATAAATAGAAAAACCATTTACATGTTTAAAGTTCTTGATGAGAACAAAATTTAACTTTTTGGTCCACAACCATTTTGTTTATGGAGGAAAACTAACATTGTGCTCATTTTTTATTTATTTATTTTCAGTGATGGTTGAAAATGTATGGAAGCCCATTTATGCCCTGAAATTAAAAATAAAAGCCCAACAGGGAGTCAAAATTTGACATTGACAGTCATAGTTATGAGATTCGAAGTCATAATTTTAACTTTCAAAGTCATGATTATGAGCTATAAAGTTATAATTTTGACATTCAATGTCATAATTATGCCATTGAATGTCATAATCAAAGTCATAATTAGGAGATCCTGTCAATTTTAAATTTCAAAGTCATGATTATGAAATTCATAGTCATAATTTCCATTTTCAAAGTTGTAATTATGACTTTCTATCTCATATTTATGACTTTAAATCTAAAAAATTTGACTGAAAACCAAACTTATGACTTCCTGATGGACTTTTATTCTTTCTTTCATGGCAAAAATGGGTTTCCATAGGAACATGCAAAAAGGGGAATTAGTTGAAGGAATATGAATATTTTTGCAGCCTATTTTAGCCATTCTGTCAAACATTTCATGGTTGTTTACGTCATTCAAATATAGAACTTCCTTTTCCCTCATGTCCAAATCGTTCCTCCTCTACCTTCATGTTATTATTTGTCTCCTCTGTCTTTCAGTCTAAGTGTTTTTGTCCATTTCTAAACCTTCTCCGCTGCCCTCTCCATTTCTTCTTCATCATCACCCACATTCCTTTCAAAGGCCTCAGCGATCCCTCTTCCCTGATTGTATTCCCTTTATCTCTTCCCCAAGGCCGTCATTCTGTGTCTCTCTCTATCGCTCCATTCTCCTGTGACCTGGTTCTGTCTGCTTGGCTGAATCTGCTTTAAAGTCACCACGGACACACACACGCAAACACAGCCGCAGACGTTACGCTGGATTTAAATCCATGACGGCGCATGGGGACAGAGTAAAATAATAACGTCAATGTGTGAAATTGTTTTACAAAGAGTATCTGTTCTGGGTAGGGCTTGTTTTAGACTTTTTGTTTAGCAAAAATAAAAAAATATTGTACAAATTTATATGCATTTATTCGCACAAAATATGATTTTGGTAGGTCATATTAAGTTGTTTACATTCTGTTTATTAGAGATGTGAATATTTTAGTGTCTGATTCGATTCAGAAAACATTTTTAATTCAGAAACTAGAAATTCTGTTTAAATTAAATAGACTGAAATCAATTTCTCGAGCATTTCAGATCGATTCAGAATTCCCAGGACTAGGATTTGCCATTGTTTTTCTGTTTATACTGTTTATTTATTTACACGGAAACAATGTACAACATACCATTAACCTTTTAAAAGGAGAGCTGCATGGTACATTACAGCAAAAAATGCACATTTCCACCTGCAGACCCTGGACACGTTCATGTAATAAAGTATGATTTAACAGATTATCAATCTGTGAAAAGCCAGTTTAGTGATTATTCAAATGTCACTACAACTAAAAAACGAAACAAACTACAAACTAACAGACATTTGTAAACTAAAATGTTATAAATGACAAAACAGAAGCCAGTTTTTGAATATATACACCGTAATTTTGTAGGGTATCCATGTTCATGTGAGATTTTTTTAAACATGAAGTTTTAATCCTCTGGACAAATGAGTGATAATGAGAAGTCTTGTTTCATAATTTTATTTCTATTGTTTCTTATCTAATATTTATCTTATTTTAAGGGGGTGTATTAATAGAAAATTCGCATTTTTCATGTTTTTGTACCTCCATTTGTGTTTCTACTGCTTTTAAAAACATTAAAAAAGACACTTATTCACTTTTTGGCAGTAATTTAATGTTTTTGGTGTCTAGAAAATTACCTGTTTTGAAAGCATTCAGAAAGTAATGTCACAAAACAGCAGTCACTGCCCCTCACCTAGTGACCCCAGCCAAATCCAGCCCATTACCTAGCAACCCCAGCTAATTCCAGCCTGTCGCCTAGCAACCCAAGATGAGTTAGAGCGCGTTTGTTCAGTTGGATTCAGCATAATGGAAGAATAATAGGTCAACTTTAAATTTTACCTAAATTTATTCTTTAAGAATAGTGCCAAAACTTACGTGTTTCCATTTGACCTCTGTCAGATACCCAGTGATTTACCATAAAGAATATTATTTTAAGCGCGCTGTTCCTATGTCATCAGGATTATATGGAATACTTTTATGATCATTATTCCGCAGTGTGTTTCAGTCACTTTAGGCAGGCTAGCCCAAATCCTGTGTGGTGATTATGTTGTCATCTGAACCCGCTCAGTGAGGTTTGTGCCAAGTCTTTTTGGACGTCCATGTGTCTGTGATCGCGTTACTTTTGTAACAAAAATAGTTCCAGCCAGATTGTGAGACCAAACACTGAGCAGATGAAGAAAACAACAGGTCAGATCAGGAAGAAAAGAACAAAAACAACAACAAAGCTTATTTTAGAGAACAACAGCAAAGAAAGGCCTGCTATTTCTACAGACTGGAACATATTTCATGTACAAAAAAACACAAACCTATCATTTTCTAATCGCTTTACTCTGATAGTCATTCATTTTCTTCTTCTCCTCAGAAGAACCTGTGTATTCATTGTAGTAAAAACTGTATTTCTGAGTTAAAAATGAATATGTCTAATGTTTATTCACTTATATTTTTAGTTTGAAACTTGGACTTAAACAATATATTTTTGCTGCTCTTGTTCTGCAGTTTGCTGCTTTACAAACATGCCACTTGTTGCTTTCAAACTGAGATTTTGCCAAATTAGAACCAAACTTTTAAACTTTAAGAACTGTGAAACTATTGTGGACGCAAAAATTGTGCATATAAATATTTTTACCACCAACATGGCCTCTGTTTCTGTTTTTATGAGCAGGGTAACTCAGGACTGGGCTTCAGTATTGCTGGAGGCACAGATAACCCCCACATTGGAGAAGACCCATCAATCTTTATCACCAAAATCATCCCGGGGGGAGCTGCAGCCCAAAATGGACGACTCAGGTAGAGTCATTCTTGCTCAATTAAATGTATTTACCATCATGAGTTAAAATGCATCAGGACAACATTTTAAATAAAGTACCTGGTGTACGGTATTTAAATGTGTTATGAAATTTTGAAAAGTAGCTAACAGAAAGTTAGCCTTAAGAAAATTAGATGTGTCACATCTAATTTATTCCTCAGGGAAACATTAACTCCTGGACTAAAAATTCTTCTTTAAATTTGTGTATTTAAATATTTTGGTGTGAGATCTTGCCCATGTAATAAAAGAGAAATTTATCAGTGGTGATGAAGACGTAAACAAAAAAAAAAAAAAATGTTGCTGTGCAGGGTGAATGACTGCATAGTCCGGGTGAATGACACGGACGTCAGGGAGGTGACTCACAGCGGGGCGGTGGAGGCGCTGAAGGAGGCGGGAGGACTGGTCCGGCTCTGCATACGACGACGGAGGAGCCTCGCTGAGAGGATCATGGATATTAAGCTGGTCAAAGGGCCAAAAGGTGAGCTAATGCTAGGAACACATCGAACCCTGGAGTAAACAAACCTTATTGTCTTAAAGCAGTGGTGTCAAACTCATTTTAAATTTGGGCCAAATCCAGATTATGAATGTCCTCAAATGTTATGGCAAAATGTATTTATAAAGTTATCCATTAAAAATCTGTTAAAATAATTGCATTACTTCTGAAAATTAAATAATATTAAATATCTTTTCACATTCACTGGAAAATTAACTTTAAGAAATTGTATTAAAATTAACTTTATTCCCTCATCAAAAACATACCAGGAGTGTTGGCTTGACTCTTTCTTGCATGTTTGAGAAATCCTTTAGTCTCCATGGCAACCATTCAGCCTGAGTGGACCTAGCTCCACCCTCGAGGGTGAAGCTCCTCCCCCAGTCAGCTCCTTCAGACTAGCCAGTGCAATTAGCAAACACCTAGTGAAACTGCACATCTGTTGAGCTCATGATACTGGTTAAAATGTCAAAGGGTTAATAGAGGAGCCATGTTGTGATGACTTCCTGAAGGCAGAGTTTCAGAAAGAGCAGGAGTTTTTAAAGAGACAGAGGTCCAATTTCAAGGCGCTAAATCACAAAGTGAAATTTCTTTGTCATATTTTATATAGAAATATTCGGCATTTTTAAAGCTGAATGTAACATAGTTACTTGATTGTGCCTGGAAACACATAAGTCACATAATTGAGCCTATCATAATATGTCACAAGTAATTGAAGTAACCCAGAGGCCTTGAGTTTGACACGTTTTAAAAATATAGTATCTGATTTAGTAATAATGACCAGATGTAAGTGTAAAATAAGAAAAAATCCAACATATTATTCTTTTTTGCTCTCACTCATAGCTTTCTCTAAAAATATGGAGAAATAAAATAAAAATATAACATTAGTCATCCAAATTATCTCATGAGTATTTTTCAACCAAAAATAAAAGTAAAATCAGTCAGCTCAAAAAGCAAACAGCTAATTATCAGTTTAAACAGCTTGTGAAACACTATAAGGCAATAATAGCAGATGTTCTTCAAATGTTTATGTTCCCAGTATTAGCTAAAAGTCTAGCTAAAATACATACGTTCATTAAATACATTCATTAAAATTTAATGAACTTTTTAGTGATAAGGAACATTTAGTTCATTCATGACCTTTAAATGTTGATGTTTTCTCTCAGGTTTAGGGTTCAGCATAGCAGGCGGTGTTGGAAACCAGCACGTTCCTGGTGACAACAGCATCTATGTGACCAAAATTATCGAAGGAGGGGCTGCACACAAAGACGGGCGACTACAAATAGGGGATAAACTTGTCGCTGTAAGAAACATTTTTTATTCTTTTTATCGTGTTTTCTCGTTTAGGTTCCAGATTCAGACACAAGTTCACTGTTTTACACTGGCATAAACATTTTATAGCTTTGTTTCTGTGTTGTTTCTGATGTTTAATCATGGTTTTACATTATTTTCCATGAAGGTAAATGCTTCTTGCTTGGAGGAAGTGACTCATGAAGAGGCAGTTGCGGCACTAAAGTCCACTCCGGACGTCGTGTACCTCCGTGTCTCCAAACACAGCTCCCTTTTCATTAATGACAACTTCCCTCCACCCGATGTCACCAACTGTGAGTACAAATCTCAAATTCGCTCTGCAAGCTAATGAGTAGTCAACCAATAATTTATCAATAAATATCTACTAAAGGCAACTTGTCATTTTTAAAGAACTTGAATTTTTTTCTATTTTTTAGGTTTTAAAATAAATTTAAAAAATAGTGCATTTTTTCAGAAAGAAGCGGGATATATTTTAAAAGTAATGTTAAAAACTACATTGTTCCCAACCTAATGACAAGAAAATAGATTAAAAGAAATGTTACTGGTGCTCTAAGGCTCATTCTGTTGTGGGCATGCAATAAGATTGTTCCATAAAAACAAAAAAAACCCTGCATGTTTAATTGGCTCTATATTTGAAGGGGACGTATGATGCAAAATTCACATTTGCAATATTTTTATACTTCCATTTGGTTTCTGCTGCTTCTAAAAACAGCCCAAGCACTTAAAAACACATATAGTCTGTTTTTGGCATTAAGTTGATGTTTTTTCATGTGTCTGGAAAATTATCTGTTTCAAAAACCTTCATGATTTAACGTCACAATTTAGCAGGCATTGCACCTCACCTAGTGACCCCAGTGAAGTCCAGCCCGTTACCTAGCAACCCCACCGTAGCCCAGCCTGTTACCTAGCAACTCAAGAACTGAGCAGATGAAGATGTCCTTATCTAAAAATTATTTTGTGTACAAAATGTAATGAAATGTTTTGTTTAGCCCATAGACATATACTAACCTGATCAAGAAAGCATAATAGGTTACTTTATAAAAAAATAGTTTGTTCTTTGTAGTTTTTAGTCAATGTTTTTAAGAGCCAACAAGAGCCACTTGTTGTAGTTTATTGTGAATTACATATTGTGTACAAAGTAATATATGTGATCCTCTCTCATACGTTCACATGTCTTTTAGAGCGCTGCAGAGAAACTAGACTTCGTAGAGCGTTCAGGAACATGTGGTTCAGGGTTATTCCAGAAGTTCAGTTTTAGCCTGTTTTACCTTTGCTTACCAATTGTTGAGATTATTGTCCTGTTGGAGCACAAAGCTCTGTCCAGGTTTCAACCGTCTAGCTGTTAGTTTGAGCTAAATTTGAAGAATATTGATCACTTTTCTTTAGTTACTACATTGGAAGCTAAACAGAACATGATCCTGATGCTTCTACCACCATGTTGGACGGTTGGTGGAAGAAGTTTGGGTTTGAAAGCCTCACCTTGGTTGCTTCAAACATCCTTGAAGCTTTTTCTCAGAAGCATTTGGTTTAGCTATGTGGCTGCTGCAAATTTCACTCAAGCTGAAAAAATTTAGCTTTATTGTGAAACATGAAACTGATGTTTTAGATTCTAAAGTTTAATTAGCATTAGCATCTCGTCCACTAAAATAGTTCTTCTAACAAGCAAAATGTCTCATGGATAAACATAACAGATCCAAGGCATAATAACACTTGGCAGTTTCCAAGCAGCCGTTTGTAATTGCAGTGTAGCTCATGTTATTTCTCCAAAAACTATTGCGGTTCAGTGAACTGTGCAGCTCTAGTTGAAACCTTTGCCACACTGTGGCACACTTTTTAGTACTGTTGCCTTACAGCAAAAGCATAATGGGTTTGCATGTTCTTGGTGTGGTTTCTGGGTCATCCAGCCTCCTGCAGTTCAAAAACACACTGTCTAGATTCCCCCTAGGTTGTTTGTCGTGTGTAGCTCTGCGTTGTCCTATAATGGACTGGCAACCTGCCCAGGGTGTAAATTTCTCATTATTTATCCACTGGGAGTATCCACCACTTCCCCAAAACCCTCAAAGGATTAATCAGAGGTAGGAAATGAACTTCTGGTTTGTGTTTCAACAGAACAATAATCCCAAACCCAAATCAAGCTGGTTTTTGGAATCAGTGGAGCGCTAATATTAAACTTCTGGTATGGCCTCATTGTTAATATGTTTTAAAGTTGTTCTGTGCCATAAAACCAACCAGTTTAAGTAATTTATGCCTTTTCTGATAATAAAAGTGATCAATTATTCTTCAAGAATTATGACTGTTTCTCTGGAGTAGATGTTGCTTAGAAAAACCCACAATAAATGTTAATTTTTGCACTATTTCATAAAGACGTTTGTTGCATAATCATTTTAAAACTCTGTCTAAATTATTTTATCATTTAAGGAGTCATTATAATACATAAACTTTGCTCTCGCCACTGAAATGATAAAGAATTCAGGTAGATCAGAAGTTAAACAAGAAAAGAAAGGAAGGAGCGAAGGTTTGCTCCTACACATGAAGTCTTTAAGGCTTTGAATAGTGAGGCGTCAGAGTGACTCACCCATGAATCATAAACTCAAAAGCATTCAAGGTGAAAACGTCAAAAGATGACATGCTGTAAAAAAAAAAAAAGTTAAAATCTGGAAAGTAAGAGGGAGTTTGTCAAAAGGCTGGTGAATCTGTGGGATTTCTGATTTAATAAATGAAGTAAATCAAGTTAATTTACAAAGATACTCTTGTGTCATGAAGAATGGAGCTGAAGCAGAACCAGACAGTGAGGCATAATTAAGAATATAATAATAATACTAATAAAATATCAAGTGATTCTATTTAGAAATTAAATCCTTTTAAATTTAATTAGGTTAATACAGCAGTGAGGTCCTACTGATATGTATTTTTTAAAGATCATTACCTGCAAAAACACAAAATCGTACTTAGTAATTTTGGTCTAGCTTCTTCCACAAATATGTTAATACATGTGAAATAAGACAAAACTAACTTACAAGTAACTATTCAACAAGATATAGACGCCTGTTTAACTAAGTAATAGTTCAGTTGGCAGATTATTTCACTTAAGATCATTTTTCCATGTTATAAAATAATCAAGGAATTATTTACTTAAAACAAGATCCTATATCTTTCTGAAAAGTTACTCGAACATTAGTTTTGTCTTATTTTAAGCATACAAAAATATTTGGAGTTGAAACTAGACCAAAATATTTTATGTTTTTGCTTCTATGAATCTAATTAAATATTTAAATTTTTAATGGTTTTAAACTAATATAGGTTGCTTTTTTAATGCAAACTGCATTAAAGCTCCAAAATTATGATGCTTCAAACATTTTTGTTTGATTAAAAAGCTGCTTATGTTTTCCACCAGCATATTCCCCACATCAGGACAACCACGTTAGTCCGTACATGAGTGGGAGCCAGTCTGTAAGCCCCGCCCCTCTGACCACGCCCAGATACTCTCCGCTGCCCAGGAGCCTGACGACAGACGAAGACGTTCCCAGGTGAGAATATTATTGATCCCTTGCACGTGACGTCACGCTCTCCAGAACTCCGCCCGCTCCGCCATGACGGACATCAGAAAAACCAATGCGCTCCTTTAATGCTAGTCTGAAAACGGACATCTGTAACCTACACTCATACTCGCCATTGAGGTGTGTATTATTGAATTCCCTCTGAATATCATTGATGGCCGCTCTCCAGTCTGGTAGGTGGCGGTAAATGCACCTTAAGTTGGTTGCCATCTGCCAATAAAACACAAAAGAAGTAGAAGAAGAAGAAGTCATCTGTAACCTAATATCGCTTTTTAAAGCTTATTTCACTTTAAAATGGTCACATGTTGCTGCGCGGTCGGCTGCACAAACAGACAACAATGCAAACCAAACTTGTCATTTTATTGTCTAACTTTTGATGAGGAAAGATACGGCGGCGATGGATAGTAGCCGTCAGTCATAAAGCCTGGCTCCAAGTTTTATCATCTGCACAATTAATATCTATATATATTTTCAATCTAATCTAAACTCATTTTCTTTGTGCTTGCCTGTCTGTTTGTCTTTCTGGTTTGTTTATTATCCTTCTCAGAGATTTATTCTGACCCAAACCATGTTTTTTTTTATCCAGTTATGACTTGTTGAGGTTCCTATATGAACTCGGTGACCTCTATCATTTCCTTCCCACTCTGCAGCTGCTTGTGTGTGTTGTTAGCAGTGAAAGGCAGATGGCTGTGTGAATTTTAGTCCGGCGTGTAAACTCAGGTCACATATGTGCTCATATACACACAAACGCACTCAGATCTCCTCCCAGTGCTGCTCCACTGTCTTTAATCCATTTTAATGGAGGGATTAAAGCCCATCCAGTCCTCGTCACTCCACTGGCATCACCGTGGTTACCAGAAAATGACTCATTTCGTCACAAACCTTTGGGCCAATGAGCGAGCGTCGACTATAATAAATCTGATAAGACCCAGACTGAAAGCAGGATGGTCATTTTGACGTCTGCTTTTCTCTAGTTGCTATTTTCTCACAGTAGTCATGTAAATTTAACAAATTGTCCACTTAAATCCATTTTAGTACCTTTAATCCTTCTCTAACCACTTTTAAATTGAAACATTTAATACTTATTTGGTTGTAATATTTTCCCAGTTCTATATCTTATTACTGTTTCATTCACAGAAGCTAGTTATGAAGACATATAATATGCAAAATTACTTGCATATTATTTTTGTCTTATTTAAAATGTACTAAGATATTTATGATTACCAAAATGCATTTATTATCATAAATGATCATTTTCTTAACATGATAGGATTTTGATTTATTGTTGTCACAATAAGTTCCAACTAATAATGCTTAAAACCTTCTAAAAGTTCCCATGTTGTTATATTTCACCTTTTTTCTCAACTGTTTGTTCAGTAAATGTGTTTCAATAAATATCAATACATTTGAAAATATGCAGGGATGCACAATATATGGTATTGTCCGATAAATAAAACTTGGCCGATATGAATAACCAATATTTATTTTTATCTGTTTCTGGTTGGATTTTCCTCCAAAGGTGTCAAAATGGCTGTGAAATATTTGTAGTATCCGTAAATATCAGTTATCGGTCATAAAATCGGTAAATATTAAAAACTGGATATTGATATTGGCCCAGATATTTATATTGGTGCATCCCAACAAACTTGATTTACTGAAGCTAGTGTGTATTTTAGTGATACAAATTAAGCTTCTAGATGTGACTGGTGTCCTGAAGAAGCAAATGGAAATGCAGGTGTGTCCAAAACGTTTTGCCAAAAAGAAAAATTGAAAGCAGTAAAAGGGCACGGTTATTTCTTAAGAGTTTCTTTGATTTTATGTGTTCACTAATATACTAAATAGACAATATTTTAATAAAGAAAATTAGTCAAAGGAATCTGTACATCATTGTCAATCTAAAATATAAACACGGTCTTGCACTGTTTTAAACAACAGGTACATTTTTTTGAGGGGAAGTTTACTGGCCTAGATTTTGTTTTAAAATATTAATTACATAAAAATACTTTGTATAATACCAAAATTAGCAGTGTGTGTAAGAAGCATGGTTAGTTGTAGGAACTGCAAAAAACTGAGAAAGTGTTATCCTGACATCTGCTGGTGAACGTAACGCATAACCTCAAAGTGAAATTCTTCCTCCATCTGAAATATTCCATCACCATCACACCTGTTATTATCATATTACTCTTTGGAATATGTCATCCTACACGCTGTTTTCATTTGTTTCATCTCTGCTCTGGGGTTTGTGTTTTTCTCAGAGAACCCAGGCGAGTGGTTCTGCAGAGGGGATCCACGGGTCTCGGCTTCAACATCGTTGGAGGGGAGGACGGTGAGGGGATCTTCATCTCCTTCATCCTGGCTGGAGGTCCAGCCGATCTATGTGGCGAGCTCCGAAAAGGAGACCGCATCCTATCGGTACGAACTAAAATCTCTTCCAGGACGGTTTTGGTCTCCATTATAATTTATAATGGCAACAATTCTACTTCTGTTACTTCTTAGCTTACACGCACACAGCAAAAATATAAAATCGTACCAAGTACTTTTGGTCTAGTTTCTAGTGCAAATACCGTAGTGCACATAAAATAGGACAAAAGTAACTTACAAGTAACTTTTCAGGTCGTTTTAAGTCAATAATTTCTTAGTATTGAGGGAAAAGTGCTAGCTTCACTGACAGATAATTAATACTTCACCGATTGGAGTTTTTTTCTTTTCTTCTTTGGTAAATTCCTGCAGCTGAAATTAAAGATATCTTGGTTTTTATTAGTGTTTGGTATTTTATGCCAATTTTATATTTGTCTTATTATTTTTACCAAAATTCATTTGATTTTCAATTTGATCATTTATCTACCTGTGATGTTGTGATTGTTGTGAAGCATTTTGGTCAGCTGAGGTTGTTGTAAATGTGCTATAGAAATAAACTGTAACTGGATTAGGGCAGAAACGATTCCTCGAATGATTCGAGTACCTCGATTATTAAAAATCCTCAAGGAAAATATATCTGCCTCGAAGCTTCGGTAAATGATGTTTTATTATGTATCATCATCTGTGGAGGGCAGCGCTCTTATTTCCGCCTATGAGTTGTTGTGAAGTGCTAGCTGCACGGTGTTGAATTGTGCAGCGTTTTGCCAGAGTTTGGGGGACAAATAAGGATTGTTGAACTTTGCGGCGAGATGGTTGGACTACAACAACTTTTCTGGAGTCGGAATGACGTTGTCACAGTTTTAGAGAGCGAGAGAGATCCGATTCCTCGGATAATTGTAAAAATATTCTATAGAGTATTTGATTACTAAAATATTCTTTTACAACAGCCCTACACTTGTCTTGATGTTATAAGTGAAATAATCTGCCAATTGAACCTCACTGCAAAAACACAAGTATTTTTGGTCTATTTTCTAGAGCAAATATCTTCGTACACTTGAAATAGGACAAAACTAAATCTTATTTAACTTTTCAGGAAGACGTATGAGCTTGTTCTAAGTGAAAAAATCCTTAATATTGATGAAAAAATGCTAGTTCTACTTCCAGTTTTAGTGTACAGCAATGACATGCTAAATAATGTTAAAACGGCAACATAGAATGTAACCATGGCAACCAGTGAAAGTTTAAAGATCGGGATTCCATTTTAGTCATAACAAGTCATGTTTCCCGTGTTGTAAGTTAAATAATCTACTTATTTTACAAGTGAAATAAGTTGCCAAATTGACATTCACTAATAGCAATTTTGTACGACAACTTATCTTATCACAGTTGCAGGACACAACGCTGACGACACGCTGGCTAACAGCACAGGACGCAGGTAACCATGGCAACCAGTGACAGTTTAAAGGCCGGGATTCCATTTTAAAACCTGCAGGATTCCTCTGTTAGATGTATTCTAAATGTCTAAAGAAATATGGAAAAATAAAAAAAATATGGACAATTCTAACCAACTGCAGCCTGTTTGGCTGTGGGAGTTGAGGCCTGGTTGTTTGTTGAAGTCATATTTTCTGGAGTGTGGGTGCTGACGCTTCGAATGAAAAATGGTTTTAATTTTCTTAAGAAGGGATTCAAGATTAATATAATCCCCAGATTGCAGAGGTGCTTAATATCCCTATAGAGTTACGTTATTATTTATTCATACAAGTGCACTCTGGAGAATAATTTTGATGTAGTAAATGCATAGATGTTAGCTGGACGCACTGACCCACTAAGATGCACTTTGAATATTAGGATCTGGGCTCAAAGAGTTTTGTGTTTGTATGTGCAGGTGAACGGGGTGGACCTGACCAGTGCAACACATGAGCAGGCAGCTGCAGCTCTAAAGAATGCTGGACAAACAGTGACTATTGTAGCTCAGTACAGACCTGAGGGTAAGTAGAAAAGATCTGTGAAACTGTAAACCTTTAAATCAGCTTCTGATGAAGAAGAGTTGAATGCCAAATAATTAGCAATATTTTAGGTCTGTCCGTACTTGTCTTTTTCTTGGGTAAACCTTCCACAGAAAAGTTACATTTCAAATTCTTAAATAAATTATTTAGTCAAACGTAGAATTACTATTTTGAAGAGTAAAGGTAAAGAGAAACATTAGTGCCATGTAAAGGTTTGAGCCATTTTTGGATTCAAAGTTTGGATTTGCTTTGTGAATATTACAGTCACATTCACTGGTATTATTTTTTAACAAATGCACAAAAATGCTGCATTTATATTTGAGAAGATCACCATTAATAAAATTAAATAAAATACTCTTCCAGCACCAATATGTGCAACATTTTGTCAATTTTCCACTTAAAAAAACAACAACATAATTTTGCAATTGCCATATTTCCATTAAATAAGGAATGCAATTAAAGTTACACATGAATAATGTGCTTACATAATAAATCATTAAAAAAACCTGCCACGCCATGATACTCCATCTACTTCCTGTTGTCTTCTTCATGGTTTGCGCCAGTGGTAACATCCGGTTGCAGTGTTTCTGTTGCAATTTTGCAAAATCAACCAACTTCGATACGGCTACAAAACCACCTTATCCTAGCACCAAATCTTTTTATCAACAAACAAGAGTTTTTTTTCACATTGGCATTTTTGCAAATTTATTTTTAGGGTATGATATTAAGCAATTATACGCTCAATGTAAACACAGCCATAGTCTTTTGAGCTGAATAGAAAGTTTTTTTTTAATGTGAATAGGTGGCAGATATCATAAGTTTATACTTCCTTCTACTCCTTTTCATTCAGAATTTGTTTTAGTTTTTACATGAAGTATTTATATTTATTATTGAGTGAAGGAAATAAAAAAATAAAATTAATGACAGGAAACTTTGTGTTTGGTAACATCATTCGGTTAAATAAAATATTGTTGTTTAAAATTGTTTAAATATCAAAAAACCAGCTTGAGTTAAAATAGAAACAAATATTTTTTTCCAGCCACTTTGTGCAGTGCAACAGTGCTTGTTGTGTCCTCTACCATGTTTAACGTTGATACAGTTCTATTTTGTTTCAAAGCTTCATCTTGACTCCTTCTCCAGATTTCTGCAACTTGAACACAACTGAACTTTTTGCTTCTCAATCCTGTCGAAAGTTTGCAGACACTTCAAACCAATTTAACTCAACTTTACCAATTATCTTTCCATGAAAAGTGGTCAAATTGATTGATATTTTTGCCAAAAGCTATCTAAATAACATTCTGTAGTTTCTCGTAAGCTTACTAACCAATGTGAGATTTCAACAGAAGATGAAAACACATCCAAAAGTAAAATCTCTGATTGCTCTTGCTGTGGACTTGCCTTTAGTTGTTGATTAAGGTCCATCCTGAAGGCTGTAACCTAGGAAACCAGGTTGTAAATAATGAGTGGTTTACGGTGGGGGGTTGAACATAAATCACACAGTTATAAATCAATTTACAAATGGACACACACAGAGACATTTTCACCACATTTGTCCTGATTTAGTGCTGGAATGTCTCTTCTGGAGGAAGATGTGTGTCTGATGTGTTTGTTTGAGGCTGTCATGAAATATTCAGCCAGAAAAGCCAGTGCTTGTTGTAACAAAGGTGGTTCTCTCTCTGCTTGCACATGACCAGTATTGTAATGAAGTTTAACAATTTTATTTAGATTTATTGATGCAATTGAAAGGATTGATAATAACATTACCAGTTTTTGTTCTCAGTGTGATATTTAGCTATGATTTAAGAGCTGACAAGATGACCTGATGTGTTTGAAATTAAACAAGTCAGAGTGCTTTTGTTGTAAGCCACTTTGATTTTCACTTTGATCTCAGTGCTGCCTCTGTTTTTTTATGCTGTTTGAAAAATTTCTAACTTTCATACATTTTCAACTTTACATCGTTCTTTGCCATCAGCCTTCAAATGGAGCTTACTTTAGCTTCAGGAGTTTACATTTATGTCACCATAATAAATGTGAATACATAACATCATGGATGAAGCTGAGCATTAAAACATTGCTATGAAGATGTTTTGTTATCCATTCTATCATATGTTGGGCTAGTAATTATTTCAGAATAACATTTCAAAGCCTCTCAAGCCAGAGTAAAGTGTTCATTGATAATCTGATACATTTTCTACATTATTACCAACAAGGGCTAAGTTTATAATTATCTGTAGTAGCAAATATAAATGCAAACAATTAATTGACCTACAATTAATTGTCAAGTAATAGTTTATTAGATTAAAATTAGTTACAGTCGATTAGCTAATAATTTCCACTTAAACCTTCTTTCACTGTTGTAGTTTGGCCTCCGTCCAGCAGAGGGCACCACTTAAGCGGAGTTGTTGATATAGAGTTAAAGATGGCGACTGAGCCGTACCAGAACGGGAAGTTAAAACGGTCCAAACGGAGTCCGATGTGGGATGATAAAATGGACTTTGTTCCGTTCTGTTTTGAGAGGTGAGGATGATGTGACAGGAAAGCGGAGAGGTCAACGCAGAAAAAACATGATGAAACTTATCAATTAGTCATTAGTTGATCGATCAGATCGATTCACTTTACATTAACTCATTAATACAGGTTGGAACTTTAAGCTGTACATTTCTGGGTGTGTGTTGTTGTTTTTTAGGATTTAGATCTATGAAGAGTTCCTGCAAATGAGCGAGAAACTATAAATATTGTATGAAACGTTAACAAGAATAAAAGATAAAAGAAGCCTCATCCAGCATATCTCATGCAAAAACAATCACTGGAGAACAGGCATTAACAACAAGACGGCGTGCAGGTATAAAACAAAGCAAATTAATCAACTAATAATGCTCCAAATTAGTTAAATTAAGCAAATGTCATGGGAGTTTATGGTAAGAATCATAAGGAGACTATCTGTGATATCGATTTAGTACTATAGATTACTAAATATGAGAATATTTATCTGGATAGATTGTAGGTTGAACTAACTTAACATGGTTTGCTGCCAAACAAAACGTAAATTTAAAAGAAAACATGAGTAGGATATAAAATTCTCTCTGCATTGCTGGAAATCTACAAATAAAATAAAATCCTTCAGGTGGCAGTACAGAAATGTCTGCACACATTTTAACAGAAGTGTGTCATAATCACAATTTAAGCTTTTTTCTACAATAAATATTTCAAATAAACAACAGATTTTTCCAACTTATAAGTGACTGGTTTGAGACTCACAGTCACAGCTTGATAACTTTGCCTAAAACTTGTTCAGTTTCATGGCATGAAGGTATTTATTGCCAAAAAATTAAAGCAAAAACATATAATGTAATCTTATTGCTTTAATTTGAAACCAAGAAGGGAAATGTACCATATTGTTTATTTAATTTATGTCGTTTACTTTGATTTTTATGCCTTAGTTAAGCTAGCTTCAGTTTGATTAGTTTTCTGACCGTTAAAACTGATCTGGTCGAGTTAGGGGTAAATTAATCAATTTCTCTAATAATTTGTTAGAATTTGACAAAAATATTTTGTAATATCCACAACTGCAGATTATTTTCCAGTTTAATCAGTGAGTGCGTGATAAATATAATCTTATATAGCTGCAGTATAAAAATAGAGATTTGAACAGTTGTCTGAACAGATGGTTTTGCTGCTGATCGCTGGGAGAAAACATGCTTATTTTCTGTTTAAAATCTGCTAAATGTGAGTCATTTAAAGTCAGAGAAACCATGTCAGACTGTGACTGTGGTCCTGGACCTAAACCTGATGAGATTTTGACGAAATAATCTTAAACATCTCAGCACCAAGTGACAAATGCATGTTGAAAACTGACATGACTTTTAAAATAAACTCATTTGTTGCAGATTATTAAAATTAAAGTTGTAAATACTAAATAACTGCAGTGGAGTCCTTGTAATATCAAACTAGCCAATTCTCAAAGTGAATTTTCTGCTTTCATCTCGCTCCCTCTTACACAGCGATTCTCTAAAGCTAATGTTGATGAAGCAGAGGAGTGTGTGTGTGTGTGTCTGCGTCGTGACACTCCTACAGACTTTCCTTGTGACTGTCCAGTGAACTCTGCATCAAACCTTCTGGCCACGCTGCGTTTTGGTTCAGCTCCTCGCTGGCGCGTGCTCATCTGAGGTCCATGTTTGTCCCATTCCCATGGCGGCGGCGTGCCGCTCTCCCTCTGTTTCACACGCAGCTCTTGCCAAAAAGACAGGAGCTCATAACAACCTCCAGCAGCAGGAGAGGAAAAGTGTCTGTGTGTGCAGGTCTCCTCCTGTTACTGGTATTAAATATGGAGCTGCAGCCAAACACAGAAAAGCACAACACAGCTAAATGTGGTGTGTGTGTGTACAGATAGATTGATATGATGTAGAAAGTTACAGGGAGTGAAAAATAGCTGATTTCAGCATCAGATGTAGATTTGTGTTTGTGTGTAAAATTATTTCATACTAAGTTAGTATCCTGAATGTGATTGTTGTAGCTACAAGCAAGTATAAATACTATAGACGCACTGATAAGAAAATTTGGGCCAATATCTAATACAGTATTTCTGTTACGGCCAATAACCAATATTTACCAATATTATATATAGTTCATTACCATTTTTACACGTTGGGGGGAAAAACATCCAGATAAACAGATAAAAATAAATATCGGTTGTTCATATCGGCCCAGTTTTATTTATCGGACCGATAGCGATATGTTAAAAAATGACCAATATTAGCCGATACTGATGGTGCCGAAACAAACTTTGAAACACTTGTGTTTCAAAGTTTGTCTAAATGTAATATACATATTAAAAAAATAACGCCAACATTAGAATTGAACTGATGATTATTTTAGTCATTTATTATTATGACAGTTAATCAGATTTAAAAAATATTGGCTTATTCTGCAGATTTCTCATTTGACCATTTAAGTGGATTTTTTCTTTTAGAAATACAAAATATACAAATAAGAAATTCCTTTTATAAATACAAAAATAAAAATATTCTACCTTGAAATGCAACAATAGTTCCACAAAATATTGTGATAACATTTTAAATCCATGTCGCCCAGCCCTACTCTCTACTATGACTACCTTCACACTGCAGACCTTAACGTTCAGTTAAGGTCTGCAGAATCTTAATTTCTTTTTTTGAAGTCTGAATTTTTTTTTGCTTGTTCATTCACACTTGTATGTGAACTGTAAACGACCTGAAAGTGTCCTGCATGCTCAGTAGAGGGCGCAATAACGTCACACTAGAGAGCGTTCTCAGTGTTTTGCCAACCAACTGCCATAAAAAAGAAGAAGAAGAAGTGCTCAGTGTTTCTGGAAGTAAACATGGATGCTAATGGTGGAGCATATCTTATGATTTTGAGAAGTTGTTATCCAACCAGAGCACATTAACAACTCAATCCTTTACAGTCCGCCATGGTTGGTGTTTTCCTTCCTGCTTGCGCGTATCAAGTCGCAGAACAGTGACGTTTGTCGAGTATCAGTGACATTCAGATTCAGGTCACATTTGAAAAGATTGAATCGGATATACACGGGGGATGGGTCGCATTCGAAAAAATTCTTACCTGTGTTGTTCAGACTGTCATGAAAAAGTCTCATACGGGCTGCAACGGGCGCTTTAGTTGTTTGATTATTATCCTTGGTTGCCTAGAAGTTTGCAGGTCTCTGGTTCACTCAGAGAGCAGCGTGGAGGATTCCTTCAAAATCTGCAACTGGTTTAACTGGTGAACACGCTAACATTTAGAGAACTATGTATGCAGTTTACTTATGCTGCAATACTAAGAAAGAAAAACAAACATAGTGTTATATGGTGTCTGTGACACTTTTATGCTTAAAGATGTATGTTTCATTTTAGTTTTCGAGGTGTTTCATGGCTGAATAAGATCACCAGTTTAAATCAATAATTATCTATCGACTGATTTTAAACTCTTTTATTGTGATACGTTTGTTGTCTTAATTAGGACTCACTTCAAGCATGAAAAAGTCCCACATATAACATTGTAGGTCCAACATTACTGCTTCAGCACCATGGACAGCACCATGGATATTTTCTTTTCTCTTCACTGAATTTTTTAAACACAAAGTCTTTATACACCAATAACATCCAACACATATGACAGATATGGATGGAGAGAGGAGAATGTAACTGATTGAAATTCCTCAGCTTTTTTGTCTTTTGAAGACCTCCTGTTCCCGTCTCGTTTCCGCTTCCTCGGGTTTCTGGTACCATCGCTGTTCGTGTTGAACACAAGAAAATAAGCACTAAATGTTCCAGAAAGGGCTGACCTTTGGGTTTCATATTCTCCCACATTAGTAAGTTTCCTGATGTTGGTTTGTTGTGCAGAAGTTTTTATTCGGTGGGATTACACACTGCTGTCAACACACACACACACACACACACGCACACACACACACACACACACACACACACACACACACACACAGAGGCGGTTTCTGTCAGCAGTAATACTGAGGTGATGCAGAGGGGATTATCTTCACTCCTGTTAGCCTACTTATTACACTTTGCATGTGTGCACTGTGCGTTTGTTGTTATTTGGCGGATTAGCAGCTTCTCTCTGTTTGGCTTTTAAATGTAAAATTGTAGAAAAACTGTTGACTAAATACTCGCTCTCCTGTCTCCTCTTGCTCGTCTCTTGAATGTGTTCGTCTTCTCCACCTGTCAGCTCCTCTTCCTCTTCCCAGTTCTTCTGCCGTCTGCGGTAATGGTCTGACTCACCGCCCACACAAATGTGATCTCAGGGATTTCAGGCATCCGTTGCAGTGGGTAGATGACTGATTTGAGATTTGCTGTGTGATGCAAATCACCGTTTTGACTCTGCAACTTGATTCCAGCATATAGAGATGAGATTTAGTCTCTGTTTTCTTTTCTTATCTCTTTTGCAACTTGATCATTCTAATCAATACCTGCATGGAACGCTCTACTCTTTAATTATTGATGAGCCTCAGTGCCAGCACTGTTATTTTTAGAACCTGGACCCCGATGTATGTTTCATAGGACTGACTTAAAAGGAGATTTTGTGTGTTTTTTTAAAAACAAGAAAGTAAAATTGAACTTTTTATTAAATGTTTTTGACAAAAAAATCAAAGTATGATATATTGCAGCATTAATTAATTGAAAAGTATAGGTCAGTTAGAATTGCTAAAATTATTCCTATTTGATTAATGCCATAATAATGAGAAATATATGTCAGATTTATTTATAATTAAATTATTTTAATTAATTATTATTACTTACGTCTTTAAATCAGATGTGTACGTACATTTTCTTATATTCTAAGATCTTACAACCGCTAAAATCTGACGCCACTCCTTTATTGTTTATATTTTGTGAAGAAGGAAGTTGCTCCCTGTGTCGTCTTCTGAGGTTTTTGTGTCATTTCCTTCTGTGGTTCTTGGTGCAGCGCCCCCACAGGTGAGGAGGGGAACAGGTTGTTCAGTCAGTTTGGCTGATTTGACACAGTTCAGTGTGAAAGCTGAAAATGTTACAAATGTTCCAATTTGGTCCCCAATTGAACTGAGTCTACCCGACTATGAGGTACCGTATTTTCCGGACTACGAGGCTCATTTAAAAGCCTTTAATTTGATCAAAAAATGACGGTGCACCAGATATATCCGGATCGCTTTATATATTGTTCTGGAGTAAAACGGCGCTTTTTAGTGAGTTAATATGGGTTAAATCTGGTTGTGCTTTCTGACCTCGAAGTGATTTTGTGTGGCGCTCTGTCAGCATGTTTTAGTTACATTACGGCTACCGGAGTAATATTTACTGTGCTTTAACTGACTGACTGACTTATCTGACTGTTTTGTTTTGCTTCATGCGCCTTACAGTCCAGTGAAAAAATAGCGAAAATAGATCATTCATTAACTGTTTGCCTTATTATCCAGTGCACCCCATAGTGCAGAAAATATGGTAGCTTAATGAAAATCAAAAGATTTTGAGGCAATGAGTTTGCAGATATTTTTTTTTTAAATAAGGAGAACTACCGATAATTAGATTGTTCAGTTTAAACAGAGACACTAATCATTGCCACAGTCTGTTCTCAAATATTTCCCTTAGGCAGGTTTTCGGTTATGATCCAGAGATGTTTAAACAATCAACAGAGAGCAGAGAGAGATACAGTATCTGGAGGGGAAATGTTGGTGCAATGCTCACAGCCCTGGAGGCGCGATCTGCCCGTCTCCAGAGGTTTCCCGCCCGATGCATGCAATGCAGAAAACGGCAGATGTTCGGTGGAGAAACAAAGCTCCTCCTGGGAACCAGGAGAGGAAAGGTAGATGTAGGAAGCAGGGAACATGAGCCCCAGAGCCATTTGTCTCTGTCATCACCCCCTCCCCCTTCTCTTTCTCTCTTCATCCTCCTCCTCCTCACTTCTTTCCCTTCTTCTCTATCACTCTCTTTCTCTCCATTACATCGTTTTCAGTTGCTCTTAACCCGATAACGCTGCTGTTTGTTGACAGAAGAACTTAATTGTGGATTGTGTGAGACTAAATTGAAAGCTAAGGGGCAGAAAATGAAAATTGTGTCTGTTTGGAATATTTCAGTCCCTGGAATCAGTATTCAAATTGCTTGTTCGGGGCTTTTTGTGTGTCGCGGTGCTGAAGCGACTCCCCAGGCCAAAGTAGGGCAGGAGAGCCTGGCACCGACTCAGCTTCCTGCATGAGTGACCTGAGGAAACACTGTGCGTGTCTGTCAGTCAGTAGGCGTGTGTGTGTGTGTGTGTGTGCGTGTGTGTGTGTGTGCGTGCGTGCGTGCGTGCGCGTGTGTGCGTGGGTGTGTGTGTGTGTGTGTGTGTGTCTCCGCCCTACAGCAAGAGAGGGGGAGGAGCAAAACGAACACGCTAGTGAGCGAGGAGTGGGGTAAGAATAGGGAGTTAGCATCTGTTGTTTCTGGCATCTGAGCAGCTCTGGACTCGTTCTAATGCACACTAATTCATTTTTACATTTTTTTTTTTTTCTAATTTCCTCTCTTCACACACACACACCGCATCTCCCCCGACCCCTCCCACACACATTGCTGCTCTCGCTGGCTTTCCCCAGCATCTCCGCTCTTCTCTTTCTGCTCCTGCACATCCCTGGAATGTGAGAATCAAACGTCTCTCTCTGTCGCGCAGTCAGACTCTGATCTGAAAGCCGCCGTGCCTGCATCACGTTGTGGACGCCGGCCGTGTGTGAGTACAGCCGACACGGCGACAAAACGATTGCTTGACAGTTTGATGTCTTGCCTCTAGTATGGATGAGACTTTTTCTACTTGAAAAAGTGATGACTGACTGAACTTTTTGCTAGAAAATGCTAAATCTACTGCTTCAAATTCTTCTCTCGTTTTTCTTTTTTGTTGCCTTTTGTCTTTCTAAGGAGTCAGGAGTAATAAAATTTCATCTGCAGCCTCGGATAAAAAAATTGGAACAGTTTTCCTCTCCATAACTTTTTCATAAGTCTATCAGAAACGGTTTAGCTGCTCTCAATCAAAACTGCACTCATTTTTCATCCTTCCTGCTTCTTTTTGCAGATTTAAAACTTCCAACCTGCTGGTTTTGTTCTTTAACGTGCAGATTTATGCTGAAATATAAAATTCCTCAATTTTGAGCTGGATTACAGAAAATGATGGTATAAATCTCTGAAAATGTCAGACTGGGGTTTGCACTGAAAAGGCAAACAGTTTGAGAGAGAAAAAGAGAAAATGTTTCTGCAGAAGGTCATTTTGTTTTTCCTGTTCTTTTTAAAGAGCAAATGGAAGCAAATTTTTCTCTTTTTTTTATTTGTCACTATCTTAGCAGAAAATAACAAACGCAGCACTAAAGCATATGAATACCTCTTGGTATAAATTACATCTAATTTGACTTTAACTCTGTTTTGCATTGGCTAGTTGGTTGCATTACATGAAATTAAAAATGAAATTCCTCTTTATTTGAGATGCAAATGAAACTGAGCTGAAATATCTTTGACAGAATCAGAGATATTTCAGCATCCAGATTGGTCCAGCTAGCGTGTGCAAATGCATGACCGCCTGTACCTTGAGTGTGATTGAATTACTCCGGGTTAATTAGATTGTGTCGTCCACAGTACTGGGTCAGACACTCACACAAGGACATCCTTCAGTGGGGGGGCTGTTTGGGTTTATTACTGCTGCTGGAGCTGAGTGGGAGATAGTCAGCATGGATTTATGACACATTTCTGTTTTTTTGTGCTGCAGCTTTTATTTAAATATGTCTGTCCACTCACTAGAGAGTCCACTAGTTAGAATCCATCAAAACAGCAATCATCCCACAATATCTAAGCACATTTTATGTAATTAGCCCTTCTACCTAGAGCATTTCCATAATTGATGTGCATTCATAATTGAAGAGGCACAATGACATTTTTATTGCCACTAGAAAAATTGGGTCAGGAACTTGAGTGTTTTTGCTGCACACAGCAGAAGGACGCTGAAACGCTGGAAGGATTGCACTTTGCGCTGATTGGCCAACCAGTTGCTCTTCTGCAATTTAACACGTTAGTTTGGAAAACAAACTGAAGGAGTTGTATTGAAATACTCTCCTATTGTGTCTGGCTTTTTAAGATTTTACACAATAATAAATGTTTTATCATAGTTTGTAAATGCAAATTCATACTTTTAAAAAACTGATTGTAATCTGCTTTAAAGCTACAGTTTGTAATTTTATAAAAAAAATATGTTTTTTACATATTTGTTTTAACTGCCACCATGTTGTCACAGTATAATATGAGACAGATAAAATGTGAAAAGATCAATCTCCTCCACTCCTCCCTGAGCTGCAATGGCCGTCTAAAAAAACTTACCGCTCCTATCGGAAAACAACCGATCAGAGCCAGGAGGCGGGTCCTATCGCTGTCAATCAACCTTGTGAACGCTATGCTAAATGTGCTAATGGCAGAGAAACAATTTGCCAATCAGAAAAACCATTTATCTGTCGCCATTGGTGGCTATGCTAACTAAAAGTAGCTTTTCAGCAAGATATAGGAGCTTGTTTTAAGTAAATAATTCCTTAATATTGGTGAAAAAGTTTTAGTTCCCTTTGTAAACTTGTAACAAATAATCTGCCAATGAAATTAGTACTTTTTCATCAATATTAAATAATTATTGACTTAAAACAAGCTCCTATATATTGCTGAAAAGATTTGGCAAAAGTTAATTTTGTCTTAAGATGTTTGCAATCGAGACTAGACTAAAAATACTTGGTAAGATTTTCTGTTTTTTCATTGCAATCATTTATTTTAACTTATATTTTATATTAATGATTAGAAAAACCCAGATATTTATTTAAAACAATAAATAAATGTGTTATTTAAAAATGTCAGGATTCCATTTTTTTCCTCATCTTTCCTCCAACCTGAAAGTTGGAGGGGAGATGAGAAAAATATTGGTTTTAGTATCCTGATACCTAATGAATACATTTGCTGCTTTGTGAAACTATTTTAGCGCTGAAATGTTTAATTATCCCAACCAAGAATAAAAGAACAAGTCTGACATTTACAGGAAATCCCTTCCCAAATGTTCGATTCGACTTCAGCTGCTGTCCTTTAGCATTTCAGCCAAAGGACTAATAAAAGCTTAATGAGTTTCTGCAGCAGCGACGCTTCGTTACGCTGACACTGAACATCACTCTGTGACATCATCACTCAGGTTTTAACTGGACCCTTCAGTTACGACTCACGTATTTTCCACACAGCCATTTATGAAGTCATAAAATCAGATCTTCATGTGAATCACACGTGTGGACGAAGTTAATGAGTTTTAGAGGTTTTATTTGGTGAACTTTGGAGTCTATATTTCTTCATAATGCAGATTTTATTAGTGGTTGGCATGTCGAAGGGAGAAGTTATGATTTTGTTTTAAACTCCCCATGTCTCAGAAGTGCCATGTTATTTCAGAAAGTCTCTTTTTAGCTTTCTACGAACTCCGTTAACCAATCTGAGCGGATAATGCCTAATCAGAGCTAATAAACTTAAGATTGAGAGATCAACACTGCAAAAACACAAAATCTTACAAAGTTTTTCTGGTCTAGTTTCCAGTGTAATTGTCTTATAACACTAACTTACAAGTAACTTTTCAGTTTTAAGAAAATACTTCCTTAATCTTGATGAAAAAGTTGTAGTTAGTCTGGCAGATAAATTTACTTACAATAAGACATGGGAATAACGGGGAAAATGTGTTGTTATAACTGAAACATTCTGCCAGTGGAACTAGAAGTGGGTTGCTAGGTAACGGGCTGGGCATGGCTGGGGTTGCTTGGTAACAGCAAAATAATCTGCCAGAGGAAGTACAACTTTTTCATCAATATCAAGAAATTATTTACCTAAAACAAACTTCTGTATCTTGCTGATAAGTTACTTTTAAGCTAATTTGTTTTAATTCAAGCGCACCAAGATGTTTGTGTCGAGACAAGAAATACGTGGTAAGATTGTGTGTTTGTGCAGTGAAAAAAGGATTAATGTATAGTAAACATAGCAAAATTGTGAGACCTGCAACAGGATTTTCTTATAACTACAGAATATGTTCATCAGAAAATACCTCAATAAAATAGAACATCTTCAAAAAGTTTAGATTATATCAGCAATTAATTTTCATATATGTGTTATGTAGCTCTACCAGATGTAGAGTGTTATATTTTAACATGTTTTGATCCATTTGTTGTTTTCATAACTTACAAAACCCCCAAATCTCAGTTCATCTAATACAGAATATTAGATAAAACCAATAAAAAGGGATTTCTGAAACATGAATTATATGTTATGGTGAAAGTTTTTGTTTCATTGGCAAATTATTTCACTTATAACATGAAAAAAATGTCTTAACTAAAATAACCTGACTTAAAACAAGCTCCTTTGTCTTGCCGAAGTACTTATATTTTAGTTTTGTTTTATTTCAAGTGTAATAAGACCTTTGCACCAGAACTTAGACACAAGTACTTCATAAAATGTTGTGTTATTACAGTGTTGCTTGATTGTACTTGTAAAAGCTCCGATTGTGCACATTAAGGCGTCATTTGTGCTTCACAAGACTTCTTGCGATTCTAATGAATTTTAAAGTACTTCTTGTTGCACTGAAGTCATTTGTGGAAATGTGATTATCACTGGGAATGATCCTCCGCCCCCCTTTCGGCTCTTTTCTTTCTTTTTTTTGTCACGCTGTGCTCTTCTCTTTCATCTTCTCAACAAAAATGATTGAAGTGCACAAAATCGCTGCTTCCAATCTGGAGCAGCAGGTATTTTATTTAAAAGAAAATGCCCTAAACCAGATCCCACTTGGATAATTACTCTTTAAAAAAATTTTGCAAAAAGAAAAAGATTTCTCTGGAGTTAACACTGTTTCTCTCTGTTTTTAGAGTACAGTCGATTCGAGGCTAAGATCCATGACCTGAGGGAACAAATGATGACCAGCAGCGTCAGCTCCAGCTCCACGTCTCTCCGCTCCACACAGAAACGCACACTTTACATCAGGTACTGCAAAGCCAACGCACAAAACCCAGAGACGACTGATTCTCCTGTGTCCTTCTCACTGAAAAGACCACTGAAAAATCTAATCTCAGCTGTCTGCTCGTCTGTGAGCGTGAAATCCTGAGAAAAGGGTTATCTCTGATAAAATCTCCATTAGATTTAGTGGAAAACGCAGCATTGTGTGTCTACTGTCTCTGTGTCTGTCTTGTCCTTGCCTGGCTTCTCTGAATCACCACATCCGTCCTTTACATGCCCGCTCTGCAGGGGCATGTAAAGGAGGCCCAATTTCAAGGCCTTAAATTACAAAGTAAAATTTATTTTATGTCATATAGCATTTTTATAACAACATAAGTTAACATAGTCACTTGACTGTGCCATGGAGGGATTATTTGTTTGTAAACACAGCCGATCACAGGTCTTAAATGTTGTCGCAGGATTATTCTATCTTGTATGTAACTAGCTGCTGACATACACTAGCTAGCTAGCTAACTAGCTAGTGTTTTTGCTTCCATCATGAGTAAGTGCAAATGTATCACCAATTGTGCTGGCTGACGTTCATTAGCTTAAATATCACTCAGGCTAGCATAGAAAAGGTCTTAAAAAGTCTGAAATTTGACTTTTTGTTTGAAAATAACCAATCAGTTTTAAAGTACTAGAAAAATGTCAGACAGGAAATGATTGGTTCAGCTGCTGCTGTTGGGGTGTGACAGATTTGGGGTGTTTGATGCTCTGGGCTGCTGTTAGGTGTCCATGCATGTATGTACAGTATGTCTGAACACATCAGGTATTTGTACCAAATACTAGTGCATTGTGTGTAATAGACAGGTTAACCTTTTCTGTTGCCTCAGTGGAAATGTCACTGACACAAAGTGACATACTGTATGTCCTGTGTGTGGAGCTGCCCTCTGTGTGAAAGGTGTGTGTGTGTGTGTGTGTGTGTGTGTGTGTGTGTGTGTGTGTGTGTTTGTGTGCGTGTGCGTGTGCGTGTGTGTATGAATTGCTTCTGTTCTCCTCCCTGCTTCCCCAACTCATTTTAAATTCACACCATTATGGTCCATTTTAAACACACTGCATGGCTCAATACTCTGACACTGCAACCGTTTATGACACTGCGGAAGAGGTGATGGTTGGTGCAAGGTATGACAATACCTGAGCTCTTTCGGTTCTGCCGTTTTTCAGTGTTTGGCTTCAGAAAGATGGTATTCAGAAAGAATACTTGAAGAGTCCTGGCAGAAATGCTTCACAATCAATACTAACCTGCGAGGGCTCGAGGATTTAATGAATTTGTAACAAATCATGATGCGTAGAAGCTCAACTGGGGTTTGAGGTATGTTTGAAGGTTTTGAGTTTCACTGTATACTGAAAAGGGCATTGTTGTTTGCTGGATGGATTCCTGCAGGACGTTTTGATTTTGAATCCTTTTAAAATGACCGAGCAGACAGGCTTTATGAAATGTAATGTCGTACTTTATGAGCTATCTAGAAAAAGTCTTTAATTAAATGAGATTTTAACTTGGGCTGCATTCAGACAAGCCCTGTTTAGCCCGCTTTAATTGAACTAATTCAGTAGGTGTGAATGCATAATCAAACTCTGATTCGGACCAAACTCGTCGTTCTACAAACCTCGGTCTGGGTTTGGTTGAAGTGAACTCTGGTGCAATTCGAATGAAACCAGAGATCGCTCCAAAAGCAGGAAGTGGACTACAGCTCAGTGCATTCTGGGTAAATAGAACCAAAACAAACTCACTAAGCTAGAGTTGGCAGAGGAAATGTCTTGTGTTTTATTTTTTAGACAAAAGAGAAGTCCTCTGAGTTAAAATCTGAAGCCACGCCATACCTTTTTACATTTCCTGAAGAAGAAAGCTGAGCTGAGTGTCTTCTTCTGATGTCTTTGTGTCGTTTCCTTCAGTGGTTCTTGGCGCAGCGCCCCCACAGGCCAGGAGGTGAACAGGTCTTTCAAAGGGTTTGGATAGTTTGACTCAGTGCAGTGTGAAAGAGAACCGCAAACTGAAACTGAAACTGAAAATTTAACGAATTGAACCGAGTCTGCCAGACTATCAGGTGTGAAAACACCTTTATGCCTTAAAGGGGCATAATATTTCACATGTTCTTATGACTGTTAAATTGAATCCCACAGCTGTAAAGATGCTGTATGTTAGAGGTGTGTGATCCAATACCAGATAAATCTCAGGCCAGTATCATCAATACCAACAAAAAAAACTTGTGACCTTCAGCTGTTTTTGTGGTTTGTTCTTTAAATTATTTTGTTAAAACCTTGGACTGAAAATTAAATTGAAGTATTTCAATCTAGTTCTGGACGTTTTTTCTTTAGATTTGCACAGAAAAGTGTCTAATTGTCTGTATACAAGATTTGTTCAAAGAGATGCAGGTGAACTAAAAGGACAAGAGGTTTATGCTGCAGTCGGTTTTCATATTGTTGCCTATATTATTTGATCTTGCACAGAAATATGATACATCTCCCTTTTCCTTTTGTTTCACCCTCTGAAATAAAGCCGCATAAGCAGAAATCCCATCTGAGCTTTCAGTGAAAGTTAAACATGAATGGAGTAATAATTTAACTCTGCAGAAGTCCCAGTCAGCCATAACTGCTACAGAAGCTTATTTAACAAAGTAATTGTGTTTTTGTCACACATTATTGTAATTATGAATGTTTGTTCTCCCTCTGGAGTCTTACCGCGGAGATTTCCACTCACGAACAAATAAAATATGTCCAACTAAGAGCCGGTAATTGAATTAGAAACACGTTTAATAATTCTACACAGTGACACTTTTTCTTTTTTTTGGTTTCAAATCATTTGGCGGATGTTTGCGTCTCTGGGTTTAAGATTTTATTCCCTGGTGATGTAGAGCTTCTTAGATCTGAAACCCTGAACTTCATGTTTGCACTGCGTCATCCAACAACTTTTAAATAAACTCCCTCACTGTATGACCAGGTAACAGGCAGAGATGGGTAGTAAATACTTACATTTACTTGAGTAGCATTTTTGAAAACGTAATGAAGTTTTGCTACTTTTACTTTATTTTCTACCCACTGAATGAAAAACAAGCAATGTTTTAACCAAAACTTTGCCAGACACCTGCAGTTTATATTAAAATTTTATAATTTCTTTATTGAAAGAAACTGATCTGGAAATATTTTATTTTGCCTGATTTTGTTGTTTGTTACTTTTATGAGATATTGTCAGTTTTTGGTTCTTAAAATACCAAAATTTCCTGCTAACTTTGTATATTGGTTTGTCTGATTATGTAATTTCTAAATATTAAATAATTGATCCTTTGATCAGCTACTCAGCTGGGTAGTAATTAGTTACATTTACTCAAATACATTTACTAGAGTACTTTTTGTTTTTTAAATAAATCTACTATTAAGAATAATTTTACTACACTGTTCTCTTTACTTTTAGTTGGATAATTTTATTAGGAAGTTTTTCTACTCTTACTGGATTCTCTACCCACTAAGTGAAAAACAAACATATTTCAACCAAATATTCACCAGACACAAAACTGCACTTTTGTTAAAGTTTCATTTGTTTTTTTTTATGGAAAAAACTGATTTGGAAAAAATTTATTGTTATATTTTGTTACTTATATGAATAATTGTCATTTTTGTCCCTAAAATACCCAAATTTACCCTTAACTTTATGTTTTGATTTGTCTGATTATATAATATTTAAACATTAAATGATTAATAATTTGATCAGTGACTCTGCATTTGAGTAGACTTTATACCAAATACTTTTTTACTATTACTTTAGTCTTTTCTTGGATTACTTCAGTACAATTTCCAATTTCTTCGCCCACCCTCTGGTAATATGCTGCAGGCTGCACATGCACAGCATTTGCACACATTTGCAGCCCATATTTTCTACAGTCTGTAAGGTCACAGCGTTACAGCAGTAATTAATGCATGTCCTTTGCTTGTGTAATTAGATTTCATTAGTTTCCCACACAGGAATTACACAGTAAAATTAAAGTTAAATCAGCTGCTTATGTTAAATATGGTGAATCTATGCAAACTTTGCTCATCATCTCCTAGTTAAACCTGCCAGCTGGATTCATGTGCAATGTGTGAAACACTTGCTTATATGCTGTGACAACATGGAAGAAAAATAAAACAAAGGAAATGAATATGATGAATGTTGCTTCTAGGCAACAGCTGCCCTTTTATTTTATGCATGTGGAACCACTAATGGAAAGTTACCTCATGCTTTAAATATACAGTACAGACCAAACCTGTGTGTCCAAACTTTTGGTCTGTACTCAATACAGACCGTTCTGATGCTAAAAATTAGCATCAATGCTAAACTCAGCTAAATAGTAGTCATTACTATTTAGTAATAGTAAATTACTATTAATTAGTAATTAATAGTAACTTACTTTTTGACATCTTGCCATATTAGGCAAGATGTCAAAAGCATCTTGCCTAATATGGACTTGCACCATTCAGTATGTTACAATGAGTGTATAAGCTAAAATTAGCCAAAATGCTAATGTTAGCGTGATTGCTGTCAGTAGCATGTGGGGCATCACTAGCATGTTGTCTGTAATTGACTTACTCCATTCAGTACACTAAACATGGCTAATAAGTCAGGAAAATAGCTAATAGCTTATTTAAGCTAAAATGCTAATGCTAACCTGAGAGAAAAAGATAATGCAGAATAATATTATTGCACCGCCTGCGGCAGTGCAATAACCTGAGGGGCATATTCATCAACCATCCATTACCAAAATCCTCCCTCAGTCTTTTTGGACTGAGGGAGGAAGTCAGTGTGCATGGAGAGAACCTGCTAACAGGAAATTACATTTTTTTAAAGCTCAATAAACAAAAAGTAAACAAAGAAAATAGTGAACAAGACATCTGTGAACATTTTACCAAACTGTAAAGTAAGCCACGAGTAGTACCATAAACACAGAACCAAGAGAACCAGCATTATTCCATCATAAAAAACCCTTAGACATTCTTCCTCTTGGTTGTCAGCAGGAAGGGCATGATGAGGGGCATCCGTGGCAGGAGGGCGATGATGAGTAGCAATTACAGGACAAGCATCAGTGGCCCGAGTGACCGGACTAACGGCAGAGGCCGGAGGGGCAACAGTACCAGGCCGAGCAACAGTGGCATGAGCAGGGCACCTGCCACACTTGCTCGTCCTGCAACAGTCAGGCAGGAGGGGCAGCCTCATCCTGCGAGCATCAGTGGCAGGATGAGGGGCATCAGTGGCAGGAAGGAGAGGATGAGTAGCAGTTACAGGACGAGCATCAGTGGCCAGAGTGGCAGGAGTAATGGCAGTGGCCGGAGGGGCAACAGTGGCAGGACGAGCAACAGCACCAGGACGAGCAGGAGCAGGGTTCCTGCCACTGTTGCTCGTCCTGCAACAGTCAGGCAGGAGGGGCAGCCTCCTCCTGCGAGCAACAGTGGCAGGATGAGGGGCAGCTGTGGCAGGATGAGGGGCAGCTGTGGCAGGATGAGGGGCAGCCGTGGCAGGATGAGCAACAGTGGCAGGATGAGGGGCAGCCGTGGCAGGAGGGAGAGGATGAGTAGCAGTTACAGGACGAGCATCAGTGGCCGGAGGGGCAACAGTGGCAGGATGAGTAGCAGAGGCATGACAAGAAACAGTGGCAATAGTGGCAGCAGAGGCAGGATGAGGGGCAGTTACAGGAGCAGCATCAGTGGCAGGAGCAGTGCCACTGATGCTGCTCCTGGCCGGCAGGCGCCTGGCAGGCAGGCGCCTGCCGGCCAGGCGCCTGCCACGGGTGGCAGGAGGGGCAGGACTAACAGCAGTGGCAGGACAAGCAACAGGGGCAGGACAAGCAACAGGGGCAGGATGAGCATCAGGAGCAGGGCGCTCCTGAGCGCCAACCTGGGAAGTCTTGCTACTTAAAGCAATTTCAGAGAAAAATTTCCCCTCCTTTTCGAAAACTTTCCAGTGCGGGTCAGTTTCTCTTGGACCAATATTTCCAGAGACTGTGCTCTCTTCCACAGATGAGAGCACAGTCATCTCTTTAACTTCAGAAAATCCTTCAGAAGGAAGAGAGGACATATCATTTCCCAAGAAGCTGCTCTCAGCTTGAGAGCTACTGCTGTCCAAATCACTTCCAGGGAGGCTATAATCAAAGATTTTCCTCATACCTGTAGTCACCAAGTATCCTAGTCCGAAGCCAAGTGAAAAAAACACGCCAACTGGTATCTTTGAGAAACTAGTCATTTTGGACCGCTAAGTCAATTCTGACTGAGGTTCTGAGAGACAAGCAGAACCTCAGAACCTCTTTGACCTTTGATGTTCTGTGACCTCATCAGTGAGCTCACGATGGCAAGATCTTGCTGCTGGCCGTTGCTACGGAAACGATCAGATCAGGTCTGCGAATCGAACAGCTGGCCCTTTGCACGTGACGTCACTCTCTCCAGAACTCCGCTCACTCCGCCATACACTGTAAAAATATTACTGGGTAATTATATGTTACTGGAAAAGATCGCCAGTGAAACGCTATTTAAACCCACAACTAGTCTGAAAAACAACAAATCAAAAAATACAATTAAAATTAATATCAATTATTTCCACTTCTGTTTAATCCAAATTAAGTCAGCGGCTCCATCGGGCCCCCAGGGCTTCAGGGGCCCATAAATGCTAATATTTTAACACAGACCACAGATACATAAATGTAACATTTATTTATTGAGATGATCAATGCTGCTAAATTTGATTTAATGGTTTCAGCTTACATAAATTAAAAGATTTCAAATTGTTTAACGTTTATATGCAAGGTTTTAAGGATCTGGCAAGTTTACTTTGTAAAAGTTCAAAGTACAATATTCATTTTGTTTTGTTACCATAGCAACAGTCTGATGCTATGAGTTTAATATTTGAGTTTGAGCTCTGTTTGTTCACAAATACAAATTAGTAAACTGCAATTACAACTTATTGCTTTTTAGGTTGGCCATTTAAACTTCTCCAGCTCTCCCAGATTTCACTAAACATACGAAGCTGTTAGAGGTGCTGCTGTTTTTAGGGGCCCCCAAGTCAAATTCTGCTCCAGACCTCATACAGCCTTGGACCGGCCCTGAATGATGAGTTAAATCCGCTGCACTGCGTAGAGATGAGCAACAACCGGGAGATTTAAATAAATGCAAAGCATTAATTAGTTGTACCTACATCTCCTGGTTTCATTTAGTAAACGGAGTCGTTCTACCGCAGCAGCGCCGCTACGGACCGCAAGTAAAACAAGTCCTTTTTCCCCTCCAGCGTTGTGCGCATGCGCGAAATTTCCAGACGTAAACTACAACTTGCAAAGTTCATATGTGTAATTATCTGATCTAACAGCACTTTACTGTAGCACCGTATCCTTTCTGTACTTCTCTTTATCTAATATTTTAGTACAAGTTTTCTCCATTTTATTCAGGCGCCGTTAAAACTCTGGGTGGCTTTTTTTGACCTTTCGACAGGCTATTTACAGCTCTCTCTCTCTCTATCTCTCTGTCTGTCTCTGTCTGTCTCTCTGTCTGCCTCTCTCTCTCTCTGTCTGTCTGTCTCTCTGTCTGTCTCTCTCTCTCTCTCTCTGTCTGTCTGTCTGTCTGTCTGTCTGTCTGTCTGTCTGTCTCTCTCTCTGTCTCTCTGTCTGTCTGTCTCTCTCTCTGTCTGTCTGTCTCTCTGTCTCTCTCTCTGTCTGTCTGTCTCTCTCTCTCTCTCTTCTCCATCTAATTTCATTGTCACTCACTCCTGTGCCTTTGCCCTGTTTTATTGATGAAGCCAGGAAGGACTTTTGGGAATTCAGTTTATTTCAGCCCTAGTTGTCTTGCATTCACACAGTTGCAAAAACATATTGCTGGCCTATTTTTCCCAGGTCTTTTCCCTGTGGAAGAGTTCGCTTCCTGCAGTCACACACACATATTACCATTCAGGTGGAAGAGCAAGCATGAATTACACAGAACTGGACAAAAACACTCCCACCTAACTGTTTTGCTTATTAAGTGTTTAAATATATGAATAGTGGTGCTTATCTGAAGACATATTTTCACAAAGGTTAGGAGTAAGTTAACTTTGTCTTATTTCAAGTATATTAAGATATTGGCTCTAGAAAATGCTTCTAAATATTTGGTAATATTTTGTGTTATTTCACTGTAACAACTAACACTCTTTGAACAGAACACTAATTAGGAAAAGCCTGACTGTTGAATGGATCATTGTCCCAAAAGACTGATGTTCACTGCAAAAACACAAAATCCTACTAAGCATTTTTAGTCTAGTTTCTAGTGTAAATATCATAGTACATTTAAACACAGACAAAATTAACTTATAAGTAATTTTTAAGGAAGATATAGGTGCTTGTTTTGAGTCAATACATTTTTTAATACTGATTTAATAAAAAGTACTAGTTCCACTGCCAGATTATTTCACTTATAGGATATTTTTCAATGTTTTAAATGAAATAATCTGTTAGTGGAACTACAACTTTTTCATCATTTTTAAGGAATTACTGACTTAAAAGAAGCTCCTATATCGTCCTTAAAAGTTACTTGTTAGTTTTGTTTTATTTCAAGTGTACCAAGACATTTTCACTAGAAATTACATCATACATACTTGGTAATATTTTGTGTTTTTGCAGCATAATCTGCCAGTGCATTAAATTTAGTCTGTGAACATCTGTTCCTTTTGTTTTCAGAGCTCTGTTCGACTACGATGGAAGTGCTGCAGACCTGAGTGCGCCCAATCAGGCCCTGCCGTTCGGCTTTGGGGACATCCTCCATGTGAGCAGCGCCGGCGAGGAGGAGTGGTGGCCCGCCCGTCACCTCAGCCCTCCGCCCCCAAACTGCCCTGAAGTTGGACTCATCCCCAGCCGAAGGAGGTCAGAGAGCTGAGGGGTTCAGAAGACATCGGTGGGGTTCACAGATTGTGTCTCTGGGTAGCTGATGGTATTACAATCACGTAAATCAGTGTTTCTCAAACCTTTTCAGACCGAGGGACACTTATCCCATTTAACACTCACAAACCACCTCACTAGAAATTTCCCCACAATAACACAACATCTTAATTTATACAACCTGACACAAAAAGATTAATCTCCTAATGTGACTGGCCACAATAACACCGTGAAGAAATCTACTGGGGACATTTTTGAGTTATTTGCATGATAGAAAACACAAGGAAATCAAAAATGTTCTTTACTACAAGTGTTGTGTGCACTAATAATACACATTTGTAATGGAAATGCAGCTTTTTTCCATCTAAACTACAAATAGAATATGGACTGAAGAGACTTTTAGGGAACATTTATGTCCCGTTCTTTCGCCCTTAAAGGCCAAGAAGATGTGTTAAATCTCAAAATATCCCATTCTGGAGTCAGAAGCTTTTACCTGTAAAAGGGAAAATTTAAATAATGCATAGAAGCCGGTTGGAAATGATCGCAGCAGTGCAGGAGACTCTATTAAATAGACGGAGTAATCCAGACACCTAAAAGGAAGGAAAATCGTTACAAACGGCGAGGTTTAGAGCCAATATACGTCTTTTTGTGTTGTTGTTGTTTTTTTCTTTACAAATCTGTTACATTTACTTGAGTAAATTTATATGTACAGTCAAAACAAACTGATTTTAATTCTGAACAGACAATTTAAGTCAGTTCTAGTAGGAATAAAATAAAGAAACTGAAATTTAATAAAAATAGGTTTACTATCTTGGTCAAACATGTAAAAAATAAACTTTCTTTCAAATGGTTCAGAAAGTGCAATTAGGAATTGTAAGTATAATGTAAAAATTAACAATAAGGCATAGAACTAGCCTGAATAGATCCACCCTTTTGGACACACAACGTTAAAAATGATTCACTTTTGTCTTGCAGAATATTTTTCCAAAATCATAAAGTTGAAGTTGATTTTTGGTGGATGTGGGTCAGAACGTGTAAATGACACCCAGCAAATCTGATCTGACAAGGGCGACAGTTACATAAAAACAAATGGCAAATGTGTTCTGGCATGTGCTTCTGTGTAAAGAATCTACGTCTGAAGCGTTTCCTGACTTTATCTTTAAGAAATAACACGTCTATTAGAAACTCTTCTTTGTTCATAGCCGTTTAGGAAAACATCTGGACTGGACGTTTGGGTTTCAACAGCATAGAATTACATGAATTCAGGGTTTATTAAAATATTAAACTAGATTTAGAGATCTTCAACACCTGGAAGATTTTTACCTGTAACTTAAAAGTTTCACTTTTATTTTGTTGATTTTGTAGCTGATAAAAAATTGATGAAGCTGTTCAGTTGCAAAAAAAAAAAAAGCAAATAAATGGAGGAAATCTGTGAATTTTACATAAAAAGACAAACTTCAAGTTTAGAGAATCTTTTTCTAATACATAATGAATAGTTGTCAATTCTCTTTCGTTATATATTTTATTATATTATTTTATTCTGATGAGGCAGACACATGCTTTCCAACAGTGAATACTTTATCTTTGAACCGAGCCCACTGAACTTTTTCCTCTGTTACTTTAGACTAGATTTACTTTTATGTAAACTGTAATTTTTCAATTTATTCAGTGTCGTTACAGTTTATAATTAGATAAATTAATCTGAGAAGAAAGCTAAAAAAAAACCTCCCTGTCTTGGTGACGCCATTTCCTCAGGCTGACAGGTTTCTGAGGTGTGAGGAGTCTGTTTGGAAGAGCGATGTTTCCAAGTGTGGCACAGAGGCAGGTGACAATGTGAAGTGTTATGGACTGAGAGGAAGAGAAGGGAGGACGTGTCGGAGGCCAGTGAGGCGAGGATGAGAGGAAACAGGGAGCAGAGGAAGGATTGTCACCCTGATGTTTGATGGAGTGGCTGAGGTTGCTACGCTACAGCTAACTGACTAGCTGCTTCGCTAACAGTGTCAACGATGAAGCAATATTTCACCAAACATATTAGAAAAAGTATAAAGGTGTTTCATGTTGGCCAAATTTCTTGAGTGAAAAAAGCCCCGAAGCAATTCGGTGTTTTCTTGTTTGTTTTTTGGAAAAGGATGTCGTTCGTTGTAGTTCCAAAATTTAACAAGGAAACAGACTTTTCATATTTTTATGCTTTTTATAGAACATTTTGGTGATTAATCTCAAAATGTGAGTAATTTTCAACTTTTTAAATTCAGAAATGTCCATTTTTTTCAAGAAAATTTCTTAGGTTAATTTCAAAAATATTTGTTTCTGGTGAATTATAGACTTTTCAAGTTCAGAAGTTTTCTATATTTTTCTAGCAAATTTTCAACTTTTAAAACTCAGAAATGTTCTATTTTTTTCTAGTAAATTTCTAACTTTTAAAATTCAGACATTTCCAGTTTTCTTTCAGAAAATCGTTGACTTTTCGATCTCAGAAATGTCCTTGTTTTGTCTAGAAAATTTCCAAGATTAATCTGAAAGTTTCAAAGTTTTTTTTCTAATGAATTATTTACTCTTAAAACTCAGACAAGTCCATGTTTTTCTAGAAATACTAATTTAAAAAATTGTTTTTCTAGCAATTTTAGACTTTTCAGACTCAGAAATTTGCTAGTAAAAAAAAACATTTGTGAGGCTTTTGTTGAAAATTTACTTCTCCTTTTTTTACAATGGCCCTAATTTTCTTTTGTTTGTTGAGATTCGTTTTACTTCTTATTATCTTCTTAAAGAAAGCATCAGTTTCTTCTCTGTTAGTGTTGATTTCTGTCTTTGCTCATTTTGTTTCTCTCACAGAGCAGAGAAGAAGGAAAGGTCGAGGCTAAAGATGGTCAGAGTGTCGAGGTCTCAGGACAGATCGGTGAGTTTGTGCACTTCATGCTGACCCTAAACTGTCGCAGCACATTTCTTTTTAACAAGAATCAAACAATTTAACCAATAGTTTGATTCCAACTTTGTAAAAGTTGTCATTTTGTCTGAAATGGTTCCAACTTCCAGCAAAAACCTAAAACCAGTGTTGATAAAATGTACAGAAAGTCTTTCTTTTCACATAAAAGCTGGTTGCTAGTTGTTGCTACGAAAACCAACAAAAGAAAAAGATAATCCGTCTTGTCATTTCAGTCGATGTTTCTGGTTTTTCAGCTTCTCATATTAACAAAGTTTGGGACCTAAAACTGAACAGCTCTTTTATGTTGGATCAACAGATTAATGCTGTCACAAATCCACCTTTTTGAACTAAAACTTTCTGTTTATTTCATTCATTTTAGTTTCTTGAGTTCAGTTTGTCCTTTAATCACTTTCTTGTCTGGACTTTTGTCGTTTTTTGATGAAGAATCGCTGGAGCGTTTAATAATAGTAAAGAACTCAGCAGCTTTTTAAATGAAGCATAGGCGTAAATCCCAGGGGGGCTGGCGGGGGCCGGACCCCCCAATCTTGGAAAAGTCTAGAATTGTCCCCCCCCCCCCAAAAAAAATAATCACTGAAGAAACGTTTGTTTTTAAATAATACCAATATGAAAAGGCAAAAGAAACAAAAAACAAAATAAATCTGCCATTTATCTCAGAAAAAAATAAGAATTAATTTTTAGCCCCCTCCCCCCAACCCCTACCGTTAATAGAACAATGGTTCAGTCCAAAGTGTGGGAGGAGCAACAGCAGCGTTGAACGGTACCGGCTCTGTTAGAGCCGCTGAAGTGAGGAGCTAGCTGTTAGCTGTTAACTGCTAGCTGTTAGCTGTTAGCTGTGGTACTGCAGCACAAACATAAATCCTCCGGTAAGTAAATACTTACAGCAAAAGACATGTAAACATTTTATTTACTTTCACTGCTCAATAAGAAGAAACACATTAACAATAAAAATCAGACTGCAGTTCGTTATTTCATTACTTTGAATCATGATAAGCTGCCTTGTTAGTAAAACTGCTACGCTGCTTTCATAGATTTAAGCTTTTTTTGTCAAAGGTACCAAACATCTCATTCATATTTAGCTCTTCAACTTTTAGTTAATTAGAAGAGTTTGAAACGGGAGGGAGGGGCTGAGCAAGTGGACCCAGCTCTGTGTTTGGGAGCCGAGAACAGATAGAAGAAACAGAAAGTTATGCTTTTATTTCTCACTGTCTTCAACGTAGAGCCTTTAAAACCACAAAATAAAATCTGAATATTTTTCTATGTAAACCCTGGTGCTTTAAATGTTACGTTTAAGATATGATATTCCCCAGATATTAAATTCTATCTACCTGTTGGTTCTCAGTAATCCAGGACATGGCAAAACTAAAAAAGGCTTAAAAATAAAGCAAATTAACAAGTTATAATTTAAACAGCCCATAACTTGTATTGGGAGCCATTTCAATAAATCAATGTTTATGAGGAATGTTATTAAGAGCAGTTACTCATTAAAACTTTTGTATTTAGAACCTTAAATGTTTGTAAAGGTTTAGCAGAGATTAGATCAGTGAGACTGAACAAAACTCGTATCTAAGCAACATTTGAATTTTAGTTTATTTCTCAATAATTTGTTGATATGCATTACTAGTCATTTTTGGTCTTGCAGCTGGAATGTGGTTTAAAAACTTTTTAAACCACATTTTACGTTACATTTCACTGTAACTTTGCCGACCCCCCCAAAATTGCTCTTAAGAAATGTTCCTGTTTATGGTTCCCCCCCAATAATGAGATGGGATTTACCTCTTGAAATGAAGCTAAAATCTATGGACTATCTTCCATTATTTTTAAAATGATCAACCTGACAGTTTTTCCTGATGTTCTGTCATCAGTTTTCTTTTTATATATGCTACAAAAACACGTGACAGGAGCAGACTTCTACCTGGAAATGTTTTTGTTTTACCTTTTCACTTTGCACTTTGTTATTGAGATACTTATTATTATGCAAAATTCACATTTTGGACTTTTTTGTATTTCCATTTGGATTCCTTCTACTTCTAGAAACAGCTATGGCACTCGGTTTTTGGCAGTAAGTTGATGTTTTTTGGTGTTTGTAAAATGAGCCGTGTCAAAAACCTCCAGCATGCAGTCATTGCACCGCGTTACCTAGCAACCACAGTGAATCCCAGTCCGTTCACTGTCCTGGAGCAATTCAGGCAGAGCTTCAGGTCATTTAATCAGCTGGTTTTGCTACTGTATGAGCTGTACAATGGCTGCTGGAAAGGATAACTATTATGTTGACTTGTCCTCCAGAAACAACTTATTGCGTTCTAGTTGGTTATACAGGAGGCTCCACTTCTGCTTTTCAAACATGTACAGTTGTATAGCTGCACGTCTGTTTGCAGCCATTTTCACGTGTGAGTGTGAAAGTTGAGTTGGAGGGATGTTAAAGTGACAATAAGATTAAAATCTTATTAACTAAGAATGATTTTGTGCAGAAATCCTGGCCTTACATGTTGAAGGAAACATAATAAGTCACCTTTAAATGTTAGAACTTGATCAGATCTGAGGCTGCAGCATTACTTGAGTGTGAAGATGAGCTCTGACACAAGTTTAGCACAAGCTATTGATAGCACTGCGCTGTCGACTCGATCTCACCCTTCTTCTGTTTTCTTCACGCCGTACGAACTGGTGCGCCACGTGATGAAGAAATGATCATTAAAAATGATCACACCCTCACACACACTTCCTCTCTCGGTTATTTGCATAGCGGACTTTCAAACCGTGTTTCTGCTGACAACACACACACGCACACACACAGTTCCATTGTACTGTGTGTGGTGATTAATGATCTCCTCTCTTTCTATCTCCTCCAGGATCAAGAGGATAAAGGTGAGCTACCTAACTATCGCTGACACCTGCTGGTCACTATGTGTAACTGCTTGTCCTGATACGATAGTTTTGTCTGTTTTGATAGGGGATAGCCAATAATATTCCCTTAAAATAGTTCTAATTTATCACTTTGTTGTCTAGTTTTCTAGATTAAATGGTTTGTTAGTGATGAAATTTATAGATCGCTATATTTTCAACCAACTAGACCTAATTTGTTTATTATTCCTGAAGAATCTTTTGCTTTATTTGTTTTTAATTAACTGAAATTTAGCTAAATCTTACACTTGTTTTGTTTTTCACAATGATTCCTTGTCAAATCAAGAAACCGTTCAAGTTTTATTTCTGCGTCTTGCAACACAGATGTTTCACTTCCATTTTTTATGTTCTGCAGATCTTTGTAAAAATAAAAATCTGCTGATGCGATAAAGGAAAGCTGCATTTGGAGTGGAAAGCACAGAAGTCAAATAAATCATCTTTTGTTACATCAGCACAACCCAGAGGCTGTCTCTGCTTTAAATGCAGGTTTCGCGTCCTAGCGTAGTCCTGTGCAGACTATTGTGCTAACATCAGCTTTGGTTAGTCAGAGCTGCATCAGTCAGAATTTTATGCCTGATTTCCGAGTTTTCATAATTCAGACTTTTCTTTAGAAATAAGAAGTATAATAATATTTCACTGCAAAAACACAAAATCTTGCTAAGTAGTTTTGGTATAGTGTCTACTGCAAATATCTTAGTACATTTGAAATAAGACAAAACTAACATATGAGTAACTTTACTGTAAGAGATAGGAGCCTGTTTTAAGTGAATAATCCTTTAATATTGAGCAAATAAAATTCTAGTTCCTCTGGCAGATTATTTCACTTATAACATGAATAAATGTTTTATTATAAGATAAATAATCTTCCAGTGGAACTAGAACTGGGTTTCTTGTGCAAATATCTTAGCAGAGTTGAAATAAGACAAAACTAACTTACAAGTAACTTTTCAGTGGAATATAGACGCTTGCTTTAAATCAATATTTCATTGATATTGATTAAACAGTATTAGTTCCATTGGCGAATTAATTCTGTTGCACTTATGACATGGGGAAAATGTCTTGTTATAAGTGAAAGAATCTTACAGTGAAAGTAGAACTGGGTTGCTAGGTGACGGGCTCGGCTTGGCTGGGGTTGCTAGGTAACGGTGTTTTGTTACAGGTGAAATAATCTGCCAGTGGAACAAGAACGTTTTCATCAATATTAAGAACTTATTTACTTAAGACAAGTTCCTGTGCTGAGAAGTTACTTGTGTTTGTTTTGTCTTATTTCAAGTGAACCAAGATATTTTCACTAGACCAAAATGCTGAGTAAGATTTTGTGTTTTAGCAGTTTTACTATTTACAAAAGAGAAAAATGACTTGAGTCACCGAACAGCTGCTTAACTCTGGCTTTAAAATGGTTGTGCCTCCAGAAAACTGATGACTAAATATAAGACATTTTATATGTGTACGTTGTGTTTGTGTTCCTGTGAGTTATGTGTGTGTGTGTAATTATGTGGATGTGTGTGTGTTGACTCTGACCTTGTCTTGTCCTTCCAGCGCTGGTAACCTCTGGCACCAGTGATAGTGAGAGTAGTTCCTGTAAGTGTGGACCCTCCTGTCCTCCATTTCTCCTCTCCTCTACCTTTTCTCCGCTGCGCCTCGCTCTACGTCCTCTTGTGTTTTCCATTTCGTCTGTCCGTGGGTGTGTGTTTCCCTGTGTGTGTTAATTATGTGCATGTGGGTCTTGTGTGCAAGTCACATTTCTCTCTACTTTTCCAGAGCTGCTGGAGAAATTTTCTTTCCAAACGTAGAAGTGGGTCGGAGTTTGGTGTGGTGTCAAATTTGTGATCATTAAACCTTTAAAAATATTTGTTTCTGTTTAAACAGCTGGCCAGGAGGAGATCCTCCTTACATACCAACCTGTTGTGCAGCAGGAAGGTACGTAAAAGACTCTTATTTTATTTTTTATTCACCTTTTCTAGTTATTTCTATGAAATATGAATCATTAAATCACCTGACAGCATTAGCTTCTGGTCGGGAACTCAGACAATGCTACAAAATATGCAAAGAATCATTTAATTTTACATTTTTCTCCACTTTGTCTTCAATAATTTATTTTAGCTTATTGTACATCAAAAATATTTAGATTTTTCTTTTTATTTCATAGTAAATAAGAACACATTTATCAACTGACTTAAACACAAAACAGCCAATTTGAGGGACCTCAGATTGGATTTTAACTAATTTATTAAACCTTGTTTAAAGTAGAAAACAAATGAAAATAAATGAGAATAGATTGAATTCTTTTTTTCTTCCGATCCCAAAATAATCTTCAAACTGGATTTCTTTGATTTAATGACGTATAAAACAATGTTTAAGTTTTGATGTACATTAATTTAAGATTTCATTACTTCTCCATCTGTTCAGTTAAGATGATAGTTCCCTGTAGGATCAAATTAAAATGTACATTTTCTTGATCCTGTTAGTTTGATTTCCCTTGTATTTTTACACTTACAGAATTTTTTAAGTATAATTTCTTTGGTTATAAGGATTAAATTGTGGTTCATTAGACATCAGCAGTGAATTTATTTTGTGAAATGAGAGATTTTGTCAGATTCAGCCCGTTTTCACTTTTTGTAATCAAACAAATGTCTTTTCATGGAAATAAACTTTCTTCTCTTCATTTTTTCCCAGTCAATTACACACGGCCAGTCATCGTGCTTGGACCAATGAAAGATCGGGTCAATGATGACCTCATCTCTGAGTTTCCTGAAAAGTTTGGATCCTGCGTCCCACGTGAGTTTCTTGATTTCCTTTAAGTCAATAGTTCCTTAATATTGAGGGGAAAGTGTTAGTTCATCTGTCAGAATGTTTTTCACTTTTAACGTGGAAAAAATGTTTTGTGATAAGTGTAAAAATCTGTTAGTGGAACTAGTTTTTTTAATCAATATTAAGTAATTATTGATTGATTTAAAACGATCTCTTCTATCTTTTTTCCTATTTCAAGTGTTCAAAGACATTCACACTAGAAACCTGATTAAACATCATTTAGATTTTGTGTTTGTGCTGCGTAATTTCTTATTTATTTTGCCACATCTGAATCTGTATGAATCCTGTCCGTTAGACACAACACGGCCACGAAGAGACTACGAGGTGGACGGCAGAGATTATCACTTCATGTCCTCGAGAGAGCTGATGGAGCGAGAGATTCAGGAACACAAGTTCATCGAGGCGGGTCAGTACAACAACCACCTCTACGGGACCAGCATACAGTCTGTCAGAGAGGTCGCCGACAAGGTAAGGGCCGCTTACAGCGCGTCGGGAGGAGGAAGAGCGCGTTGGAGGCGGCTGATTGTCGGACTCTTGGTCTCCTGCAGGGGAAACACTGCATCCTGGATGTTTCTGGGAATGCCATAAAGCGTCTCCAGATGGCGGGCCTCTACCCCATCGCTATCCTCCTTAGACCGCGAAATGTCGACAACATCCTGTGAGTAGCAGATGGACTAAACGACGACGCTTGTACGCTTTCGAACTGAAAGGTTTTACAGAGAAAGGGCTTCGTTTTAATTAGGACAGGACGATACGACTGAAAAATGTATCGCAATATAAGTGTTTCGTAGCAGTTGGTAGGTTTTCTGTTTTAAATGTCAGAAATATTCAAAACTGGTGACATGACCTTTCCTGTTTCTTCCTGTTTTCTCTCCACACTGTAGTCTTTTTTTATTTTTAAGCAGTTATGGGACACAGTAGCGAAACCTTAAAGTGCTGCTGCGCAAGTTACTAAACAGGTCGTTGCTAGGTAACCAAAAGTTACTCAGAAGGCTGTTGCTAGGTAACCAGAGTCAGGTGATTCCACCAGCCTTGCTTATTGTAGTTAACTAAAACTAATGATATAACAAAAACTGGAATTGAGAAAACATTTTTGAAAATTGAAATAAGAACAATAATGAACTAACTGGAACTATGTCCTGGATTACATTTATAAAACTAAAACATACTGAAATTATAAATATAACATTCTTTGTTTTGTGTTTATGAATCTATTTATTAGCATTTTGAAATTTATAAAAAAACCTTTTTCACAATATTTTTTTCTGTATAAAACTATATTGTAGGTTTACTGCACCACAGCTCATTCCATGTTGTTTACTACCTCAGGTTTAGTTTAGTTGGACACCTACACTTAACAAAAGTAAAATGAGGTTTTGAACCTCCGTGTTTGCTCTCTGCAGAGAGATGAACAAACGTTTGACAGAGGAACAGGCGAGGAAGGCCTTCGACAGAGGCATCAAACTGGAGCAGGAGTTTGCAGAGTACTTCACTGGTTAGTCAACTTACACACACACATAAAAAACAATGACATGAATTCGACTTTTTATTTCAGACTTGTAATTTTTCTCATCTTTTCCTTGAATTTACTCCTTCCTTTTCCCTTTTTGCGCTGTACAATGGCTGCTGGAAAAGACAAGTGTTTCGTTCTTGACTTGCTGTTCAGAAACTACTTGCTGCACTTTTGTTGGTTGTGCAGTAGGCTCCACTTCTGCTTTTGAAAGATGTATGGTTGTATAAATCCGCATCTAATTTCAAGCTATTTTTACATGCGAGTGTAAACTTTGAGTTTGGGGGGGCCGTGGATTTAAAGTCACAAGACGCCATAAAACAAAAATAGGCAGAACTGACTAAAATTTCATTATCTAAGAATAACTTTGTTCAAAAAATGGAGAGAACGTGTTTAATGATTTATTTATTTATTTTCTGCTTCTTCCTGCTCAGAAACGACGTGTATTTCCTTTGTAACCCACTGATCTCTGTGTGTTTGTCTCTCTTGCAGCAATAGTCCACGGCTCTTCTTTAGAGGAAATTTACTCGCAGGTGAAGCAAATCATCGAGGAGCAGTCGGGTCCTTACATCTGGATGACCACCAAGGAGCGACTCTGAACAAACACACACATGCAAAATGTCCATGCACACACATTACTGTCTCTACACTTCCCACTTGATTTTATTTTTTTCTACTATCAGCCTGCTTCCTCTGTTTTGCATTGCTGCACACACGTGTATTCACACAAGCACACGATGGCGGCGCGGCGAGGCCGGGACTATCTGGGACGTTTCCTTCCTGCGGCGGGAGGACCTCGGGTCGGTCCGGCAGCCTCCGGGTGGATCTTCCTTCAGCTTGGTTCCTTAATGTTTAAGGAGTTGGTTCAAATCAAGGCAACTTGTACGTGATCTGATTTATTTCACTACTGTTCTTCTTATTGCTGTTGTCGTTGTTGTTTTCATATTAACAAAGAGTAATGCATTCATGAATCGGTTTGTAATGATAATATTGTCACCAAGAGCCAGACTTTTGCACGCTGTAGCTTTAAGAGCATGTTTTTGGGACAAAAATCTTGATCTAACTCCCTGTCTGTCTTTCTGTCTGTCACTCCACATGGCATCGGGTATTTTTAGTTTCTTTCTGTCTTTTTTTTACATTTCTCATCCCTTCGTATCCTCATTTTCTCTTCCTACACTCTAAAATCCTTATATAGGAGATGAAAATATTTATTGTAATTCTACCTTTCCCTGCCACGCATTTCAGCATCACACTGCAAAAAAACCCCATAATTTTACCAGGTCATTTTGGTCTAGTTTCCAGTGTAAATATCTTGGTTCACTTGAAATAAGACAAAATTAATTTATAAGTGACATAGCAAGACATAGCAGCTTGTTTAAGTAAATAATCCCTTAATATTGGTGAAAAAGTTCTAGTTCCACTGGCAGATTATTTCACTTGTAACATAACGCCGTTACCTAGCAACCCCAGCTAAACCCAGCCCGTCACCTAGCAACCCCGTTCTAGTTCCACTGGGCGATTCTTTCATTTATAACAAGACATTTTTCCAAAGTTATAAGGATAACAGGACAAAAGTATTATACATGAAATAATCTGCCACTGGACCTTGTAGTTTTTCATCAATATTAAGGAATTATTTACTAAAAACAAGCTACTATATCTTACTGAAATTAAGATATTTGTACTACTTCTAATTTAGTTTTGTCTTATTTCAAGTGTACTAAGAAACTCGACAAAAATATTACAGATTTTGTGTTTGCAAAAACCAAAGTGGTGAGAAGCTACTGTTTATGGACGTAGCATGAAAAATATTCAAAACCTCTTTGGAGATTTTATGGCCCGATAACCTTAATTTCAAATGTAACAATTTATTTCCTTCATGCAATATAGAGAATTATATCAAAGTTTTGTAAGATATATTTGAAGCTTTGGGTTAATATTTTTTGCTAAAATATTAATATGGAAACTAATTCAAACTAATTCATTGCGAATATTTCCAGCAGAGGTTTAATGAGCAAAAACATGAACGATGTTTGTTGTAAAAACAGTCGTAATTTGTGTTTTTGTGGCGCAGCCCTGGTGTTGCTCACTTGACTCCCATTATGTTGTCTGTTATATAAAAAGTACCAAGAGAAGTTTTAAATATAGTTCTTAAAAATTCTGAAGTACTCTAAAGAGACAGAAAAAGGCAATTCAAAGCAAAGATTTGCTGTATTTGGGAGGTTTTACTCAATATTGGAATATTGAGATGGGAAATTTGTTCTTCTAAATCAGGGGTGTCCAAAGTGTGCCGCAGGGGCCATTTGTGGCCCTTCGACTGATTGTTTTGTGGTCCTCAACAGTAGTTAAAGAATGATGCAAATTTGTTTAAACTTTATTTTAATCTACTTTAAAAATTATTTACATAATTTGGAATGGAAAATGTTAAGTACTACACAAAGTATTCATGTTTTTACAATGAAGCTTGTGTGATAAGTAGAACCACGCTGACTTTGGGGCACAAAATTAGACTTTTATTCAATGTATTAAACTCAACGAAACATTTTGGAAGTAAACCCAAATCCTGTTCTTATAACTGAGATCTAATTTGTTCAACCAACCCCAAAAGAATTTAAAAACCAGTTGATTTAATACAGCAAAATTATTTTTAGTGTTTTGATAATAAAAATAAACATGAATTTCCTTCAATAAGATAAATAAATAATAATGTGGACAATTTTATTTGGTTGATTATAGGTTTATTTTATTTACTCGACAAAAAGTTTGGATACCCCTGGGCTAAAGAATAAAAATTTAAAGTAAAAACGTTACTATGTTTTCCACTTGCCATGCTTGGTCAGTAAATATACAGAGTTGGAAGGAAACTTGAATAAAACATATTAAAATCGGACTTAAGAGGAAACATTACCATTTTAAATCAGATATCAGAAGAGATTTCTTTACTTCATTATTTTTAAAAAGCAGGAAAACGATTCTGTCCAATAATTCCAGAATTTCTCCTTTTTCTGGCTTTACCTCAGACTTCCATATCTGTCTCCTACGTTCTCCGTGCACTTTGACCCTAAACAGTGTAACGTCTCCTTCATCTCCATCATCATCATCAGGACCTCCTTCCCCTCTAAATGTAGTTGCACTATCGAGGGCTGATTTCCTAAAGCATCTTGTGTGACGCGTCTTTGTGTTGAAGCTTATGAAGGGACAGAAGATTTTGGTGAAGGTTTTTTTTTTAAACACATTTTTAGCAAACAAAGATATCAGATGTTCCATAAACATGGAAGTTTGTCATGAAAAAACGTTTGACAGAGTACTGGGGTCATGCTAAGAAAATAATAAAATTTTAAAATTTAGGTTGAAATAATATTAAAATAAAGTTGTAGTATTATGAGACAGTTATAATATTATGACTATTCTTGTAATTTTATGAGGAAAATAAGTTATATTGCATTATTAGTAAAGTAATGCTCTTAAAGTTTAAATGAGAATAAAGTCAAAATAATATGAAGATAAAGCATTATTTTTATTTTATTCTTGTACAACTGTATTTTGATAATATTGCAATTTAATTCTTGTAGTTTTATAATGGGAATAAAGTAAAATCGTTCTATTAAAGTAAAAATAATATGAGAATAAAGTTAAAATAATATAATAAAGTTGTAATATTACGAAAGTAAAGTCATTATTACTTTATTATTGTTTACTCTTGTATGACTTTATTCTCATAATTTTATGACAAGAATAAAATTTGTTATATTAATAACTATAAGTCGTATTAAAGTCAAAATAAGATGAGAATGACGTCTTGATATTATGACTTTATTCTCATATTACTACAAATTTTTCTCTTATAATTATTATTTTTTCTTCGTCTGGTCCTGTTACTTTGTCATGAATTCACTGTATGTTTTTTATTTAGTTTGGATTTTAATTTTTTGGTAACATTGTACTTTTATTTTTTATTTTGACTCTGGCTGTGTGACCTCAGCACTACTTGCTTTGTTTCTCTCCTCTATAAATACCAGCTGCAGCTTTAATTTCACCGTTTCCTCCCTGTCGTCACGGAAACCGAATCTTCAGCTGCATCGTGACGGGACGCGTGACGGTAAAACAATAACCCGAAATGGGACGATCAGCTGCTGTTTGAGGACAGAAATTCAAGATGCTTTTGATGACCCAGCCCTTGCTTGTATGGACCTCGTCAGCCACCGTCTCCCCTTAATCCACGTTAATCCCTCAAGGCGACTCCTCCAAGCTGACTGGAGGACGGAGGCGTACGGAGAGAACCTTCTTTCAGCATCGGCGCCCTGAAAACGCAGAAGAACTTCCAACTTTCACCACATTTTGAGAACTTTAGTGTTTCCTCTGTTCTTCTGGATTCATGTTTCCTCCCTTGTTAATCCCAGTAGATTATTTGTAACCGTCGGCTGAGAGAAGGGAACCTCCGTACGGCTCTGCCTGCGTGTTTTAGCTGGGGGACTATGCCACTGTTTGTTAAAGTAAAGCACCGATGCAAAGAATCTATTAAAGAGATGTATCTATATCTAACATAATATAATATTTATCCCTGCTCTAACTGCCTATTTTGGTACAAAAATAAATAAAAAGCTTTATTGAGCTTTACTGCAGTCCCTTTAAATGAGACAAGAGATGACTTTTCTTTCCTTTTTCTCTATCAAATGCATAAAAATGTTTATATTTTTCTTTTATTTCACATCTACTGTGCATTCACAGTGATATTTTGAATGATAACAAACTTTTTGGTGGTAATTCAGTTGAAAATTTGCCGTTTTTTCATCCAAACTCAATCTCGGTGGCCATTTTGAATAATTAATTTAAAAATTATACAAATTGAGTCGACAGATGCAGATGGAAACTATAGTTTTCTTACAATTTGAAATGTTTGTCTTTTTATAATGAAGCCTTAAGAAAAAGTAAAACAATGTTTATTCAGAGATTTTTACTGAAATGATGCACCAAAATCAGATTTTATTTAATTTACTAAATATAACAAACATTTTTAAACAAAGTGACCGGAATCCTGTTCCTGAAAATAAATTTGTTCCATCGAGCCGAAGAGAAACTGAAAACTTGATGCTTTTCTTTTAAAACAGAAAATGTGCAAAATCTACGATGGCGCGTTAGGGGCGATGTAGATTTATAAAAAATTAAAAAGTAGTAAATGTCCACTAATCTCAGAAATTTTCTACAAACAACCTTTTCAAATGTTGACGATTTTCAAAATAATTTTTTTTCTGATTAATTTCAATTTATGAGTTTTTGGTGGAAATGTACAACTTCTATGTAGATAAAAAAGTTAATTTAGCTGCATTATTTGCTTGATTTTAGGTTGGGATTTTTAGGCGTCCGATTACTTTTGAATCAACGATTTTGGCCCAAGAAGTTTGTACACCCCTGATCGAACACATATTCCAGCCAGTAAAACTTGCAGGTCGCTTTTAAAATGCGTTTAAGCTGCACTTATCGGCCACTTTATAATATTTTTTATTAATTCTCTAAGAAAGACATCGATTCAACAAGAGTATGGAAAACATTGATTCTCAGTGAAACGCTGCTAAAAATGTTGCTAAAGGGTTAATAAAGGAGTGATGTCATGAAGACTTCCTGAAGTTTCTGAGTTTCAGAAACAGCAAGAGTTTCTTAAAGACAATTTCAAGGACTTGCATTACAAAGTAAAAAGTTGTTTTAGTCATATATCTGCTATATATGTAGCATTTCTATGACCTCTGATGTTGACATTGTTACTTTTCTATCTATATGGCTGGAAAACAAAAGACTTCATCTTTAACACTAAACTAGTTACAAATGGTATCTTACTGTCTTAAATGGCCAATTATGTAAATGACCATACAGGTCACATGTTTAATAAAGAACATTATTTTAAAGATGCTTCCTTGAACAGGTTAGGATTCACAAAACGTTAATTTTTTTTGTATAAAATTCTTAGTGTTAGGTCTAAATTACCTAAACACAGACACAAAGAAGAGACAAGAGTCAGAATTTAGTTTTACCTGCAGGGAGAACACAGTTGAAACCCAGTTACAGATTTCTGCCTGTGCTCTGAAGCTTCAACTGAGTCTTACCCTGCTTTTATTAGAATTAGGAACTCCCTAGTTACATGACAGTGTGCAGCCCTGAAGGGAGGGGGAACAGAAAACAGCTGCACACTCATACGAACACAACTCATTTATACAATCTTCAAAAGCATATTTTATAAGATAAGACTATAGGTTTTCAGTTCCTCTGGGCAATTAACGCCGGAATGTCTCGTTCATGGTATCCTCCTTTTTCACTCCTCAGCAGGCCGCTTCCAGAGTTTCTGCAAACATTTCAAAACACTCAAAGCACATCGTTAAAATGTAAATACAAAGGTAAATAAAATGGATGATAATATAAAATAAAGGTAAAGCAAATAAATGATAATAAAATATAAAATACTTCCAACACTTAGATAAAGAGATGTGGAACCTCCTCCACAACCAGCAAGAATGCAACAAGTGGTTTCTGGATGGTAAGTTAATGAAACACTTGTCTTTTCCAGCAGCCATTGTATGGCTGATCAAAGGTGCTGGAGCTCAGCTTAGGTTGCTAAGTAACGACGCAGTGGCCGTGGAATATGTGCCAGTTGATTTGTGATGTTACAATCAGAAGGTTTTTGAAATGGATAATTTACCAGAAACATGAACTTATTGCCAAAAAACATCTGGGTGTTTTTATTTGAACCCTCCTGTTATGTTCGTTTCTAGGGTACAGCAAAAATGTTCATGGGTCAACTTGACCCGGGGAGTGTTTAATCATGCAATAGTGTCAGAAACCAAGAAATTCCTCCAAAATATTTTTGTATCTGATTATTAACTCCAATACTAACCATTTCAATCAATATTTGTGCAAAGATATTTTTTTATTTCTCAGAAATTAAGGATCAATGACGACGACCTGCTCATTTACTCATTTGGACATAAAAAATGGAATTAAAATTTTTTATGTCCACTGAAAAAAACCTACAAACGAAAAATTATAATTTCCTTGAAATTGAACTTTGGTAAAAATTTTATGTTACACTTTCTTTTTTTTTCAATGAGTATCTTTATAATTGAATTTGAGACACACATACTGTTCAGGGTCAAATTGACCTGCTGATTAAAATCAAGATAAATGAGTCATGCAGAGAGTATTTATGTTTTTCTCCACTTCTGCTGAGTGTCACTCAGAGTGGGTGGAGTTTATCCACGGGAACAGAAAACATTCCTGCCAAAAGTTGTGTGAACACTTTCTGCTTTCTCGCAGTTTCCTAGTGAAGTAAAGAGAGTAGTGAGGAAGTGGCTTGTGTGTGTCGGGGTGTGCATGCATTTGTGTGGTGGAGTGTGTTTGTGTGTGTGTGGTGAAATATGGTTCATAGCTGCAAGGAAACATATAGAAATGGACATTTTTTAAAATCTTCTTTTGCACTTTAACCTGACTGCCGGGTCAGATTGACCCGAACAATATCTATGTAAAACGTAGACCTAGGGGTTGGTACAAATGTGTAAAATGAATAAATTTTCAATTTATATGTAGAGTGCACCTATTAAGGCAACATAACAGGAGGGTTAAGTTTCTACGCCTGTCTGCCGTCAGCAACCACAGTGAGACTTTTGGCCTTTGACTTTACAGCATGTCCAGGGTTCGCGTTATCAGGCCTTCGGGTCGCTGAGTTCCTGCGTACAAACGTCCAACAATCCGGTAGTGAGGGTGAAATTGTCGGCTGTAAACTAATGTCAGAAAACCGGAGGTGTTGTTTTGTTAAGCTTCAGGATGCGAAGAAAAAGCAGCTTCTTTATTGTTATTGCTGCTGTACGTGACCGAAGAGCACAGTGTGGCTAATTAAACTCTTTTATTACAGAAGAACGAGGGATGCTCACGTGAGGACAGTTAGGAGGGTTTTATTTCTGGACATCTGCACATCAGCTGACATTTTACACCTCAACTTTAGCTGTCATGTTTGGCTCACATGACCAGAACTGCTGCTGTAAACTAAGGGGCTTAAACCTTTAAATTCGTGTGTTTTTAAATATAACTTAAATAACTTAAAGCTATTCTGAATATTTTTAGAGCTACGATATTTCTTTTGTTATTATTTTTAACAAAGTCGCAGCTATGATTTCCTGTTTCGCAAGGAAAAATGTGAAAGTCTGGACAAACTGTTTTTATCCTCAGCAGGCTTTGGTCTGTAATTTCTAATCACTTCTTAACGTCATTATTGGGGCCTGCCATGCAAAGCAATGGCAGGAACCTATTACTATTGTCGGAGAGAAGCGTCTCTTTATTATAGAACTTTATTTTTCTTCCGTAACCGTTAATGCGGCTCATACCGCTGGGTGCACACCTACAAATGAGGTATCAAAACGTGCAGAAAATTCACGCCATTGGAGCTATTATTTTTGGTGGGATTTGGGCTTAACGTGGCGACATAATTCGCAAAAAACTACGAAAAAACCCCCATTATAACTCAATGGGAAAAATCCTAGAAATACCCTATTTTTGAGGATTTGCTGTGTCGTCACAAATTCACCTAGAAATGCCATTCAAATTTCATTTTGTAGATACGTCTGTGATCTCTTCGAAAGTGAAGACGGCTCGTCGATACCAGTTACGGTTTGTCCACAATTTGCCTCTAAGCGACCCAAACTTTCTCATTTTTGCTGAAATTACAGTGACAGCCCATCTCGGTTCATATCTGGGCACAACATTTCTTTCTCTCATCACTGTAAATGCTCTGAGTGAGGTACAGATATGAATCTCGGGACTATCGCAGAAGACACATTGAACTGTCATACGCTCGAAACGCTTTTCGAATATGTATTACGGTTCCCGAACAAGAAGGATTTGTTTCCAATGCTTTTTTTCAGTAAAGTGTGTTTGCTCAAACACACTTGTGTGTTTGAGAGCTCACAGCTCAGAGCTCACACCTGCTGAGACCATTATTTGCCATAGCAACGGAACTCAAGAGGCTATTGGCTGCTGGTTAGGACTACGAATACGCATCACTGTAGTTCTATCTATCCTCAGTTGAAACAGATCAGGACTGAGAACTGGCCTTTAGAACTACTGCTGCTATGGGCTGTATATAACTGATTTAACTCAGTAACTGTTACACATGGGATTAGTTTGGAACTTTAAAATGGAGCATAATAATAATTTCAAAATAAAAGCCTTGAATATTTTTACATCAGGTAATTGCTGTTTTTGGCTTTATTTGACGTTTTCATCCAAAGCACTGTTACACATGGGATTACTTTGGAACTTTAAAATGGAGAATAATAATTTCAAAATAAAAGCCTTGAATATTTTCACATCAGGTAATTGCTTTTTTTGGCCGTAAATGACTTTTTCATCCAAAGCAATGTTACACATGGGATTAGTTTGGAACTTTAAAATGGAGAATAATAATTTCAAAATAAAAGCCTTGAATATTTTTACATCAGGTAATTGCTGTTTTTGGCTTTATTTGACGTTTTCATCCAAATCACTGTTACACATGGGATTACTTTGGAACTTTAAAATGGAGAATAATAATAATTTCAAAATAAAAGCCTTGAATATTTTTACATCAGGTAATTGCTTTTTTTGGCCGTATATGACTTTTTCATCCAAAGCAATGTTACACATGGGATTAGTTTGGAACTTTAAAATGGAGAATAATAATAATTTCAAAATAAAAGCCTTGAATATTTTTACATCAGGTAATTGCTGTTTTTGGCTTTATATGACTTTTTCATCCAAAGCACTGTTACACATGGGATTAGTTTGGCCCTTTGAAATGAAGCATACTGAAAATTTCAAAATAAAAGCCTTGAATATTTTTACATCAGCTACTTGTGTTTTGAGCATTATATAACTATTTTAACCCAAGGACTATTACGCATGGGATTAGTTTGGCCCTTTGAAATGAAGTTTAACAAAACTTCCAAAATAAAAGCCTCGACAACATTTTAAATCGTACCGAACGGTGCACGTCCGCCTCGCTTAACGTTCTTGCGGTTCTCCGCGTGCCACTGCTTACGTCGCGGCGTTCTTTGGCGTCGACGCCGATTTGTGGCGCGACGACGCCGGGCCCGAACCCCACGGCCGCGCCTTGGCAGGCCCCGGCTAAATTTCTTCCGAAATTTTCTAGTTCTTAATTGCTCTGTTTCCTCCTGAGAATAAAAAGGTTATTTCTATGAGACAAAGATCTATTTCTCTTAGCCTTGTCTATAATTGAGAAGCATTCAGTGTAATGGATTCTTTTTAAATACCAGGGAATTTTATTTTAGATAAAAATCTAGTTTTCACTAAAAGATAACAGACAATAATATCTGGTCTTCCAAAACCATGTGGCCAAATTTCTGAGTCTGATGAGCTAAATCCTGCAGAACAAACCCTCAAACCTCGTTATCTGAGCAAGTGACTCTGTAAACAGTAATTAACCGTCTCATGTTTGTCCCTGAAATATTTTTCTCTTAAGTTAAAGTTCTGACTTTTTAAAGCAACATTTTACAGAAGAGGATTGGGGGAAAACAAAGCAGGCTGACTGTAATCTCAGAATTCAGATTCTGAGATTACAGTGCTGGATCCTCACTGTGCTGGATTACGTCCCTGCTTTGCTTTGTCACATCCTTAATGGAAAAACACCACAGAGGCAGAAGAGACGGGCAGGTAGGGGGGAAGCAGGCCGGGCTGTAACAGAGCCTCTCTGTCCGGGCGCTGGCCTGCAGCCAGGCCGCGGCGCTGCGATGTCCAGAAAAACGTGAAGCTGTTTGCTGCGCTTCTTAAACGGAGCTGTAAAAACTCCCGGAAGTTCTGTTTCTGCTGCTGAAGATTGGGCTGTAAACCAGCAAAATCACAGCCTTGGTCCGGTTTGACTGGAGGACTTTAAGTCGAACACCGGAGATTAAAAAAAAAACGGACTTTGATATTGGAGCGAACATATAAAGTGGAGAAGCGCAGAAAGGCGGTTCAGTGAAACCCAGAGGAAAAACCATGACAACGTGGAAGATAGTAGGAGCTCTGCTGCTGCTGCTGCCTGCAGGTAGGAGATTTTAAAACATGAATTAAACACACTACACTGCAAAAACCCCCAAATATTACCAAATATCTGGTCTCTAATCCAAATATTATAGATCACTTCAAGACAAAGATTAATTACAAGTAACTTTTCAGCAAGATATAGCAGCTTGTTTTAAGTAAATAATTCCTTAATATTAATAAAAATGTACTAACTCCACTGGTATTTTGCTTATAACAAACATATTTCCTGCTAAAAGTGAAATAAAAAATTTCCAGTGGAACTAGTTCATCAGTATGAAGGAATTATTGTTTTCAATAATTCCTTTATATTGTTTAAAAGTTAATTCTAAGTTATTTTGTCTTATTTAAAGTGTACTAAGAGATTTGCACTAGAAACTAGACAAAATGCTCTGTAAGATTTTGTGTTTTTGCAGTGTAACATATACAGAGCAGGATATTCCTGAGCTTTTACATCTGCAGAAATGAATTTTTTTTTGCTCCATATTCAGAGTTAATAACATAAAAATTCAGCATTGAAAAGAATCCAAACAGCCTCTGCAACAGCTCTACGTTTCCAAGTTCTTTCAAAACCTGCTCAGTTACACAGTAATAAAAAATATCCTTATCAGTGTTTTGCCAGCGGACCATCAGATGGTGCACCGTCTCAGAGCCAGAGCAGAAGAAATGTCAGGCTATGAGCCAGGCTTTCTCCAAAGTCTCCATCCGGCCCTCCATCAGTTGCATCAACGGCCCAGCCGTCCAGGGCTGCATCCAGAAACTACAGGTGGGATTTTGGCAGCTACGAAAACAATGTTTTACTATTTATGACACAAAACACTACAAAAAACCCTAATAATTCTGGTCTAGTTTCCGGTTTAAATACCTTAGTTCACTTGAAATAAGACAAAAATAACTTACAGGTAAGTTTTAAGCAACATGTAGGAACTTGTTTCAAGTCAACATGGGAAAATGCCTGAAAGAACCTTGCAGTGGAACTAGAACTGGGTTGCTAGGTAACGGGCTGGGCTTGGCTGGGGTTGCTAGGAAACGGTCCTTTAATGTAACTGAAATAATCTGCCAGTGGTACTAGAACTTTTAAAATAAATATTAAGGAATTATTGACTTAAAACAAGCTCATCTGTCTTCCTGAAAAGTTACTTGTAAGTCAGTTTTGTCTTATTTCAAAGGTACAAAGACATTTGCACTAGAGACTAAGCCAAAATTACTTGGTTATTTTGCAATGAAATAATCTGTTAGATTAAAAAGTCAGGATTAATATCAGGGTCAAGAAAAGTTGGAATAAACTGTTACTGTTTATTCACAAAACAAACTGTTGATGCTAAACAGTGCTCTTTTTCTGAGGGGTGTGACTTTTTAGATTGTCTAAAGCTTAATTAAAAAGCACCAGAAACAGCAGAAGCAACAACAAATACTATCACTTATTGTACTATTTATTAATTGCCTAGTTCTTCATTCATCTCTTCTTTTTGCACTTAGACTCAGAACATTCCTATATATGCTTTTATGTCTCTGCAGAAAAAAGAAGTGGATGCCTTGTCCATGTCTGGCACTGACATCTACAATGCAATGAAGACTGCCACCTTCAAGATGGCTGCCAGTGAATCAAAGAATGGTGGTAAGACTCAGATTCTTCATTCAACTGTATAGACTACATCACAATCGTGATATGGTGAGGTGCAAAGTTTGTTTTTCAGTATTTCTCTTCCTGTCCTGCCCTAAAAACAGAATATTCAAATTATTAGTTCTGGTTCTGGTTCATCAACTTCTATGAATGTAAATCCTTAAAATATTATTGAGAAGTTAAAGCATTCAGGCTATTTTTTTACTTATGTCATTATAATGACTGATTGCTTTACATATGAGAAATTTACATTGTACCTTTTTATCAGACAAAGGTAACACATTATGTATGTTGAGATAACTTAATATCTGGAGTATTATCGGGGTGAGTTGGAAAATGTTGATGTAGCTACATTGTTAGTTGCAACACCTGTTATATCTGGATGGTAATCTCTGTATTGCCCTTGGTACATTTTGAAACCTTACTGTACTTTGACCATTAAGAAACTGTCAGTGCTGCAGAACTAATGATCAAAGGTAAATGGTACCATACAGGTTCATGTAGAGATCACTAATTACACATGTACACAAAACTTAATGAAAAAATAATAATAATTTTGCCATTAAATAAAAAAGCGCATTTAAACTCACAGGTAAATAAGTTTGTTCAGCGATAAGTCATTAAAAAACATGTCTTCCAACTACTTCTTGTTGTCTTCTTCGTGGGTTTCGCCAGTGGCAACATCCGGTTGTTGATCATGTATCTTGTGTGCTTAAAAAAAAAAGTGTTTCCATTGCTGTTTGGGAAAATTAACAAATTTCAATACGGCCGAAAAACCACCCCATGCTAGCAGAAAAACGAGATTTTTTAATTGCTGTGTTCCCATTAAGTAATTTTATTTTCAAAATATCAAATTGAGCAGTTATATATTCAATAAAAACGCAGCTTATATTATGCTAACGTAAAAATAACAACAACACAATTTCGGTGTTTGCATTAAATAAGAAACGCAATTAAAACCTCTTGAGAATCAGTTTATTCACGTAGAAAATAAGAAAGTCGGAAAAAAAACATGCCGCCAACATCCTCCAAGTACTTCCTGCTATTTTCTTCTTCGTGGGTTTTGCTAGTGGCAACATCCGGTTATTGATTATGTGCCTCGAGTGGCATTCAAGCACCAGAACTTTTTATCGGACAACAAACTAGCTGTTTAAACTAAGCGAGTTTATTTTCCAAATGTCAAATTGCGCATCGGAATCGCTTCAGTTGTGTCGCTGTCGTGTCGCCAGATACCAGCTCCTACTACGCCGTTGCTGTGGTGAAGAAATCTGACTCCGCAATCAATGTCAACAACCTGGCGGGGAAACGGAGCTGCCACACCGGGAAGGGCCGAACTGCTGGCTGGAATATGCCGCTAGGATACCTGATGGACCAGGGCTTCATGTCCGTAATGGGCTGCGACATTTCAAAGGGTAAAAATACACAGAAATACAATTATTTTGGATGTATAGTCGATAAGGAACTCATGAACAGAAAATGTGAAACAACTTTTATTTAAAACATTCATTACTGCTTTTAGTTGCTCAATTTTTTTATATGCATGTTAAACAAATTATGGGCCAGAATTTTGCTCATTTGGATTTCTAATATTGACTTCAATAAAAATAGGCTGTTAGTAGTGAGTCAATGATGTATTGTAGTATTGTGTACTACAAAAAGTACCAGAGATTCTTGTTTTTTATGTAGGTAAATTTCACTGATGTCTCATTTGGCTTTGTTTATTTGTTTTTCTTGCTCTTTTCTCATATTTATTTGTTCTTTTTCATAGCAAATACCTCATTAGCAAAAACAAAATCTTTGACATGGTTTATGGTGAAAATATCTTACTACGTCTGAAATAAGACAAAACTACAGTAGCTCACATGTAACTTTACATAAGAGCTTGTTTTAAATCAATATTTTCTTAATATTGATGACAAAGACCAGTCCCACTTGCAGATTATTTCACTTATAACGCGGAAAAATATAAGTAAGCCTTTCACAATAAGCAACAAATCAATTCATCACATGATTTATTACGATGAATTTCCCATCGTCAAAATGATATTCCCCTTTACAATTGTTGAAAAGAAGCCATTTTGAAAACTGCTGCAAAAATCTGACTCTGAGGACCAAGCAGTCAGTTTGCACTACCTGCCACTTTTGCCTGTTTTCCCTGTCAGAGCTGAATGATTAATATTTTTGAAAACCAATTTTTTAATTATTGTTGTTTCAGTTGTTTTGTTTACTTATTTTGGATATTGAATGTTTTCCTATTCCAGTGTTAAATGTTCATTAGAATTTATTTTTTTTGAGGGAGTGTACTTTCATTAATATGCCATTATCACGGTAGTAGTTGAAAATTGACAATATTACTGTTTATTGCGATAAATTCTGGGACAATTTATCATCCAGTAAAATGTGTTACAGTGCCAGGCCAAGTTATTAGTGACAAAATCTGCCACTGAACTAGTTCGTTTCAGCAATGCTAAGGAATTATTGACTTAAAACACGCTCATATGTTTAGCTGAAAAGTCACTTGTACTTGTTTTATTTCAAGCGTACCAAGATATTTGCATCAGAAACTAGAAAACAAAACTTGGTAAGGTTTTGTGTTTTTGCAGTGTAAGGCCAAGTTAAGTGTATGCTTTTGTTTATGTTTCTGGTCAGGTGTGGCTAATTTCTTCAACGCCAGCTGCATTCCTGGGGCCAACGAGGCTGGTGACCCTGCGTCTCTATGTCAGCTGTGCAAAGGAGACGGAGAAGGACAGCACAAATGTGAAATGAGCGAGCAAGAAATGTACTACAGCTACGAAGGAGCATTCAGGTAGCACAAGCATTCATTTTATCAATCAAACCTTATTCACAAAGCATGTTTTAAAAGGCCTGGGGTAATAAAAAGTGTTTTACAGAGGTTAAAGAAAGAAGGACATGAAAAAACAAGCATACAGACAACACTGCAAAAACACAAAATACCAAAATATTAAAATAGTTTCTATTTTAGGTATCTTAGAAATAAGACAAAACTAACTTGCATGCAACTTTTAGGAAAGATATTGGAGCTCGTCTTAAGTAAATGATTCCTTAGTACTGATAAGTGCTAGATCCACTGGCAGATTATTTCACTTATATCACTGCACCGTTACCTAGCAACCCTAGCCAAACCCAGCCTGTAACCTAGCAACTGAGTTCTAGTTCCACTGGAAGATTACTTTACTTTTAACATGGGACGATGTCTTATTGTAAGTAAAATAATCCACCAATGAACCATTTGAAAGAAGGTTTGTTGTGGTTTATTTTTACATGTTTGACCAACATATTATTATTCAGTTTCAGTTTCTTTATCATTTATTTTTCATTGGATGTTTTTCTCCCTAATTGTACTGACTGAATAAATTAAAATTGTTTTTGCATGTTTGACCAAGCTTGTGAAACGGTTGGTGTGTTTAAATGTGCTAAATATAAAAAGGTCACTGTTTTAGGTGTTTCTCAACAAGTAAAGGTGCAAAGATTTTTTTAAAACATGCAGAGTTATAAAATAAATCTGTAATTTAGTACATTTATGTCTGTGTTTTAAAAAATGAAACATCTTCAGTTAATTCAGCAGCGTTTCTCTGTATCGGATCGATATCAGCTGATACTAAATCTAGATATCGGAAGTGAAAACGGTGCATCAGTTCATCCCTAAAAGCAACTATGGTGTTCGATGAGGGTCAATTTTAGATATCTTGGAAGACGCCATGTTAAATAAACTATTAGAATGTAGTTAGAGCATTTTGGTTCAACAAATACTTTCAGGAAGAGAAGATATGTTTAAATTCTCTGTAGATTTCTTCGGTTTTTTAGAAGAACGTGATGCAAATATGAATCTAAATATTAGTCTCTAAATATGCTTGAACCTAAATATTTAAATTAAAATGGAAAAATAAAATGAGGTCACTGTTTTAGGTGTTCCTCAAGAAGTAAAGGTGCAAAGATTTTTGAAAGTTTTGATTTTGCTAACGTTTACTGACAAAATTGCAATTTAAAAAAAGAATCTCAGCATCTGTTTGTTCTGATGTTTTCTCTAGATGTTTGGTTGATGGCGCTGGGCAGGTGGCTTTCACCAAACACACTACTGTTGCAGAGAACACTGACGGTAAGGACTAAGAAAAGCTTTTGAGTGTTTGTGATAAATTAAATGGCTGACCTGTTATTTGTGCTGCAGGTCGGGGTCCGACGTGGGCCCACTCCTTGTTGTCGTCGAATTATGAGCTGCTGTGCAGAGACGGGACCAGAGCTCCTGCCTCCCAGTGGACTCGGTGCCATCTGGTTCGCGTCCCGTTTCGTGGCGTCGTGGTTGGCAGTGACATCACTCCCTCTGTGGTTTTCAACATGCTAAGTGAAGGCCTGGTACGTAAAAAGTCCCATAATTCAACTCAAATGTATTTAGCAACCCCAGAGAAGCTCAGCCCATCACCTAGCAACCCCAGAGAAGCTCAGCCCGTCACCTAGCAACCCCAGAGAAAATCAGCCCGTCACCTAGCAACCCCAGAGAAAATCAGCCCGTCACCTAGCAACCCCAGAGAAGCTCAGCCCGTCACCTAGCAACCCCAGAGAAGCTCAGCCCGTCACCTAGCAACCCCAGAAAACTGAGCAGACTAAATTGTCATTATATAAGTGTAAAGTTTACCTTGGAGCAAACGCCCCCCTTTTGTAAAAAATTCAGCCAGCGCCCCCTGCTGTCCCCTGAACGCCCCCGTTGAGAAATGCTAGTCTAAACAAAACATGTTCATTACATTTTTTGCACAAAATGATTCTGGCTGCATGTTATCGATTTCAGCTCTTCTCCTCTTCAGTGTCTGTTAGCTTCTTGGAGCAGCTCCGCCCTGCTGTCACTGGCAGCTCCACCGCATCAGTTCAGCGTTACACCGACGTTGCTGTGATTCACTTGTCTGGTGTCTGATTTTCAAATATTTTATGTTTTATTGAGGATTTTTGTACATACGGTCTGGAAGTGCTATGATCATGTCAAACAGCAACTTATATTAAAACGTGTTTTCTTGTCCGTCTGGATTTGTGCGCTTCCATGGAAGGACAACAGAAAATCACTCTTATAAACATATAATGACTAAAATCATGGAGGGGAAAATTTTTCTGTGTATCCCTCAGAAAAATTAACCAAGTTAAATAAAGAAATCCCTCCATGGGTGAAACCACGATACAGAGCGTTCATTTTACAGAGTTAACATCGGTGCTGAAAGTGATCCGGTATGAAACTGTAGCACTACAACACTTTTGAATTTTAATCATCAGAATATTTGAGCTAAAAGGTTTACATCAGTCTGCTGTTCTCCGTCGATACGCTTCCCGACCGCTACGCACCCTAGAGGGTAAAAAAATCAACAACAAAAAAACGACGCGCACGTTGCGCAAAACTCTGAAACAGGAAAACCAGGAGAAAGAGCGGAGCAACAAACTTGATGTGAATCAGGATCAGAGAATCCGGCGCTGGACAGCGAAACATCAGGAGCTTATGGTGGCAGATCAGGTGAAACTCATGATGATTTAGCGGCGCAGCAGGTGAAGATCACTGGTGAGCGTCAATACAAACGATAAAATAAAACTAGCAACAGGAAAGAAACTAAAGACGACATAACAATAAACCAAGAGAGGATAAAACTAATCAAAGAAAAGCAAATGGAAATGAATGAAGAACAAAATGTAAGAATAAACTAAGAAACTGAAGTAAATACAGATGGCAAGACCTTTCGAACAATAATTAACACAGAGGACTGTATGGCAAGAACAAACAGACACTATTGTCAGATAAAAGGTAAAACAATATTGTTGAAGTTCCTTGTGTTTGTTGAGACCACATCTAGAAGAAATATATTTTACAGCCGATAACAGTAATAAGGAGCTCATGGCTTATTTATGTTTTTAATTACAATAGATTGGGTATATTTATTTCTTCAATATTACTTTTCATGTCAGTGTTAATGTAATGAGGCTGTTTAGTGACTCAATGACACTTTCAGTTTGACAAATTAGGATGTTACTAAGAACCAGCTTTGTTCTTTGTAATTTCTGTCCAGTAAAACTATTAATCTATAAATCAATAGTCAGGTTTAAAGATATAATCCACGTTTCTGTCCCATATTTTTATGGCATTAAAAGGATCTGGAACTTTAGTTTTTCCACTGAAAGCTCTGGTTTACACAGTAAATGCCATGTGGGTGAAATTTTCTGGATAACACTCTGATGTCCCATTCTCCTGAAGGCAGCACAAAGCTGCACCACAGAATCTGACAGAAACACTGAAGAGAAGAAGAGTTATGATTAATATAGTTGCAGTTATATCCATGTTTTAATGTCGCAGAGTCTTTATGCAAATAGTTCAAAGTTTAAACTGGTATTGTTGTACATCTTTCCTCTGGTCAGTTTGTGCAAGATTTAGCAACCAGCATCAGAAAACGGCTCAGAACAGGAATATGTTTTCCACTCTGATTGGCTGCTGCCTGCCGACTTTAACTTGAATGTTCATTTATTGCATTTTTTGTAGACGCTTCTAAAAATGCTTTTTATTCCTGTGGCTTTTTTGTTCTCTGGGAAATTATTTTTTATGATAAATACAGAAACAAGCATAAAAACAAAAACATCAACAATAGTGATAGTAATATTAATAGCAAAATAAGATTCAGTGCAAGGAAGCCTACAAATTTTTTGATGGGGCGGTGAGGAACCTGGATAATGGACAGGGGGCGCTGGCCCAGTTTAGACCGTAAATCGACCCTGACCCGTTCAAGGTCACCTTTAAGAGAAACCTCTGTCTCTTTTTTTTTTAAGGCAAAGTCAGATTTCAACATGTTTTCTTCAGCGGATTACGGTGGGGAAAATCTTCTGTTCTCTGACTTAACCACCGGGTTTGAATTGGTCGAGGCGGACGACCCGGTCAGGTGGATGAGCACCAACTATTACAACGTCATGAAAGCCATGGACTGCACACCTCAAGGTAAGCTACACCGCTAACGCCTCATCTAAAGCTAAACAAGCTAGTGCTAACATTTCAAATAGCATAAAAAAATCACGGTAATCCATTTAACTAGTTTATAACATTTATTACAAGAATGTTAACATGAATTTGTTTCCCACAAAACAAAAATGATAAAACCATAAAACAAGTTACATTTACTCAGTTACTAGAGTAACTAGAGTAAAAGTAAGAAAGATTTTTCTTTTAGGAGTATTTTAACTTTTACTTGAGTCATTTTATCCTGAAGTATTGGTACTCTTACTTTAAGAACAACTTTGTTTTAACCAAACAATCACCAACACAGTCGCACACCTGCGGTTTTTGTGTACGTTTTACATGGAAAGAAATTGATTTAGATAAATTTTTCTTTTGCCTGATTTTGTAATTACATTATTTATGTGAATTATTTTCATTTTGGTCCTTAAAATACCAAAATTTTCACATAAATTTTGGAATTTACTTTTAGAAAACTGCGTAGCAGCTGAAACACAGAGTTCATTTAAATCTGGTTTTAAACCTCACCTGTTTAGAGTTTCTTTTGAACCAGAATTAATGAAATATTGACCAATGTGTAATGTTGGCAAAATGTGATATTTAATGGGTTTCTCAGTTGCTGGCCGCGTGATATTTTTTTCTGTTGTTTTTTATGACGTAAAACTCTTTAAATTGTCTTGTTGCTGAAATTTGCTACCCAAATAAACTCGATCGATTGATTGATAACTCTAGTTTTGGTCCGTCTTGTTAACTAAGTACTTGAGAAGCCTTTTCACCAAATACTTTTTTACTCTTATTTGAGAATAAAACTTGGACGGCTACCAAGAAAAGAACGTTTTTAGGTGCTGCTACCTCTGAGTAAAACAGAGTAGAAGGTAATTTAAGGTGATAAACTACCAAACTACCGGTGTTTTTGTGCAGATATTCCCTCTGCCATTCGATGGTGTGTTTTGTCGAGCGGAGAGCAGCAGAAATGTGCTGATATGGGCGCCGCCTTTCAGAGCAAAGGTCTCACTCCCACCGTCAGCTGTATCCACGGCGCCTCTCTGACTGACTGCATGGCCAAGATCAAAGTAACTAAAACTAAATCATGTTTAGCTTTACTGCTTTGGTCTAACGAATGCTTCACAGGTTCCCATCTTCATAATTTTGCAGAACAACAAGGCGGACGCCATGACGTTGGACGGAGGGTACATTTACACAGCGGGTAAAGACTACGGCCTGGTTCCTGCTGCCGCCGAGAGTTACACAGGTAACAAAAACAAATCAGCATGTTTCCACAGTCTGGCTCTCATACGCCCCATTTTCTCCTTTCTAGGCGAGCGTGATGGTTCCTCATACTACGCAGTCGCAGTGGTGAAGAAAAGCAGGACCGACATCCGTAACCTTGACGACCTGCGTGACGGTCGCTCCTGTCACACCGGCTACGGTCGCACCGCAGGCTGGAATATTCCCGCATCCGCTCTCATAGAGAGAGGACTGATCAGCCCGAAAAACTGCCGGATTCCCCAGGGTCAGTGCAGGAGCGTCGATCGATAATATCGATAAGATCGATAAGATCGATAATATCAATAATATCGATAATATCAATAATATCGATAATATCAATAATATCGATAATATCGATACTGGTGTCGGATCCATACTTTAGCTTCAGATTCCCTCTTATCACTTTGATTTGTTTTTCTGTTATAGTTTCTAGGGCTGAAACTATTAATCAGATTAATTGTGATGAATTGATTATTGAAATAATCATCTACTAATTTACTAATTGATTATTGATATCTGGAGTATACACAGAGTTTCGTAGGAACTAGTTACATTTACTCATTTACATTTACTCGAGTAACACTTTTGAAAAAAATTACTTTTAAGAATATTTTTACTATGTCGTACTTTGAGTAATTTTATTATAAAGTATCTCTATTCTTACTTGAGAAAAATAACAGACACACACCTGCAGTTTCTGTTAAAGTTTTATAACTTTTTTATTGAATGAAACTAATTTGGAAAATTTTCTTTTGATGAATGTTGATAATTTTTGGTTATTTTTATGAATTATTGTCAATTTTGTCCTTAAAGCATTAAAATGTTAACTTTATATTTTGGTCCATCAGATGATGTACCGGCAATGTTAAAATATTAAGTGATTTATAATTTGATCACTTACTCTGTACTTTTAACTAAATACTCTTTTACTCTTGAATAATTTCAGGATGGTTACTTTTTACTTTTACTAGAGTAAAAATATGTTGAAGTAGTTCTACTCTTACTTGAGTTCAGGTTTTGGGTAATCAACCCACCTCTGAGTTGTACAGACTCAAAAAAAACAATTTGCTGGAAGAACAACATCCTAGAGGAGTAATGAAACTAAAACTGTACAAAAATATAAGATAAAAAAACCTTTGTCTGTAAATATGTTTACCCAAAGCTTTTAGCTTCTCTCCTTTGAATTCTGTGAAATTGTTCATGGTAATTTTTTGCAGAGCAGGTAAAAAAAACAAAAAAAACCCGAATTTACCCTGAAATTATTTTAGCATTTTTAACTGAAACATTTACAAATAGATTGTGGCGTCTGAGAGCTTTCAGCTTGATAATTTTGTCAGACGGTACAAAACGTTTGGACACCTTTGAGTTGATGTTTGGATATTAAAATCCTAATTTGGACACAGATTCTGGTGATTCGTCCTGAACTGCTGATCTCTTGTCTCTGCGTTTTCTGCCTCCTCTGATTGTTAGCGGTGGGAGGATTCTTCGAGAAGAGCTGTGTTCCTGGCGCCAACCAAGACGGTTTCCCCAAGAACCTGTGTGAACTGTGTGTGGGAGACGACTCGCAGCAGAATAAATGTGAAAAAGGAAAAGATCGGTACGACGGATACGACGGGGCGTTCAGGTACCGAAACCAACCCTGTTGTTTTTAACACTGGACGTAAACTTTGAATAATTATGAATATTTCATCTAAATGTCATGGTGATGGACAGATTTTTAGAACATTTTTCCTCCATTTAAGTTGTGGAAATTTATATTTAAGTAAAAGTGACGTGTTATGTTTTTATTTAAGGTGTAAAAACAGTAATTTGCTCATTCAGGTGTCTGGCTAAAGGGGACGGAGACGTGGCTTTTGTCAAGGATTCCACCGTCTTCCAAAACACAGACGGTGAGAAATCTTTCAGAAATCGTCTCAGAGGTTCTGACGGCTCCAGGAATTAACTTGACCGTCGTCGTTTCAGGTCATTCGACGGAACCCTGGACTGCAGGTTTGGTGTCCACAGACTTCCAGCTGCTCTGTTCCCAGGGAACCAAAGCTGAGGTCTCCCAGTACCGGCTGTGCAACCTGGCCAGAGTTCCCTCTCACGCCGTCATGGTGCGCCCAGAAACCAACATCCACGCCATCTACGGACTGCTGGACCGCGCACAGGTCAGTCCAGTCCAGAGTTTAGTCAAAACTGTTAAAACTTTGACTTAAGTCTGGCACCACACTTATTATTTATAATAAGATTTATATTTATAAGTGACTAATCTTTGAAGGACACTGTAGAAACTGAGATTTGTCATTTCACTTATTGCATTTCCATTACAAATATACACAAATCACAAAGTTCCCATTAAACAAGAAATGCAATTAAAATCACACATGAATAAGTTTGTTCACCCGATATGTCACTAAAAACTACTTCCTGTTGTCGTCTTCTTCATGGTTTCTGCCAGTAGTAACATCTGGTGTTAAATCATGTGACTTGTGTGATTTGAAAAAAAAAAAAACAGTTTCCATTGCAGTTTTGTGAAATAAAACAAATTTTGATAGTCAAAAACCACCCCATTCTAGCACAAAAAGTTTTTATCGAAAACAAGCGAGTTTTTTTTTCTTTTGGTTTGGTGAAATTGTTTTATTGAAACCAATTTCAATACGACTGAAAAACCACGTCATCCCAGCGCAAAAGCTTTTTTATCATTAACCAAATTTATTTTCAAAATGTCAAATTGAGCAATTACATGGTTAATGGAAACACAGCTAGTGCTAATGTACAGAAAGATTTTCTGATTTAAGACAGACTTTAATGCTAAACTTAACTTTGGCAGTGATTCTGTCGTTTCTCCAGTTTTCCTGTATCTCTTCCTTTGTCTCTGCAGACCCACTTCAGCAGTGACACCGGTTCTGGTTTCAAGATGTTCGACTCTCAGGGCTACGAGGGCACAGACCTGATTTTCAAAGACTCCACTGTTCGCATCGTCGGTGTTGGCGACAAAAAGACGTATCAGGAGTGGCTGGGTCAGGATTACATGAACTCACTGGAGGACATGGAGTGCAGCTCCTCAAACACAGGTGAAATTATTTGGTTTTCTGAGAAACATTAATACTCTTAGGTTTATATTCAGACTTATTATTAAAATTAATCATACGGACAAATTCTACTGTAATTGCATGGATTCCAATTAAATTCTAGTTATAAAATGGTGCAATTAAGTCGAGTTTATTAGATTCTTTCTGAGAAAACCCTGTCAGTTGTATAGAGTCGCCTAGCTTGCTGCAATCTTATAACAGAACATATTTATTTTGCATAGAGTTCTTATGTTTATAGATATTCCACATGCTAAGCTAGATTTAACAGGAAGTAAGCTCCTTAGTAGGATCAGTATAGACAGAAAAAGGACTAAATTTACCCCCAAAAACTCAAAAATATTAAGATTAATCTCAGAAATATTCTAGAAAAAACAAGAAAATTTCAGTATCAAAAGTTGAAAATTTGCAAAAACAAAAATTAAGATTTGAGATTAATCTCGGGGATTTTTGTGGACAAAATGTGGAAATTTCTGAGTTTTAAAAGTCAAAAATTTTCAAGAAAAAAATTCTGATTTTGAGATTAAGCTCAGATATTTTCTAGAAAAAAGGAATTTCTATCTTATATCTCTGTTTATATCTGTAAAAGTAAAAAAAATTGCTAGAAAAGAAATCTGAAATTTTTTAATTAATCTCAGAAATTTTTTCCAAAATATCTTGGAATTTTCTGAATTTGAAAAATGGAAAATCTGCTAGAAAAAAAATCATGAATTGTTAGATTAATAATAAATGGATAATAAAATGCCATTTATAATGCACTTTACATATAAATCCCAAAGTGTTGATTAATCTTAAAAATTTTTAATTTTTCAACTTTTTTTAGACCAGAAAAAGTAAATTTCCGCCAGAAAATTTGTGTGATTGATTTCACGTTCTTAAGTTTTTCTTTTTTAGAACATGTTTCACTTTTGAAACTCAGAAATTTCCACGTTTTTTCTTGAAGATTTTTTACATTAATCTCAAAGTTTCAGATTTTTTTGGGGGGCAGAAAGTTACTCATTTTTTTCATAGCCCTCATATAAAAATGAATGAACCGAATGAATGAAAACTGTTTTTGATTTTGATATTTTCTGATTTTCGTTGCAGCCGTCTCCTCTGCGTTGCTGCTGCTGGTTGCGTTGCTCAGCCTCATGTTGACCAACGTCTGGATGTAACACAGCGACTCCAGATTCACCTCTAGACTTGTTTCTTCTTCACACACATTATCCCACACTGTCAATCGCCTCTTCATCACTTCTCTTTTTCTTTCGCTGCTTTTTAACTCGTTTGATTGCGGTCTAGTTAAATCAGTTTGTAGCTTTAGGCTAGTTGCTTTCTAGAAACCCAATCCAGTTTGTTTGTGTGTTAATTTACAATCTGGGGATAAAAGAGCTGATTGGAGCAATAAAGAGAAACGGAGCACATTGTCTTTGTTTGGCAGAGATTTGACAACATGTGAGAAGAAGATGGAGGGCGCCATTTTGTTTACGGAGGGTGGGTTGCCATATCAGTGTGTATGCTGCCACCTGTTACATTCACACAGCGCCTCATCAAAAAGCTGATTTTTAAAGTTTACAAAAGCCACTTTAAATAGGTTACCGTCATATTTACCTCAAAGAAAATACACTAAAACTCGGAAAAAAGTTTGGTTCAATTATTATAAAAAATGAAGTTTATTTCTCACTTCTTCTGACCAAAACAAACTTATCTTTATATGTATATTTCTTATTTTTGTTGCTCCATTTTATTTTGTTTTAAACTGCTGATTGTTGTGTATTTTCCTACAATGAAAGATTTATTTTTATATGACGTTCAGGTGCCATATCAGTGTATATGTACTGACTCATGCTGTCAGACGTTAATGCATTCTCTTCCTTCTGATAGAGATTTATTTCTTTGTGAAATGATGAAACGTGTGACTAATATTTAGTTGCCAGGCCAGTGTGTCTGCATAAGTATTACTGCATTAAGCAGCTGCTGTTCTGTGCTTGTCTAAATTAAATAAACATGTAATCAAAATGAACAGAGTCATGTAATTTATTCTTTAAAATATTGATTTTTGACATATTTTCTCCAACTGTCCCTGCTTTTCTTATTTTGCAGTTCTTTTTTTTAAGTTTCCTTCTCATTTCCATGTTCTCCAACAGTTTTATGCTGAATGTTTTTGTTAAATGTCTAAAAATACAAATTATATTAATAAATTATGACAGTTGGTGGAATAATTTTCGATTTGATAAATAAGTAGTCTTTCTCACACAGCTCAAAATATTGCTAACTCCAAATTTTCTTTATATATTTTGCATCTTTACTCACTTTGGAAATAATCTGGTATAAATTAGAGTCTTTATTTAAACTGTAATGGCAGATAAATTTATTATATATATATACAGATACATCTTTACACATTTAAAAACGTTTCCAGCAAAATATGTTTTACGAGTTCAGAGCTGCCGAAGCTCTTTGGCAGGACAGCCGTTTTTTAATTTCACAGTGAAGAAAAAAAAAGATGTGTAGGTTAAGGTGGCTATAAATAAAAATGGAGCGAAAGTCCCTAAATTCAAGGCATTTGATGATGTTTCAATTGTAAAAGTGTGAATAAAGTGATACTCTTCTCATTATCACGGCTTATATCAGACGACAGACGGTATATCAATATCATGGCTTTATTCTCGTAAATTTTATTTTATTGTAACTTTTTTCTTAGCATTGTCCTTAATGTCCGTCGTGGTAATACTCCAATATTAGTTTATCCAGAGTTTTCCCCCTCTCCAATACAATAAAAAACATTTCCGTGTGTTTTTAAAAACAAAAAAGTTAAGTTAAACCAGTTATGCTTGTCAGTTTTGTTGAGGCAGATTGTTAGACTCACATTAAACTGATATTTCCTCATTCAGACCTAAACTTCAACATAACCATCAGTCCTTTCAGCAGCCCAGAAACCCTCCGGTCTTCTTTACTTCTTTATCCGCCTGGAGCCATCTTTCCATCCTTCCTTCACCTCCTTCACGAACGTCTCCCGGACTCTTCGCAGGCGGTTGCTCGCCTCCTCCAGGTCGCCGGGGACTCTGCTGGCTTCCTGTCGGACCTGCCGCAGCGTCTGGGACCGCATGACTCGCTCCGAAGTGTCCCGGCCGACGATCTGAGCCTTGGTGAGGGCGTACGCCGTAAGCTGAGCCGCCCTCCGGATCGGACGGGACTCCGCCAACTTCTCAATAACCTGGAGGTTGTTGACGAAATACGCTAACATGCGAGATAGCATTTTGTCCGCAGTCGGTTAGCTGCTTCTTCTCTCCTTTTTTTCTTGACCTCTTTCAACCCTGCAGTGATATCAGTTTTCATTAAGGATATAAATAATACATATTTTTATGTCAGTACAAATTTTACTTACTTCAGCTGAAGTTGGATTTAAATGACATAGAGACAGCGGATGTTTGGTAACACAACAAGATAATTTTCTTCTTCTTCCGGGGTTACTGTAATCTGCATTCTATTGAGTTGTATTACTGCCCCCTGCTGGATGTCAGGAATATTTCGATCCGCAGCCGAGAATAAAAAACAAGCATAAACTGATGAATAAAGGGCAGGAGTTAACTTTTTTGTTTGAATTCATGTGGGATACTACAAAGTTTTAATTGTTGAGTTAAGATATTTTATTCATGTTATTTTTCTTTTCTAAACTAGACAAATGTGTTCCCATTGAATTGTCTAGAATAATAATATTAAAAAACCAACAGACACAGAGGCTGTCTTGGAAAATGCAGCAGAAATACACACACACACACACACACACACACACACACACACAATTATTTGTTTTTCATTATGAAATTATAATAAAAAAATCACAATACATATTACATTATTAAATTAAATGTTAATTAAAATGAGTAGACGTATAAACAGTCAACTTTATTATATTACATACAACATAAAAATACAAATGTAAAAAAAACAAGTTTTTTCGACTTTACAAAAAAAAAAAGTATTTATAAAAACAATTTAACTCATTTTTTTACTGTACAAAGTTAGGGACGGTTTTAACACAGTCCCTATCGATATTCTTTCAAACTTGTATTTTAAAAAATACAAGTTCTTTGACCGAAATGTTCAGTCCCAATATCCTCCGGGATGTTTATCCGGTAACACCAGGTGGTGAACTACATCCGGTCGTACTGCTCGTACATCCGTTTTGCATGAAGGGATTTTCTAGCTCTCTTAATTTGTCCATTTTTCACATTTTTTCAGCTCTCCTGCTCTGTAACCATGCGGCTGCTGTTGCTGGTTGTAATGGCGGCCCTCTCCCTCGGCCCCGCGGCGGTTAGCGGAGCCGACAAGAAGAAGCTGCAGATCGGGATCAAGAAGCGAGTGGACAACTGTCCCATCAAGTCCCGCAAAGGCGACGTGCTGAACATGCACTACACCGGCAAGCTGGAGGACGGAACGGAGTTCGACAGCAGCATTCCCCGGGACCGGCCGTTCACCTTCACCCTGGGAACCGGCCAGGTGATCAAGGGCTGGGACCAGGGCCTGCTGGGCATGTGCGAGGGCGAGAAGAGGAAGCTGGTCATCCCGGCGGAGCTGGGCTACGGAGACCGGGGAGCTCCGCCGAAGATCCCCGGAGGAGCGACGCTCATCTTCGAAGTGGAGCTGCTGAGCATCGAAAGGAGATCGGACCTTTGACGTAGAAATAAACCACGGCTTTAAAGAAATTTGTAAGTATGTTTTGTTTTCTTACATGTTAAAACTGGGTTTAATTACTCAGTTACATTTACTTAAGTAACATTTTGGGCGATGCACTTATTTTCACTACTACTTTTACTCGAGAAATTGTATTATTTAGTATTTCTACTTTTACTTGAGTAAAAATATCTGAGTAACTTAAGTGAATGAATAACAAGATTATTTTCAGTGATGTTTAGAGTAACCAAAAAATTTACTCAAGAAGAGGAGCACAAATCCAACATATTTTTACTCAAGTAAAAGTAAAATTATCCGTCCAAGAAAATGTAAAAGTTACTACCAACAGCTGGCTTGACTTGGAGAAATTTTAATTCTCCAAATTATAGCTATGTTACAAACTTAATTATTTTAATTTTGGTCTTTAAAATACTAAAACTTCCACATAATTGTACTCGCAGTAAAGTACACCACTATGTACTTGGAAGTTGATTAAGTAATTCACAAAGCAGATTAACACACATTTCTATATTTTTTCATATTTTTATTCTACCTAATTTCATTTAAATTAATCTCTTATTTCAAATTGGTTAGATTATTTTGTTCTACTTTGTTACTCTTGTGACTCTTTTAGATGACTAGTGCTTAACTTTTACATGTTTTATGCTATAAAAAGCAGGATTTTATTTACATTTAAACATTGCAGGATAATAGTTTTACATTTCTGTTTCCTTTTTAATACGAGATCTTCCTCTGCAGATCACAAATTAAATCTAGATTTGGCTTCCTCCTCTTATCTGAGTTTTTTTTTCTTTTTTCAGAATCCAAGAATTGCTGCTGCATTAAGTGGAGACCTCCTGACTTTTGAAGAATGATCAAGAAGATTAAAATCAAAACCAGGGAAATGAATCTAAACCCCAGCAGAGCCTCTGTTCTGCTTTTAGTAGGACATAAATGATCGTATGATGTAATAAACGATGATATGGCAGAAAAGTCCAGCTTTTGTTTAGGATGACATCACACCACTTCTTCTGTTTATTTTTGCTTCATGAAAACTTGTTTACATTTCTACATTCCTCTTTCACAAATGATTGACAGTAAATCAGGTAAAACTGAGGCAGGGGCCAAGTGATTATGAATCATTTTTGTTTTGTAATTACAATAAAATGTTTCCCTAACTTTTTCCTTTTAAGCGCCGGTGATTATTTTTATGTACGTTGTTTAGCTTTGGATAATTAATGTCTTCTGATTGTGGAAGAGCATCCTGGACACTTCCGATTTGCAATAAACCAACACTGAAGTTTCATTTATTTATGAAAAAAATGAAATGTGTTCATAAGTCAAAGTAGAACAATTTTGTAGAACCAAGCAGAAGATTACTGAAGGCACTAAATATATAAAAAGATAAATTACACCTCAGAAATATCTTAAAATGTTGAAATATACAATATTTTTATGAATTAGGAAGAAAAGAGTAATAATGGTTTATGGTGCTGTTGCATACAAGATATATTTTAATCCAGGCACACAAGCTGAAAAACTAGTTAATGTAAATATTAATATATAATATTTATATATTATTTTAGTTTTTTATCTCACAAAAAATTAATTGCGGGAAAGGCTGGTGTGTAATAGATATTTTATATACATTATTATAGCTGCGGTGTACATCACATTAGTACCCATTATGGAGTAATAGCTTGCTACCAGCAGAGAGCGCTGTTTATAACCATCCGTGGTGGCGGAGCTTTTTAACTGACGCACACCTGAACCGGAAATTCTTGTATTCCGTTTCTGAGTGTTGAAAAAAGCAGCAGAGCGTTGTGCTGCGATTCCTCCACAATGTCCGCGAAGCTAAACGCTTTGACTAGCGATTCATACACCGAGGTCAGTCAGTACAGAGACCAGCACTTTAAGGTGAGTGAGGAAGAAACTTTTTAACGGCGACGTGGAAATTAAATTAGCTTAAACTGTTTTACAAGTTAGCCAGCTGGGAAGCTAACGGCTAAAGTCTTTGAATGAACGCGGTTGTTGCTATGATGTAGTTTAACGAGATTCGCTTGAATTTGCTGCACATACAATCAAAAAAATACTGGCTTATACTTGTTTAAATGTATCATGATATGAGAAAATGTGCCTAACTCAAACCGTGTTTAAAGTGGTTATATTTTGCTCCGTAACTTCTGTCTGTATTCATCTACTTTTGTTTAAGCACCAACAAATGGAAGGAAAATTTGTTTTAAATTGTAATCCCAGCCATGATTTGATAATGAAACACTATAATTTACATTTTCCAATTTTGCGCTTTTATTCAGTTTTAAAGAAATTCCATTTAAAAATTCAACTCAGTTAAAAAACAATTCGTTTTTAGCCATACTTTTGCTGTTCAAGATACTTTTTTTTAATCACAAAATGTACAAACATTGAAATTTCTCCTCAGAGAAACACAAACCACATAGATAAAATCAAAACTTTGATAAAGTTCTTGCATTAAAAACTTTTTTTTTCAATGCATTTTTGGAAGAAAACATTATTTTACTGTAGATTTAGGATATCCTTGTTTAATTCCCTACAGTTTAATGTATAAGAGACTCATTTTAGATGGGATTTGAAATATTAGCTTTCTCAGAGTATTTTTTATTCACATTTTTTCTGTTTCTCCTGCTGTAGGGGAATCGCTATGAACAGGAGAAGTTGCTGAAGCAGAGCAATACTCTATATGTGGGGAATCTCTCCTTCTACACCACCGAGGAGCAGGTACAACCCTCAGTCATAATCTGACTTTAAAGTCTCATTAAAACATTTCAGGTCTATTTATTTTCGATTTGTGTTGTGAAAACAGGTGCATGAACTGTTTTCTAAATGTGGCGATGTGAAGCGCATCATCATAGGTCTGGATAAAATCAAGAAGACGGCCTGTGGATTCTGTTTTGTAGAGTATCCTTTCAAATTTTAAATGTGCCAAACAGAGAAAAAAAAGGAAGTTTCCACACCCAAAATGTGTTTGCCTGACTGTTTTAAGAAATTTAAACTCAGAGTGTGTGACACACACCTTAGCTGCTGTTGTATCAGATATTACACACGGGGAGACGCGGAGAACGCCATGCGCTTCGTTAACGGCACACGGCTGGACGATCGCATCATCAGGACGGACTGGGACGCCGGCTTCAAGGAGGGCAGGCAGTACGGCCGCGGGAAATCTGGAGGACAAGTAAGAAGAAGAACTTAAATGTTCATTAGAATTTAACGTTTATTGATCTTTAAAAATGTGTTCCTGAATTACTTTAACCATTATATTACTTAGAAATGGTCTCAAAGCAACAACATTATTGTTTATAACAATAACTTCTGGGACAATTTATCATCCAGTAAAACCTGTTGTAATGACAAACCTGAATGTAGTAAAATATCCTGTCTGAGTCATTGTTGTGTGTTTAATGTCGCCTCTGGTTGTGTTTGGTTTCTTCAGGTGAGGGATGAGTACAGGCAGGACTACGACCCGGCCAGAGGCGGCTACGGTAAGCTAGCTCAGCAGCATCGGAGCACAGAGAGACCGAACTCTTTTTAGACGGAGTCGGTGCCATCCCGTCCCGGACGGATTCATTTCCCAGCAACATCTGGAAAGACGCTAAAAAAAGCAGAAGAAGAACTTTACAGGTGGAACTTAGAGCTAAAGATGTGAAGGAAACTTTCTTTGGCTAAAACACATCTTTGTCCAACATAAACAATTTCAGGCTGAGTGTTTTTTTCTTTTTAAATTATTATTATTTTTTATTAAAGTTGAAAAGTCCAATAAAAATAAAGTTATCAGATTAACTCTCCCTGTCTAGAAAGCATCGTTTGCTCTGAGTTTCTTTACCTAAATGAAAATTTGTCAAACTGTTTACCATTTATTTCAATAAAGATGTTTTTTAAATAAATTTTAACGGTTTCTTTTCTTCATATATATATATATATATATATATATATATATATATATATATATATATATATATATATATATATATACACACGGCATATATATATTTATATATATATAGTTTTCACTGGAGTTGGAAACATTTTACTGAAGATTTACAGGATTTCCTTTCAACTTTTATTTATATTTTACTTTTGTAGCAAATGGACATAAAATTTACAAATTAAACTACACTTTAGATGGAAAATCAATGACAGCAAAAATATACAGTTTTGTTCCCTGGTGGTCAGTAATTTATTTCTTTCAACATTCTTTTTATGTTTTTTAATTTTTCCGGGTTGCCTGTTCACATTTTATTCCTGGTAAAAATGCAAAGCTCTCAATTTTGTCTGGAAAGTAACAAAATTAATCTAGAAACACCTAAAATATTACAAATGCAGATTGAATTACAGTTGCATTAATCATGACCAATTTATGTGTCAAATTGTTTACCATAAAAAATCAATTTAGACAAAACTTGAGTTTGTTTTTTCAGTATTTATTGACATTTAAAGACAGTATCCAGTGATTTGGGGTTTGTTACATGCTCACACTTTGCTTCCGCCTCCTGATTGTTTATTTTTGTTTTTATTGTTGGCACCTTTGACGGTTCACTGGTGGGGGCGGGGCTCAGCCAGCCCAGGTGTAGCTGGGCTGGTGGCGCACCTGAGTTTTGATGAGTGATGGTGGCGCGTAAGAAGCTGCCGCAGCAGCGGAGATTTGGGCGAAGAAAAATTAATTAAGAATACGGTGCGGGAGGTTCTGGACGGAAAAGGAGTACCTTCACCTCGGGACGGATCCACCCAGAGGGGAGCGTCGGAAGTTTTGGCCGGGATGAAGTCTGTTTTGGGAAAACCGGCTGGACGCTAAAGCATTTTAGCACCGGGGAGCTACACGCCTGCCAAGATCAACCACCGACTAAATCACCAGAGGTTCGGTTTTTAGGAAAAGAGAAAAAACTAGATATATATTTAAAGATAAAGAAAAAAAACTATTAAACGGAGCGGCGGGTGAATGAGGGCTCGCCCTTTTCCAATGGATGCCAGCTGGTCAAGGTAAGGTCAAGGTAAGGTCAAGGTAAGGTCAGCCCCGCCACGCTGTGTTCCGTCAGGTGCCCAGTTTAATTTTCTTTACTTTGTTAATTTTGTGTGTAAATTATTACACACTTCGTTGAGGCCTCTTCTCTCCCGTAATCAGCATTAAAAACATTAATAAGAACGAGCCAGGGTGAGGGCAGCGGGACGTAACAGGGTTCTGAAAGTACCAGTGTTGTATAAAGTACTGAAATCTCAGAGTCAAGTAAAAGTACAAGTACCTCTCCAAAATATGACTTTGGTAAAAGTCCAAGTCACTGACTGAAATGTTACTTGAGTTAAAGTCTTAAAGTATCTGAAACTTCTTGTACTTAAGTATGGAAATTACTGTAAAAATGGATGTACTCAAGTAATGTAATGAAAAGTACAAGTAAAAAGTAAAACAAAGCAAATGCAGTTTGAATGACATTTTTTATATTTTGGTAAACTTGTCAAATACACTTAAAATAATGTACACAACCAAGATTAAACCTGCTAATAGATATACCTGCAGGCATCATTTAGTTAAGAAAAGTAGGTGCTTTACCTATAGCACAAGGTTAACTTAACCTGCTTTACAACTGAACCAGCTTCTTAGTAAACCCTCCAGGACAGAAAATACAAAGTTTTTGTAAGCCTTAAGTTTTCCCTTCAAGTAAGGTCAGTGCTGAAAATGAGAAAAATAAATAGTACAGAAAATGCGGCCAACATGAAGAATAAGATCTGTTACGATTACTGTACTTCACAAATCAGTGAATCAGTCAATGCTACAGTCAATAGGTGGTGCACACAACTGGTCATTATGCAAAAAAAAAAAAAAAAAAACCCAGAAAACTTTGGAGCGGGGGGGAAATGCTGCCCGCGTGATTACGTGACACGCAGCGCCGTGCGCAGCGCCCTATAATGCACTGTAAGCTATGTAATGTGTTTTGAGGCAATTGACCAAAATCCCGGACAATTTTTAAATTCCCCCCGGACATCTTTTTAGGTCTGAAAAGTAGGACATGTCCGGGAAAAAGAGGACGTCTGGTCACCCTATCACCAGCTGGTGGTTCCCCTGGAGCCGTGTCCGACGTAGTTGCAGTCGTTGTGGTCTCCGTCTCCTCCTCCATGTGGCTGTTCCTGATTGCGAGACTTGCTTTGTGTTTAATGGGAGAAGCGAAACAGGTGTATCCTATTGGTGGTGATGAACAAGCCCAGGCAAGCAGGCTACCGACTTTGTTCGGTAGCCTGCTTGCTACTTGCTAATCAGTAGGTGGGGTCAAAACACTTTGTTTCTCTCTCTCGCTTTTTTGTAACGAGTAACTAAACCACACACTGAAAATGTATCGGAGTAAAAGTACGCAATTAAGTTCGGAAATATAGTGAAGTAAAAGTGAAAGTCATCAAAAATTTTCATACTCCAGGAAAGTATGAAGTACTCCAAAATATACTTAAGTAAAGTAGTGAAGTATTTTTACTTCGTTACTATACAACACTGGAAAGTACATAGTTATTTTTTTAAGTTGTAAATCACGATTTGTACTTTTAGGCTTTATTAAGGTCACGTGTTTTTTGTTTTTTCCTGTTTAGGTTTTAGCATTCATATGTGGTTTGACGCAGCTATCTAATCAGTTTTCTGCTTGATTTTTTTCTTTAATTAAATTGATTTGATTAAGACAGCTCACATTAATCAACATTACCACAATTCATGGTAGTAAATTTGCAAAATAACTAAAATTCATCCTTTTTTCCTAAGACAAGTAAACACAAAAAAACAAATATTTCAATATAAAATTCACAAGACAGAACCAAATACACACAGCACCAAAAAAAAAAGAAACATTAAAAAAGAAATAACTGACAGAAATGATATAAAAACAGGATTTAAAGACACAATAAGCTGTGAATATATAATTATACTAATAAAAAAGAACGCTAGGTGGCAGTGTAGGCAAACTCACCATGTTTCCCATTGGAGCCTTTTGCTAAAGAAAAAGATCGACTGGCATTTTAACCCTCTATAGCTAATGTGTTTTTTTTCAAAGCTAAATTAAGCAATAAATCAAAAATCATCATTAATCACTTTTCCTTAATTTTAACCCTATAAATTAAATTCAAATTAAGAAAAATACCTAAAATGTGAAGTTGTGGGGCTTTTAAGATGGACGTGGGATCCGTTTGTCTCTAATCTCCTTTACTCCACTGCAGCTGGATCGTCTGAAAGGGATTTAAACCTGTTTTTATTATAACAGAGAATCTCCACCAAATCTATAGGAGCTGCATTCGTCCAGCTGGGAGGATTTTCCATTTTTTATGCTTCAGCTGAAAAAGATGAAGCTCTCTGAGCCGGAAGACTGACTCCAGTTCATGTTTGGGTTTATTAGTCTGGTTGAAAAAGTTCAGATGAGGTCAAGTTGGAACTGAAGAGAGACAAAGGCAGAAATGATGGAGACATTATGCAAAAAAAAAAAGACTGAAAAATGGAGAGAAAATACCCATAATTCCATTCTTTAAAGGCAGGATGAAGCAATGACGGAAAAAATCATCTATCAACACAATAATGATCCAATTAAATCAGGAAATACTGCAGAGAAATTAAAATGTAATTTCTAGATCTTTATAAGAACAGAAATTATTGTTTGGTTTTATTAAATGTCTGGTTTCATAATCAGTCCATTCACCTATTTGTCTGATTATTATTTTTTGTTCATCTAATTTAGTTTAAAAATCTTCCATCCATAATATTTTTTAAGGACAATTTTGTTTGCAGAGACATCGTAATCTGTTTTATTTATGGTTTTGATTGTGTGTTATTTCAATTTCATTTGCTTTTTTGTATTTAACATTAATTGGAAATTGTCTCAAAATAATAATATCATTTATCGGAATAATTATTTCAGCAATTTATCATCCAGTAAAATTTATCGTGACATCAAGTTGTAATTTAGTGGCTTTCCTGAAGATAATGTCGAAAGGTTTTCTATCGAAGCCATAAAATCGTTTTACTTTTATGTTATAAATGTGCTACACTGTAAAACTTAATTACTTCTCTTTACTTTAAAAAAGTAAGTAAAGTCATTGCCTCAATCTTTTAGTTTTTATTGAATATATTAAGTATAAATGCATTTTTAAAAAAGCTAAATCCAAATAATTTATTTTATTAAAGTTATCTTAGTCATTCACTATGCATTCAAAAATTCACTGGAGTTTAATTGAATGTTATAGAGTTTCTTCCAGTACAAAATTAAAGTTTATTAATCTTTGAGGGGCTTAAGTTATTATGTCATTATCAATATATTAGTCGAAAATTGTCTCACAAACAATAGTAATATTATTGTTTTATCATAAAGTTAAACTTATCGTCACAGGTCTGGAAGTACTTGGATTTTTATTTTATTATTATTAAATTAAATGAAATTACAATATTCTAATTTATTGTAATGATATTTGGGACAATTTATCGTCCAGTAAAATCTATCATGACTGGTTTAGTTTCCACTGTAATTTGAGATTTAGTAATTTGTGTTATGTACACCACCTAATAAATCTTACAAATTTTTAAATGATTTAAAATAGTAAAGAGAATTAGACATTTTTTCCTTAAAATAAGGGATTTTGGCATCACAAAATGTGTAGGAACCCTGTAAAAAACACAAAACAATCAGATTTTTCTGTACAGGCCCAGAAGAAAGCATCACACTGCTTTGTATTTTGTTTAGTTTGGTTTCGGTCTGCCATAAAGGAAGAATTAATCTTTTTGGAGGCTGTAACTCGGTGTAGATGCCACTGTTGCTCCACTGAGCGCAAAAAGAATCACAGAAAAGGATTTGACAGACAGGTAGATGCTGAACCTACAAATCTTTTCTCTTTCCACCGACTTTAATGTTTCATCATCTGCTGTGTTATTCAATTTGTCATCCAGCATTCTGACAAGTGAAACAAGTAAAACTGGAGCTGCAGCAGCTGGAATTTAGCTTGAATCTTTTAGCATAAACCAAACATGACTCCGACTTTACAATAAATCAATTCTAATCAGAGTTTTTCTTTTCTTTTCTTCTTTTTTTGAGGTAGCATAAAAATAATCATCTTACAATCTCATGTTTTTTGTAGTCACCGCGCTAAACGATGCCTCCAAGCAAATGTTGATCTCAAGAACCATAAAAGGTTAGGATTTCATTCAACCACCTTTTTTATCAGAAGGAATAGCAGAACGTTTCTGTCCTTTTCAGATTTTAGGGTTTATATGAGTTTTTTTTTCTTTTTTTACATTTCATGGAATATATTACTGTAACCCAGCATGCTAGTGGTAGCCTATTTGCTATCATTAGTATTTTAGCTAGTTTTAGCTTTTTAGCTAATTTTGGCTTTTACGTAGGTTTTTCACACTGCGTTACTATTTCTTACCTTTCTGCAAGTCTTCAGCAGGTGGCTTCAAACGCTTTTGCCATTTTCACCTAAAGCACACACTTGTATTTTCATAGGAAATGCACACTTTCTAGTATTTTGTCTTTCAAAATCAATGTGCATAATGGCTTAATTTAAAGCCTTCTGGTATTTTGACGTGTTGATTTTATTTTCCAGCCACTTTTCATTTTGAAGTGTTGATTTTCCAAAAGACTTAATGTTTCAATTGGCCAGTCTGGGGATTGAACCCATGACCTTGGCGTTATTAGCACCACTCTCTTACTAGCCTTACATAATGATGAGTATTCATCAATTTAAGATAAACTTCCATGATCTAAACATTAGTATTTTAGCTTTTTAGCTAATTTTGGCTTTTACTTGGGTTTTTCACACTGCATGGACAATTTCTTACCTTTCTGCAAGTCTTCAGCAGTTGGCTTAAAAAAAAAACATTCAGCATTCACACTTGCATTTTCATAGGAAATGCTCACTTTCTAGTTTGTTCTGGCTTATAGAAAAACATATTTAAAGTCAGTTTGGGAGTCTTACTTTTCTCAGGAATACATTAATCCAAATGTAAATGGGCTTTTAAGGGGAAGGAAAACCTTACTCAAAATGACTGGTGTAAAAATGCACATAAATTATTTTAAAAGGTCTCCACTGTTGTGCAAGTCAAAAACACTAAAAGCAGTAGTAACCTGCTGTAACATCAACATTGGGAATATATTCCATTTATAGATAATTTTGGCATGTTTTCTACCTGATTATGCTCACCTGTCTGAAGCAACAGCTGTCTGATAAAAAGCAGATGCACATAAATAATTTTAAACTCTTAAAAATACATTTCACATTTAAATGTGCAAGTAGATATTTTAATAAGTTGTTTAAAAAAGGCTATTTTTGTGAGTTTAGCCTTGTAAATGGAAACCAACAAGCTTAGAAGTTGCTTTCATGCAGGCCTGCTGCCTAAGTCAGTCACAGAAGTTTTATTGTGATAAATTCGAAGAATTTTGATTTATTATTGTTTTGATAAATTCCAGTTAATGACTTTTAAAACCCGTGAAACCGTCTGTATTTTTGGGATTGTCAGTTACAATTACAATTACAATGTAACAAATTTACTGAAAAAACTTTGAAAGTGAAACCAAAATTTCTGAGTTGTCTTCAGACCAGCGGCAGCAGCAATTGACAAAAACCTGTTGGAACTGAGCATCTGCTGATCTTATACGAACTACTCACATCTAAGAGCGGTTGTAAACGGGATAATGGAGGCGCATTGTTATGATGATGAACTGGAGGCGGCGTGCCGGAAAGTGTCTTAAAGAGACAGATGCCAAATTTCAAAGCATCAAAGAGAAATTGACGTTAACTGGATTTTTTTCACACCTGATCCAGAACGCCCTGCGCTGCAGTCCACTTCCTGCTTTTGGATCGGTTTCCAGGCTGCTTTGTGTACTTATATGCATTGGAACCACCTCAGAGTTCACTTCAACCAAACAGACGGAGTTTTTTAGGTGGACCAGAATTCATTTACACCAAATGAACCAAACCTTCCAGCTGAACGGATTTGAGTTTGATTAAAACAGACTGAACTGGGCCAGTGTGAACACTCCCCAAGTTATTTTTAAAAACAACTACAGGTAACATAACTACTTGATTGTGTTATAAAATGGAAAACTCATAATACCCCCGTTTAAATAAAAAGTTTGATGCCATCACTTCTGTCTGTCGGATCCGCTGGACCCGGGAGTCTGGCGGGTCGTTATGGCTCAGAGGTTTCTCTGTGGTAAAATACTGGTTCTAATACCACGCTTCACAACACACTCAATACCCTGCAGTTTCTTCCTCTCATCCTTGTTGCTCAATGTCTGCCATTATACACATGTTCCTCTTGTTCACACACTAAAGAACAATGTCAGCTGATCAAACACTTAATATCAGCACCTAGAAATCCTACGATTCTCTTGTTAAAAAGAAAAAAAGCTTCAGCTCCTGTCTTTGATATCATCGTTGTGGTCCAAGATGTTTTATGTGCGGAGACTTTTCATGCCTGAACTGCTCTTCACCTGGTCCCTTCTGTGATAATGTTCAGACTAATTAAACTCTCTTGTAATTTGAGGGGAATTTCTCAGTCAGTTTCGATTTTAGCTCTAACCATTTCCTTCAACGATCGATTTGTGTTTTTTTTCCTCCTAATAGCATCACTTCCTTTGAAAGCCAAATAATGCATGCAGTAATTCTCTAATGTACAGAGCAGGTAAACACTTTTATAAAGGAGATCATTGATAAAATGTTGCTTTTTTCTCACAGTTTCTATTTTCATTAAGGTGAATTTACTGAAATTACAAAATTTAGTTACGTTTACAAAGCAGATTTCTTTCTGAAATAATATTTTTTTGTTTTTGCGTGGTTGTTTATACTACTTAATAAGCCCGACTCATGCGCATTAGAAGAATGTTGAATCACACAGCTAGGTCTGTCACAATAAACAACCAATTACTGTGCATAATAAATAAAAGGAGCTCAATAATTTCCATTTGCATGATTTATCATGTTTCTCTTTTCTCTCTTTCTACCAAAACGTGGATAACAAAAGTCTTCAGTTTGGTGTTTTGGTCTCAACTTCCCATTTGCTTGAAGGATAATTTTATTTACAGGAACTTCATAGTTCATTTTATTTGCCGTTTCTTCTGTTTTGTTTATTTATTCTGGACATTTAAAATGTCTTCCAGTTCCAGTGTTAAATGTTTATTAGAATTTAAAGTTTATTGATCTTTGAGAATATGTTCTCAGAGTATTATAAGCCTGGCGGGCCACCAGGCTTTACTTGCACCCCACAAAACAGCATTATGTATTTATTAGGTGTTTTTTTTCATGCCCCAGTAACAACCAAGGTTAAAGAGTGGTGAAGCGGCTGGAACACTGTATGGTTGTTATGTGAACACATAGAGAGAATGAGGTGAGATGTCTTTTATTTTTATTTTATTTAATTCACCCAGACTCCGTAACTACTTCCTGTCTTCACCTGTCTACACGCTAATAACTTCAGCTAATAAAATGACAAGTCACAGATAAAGGATGCAAACATTTTGGATAAAACAACCCAAGTCAAAAAAAAATTATATTTATTTTAATTGGGTTTCTTTATGTTTGCCTTTGGTATTGTCAATTACCTACTTATATTTTCAAATTTCTTGTCATCTTTAAACAGTTTTTCACTCAAACTGCCTTCGCGCCCAAACTACCATCAGGCTTAGCAAGTTTTCTGGGAGAAATATTTAAATGCCCTATGTGCTTTAATAGCTGACATATATGACTGTGTGATTAATTAACTCATAATTTGTGTCAAAGAAGTGAAACATGTATGTAATGAAGTACCTTGAGTTCATATTAATTAAACATCTATCATTAAATATTTGTAAAACTGTTAGAACTTGAAAATGATTTTCAGTCTAAATGTTTTAAAATATCTTCCTCTTTTAGCCTTTTTCTGCACGGTTTTGTATTTATATAGAGGAAAAAATAAACGTGGAAACATGGGGAGGCAATTAATAATCTAAAATTTAAACCTTAAAGCCATTGTCACCAAAACCAGTCCTGACATGTGAAACTTCCTCGCTCATTTCTGGAGCAGATTTGATTCAACCAAGCTGTCGGTGAAACGGCTGCATCTCAGCAGACTGAGGTTAATATTTATTGTGCTCTGGCCAGAAAGTGGCTCATGATGTCCTGGACTAACCTGCTGCTGACAAATGAGCAGAATCCTGCAGAGCCAATGTCATCCACGGGGTTTGACACTGTCACAGTCCTTCTGCCAGACGGGAATGTGTCCCACCTTAAATAGCCTGACACTGCAACTGTATGTGTCGCCTGGTGTGGGTGTGCTTGTGTATTTACAAGAAGGGTTTGGCCTTTTCCTGGCTTCAGTCTAAAAAATGTGTGACTAAAAGTCAGGTCTTAAATGGTCATCTTTTCACAGGGATAAATATTTTAAATAATTTTTAAATAATATTATAAATATTTCATTTATATTTCAGTTTTACAACAAAGTACTAGAGCCATACTAATAAAAATAAAATAAATGTATGAGAATAAAGTCATAAAATTACAAGAATAGTAATAATATTATGAGAATAAACTCATATCAACTTATTCTTGTATATTTATTAAAGCAGTGGACTACTTGGATAATAGGATTTTAGTTTGGTCAGTCCTGCCTATTTTGAGCTACTTTCAAGGTGAGCAGTTTTAGGGCACCTTGTGACTTTAAACCCAAATAAACAAAATTAATTTCTGAGTTTGAATTGAATAGCTTAATTACACCAGAATTATGTTTTCAAACTCAAAGTTTAAACTCGCACATAAATAATGGCTGCTAACAGACGCGCAATTACACAACTGTACATCTTTGAAAAGGAGAACTAGAGCTTCCTGCACAACCAACAAGAATGCAGTAAGTAATTTCTGGATGGCAAGTTAGCAAAAAACACTTGTTTTATTCCAGCAGCCATTGTAGAGTGCATACAGTGGTAAAACCAACTGAGTAAATGACTTGGATAACACTTTATTGGAAGGGCTGTGCATAAAACTGACATGACACTGCCATAAACACAAAGGAGTCTTCGTGGATATTTGACTGTCATGAAATTTAAAATTAAGATTTTTTAAATGACACTTTCAAAGCAAAGTTGCATAAAAACTTGCATTAAGTCCATTAAAAGTGTCAACTTTGCATTAAAAGTGTCATTATTTACCGAATGACTACAGTAATAAACATTCATGAAAACTCCTTAATGTTCATGACAGATGTTATGTCAGTCTTATGCACACCGCTTCGAATAAAGTGTTACTATGTCCTGGAATGCAGCTTAGGTTGCTAGGTGACGGACGGAATTTTGCTGAGGTTGCTAGGTAACGGGCTGGGCTGAGCTGGGTTTACCAGGTGAAAGGTCAGTGCCTGCTGATTTGTGACGTTACATTTGGAAGGTTTTAGAAAATTATCACTTTCCAGATGCCAAAAAACATGAACTTATTGCCAAAAGCCAGCTGTTTTTAGAAACGGTAAAAACCCGAATAGAAGTACAAAATGTTTGTATTTAAAGCAAAACTTTTATTTATGTAGAGATGTAGGTCTAATATCAATATCAGAGGAGGTGGTTAGATAAAATGCCCGTGTACATAATGTTTTATAATAAACAATGAATTGAATGTACTGACCCATTTCAAATGCCTCAGTACGGTGTGGATTATACCATCAGTGGAACCTTTATTGATTGAAGGAGGCCAGTAGCCTGAATTTAATGTACCGAAGAACCAGTTAATTAAAATACTTTATGACAACTTGAGTCGGAGCGACTGGTCTGTAGTCATAAAGGTTATCGGGAATGTTTTCGTTGGCACAGAGATGATGCATTTGGACTTTATGGGCCTGGTGGCCTTTTCTGCTTTCCAATCCACTCTGCATAACTGTGTATTCAGGATGTACAGAAACAGACAATAAAAAAGTACATTAAGAAAATAATCTGCTCATTGTAAATATTTATTGTTCCTCTGGGATCAATAAAATATAAGTGAATAGCTTAATTACACCTAGAATTATGTTTTCAAGTCTATGGAAATATGTTAGAAACCAAGATTGGAATATTTCATCAGACCATTAAAATATAGGTTTAATGTAAACTATTTCTAATACCTTAAACTATTAGGCACTTTTAATCTGATAATCAAGCTTCATCAGAACAGATTTCATAACTTATTGATTATGACCATTGTTTTCTAAGTATTACATGTTTATTTCAGAAAATCCTGATTTCCGACACCTTTAGGTTTTACGTTTCAGTTATTTTTGTGTACAAGTTAGTTAAATGCTCAAGTTTCGGCTCACATTTCTTCAGACTTTGCATGTTTGTGATTGTTGTAGTCTGAAAGTTTCAGAGGCGTTTAGCTTTCTCTAAAACAATAGCTTGCAGCAAATTATAACAATAAATATAATAAAACATTTAAGAGGCAACAGTATTTTCAAAGAAGTTGAATAACTGGAATGGAGAAAGATACTGCTTGCAGCTCTGCACTGTTTGAATATTTCAGTACTGACAAAGCTTATTTATTCTGTTTAATCTTCTCTTGTCTGACCTTACTTGTTTTTCTATATGTTCTCAAAGTTAAAGTTGTCCCAAAAGATAAGTAACAGCGTTTGTTTTCACAAGACACAATGTGTGAGGATGAGAAGCCGCTCTCGATTTTACAATAAACCTTCATGAGACGGAGTATTTTTCTAACGTCCAGTGTCACCTTAACCTTGAATTATTGTAATTCATTTTTAAGATAAAAGCAAAAATTACCACTGCATAATATGGCGACCCAGACAGGTGGAGGTTGGTTTTGAAAATAAAAAGCATAAATGAACAAAAACATTCATGGCTCTTCTGGGTTGCATTCAGGAATTAATTGAATTTACAACAGCATTTGTTTCCTAGCCATATTGCATTAGAAATAGCTTTGACCTTCCTGGAATAGCACATTTATTATATTAGTAATAGATTTAGTACAGAACCAAATTATTTTCAAGCCAATAGTTCAATGTATTTTATTGGGAATATGTGTGACGGTTCACTAATCTTTCTGATTGGTTGCCAATCAAATTCATCAATCTGCTTTGCTCCTCAAGGTAGCGTAGCTAGCAAGACATGGAAAAGTTTCTGACAAGAAAAAGACACTGCTGCAAAAAAAACATAGAAGTTGTGGAAATGAAGTAAAATTTGATGAGATTAATATAAAATAGGGGATATAAAAAGGGGATTGTGATAAAAACTTGTATTATCTGGTAAACTTGTATTTTCCACCACAGAACTCATGAAAATGTGAAATCAGATGGAGAGGCAGCATTTATGCTAAATGAATGTACTAATTATTGATAAATGAATAAAAACATTGTGAAAGTAGATAATTTCTTAATATTAGTGAAAAACTGTTAGTTTCACTGGCAAATTATTTCACTTTTGGGAAAATGTCTTGTGAGTAAAATCTGTAATCAGAGGAGGGTAGAGAACCGAAAAACATTTGTATTCAAGTAAAAATAGCCGTCCAAGAAATTATTCAAGTAAGAGTACAAAAGTATTTGGTATAAAGTTTAATCAAGTACTGAGTAACTGATCAAATTATCAATCATTTGATTTACTTATATGAGGTTAAGTGGAAATTTAGGCATTTTAAGTACAGAAATTACTTTACTTTATTGTCATACAAGTAAAAAATAAAATCAGGCAAAAGAAAAATGTTCAAAATCAGTTTCTTTAAATAAAAGACTGTGAAGACAGGTGTGTGTCTGTATCTGGTGGATATTTTTTTAAAACATGTTTGTTTTTCATTCAGTTGGTAGAAAATCCAGAAATTTTACTCAACTAAGAGCAGAAATACTTCATAATAAAATTACTCAAGTAAAAGTAAAAAGAACAGTGTAGTAAAAATACTCCTAAAAGTAAAAAACAAACAACACACACACAAATAAAACTTACTCAAATAAATGTAATTGAGTAAATGCCCAATATCCATCTCTGTCTGTAATTAAGTAATTATTTCCCTAAAACAAGCTCCTGTATCTTGCTGAAAAGTTATTTAGAAGTTAGTTTTGCCTTATTTTAAGTATACTAAAATATTTTAACTGGAAATTAGACCAAAAATACTTGGTAAAAGTTTGTGGTTTTGCAGTGCTCAGATTCTCCAAACCTAATTAAGAGTGTGTGGCAAGTGTTAAAAATATGTTCACAGTCTTTCATACAATAAGGCTAAGCAACAAGTCAAATAATTAAATTAGGAATATTGCTGAATGGCCGGCAGTATCTGATGTGGGGGAATTATTTTAATGCCATCTTCGCAGTACAGTAGCAGCGACTGCTGATATGCAGAAGCTTTCATGAGGACATATTCTTTTTTTCAGGGGAAGTTATTCCCTCACACACACACACACACACACACACACACACCAACACACCTACTGTTTGCCCCCAGGCAAGTCCAATTGTGATGACAGGCACGGCCACCATTATAAGCTCCAGTATGAAATTTAATAATCTCATATCAGCTGAACTCAAGCATAAAGGACAGTGAAGGGGAAATAACCTCTTTTTCTATCAATATTCAGAATGGGACTCAGCAGACAGAACTGTAGAAAATGTGAGTTGAATGTCCTGTGCTCCTTTTTTTTTTTTTTTTTTTTTTTACTCAATATGGATATGTGAAATGTTGATATGAAATCTGAAACCTGACCCTTCATTTATTTCTCCATTCTTTTTCTACACCCACTTGTCCTTGCAGGGTCATATGAGTGTGTAAGTTTGTGTGTGTGTTTGGTTGTTTGCCCTGCAATGAACTGTGGACCTGGACCAAAGGTAAGCTGGTAAAGACGATGGATGGATGGATGGATGGATGGATGGATGGATGGATGGATATCTGCTTCCAAAAGATCTATAGCTGCGTTTCCATTACAAGTGTGTGCAAAACTTTATCAATATTCCACCAATGTTGAAGAAAAATACACGATATTGAAATTCTAGTGTTTCCATAAATTAGAAAATAATAACAAACAAAATCACACATTAATAAGTTTGTTCACACAATAAGTCATTAAAAACATGCCTGCTACCACTTCCTGTTGTCGTCTTTGTATTTTCCGCCAGAAGTAACATCCTGTTGCTGATCATGTAACTTGTGTGATGTGAAAAAAGTGTTTCTATTGCAGTTTTCTGAAATAAACCAATTTGATCCTAGCAAAACCCCACCTTATCTTGGCGCCAAAATGTTTTTTGAAAAACGAGAAATATGCTTCTCAAAAAAAATGTAACAAGCAAATGTCATTCTTCTTTTGTAGAATAAGTAATTAGATCCTAGTGATTATGATAAGTAATTTGTCTTTAATTGATTTTCAACAGATTTTTCTATTACTCATTTCACTTTGGAAACAGACAGCTGGAAAAAATACTTTGATTATAAATTTTTATCAGTTTTAAAACGGTAACCTTTGAAAACTTTGGTGTTTGCTCATTTTATAACTAACAGATTTAAAGACTTAACACTTACCTTACAGAATATTCATCATTCTTAGAAACTCTTCTAAAGGTGAATTGGTAAACTGTCACACTGTAGCGTGTCAAGGTTGCAGAAGTAAAAGACAAAAACAAATGAGTGACAAAAACAAAAATTCAATCAATAAGCTCTTTGTCCTGCTGGGAGGCGGCATTACTGGATTAATGGCTCACAATCAAACGATAAACAGAAGCATTGTTTTGATAAGAAAATTGTTTTCCTTTTGTTCATGTGCTTGCGTTGCCTTTACATCGGGGAGCATGGTCATGTGAATCTGTTTACATATTAACGAGGAAAGAAATTTCAATATCAAAGGGGAGCGGTTGACTGTATAAGTGAGTGAATAATTGTGACGGACTCTACTGAGAGTTTTTTTTTGTAATATCAGCCTACCGTGACTAACAGCAGGTGAGAAACTAATAAATACAAACAGCATATTGTGCCAGAAACAGCTGCCTAATTCTGTTCTAATTTATTTTAAAAGAACAAGTTGACCTAGCATATATTTGAGTATAAACGTAAACACTGGAGCCTGGCTAATTAATACTGGCAATTACAAATCTGCAGATTTACTGCCAGTCCTGATATTTGGAAGAAAAGAGGACAGGGAAATTTCTTAAGTGGGCAGATTAACAAAATGCGTTACTTTTTTATAAAGTGAATGCAAACGAAGTAGTTCAAGCAAAGGAGACATGAAAGGCTTAAATGGTTGCATACATAATATATAAAAATTTATGCATGAAGAAATTTTCTCTTTGCAACTATGTCACTAAACCATTCAAGGCGTCATGATGGAAGTTGGAAGTAAGGGACGAGAGTGTTGAACAGAGCGACTGAAATTGTTTTTGCCAGGTTATTTGTGGTTTCTACCTGTTCGAGTCGAGCTAATTTGTCTGTGAACGTAACACACCTGGTTGGGGCTCACAGATGGCGGGATTTACAGAAGTTGGACACAGCTAGCTTAGAAACCGACCCGTACCTCCTCCCTCCTGATGTATTGATCAAATTACTGACTTTGCCTGAATTCACACCACATGATTTATATCACTATGTCATAAAAGTAGTTTCCTTTTACACCGAAGCAGCCTTAAAAACATACAAAAGACGAGATGCTAACCAGTTTTTTCATACATGCTAGGCTACATGACGGTGTGACATTGTCTCCATGGTTACCACTGGGTAGACGCATACCTTCTCCATAATGCGATTTTTGTCTACTTTTTAGTCAGGCTCAAGTAGGTCTGGCTAGAAAACATATCACAATATAATCATTTAATATCAGTCAATATTGATAATTATTGATTATTTTTTTATTTTAAATATGTGAAATACTGCCAAACTGTTGACATGACCTTTCCTCTTTTATCCACAGTTTTCACTCCACAGCATTCTCTTTATTTTTAAGCAGCTATGAGGCCAGGAACTTAAACAGCTACTGCGCATGCCACTAAAAAAAGTTGTTGCTAGGTAACCAAAGAGTGAGTGAGTTGCCAGGCAACCAGAGAGTGAGTGAGTGAGTTAGAACACCGCACACATTGCAATATCGGGCCAAGACGATCCAACATGTTAAATCTTAAACCGGAACGGTTCTGATATCACAATAATCTAAGATTGTCAAAAGGGAGACATTGGGACGGACACTACACCAGAACATTTTGGAAAATAGATACTACCTTGGATCCCACAGGCCAACAGAAACTTTGACGAAACTGTAAAGACGTCAGCCACTGTAAAGAGTAACGTATCTCTTTGGTCTCTGTCTCTTTTGATAGTCTGGTAGATTCAGTTCTATTGCGGACCAATATTGTAACATTTGTTATATTTTCAGCTGCTGCAGTTTGCTTTAACACTGCATTGTGTCAAACAATCCAAACTAATTTAAAAACATGTTCCCTTCCTCGCTTGTGGCGGCACTACAACAAGAACTACTGAAGGAAACAACATGAAAACATCTGAAGAAGACACTGAACACAACTTCCTTCTTCACCAAATGTAAGCAAAAATGAAGTGGCGTCAGATTTGAGCGGTTATAGAATTTCTATTTTGTCTTTGTTAAAAAAATAAAATAGTTATTTCTCCCAGTAGCATTAAACTCACATGTTTGTTTTGGTTGTATTTACCCAGCATGCCTTACTTTGTAGTCCACTTCCTGTTTTTGAAGCAGTTTGGCGTTCACATATGCATTTGAACCGCACCAGAGTTCACTTCAACTGAACCAAGACCTCGGTTTGTAGGCGGACCAGAGTTTGCTGTTTTGGTTTTCATCAGAGTTCAGTTGCGCATTCAGACCATTCCCAGATAAACTGGACTTCCTGGAGTTCGAGTGAAGCGGACTAAACAGGGATGGTGTGAAATCACTCTTAAGGTCAGGTGACTGATGAGAGCAAAATCCAAGCCATCATGACTCCCAGTACAATTCAGATGTGGAGTTTCTGGTCAATACGTTGAATCATCTGAACAAACTTCATATAGATCTGTGAGAAAAGTTTAAAAATGCTTCCTGACCTGGTGGAAAGTTTGCTTTTCACACTTGTTAACAACCTCCACTTCTTCTCCACCCATCTTAAAAGGGAAGACCTGACACATCTCCATACCTGTTAGAAGCTTCTGGAGCATCAGAAGTGAGAACGCCGTGCTTTGCAAATCTTTTGAGGTGTGTGACCTGAAAGAGAAACGACCTCGGATCACATTCCTCATCAACCCATTTACTGCAGAATCAGACTGCAAAAGGCTCTTTTGGTGACAGGTGATGCCGCCTTCCAGCTGGAGTTGAGTGAACTTTGGGAAAATGAGAGATGAAATATAATTTGAGAGGAAACTGCATAGTTTCAGAAAACTGTCCTTAAAGCCAATGTAAAACAGCCTCAACTGTTCAATAATGTTTCAGTCCACTTTGGTTGATAAATCCTATTTTCCACACTTAAAAATGTGGAATCTAAACATCTGTCCATATTTAAAAGAGAGAGAGCATCAAGTAGTCACAAGGATGTGCAATATGGGTTTAGGGAGAATTGTGAAATTTACCAAGGGAAAAAAAAAACTTAGTTTGAGGAAGTGTGTTGGACCCACATGTTGTTTGACTGTTGGTCTTCATTTCTTAACCTTTATACTCATTAACGTTCAGCCCCTTGATAAATTTAAAGGGATTTAAAGTAAAATGTTGAGTTGGGGGGTGTGGCTGGAAGCAGCTTATTTGCAGTTAAAGGGACAAGACGCCCTAAAATGGTTCATTCTGACTGGAGCTCACCAAACTAAATCTCATTATATAAGAGTGATTTTGTGCAAGAAAATAAAAAGAGTACCCTACCTGTTAAAATCACTGTTTAAGGAGGCATAATAGGTCACCTTTAAGCGTGCGTTTGCCGCTGTAACTCCTACACGCTGTTGTCCACAGGCTTCGTTCTACCTGGTGTATTTCACTGCAGGTATTTTTCTTACGTAGCACTTCAGTCATTCTTCTTTCATCGTACCGCAAATGAACAGGTGCCTCCTCTCATTTTTTGCTGCCAGCCATCATCCCTTACCCTACATGCTTTGTTAAATATGATCACACAGCAGCTTTATCGTTGCTGGCACTCCGCTGTATCAGCGGGGAAACAAACCAGCCGGCACACAGCTCATTCTGGCTTCGCACCCAGGTCTTGTTAGTGTTCATTTGAGGGCTACATACTGCAGGGAAATAGAGCCATGTGGAGTAGATTCATGCCAAAATAAGCCGCTCTGCACCTGTATAGCCATGCATATGCAAATGATATGTAAATCATTGTAGTTTGCTCACATTATGCTTATTTCATAGATGGAATGAGACTGATCGCATCCCCAGTGCATTTAATTTAAACTCCTCCACATCACACTAAAAACTGGCTATTTTAAAGAGATTATTTGGTTTTTATTAGAGAGGATCCATCTTCAACATGAGGAAAACTAGAAATAAGCTTTTCATATGCTAAAGATCCAAAATGCTGTGTAAAAAAGTAGGACTCATACATATCCAGTGAATTTTTTTTTTTCATTTTCCATTTTGTTCAAATTTCAATGTCCTTCATTTGAGATTATATGTGACAAAACAGCAGAAGGAACCATATACATAAAAAAATGATGCATGGATTTAAATTATGCTTTACAAATGAAATACAAAGCAACCACCAAACAGTCACATTGTAATCACAATATTTAATAAGACGTGTTTCCTGAAATGCTGCATCAGTTTTATGCCAAATTTGATGGAAGATGCATCTTCCAGACATTTCCACTTTTGTCTCGTCAGGTCAAGGAATGTTTTCCCAAAAGTCATGAAATGTTCTTTTGTTTATTTGAACAACATTATTTTTTTTGTTTTTGCCCCAAAATTGTCTCATGCATATTTATTTTAGCCCGGTTTCTTTGTTACCGTTCTGTCACAAACATTCAACTTAATTAATAGAAGTGAGAAGTTCAATGAAGGTCCATGTTTTCTCTACTTGCGGTTTTTAAATCTCACTGTTGCTCTTTGGAATCAATCAATCAATCAAATTTTATTTGTATAGCACATTTCAGCAGCAAGGCATCTCAAAGTGCTTTACATCATATCAAACAGAGAAACACAATGCAACATAGAATCAACAATCAAAACAAGACATTAATTCAGGTTCCATCAATAAATTTGTAATTGATTACGTTTCAAATACAATCCTAAACAGGTGGGTTTTTAGTCGAGTTTGGATCCATAAAAGGTTTACCTGTTACACTCCTACTGTGTTATATGGAACAAAATACCTGTTGCTATTTTTATTCCCACTAACGCTCACAATCACACAGTTTTAAACAATGTAGACAGCATTTTAATGGCTTCTGGCATGAGGCTCCGTACATCTTTCACAGAATTTCGAGCAGGGACTCCGTTTAAAATCAAAATCAAAAACCTTTGAAAATAGTTTTCCAGACTAATAGATTTTATTGTCTTTGTTTCTCATCATTTTATAGATTTATTAAATTGTGATTTGATGCTTTTTGATGTTAGATAAATTCTCTCTAAATTCTCTTTATTAAGGCCACTGTAGTCTGGGAACAAAGGACTAAATTTCCACTAAAAACTCTGAATTTTTTAATTGGTCTCAGAAATGTTCTAAAAAAAACTGCTAAATTTCTGAGTTTTAAAAGTCAAAAATTTGGCAGAAAATCTGAAATTTGGGGATTGAGCGCAGAAATGTTCTATTTAGAAATTTCTGAGTTTCAAAAGTTGCATTTTTTTACTTTTGAAACTCACAAATTTTCTTCTTTTCTTTTCGCAAAATTGTTTTGACTAATGTCATGAAATGCGGTTGGAGGTGGGTTTTTTTCTTTCGAAAAATATTTATTGTTACTGTAAACATTAAAAAAATTACATTATTTCAGTTATACAGAAATTTTCAAAGAACTTACAAAATCATCAGTTCAGACTAAAAGAAGCTAAGAACAAGAATTATAAAATACAAAATCTCTGTGGGTTAAAAGTTGAGCAGGACCGGGGTGACTCCTTCCAAAGTCCGGGGCCGTCCCGTCCTTCCAGACAGCGCTTGGTGCTCAGAGGGGAAACCTGCCCTGAAGCTCCTTCCCTCCTGCCTCACCCGGAGAGCCAGGCCGCCGCTGCTTGGACCTCTGCTCGTGTTGGAGGTGGTGAGGCAGACGCAGAGGACCCAGGTTGGTGTGAAGGAGATGATGATTTAATGATAAATGATAACAAAATCCAGGCAGCACAGAATGAGCGGACGGCTAATGCTAACAACTGGTAGCAACTGGTACAAATGAATAACTGACAGCTTGACAAACAGCAAGACAGATTAGACAAGGACCCAACAAGGAGCAAATAATTTCAACTAGAACAAAAAACTTCCTTATTACAACAAGATCATTTGTTTAAAAGGATTTCTTGTCTTAAGAAGTTTTATCATCTTGTTATAACGTTTCTGTTTTAATGAGTTTTTTGTATCTTATTAAAATAACTAAACTCTGACTCTAAACCTTCTTACTGTTTTGTTTTTCTAGACGATGATCTTCCCATGAGGTGCTGCCGTTTTACTGCGACGGCTTTTCTCATTCAAATGAGAACCTATTTTGGTTTTAAGGAGATATGTATGTTGTTATAGAAGATATAAAACTCTGGATTTTTGTGTCTCACTATAACAAGAAAGTTTCTCATTTTAAGGATTTGCTGCTCCTGAGTTTATTTCCTGGAGTTTAAATGCCGTTAATATGGACTTTTGAAGAAATGTGTGAAAGATTTGCTTTGGTTTCGGTTGGATTTGTGGGTTTTGGGGGTTTCAAACTATTTTTGGTAACGCTGTAAGTGTTTCCTGTCTCTATTTCTGAAAGTAAATCTGAGCATTGTGTATTTTTTTTTGTCATTTATAAATTGTTAGACTGGCTGGATTTGAACACTGAACTTCAAAAGTCAGAATGTTTTCTTTGCAAAACTAAAACTACAGTTTTTGTTCTGTTTTTTTCAGACAAGGACGCCAGATGAGAGAAATAAAATCCCAGTCTGCAGATTTACTTCTGCAGGTGAGTACTGAGCCTTGTAAGATTAAATAAAATTTCTTCCAAAAGAACTGAGGTGCATCTTTTGAGGATTTATCTTCGCACTGCAGTGAAGTTGTTAAGCTCTTGATCAGGGGCCTTTTTGTGTTACAATACCTTAGATTTGCATAATAACTGCAGAAAACAGGATGATTTCTTTCATCCAAAGATCTAATCCAGTTTCATCTGTTATTAAAGAACAAACTTTGTTCATTTTTTGTGATTTCTATTCTGAAAATAACATAAATAATTCCTAACCTTGCTGAGGCAGACAAAGATCAGAGGAAGTGAACACAAGCAGAGCTAGAGGACTGACACGCCTACTCATGACCTTCACTGTTTCCACTCAACCTGAAGGTCAGCAGGATGTTTGACTTTCTGTTTTCAGAACCATTTATCACTTATCTATATTTGTAAACCATGCACCAGTGCAGACATTCACCTGGTGTGGGTTTTTGAGATTTGATGGGATTTCTGCATTTTTAAACCAAAACAACAAAAATGTGCACACACGCACACACACACACACACACACACACACACACACACACACACACACACACACACACACACACACACACACACACACACTGTAAAAACAAAGTCTTACCAAGAATCTTTAGTCACGTTTTTAGCGCAAATATCTTATTATACTTGAAATAAGACAAAGCTAACTTACAAGTAACTTTTCAGGAAGATATGGGAACTTATTTTAAGTTTAAAATTCCCCAATATTGGTGTAAAAATACTAAGTGAAATAATCTGCTAGTGAACTGGTACTTTTTTCACTAATATTAAGAAATTATTGACTTATTGACACAAAACAAGCTTTGGATTAAAATCCTAACCCAGTATGTTGGGCCAAAAACCATAAACCTAAAACTCAATCTCTTTGTGTTAAAGCAACCCAGGGTTTGATCCAGGTCTGCGTAGCAAAAACATGAATAAAGTTGCTTTTTAGAGTAAATAAACACAGAGACGCTGATAAACATCCTAAGTGATGCTTGATAAGGTGACAGTTCCAGAGTTCTGTTTTTTTTGGTTTGTGTAGATTAAATACTGTCTTCACTACTTAAAATTAAGATTTTTCTTTTATTTCTCTAACTCAATATTTTTAAGGAAAACTGTGCAAAAAGTGATAGAAGATGTTTGTAATTTCAACACTTTGTTTTCGTTGTAGCGTTAATTTTTCTGAACATAATGGCTGCTGAAAACCCATAAAATATATACTCTAAAAATAATCTTATTTTAGCATGGGAATGACAGGTAATCTGCATTTTAAGATGTATTTTGAAACCCCACTGGCACATTTATGGTAAATTTACAAACTTGAGGTTTGAACATGCGGATTACTTTTCCACAGTTATATCTTAAAGAATCCCTAAAAGGCAAAACTAAATATTTTTGGATTTTCATTTCAAAGTCTGACTTAATTTTCTTTTTTTGTGACCTTAGAAGTTATGTACAAGTAAAAAAGAAAATCAATATAATAGTATTTCAGTTTGTTTTTTCTCTTGTGGACCACAAAAAAGATTAAACTTTTTTTTTTTACAGTCTTTCTGACCATAAACAAACATTTTTCATGAATTTCAGTTAACAAATACAAATTTAAAATAGTACAGAGAAAAGAATGAAAACTTCAAACAAATTCTTAAACTCCTAAAATAAAATAACATTTTTTTTAAATAAACAAATAAATAAATAATGAGTTACTGTAAGCTTTTTCACTCACTCTTTGGTTACCTAGCAACAACCTGTTGATTAACTTGCGCAGCAGCAGTTTCATGTCTGGTTCACACAGTAGGATTTTAAAATTATCCACCCATGTTTGTGGTTAAAATAAGTTTGTTTTTCATTCTGTGGGTAGAAAATCCAGAAGTTTTGCTCAAGAGTAGCAAACTTTGTGATAAAAATTACTCAAGTAAAAAGTACAAAAATGCTCCTAAAAGTTAACTTTTTTCAAAAAAAGTTATTAAAGTATATGTAATTGAGTAAATGTAACTATAACGATATGATGGATAATTTGATCAGTTACTCAGCACTTGACTTCCCATTTTACCAAACACTGTTTTACTCTTCAGTAATTTCTTGGATGGCTACTTTTTATAATGAATAAAAATATGTTGAAGTAGTTCTACTCTGACTTGAGTACAATTTCTGGGTACTTTGCCCACCTCTGTATAACACACACACCGTTGGGAGCTACCTAAAGAGTTAAAGGTAGCGCTGCCTGCTGCTGAACTAAGGACTTTCTCTGACTGGAAGTCATAAATCCGCCAGCATCTCGGGAGCAGCGGTTGTGCTTTTGGCTCGGACCTGCCAAAGCCTCATAAACCCCCCTGCCTCTCCCTGCGTGCTCTAATTGACACAAGGTAGTCGGTGTAAGAGCATCCGTCCCTCTGCCCGGCTGCTGGCCAGCCTCTACACCCTGCTGCAGGCTCTGCTGCAGCGCGGCGCGGCGCGGCGCACGGGAGCGGAGCCGGAGAGGAGCAGCGGCGGACGGATCGGCTGCCTCCTGACAAGCGGAGTTACGCTCTTCAGCATCCTGGCGCTTCAGCATGTCTCCGAGGAGTCAAATTCTCGCTGGGATTATCGCGTTTGTCGCCTCAGCGCTGCTTGGATCACGCGGGACACATGGAGAAGGTGAGCGGCTCGTGCGCTTCTGGTGCTGCTCGTTATTCACGCAACTTTTTGGGTAATTTTAAGGCGGTTGGGAGGTAATTTATGTTACCAAAGTAGGATTTAAGTTCAGGTGGACGATATAAATGACTCGATACAAGATACAATAGAGCATTGAGTACATTCAATTACTACGGATGCTAAAAACAAACAAAATAAATTATATACAGTGTATAGGCTATGCTGTATATATGAGACCATTGAAAAAAATCCTGCATCTGCCTTTAAGGCAGTCATAAGATTGTGACTTTTTTTCTCAGAATTTTGACTTTGACCTTCTGAGATTAAAAGTCAGAACTTTTTAAATATTTTTAAAACTTGGATAGAAAATGTCCACTTACATTTTTGTATTTTTTTTATTGGCTCTAATCCTCTCCCGTACTTTCTGAATGTCCCTCTTTTAATGAAAAATTTCACATCTTGCAAATTTTGGCAGAAACAGATGTATCATGAATTTTAATCGCAGAATAACCAATTTTGTCTAATTCTTCAGATTAGAGACAGATCTAATCTGCAGCCTTAAGAGATGCTCTTCGGTCAGTGACCTGATTCTGAAAGTTTTAAAGCAAAAATAAAAGCAGTTTCTGTTTGAAACATTTCATGTTTTCTTCGACAGCAAGCGAGAGAGAGAGAAAGAAAAAGAGAGAGTCTGTCAGAGGAGATGAGTAAAGATTTAACAGGGGGATTCTTCTGCTGCTTCGCTCCAGTTTTATACTCTAATAAGCTTCCAGAAAATACCTTGTGAGTTGATTTTTGAGGACAGGGATTATTTTAAAGGAAACCACTTTATTTTCTCCATGGATCTTTACTCTGTTGAGTTTCTACATTCCTGTGATTTGTTTTGTTTTAACATGGGAGGTTTTGGACTCATAGTTTCAAGACTTGCACAGTTGGGATTACTCAGTGAAATCTAATGATTACTGTATCAAAATACTTTCAGAAGTGTTCAATCAGCTGGAGATGGATCTGAAATCGATTGTGGGAATCGATAGATGGATCCAGGAGGAGGACGGGGAAGAGAAGCATCGATAGGCTCTGTTATTTCTTAGCTTTATTGATTGTTTGGGAGAGATAACAGCTTTTAAAGGGGAAATATCATGGGCTGAAATTGATCTGCAGTGTTATCAAACAGGTAAATTAGGTTCCCTAAGTTATAATTTCCTCTGCAACTCAAACATGAAGACCATAACAAACAATTACAAACAATAACTGGTGGTTTTCACAGGATGTATTTACGTTTGCAGTCAGTTACAGCTTTTATTTATCTGTCTGTTGTAAAGATTAATCCTTAGAGGCAATAAAAGAGCTTGGAAATCAAATGATAGATAAAGCCACAAAAATGGTGGAAAGTTCCTTCAGTTTTACACTGAAAAAAATACTTTTTGGCCCCATTTTGTAAAGTTTACTACAAATTATAATGTTAGCACCTTTACTTTAAAATGGCATGGTAAATTTATTGTGTTACTTTGAATTAATTAGTAAATCTGTATCACACAAAAGTAGAGCAAGTAAATTTAATATGACATGCAAAGTAGAAGGAACTAAACTATTTTAATAAGTTATCAACTTAACGAATGCATGTAAGATTTAATTGTGTTGTAGAAGTGAACCAGACATTAATTCACAATGTCCAAAACACTGTAAATTTTAAGACTGTGTTTAATTGAAAAAGATAAATACTTGAAAACTTGATTTTGGTCAAGAGGGATTGCAATGTTGACATTAATTCAATAAATTATAACATAGTTACATTAAGCGCTTATAAAACACATTTTAATAATTAACTTAGTTGTTTTGAAGTATGTGGCAGTAGGGATTGGCTGGCAAGGTATCCCACAATGCATTGTGCTACCAGCCGCACCAACTACTTAAACCTCGTCTTAATTTGTCACAGAAAACTGTTTTAATCCATCTAAGGGTCAAAGCTTCATCTATTTTCTCAGTCAAAAAAATTGCGAGAAAAAAAAATCAGAAAGTTTGAGATTAATCTCAGAAATGTTCTGAAAAAACTTGAAAATGTCTGAGATCAAATTTTTGAAACTCAGAAATTTCCAAGTTTTCTAGAAAATGTCTGAGATTAATCTTAAAGTTTGTGGGTTTTGTTTTTTTTTAGAAAAATGTCAAGGTTTTGATCTCAGAAATGTCTGAGTTTTTTTCTAGAAAATTAATCTAAAAATTTCTGAGATTTTTGGCAGAAATTTACTCCTGTTTATGACCCAAAACAAGAAACTATTTTGTGCAAATATGCAACTAAAATTCACCTAAAAGTTTGTTAAAAACGCGTCTTATTACAAAGCAAAATTAAAATCTTTGTGATGTTCACTTCAAAAAGTCCAAGTGTAAAAACTTGCCTAGGTTTTTCTGCGTAAATGTCACTCTAGATTTTTTTTCAGTGTATTCTCTCTAGATCTGTGTAATACCTTTTAGTCACATCCACACTGACGCTTTTCCTCCTTGAGCTGCTCAATCATGTGGATTTGTAAATCTGAACCTGAACAAGCCTGTTGGGTAAATAATCCGTACTGCGTCTGTCTTGGGTCGTTGTAGCCTGCGCTGCGTCGCTGCAGCCTGCGCTGCGTCGCTGCAGCCTGCGCTGCGTCGTCGCAGCCTGCGCTGCGTCGCTAGACGTTTCACTGCCAGACCTTTTCTTCTTCAGACCTTGTGTGCATCACTGACATTTACAGACTTGTGAAGTCATTCTTTTTTTCATGCAGCTCTCCCATCAGACATACTGTACCTGCAACAGATGGCAATTATTTCCTCTATAAAACACCTGACATCATCTCCTCCCTTTCTGTTTACACCAGCAAGCTTCACTGGCCACTCTAGTCCAGATCTACTCTCTCAAATTGAGAAATATTTTCTCTTTTCCACAGAAGTGTTAAGGACCTGAAATGATTTATCGGATTAGTCATAATTAATCGATTATTGAAATAATCACTGACTAAGTTGGTGATCAATTAATCATTCTGTAGAGGACAAAAACAGCCATCCAACAAGTTTAGTTGGCCACTCTAGTCCAGATCTGCTCTCTCAAATTGACCAATCAACAAAAGTGTTGAGGGCTGAAATGATTAATTGTGATTAATTGATTATTGAAATAATAATTAACTAATTCATTGATCAATTAATCATTAACTGGAGCATACAGACTGAAAAAAGGCCATTCTTTAAGTTTAGTTGGCCATTCTAGACCAGATTTAGTCCCTGATCAAATGATTAATCACGATTAATCCAATTAATGAAATCATTTACTCATAATTGCACTGACTGAACAAACGGAAGTTGTGGTGTTTTTACATATTTGACCAAATTATTGGTATCCGAAGTGTAAAAAGTGAACAGTCCCTAGCAACAGTAACATCTATTCAGTGTTATCCTGTTAGAGCATTTAAACCCACTTATTTACCGTTTTATGGCTTTAAAACATGAAAATGTTTTTATTTTAATTTTATTTACAAACTTGTCCCAGAGTCGGTTCCCACCAGCTGATTGGACCCACTTGATGAGAAAAGTTTTGTCAGACGGACATTTAACTAACAGACCTTTGTATTTTTCTCTTACTGATTTGTGTCAGTATCGTTGCCCCCATGAAATCCAACGAGGTGATCATGATTTTCGTCATTCTTACATCTCCCTCCTCTGTTGTTTGGTTTTGTTTTTCTGCTTCCATCCCAACCTGCTTTCATGCGCAGCTAGACGTATACTTTGCTTACTCTAAAATAATATATTATTCCGCCTCCAGGTTGATTATTGCTCTGCAGATGCAGCAGGGTTACCTGGGTAATGCTCATGTGGATAAGGATGTGGGCTGGTTTTTTGATTGTTTAAGAATTTGCGACTGCATGGATAACTCTAAGCAGTTGTTGTTTTTTCCACTTGCACCCAGCCTGACAGAAAATAGGTGGATAAAAAAACATGCTGGGAGAGAAGTTGGTTTCAATTTGAGGTTATCTCCCCGCTTCATAACAACTCTGCCTCTCTAGGACTTATAATAGACTGCTGGTTTGCATAGAGAGACCATAAACCTGTGAATAAATTCTATTTAATTTGAATGGGAGAGACATTTTGCCTGAACCTTTTCTGTCCCTCGTGCTCCATCATCGGATGAACGACTTTTGGAGAGCAAATCAGAGGTCAGTGCATACTTGTGTGGTATAAATCAAGTTCACTTAATGTCATGTGTTCAGCAGAAGTTGAGTCATAAAAGGTTCCAATTAAATCAAGGTTGCATAAAGGTGGCAGCGGCTTGTGGTGCCATTCATGAGTCTGGATTTATTAATTCAGGGACAAATAATTTAGCGATAAAAGTGACAGAGAGCTGCCCGCCATCCGTCTGCCTCTGTGACCCGGGGGTATTTTGTGTTTGCAAAAGGCCGGCTCCGGTGTGGAAGTCCGCCTCTTTAAAAACCAGCTACTTATCTGTCTTTAGGTCAGATAAGTAGCTGTGAGCTCCAGTATCACTCACAATCTGCTAAAGTCACAGCAACAGTTTCTGAAACGGCAACATAGTAGAAATAAGCCTGTTGTAATTAATCAATTTATCGCATGCTGCATTAAAAAAAAGCACATTACTCTCCATTCTGATTATTCATACTTTTAATGCCACTTTTGTTTGCAGAAACTTCATAATCCATTTTATCTATGATTTTGATTGTGTGGTTTCTTTTTATTTTATTGTTTTAAAATTTCTTCCAGTTCCAGTGTGAACAAAATTAAAGTTCATTAATGTTTGAGAGGGAAAACTGCATCGTCATCAGTACATTACTGGAAAATGGTCCCAAAGCAGTAATATTACCGTTAATCACAAAAACTACTGCAGTAGTTTATTGCGACAGGCCTAGATGTACTTGCACTATAACAGTAATGTCATTGTGTTAGTTGAAAATTGTCTCAAAGCAATAATAATTATATCGTTTATGATATTAATTTTTGTAACAATTTATATAGTAAAATTTATCGTGATAGTCCTCCGTACTTGCATTATTATTATTTCCATTATTGTTATATTTATAGAAAATTGTCTCAAAATGACAATATTATCGTTTATTGCAATAATTTCTGCTGCAATTTATCATCCAGTACAATTTACCAGGCATTATTGTACTTGTGTTATTACACCAATAACAGCAATGATATTATCATTTAAAGCAATAATTTCTGGGTAAATTTATCGTCCAGCAAAGTTTATCGTGATATTCCTCTGTGTTTTTGCATTATTATTATTTCCATTATTGTTATATTTTATAGAAAATTGTCTCAAAATGACAATTTTATCATTTATTGCAATAATTTCTGCTGCATTTATCATCCAGTGAAAGTTATTGTGCCAGGCATAAGTGTTTGGCGTTATTACACCGTTATTAGTGGACAATGGTCTCAAAACAACAATATTATTTATCGCAATATTTTTTTGGGACAATTTATTGTTCAGTTTAATCTGTTATCGTGTCATCGTTGTGTAGCAACATGAGCTGTGTGAGAAAAATAATTTTCTTACAGAGCTGAAATGTAAAACATATTTGATTATTCTAAGAAGTTACATAAAAAACAATTATGAAGAAATAATGTTTTTAGTTAATCTAAGCTCAATTTATCAGCATGTTGTCCTTCAGTGGTTTTGCTAAAAACGTCTGATAATAAGGTGCTTTTCTCCTTCCCAGGGCTTTTTCATTTTGATGTTTAATACTTTTACTAAAATGTTGTTTTTATTCTAAATATACTTTGTCTTAAATGCACGCTGTAAAACCTAATTAGTCATCCTTACTTAAAAAAAATATATACAACCTCGTATTTATTGAATATATTAAGTAAATATTAAGTATAACTACGCAATAAAAGTTAAATCCACTTAATTTATTTGATTATAGTCAAATTTGTAATTCACTATGCACCCAAAGATTCACTGGACTTAGTTTAATTGAATGTTAGCAACGTCTCAACCAAATTCATGTCGAAATCACTCACCTTTTTCAAGTAAATACAAAGTAACGGTTTACAGTGTATTTTTTAACTGTGTATTTACTGTAAAAAAGTGAATAGATCAAGTCAAGTTTCATTTTTATAGTACATTTCAAAAACAAATTACGTTTTGTGAATCATCAAATATATTGATCAATGTTCCAGTTACTAGGAATCAAAAGGAACTCGGTGTTGCCGCAGTTTTGCAGTTTTCTAGAAGTTTGTTCCAGGTTTGTGGTCCGAGAAGCTGAATTCTGCTTCTTCATGTTTGGTTCTGTTTCTGTGGGGACAGATTTAACTAAATCAGTAACTGTTTTTACCTACAGAGATTAAAAGTTCAGCTAAAGTTCCTAAAAAGATTTTCCAAATCTTAGTAAAGGCAAACAAACTCAGTCTTGAGCTGCAAAGATTCATTAGTGTCTACAGCCGTAAATTAGCAACTTCTGCAATTTTATCACAGGTGACACACAGGATAAACAACCTATGCGCACACACACATTCACTCCCTAAAGGCAGCTCAGCGAGACCAATTAACCCGACCCACATGTGTCGGACTGGGAGGAAACCGCAGAACCTGCAGAGAATCCACACAGGCGCATGGAGAGGAGGCAAAGTTTTAATCAAACCCTGAACCTGCTGCTGCTGCTGCTGCTGCATGGTATCTAGGCCAATGCAAAGTCCTGGAAAGTTTAATTTTGTACAGAATACATCACACTTCAACTGGAAAATATTTAAAATATCCAAAATAAAACACAACAGGAATGGGAATAAAAACACAAACAACATAAGACATGGGTTCCTGCAGCCAGTAGAGGCGCTGCCATTTTGTTAGAAAAGAAAAAAAAGTTATTCATTTTTTCAATATTAAAAATAAAAATAAATCAATTAATATTATTAGTAGTTGCGATAATATTGTTGTTTTTCAAGTAATATAATCGTAACAGCGTAATGATGCAAGAACATATTCTCAAGGATCAAAAAAAACATTTAACACTGAAACTGGAAGATATTTTTAATATCCTGAATAAATAAACAAAACCACAGAAACGACAAATAAAATGAATCATGAAGTTTTTGTAAACAAAACAAAGGCTAGTTGAGACCAAAGAAACAGAGAAAAGATTTTTATCATCCAGTTTTGGGGAGAAACAGAGAAAAGAGAAAATCAAAAAATGATGCTAACGGAAATTATTGAGCTTGTTTTAATTTATCGTGCAATTTTTATGTAAAGTAATATATTTAGTTAAACTGTACAAGAACAAACAAGAAAATATGAAAACATGGTTTAATCTCCAAATTACTCCTACAAAAACCGTCTACCAGGCTGAACCTTTTGGTTTTTTTAATGTTTTTCTTTGTTTGGGTCTTAAAGGGTTAAACTGTTCATTGATTTCTATCGAACCTGCTGGATGGATGAATTCAAAATGTGTTGGTCTTCAATTCTCTATATAATGTCAGGCGCCAACATGAAGGCCAAATCAAACCTCTGATTTAAATATATTATGTTTTATCTTAGTTCAGCTTATTATCGATTTAGTTTAAAATATGGCAGCAATTACACGTTTTGCTGCCAGTCGTCTCTGATTGTAAAAGAAGGAATGTGATTGTCATATACTAATCTATTCTATTATTGATTCGAACTTGTTGTGAAAAATAAACAGAAAGGTCAGAGGTCGCTGTATGTCTTTGGGGGAGAGGAGGGTGAACAGAGGAGGACTCCTGGAGTTAATTGAAGAAGGAATAAAATATGAGCAGAAATGCAGAGGAGTTTGGCTCAGTGCCTCATCTGGGCATTTATTGCTGCTGCCTTTAAGTAATGCAGTGACACCATCAACTCCTTTCTTCATTTCACCCATCAGTGGATTTTTTCTATGTGTGTGTGTGTGTGTGTGTGTGTGTGTGTGTGTGTGTGTGACTCATTTGCTAAATTCACCTTATCTCACCTTCACTTGGCTGCAGCTCCAGGAGGAACAATAAGGTGCGTTTCAGCAGTAAACTTCAGTTCCTCTGCCATAGTTTTCTTTTCACTACGTTACGTTGCTTTAACGTGTTTTTTAACAAAATAAACAATTAGCTATTACTGAGTAGAGCTCCAGAGCCAAATGTTACTCTGTTCTCAAAACCTGGTAAACAGTGTTGAAACCTTTTTTAGTTAATTTGAATTACTACAGGTAACGAACGATTAACTACAGTTTAGTTTATTCTGATTCATACATCAACTTTTCCTCCATTTTGCCCATTTGTCTGTTTTGTGCACAATCATTTGCTAAACTTTCACCAATGATCATTTTGTGCTACTTGTTGAAAATGTGTTTTACTTTATCCAGCAAGAAATCGTTATTCATCCATCGGCAATCATTGGCAAAAAAACAAAAAAAAGCATTTCACATTGTAGCCTGGAAATTTTAGTTACTGAAATCAACAGCCAGAATTCTGAGGACAAACCTTGGAAATACGAGAAGAAAAAATCTAAATTTTGTGGAAAAAACATTGGAATTCAAGATTAGAGTCAAAATTCTTAGATTAAAATTATTATTCCTAGGAAAACAGTCGCATTTCAGAGTTTTATGTCAGAATTCTGAAAAATAATTAAAATTCTAAGATTAAAGTAAGAATTGTGAAATTAAATTCGGAGTTCTGAAAAAAAAATCAGAATTCTGAGGAAAAAAGTCAAAAATCTGAGAAAGTCTGAGAAAAGAGTCAGAATTTAAAGTCAGAATTCAGTTTGTCAGAATTCTGATGGGGAAAAAATCGAATTCTGTAATTAAAGTCAAAATTCTGAGATTACAGTCAAAATTGTGGAATTAGTATCAGAATTCTGAGATTAAAGTCAGATTTTTCTTCTTCCTGTGGCCCTGTAAGTTTCATGAAATGATTTTTCTTGATGCTAAATACTGATTTGTGTCTCTTCTGTCTTTTCTGGCGTGTGATTGGTCAGCAGAAGTTTGTGACAACCCTCTGGTGTCCAATCTGCCGCCGTCGTCCTTCAGGAGCTCCTCTCAGCTGTCAACCAGTCACGGACCGAGCTTCGCCAAAGTCAACAGAAGAGAAGGTGAGCGGTTTCTGAAACAGCTTGCAGTTAAAAACCAGCTGCAACGCTCTGCCAGACCCGGCTTTGGGAAAAGTTATTCGTCTCTACAGACTTTCAGCACTGATGTAATTCAGGAGAGGGCAGCCATACTAACACAAAATAAAACATTCTGCATTCAGACGCTTTATTAGGATAAATATCACAAGCTGTAGCTTTAATAAATTAAATTGTCAGACTTTCGGTGCCTTCCAAAAGTTTCTGCACCCCTTTAACTTTTCATCTGTCAATGTGTTTCATTGGAATCTAAATTAAACACATGTATGCAAAGCACAAAAATTAGAAATATGAATTCATCCCAGTGTGGAAAACAATTCTAGATCAGGTATCAATGACAATGTTCCCCATCCATAAGGGCGTATCTATGCAGCCTAACTTTATGTTTCATGTTCTGAGTGAAGTCGCACTTTATTATTTATTTTACATTATATTTATAATTCCTAACTGCAGTTTCTGAATCATTTGAAAGAAGGTTTGTTTCAGTTTATTTTTACTTATTTGGCCAATCAACCTGTTGTTTTTGTCACTTTCGGAGTTTTATTATAATTTGTTAAAATATATTTATTTCTGTGTTTTAAATAAGTAAATATTTTAAGTCAGTTTTGCACCATTTTTTTGTGCTGGATCGGTATCAACCGATACTAATCCTCAGATATTGGTATCGGTATCGTAAGTGAGGAAAGTGGATTAGTGCATCTGTAGTTAAAACAAAAATCTTTCTTGTTATAATTAGAAAAGTTCTAGTTTTACATCTAATTACCATCAGAAGCTTTATTATTTTACCAATTTTTTTTTTTTTTTTGTCTTAGTAATGGCAGTTAAATGCTTCCGTACAAAACAAATTTGCTTTCAACACTTTTTGCTGTGAAAAAATTTAGAAAACTTTTCTTCCACTTCACAGATGTGCAGAACTTTCTTTGTGTTGTTACATCGCAGTAATGGACACCATTTTTAAAATGTTCTCAGGGTATGAAGTCATTAATTAGACAATGTTCCCTTTAAACTCACAGACTTCAATCTCCATTGTAAACAACAACAACAACAAAAAATCAGATAAATTGATTTGCATTAATGTGACCCGACCTCTCGGGTGCATTTTAATGAAAAGCTGCATCATGCAGTTAACGTCACGGCTCACATAAACAGGGCGAAGTCGGTATTTTACGCTCAGTGGCTGCCTTTTTAATAAGTACACAGTCTGCTTTTGAAGAAAAATGTAAATACTTTTGTGTTTTACTCGAGTGGAAACACAATTTCTCTCTTTCTGCGTGAGAATGGTTGCCTCAGCTACCTGCAGTGTAAAACCATAAGGCACTTTATTTTATTAAATAAGCAGAATGAATCATACTGAGATTGTTACAAAATGTGGGAGAGAATATTTATATGAAGTACTGAAAAGGTAAAAAATAATAATAAAAACATGTATTTTCCTGTGAGTTTAATCTTTTTTAGTAGATAAGAATATAATGCTTATTTATTTAAAATGTTTCCGTTAAGAACATGTTTAAACTTTGAATAGGAATTAAGGTGGATGATGAAAAGTTTTTGTTTTTAACATAAAAAATATGCAAAGAAAAGAAGATTAAAAACAGGTAGATTTTTTTGATCAGTTACCAATATTTATTTGTCTTACAACTTCGAGTTCATTTGTGTCCAACTCGGCAGCTCAAAGTGCTTTACCTCATAGCTGTGAAACAATCAATAAAAATTACATTTTGTTAAGTGTGATCATCGAAATCATCAATACTTATCAAGTATGTTGATCAATGTTCCAGTTTTTTTAATCAAAAGCAGCTATAACCAGGTTGATTTAAAGGAACTCAGTGTTTCAGCTGTTTAGCTGTTTTTTTTTGGAAGTTTGTTCCAGATTTGTGGTTAATAGAAGCTGATTGCGGCGGCTTCTCCGTGTTTGGAAGACCTGAGGGGTCCTGAAGGTTGCTATGACAACAGCAGATCTTTAATTTAAACTGATTTACTCTAAGCCAATATATGTACTCTTTTATAAACAAAAGCATTTCGATCTGTGATGACACACTGGAGTTTCTCTCAGTACTTAATCCTGTTTTTATGTGAATCTGAAGTTTCGGGTCAGAGGTCATCACTACTGATCACAGATTTCAAACCGTGATCAGTAGTTTTTAGCTGTAATAACTGAAGAACTGATGTTTTTATTCTAACTACACGTAAACCCTCTTTTAAGTTTCCTTTTGTTATCAAGAATATCTTTTGAAACAAGTACCTTATTTTTCGGACTATAAGCCGTTACTTTTTCCCCAGGCTTTGAACCATGCAGCTTACAGCCTGGTGCGTCTTTTGTGTGGATTTTTCTTCAACCACCAGAGGGCTCTTTAGCAGGAAGTGAATCATTGAAAGTCAAAATTGGAAATCAAAGAAGAAAGTGCTAATTTTCATTTAGAACAAGCACATGCTAGCAGCAGGCACGGCAGAGAAATTTCTTCAAACTCATATGATGCAGCTTTTAATGTTGAGGCCATCGATCTGGCAGCACAGGAGGGACATAGAGCCGCTGCACGTAAACTCGGCGTGAACGAAACCCTGGTTTGGTTTTGGAGACGAAGGGCTGCATCCTTAATAAAGCCAGCAGATTTATTAGGATGCAGCCTCTACTGGGTCCTTATGGAAAACCGAGAGCGGCAGAAATACCAGCGGATTATATATGTACATTTCCAGGTTTTTTCTAAATATTTGTAGGTGCGGCTTATAGTATGGTGCGCTCCATAGTCTGGAAAATACAGTAATCATTCCTAATTTTACTTAAGTTTTAGTCACAAAGGGCTGAATTTCCTGTTTGCTTATTTTGTTTTTTCCACATTTGTGTGAGGATAATATGTAGAACTACAGAGATCTGTGCCACTTTGCAGTTTCTGTGGCTCGGCCGATTGTTGGGATCAATTTTAAAGAAGCAACCTTCAGGCCTGTGCAGCGCTCGGAGCAGAGTGTGGAAAAGCCAATGCACCTTGACTGACTCTGTGCTCTTCGCCTCAGATGTGCTCTGTTTTGTTGGCAGCAGTTGTGCGTTTTCCCAGCGGTGCAAACGGAGAGTGTGTGTGCCTTTTCCCAGGATGCTAAAAACAAAACATGAAAGACAAAGCTAAACTGCAGGCGCGCAGCCGGAGCGGTCGCTCCGAGGGACGGAGAGGCTGGCGTGCAGATTGATACTACGGCTGACTGTCGCTGCTAAACGTTCGTGTTGCACGGAGGAATTCATAGAAACTTTATTAGACTAGTACATCAAAAACGCCGTAGCGCTATCTCATCTCTGAAGGGAATAAAATTGAGTTGTGATTCATGAACAGCAGGGGGAAAAATCCAGCCTGAACTCTCTGCTGGATGCTGATGCGGGCTTTGTGAAGAGTTTGTTTGGCTGCTTCTTTAAGGAGGCCACTCTGCAACTTTCCCCATTTATGGAGCTCAGTTGCTGACAGTGGCTTAAAGGTGACCTATTGCTTCCTTGAACAGATTAGGATATGTCTATGGTCTACACAAAACATGTTCATTAGAGTTTTTCTACAAAATCATTTTTAGAAAATTTGATTTTGATATTTTGAGCTCCTCTCTGTCACTTTGAATCGAAATAGGCTTCTGGCCTCTCCCCCAAACGTAACATTTACACTCACATGTGAAAATGGCTGCAAACAGATGCCAATTATACAACTGTACATGTTTGAAAAGCAGAAGTGGAGCCTTCTGCACAACCAACAAGGATCTCAGAAATGCTCATGTTTTTTTCTAGAAAATTTCTGAGATTAATCTGAACATTTCTGAGTTTTTTGCCAGAAATTTACTCCTCCTTTTTGTTTTCTATCTGCGTTGTCACTGACATGCTGCCGTATAAATCTGGTAAAAGCTGAGAACTAAATCCTTATCTAGTTGACTTTTGACTAACAGCTGTTGATGACAAAACATGAACAAACTGCTAGATGTAAAGGAGCCAGCGAGGATGTTGGAGATCATGGACTGTCCTGGATGTGTGGTTTTGTCCCCATAAGTGGACGTGTCCTGGTTGGACAGCTCACACACTTTGGCCTTTAATCTCTTGCTGCAGCTCGCAGCGCCGCATCCCTCTGTGCATGTGCAGTTTGTGAAGCAGCTGCCTCGCATCTGTGAAGGTGAATAATTCATGCGTCTCGGGACCCAGACCCAGAACAGAGAGAGTCGGCTCCTTTAGCCGAGCCGAGGGCCCGAAGAGACGGATGAAGGCCGGAGTCAGAGATCAGCCGCAGCCCTCAAGCAGAAGGCTCTGGTTTAAAGACCAACCTGCTCTCATTATGCTAAGCAATTGTTTTGCCATGAGCAAGGAAAAGAAGAAACACACACAACCAGCAGAGAGTTTTCAGTCTTTTCAACGTTTTTGGGACTTTGTTAGACCCAAAATGTGTCTGTAGATGTTAAATATGTTTCCACAGACAGAGAAACAAACACACCTCCATGTGTTTTCTATAAAATACGTCAAATAGATGTAGAATAAAGCAGTAAATTAATTTAAATTAGCGTATTCTGAATTATTAAAGGTTACATAATGACTGGTGAAGTACACCAATGTCCATCCATCCATTTTCTGTTCACCCTTTGTCCCTAAAGGGGTGCCAGTGCCTATCTCCAGCTACATTCCGGGCGAGACTGTGGGAGGAAGCCGGAGTACCCAGAGAGAACCCACGCATGCACAGGGAGAACATGCAAACTCCATGCAGAAAGACCCCGGCCGGGAATCAAACCCAGGACCTTCTTGCTGCAAGGCAACAGTGCTATCAACTGCGCCACTGTGCAGCCCCGTACACCAATGTATTAGGACAATTTTAAAAAAGGAGTGAATTTCCACAAAAATCTCAGAAATTTTCTTTCTAAGAAAAAAGGTGAAATGTCTCACCGGAAAACTCGAGTCAGAAATTTTGAGATTGATCTCAGAAATTTTCCACAAAAAAAGAAGAAATTTTAGTTTATTCTCAAGAAACTTCTAGAGGAAAAACAGAAAATTCTGAGTTTGAAAAGTAAAAAAAAATTGCTAGAAAATACTTAAAATTTTGAATTTAATCTCAGAAATTCTCCTGACAGAAAATGGAAAATTTTTGAGTTTCTCTCAAAAACATTTTACTTTTGGAATTCAGAAATTTCCTAGTTTTTTTTCTAGGACATTTCTGAGAATAATCTAAAAAAAATTGTATTTGTTTTTTATTGCAAATTTACTTTTTGAAAGTAAAAGCCGGCGTCCTGCTTGTTGTAGTTCTCTCCCTGGTGGTGGAAACATCGTTTGATCCTGATGGGTTAAACCAGGGAGAGAACTAAACCGCCGCAGGACGCCGGCCCACCAGGACCGACTGATCTACACCGTAATGCGCCGCCCTCCAGCCCTGATGTATGACTCGGTCAAATTGTTTTTGTTTAGTTCGTTGCCTTATTGTTGCCTCATCAAATGTGCAGCAAACTTCACAAACTGTGTCTGCTAGTCTGAGGTTTGCTCTTTCTGAATTACACTTCACTGTAGGATGCACAGATAGCCGGTGGAGCAGGATTATTTACCCACAGCCTTCCGGATTTGTATCCCAGTGGAAAAACACAGAATGGTGTGTGAGGATACAAACACTTATCTGCAGGATTTGCAACTGAAAACCAAAGCACCTCGTGTTATTTAGTTTGTTTAACAGATTCTGAACCTGAGCAGCTTCCTGCTCAATTCTGGGAAGATGAAGAGCAGAAACTTTCAAAGAAAATACAACTTGTTGGATCATTTCCAGCTAAAAGACCAAAAGAGGTTGTCATCGTTAGCAGATTTGATGTCACAGGTTTTTCCCATAAATCAGTTTATTTCTTTAAAGAATGTTTTTATTATTATTTTATTATGAGGTTGGCGCCGCACGTCGGGTCACTTTGATCCCTTTAGATTTTGAGTTATTGGTCAGTCTGGCTGAAGATCATGGCTACTTCTAGAGTCTGGTCCTAGAGGGTCAGAAAGGTTAATAGATTATTACAGGTCCATCTTGGACCAGTTCAGAGGAACAAATTGTCTTGTTCCCTTCAATAAATCATCAAGCAGCAGCGTTTCACATCCGCAGCAGCAGAATGTTTTAGAAAAGCTTTTCTTCTATAAGACAAAACCTGACGACTGAATAAAAACAGAAAATCAGGTAATTTAAATCTATTTTTTGTGACTTTTTCACCTGAGATTTTTTTCCCCTTTTACTCTCAAAATTGCTGATAGTATGTGCCGTAACATAGTTTAATCATATTTATAGCCTAATCTTGTGTGCATTGGAGAGAAAACATGGAGATGACTTAATTCTGCCTCGTAGCTAAATGTTAATGACAACATTTAACATTTATAGGCAAATGTTAATGGTCGTTTTAACAAGTTAACTGGGCTGTTGTACCTTTAAACCAGTTTAATTATTCTGCAACAGGCTTCAAATACATGGAGTGATCACCAATCAATTTCTGGAAGCTCTAATTTAGATTTAAAAAGCGAGCGTAACATTAACATGGCCTCTAGGTTTAAATTACGAAGGCGATGTAAGCCGTAGAATCAGGTATTGATCTTGGTGTGATGTTTATGCTCCAGATTCTCCTCTTAATCACGTTTTCTGGTGAGATTACACAGAAATCCTCTTAATCCCAGGTAGTCAGACTCACCACAAATCTAATTATTCTGGTAAATATCACCTCATGTCTTCATGAAATCCAACTAACAACAATTTATCCAGGGTTTCTTTCAGTACTGCTTTAAAATTCCTCTGTGTGAATTCAGGGAAATAAAAATATCCTGTTTGGATAATCCCAGAGAAAATATCGTAACGTAAGATATCTATTTCTATGCCGCATTTTTAGTCAAAATAATGAAATAAATTGTTATAAATGCATATCAAAGGTTGATAAACATAAACATTGATAATATATTTTCACTCAATTTAGTGAATCACAGATGAAATCTAACTAAATATGTCAAAATAAAAACCATTATTAAATGTCAAATTTAACAACAAATTTTGCTGGATGATAAACTGTCCCAGAAATTATTGCAATTAACAATAATATTGCTGTTAGTTAATTAATTCTCAAATACGCTCTAATTTTGCAAGGAACATTTAACACTTTAACTGGAATAAAAATTTAAATAACCAAAAAATTAAAAACCCAAAACAGTAGATAAAATGGAAATAAAAACCACACAAATAAAATAAATTATAAAGTCTGTAAACAAAACTGCCTTTAAAGAAATATTAATCAAAATGGAAATTATTGAATTTCCATTCAATAATTAACAATTGTGTTGTTGAAACAAACTTCTCTGCGTTTTTTCTTCATAACCTCCATCTTCATCTGATTCCCATCATGCATCTCTGCCTGTGAAATTCCCAGAATGCTTAGCGTCTCTATGGGCCAGTCCTGATTTTATGCTGCTGCTGCAGTCGGAGGCTGAAGCAGCGTTCACCGTACCTGTTTCTTTAACAGACTTGCTTCTCTAGTCAATCAGTCAATCAAATTTTATTTGTATAGCACATTTCAGCAGCAAGGCATTTCAAAGTGCTTTACATCATTACAAACACAGAATCACAATGCAATATAGAATCAATAATCAAAACAAAGCATTAAGTCAAGTTCCATCAATAAATTTGTAATTGATTACATTTCAAATACAATCCTAAACAGGTGGGTTTTTAGTTGAGATTTAAAAGAAGTCAGTGTTTCAGCTGTTTTACAGTTTTCTGGAAGTTTGTTCCAAATTCGTGGTGCATAGATGCTGAAGGCTGCTTCTCCTCGTTTGGTTCTGGTTCTGGGGATGCAGAGCAGACCAGAACCGGAAGACCTGAGAGGTCTGGAAGGTTCATACAACAACAGCAGATCTTTAATGTATTGTGGTGCTAAGCCGTTCAGTGATTTATAAACTAACAACAGTATTTTAAAGTCTATCCTTTGAGCTACAGGGAGCCAGTGGAGGGACTTTAAAACTGGTGTTATGTGCTCTATCTTCCTGGTTTTAGTGAGAACGCCAGCAGCAGCATTCTGGATCAGCTGCAGCTGTTTGATTTGTTGGACAGACCTGTGAAGACGCTGTTGCAATAATCAATACGACTGAAGATGAACGCATGGATGAGTTTCTCTAGATCTGGCTGAGACATTAGTCCTTTAATCCTGGAAATGTTCTTCAGTTGATAGAAGGCCGACTTTGTAACTGTCTTTATGTGGCTCTGGAGGTTCAGGTCAGAGTCCATCACTACTCCCAGGTTTCGGGCTGATCGCTGGTTTTCAGTTGTCTTTATGGGTTTTCTGTCCTGCATGAAGTAACTTTACCACTCGGGTTGTAATCCTCTTTATTAGACTTCACATTCACATTACAGATACTTCCAAACCTTCTCAGTTTGTCTCTTTAGATTCAGCTGACTTTGGTTATATTTTTTTCTTTAGAATTTCCTAACCTGATGTATCATATTCACATTGTTCATGTGCATAAAATCCCAGAAATTTCAGTTTCAGAATTCAAAATTTGCTCGAAAATATTGGAAATTTTGAGATTAATCTCAGAAATATTCTAGAAAAAACAAGTAAATTCCTGAAATTGAAAAGTTGAAACTTTGCTAGAATTGTTTTTAATTTTAAGATGACTCTCAGAAATGTTCTAAAAAAAAAAAACTTAGATATTTTTGAGTACCAAATTTTCAACTCAAAAATGTGATACACACAAAAAAAAATTCTTTTTTGAAAATATCTCTGTGGAAATTTAGTCCTCCTATTTTTTAACTATCTACAATGGGTTAGGGTAAAAATTTTATTTGGCCTGATTTTATTTGTTGTTATTTATATGAATTATTGTCATTTTGGTCCTTAAATTACCTAAATTTCAAACTAACTATATTTTGGTCCATCTCATTATGTAATTTTAAAATATTGAATGATTGATAATTTGATCAGTTACTAAGTAAACTTTTTACCAAATATTTTTTATTCTTAAGTCATTTCTTGGTTAGCTACCTTTTACTTTTACTTCAGTAAACATATATTGAAGTAGTGCTACTCTTACTTGAGTTCTGTTTTTTAGTTCTTTACCCGCCTCTGCCTGTTAGAAAAAAAACCAACGTCTGAAACAAATTAAAGTAGTGTAAAAATATAGGCTAGATACTGAGGGTACACTAAGCTTTCCTATAATTAATTCAACCTGTCCTGTAAGTAAATATGTCACTGCAACTGATTCTGTGTGTATTTATGTGGGGTACCATGATGGCATTAAAGCAGTGTTATTTTGATGTTTCCTCCTGGCTCTTTGCTGGGACGCAGGCCAAGAACTGGTGGTGTTAGTGATGGATTATGACTTTTAATGGCAGCAGGTTTGGGAGTGTGGGAAAACAAACTTGTGTAAGTTTAGCTCCCAGTGCATCAGATGCTGTTTAGTGTCTTACATCAGTCCTTGAGTTACCCTGACCTGGAACATTTTCTCGCTGCTCAACAATTTTCCACTAAAATATACTTCTTGGGGGTCACATATATGGTGAATAAATTCACATTTTGCTCATTTTTACGCTTCCATTTGGGTTTCTACTGCTTCAAAACAAAAAGAACTAGCTCACTTGATAAAGAAAACCCATCCAGCTGTTTTTCAGCAGTAAGTTAATGTTTTCTGGTGTCTGCAAAATGAGAAGTTTCAAAGACCTTCCCCACTGCCCAACCCCTGTGGAGGCTATACCATTACCTAGTAATCCCAGTGGAATCCTCCCGTTACCTAGCAACCCCAGTGGAATTCCGCCCATTACCTAGCAACCCCAGTGGAATTCCGCCCATTACCTAGCAACCCCAGTGGAATTCTGACCGTTACCTAGCAACCCCAGTGGAATTCTGACCGTTACCTAGCAACCTAAACTGAACTGCAGCATATTTGGATTTAAAGTAAAAACAGTCCAAGTGCTTAAAGGAAACTGAAAGGGTGGGGACTATTCCCCAGGATACTTAGTGGCATGTTGTTGTGTCCTGCATTGTAGTGAGGTGGATGTGTATTACTTTGACATGCCTCTTGTATGTTTTAAGGCAAATATTTGTTTTAATGCATCCATCAGTTCGCAATGGTTGAGGAAAATCTATTTTCAAATTGCTTGAGTTGTGTTCCTGAGTGAAATATTTTATAAAATACCTAATGAGATATCTTCATAATTTAAATTCTTTAAACTTAAAATAAACAGTTATTTTAACTTGATAAATAGATAGATAAATCTTTATTGTCATTGTCACAAGGACAACGAAATTTAAAAGGTGCCATCAGTCAGTGCATATATCACAATTCACACACAATGTAAGAATGTAAGAATTAACAAATAACTGGTAAAAAACAAACAAACAAACAAAAAGCTAATAAATAAGAACAGCAGAGAGAGTGAGAGAAAATGTAGCCCATGTTCAGCTACATGAAGTCAGTTTTATTGCATATTGTGAAATAATGACTTGATTTAAATTACAGAATTAAATTAAAATAACTGACAATTGAACATTAACGAGCTATCAGAACTTAAAAACAATGATTAGACATCTCTTGTTGAATTTACTTTGCGAACATTAATGTCTGCGTTAAACTGCGTTAGAAAGTAATTTTCTTGCTGACTTTAATTTTATTTTCAAGGCAGTAGGTGAACTTTCATTTTCAATTTAAACCACCTTAAAATGCTTTACAGTGTAGTTTATTAAGGGTTGTTTTATTGTTTGTGTTGTTTTAACATCTATAGAATAAATAAATAAAACATCTACAATGCTTGTTTTTTGACCAAAAGCATGATTTTAATTGGGAAACTATTTATCTGTATGATGAGCTATAACCAATTAATTAATCTGTGCAGAAACAAGAATGCTTGAACCGGGTTATTTTTTTTTTTTTAACGTTTCCTAAAATGCATCAGAATAATGTTGAAATATTCAGATTACATAAGGTTAAAGTAAAAGTCAGTGACCTCATTCAGTTAAGTTAACTTCTAACTTCATCAGCTAGTAGTTAAAATCATTTATAATCTGTGGTGTTTTGATTTGTTTAAATCAAATTTCTCTGATATTTAGTAAAATGTTGCCACCTGCCTCTCTCAGTGCTAGCTTAGCTAGCTTAGCCTCTGTTCAGAGTCTTGATGTTAGTCGATTTGCTCATGTGTTGCCCATCAGGGCAATGTTGACGCTTTCCTTGTTTCTGTAGCCATGGGTTGATCCTCTTCTCTTTGTCACGCTCTCATCCTCTTCCTTTCTGCGTCTGTCGCCTCCAGTCCAGCTGTAATGAGTAAAGGTCGGCCTGTCTGCGCTCTTCACTTGAGCTGTCAGTGTCTGTGTCTTTTACTGAGCTACTTATTAGCTTTGACCTTTAAAAGATGCCATAATGAGCAGGAAAGAGAAGAAAAGAATCTGAGACAAAGCCTCGTCCATTGAAAAGCTCTTGTTTCGTGTTTTCAGCATGCTAAAATGTTTTTATTCAAAAGGAAAAAAGAAAACTGCTTGTATTTGTTTTTCATATTGACAAAAGTGATTGCTTTGCTTTGCATCTCAGAGTGATGAAAAATTATTTTCCAATGTGGATTTATTATGGAAATCAACCAAACCATGATCACAATTTGAAGTGAAAAGAGAAAAAAAGCTTTAAAAATCAAGTACATTTCTAGAGACACTGATATTCATAATGTGAACAAGAAATGTGAGTGAAGAGTCGACTGCACTGAACCCATTAAAAACCTCCTGGTTATTCCACCAGATGTTGATTTCTGAACTTTTCCTGAGTTAAAACATTGACATTCTTGTTTCTAAATGAACATAAACTTATTTTCTTTGCATTATTTGAGCTCTGAAAGTCCTGCATCTTTTTCATTATTTTGACCATTTCTCATTTTCTGCAAATAAATACTAAATCTTTGCTTGGACTTTCATAGACATGTTGTCAGTAGTTATATATAAAAAGTTACATATAAAAAGTAAAATCAGAGAAACTGATCATTTTTTATTTTTTTTCCAGAGCTGTATGCATATTTTTTTATTTGACCTCATTTACAAGAGAGACAACAAAACAAACAATTAAGAAACTTGTCTAATAAAATATGAGCTGAAAAGAAGAGCAAGTATCATAAGAAGATTTTTATTTTTGTCTTAAAAGAAAATAAACTTCACTACCTTTCATTGTACTCATAGTGGGGTTGTAACTAGTTACATTTACTCAATTACATTTACTTGAGTAATGTTTTATGGGGAAAAAAGTACTTTTGGGAGTATTTTTACTGTGCTGTACTTCTTACTTTTACTTGTGTAATTTTATCATGAAGTATTTCTACTCTTACCTGAGTAAAATTTCTGGATTTTCTGCCCACTGAATGAAAAACAAACATGTTTTAACCAAAAATTCACCAGACACACACATGTTATAGTTTCATACGTTTTTTATTTAAATAACCTATTTGGAAAACTTTCTTTTGCCTGTTTTATTATTTTTATTACTTAACTAAATTATTATCATTTTGGTCTTTAAAATACCAAAAATTTAGCTTAACTTTATATTTTGGTTCGTCTAATTATGTAATTTTTAGATACTAAATGACTGATAATTGGATCAGTTACTCAGTACTTGAGTAGACTTTTTTACCAAATACTTTCCTTTTTATGAATTTTCCTTGTCAACTATTTAATTTAATGTCAATACAGTCATATTCAATAAATGAGGGTGTGTATTTATATGCTAAACTACGTAAGTGATACTCTTGAGATTAAAACAATAAGCCGATTTGGTGCTTTATTCCAACAGAAACCATACCAGTGTATTCTCGTTTCACACTTCCTTAAGTTTTAATGGGATTTTTGCCAGCCAGCACTGCGAACACGGTGTGAACAAACCTCATACATAGCTGGATGCCCTCTCCAGCTGTTGCTCCAGCTGCTGTCAGGATGAACTGAGGCGCGTTTCCCTCCAGAGGCTCGACCGTGTTCTACTAATCACTGTGGAGAGGACAAATGTTGCAGCTCAGTGACTGCCGTCATATCGGCGTGGAAATGTGAATAGACACGATTTCCAGTTATTCTGAACCACATTGTGCTCAGTCCTGGTGGCTTGTGGATAAAATGTGGAGCTTTGTAAACAGCTTGGGTGGCTTCCCAGAATAAGAATACTGAGCTGAAGACGAGCGCAGCAAAATCTCAACACAGTGTGTGCTGCAGATTTTAAAGTCATTGAATTCAAACTCAATAAATATCTTTACTTCATGACTGAAACTGGATGAAAGAATCTGAACTGAATTGTTGTTTTTCTGTGTAACTTGTCCAGGAGCTGGAGGCTGGTCTCCTCTCTGGTCAGATAAGTACCAGTGGTTGGAGGTGGATCTGCAGAGACGAACCCAGATCACCGCCGTGGCCACGCAGGGCCGCTACGGCAGCTCTGATTGGCTGACGTCCTACCTGCTGATGTTCAGCGACACGGGACACAACTGGAGGCAACACCGGCAGGAAGACAGCTTGGGGGTAAAGTTTGTAACGACTCATGAATGAGCATTAAGGTCAGGATTCTGAGATTAAAGTTAGAATTCTGATTTAAATCTAGATAACTTTCTGTAACCACATGTGCAGCAATTCAATTAGTATTTGATTTGTAATTTGGGAAACTTTTAGGCGTCATTTCCTTTTAAAAAGAAAGGCAACACCACTCTTCAAACTAAAATTTTGATTTTAATTTCAGAATTTTGAAATCCAAAGTAAAAAAAAAAAGTCAGAATTCTGAAATTAAAATGAGAATTCTGACTTTGGATTTCAAAATTTTGAAATCAAAATCAGAATTTTGACTTTAACCTCAGAATTTTGAAATTCTTAGATTTTGATGTCAGAAATCTGAAATCAAAAGTCCAAATTTTGATTTTAATCACAAAATTCTGACTTTTTTAGAATGCTGTCTTTAATATACAAATTCTGAGAATTCTGACTTTTTATTTCAGAATCCTGAGATTCTAAAAAAATGTCAGAATTTTGATTTTTATCTCAGAATTTCTAAATCAAAAGTCAGAATTTTGAGGAATTCAGGTATAAAACTAATTATAGATTTTATTCTTCAGCCATGTCACCCATCCTTACTCTCGCTGTTCCACATTCAGCCTGGAATCCAGACTTCTACATAAATGAAATAAGTCACACTAAAACACCTTTTGAATTCTGAGTTGACAAAAGAAATTTGATATTTGGAAATAGTAACGCATGGTGAACCATACACATTCTCTAAATACTAACAGCAAACTGAGCCGTAAGGAAACCCACAGGTCGTGTGATCATATCTGGCTGCTGTCAGAGAATTTAACTTCTGCTTATTGGAGGTTGACACTAATGTAGGAAAACACTGCCTGCCACACAAAATGTCACAGGTTTAATTCCTGCGGCAGCAAAGGTGTCCGTTCCAAATCCGTCTTCCAGAGAGTTGCTGAATGAACCCTAACTAACACGTTCACTGAGAGTCCGTCTACATAACGGTGTCAGGATTGAGCTAAAAATATAAATCTGCAGCAAGCAGGGACAAAAGTATCATGTTGATTCCTCACTGAGTGCAACTGTTCATTTGTTTACAACCATAACGTACAGTTTCATAATATTTCGAGCTCAAAATGCTCGTCTCTAATGAGGAAACAACTTTAAAGGGGACATACCAGTGCAAAATTCACATTTTGCAAGTTTTTGTACTTCCATTTGAGTTTCTACTGCTTCTCAAAACGACCAAAATGCCTTAAAAAAGCCAACAGCCAACTGTTTTTTGGTGTCTGGAAAATGAGTCGTTTCAAAAACCTTCGGAATGTAATGTTACAAATCAGCTGTTACCTAGCAACCCCACCAAGGGTGCCTGTTACTTAGCAACTGAAGCCGAGTTCCAGCATGTTTGGTGAGCTGGTTTTACCGCTGTACAATGGCTGCTAGAAAAGACAAGCGGTTTGTTGTTGACTTACCATCAAGAAACCACTTGATGCATTCTTGTTGGTTGTGCAGGAGGCTCTACGTCTGCTTTTCAAAGATGTGCAGTTCTATAATTGCGCCTCCATTTTCAGGTATGAGTGTTAATGAGTTTGGGGGCGTGGCCAGGAGCAGCTTATTTAGGTTTAAAGTGACAGGGCACCCTAAAACGACTCATTCTGAAATGAGCTCAAAATACTCAAAATCTCTTTATCTAAGAAGGATTTTGTGCAAAGAATGTAATAAACATTTTGTGTATCTTTACCTGTTCAAGGAAGCATAATTAGTCACCTTTAAGAGTTAGAGAAGATAACTTTCTGTAAGTACGTGTGCAGCAGTTCGATTACTATTTGATTTGTTATTCGGGAAACTTCCAGGCATCCTTTTTTTCCTTTTAAGAAGAAAGGGAACACCCATCTTCAAACTATATCCTCCTGTGGAGCGACTTGTAATTCAGACTTGCAAAGAAGATTTTCACACCGTGTGAAGAACATAAACTCTCCCCAGGACACATCACCTGAAAAAAGGAAGGTATGACTTCTTCAGCGCTAAAACGAGTTGATTTGACACTCGGCGTGTGAGGCTGTGAAGATTTGAGTTTTCTTTGTGTTTATTTAAGGTTTCTGTGTCTATTGAGTCTCCGTGTTGTTCTGTTTACCCCTTGACTGTTCCCAGCTGTGTCTCGCTCCCTGATTACTCTCTGTGTATTTAATCCCACCTGTCTTCCTTGTTCCTCGTCGGGTCCTTGTCTTGTCTAGTCGTCTTGTCTAGTCGTCTTGTCTGCTGTCCAGTCAGTCGTCAGATGTCAGTTGTTCTACCAGTTGCTACCAGATATGAACTCTTAGCCTTCCACTCATTCTGTGCTGCCTGGACTTTGGATTTTTGTACGTTTTCACCATTAAATCATCATTCTCACTCAACGACCTGGATTCATCGCTTAATACTCACCACCTAACATCACAAATCATGACAGAGGCGGTGCTTCCTCATCAGCTGCCAGATTGCTCTTAAATCTGCATGTATTAGTCAGAGTGGCTTAGTGTCACAGAAAAGGTGAGTTTAACTGTAAAAACAGCTGCTTTAGTCACAGCTTCCTCCTGACTCAGATTTATCCTCAATGAGAAAAATCAAATCATCTGAGTTTTACTTTTCTGAAGTACTGGAGACTTTATCACTACCTTTACTTGACAGCTAAGTACAATATTAAAAATATTATTTGAACCTTTTTCAGTCATATGGTTATAGTATAAAAAGGATTAAAAGTTGGTTGCAACATAGTTAGCAACCAACTTTCTGGTAAAATTAAGGGTGATCTGTTATGCTTCCTTAAACAGATTAGGAGAAGTTTATGGCTTAAACAAAACATATTCATTACAAATTTTTTTTTAAAATAAAATCATTCTTAGTAACATTTTAAGTATTTTGAGCTGTTTTAGGACGTCTTGCCTCTTTAAATCTAAATAAGCTCCTGCTGGCCACGCCCCCCAACTCAACATTTACGCACCTGAAATTGGCTGCAGACAGACGTGCAATTATACAACCATACATCTTTGAAAAGCAGAAGTGGCGCCTCCTGCACAACCAACAAGAATGCACCAGGTAGTTTCTGGATGGTAAGTCAACAACTAAACACTTTGTCAGTGATAAAACCAGCTGACCAAATGTACTGGACTCAGCGTGGTTTGCTAGGTAACAGGCTGGGGTTGCTAGGTAACAATGCAGTGCCCATATAATGTGTGCCTGCTGATTTGTAATGTTACATTGAAAAAGTTTTTGAAGTGGCTCATTTTCTAGACACCAAAACACATCAACATATTGACAAAAATCTGCTGTTTTTTTTCAGTGCTTGGGCTGTTTTTAGTAGCAGTAGAAATCAAAATGGAAGTACAAAATTATTTTACAAATGGAATTTTGCATAGCAAACATGTTATAAATACTACTGTCATTAAATAAATACATAAATACATACTGTCACTGTTTTGAGTTTAAATTGTTTCCCTCAGTCAAACATGCTGACTGGTATTCACGGACAGCATTCTGGGAAATGTAGGCAGAGCAAAGGCTTTTGCCGCTCCACCTTTCACAACTAGCTAAACAAAGTTGATGGTATCAACTACTCTCTGGTGACCTAGCAACTATATCACTCTCTGGTTACCTAGGAACTATATCACTCTCTGGTTACCTAGGAACTATCTCACTCTCTGGTTACCTAGCAACTATATCACTTCTTGGTTAACTAGCAACTATTTAATTCTTTGGTTACCTATCATCTACCTGTTAATTTGCACAGCAGCAGTTTAAAGTTTCACAACAATGCCTCATAAGTGCTTAAAAAAACAAAAACAGAATAAAAGAGGACTAGCATGGCAGTATTTTGGATATTTAAAATAAAAAACTAAACAATAATTAGCGATATCAATATGAAACCGTATTTTGTGATAAGTGATAGGTTTTCAGCCATATTGTCCAGGCCTACAAACTACACTGCATGAATGTTTCTCGCTAAAATTTGTTGCTGCGCCTGATTCAGCAGAATTTTTCATGTAGACTTCATGAAAGACTTGAAAGTTATTATATTTTTATTAAGAACTTCTTCACCCCCAGTTGCTCTGTTATTAATCCCTCCATCCTCCCATCCTTTTTTTTAAAGTTTCATCCTTCCTTCATCTCTGTTTCTCCTCCCCTGACTGAAAGCTTGTCAGAAGCAGCTCATATTTCTAAAGGTCCTCGGGCGAGTAAACGAGATGCTGTGTTCCTCGGCATTCTCAGCAGGAAACTGAGCCATTTGTTGAGCTTAACACTCGGCTGCCCAGCAGGCTCAACCCTTCAAAGCAACGAGATCACAATTATGCAGCTCCAGAGAAGCTAATCGTGCTCACAAAGGCTCATCAGCTAACAAACACACACACACACACACACACCCCGACAAAGTCACAAGCTGTTCAGTAGATGGAGCAAAGCGAATGCATTCAAATGCATGCATGCAAAAATACAACTGTTAACTTTTTGTAAGAGTCAGTTTGGTGTTTAGGGGATTCGTCTCGAAATAAGGCGTTTCTCTGTGGGGAACTGTCACACAGGCAACCTTGCTGGATTTTCAAAGGCGGCTGATTGGGGGGAAATGGAAGCTATTAGTCTTCTAACAGAGGCTCAGTACGGACACAAAATGGGATCCAAGGGTTATTGATCACTGGACAGAGAGGGGGAGGCGTCATCAGCAGGTGGGATCAATGGCCTGTTAGCTCAAAGTTGGAGAATGCAGATGGTTGGCTCAAGGCTGAGCGTTGGGGAGACTTTATGTCTACACAAAATGATAGAACCGGTACTGTTATGTATGTGATAAAACAATACATTATCCAATGGCACTATTTTGTGTACTATGTGGAAGAATTCCAATTGTGGTATCAGCACATTGATCTCACTATGTTCTTGGGAAAAATGTTCAATAAACTAAGTCACGTTCCACTGGGGTTCTGTTGAGTTTATATAGTTAAGTTATGAGAAGAAACATAACAGGTACAATAGTTGAATCCCTTTGAATTGACGAGTTATCGATGCAAAATTCACATTTTGTTGCATTTCATGCACATTTCATCTCCATACTTCCATTTGGGTTTCTACTGATTATAAAAAGAAAAAATGTAAAGATTGTTGGTGTCTACAAAATGAGCCGTTTCAAAAATCTCTGCAATGCTACGTCACGAATCAGCAAAGATTACCTGTCACCTAGCAACCCCAGCCGAGTTCCTCCCATTGCCTAGTAACCCAAGCAGACCCCGTTTGGTCAGTTGGTTTTACTGCTGTGCAGTCCTGTTTTTATTGATTACTTTCAGAAACTGCAGTGGCTGCAGTTTGCCACAGCAAAGTGAAAAATGACGCCCCAAAACAGGTGAAGAACAACTCAAAAACCCATTCAAACTCTTCTTTTGTCCTCGCTCCCTGCAGGTGGGCTTCAGTCCACGCATGCCGGTTGCTTCGGCAACCAGCTTGACAACAGCTCCGCAAACGGACAGATCATAGGTTACTTTTCTAGTGTGTCAGGAACATCACCTGTTCTGTTAACTGAGCAGGTAACAGTTTTAACAGTTTTCAGGCTTGATGTTTATTTTGCGGTTGTTAATAAGTAGTTGCTTGTAGGGCTGGGCGATGTATCGAGTGTAACTTTCGCCGTCAAAACCAACTGACCAAACGTGCGAGTATGGTTTATCCGACACCCTTTGAATGCATCACTAGCCCCTCCCAGCCTGAAATTGTTCTACCAATCACGCTGCGGGAGAAAACAAACAACATGGTGACGGCGGCTGAATGAGACGGTAACTGAAGACGAATCAGATGAACTAGTCAAGTTCCGCTGGATCAATAATCTGGCAGTAGTTTGGATTTTATATGGAGGATGTCGAACTAAATGAGGTATTTTGCTTTTATTAATAAGTGATCACTGTGGTAGATTAGCCACCATTGCTATTAGCCACGCTAACACAGCAGTGGTTGATTAGCTAATTTAAACACCTGATTTACTGATCTGTCCAAAACACACCTTATTCCACAGCACATCTATTTGTTAAGTTTGTCAAAGTCGAGGATAACTGACCTACTTCCCTCTCCCTCGCTATTTTTTTTTCTTAGTTAAAACTTATTTCTCACCTTGTTATCTAGTCATAGTGTAGACAGTCCATAGCAAAACACTGCATCCCTTTTTATATGAGCTTACATTTAAGTCTAGCAGGGAAAAGGGGGCGGAACGTGCGTGGGTGACATCATGCTGCAAGGGATCTATAGTTAAAAATAACATTGGAGCTCATTTAAGAATATCGTGATATATATCGTGTATCGTGATATAGCAAAAAAATATATCGGGATATTAGATTTTCCTCATATCCCCCAGCTCTAGTTGCCTGGTGGCTGATTAGCCAGCTAGCATCCAACAGCTGAAACATAAACTGGCGCCCATGGCACACATGAACAGGCTGATGGAAAATCCAAAATTGTTACAACATCCAAGTTGTGTGTAAAAACTAACATCTAGGTGTGTTGCTTCAGGCGTTTCCAGGTAACAGCAACGCAGACTCTGTGGTCCAGTACAAACTTGATCAGCCAGTGATCGCCCGCTACCTTCGCCTGATCCCACTGGACTGGAACCCCACCGGGCGGATCGGACTCCGCCTGGAAATATACGGCTGCAGATACAGTGAGTGTGGTTACAGTAACTATAGCATCCTGAGGAAATGCACAATTTGTTTGCTTAACTACAAATTATTAGGTTTCAAAATTCAAGAGTATCATGTTGTGTTTTTCTTAAAGGCTACAGTTTGTTTGGGTATTTCTGCCACTTCTTGGAGTATTTTGGCTTCTTGGTTGTGATTGGTTCTTTCTCATCCAAAAATACTCTGATTGGATGAAAACGATCTGTCTGTGATTGGCCAGATATGTGATTTATTTACATCAAGGTTGTAAACTAAAGCTAATAAAATAACAAAAAATGAAAATGAGAAAACATTTTCATTAGCTGAAATAAATAAAAACAATAATTAATTGGGAAAAACTAGAACTACCTGGAACTCTATCGTGTGTTTATAAACTAAAATATACTATAATAATAGATATAATATGCAATTTTCCAATTTGATGTGAAAATTTTTTTCCCCACTGAAGCGGTTTACGTCAGTTGTTGGCAAATTATGGCACTCCATAATAACTAATAAAAACTAGCAAACACACTCTAAAAACTAAGACTAAATGAATTAGACAAAAAGTCACAACGAATCTATATAATATAATGTGAAACTTTGATTTACAGCTGTGAATGCAGTCATTTGCATGTTAACAACATACTTTGTGTGTGAAAGACACATAAAATTTTACAAAATCTTTGCCTCTATTGGTGTTCCATACCCAAGGAGCTGCAATGTCATAGTGGACCGCGTGTCAGATGCGTATTTAGCAACCGAATTTTAGATATAGATGCTTAACATCACTAGTTATTATCCGTTTACATAGATTTATGCGCTCACATTCAAATCGGTGGCACAAAGACAACGCCGCAGAAATTCAGTTTTAGATCAAAACTGAGTGAAAAGTGAGGGTTTATTTTATTTTTATGTTCTAGTAAAAGAGATACAAATTCAGCAGCTTGCTACTGAGTGACATTTATAAGTTCTCATATTCTATCTGGGAAGTGTTTGATTGGGCTACAAATATATTACAGCCCCAACTGCACTCAAATCCACACGCATTGATGCACCAATACACAGATTGGTCTGCAGCTTGGAGTTTAAGTGCCAAGATGTCTTGTTTCTCTTGAATTGTGTGAAAAATACATCTTTACTCTGAATATTTCTCTCTAAAACATGGTGGAGGTGATGATGTTGTTCCTCATAATAAATTTAAGGAGTGATGACTCATAAAAAGTACCAGGATGTTTTTCTGTAGCAGAAACAAAGGAAAAACTGTTTGGTCTTAAACCAGGGAAACATTTGGCACAAATCAAGCTGCTGAGCTCTATTGGAAATCTTTGGTAAGAGCTGAAGTCAGCTGTCCACCGAAGGACTCATGCAAGTTTTAAGAGCTTGGCTGCAGCAGAGGAAGAGTGGCAGAAAATATCTACCACTGGTTTGTGACTCCTGAAAACATTCAGCAGAAATGCTCTCTGTGTTTAAATACGAATTCTTCTTTATTTTTCCTTATTGAACTCTTCAAAAAAAATATTGTTTGAAATTAACTTTTGCAAATTAAGTTGCACCATCTGTGTTTGTATTTTTGAATTCATGTCCTACCATCCACATCGTTTGCTGTATTTAATGTGATTTAAATAGTAAAGAATCAAACCTTTAAAGCTGCTTTGCTCTTGTTTTGCAGCCTCTGAGGTGGCACGTTTTGATGGGAGAAGCAACCTCGTCTACAGACTGAGTGCCAGAACGAGCTGGACAGCGAGGGAGAGCATCTCTCTGAAGTTTAAAACCTTGAAGAACTCAGGAACGCTGCTTCATGCAAATGGACAGAGGGATCACAGCCTCAACCTGGCGCTGGAGAGAGGAAAGCTGCTGCTCCACCACCAGCAAGGTACCAACCTCAGCAGGTTGTTTATTTACACTCAGCCTTTTATTTTTTATAAAACAGCTGAAATCATTCAGTAGTGACTTTCCTTTTTCCCATCCTATCAGGTGTTTTTTAGTTTCCTCATTAGAAGAGGTTCTAATGCCATCTTCAAAATCATCATTAAATATACATCTGATATATTGATCAATGTTCTAGTTATTGTTAATCAAACTGGGGTTTTGGCCTTTATTTAAACAAAGTCAGTGTTTCAGCATCTTTGAAGTTTTCTGACAATTTGTTAAAGAGGATATAAACATTTCAGTCCTGAAAATTTCCCTTTGTTTTATATGTGTTTCATATTGGATGTTGATAAAAGTGACTTTGGCATGAATTCTGTTTGATTTTCTCCAACATGAACTTTTGACTTGTGAGTTCAAAACAAACCATCATTGGCATCAATTAGGCTCCTATTGTGAATTAGGGCCATAATAGACGGATGAAAAACAAAAGGAGGAGGAAATTTCCTTTAAAAGAATTTTCTGAGTGAAAAGTTGATAATTTGTGAGGAAAATAAAATCACAAATTTTCAGTTTAATCTCAGCAATTTTCTAGAAATTTTTTTAAAATTTGAGTTGGAAAAGTAGAAATTTTGAATTTCAACAAAACTCAAAAGAAATTTAGAATTTTTTTTTAAAGTTATGAGTTGAAAATTTGCAAGAAAAGACATGGAAACTTATGAAAAAAACATGAAAATCTTTGAAAAATAAAAAGGTTCCTTTCAAGCTGTTTAAAGAAAATTTTAAAGATTAATCTCAAAATTTCAGTTTTTTGGCCAAAGTTTTTTTCTTCGTTTATTTATTTATTTTTTACAATGACCCTAATACGCTGCCCTAATTATTAGATGTTTTTTTTTTATCACTGCTAGATTTTAAGTTATGTAGCCAAAATGTCCAATTAACTATTGTGTGATTATAATTACTTTTCAAAAAAATGATCTTTGCGTTGCAGTTATCATTCTATAAAGTTTTAGAGTATGCAGACTGTTCTTTTGCCTGTTATGTGTAATAATGCAACAACCTACTGTGAGATTTTCCCTTTAGGGCGAAAACTGTAATCAGTATTCAAGGTTTTTGTTGAAGACGTGATGAATGGCGGATCAGATTTTGAATATTTGAATTCAAATAATCTTGAAGTTCTCGTCTGCAGACGCTCCATCTCTGTTCAGTCATTATTCATTCATTGTTCATAACTGAGCAAATGTCAGTTAAATGCCTAAGCTGAACAGCAATTATGCAGAGCGTCCCTGTTCTCATATCCATAGATGGGATTTAATACCTTCTGCGAGTTTTGTTCCTTAAATAAAAAGAGGCGAGCTGTCGGAAGCAGTTTTATCCGAATGCCATTTGTCAGATCTGATCTCAGTTAGAGCTGATCCAATTTTGAAGAAACTCGGGGGAATTGTGCTTCTTCCTGTCTTGCCAGTTACCTCTCTATGCTGCTTGTTTATTCATAACTCTCTCATAGCTCAAAGGAAATATCACACAGTTTGGTTTTTGGGAAAATTGTAGATTTCACTGCTATCAATCAATCAATTTTTATTTTAAAGTGCTTTACATCATAAAAACACAAAAATCAACAATTGAAACATTACATTACACATCAAGATGTTGATCAATGTTTCCTTTCCTTTCATAAGGGTTAGAGTTGCTGTTGCCATACCAACCTGCGCAGTCTGGAAGGTTGGTATGACAACAGCAGGTCTTTAATGTATTGTGGTGCTAAACCATTTAGTGATTTGTAAATTAACAGCAGTATTTAAAGTCTATTCTCTCAGTGGAACTGGGTGATGTGCTCTATCTTCCTGGTTTTAGTCAGAACGCCAGCAGCAGCATTCTGGATCAGCTGGAGGATTAGTTTTTTTTAAATCAGACCTGTGAAGACACTGTTGCAGTAATTAATGCAACTAAACATAAACACATGGATGAGTTTCTCTCTTGCTGAGACATTAGTCATCTAGTCCTTTAAATGTTCTTCAGGTGACAGAAGGCCGACTTTGTATCTGTCCTTATGTGGCTGTGAAGGTTCATGTTCATGGGACTCGTGATGTGAAAAAGTGTTTTACTTTTGACACAACCTAACAACCACTTCCAAATTTTGAGTTTTTTCAGAATTGACATTTTTCCATTGAGCAGATTTATTTTTGTAATTCCAATTTGCGCGGTTATACAGTCAATGGAAACGTACCTACTGAAAACAATAACCCTGTCAGATTTCTGTAAACATTTGGAGAAATTTAAAGGCTTTTCTTAAAATCAAACAAAGTTTGGGGTTAGCAATCAGAATCTAAACTAGCTTAGCAGCCACACAGCCTCCTTCATCACCACACAGACAACTCATACAGTTGTACTTTTTTGACCTTACCGTAGTCGTTCTGCATTCCTTTCACTGATTTCCCTTTTTAAATTGCATGCTCTTTGAAAATCTTCTCTTTCTCACAGCTGCACCAAACTTCCTCCCTCCATATGACTCTCCCAGGAGTTTGCAGACTGTGCAATTTAGATCAATAGCTGCGAGCATTCACTATGAGCCACAGCAAGCCCCTCCACAGTCAGCGGTTGGCAGAGGAGAGAAGAGAGGGAAATAAAGGAAAAGATGACAGAAGATTAAAGAAGAAAGGAGAAGATCAAACTAACGGAGTGATGATAATACCCAGAGGTTAAAGCGTATTATCTCCGTAGGAGAGCGTGAGATATTCTCTGAGGCTCCTCTTGCTTATCTTTCACATTCCCAACCTGATTCTGCTGGTCGTTCTGCTCCCTTTAGCACAAGCTGCGCTTCCATTGACCGTGTCATAGCAACATTTTGGAAATAAATTCAATTAACGGAAACACAACCATTCTGGAAAAACTTGTTTTTCGACAAAGTTTGTGCACTAGGACTATGTGTTTTTTTTTTTTGTCCATATCTAAACTGAAATAGGAACACCTTTTTCACACAAGTCACATGATCAACAACAGGATGTTACTACTGGTGGAAACCATGAAGAAGACAACAGGAAGTGGTTGGAGGATGATGGCATGGCTCATTTTGTAATGAGTTATCACGTGAACAAACTTATTCACTTGTGATTTTAATCATGTTTCTTATTTAATGGAAACACCAAATTGCAAAATTGTGTTTTGTTGACATTAGTGGAATATTCACGAGGGTTAGAGCACATTTGTTATTGAAAGGAAGCCATAAGGTGTGCTTCCATTTACCTTAAAATTGCACAAATTGGAATTACATAGATATTTTTTAATGGAAACCCAACTATTTTGAAAAAACACATTTTCCAATAAATCCCTTTTCCATTAGGATGATGTGTTTTTATTGACTGTATCAAAATTTGTTTATTTTGTAAAACTACAATGGAAAAACACTTTGGGTGACGGTGTGCCATGTTTTTTTTTAATGACTGATCGCGCGAACAAACTTATTCATGTGTGATTGTAATTGCATTTCTTGTTTGATGGAAACATTGCAATTGCAAAATTGTATTTTTCCAACATTGGCAAAATATGAACAAAGTTTTGTGCACATTTTTAATGGAAGTAGAGCTACTTACTGTCATGTGGATCTCAAGCTAACTGAGGAGATTGTAGCTAAAGATGGTTAATAACGGCTGACTGTGCAACTGAGCCATATAAAACTACAACACAAAACTCAGCAGGAGAAGATATATTTTGGTCCTAAACACAAATTTGCATAAATTAATGGCTCAGTGAAAACACAACAAATACCAAGTTATAATTAGCAGACAGGCACACAAACAAATAAATATAGTAGTTAGACCTTTCCTCCCAGCTTGTGGGTGACTGAGCAGTTGGAGTAAATTGAGTCACTCATTAAGATTTATGTCCACGTTTTTAAAATCACCTTATTTCCTCCTCACATTTATCAAAATGGCAGCTGACTTTAATGCAGCCTGCTGCTCTATGATTAAGTTCAATTGTGATTTGTCTCTGGGAAGCTGTAACGCGCAGCGGTGATTGCACTTCGAGCAACTGTGTCCTGCTCCGGCGCTTTCCTCCACTGACGAACGATGTTAAGTATTGCTGACTAAATTAGGATGGGATCAGAGCAGCGCATGGGTCCAGCCGCTTGTTAAGTAATTGACTTTCTATTCTGCATTCGCAACATTAAGGACATGCTGCGGTTCCTGGCTGTGCTTTGAAGAAATAAAACCCCTGAATATTAATGCGTAACAGCAACAAAAATCACTTTTATTCTCAACTCAAAGCAGCAAAAGCTACAACCAGACCATCCCAGAGGGCATCCAGGCAGTGATACTGGAATGATTCTCCCTGAGCTAGTTAGAAAATAAAGTAGAAGACAATGGACTGTGGCTATTACTGACACAATTGCCTGTTCTATTACACTATGTCTTTGGTGATTTATTGGGAGCCTCCAGGAATTTTCTTTGTAAACAGCTGCATAAGAGTTTAAGAGGAGCCCAGAGTCAAACTTGCACTTCATGGTACTTTTCTGCAATAGAGAACAGAGTAAAGTAGGAATATCAGTTATTTTCCCTCTATAGGTTCAGGAGTATTAGCAGCAAATTCACTGCAAAAACTGAAGATTTTACCAAGTAATTCTGGTCTAGTTTCTAGTGAAAATATGTTAACACTTGACATAAAACAAAATTAACTTATAAGTAACTTTTCAGCAAGAGAAGCGATTGTTTTAAGTCAATAATGCCTTAATGTTGCTAAAAATGTTTTTTACTTGTTCCAGTGGCAGATTATTCCACTTTTAAAACATGGGAAAATGTCTCAGGAAATAATCTGAGAAATGGAACTAGAACTTTTTCATCAGTATTAAGGAATTATTTCCTTAAAACAAGCTCTTATTTCTTACTGAAAAGTTAGTTGTAAGTTTTGTCTTATTTCAAGTGTACTAAAATATTTGTTTTATGGGACCAAAATTACTTTGTAAGATTTGGTGTTTTTGCAGTGAAGTGGCGTAGAAAAGTATAAAATATAAAACAGAAAAGTAATCAGTTGGCAAAATTAATAAGGTTGTAAAATAAAATAAAAAAAAGAAAAATACTGTACAGTTATTAAAAATAGCATACTCAGATTGAAAGAAATGTTGAGCTGAGTACGAAGCGGTATTATTTATGGCTGATGTTGTCATTTCTGGAACAGCATGTATCCATGTACATGCAGTTAAAGTTTATTTTCCTCCCTGATGAAATCACACAAACTCTTAATACTTCCATTGAAATTACAATTAAAACTTTTCAACCTTTGGTTACTCTGCTTTGGTTGCTGGGTGACGGGCTGGGCTTGGCTGGGGTTGCTAGGTGACGGGCTGGGCTTGGCTGGGGTTGCCAGGTGACGGACTGAGCTTGGCTGGGGCTGCTAGGTGACCCGCTGAACTTGGCCGGGGTTGCTAGGTGACGAGCCTGCTGATTTTTGACATTACATTACACTGGAAGTTTTTGAAAAGACTCATTATTCAGACACCAAACATGTATTGAATTAAGTTTATTTATTTATTCTTTGTTCTGGCACATAGTTTTATTTATTTATTTATCTGTTTACTTACTTTCTTTCTCTTGCTCTCTTTTCTACTTCTAACTCATAAGTAACTTTTCAGGAAGTAATTTATTTTGTAGATCAATACCTCTTTTGCTTTTTGTTAGTCTGTTATATTTTATTCACCAATTTACACACAAATTGGTGAATAAAAAATATTTAATCAAATAAAAGTAGCAGTAGACACCCAAATGGAAGTGTAAACATGTAAAATGGGAATTTTAAGGACTTTGAAAAACAGTTTTTACTGTAGATTGCAGATTCAGTGCTGTATCATTAGTCAGTCTTCTGTTTAACTTGACAACCTTTTCTTTGCAGATGTGAGTTCAGGCTCTGGGGGCAAACTTCTGGTTTCTCTTGGGAGTCTGCTGGACGACCAACACTGGCATCACGTGAAGCTGGAGCGGCTCGGCTCTCACCTCAACCTGACGGTGGATAAAAACATGCAGCAGGTTCAAGTCCCAGCCGAGCTCAGCCACTGGCACATTCACACGGTACGACGCAAAACGATTTACAGTGTAGTTTTAATAGTTTGTGTTGCCACAAAGCTTTTTTCAAAAGCTGTTACGACAATCCTCAGACTCTTTAATACACTTTGATTTGCTAATCTTTGTGTTTGCTGCTTTCTTTCTTAGCACCATAAAACGTATATCGTCCCGCTGAGAGTTTTAAATAATCAGTTAACATCTACTATAAAGCTATCATACTGTGTCGTTTCTACCATGAAGCCTGACATATAAGAAATCCAATTTATATGGCTTTAAATGTGAAGAAATTAAGTCTATTTTCAGATTATCAAACCCCTTATTTTAAATACTTGGAATCAACAAAGAATCAATTTAAATCTGAATATTTGTGAGGGTTTAAGGGTTGGATGTAAGAAACAGTTCAAAGTTTTTTGTGTGGACAGTATAATTAGTAATTTCAATCCATTTATGAATACAAAATAAGAAAAATTTACAATTTCCTGCTATATTATGACAGAAAAGTTATTTTTACGTTTTTCCCACTTTTTTCACTGGTTTCTAAAGGTTGAACTCTCAATAAGTGATCAAACTTGTATTATCTTAGTCGGATCGGTTGATAGATTTTTTTATTTATTCAGTCAATCATCAAATTAAACTGAATTACCTCTTTATAAATTGTTACAATATATAAAATAAACTTATCACTTCTTATATGTAAACCAGTAAACAAGAAACACAACAGGAAAGAAAACAATCCAAAACCAAAAGATACAACACAATTTCAAGTTGTCTATGCTAAAAAACTTCAAATATTTTCTTTTGCATCAATTTGTTGAAAACTCTCCTAAATTCATGCTTTCATCATTCCATAATTTAATCATCTCTTTTTCAGCTTTTTGTTTTGTAAATGTATAAATGTGTTGCAAATCATATTTGGATTTCTACAGTCTTTGAATCCTAGTTTGAACTATTTTGTAATAAACAAAATCATACTTTTTTTTGGTAAATTTTACAATTTGGATAAACGGTGGATTTGCATGTTGATAGTAACCAGACTTATTAATAACTCGTATAAAAACATCTCGAAAAGCATTAGAAATGTTAAAGTGAATAAAAATTCATTAGTGCAGACAGAGCTTCTGCATAATGTAATGTGAGATTAAACATTACTGGATAATTTCAGTAACATTTATGGTAAATTTACTTAGTTTTCTTCAGGGCATCTTTATGTTTTAATATTGCAACGTTAAGTCACGAAAGTCACGCAACAAAAACAGTTAGAGATTAAACTTCATATGACATCATCAGAAAAGTCAAAGTGGCATCTACTTAAAGTCACATCATCTATATAAGAACCTAATTATGTTAATGCAAGCCACACATGAAAATAAATAAAAATGGTAAGTGCTGATTAATATTAATGAGAATTATTTTTTTAGCTAAGTATTGAAACTGGACTTTGGGTCACAGAAATCTTTTGAATGATGTTTCTGGTAAACATCAAGCCGTAGTATAGAGGTCAGTGATTGTTTCATATGAAGGACGAAGCAGAAAAAGCAGCAGCTGTTGCATCGCAGATGGTGTTAAAGTATAGAAACACAGTTTTCATTATGTTTGATAGCCAGTCAGATTTGCCCCTGCTTGTCACCTACATTATGCATTTTGTATAAGCTCACCATTAACATCTGACGGCGTCCGCAGCCAACGCTTTCAACAAACAGAACCGGCAAGGACTTCATTACATCCAAACAGAGAGAAACTGAAACCAAGTGTGTTTCTGTCATTACTCAGTTTTTTCACATGTAAAGCAGGAGAATAATTGTAATAAGTCAAAAGTCAACTCTGCAATTAGCAAGCGACTACTGCCTCATATAAAACCACCTAAGAGTTTGTTGCACCTGAAAGTGCATTTAATTTAGCAGAAAAATTGACACTTTGTAGCAATAAATCAGTTAATTGCATGATAAATTAAAAAGAAGTCCATCATTTCCATATGGACAACAATCGTCAGAGATATTCTCCCTCTTTTGGTATTGTTGAAGAGCAGCCATTTTGAATAATATAGTCAGTTTGCACTACCTGCCTCTTTTGCCTGTTTTCCCCGTCAAACCTGAATCATTAATATTTGAAAAGCTATTTTAGTTTTCATTTATTATTTTGGATATTTAAAATGTTTTCTAGTTCTACTGTTAAACATTATTTAGAAGTTAAAGGTTTTTTTTTTTTATCTTTGAGAGGGTGTATTTGCATTGATATGCCATTATTATTGTAGTAGTGAAATGAAAATAGACTCAAAATGACAATATTATTGTTTATTGCAACAATTTCTCGGACATTTTATCATCCAGGGAAATTTGTTATTGTGACAGGCGTAGCAGCAACAAAAAAGAGGAAAAAAATAGTTTAAGACCTATTATTAGTGGTCTTAAACCTTTAATGTGTAACATGTATTGTAGCATTACATTTCTTTCAGTTTGTTTTAAATAAGTCAAACCAAAACTGTCCATCTGATGAAAATAAGTCAGATAAAATCCACCTGAACTGATGGGAAGTGTATTTATTTTTTGTTTGTCTCAATAATATTTTTTCTAATGCTCGACTTCAATATATTCTACATAAAATTTATAAAACTGAGTAACATTTTGTAAGTTTTTGAATGTTTTTTTCAGCTTAGTGTGGCAGCTGTTCAGAGCCATGGACTCCAAACTCCAATCCTGCCCAACAGGAACTTCCATGGATGCCTGGAAAACCTTTTATACAACGACCTTAATTTGATCAAACTGGCCAAACAGAACAGCCCACAGGTCGCTGCACTGGTAAGTCACTCTGTTGGCTTTAACATCGGTTTAATCTTCAATTTACATTGTTCAGATGGCTACACTTCCATGATAATACTTTATTATGATTTCCTATTTAGAAATGATCTAACTCTCATTGGAATAAACACAAATATAGTGTTTTATTTTCAGATTTCCGTCAAAAGTTATGAAATTGCACACTTTTAAAATAATGTAAATAATTACATTATTTAATTATTACAAATTAAATAATGTAATAATTAATAACATTTGAATCCTAAAAGCAGCCAGATCCATTGAAAACATTTAGGGGTGAAAATATTTGTTACACTTTTGTATTATCTTCCAGACTAAGCCAATTGTAAACTGAAAATTATTTGATTTGTGTGTTATGTTATGTAATGTTATGTTATGGATCAAAATGCTCAGAAAATCATATTATGGATTTATCTGTACTTAAATTACAAATCCCCAAGCATTTTTATCCACTACGTTTACTGCAAGAAAAAACAAACACACAAATAAAGTCAATCAAAGTAGTTTATTATTTAACATTATTCATTGTAAATCCAAACTTTTAAAACTATTTTGTTTTGTTGTTTTTAATAAAAAGGTCATTTCGTTTTCAAACCGTTCTAGGATCGGTTGAACAAATTTATCCTGTTATGAGAACAGGATTTCAAAACCCTTGTTATGGTTTGCTAAGTTTAATAAATTAAATACAATTTTACATTTCATTAAAAAAAAAACTATTAAATGTGGTTCTACTTATTACAAAAGTCTAAAAAGATGTCATTTTTTTACTTTTTTTTCATTGAAATAAAATGATGTTAGTAATAATTTTACCCTGATTAGAAATAAAAAGTTCAATAAACATGTTCTTAAGCTGCAGTTGGGGCCACAAAAGATGAGTACAAGGACCAAAGTCGGCCCTTGGGCCACAGCTTGGACACCCCTGGTTTGGTGTGATCTGTTGTATTTTTTTTAACCTGAAATCATGATCTGAAACTCTGGACTAGCTTAACCGCATCAGCCGCCATCTTTCATTTTTATGCTAATGGTCAGAGCCATGAACATCATCATCATGATTATTATTTAGTTTTTTTTATTTATACTCACCATCATCATCAGTGTCTTTAATGTCATCATATTCTCCTTCATTATCGTCGAAGCCCAAAGCAAAGGAAGGAGCAAAGAAGGAACCAAAACAGGCAGAAGTTTATGACTTATTCTAGATATGATATCTAAAATTAATTTTTAAAGCATTTTAAAGCGCCTCAGGCATGACTCTCTGGTTTCTGTAATAGTTTATGGAGATTTAGGACACAATGTTTCCTGAGATTTGTGCATAACCTTCATCTTTTTAATTGACGCTAATATCAATATGGCGGTACAGGTGTCATTTCTCCGAGATGAGACCTCTGTGACATGCAGTCAGACTGATTACGCTGCTGCGGCTGATGAATATTTATGTTTGTCATCTGCTTCATAGTCGTTTCCCCGTCTCTTCTTTCTGCAGGGCAACATGACCTTTTCTTGCAGCGAGCCGGTTTTTGTCGCCGTGACGTTCACTGACTCTCACAGCTTCCTCCAGCTGCCTGTGCTGACATCATGGCTGTCAGGGGTCGTTTCCATAGCGCTACAGTTCAGGACGTGGAACAAGGCAGGGCTGCTGCTGACCTTTGACCTCCAGCAGCAGGAAGGCTCAGTCTTCGTGTATGTCAGTGAAGCCAGGCTTCGCCTTCAGATCAGTAAAGAGGGAAATACTCTCCTGGAGCTCAGCACCGGTAAGTCAGGATCCTGTCAGCTTCATTTGGCTTCAATGTCAGGTAAACTACAAACAAACTGAGGGAATTTTCATGGTAGTTTATTTCCAATGACCAAAAAGTTGCACAAATTGGAATTACGAAAATAAACTCACTTGATTAAAAACACACCAGTTTTGGAGAAATTCATGTTTTTCACTAAAAACTTTTGTTCTTAGATTGAATTAAAATTTGTGTATTTTGCAAAACTCCAATGTAAACAATTTTTAATTTTTTTGCTTCACACGAGACACGTGATCAACAATCGTACATTACTGCTGGCAAAAAAGACGAAAAATTGCGCAAATTGAAATTACGAAAATAATCTTGCTTAATGGAAACACGGAAATTTTGGGGGAAAAAACACCGGACGTTTTTAGATGAAACGTTTTTCTTTTAGGATGAGGTGGGTTTTCAGCTGTATCGAAATTAATTTGTTTCATGAAAAATGCAATGGAAAAAATTTTCTGCATCAGATGAGTCACATGATCAACAACCGGATGTTACTACTGCTAGAAACGACAAAGAAGACGACAGGAAGTAACAGGACGATGACTGTGCATTGTTTTTCAGTGACTCATTGTGTGAACAAACTTATTCACATGTGATTTTAATTATGCTTCTTATTTAATGGAAACACCACAATTACGAAATTTTATTTTTTCAACACTAGTGGTATATCGACAAAGTTTTGCGCATAGTTACAATGAAAACGCAGCTACTGATCTCAAAATTGTACAAATTGGAAATACAAAAATAAATTTGCTTCATGGTAACACAATAATTTAGAAAAATGACTGTTTTCTTTATAAGAGCCTTTCCCGCTGCATCAAAAATAGTGTGTTTTGCAAATGCGTAACCAGATGTTACTACTGGTGGAAATGACAAAGAACAAGACAGGAAGTAGTAGGACGACAATGTTTTTTAAAACTATTTGTTGTGTGATCAAACTTATTTACGTGTGATTTTAATTTTGTTTCTTATTTAATGGAAACACTGCAATTGTAAAATAGTTTTTTTTTCCAACATTAGCGTCATATCAACAAAGTTTTGCGCTCAGTCCTAAATAAAAGAAGAACAATAGATACAACAAATAAAATCAGTTATGAAGTTGTTGTTAGAAAACCTGTCCATCAAAATAAGCACTAGTTGAGACTAAAACACCAGACTAAAGATTTTTATCATCAAGTTTTTGATAGAAAAAGAAAAATGATAAATTATGTAACCTGTAATTATTGACCTTGTTTTAATCTTTCATGCCATTAATTAATTTATTGCTTGTTGAGAAAGGAGTATGTGAACTAGAAAAATTGCTGTTCCTTGCGAAACAGCCATGAGAATGCATATTTGCAGAATGATTGCTGCAGGAAATGCAAGAAAAGGCAGAACAAAGCATAAGAACCTGAAATATTTGAAATAGTTGAAAACTAAAACATAGCAAAAGAAATAGTATAAATTAGCAGAAGCAGAAATTAGTATAAAACCTGAAATAGTTGAAAAGTAAAACATAGCAAAAAAAGCACAAATTAGCAGAAGAAGCAGAACATTTTGATATATGAATTGATTAAAGTTTGCTGAAGACCTTTCTAGACAGTAAAACCAGTAAAACCAGTAAGGCATGTACAGAAAGGTAGACAAGCAGAATACTGACGCACAGATAGAAACAGATCACAACAGAGAAATACACTGAAGGAATAGGAGAAGGTGTGACATGTCTGAACTCCAGAAGAGTTTGACAGAAAACAGTAAGACCCGTAGCAATGATAGTAATAGTTCCTTAAAGTAGACATGTGTGGCTACATTTTAAAGCATAAATTATTCCTGTACAGTTAAATATGTATAAACAGCATCATTTTGTTTGTCAAAAAGCATGAAAAGTTCAAAAATCGTCACTAGAGTGTACACTATAACATTCCACCATAGGATGACATCGTAAACCTGAACACCATCAAAAATCTGCATAAAACTTAAATCGCAAATGTGGAAAAACCGTATGAGATATCAAATAGCCGAGACATCTGAATATAGTTTAAAGTCTTGTGACTTGTTTAAAAGTTGAATGGAGTTTCTAAGTTGGAGTAGGCAGAAGTAGTAAGCTGTGAAAAAGCAGAAGATTTTAGCAGAATTTTGTGGAATTTTGTAGAATTTCAATGTATTTCAATGGGGCTGAAATTTGCACAAAAGCACAAATATTTCAAAAAGTTAAATAGTGAAGTTTAGCAAAAGACACAGCAATAATGTCCAGAAAAAGCAGAAAGTTTCGATATATGAATTAGCACAATTAGTTGAAGTTAGTAGAAGTAGTTAACGACCATGTATGAGACTCGGAGGTTAGTATGAAACTCTAAGTTACAGTTTATCAGTAATTCATTCTTACTGATTAATACTAACAAAGTTGCTTATAACCAAACAGCCAAGTGAAAATAGGTTGCAGCTTATTGAGTAAAAAGCTAAATTAAACAGGAATGTGACAGTTGTGGATGAAGATCTGGTGCAGAAGTCTGACTTGTTGCTGTAAACGAAGCGTTGCTGTTTCTGTCTGGGTGCGTACGTTCAGGTGCGGGTCTGAATGACGGCCAGTGGCATTCTGTGGAGCTGAACTCGATGGAGAACCGTCTGAGCATCACGGTGGACCGAGACGAAGGAGCCACGGCTCACACCAGCATCCCTCTTCTTCCCGCGGCAGACAGTCAGCTCTTCTTTGGCGGTGAGAGCAAAAACATCACAGATCTGATTAATGTTTGGTATTTAATGCATTTTACAGGCTGGAAGAGTCTAAAAAACATCTTTTTTATGTTTTATACAGAAGTATTTCAGTGTGAAAGATGGTAAAACTGCTGGCACTGGTTAAAATGTAAGCCTGTACTGCAGATACAATTATCTTTTATAGGTTGGAGTGAGTCAGGCTTTACGCAATTTCTTTTTCGCTCCTAATTTAATGCATCACACTCCAGCATACTTTCTTTATTCCTTCTCATTAAAATAACAACTTCTCCTACTTTTGTTTACTGAGGTAACAAAAGTCAAAATTAAAACAGAAAGAAACATGTTTTATCTGTTTTGATGCAGATTAATTAATTAATGTTGATAGCAGAGCCAAAACCGAGACAAACTCTATCAGAAAGACGTTTTTGAACAGCGGCGACGTAAAATCTACAGATGTTGTTGTGCTGCTTTTTCTTGTGATGCAATTATTGGGTTAAACCATTTTCCGTTTACTATTCCCTTTAGTTAGGACTTTTTTGTAGCACATTAAGTCACTGCACATATCCCCTTATGAGAAAATTGCTGAGCAAAATGTTGCACACTAAATAACAAGTCAGTGTTTTGCAGGATCTTGCTAGTTATGCTAGCTTGACTATGACAACCTTAACATGTAAATGTGGTGTGGAATTTGGTGTGTTTCGTTTCAAACACAGTTACAAAATAAAAATAAAAAAGGCGACCCGGACATCAACTCTGACAGATCACCAGTAGAGCAGATGTTTAAATTAGCTAATCCACCACCGCTGTGCTAGCTTAGCTATTAGCAGCGTTAGCTAAGCTACCACAGCGATCACCTATTAATAATTGCAAAAATGAAGCTGTTCTTTGTGTGGGAAATGTTTGAGTGCTTTCTTGATAAATAGGTACAGTGGCGTTGTTGTCGGTTGCTATAGCAACAGGTCTGTGTGTAGCATAGCCGACACAGGGAGTGAGGGAAAAAAGTGTATTTCAGTTATTCTTTAACATTTTTTCTGCCTTATATTTACATTGCTGAGGAGCGAAGCACAAAATTAATAATACCTTCATCTCCGGGTTTCATTTAGTTAACAGAGTCGTTCCACCGCGGTTATGGAAGACATGTAAAAGAATCAGCTTTTTGCCCTCCAGCGTTGTGCCCATCTGCCAGATTTCATGATGTAAACAATAACATGCGACGGATCCATACTGTAAGATTGCACTTCATTCTTTCCACTGAATTAATGATTACTGAACATTAAATGAATGTTTTACACACCTTTACAAATGAGTGCAGCAGTTTCGGAGGGGAGTATGAGACTCTAAGTTACAGTTTATCAATATTTATTTGATAGTGTAGACAGCCAAATGGATAATAATAATGTACTTTAAGTGTTAAACAGTTATTGATTAACCTGGGAGGAGTTCCAATTATTTACAGCTGGTAAATATGCTGTATGTGTTTGGACCATCATTTAACTCATAAATCGTAAATGAAGAGGTATTTACTTTCCACCTAACTCAGTGTAACATGTCTCTTTGAAATTTGCCATTTTTCTCTTTCTATGTTTCTAAAATTGAAAGTGACACAGAGCAGTGTGTCATCTTATTCACTTCTTCTTCTTCTTCTGTTTTCTTCTGCTGAACTGTGTTCCTGACAGCCCGTCTTTAACTGGAGCAGCGCAGAGCCTGCAGCGAAGTCGCTGTATTTGGCCACTCTGTGTCATCATCCAGGATAAACCTAAAGCGTAAATCTCTGAAGGATAATACACGTAGCTTTTTTTTCCCACACAGGATAAGACTCTTCTTGTGCCTGGAGGCAGAGAGGACTCTAACGAAAAAACACATCCCACAGGCAGAGATAATAGGAAAGGTGTTTGAGGGAAACCAGCTAATAAAATAAGACAGTTATTCATGAAGTGCTTGCATAATTTGAATTAAACACAACAGAGAGAGAAAAATATCGGTTTGATTTTACACTTTTTTGTAGAGGATCCTCAAAAGACAACAAACAATCCTCGAAATGCAAGAGATCCATCACAAATAGTCTCTTCTAGGCTGAAGCGACATTTTGGTGATTTTAAAGTTGGAAGAAGATTCCAGGGTTGCTGACATGTCAGAGTTTTTGTACCAGCTCTCTCTGCAGTTGCTTGATATGGCAATTAAATGGATTTTCAGGCAGCAGGATAAAGTCTAAACTTGTTCAGGAACACAAAATATACAATTTATGATCAGAAATCACACTGCAACAAAGATGTAACCGTTTAGCTTTCACCTTATGATGTTGCTTTCTGGGAATTTTACTGTGCATCTATTTGCTTTGCACTTTTTAACATTATCACCACAAACATCAATGTGTCTTACTTTGGTTTTATGTGACACTTTTATTTGTCAACGTAGAAAAAAAGCTGGTCTTTCTCAACGATATGAGTATAGTTCTGCAATTCAGAAAATAGCTGCATTTCCATTAACCGTAATATCCAGGAGTGAAATTACAAAAATAAATTTGCTTTATGGAAACATGCCAGTTTCGAAAAAATTCAAGTTTTTTGTGAAAACATTTTTACACAAGGATAAGGGGAATTTTCAACCATATTGAAATTGGTTTGTTTTACAAAACTGCAATGGAATTTTTTTTCCACACAACTGGATGTTACTACTGGAGGAAATGACAAAGAAGACGACAGGAAGTGGTAGGAGGATGATGGCGCAGCGTGTTTCTTTAATGACTTATTGCATGAGCAAACTTCTTCACATGTGATTTTAATCGTATTTCTTATTTAATGGAAACACCACAATTGTGAAATTATATTTTTTTGACATTTGCAGAATATCATCAAAGTTTTGAGCACAATTGTAATGGAAACACAGCTGGTAAAACAAGATTATAATTTGCTGAAATTGCAAAGGGAGGCAATGGCTAAGCTAGTGACACGCCATTTTTTGATAAAAATTTATTTAAATAAATGGATTTTGCAAAAGTGCAATGGAAACATTTTTTTCGCATTAAGAGCCACGTGATCAGCAACCAGATGTAGTGAAGCTTTCACATTCAGTGGTTACTGCGTTTCCATTACAAATGTTTGCAAAACTTTGCCAACATTTCATTAATGTCGAAAAAACACAATTTTGCAATTGCGGTGTTTCCAATTAATGCAATCAAAATTCCACGTGAATAAGTGTCTTCATATGAGAATTTGTTAAAATCCTCATCCTCCAACTACTTCCTGTTGTGTTCTTTGTCATGGTTTGCACCAGTGGTAACATCCGGTTGTAGAAAAAGTGTTTCTTTGCAGTTTTGCGAAATAACCCAATGTTGATACAGCCAAAAACAAACACCTCATCCTACTTTCAGAACTTTTTATCAAAAAACAACAGTTTTTTTTGAAACTGTTATCATGAGGCAAATTTAATTGTGAAATTTCTAATTGTTCAATTATATGACCAATAGAAACGCAGCTAAAGGCTCAATATTTACTTTTTTGGCTACACATGAGTTCATATCAGAAATATTCATTTTTTTCAATCAGAAACTACAAAGTTAGTTTGACCTCTTTGTTAATAAACACTACAAATCATCACTATTTTATGCCTTTTTTCCTGCTCACATGTTTCTCTTACCATCCAGCTCATTTGTGTTTGTGCCTTCAGGCTGTCCTGCTCAGAGAGGCGGGCTGGGCTGCAGAAACCCGATTCAGGGGTTTCAGGGATGCATGCGTCTCTTGAAGTTGGACGGCCAAACGGTCGATTTGATAAAAGTGCAGGAAAGACGGCTGGGAAACTACGGCGACCTGAAGATTGATATGTGTGGCATCATTGACAGGTTTGTAAAGCTAAAGTTTGAACAGTTTTCCCTGTGCTGATTCCAGATGAACACACTGCAAAAACACAAAATATTACCAAGTACTTTTTTGTTTAGTTACTAGTATAAATATCTTAGTGTGCACTTAAAAAAGAGAATGGAGTTCCAACCTAAAAAAATTGATTTGTAATCAGGTTAAGTTGGTTAATCTTTTTTTATTTGCTTTTATTTAACATGACAACTTAAACTTAACTTGGATAAACTTAATTTTTAATGGACTGCACTGCAAAAATGCAAAATCTTTCCAACTATGTCTTATTGTACTTTAAATACAAAACTAACTTACAAATAATATTTCAGCAAGATGTAAGAACATGTTCTAGGTTGATAATTTCTTTATATTGATTTTAAAAAGTACTACACTGCAAAAACACAAAGTCTTACCGATTATTTTGTTTAATTTCTGGTGCAAATATCTTATTACACTTAGAATAAAACAAAGCTAACTTACAAGTTAAGTCTTCAGCAAAAAATAAGAGCTTGTTGCCAGTGTAACTAGAATTTTTCATCAATATTAAGGAATTGTTCACGTAAATCTATGGAGCTAAATTGGTGCCATAAAGTTTTTTCAAAACAAAATATTTTGAAACTGAAAAATTTTGAAACTCAATTATTTTTAATTTGTCTTATTTCAAGTACTCTAAAACAGTGGTCCCCAACCACCGGTCCGCGGGCCGGTACTGGTCCGCGGACCAATTGGTACCGGGCTGCGCAAGAAATAATGAACTACTTCCGGATCTTTTATTTTGAAAATCCTAAACCGGATTTTACCGGTTACGTCTTGAGCGTCAAAATTGAGCCAACTTGCAGCAGAATGGGTTTGTTTAAAGGCGTAGTAATGTTAGTGTATGTAAACCTCTAAAATTGGAGCAAATAATTAAAGGTTCTTAAATTCTTCAGGCATTCTGGACATAGAAATAGTTTTCTAAAATCTAATTTACATAAAACAGAAATAGTTTCACCGTTAGGAAGTAAGAAAAATGTAGTTTTAACTCAACACATACAACTTTGTCCAGAGCAAAGTGTGTTCTGGGAGTCTTTTGGTCAGTCAGCTGCACTTTTAATGCCCTGCATGTTGAGCTGAACCACTTTGTGAATAAAAGAGAGACGAGACGGCGAATCCCTGAACAGGAGCAGCAGAAACTCAAACAGAAAAGCACGTCTTCCCTCCTGCCCTGGATTCTCAGCTGCCATAGCTTAAAGTCTTCCCAGAATGCACCAGTGACAGTGAGCATGTAGGGAAAGCTGCTGCGCTGTTTCAGCCGGAGGCGATGATAGAAACCGAGAAGACTGGAGACCTGGAAGTTCAGTAATCCAGGAGAGATTAGAGTCAAACCTGAGCAGAAAGTTTTTATTTTCTAACACTGCAGCATGATGGAGGCGCGTGTAAAACGTTAATCACCCTAAAGGCGGGACACACTGATGGAAATTAGTTTCTAATCTTCTGAATTTTGCATAAATCTAGATCAGTGTTTCTCAGACCTCTTCACGCTGAGGAACACTTAACCCATTTGACAAATGATTTGAAATTGACCTTGTATTTATCTTAATATTTACAACCTGATATGAAAAAACCAGATAAGGCAATAATTATTCTGTTCATATGAATATTCCTTGTTTTCTTTCCATCTGTATCTTCAGTTTTTGTTGGGTTTTTTTTAGTTATTCGGTCTGAAGCCACTTATCTGTTATTATTTTTAAACACAATTATTTGGTAAACAGACTGTACGCGTTGCCCTTTGAGGTCACATTACCAAAGAATATGCGAGTCAAGCCGCTGCGCCTATGTCCTCCGCACCACCAGGGGCCTCCAAGAGCACTAAGCTCGCATGAGAGAGAGAGACGTAAGAAAAATAATAGGTGGTGATTACCTAGATTGTTTTAATTGGCGAATAATTGATTTATTGCTTATTGCAACAGACTTACTAATCACCATAACTTCATTTTAAAATTTATTTCTATTTATTGATGCTTTTATTTATCAAACTGTGGAAAAATTGTGAATCTTTCAATCCTGACAATAAGGACAGTTTTGGGGGCTTTAAACATAACTAATTGGAATTTATTGTGACAACAATAAATGAACATCTGATCACGATGAATGATAAACGATATGATAAATGCCCACGCCTAATTTCCAGCATCTGTCATAATACTTGGTAGAATAACCAATTACTAAAATAAATATTATTTGTCAGTTTTTTAAGCTTCTAGCAGTAATGTTGGCCATGTTGTCTAATGCACTGCTAATTAAATGTCAGCCAAAAAACAACTCGTATTTTAATAGCTTTTTTTAATAAAGGTGTATATAGTATTACCTTAAACTAAAGTAAAAAGAATTGCTAAGGGAAAATTAAACACACATCTCTGATTTGTTTTAAATTGTAATGACCTGAAGTAAGAAAAAAAAATCTGAACTTTGATCCTTTAAGAAAAGACTTCAAGTAAAAATCCGAGTCACATGATGGACGTTGTTTCTGTTTTGTGATTCATTTTTCAAACTCTCTGCAAGGTCGCAGCTAAAACATGCCAAGTGTGCAGAAAAAAGATGAATTACTGACTTTGTTCTTTTCTCTCACAAACACAAAAAAGTCTGTTTTTCCAAAACATTTTATTTATTTTATTTTTATTTTTTTGCTAACTGCAATGTGTGTTTTTGATGACATTACTATGTTTTTCACCTCAGAGGTCACTTTTATCAGATTCTAAAAAGAAAATAAAAGGTATTTGAAAAAAAAATTATATATTTTTATAAAAAGCTCGGTAAATTTGACATGTAAGAAAAAATAAAAAATTGGTAATTCTGATCAGAGATCGAGGTCATAAAACTGCAGTGCAGGAAAACGTGCCAGCACTATTTTTGCTCTGTTCCACTTAAAAGTCCCGGTTTCCTCCTGAACGTCAGAACCTTTTTCCATTCAGTCCCACTTATTCCCTTCCACATGTTCTGCTTTTCTTTTCCACCATTTTAGACCCTTTGCTCTTTACATTTGGTTGGATAAATTTAAAACCAATTATTTATGTTTGTTTCAAAAAAGCAAAACGAACAAAAAGAGAAAATTTTTCCTTAGCTGCGTTTCTATTACAAGTGTGAGCAAGACTTTGTTGGTATTCTCATGATGTCAAAAAACAACAATTTTGCAATTGCAGTGTTTCAATTTAATAAGAAAAACATTTAAAATCACACATTAACTTTGTTTCCGCGATAAATGGTTGTGAATGTGAAATGACATAACAATACATAAGAAATAAAAGTTTAAATGTATGTCATAGACTCCTTATGCAAATTAGGTCATTAGCATGAAGCTAAAGCGTGATTAATTGCAACAGCCCACCTTAATAAACTTAACTATTACCTTGCACCTGACTCACGTAATTAGATGTAATGGCAGCAGCTCACAAACGGCTCTGCAGGGAATGAAGTCAGCAGTGCCAGTCGCATTCTGAGCTCAGATTCTGAAACAAAACATTAAACAAAGTTGAGAAGTTTGGAGTCTGGTGTTTGTGTCTTGCTACGCAGTGCCTCGCAAAAATATTCATTTTCCTCCAACTTTTAACATTTCTGTTATAACACTTGTGAAAATCTTAATTTTGGGCTCTTTTCTGAATTAAGTTTAGGTTTTGTTCAGAGTTATAAATATGTTTTGATTTAAACCATCTGGTTGTAGCTTTAGCTGTTTGTTTTGTCTTATTGTCCTTCTGGAAGGTGAAACTCCTTTCCATTCTCAGGTCTTTTAAACCTTTTAAATGCATTCTGGGTAAATGCAACCAAAACAAACGTGCTAAGCTAGCGCTAGCGGGGAACATAACTTGTCGTCTTTTGCTAAAGGCAAAAGAAAAATCCTCCAACCACTAAAATCTGACATTTTTGTGGTTAACTACATTTTTGTTTACGTTTCGTAAAGAAGAAAGTTGCACTCAGTGTCGTCATCAGAGGTTTTTGTGTCGTTTCTTTCAGTAGTTCTTGTTGCAGCGCCCCCACAGGTGGGGAGGGGAACAGAATTTCTAAGGGTTTGGCTTGTTTGACACTGCAGTGAGAAAGAGAACCACAGCAGCTGAAAATGTAACAAATGTTGCAACTTTGGTCCCCATTTAATCCGAATCCACTTATAATGGCATTTTTGGTTGTTGTAGACAGAATGAAATTTAAAGGAGAACATTTTGGCAAAACACTCAGAAATTTTTAGGTTAATCTCAGAAATTTTCCAGAAAAAACTTGGAAATTTCTAAGTTTGAAGATTCAAACCGAGTTTCTGTTTTCTGCCCTGCAGGTGCTTGCCGAGTCACTGCGAACACGGAGGAAGATGCTCTCAGTCCTGGAGTAACTTCCACTGCAACTGCTCCGACAGCGGCTACCGAGGAGCCACCTGCCACAGCTGTAAGCGTCGAAGCAGGAAGAGAAACGGCGAAAAATGCAGATTAACTTTACTTTACTCTGTAAAAAAGGAAATCAGTCTTATGCTAATACTGAGGTTCTTCTGCATTCATATAAAAAAATATTTAAAATAAAACGCGTACAATGGCGTTTTGGAGGAAATTTCTGTCAAAAATCAGAAATTCTGAGATTGAAATCAGAAATTTTTTAGAAAAACCTTGTGAATTTCTGAGTTTTAAAAGTCAAAAATTTTCTCAAAGAAACTCAAATTTTGAGAATAATCTCAAAATATTTGTAGACTCCAAAAAAAATTTAAGCTTTTCATTATTAAAACACAGAAATTTCCAAGTTTTGTTTAGAGATATTCTGAAATTAATCTCAAAATTTTGATTCTGAGTTTTTCTCTCACAAATTTTCGACTTCTGGAGCTCAGAAATGTTCTTGTTTTTTCTAGAAAATTTCTGAAATGTCAAAATTTCAGACTTTCTTACAGGTTTTCAACTTTTCAGATTCAGAAATTTCCAAATGTCTACATTTTTCTACAGTTCAATCAAAAATTCTCTGGAAAAAAACTTGGATATTTCTGAGACCGAAGTTTATGAGATTATTATTATTATTCTCTAAATTTCTGAGTTTCTCGCAACAATTCTTTCTTCCAAAAGTTGAAAATTTGCTAGAAAAAAACTCAGAAATTTTGAGATTAATCTCAGAAGATTTCTAGAATAATCTTGGAAACAGCTAAGCTTGAAAATCTGCCATTTGCTAGAAAATACCCAAAAATGTTTAGATAAATTTCTGAAATTTTCTAGAAAAAAAACTGGATGTTTCTTAGGTTTTTTTTTACTTTTTCAACATAAGCATTTTTGTTCTTATTTTGTTTTGGGAAAATCATTTAGTCATTTAAATTTTTATAATTGTATTTTATTTATAATTTAGGATTATTTTATTATGTTTTTTATTTGTGTTTATTTTTTTAATATATACATTTTTTTTACATGAAAAGTGAAAATTATTGAATTAACATTTAAGGGAGTGGTCATATTTTAGCTCTTTTTCTACTTTATTCGAAGCATAGTTTAAAAATAAATACTTTAAGATGCATCTTCTTTTCAAACCTAAACTTAAAATTTTCTTTTATGTAAAGAAAGAAAATGAATTCTTCCAATCTGCATCTTCCTCTACATTTGTCTAAACACTCATGATGAATGCTGATGTATAAATATTTGTTCTTATATTTCAAACCATGTGAACAGAGAGACTGTTATTATCCCAGCCATGTTTTTATTGAGATTACTTTAATTAGACAGTCTGTCCCTCAACAGTCAATTTTCCTGTGCATTTCTTCTTATGCCATTTTTTAAAACCTGTAATTATCTCCGTTCATTCGGGAATCGACCAAACAAAGTGGTGAAACTTTATTATGCTTTGTAAATTACAATCTGGTTTAATTTAAACTTTTTAAAGATTTCTTCTTGTTATATTCACCTGCAGATATCCTACTGTAAATAATTAGTACAAATCGATTTATTGAGTTTCTGTACTGCTTTACTCTACAGAATAGTTAAATAATTTTGTTTTAAATATATGTTTTATTTACAAATGCATTTGCAAACCTACCGATAGTGATGCATTACCTGCAGGTCTTTGGAGACTTTTAGATAAGTTTGCTCTAAATTTTATACTTTGCTTCTTAGCAAAAAATAGCATCATCCTTGGTGATACATAATGCAGGAATGAAATGTCACCTTTCCACGGGGGGATAGCGGAGGAGAGAACAAAGGGACGGCATCCTGCTGGAGATGAAAGCCACAATTTTCTCCCACTTCTGTCTTCAAAGCGCTCCGAAAAGCTCCGTGTCAATTCCCAGCTCCTAAATGCTGCTTCTTTTTTCATAATATTTTTAAGTACCAAAGACTTTCAAGTGCTAAGAATATCTTTAAATACTTTTTTTTCCCCATTGAAAGAACAAAACCGATCATATTTATTTAATATTTTTATCTACAGGATTGTAGTTTTGACGGTGTTGAAGTCACAGACGGATCGAAGTACAGTGGGCTAAATGTTCCTTCTGTATCTGCGAAGCTTTGAAACAGAAAAACAAATGTGTAGAATAGAACAGAAATATTATTTATTGTCCATTTTTCAGAGAAATTCAGGTGTAACAGCAGCAATGTGACCAGGCAGGGTTACACAAAGTTACAAACAAAACTCAAAACACTCAATAAGAAACTGTAAATGTAAAGGTAAAATTACAACATGAGAAAAAAATACTGGATGGTAATTTTTTTACATTTAAATTATAACTAAAAAATGCACTAAATATACACATGTAGGCACAGAAAGGGCATTGTACTGATTTTTCAGGAAGTTGCAGGAGGAAAAATTCACATTTAGAGTCAGATAGCAAGTCTTAGGGAAAAAAGTTAAATTTTCTTCAATAAAAGACTTTTAGGAGTATTTTTTACTGCACTGCAAAAACAAAATCGTATCATGTATTATTGGTTTAGTTTCTAGTGCAAATGTCTTAGTACACTTGAAATGAGACAAAACTAACTCACAAATAACTTTTCAGCAGGATAAGCTTGTTTTAAGTAAATAAGTTATTTATATTGAGGAAAAATGACTCATTCCATTGGAAACTAATTTTACTTATAACAAAACATGCATCCAGTGTTGTAAATGAGATAATTTGCCAGTGGAACTGAAACTATTTCATCAATATTAAGAATTTATTGACTTAAAACAACCTTTTATATTTGCTGAAAAGCTACTTCTAGGTCAGTTTTATCTTATTTTAAATACATTGAGATATTTGTACTATAAACTAGACCGAAAATACTAAGATTTTCTGTTTTTGCAGTGTGCTTTTACTTGTGCAAACTTTCAGTAACTTCAGTGGATGAAGAACAAACTTGTTTTAACAAAATTTTGTTAGCTTTATGAATTTTATACTGAAAGAAAGTGATTTGAAGAAATTTTACTTCTCTAAATTATAACAGCTGTTATAAAATTAACTTTGTTTGCAATTTTGACTTTAATCTCAGAATTTTGAGAGGGGAAACAAAGTCAGAATTTGGGGAAGAAAGTAATAATTCTGCGAAAAAAAAGTCATAATTCTAAGAAAAAGTAAAAAATTTTGGGCAAAAAAGTTAGAATTTGGAGAAAAAAAGTCAAAATTGTGGTATATAAAAAAAGATTAGAATATTAAGAAAAGTGAGAATTTCCTTTCAGTGTTCCTTATCCCTTTCTGTAACGTTATGTTATGTTTTCTCCGTAGCAAAATACGAACAGTCGTGTGAGGTCTACAAACACAAAGGCGACCCATCGGGTCACTTTCACATCGACGTGGACGGCAGCGGACCAATCAAACCCCAGCTCGTTTACTGCAACATGACAGGTAAAAAAAACATAATTAAAAATGTAGATTTCTTTTCATTTCACACAAACGTTTAATAAGCTGCGTTATTCCTGGTTTGTGTCCTCCAGAGGACCAGACGTGGATTATAATCCAGCATAATAACACAGAGCTGACTCCAGTCCAGGCCTCCGCTGACACTAACCAACACTTCGTCAGCTTCCTGTATCCGTCTGAAGAGAAGCAGCTTTCCGCCATCATCAGCCAATCAGAGCACTGCGAGCAGGAGCTTTCCTATCACTGCAGGAAGTCCCGCCTCTCCAACAGCCTGGGTAAGATCTGGAAAAGTAAAAAATAAAGAGATGTCTGGAGGCAACATCTTTGCAAAGTAAGCTTTTCTATATCTGAAACCAGGACAGAGTATAGGGAACTGCTGATTTAGTCCGTTAAGTTACTATTTAAAACATTAATTAAATTTCACTTCCTTATTATCTCCGCCGCTTTACAGCACCTACTTGTTTTGGAAATCATCAGATTTTATTCTTTTATTAAACGAGGATTTAAATACACAGCTGAAGGCTGTTGGAAGGAATTAAAGAGCACAGAGTCTGATGAACTTCTTCTCAAAATGCTTCTTATCAGCTTGAGGGGGAGAAAACGGCACTTATTTCCTGTCGAGGTTCAAATGCACTGCAAAAACACCAAATCCTACACAATATGGTTAGACCAGTTTATAATGCAGATATCTACGGCAGAATGTTAGGGCCTCTATTCAAGAAACAAAAAATGAAAAGGGAGTAAATTTTCACCAAAACCTCCATTTCAGAATAATCTCAGAAACTTTCTGGAAACAAACTGAAATTTCTGAGTTTGAAAAGTCAAAAAATTGTGAGAAAAAAATTTAATTTAGAGAATAATTTTTTGAAACTCAGAACATTGTTTAAAGTAATTTAATTTCTTTTTTCAAACTCAGAATTTTTTTTCTAGAAAGTTTCTGAGATTAATCTTAAAATTTTATTTGTTTTTTTTTTTTAGCAGATTTTCAGCTTTTCACGTTTAGAAATCTCCAAGGTTTCTCAAACAAATTCCTGAGTATTTTGGCAAAAATTTACTCCATTTTGCTTCTTATTTTTTTTAGTCTTTATATCTTAGCACACTGGAAATAAGATAAAATCTTACAAGTAACATTTTAACCAGACATGGGCGCTTGATTTGAGGCAATAAATTTTGTATATTAATTAAAACTTAGTTCCATTGGCAGATATTTTCACCTAAAACTTGAGAAAGTGTCATTTTATAAGTGAAAACTCAAAATTTGTAACAATACTGAAGAATTATCAACTTAAAACAAGTGCCTTTATCTTTCTAAAAAGTTACCTATAAGTTAATCTTATCTGATTTCATATGTACTAAGATATTTACACTAGAAATACTTTTTGTTTTTGAAGTGCAGGCAATCCAATAATGCCAGAAATCTTAAAGACTTGCATGTGTTGGCAGACAAGACAAGTAGAAGCTGCTTTGGGTAAATATTTTATGCATATTGGAGAGATTCATTTGCTAAATCTGTTAATTAGGGGAGAATTAAAAAAACATGAATTAATGAAAATGTTATGTCACTGATTGACTCTTTTCACACAGCAGTGGCACTACATTGATGCCAAGAAAATGTCCTTGTAAATCTCTTTGTTTCTTTTTAGTTGTTCAAAAAGCATTGCATCAGAGGGTGTGTGTGTGTGTGTGTGTGTGTGTGTGTGTGTGTGTGTGTGTGTGTGTGTGTGTGTGTGTGTGTGTGTGTGTGTGTGTGTGTGTGTGTGTGTGTGTGTGTGTGTGTGTGTGTGTGTTTGTTGGGAGAAGCTGAGTTTTTACTGTGACTTAACTCATTTCTTGCTAACAGATGTCTTCTGAGCTCATTTGCTTTAATTTCCAACTCTGTGAACTTAAAAACAGAATCCGTTAATCCGTTAGGGGAATAAAGTTGCATCATTTCTACCTTCCAAAGGAATTTATATAAAATGTTTATTAGTCTTCTCTGTTTAAGAGTCTACAATGTTTTATGACAATCTAGAAGTTGAAACAATGCATTGTAGTCACTACCTTAAATCAAAAGCGCAGTTTAATTCTTACTTCATACAGGGGAGCTATATGGAGTTGCTTTGGGGCCATAAAGTTTGTTCAAAAGAAAAAAAATAACCTGGAAAGAATAAATTTGAAACTGTCAAATTATTTTGTAACTGAAAAAAGAAGTTTTCACATATTTTTTTCTGTTTCAAACATTGGGCTTTTGCCTCTTCCTATAAAAAATTTACTCCTATCACAATTTTTTTTTTTTTTTATCAAATCACAATTTTTTAAATTAATATCTTTTATCTGTATTTAAAAATGTTAAACTATTAAATAAATGTAAATTATTCCATTATTTTTCTGCATGTGAACCAGTGATGTCTGCTTTGTTTTTGTTTTAGATGGGACTCCTTTCAGCTGGTGGGTCGGCGGCCCGGCTTCGGGTCAGATCCAGAACTTTTGGGGCAGAGCTTTGCCCGGCAGCCAGCAGTGCGCATGTGGTCTGCAGGACAACTGCCTCGACTCGAGCTTCTACTGCAACTGTGATGCTGACTATGACCTATGGTACGCCGAATTATTCTGCAGCTGCATTTCTATTGATCATAAGACATTTTGGAATTAAATTCACTTAATAGGAACATGCCAATTAAAAATTATATTCTGACTTTTTGATAAAATATTTTTGTGCTGGGATGATGTGGTTTTTTTGGTAATCAGAATTGGTTTATGTTTCCAAAACTGCTATGAAAATACTTTTTTGCTTCACATGAATCACATAATCAAAAGCCAGATGTTACTACTGGCAGAAACAACGAAGAAGACGACAGGAAGTGGTTAGGGGATGATGGCAGAGCAGGCTTTTTGAATACTTATCTCGTGAACTAACGTATTCACATGTGATTTTAGTTGCGTTTCTTATTTAATGCAAACATCATAATTGCAAAATTGTGTGGTTTTTTGGCATTAGCGGAATATTGACAAAGTTTTGTACACGTAGGAAATGCAGCTCCTTAAAAGTTGTCTTTAGACCTGTAAGAGTTTCTCTTGAAGGTTTTTTTAAAGTAAAACCAGTGGTGGGTACTGCTAACTACAGAGTCAGCTAACTCCAAGGCACTAATTATTAACATTAGTTCTGATAATGGTAAAGCATTACAGTAGCTGTGTTTCCATTACAAATGTGCCCCAATGTTGAAAAAAACTAATTTTGCTTTTGCAGTGATTCCATTGAATAAGAAACTCAATTAAAATCACACGTGAATAAGTTTCTTCACGCAATAAATTATTAAAAACATGACATATCATCATCCCCCAACTACTTCCTGTCATCTTCTTTGTGGTTTCCTCAAGTAGTAACAGCCAGTTGTAGATCATGTGACTCGTGATGTAAAAAAAAAAGTGTTTCCGTTGCAGTTTTTGAAATAAACCAATTTTGACACAACCGAGAAAACAACTTTTTATCAAAAAACTTGACATTTTTCAAGGTTATTTAGTTTCCATTAAGACAAATTTATTTTCAAAATGTAAAATTTCACACTTATATGGTCAACACATAGCAGAAGCTAATCACCAGACTGCAACCGCTCAAGAATTAATTGAACTTTGACATTAAAATCTAAATGTTATAAAATACATTTAGACATTGCATTTATGTTTATATATTGTTCTCTTTAGTTTATGTTTTATATTATCAGTTTCTTGTTTTAAATAAAGTTATTGGGGAAAAAAGAGACGAATGAACAGCTTTCATGTCCTTCAAAATAAAAGCATGAATATAAATGTCTACTTGAACAGAAGAAATATTAATCAAAACTTACTTAACTTACAAAACAGACAAATAATTACCACCTTAGAATTTAACCGGTATGTATGTAATTAGCAGATATGAAATGTGCTAAAGTTAGCTAAATTGCTAAACAGAAAAAATGGCTCCATTATTAACGCCTCCGCAGATTTTGCTGTTTGCCCACTACTGGATGAAACCATTTCAGTAACTTCATTGTTTAATCTTAATGTTCTGCCCAAACAGAAACAGTTTTGATAACAAAAGTGTTTCCTGAAACTTTTAAACTCATAAATTACTTTCTGATTTGAGGATTCTTCTATTCCAGGAACAATAATCTCATCCCAGATTATCTCCTGTTGTTAAATTTTGCTTCACTTTGTTGCTGCCAGTATATTATCAGATCAAATCCCACATTATTTCATTCTTGTGTTTTGCAGCAACAGAACAGTTGGCTTGGATGTGCAAATGAATCACTAAGCTAACACATAACATAACATCATAAGACGTTGTGTCAGCTGAAATTTTTTTTTTTTCAGTCAGCACATCCTCAACTAACCCTGTGAGAACAAATGACTAGTCAAAGCAGAGTTTTTGCTTTCCAAACGTAATTTCTTCCACTTTTTTAGCTTAGTTTGACTTTCTGTGGGAAAACTTTTACCTTTTCTTATTACACTGCAAAAACACAAAGTTTGTTACCAAATATATTTGTTTTAGTTTCCAGTGCAGATATTGAAATAAGACAAAACTAACTCACAAGTGACTTTTCAAGAAGACGTATGAGCTTGTTTTAAGTGAATAATTTTTCAATATTTATTTAAAAAACATTCTAGTTCCATTGGCAGATTTTTTCACTTATAACAAGAGATTTTTCCCCTGTTATAAGTGAAATAATCTCCCAATAGAGCCAGTACTTTTTATCAATATTAAGGAATTATTGGCATAAAACGTGCTACTCTATATATCATGTAAGTTAGTTTTGTCTTATTTCAACTGTACTAAGATATTTGCACTAAAATAGACCAAAAATACTTAGTAAGTGTTTGTGTTTTTGCAGTGTACTACTTTTTCTTCAACCTTCAGCAATTATTTACTAAAACAAACTCCTATATTTTGCTGAAAAGTTGTCAGTTAATTTGATCTTGTTTCAAGTGTGCTGAGATATTTTCACTCAAAATTAGACAAAAACTACTTGGTAAAATGTTCTGTTTTTGCAGTGTAGAACCTTTTGAATATTGAATATTGCACAGACACAGCAATGGCTTCCTTATTCAATAATTATAGTGGTTAACTGTACAAAAAAGAGCAGGAAAAAGGAGGAAAACAGAAAACTCTTAAATACTGAGGACATTTTTGTTGAGTTGGCCCAACTGGTTAAAGTTTTCTTTCTTCAACTTGTACTTAGTGTACTTACTTTCCTCCTCTGCAGTTCAATAGTGAAATAATATTACTTTTTCATCAATATTAAGAAATTATTTACTTAAAACAAGCTCCTATGTGTTACTTGTAAGTTTTGTCTTAATTCAAGTGTAGATATTTGCACTAAAACTAGACTAAAATTACTTGTTAAGTCTTTCTGTTTTTGCAGTGTACTTCTGATTGCTGCTCTCTGTTTCTCTTCTTCCTTGTCAGGACTGAGGACTCTGACCTTCTGACCCATAAGGAGAGCCTCCCAGTCCGGTCGCTGGTGCTGGGAGACATTCACCGTCCGGGTTCAGAGGCTGCCTACAGGGTGGGGGCTCTCCGTTGCCATGGAGACAGTAAGTCCAGGGGCGTGGCCTCAGAACTGGCTGGGGCGCGGGCAGAGGCGGGACCCAAACATTATACTTAGTAACTACTTCAACATATTTTAACTCCAGTAAAAGTGTTTTTCTATCTTTTCTCTTTTTTTATCTTTTTTTTGTTTGAATTTCTATCTTTCTCCTAATTTTCCTTTCTTTTTTCTTCTTTCCCTCTTTTTATGTGTTTTTTTTTCATCTTCTCTTCTTTCTTTTTTCCATGTTCCATTTTTTTTTCCACTGCAGCAAATTAAACTTGCTAATTAGCAGACAGCCCGCTAAAATATGGCTCCCTTATGCTACATAATAATAACTATCAATAGAAAATGTAAAATAAATTAAACTAGGTGATATATTTTACTTGTGATGAATACTTATAATTTCTCCATTAAGTTTAATGAGTTAGTAAATAAATGCCTAAAGATAAATCAACATAAATGGGATAGCATAGCTGCTGTTGTGCCTTTTTTCCTCGCCTAATTAGCCGAACAGTTGGTTCATTTGTTTACTACATGGTTTCCATTACACACCCCTCATAATGAGTTTTCTCTTTAATGAGCTTTATTCCAATGTGATATATGCGACACTCGTGTAAAAAAAAAAAGAAAGTTGTACCTCAGTTTTTCTAGATGGGAACAGAAAACTGTTTGTTTCTTGCAGAAAACTTCTGGAATGCTGCGTTTTTTGACAAGGAGACGTCGTACCTTCACTTCCCCACCTTTCATGGAGAGCTGAACGCAGACATCTCCTATCTGTTTAAGACCACGTCTTCCTCTGGGCTTTTCCTTGAAAACCTCGGCATCAAGGACTTCATTCGAATAGAGCTCAGGTGTAAGTGACGTCTCAATGTTTTTGCTGTCTTGTTCTGCAAAAGGGTTTGTGTTGTTTTCCATCTGAACACAGTCTGCAGCTCTGATCGTTATTCTGGAGCTCAACCCTTGAGAGGATTCGCAATCAGGTGTTTTAATATCGAACTGCAGAGGAGGAAAGGTCTTCTCTGCTTGCTTACTTTCTTCTGAGTTAAAGTTCAACGCACAAGTTGAAGAAAGAAAACTTGAGCCACCCGTGTTGACTCACCAAAATGTCCTCAGTTACATAAGTATTTGCTGCTTTCTTCCTTTTTTCTGATTTTTTTCTAGAGTTAACAATGAAAATTTATAAAATAAGGCAGACAGTGCTGTCAGTGCAATATTCAGTATTCAAAAGGCTCTGCACTGCAAAAACACAAAATCTTACCAAATATTTTTGGTTTAGTTTGTAGTTCAAATATCTTAGTACACTTGAAATAAGGCAAAACCAACTTTTTACTAAAATATATGATCTTCTTGCCAGTGGAACTAGGAATTTTCATAAATAAAAAGGAATTGTTGACGTCAAACTATGGAGCTAAATTGAGGCCATAAACGTTGTTCAGAAGAAAAAACAATGAGAATTTATTTTAAAACTAAAAAAAAAAGAATTGAAAGTGAACAAACATTTGAAAAGGGGAAAAGAAATGTTCAAAACTACTTTTGCGATTCAAGATTTTTTCTTTTGGCCTCAATTTAGCTCCATATGATACAAGCGCCTATTTCTTGCCGAAAAGTTATTTGTAAATTAGTTTTGTCTTATTTCAAGTGTACTAAGATATTTGCACTATAAACTTTTTTGCATTTTTGCAGTGTAAACAGCAGAGAATAGATTTTTTCACTTCAAACAAGACAAAAGTAAAGAGTAAAATCATCTGCCAGATGGGCAAATTATTGACATAAAACTTTGTAATTAAATAGCAACCATAAGGTTTGTTCAAAAGAAAAGATAAATAAAACTGAAAAATAAAGTTCAAAACTGAAAAAAATGGTCAAACCTACTTTTCAGATTCAAGTGGGTTTTTTCTTTTGACCAAATTTTATGGTTCCAATTTAGCTCCATATAAAACAAGTTCTTGTATCTTGCTGAAAAATTACTTGTAAGTTGTCTGAGAGTGTAGAAACTGGACCAAAAATATTTGGTAATATTTTCTATTTTTGCAGTGTAGATGCAGCAGTTTTGGTACTGTATGTACACATTGAAAAACAGTCATACATTTCTGATATCTTGTGATTTGAATATTGTGGACTCTAAAATGCCACAGCTTGGAGTTCACAAATACAGAACATCCTCCCAAACTACCAAAAATATTTGTCCTGTTTTAAGCTTTTTTATTGGAGCATTTAGGGAAAAGAAGCAGCTGATTATGTCATGCCTGAGGCCTCCGTGTCACGTTTCAATTGATTTAGCTGAAACCAAAGATCCCTAATTGCAAAAGATAAAACTGAAGAGCTCTGACTCCGGGGGATAGTTAGCTTTTTGCTGACAAAACATGCTATAAATGCAGAAACTCCCTCTCATGAAGCGTTTAGCTGCACACATCCCCTTCTCAATAAACCATTGGATATTTAAAGTGTGCATAGCAGATTTTGCTGCATTTGTGGTTTTGTCTTTCCTTTTCTTGCCGTTCTGCTCCGCATTCTTGACTCGTTTTGGGGTTTTTGTTGGCCCCAGGATAAACTCATGGTGGAATTTTTCTGCAGAGCTCGTAGATGATGTATTGGATCGTAAAAGACGCAGGAGTCCCCACAGTCGGGGACCCATTCTGTAATTTCATACCGATCCCAGCAAAAAACTCTCTTCTGTTCCCCACAGTCAGATATATGTAAGGCTGTGTTTTAAATCTGATATCTACTGATCGCCGGATTCCATTTTCATTCATTCAGTTATTTATTTCATTCAGTTTTTTAAAAAACAAAAAATCTTTCACACATAACCAAAACCAATGTAGCTTAACAAAACATTCCTGTTGGAAAAGGAGCAGGAAGAAGTGAACACTTTAATTTAATCCTACTCCTTTTCTCAGTTCAATGAAATATATTGTTTACCGACTCAATAATTATCAGAAATTTGTCATTAAAACTATGTTATGGTATTCATATGAATATATGGAGCTCCAGAACCAACAAATAAATTGTATTACATATAATTTCTGCATTATATGTAATATAATAGATATTATATTACATATAATACACACACACACATATATATATATATGTATATATATACTGTATATACTAAAATGAGAGGTGTTTCAGTTTCATTGTCCAACCCCTGTATATATATATATATATATATATATATATATATATATATATATATATATATATATATATACACAGTATGTATATATATATATATATGTGTATATATATAATGTATATACTGTATATATATAATGTATATAATACATATATTATATGTAATATAATAGGTATTATGTTACATAAAAAACACATTACATATAATCTGTATTATATGTAACACATGTAATACATGTAATTCCTCCCACGATTACATATGTATTACATATGTAATACACATATGTATTATATTATTTACAATTTTTTTTTTTTCTTGGGAAATAAATCATTATTTATCATTATTTACAAAAAAACACCACCTGATTTGGATATGGGCCTAAACAAAAAATGAGTGTTTCACCCCATACTGGATGCATTAAGTTGTATATAAACTTCTTCATGTGTTGATCTTAAATCTTGGAAATTCACTCGGCATGTGAGCAAAAGTGCAGCTGGCTTGCAGAAATAGACAGATTGAGTCGAACGCTGCTGCTGCTCCATGAAGAAGACTCATTGTTAACTCAGAGCACGCAGGTTTTCGTTGCACTGCGTTGTTATCGTGACAGCTGGAGTTAAGATGTCTCTGAATCATTATTACTCATAACATGACTGGAGCCAGACAGCTGTTTCCAAATGAGGTTATGATTCCTTGAGAGTGCTTGCTTGTGCGTGTTTTCATTCTTATCTCAGTCCTACAGCAGCCTATGGTTTCTCAACTAGAACAAGAGAGTGGCAGTTTTTTAACTCTCGGCTTTTGTTTCCCCAAGTGATGGGAGTATAAGATAGGTCTATACAAAACATGTTCATTACAGTTTTCTCCACAAAGTCATTCTTACATATTGAGATTTTAGTTTTATCATTTCTGCTAATTTTGAGATTCTTTCAGAATAAGATGTTTTAGGGAGTCTGTCACTTTAAATCCAAATAAACTGCTGCTGGTTACATCTTTCACATTTGAAAATGGCTGCAAACAGTTGTGCAATTATACAACTTTGCGTTTGTGAAAAGCAGAAGTGGAGCCTCCTGCACAACTAACCAGAATGCAGCAAGTGGCTTCTGGATGTTAAGTCAACAACAAAACACTAGTCTTTTCCAGCAGCCATTGTAAGTCAAGTTATGTTTATTTATGTAGCACATTTCAACCACAACAAGGCAGATCAGAGGATTTATTTTCTGTCATGAAAACATAAAAAAGTCATTTTTATGTTCACTGTAAACTTTCATAACAAGTTTATTGCTTGTTATGAAACAAGCAATAAACATGACTTTTTGTCAAATTTCTTTATTATAATCATCAAGCAAATGTCCGTCAATTATATTGATCAGCGTTCAATTTGCATTAATCAAAGGCAACTGTAAAAAAGTCATAATGTGACTTTATTCTCGTATTATTTCAACTTTATCGTCATAATATTGAGACTAAAGTCAAAATAATATCAGAATAATGTCATATTTCAACTTTATTCTCATTATTTTGACTTTATTACGACTATTCTCATATTATTACGACTTTTTTCTCGTATAATTTTGATTTTATTCACATATGTCTTTATTCTTGCAATATTATGATTTTATTCTCGTAATATTGTGATTTCATTATTTATTTGCAGTTTTCTGGAGGTTTGTTCCAGATTTATGGTGAATAGAAGCTGAATGCTGTTTCTCCATGTTTGGTTCTGGTTCTGTGGAAGCAGAGCAAACCAGAACAGACTGTGATAAAACTAGCAGACCAAATGTGCTGGAGCTCTGCTTGGGTTGCTAGGCGACAGGCAGAGTTCCGCTGGGGTTGCTAGGTAACGGGCTGAGCGGCTCCGGGGTTACTAGGTGAAGGGTCACAGTGGCTGCTGATTGGTGATGTTACATTTGGAAGGTTTTTGAAATGATTCATGATTCCAGACACCAAAAAACATTAATTTATTGCCAAAATACGGCAGCATGTTTTTTTTAAAAGCAGTAAAAACCCAAACCGAATTACAAAAATGTGCAAAATGTGAATTTTGCATCATATAAGTGAAGTAATGATCAGTATTAAAAGTCTGGGATCCACAACAGAAATAGTTCTTCATGCAGAGAAGGACGGATCCGAAATGCTCCAGGAGTCCTGGCCTGTCGCTCGGGTTGAGGAGGCAAAATTAGTGAATGTGGGACTTTAACTGCAATGCAGAGAGCAGACGGATAAAACGGCATCAACAAATCAATCCATCCGCCTTCACCGGCTGTGAGAACAGTACTTATGTGATACTTCATGAATAAACATGAAGAGAAAAACAGTTTTCATCCATGAAAAATGGAGCTAAATCAAAAGCTTTCTACTTTGTGTTTTAAGTGCATATGGCTTTTCCATCCCATCTAAAAAAATGTTTTTTTATTTTTGTTTCTCTAGGACATATTTAATGAAAATCACAATCATAAATGTAGTTTTATATAAGGAAATCCTGCACTTAGGCAAGATAATCGGTTTTTGTCTTGGACAATGATAAAAAGTCAGCATTAAATATGTTTATTAGTCTCATATGTTTGTATATTTTGAATGTATTATGGAGTCTTAGGGCCATACTAAGAGAAAAGAAAATTACAAGAATAAAGTAATAATATTAGGAGAATAAAATCATTTAAGTTAATAAATTATTCAATTATTATTGTAATTAGTAAATATGAGAAAGATATTATTATGAGAATATAGTAAAAAAGAAAGAATGAAGTCATTATTTAAATGATTAAATTAGTTATTATTTAAATTATTATTTAATGTCAATATTTTTAGAATAAAGTCACTATTATGAGAATAAAGTAAACAAAATTACGAGAATAAAGTCATAATACTATAACTTTATTCTTGTGTTAAATGTTTTACTTTCTTTGCATGGCTCTAGTACTCCGTCATAGGAATGCAATCTAACAAAGTTTTTTAACTACATTAAAATGTGGAAAGCATTTCAGTCTTTCTATATGATTAAATTAAAGTGACTTTACGTTTCAGTGTTAAACTAAATCTGTTCGTCTTGGCAAGTTCCTTCAGACGTCTGTTGTGAAGCAGCGTAATATAAATGAACTGGATTTATTTAAATTAGAACTGGCTGATGCACAGATCCTCATCCACACAGAAACATGTTGGTAGCAGCGTCTCTTTGCTTCCTGCCCACAGATCTGAGTCCAGCTGTCCGTCTGTACTGTCAGCAGACGGGCAGTTCGCCATGTCATGATGGAGGAACACAACCAACCAAAACGTTTATTAAAAATGGTGCAATCTGGAGTCAGATTAGAGAAAACTGTCCTTAAAATTCACTAAAAAGTTAAACTAGTGCAAAGAAATATGATAATAAATGTTTAAAAAGCAAAATGTGCTGCTTAATAAAACTTGATTATTACAAGAAGAAAGAATAACATTACAGTGTTACAAGAATAAAGTCATAAAATTAAGAGAATAAAGTTGTAAAAAAATAAAGTTGAAATATTACGAGTTATAATATTCTGGCTTTATCCTCATAATTCTACCCTTTTATTATTATCTCAATGTTTTTCTCATAAATATTATAATAGTTTGACTATACTCATTGTTTTGGATTTATTCTGTTTATTCAAGTTTATTCTCTTAATATTATGACTTTATTCTTCAAATATTATGGCTATTTTCATATTATCATGACTTCATTATCATACGAGTTTATTCCCATAATATTATGACTTTGTTTTTCTACTTTTATTACTTTTTTACTCATAATTTAATTGTATTTTATATTATTTTCTCCGTTGTATGTTTGTATGATGGAAACATTCACAGTATTTCTACTTCACACACATCATGCTCTCATTTTACAGCTTTGAGTCCAAGAAGAACAAAAACTATTTTCAAATTATTGTGAAGCTTCTTTTTAGAGTAAATTATTACATTTCATCCACCGAGCTGTTTGAACATTTACTTGTTTTTCTCAGCATCAAACTGTGAGAGAAATTGTTTTGCACAAATGAAATTAACCAACTTTCACAAACAGTGTCTTTATTTTTTATGAAAAAAGGATTTTACTTATTTTTGTGTCTGTTTACTACATTACAATTTGAGGAAAATAGATACAGCTAATTTCTTACTTGTCAAAAGGCATAATAATTATAAGCATAAATGTTTATTTTATGGTTTTGTTTCCTCTTCGTCAGCTTCCACAGAGGTCGTCTTCTCTTTGGATGTGGGGAACGGACCTCTGGAGGTCAAAGTGCGCTCCGACCTCCCGCTAAATGATAACCGGTGGCACAGCGTGAGAGCTGAGCGAAACGTGAAGGAGGCGTCGCTGCGCGTCGACGACCTGCCTGCTGCCGTACGAGAAGCTCCAGCTGATGGGTTTATTCATCTGCAGCTCAACAGCCAGCTATTTATAGGTGAGAAGCAAAGGTGGGAGTTTTTCCGTATGAGTTGACAACAGAACGAACCGTGATGCTCACTTTAGGTGGAGACGAGCTTTCAGCAGAACATTGCACTTTAACAAGGTGAACAGAAGTTTAAATAAACAGTTTCTCATCAAATCTGAGCAGATCACATTATAAGCAAAAAGATGATTTTGAGATTGTTTATCATCTTGGAAGGTTTCTGCAAACTACGAGCGTCTGAAAAGACTGTTTTTTTATTTAAGGATGACCTATTAAGGTTAAAATAGGTCTATGGGGAATACAAAACATATTTATTATATTTGTTTTGCACAAAATTATGCTTAGATAATGATATTTTAGTCTTCTCAGTCTACTGATTATTTTGTTGTAGGCCGCCTGGTCACTTGAAATCCAAGTGGTGGGTGGTGGCTCCTCTTAGGTCCATGCTTGTAAAATTCAAATGTACAAGCATGGACCTAAGAGGAGAAGCGAGCAGCACAGACATTGGTGTGTGAGTTTACACACATGTGAGTGTAAACTCAATGTTTACACTCACATGTGAAAATTGCTGCATTTACACAACCTTACTTTTGTGAAAAGCAGAAGCAAGTGGTTTCTGGATGGTAAGTCAACAACTAAACACTTGTCTTTTCCAGCAGCCATTGTACAGTGCATACAGCAGTAAAACCAGCTGCTCAAATGTGCTGCAGCTCTGCTTGGTGGCTGGGCTTGGCTGGAGTTGCTAAAATGACGTTACATTTTGAATGTTTTTTGAAACAGCTTATTTTCTAGATACCACAAAACATTAACTTTTTTACTTATTGCCAAAAAGAAATGTTGGGTGTTTTTTTAAGTGTTTGGTCTGTTTTTAGAAGCAGTAGAAACCCAAATGAAAGCTCAAAAGATGTGGAAAAAGGGAATTTTCGACGTTTTTGTACTCTTTACAAGTATGTCACAGGTTTCGTCTTGAACCTTTATTTTAATAAATGATGATGATTTAATTTTCCCTTGAATCATCAGCAAAGTGCTTTTAGGAAACTGACTGTCTGTTGAGGTTTTCCTCAATAATTTAACAGAAGAAAGAAATCCATCCTTGGTTTTAGGGATTTATCTCTGCAAATATTATGAACATTTACACACATGAACGTTGAATGAAATAAAAGCAACGCTGAATATTGATGAAGCTGGAAAGATGCAGAACTGACTGGCTGACAGGGTTAATCTCATAATCCTCTGACAGCAGCCATGAAGAAGAGACTCATCAGAATCCACTGGTCTGATCGCCGACTACCGGCACGTTGATGGGACGTTTGAATGGAAGTGGGAATGTGGGGATTATGAGATCCACAGCTTTCTGAGCCGTCGATTGTGCTGTCGACAAAGATCTTATTCAAGGTGGATTTGAGGAATCACAGTTCTATTCCTGTAGAATTGTTGTTTTATCCGTGTGTGAAAAGAAAACTCACTAAACAGCAAAAGTATTTCATGCTTTGATAAATGGCTTAGTGCACTGGTGTAAAGATTACAGTGGGTGTTTGTTGGGCAAGTTGTTTATTTTCCTTTAAATTGTGTCCCACTTGTAAAGAAAATACATTTTTGAGTTTAGCAGTATAGTTGGGTGAAAAACCCAAAAATCGTGTCCACCTGTCCCAAACATCTTTTGGAGGAAGCAACGCAACGATGTCGGGTGGATTCTCACCAAAGCAGAGAAATACTGAGATGAGATTCTGCAACCTGTGGAAATTACACAACTCTAAGAGACCAAACGGTTTCCTTCAAGGCGTGAATGTTCGACCGCAAACAGCGGGATTTATACGGGAGAGGATTAGGGACGCGAACAAAAAATAATTTTTTATTTAATCTCAGAATTCTGGCTTTAATCTTCAGGGATCAAAATTCTGAATTCTGAGAAACAAAAGTTGGAGTGCAGAGAAAATAAGACATTTTTAAAATTATTCTCAGAAATTTTGGGGGAAAAAGTTGAAATTTCTGAGTTTCAAAAGTCAAAAATTTTCCAGGTAAGCAGGAGAAAGTTTAAACTTTAAGAGAAATATGAATCGACCAATTGTTAGCCTGGTTTGGCTGTGTTGTGTTTTTCTTCTTCATTTCCAGCTATTCTGCTTTAAAAGTTGTTTTTGTCTAAAGTTTAGAGCCCATATGCTAGTCGATGGTAAATTGTTTCTCTATCTGTTCAGTCAGAACAGGCCCTTCAACCGGTTTCAACCGGTTTATGCTCTAACAAAGTGTGGTAGGAAAGTAAAACAGCTTAAATGGCTGAAATTGTTGCTGTCATGCAGGATTTTGGGTCTGACTCACAGCATTTCTGTCTTCCAGGCAGCTTCAGTCCTTTTCCCTCATTTAGTCGTCATTTATTTGCATCCCTTAGGAAATGTCTTTTCTCCAACACACACTGTTATTTCTTCCTAATCTTTACAGCAAAACCTGAAGTAGATTCACTAGATTTAGATCTTCCAATATTTATTTTTTAAAGTAATGGTGCCGGAAAGTTTGAACTGAGCATATCGAGCTTTTTCAAATTCAAACCGGAAGCCAACTCCAGTCTGTGATGCATAGATTAGGGTGGGCAGGTTGGACCTGGAGGAAAAATGTCATTTTGCCAAGTCTCTGCGTTTGGTTGCTTCGTTGAATGTTAATTGTCATGTGGAAGGAGAGTCAGTTTTCCTTTCGCTTGTCAGAGTACAGGCTTATTATCACACAGCAGATGGCCCATCAGCCAAGTAGTTAATCAATAAAAAGCCAAAAAATAATGCTACAGAAAAAGGCAATGATTTGTAAACATATTAGCATGAAAGGAGGAGAACTAAGGGGGCCTATTATGCAAAAAATTCTATTTAGTAGATTTTTGTACTTTTATTCGGGTCTTAACTGCTTCTAAAAACAAACCCAGATGTTTTTTGGAAAAAAAGTTCATGATTTTTGGCGTCTGGAAAATTAGCAGTTTTAAAAACCTCCATAATGTAGCGCCCTGTGAAGCCCAGCCCGTTACCTAGCAACCCCTGATATTCCACCCGTTACCTAGCAACCCAAACTCAGTTCCATCACGTTTGGTCAGCTGGTTTTATCGCCGTGTGGACTGTACAATGGCTGCTGGAAAAGACAAGTGTTTTGTCATTAAGTTACCACACAGGAACAACTTGCTGCCTTATAATTTATATTCATTTCACAGAAACAATGTACAACATTTAATTAACCTTTTAACCAAGAGGTGCATGGTACCAGGTTATACCAAAAAAAAAAAACTAATTTCCACCTGCAGGTTCAGGTGATCAAGTATGATTTAACAGATTACAACTTGGTGAAAAGCCAGTTTGGTAATTAATTACATAAATAAAGTGTCACTACAGCTAAGCAAACCAATCAAACTTCAAACTAACTGGCAATTAAAAAAGAAAGAAGAATTACTAGAGTACAAATCTCTAATTAGAATAACACTTTATAACTAAAACATGCTATAATCTCATTTGGCAAACTATTTAATTGCGACAGTTTTATTAAAGGCAGTTCTACATTTCGGGATGCTGCATTCACCTCTGAAGGTCGCCTTTATGGCTTTAGCCATGTTATCTGATCTCAAAGAGAAACGTTTTCTTAGACGTGGAACAGCAATTTCATGAAGAATTTTACAAACTAAAAATGTAAAATGTCAGATTTTCAAAGTTTAAAAAAAAATCGTAATTATTCTTTGTGCAGGAGGCTCTACTTCTGCTTTTCAAAGATCTATGTGTGTATAATATCTCATCTGTTTGCAAACATGCACACCAAAATCTGCATTTTTTTGTGCCAAAACATCCAATCACCATGTTTTGTAGCTCATTGATCTATAATAACCTGTTCAAGGAAGCAAGTTTACAACAGACTGAGTGAGAGTACAAATCAGGTTTTGGCTTTCTTCATTCAAATTTAACAAGGAACATGAAAAAAAGAGCTTGTGTACCTGCAGCACTGTTCTTTTTTTTCTTGGCAGGAGGCACCGCGTCACGGCAGAAAGGCTTTCTGGGCTGCATCCGCTCCCTGCAGCTGAACGGCATAACACTGGACCTGGAGGAGAGGGCAAGGATCACACCTGGCGTCCGACCCGGCTGCCCCGGGCACTGCAGCAGCTACGCAGCGCTCTGCCAGAACCAGGGCCGATGTGTGGAAAGGGCCAGCGGGTTCTCCTGTGACTGCAGCCACTCTGCCTACACTGGAGCCTTCTGTCACAAAGGTACAGACACACTGACAACTCTGCCAGGAAATTCATAAGAAAAAAAACCCTGAAGGCTTTAAAAACTTTCTACATTGAGAATTGGGTTTTTCACACGTTTGTAGATTTATATCCACTAGATATTCCTATATGAAGATTGGCAGGATGTTAATTGACAGATCACAAACTGCAGCAAAAGAAAGAAAGCCTTGGGGAAACATGGTCTAATATCTTCAAGAAATTAAAAGAAAATCTCCACTGAGAGTTTAAAATGGGGTTGTTGGAGTTTCTAATCTCTACAGCTGCTTTGACAATTTAATTCTCTTGGATATATGAGATCATTTATAATTTCAGCATGTAGTTCAATATAGGTTTGTAAGACTTAAAGTAGGGCAGCACATCTCCTGCTGGCACAAATTATCACAAGGGGGAAGAAAAACTGAATATGCAAAATGGGAACATTTGATTGTCTCATAGTTACAGTAGAAACTTCAATAAAACGCAGTTATTAAGATTCCTATGAAAATAAGATTCCAAAAAGATTTATATTTTACTCTTTTTTTCCTACTTCCATTTGTGTCTCAACTGCTTCTTGAAACAGCTCAAGCACTTAAAAAAAACATCCAGCCATTTTTTAGCAATAAATTTGTTTTTTGGTGTCTGAAAAACGAGCCGTTTTGAAACCCTCCCAATTGTTGAGTCGCAGTGCACCGTTACCGAGCAACCCCGGCAGAGTTCCGCCCGTTACCGAGCAACCCCGGCAGAGTTCCGCCCGTTACCGAGCAACCCCGGCAGAGTTCCGCCCGTTACCGAGCAACCAATGCTCCAGAATGTTTGGTCAGCTGGTTTTACCGCTGTATGCGCTTCTACAACGACTGCTGGAAAAGACAAGTGTTTTCTTTTTGAATTACCATCTAGAAAACAACTTGCTGCATTCTTGTTAGTTGTTCAGGAGGTTCCATTTCTGCTTTTCAAAGTTGTATGGATGTACAATTGCGCATCCATTTTCACTTGCGAGTGTAAATGTTGAGTTGGGGCCTTGGCCAAGAGCAGCAGCGTATTTGGATTTAAAGAGACAGGACTCCCTAAAACAGCTCATTCTGAAAGAAGCTCAAACAAACTAAGAATCTCATTATCTAAGGATGATTTTGTGCAAACATGTTTTGTATAGGCCATAGAACTCAAAGAAGCATATCCTGCGTGTTTTTCTTTACTTTGTCACCTTCCATAAGATAAACTTCACACCTGAGAAGTTTCCTCCTCCTGTTGTCTTCATCTTTTGTTATTACGCCGGCTTGTTTTATTTTCAGAAGCCACTTTGCTCCTCTCATATAGCCGGATATGAGTCTGTGTTTGAACAGCAACCTATGTTACTGCATTTTATTGCATTTTATCTTGACAGCTCAGTCCTCACATGTTTTCCAGAGGCCCTCCAAAATAATATTTGTTGTTTGCCGGTTTCATAACGTGGTGACAGGCAGCGACATAAGCCAGCTTCTCAGAGGAATTTGACAGCCACTTTATTCCACTGGAAAGCGACATCCTGGCACACTCACAGCATTCAGCTGGGTTTTGTTTTACTTCTTTCAAAGTTGTTATACATTAGATGATGAGCTGAGGTACTTCACATGTTTCTATGAACATATTAACAGATCTTATTAATGATATCTTTATTTTTAATCTTAAAATGTAATACAGAGAGCGGAAAATATTGTCGGTTTAAGATTTAATCTTAACATACTGGCACAATGGCAACAGAAAACACAGGGAACTTGTGTTTATTTACTGTATGTCTTATTGGTTTATGACCTTTAAAGGATTTCTACATCCCATAAATTCAGTAGCATGCCTGCTGTGTGGTTAAAGTAGCACGGGACATTAACATTATGAGTTTATTATGTTTGGAAATGTTACATTCCCAATAATTCAGTTCATGTTTTTCTGAAGTTCCAGTTCAAATCAATGGCATCTCCAGGCACCAGTTCCAGTTGCTATAGCAGTCCAACTCATAAATTACTCAATAATAGGAATGTTTTTGGAAAGCTGAATATAATTAGAGATGTGTATTATACAGGTCAGAGGAGACCAAACCTTTTCCAAAAGAGGTCACATCTGTCAGGCTAAAATAAGTTGTGGGTCACCAAATATCTATTTTGTTATGAAAAATGTAAAAATAAAAAATTCTACTGTAAAAACAAACTAAATTCTTTATATTTTAATAAAATCTAATGACCTGGTTTCTATATGGAAAGAATCTGAAATTTGTGTTTCTGGTGCTACGTTTTATTAAATGAAAATGAGAGCAAAAAATGAGGTTAACTTGAATAGTTTGTTGTTCCTAAAGTTTTCCATTTGAACACTATTTTAATTTGTCCACATTATTCTTTTTCCTTTAATTTGCTGTAATGGTAATACCATGAAGAGTCTGGTGAAATATATCTGTGCTTTTCTTAAATTGAGGACAAGGGCCAGACAGAATCATTTGAACGGCTGTAAATGGCCCCCAGGCCACACTTTGGACATCCCTCCCTACCATAAATTAATTACACAAATATTGTTTTCAAGCCTTTATTTCTGCTAATAATGAAGATTTTTTTCCTCACATCTAATAAAAACACAACTTTTAAGATTGACATAATACATAAATCTTGACTTAATGAATATAATTATAAGATACTTTTAATCTGACTTAAGCGTCTAAACAGAAAATGTGTTATTTGTGCAAATCTAGCTGGCTAAAAATTGAGGAAACCCAGACTGTTAAATAAAGCTGTTGACTTTGAAGCAATTGTCTTTCCTAGCAGCCATATTACAGCAATAAACCCAGCCGACTAACCGTGCTGGCACTGGTTGCTAGGTAACGGCCAGAACTCTGCTGAAGTTGCTAGGTAACAGGCTGGGGTCACTAGGTGAATGTTTGTAACTTTGGCAGATTGTTTCACTTAAAACAGGGGAAACATTTTATGACTGAAATAATCTGCCAATGTAACTAGAACTTTCAATATTAGATGATTATTAACCTAAAATAAGCTCCTATTTCTTGCTTAATACTTGTAAGTTATTTTTGCCTTATTTCAAGTATACTAAGATATTTGCACTAGAAATTAGACCAGAATAATTTGGTAAATTAAACCATATTGAGCATCTTTTCACGTTGATTGTTTTTGTGATTTTGTGGTGTTGATTTAGAAATATTTGTAAGAAATCTACAGCTGTACATGTAATCCTAGCAACCATTTATGTTAAATTAACTTGTTAGTGCAATTAAACCATTTACTTTCAGAAGGAGAAACCCATCAAAATTCAGGAGCTGAAATGTTTCACGTCAACACTGCATTTCGTATGCATGTCGTGTGTTGTCGCTGTGATGAAAAAAATGCTAATGCTAACCCGGTTGAAACGCCAACTCCTGTGGAGTTTGTGGCTACATTTTAGCAGGATTCCCGTCAGCCTGCCCACTGATAACTGCCTCCGACTTTTTTATCTTCCAGAAGTTTCAGGCAGCTTTGAGCCGACAACATCCATCACATATATCGTAAAGGAGCCATATGAGGCGAGCAAGAACAGCAGCTCTCTGCACTCATCCATCTACTCGGATATCACACTGAGAGGAGAAGACGTCTCCCTGAGCTTTAGGACCAGTCAAAGCCCCGCGCCGCTGCTCTATGTCAGCTCTTTTTACAGGCAATACTTGATCCTGCTCATCAATAAACATGGTGAGGACTTTTGTCAAAGATTTTCAGTTCTTATAACTTATAGCCCTTTTGTTTGTTCAGCTACTTTTCTCTGTTTTATGGATTTGCTCTGTCACAGTTTACTAGCTTGTCTAAAGCCATTTCAACACGCATACATCAGTTCAGAAAGGTTTAAGAAATGTTTGGAGGAATATTCAAATATTAGCAGCAATCACTCAAACTTTCCTTTGTTTTATTCTTTTCACACATGAAAAGTATTTTCTGAAAGAACAGCAGTTGTTACAATCTGGAAGCACAGCAGCTTCTCTTACTGATACACTTATGTAAAGGATGGTGGGATTTTTACAGAAGATTAGGGCCGGTGGAAAAAAAAAACTTTTTTTTCCCTCAAAATATTGGCTTTTATTTCAGAGGTCTAAAGTCAGAATTTTGAGGGGAAAAAACTCCGAATTTTCTGAAAAAAGTCAGTATTCTTATATTAAAGTCTGAATTATGACATTCACTTCATAAATTTGAGGGAAAAAAGTCAGACTTTTGAGATAAGCCTCAGAATTCTGATATTAAAGTCAGAATTTTGAGATTCAATCAAAATGTTTCTGAGAAAAGAAGTCAGAAATTTAAGGTGTTTTGAGTTAATGAGTTGATTACTTGGTGACACCGAGAGTTTTCATATTTAACTTTTTCACAGTATTAAAATTTTACGAGACACTGAATTTAAGATTTTCTTAATTTCAGGTTTTTCTGAGAAAAATGAAAGAATTCTGGAAAAAAAAAATTCTGAGAAAATAAAATTCAGAATTTTGAGAAAAAAGTCAAAATTTTGACATTAAAGGTAAGCTCATGAATCTTATCAGGTGTTTTGAGTTAATTAGTTGATTACCTGGTGGCACCGTGAATTTCCATATTTTATTTGTTCTCAATTTTCAAATTTTCCAAGACCCTAAATTTAAGGTTTTCTTAATCTTCACGCCATAATCTTCACAATTACAGCAGACATATACTTTAAATACTTCACTCTGAGTTTAATGAAACTATGAGTTTGACATTTTGACCAAAATATTGAACTTTTTCCTGAATATTAAACTTATTTTAGATGTGCCTGTGTAGTTATAGTTCCTTTTTCAGGATCAAAAAGGTAGATTTGCTTGTTGTAATTTTTATTTTGTGCGTTTACCTTTAAGTCTCCATCGACCTTTTTTGTTTGTTTGCTTGTTTGTTTGTTTTTTTGTAGATGAGTTGGAAGTGAGGTACAAGTTGCACAGCAACAGAGACGAGGAAGTGTTGAGCAGCCGAGTCATGAACTTAGCTGACGGCCGTCTGCACACTGTGACCATCAGGCGGCAGGCAGACACTGTGGCAATGCAGGTAGAGACACACACACACACACACACACGCCCGCTCACCCCCCCCCCCCCCCCCCCCCCACACACACACACACACACACACACCTTCCCATCTACCTGACAGGCCAGAGCTGTTTTTAGATTCGTTGACAAGCCAAGCTGTTGCCGGTAGCGACGGGCATGACAAAGATTCCCTTTAATATTTCAAACTGTATTTATATTTATATCCAATTTCAAACTAATCAATTTACAGGTTGACTTCATGCAGAAGAAGTGTTGTGTTTAAGTCATTTTATTTGATGAATGTGTGTTTACTTCATGTCCTAATTTAATGCAAACAGAAAATTAGAGGTACAAAATCAAAGTTTAGCTTTATGAGGGCAAACTTGCAATATTATCCCATTATCAATATGTTACATGAAAATGGTCTCAAAACAATGATATTTTCATTTATCACAATAATTACAGAAACAATTTATAGTAAAATTTATTGTGATAGGCCTATTTGCACTGCATTGTGTTTGCAAATATTAAAATCTTAATGAAATCCATTAAAGTGTCTTGTTGTACCATGACAAACTAAAAAAACAAAAATGAGATAAAGTCGTATGAAAACTTTTGCAAAGTGCTTTAATTACTTTCCTCATTTAATCCTTCTTAATGGATAACAAAGGATCCTTTCTGAGCAGATTGTTATTGCTTTTAGATTTTGTTTCTAATCAATAATCTTTCAGATCGACCAGAATGCCAGAGAGGAATTCAACGTGACGGCTGACAGGGAGTTTAACGTTAAATCGATCATTCTGGGGAGAGTTCCAGGTAAATAAAGTTTTTTATCCAGCTCAACACCAAGCAGTAAAACGTTTTCAGGGTTTCAGATGTTTTCTGTTTGTGACGAAGGCGGCTGAAACACCAGGAAATGTTCAGAGGATTGGAGTCAACAGAAAATAAATCAGTAAATCTCAGCTCAAAGTGAACTGTTCAGTTTCACTTTCAGCTCCATTTCTGCCAAAGTGACTGACCTGATTCTGCTCAACGATCAGTCACTGATCAGTCACTGATTGTTAAGCAGAATCATCTGAAACTGTCCAAAAAACTAACCTGAAGGCCAAAGGGGAAAAGGTACCGCTCAGAAGTCTGACTTCATTCTTTTAAGATCAAAAGTCAGGATTCAGAGAAAAAGTCTAAATTCTGAGAAGAAGAAAAAAAAGTCAGAATGAGATTAAAATCATAATTCTGGGGAGAAAATTTTAAATTCGGAGATAAAGTACAAATTAAAAGAAGTCAGATTTCTGAAATTAGTAATAATTCTGAAAAAGTCTGTCGAAGAAAAAAAGTAAAATTCCTGAGAGAAAAAAAATCTGAATTTTGAGACTAAATTCCAAATTCTGAGAAAAATGTCAGAATTTTGAGAAAAGGATAGAACTCTGAGGAAAAAAGGCAAAAAAAATTGTAATATAAAAGTCATAATCTTGAAAAATGTCAAAATTTTATGAAAAAGTCTGAAGTCTGAGAAAAAAAATCAGAAATCTGCGATAAAACTCAGAATTCTGAGGAAAAAAGTGAGAGTTCTGAAAAAAAGTTAGAATTTGAAGATTAAATTTGAATACCTTTTTTTCAGTGATTTTAATCGTCGTCTGTATTTTCGTGATTGTTTTCCATATTTCTTCTGTTATCATGCAGCAGGTAACATAATATTTTACTAGATTCTTTAACATGGTGATACAAGCACCAGATTTGGCTTAGATGGTCCTTAGATGTTCCTCTTTTGAAAAACCGCTTAAAATTCAAGATGGCTGCCTATTTTCAAGATGGCCGCCATATCAGGGATAGAATTATTACATCTAGCCATAAATACGTACTTCCACAGCATAGTTGATTCTGGCATCAAACTGTATATTTTTGACCATGAAATCAAATCTGTGATTCTAAACTCTCTCAGAAACTTACTTTGACCTTATTTTGATTTATTCCAGCTTTCTGCTCCACTATAGGACAAAAGGATATTTCCACCGTTTATTATAGAGCAAATTGGAGCAACAACTAAACAAGAAATATTGACAGTAAACCAGAAATAAATATGATTTTATAACCTGATAAATCATCTCTGCAGGAGCTGCTAACAGCAATAAAACCTACAGATTGGATGTGGGGGATTACGTCCTGCCACTCATCTGCAATTTAAAACCCTAAACCTGATTAAGCAAGCAGCTGATAAAATGCTCGCTCCAGCCACGTTATGCTGCCGTGTCATATTTATGTATGGAATATTTTCCCCCTCTGGTTATAAGTTAGCTTGCTGGCAGCGTTGTGCTGCGTAATCAGGTACCTCAGCAGGAATAAATGTGTTTTATTCTGATATTTATATCTGCAGAAGCTGCTGGAGTTAATGTTCAGCACCTGTTTTCTAATTAAAAATTTAACATTCTGTTACCAGATGCATAATATTTCAATTTGTTTATCTGATTATTTTTAACAAAATTAAACTTGGTGACATTTTTTATCTCCTTCACTTAAAGCCACAAACTTCTTTTTTTCCCCCTTTAGATCCACAGCAGCAGAAAAGATGAGAATACGTTTTCTTCTTCTGATTAATGCGCCGAACTTAGTTCATCATCGTGATTTCATTATTCCTTTTGTGTTTCCTAAAGTATTAATATTACAGATAAGACAAGCTGTCACCTTTTAGTATTTATGGCCGAGCCGTTCTGCAATAAAGCATAACCTGGCTTCTGCTGTTTAGCCTCATGAATAATGACTCCCCCGTTTAACAGTCGAAGCAGTTTTACAACTTTTGACAGGAAATCAGCCAAAGGATTAATGGATCAGCCTCCGTGACTAGATTTTACTTTTTTATTGTCTTAATATACCAAATCTACATTTTTAATTGAAAATTAGTAACTTTTCATCAGCTAATTGCTGAAATTATATATTAATTTCCACCATGACTTTGTATATAGCAGGAGATTTTGCTAATAAATCATGATTTTGTCCTAAAAAAACTGATTAATAATATGTTTTTCTGGCCATTTAAGTGAAATCAGTTAAAATGTTCTTACACTGCAAAAACACAAAATCTTAACAAGTATTTTTATGCTAGTTTCTAGTGCAGATATGTTAGAACATTTGAAATAAGACAAACTTAACTGAAAAGTAACTTTTTAGATGTAGGAGTTTGTTTTAAATAAATAATTCATTAATATTAATTTAACTAACGTTCTAGTTCAACTAAAATGTCAGACAGAGCCATTGTAGATTTAAAAAAATAATAATAAATTTCCACCAACAGACAATTTCTAGAAAAAACATGGACATTTCTGAGTTTGAAAAGTCAAACATTTGTTAGAAAAAATTCTGAAGTTTTAAGATTATTTTCAGAAACTTGAGGGGGAAAAACATGAACATTAGAGTTTGAAAATTTGCTAGAAAAAAAGCAAGAATTTTGAGATTATTCTCAGAAATTTTCTACAACAAACTTGGGAATTTTTGAGTTTGAAAAGTTTAAAATTTTCAAAGTTTCTGTTTTTTTCTAACAATGTTTTTGACTTTTAAAACTCGGACATTTCCTTTTTTTTCTGGTGATTTTGTGATGGAAATTTACTCCAGTGCCCATAAACCAGTTTAAACTAACAATGGCTAAGAATTATTAATTTTTGTTCACATTTACTGTTGATAAATCCTGCAGTAAAAAGTTACATGGTGGACGCTGGACGTTTTATTTTATTGTTATTTTGTTGGCTATCACATCATTTTTGTTGCCAAACATTCAGCACTAAAAAAACACGTTTTCTTTTTTGTTAGTTTTGCTTTTCACCATCTGGTAATAAAAGCATAATTGTTGAGGCCATTTATTAGCGATTAGCTCATGAGAACAAACAGTGAGCTGTATTGTTTCTGTATTTTAACGCTGTAATTTGTTTTTGCTCAGAGTCTGAAGGCCTGAGCGCGGATCTCGCCGGCTTGGCGTCCGCCGGTTTCACCGGTTGTCTGTCGGCCGTTCGCTGCGGCTCCATCTGTCCTCTGAAAGCTGCTCTGCTGCGACCCGACGGCCGCGTTTCTGTCACCGGCGCCGTCGTCGGGTCGAGCTGCGCCGCGCCGGCTCAGGCCGATTCCTACGCAGCAGAAACGACACATTCGCTATCAGGTAAAAACAGTACGACAGCAGTGTTTCCTGGTCTGCTGTGTTTTTAAAATTATACCTATGGAGATCCATTAGGATTTAAGTTTTTTATGGCTCATTAAGCATTCATCTCCGTAAGCAGGCAGAGAGTCGGCACAGCGACAGATGAGTCGTCAAGCAGCTCTGGGGAAATCTCTTCAGCCTTTTGGAAATACCTTTATGCAGGAACTACTTTCACTCCTCCTGTTTTAAAACAGATTTACATTTAGGCTGCTTTCACACCCGCCATGTTTAATCCAGATTAATCAAACTCTAGTTTATCTTGGTTCATTTGTTGAGGTGTGAAAGTGCACTTAATCCCAAAAAAAGAAAATACTAATTAACACCGTCATCAGCATAAAAGATTGTCAAAATCCAAAAAATAAACAAGGTGACTGTAATTTTCAGGCTTGTTCACTGCAAAAACACCAAATCTTACTGAATTATTCTGGTCGAGTTTCTTGTACAATATTTGAAATGAGACAAAACAGAGCTTCTTTTCAATCAATAATTCCTTAATATTAATTTGTTTTAAAAGCTCTAGTTCCACTTCCAGCTTTTAGAAAAAAAATTCTAAGCTTGAAAAATCAGAAATTTGTTAGAAGAAACTTGGAAATTTTTTTTACTTTTGAACTCAGAAAGTTTCAAGTTTTTTTTCTAGACAATTTCTGCAATTAATCTAAAAAAAATTTAAAATTGAACTTTTTGGGGTTTTTTATCTATAATGGCCCTAATACGCCGCCACAGAAATAATCCGGCAGTGAAACTAGAACTTTTTATGTCAATATTAAGAATTATTGAGTTAAAAAGAAGTTCCTGTATCTTCCTCAGAAGTTATTTGGTAAGGTTTTGTGTTTTTAGCAGTGTGTGCTCAGTGTCTTCTTCAGTGGTTTACATGTCATTTTCTTCAGTGGTTCTTGGTGCAGCGCCCCCACAGGCGAGCAGGTGAACAGGTTTTTCATTAGTTTGGTTTGTTTAACACACTGCAGTGTGAAATTGAACCACAGCAGCTGAAAATGTAACAAATGTTACAATTTTGGTCCCAAATTGAACCAAATCCACCGAACTACTAAGTGTGAAAACACACTAAATCTTTATTTCAAGGTATTTTGATCTCCTTTCTTTGGTTTTGTTGGCTTCTTAATATTAAATGTTTTTATTTTTTCTGTAGACCAGCCTCACTCTGTGGATCCTGGCCAGCCTTTAGTCAACACCATTCGGACTGATTCAGCTCTAGTTGGAGGTAAAACAGTCAGATCTGTAATGACAACAGTTCATCTCAAATATTTCTTTGTATTTTTTTTTTTTTTAGCAGATTTGAAACATTTTCTGATGCTCCCATCTGAAAAGCTTTTTGTCATGCATGAGCTTCCCTAAAAATGTCAATTAGAAACCTGATGGTTGGTCAGAAAAGCTGAAATCTGTCTGGGGAAATCAAACTTCTCCACTGCAATTATGTCCACCATTAATGTGATGCTGAGACATTTTCAAGCCAGAGAGAGTAACCTTCAGCTTGGTGCACAAACCCAATTACTTCCACAAATCCTTCTTAATAAATTAGAATACCACCAATAATTCAATTTATTCTAGCAATTAAGTTCTAATAGTGAAACTCTGTCTTAAAGATTCCTGAGATAATATGGATTACTATCGGTCACAACTAATCAAAATCAAAATTTGTGATTTAAATATTTTAAAATACCAATTTAAAGTTTTCAAGACAAAAATCTTAAGCTCTACATAAGTGGTGTCCAAATTTGTACCCCTGAAAATTTCTGAGTTTTTTTCTATCAAATTTTTTACTTTTCAAACACAAAATTATTATTTTTTTTTTTTCTAGAAAGGTTCTGAGCTTAATCACATTTCTGAGTTTTTACGTCTCCCTTTTATAAAATCTACAATGCGCAGTTGTACATACAGAACTACATTTGTTTATTGGTATTTTTTTCTAATACAATATTTACATTTTCCGATAATCCAAATTTCTGTTTTCTGGTCATAACACCCAACAGAAAAAAGCACTAAAAGTATAAATAGCGTTATTAATTTATATATGCTTGAGTTTCATTCTTTTCTTTTCTGACTTAAATATTGAAATATTAATTTTTTAAAAAATTTAAAAAAATTAATATTTCAATATTTAAGTCAGAAAAGAAAAGAATGAAACCTCTGTGTGTTTTGTGGTTCTCAGGTGTGATTGCAGTGGTCATATTTATCGTGGCGTGCGCGGCAGCCATCTTGGCTCGGTTCATCTGCATCAGGAAGGAGACGTATCGGAACCAGGAAGTGAAAGCGGCGCAGCCCGGTGACGGCCGCGCGTTCGCGTTCAGCGGCCAGCCAGACTCTCTGAGCGTTCAAAGTGAAAACCAGAAGGAGTTTTTCATTTAGCACAAAATAACCTCGAAGGACTGAGCTGGATAAATTACCAAACAGTGCTTTACCCATTCTTCCCCTTTTGTTTTATTTATTTATTTTTGTAAATACGGACTGGCCGAGATATTGGACTCAATTTATTATTTATATTTGAACTTGTACAGTTCGTAGTGATTTGTGTGCTTATTTAGATCCATTTCGGAAGTTTTCTATCAAATTGAAAGACAACGATAAACATTGCACTGCAAAAACACCGTTACCTAGCAACCCCAGCCAAGTCCAGGCCGTTACCTAGCAACCCAGTTCTAGTTCCACTTTAAGATTATTTCACATGGAAAAATGTCTTGATATAAATGAAATAATCTGCAAGTGAAAATGTAACTTTTTCATCAATATTAACTTGCAATGAACTTTTTAGCTTGCTTTAAGTCAATAATTAATGATGAAAAATATCTAGTTCACTGGAAGATTATTTCACTTATAACATTAGAAACATTTCTTTTTACAAGTGAAATAATCCACCTAAAAATAATCAGTAAATAAACTACTAAAAATCACACAGAAATATTTTAATAGTTAAGGAACAAGCAAACAAAAACATGAAATTTTGCTACTTAAAAGTTCAGATTATTTCACTTGTAACAAGATACTTTTTCTATGTTGTAAGTTAATTTATCTGCCAATGAAACTAGTACGTTTTCATCAATATTAAGGAATTATTGACTTAAAACAAGCCTCTATTTCTTTCTGAAAAGTTACTTTTACGTTTGTCTTATTTAAATGTGCTAAAGTATTTTCACTAGAAACTAGACCAAAATTATTTGGTAAGATTTTGTGTTTTTGCAGTGTGCAGTGAAAACTTTTGAGCTTGGGGAGATTCATAAAAAGTTTTCTAAGACGAGTCTGGTAAATCTGAGACGCCAGAACCAAAAAAAGATGTGGAGATGAAAGTATGGATTATGCCAGGTTTACATGGAACAACCCTGCCAAAGCACGATCTCAGAATCAAATAAAATCCATCTGTTACAGGTAAGAATTGTTCCAAAATGTGCTGTATATATGAATACCAAATTAAAGTCAGTCTAAAACTTTATCGTTGAGTTGCTTGGAAAGCTTCTCTTTGCTTTTCTCTCTACTTTGTGATGAAAAACTTAAGGAATTTCTTTTTCCAGCTCTGGGTTTTAATGCACCACCTGCAGCGATCAGCCAACATCAGAACGCTTTCAGAAGCAGCTTGAAGCAGCACGGACCATAAAACATAACTCTCTTTCACCTTTTTCGCTTTGTAGACACTTCATGGTTTTTGCTGAGGTCCTTATCCATCTCTGCCTAATGGAGGATTTGAGACACTCCAGTTTACTTTTAGAGTCCATATTGTGCAAAGCTCTCAGTTGAAGTAAGGGATTTTCATGATGTGAGCTTATAAAGCATTTCTATTTTATTTTTATCCTCTGTGCTCTTTTAAAAGAAATGACCTACCATTTCAACTCTAAAAGTCTGCTGTCTTGTTTAGCAGTTTTTCTTCTACTAGAGTAACAAAAAGTAAAAGAAAAATGCTCTCGCCTGGGAAGACACCTGGAAGAAATTCTTCTTTCCTTTCAGCAGCAACACAAATGTGATGTTAATTCAAGATTATTCTGCAAAGTGATCGGATCCATAATAATTTCATAGACTCAATGTACAATTATTGAAGTAATTATGAGTTTTTACGTGTTTCCTGGGTTAACAGGAAAATTACAACTTATGTAGGCCAACATGTTGAACTAGTCGTGGTTTGAGATGCAGTTAAAATGTCTGGAAATGTTGAAACTTTGACAATTCAGTCAGTATTTAAACACAAATAATGTACACAATTTATTTTAGAAAAAATGTTAGGCACTCAGCTTGGGTTGCTAGGTGATGGGCGGAGTTCTGTTGGGGTTGCTAGGTGATGGGCGGAGTTCTGTTGGGGTTGCTAGGTGATGGGCGGAGTTCTGTTGGGGTTGCTAGGTGATGGGCGGAGTTCTGTTGGGGTTGCTAGGTAACGGATAATTCCGTAGGTTTTTGTAGCTGCTCAAAAAGAACAAAACATTTACCTATAAAATAAAACAGCTGGGTGTTTTTGTTTTTCTTAAGCACGTGAACTGTTTGTAGAGGAAAGTGGAAGAACAAATATGTCAAAAAATTAAAATTTTGCAAAATCGGTCCCCTTTAAACGACAGGTTTTCTCTGTAAGAATTACTTCACACACATGAGTCCTGTAAGAAGTTGTGTAAAAATAAATCAGTATGAAATGGGTCATGACATCTGCCAGGAGCTACGCTTCCTCTTCCTGCCGTCTAAAGTCGTGGGTTCATGTTGGACTCTAAGGGCTCCTGAAAGATCGTCCTGTTGAAACGTGGCTCAGATTTAACGCCCTCTCTTCCTGCATGTTCTCTCTCCCCTTGTTTATTGTGTCTCTTGTCATCAGCATGCAGCAGCTCTCCCTCCAGACCTATTTAGATGCAGCAGAAAGCTGTGATCAGAGGGTCTCCAGGTATTTTCTGTTCTCAGAGGGAGTAATTCAGCTCCTTATGGTTGGCTCTGTGGGGGAAACAGAACAACAAAATAACCTGAGGGGAATTTTTACAGGAACAAGAATAATGATTTTTTTAAAAACAATTTGTTGTTCTAGCTATAATTATCTCCAAATTTATTTGGAAACGTTTCTTTAAGTTTACACAGTATTCTATTAATCGTTTATTGTTATATTTCTAAAATGTTTGTCACCTTTGTTGAATATAAAGCTGCAACCTTCACACACTTGACCAAAATTTGTTGTTTCTAACTTCATTTTCAAAAAGGTAAAATGTCTGAAAAGCTAGTTATTATTGAAATATTTGTCTTTTTTATCAGTTTGTAACCCTGAGCTTGACTTGTTTTTTGAAAGAAATGAATAATTTTGTAGGAAATTCTGACAAACTTGCTCAGCTACAATTTTCATGTCTCATTAAAAGTGTTTTTGTTTTCACATGCAGAATAAATGAAATAATTAAATTATACTCATCTGAGGTGAAATTTTGAGATAAACAGATGGTTACATGGAGTCCATCACTTTGCTTTCGGTTGAAAATATTGAAAATCTGTTTTTCCAATTTATTTTGTTCTGTTTTGTTTTAATTAAATTTCACTCAAAACCTTCCAATCATATTTCCTGATCACTCAGAGTTTAACCAGACATCCTGCTTTAACTATTCCACATCAATACTACAGCCTGCTGATGTGATTTACATCATATCTCAGCATCAGTTGTCCACTTCCTGCATAATGTTAATATATGAGCAAATCCATAGTGCAGCTCGCTGGAATGATAATTAAATTAATGCCTACTAACGGTTGGTGTCAAGTGTGCTGAATAAATGTGCTAAATGTTCTCCATCATGTGTGAATGGAGCTGATTAATACCTATTCATTGCAAATGAAAAAGCAGCCATAAGTGGTAAAAGAAGAGGCGTTGCTGCTGCACGGTGAAGGTGGGCAGGATAATTATGAGGAACCGAATCCTGATTAGTGATCTGATGAGACTGCAGCAGTGCGGGCAGCAGTGCTGCTGCTGCCTGATTACAAACGACATCGCAGACCTCTGTTGTCAGATTCTATCCGTCATAATTGTTATGGAAAATTAGTCTGGAAGAGAACTTTGGCTCTTTCTGCTGTGTGTTCACAAAACAGTCGGTTCGTTTACAACCCAGCCGAACCGGAAAAGCAGAAGCTTTTTCTTGTGTTTGTTGTTTTTGTTCTACAAGGTTTTTTGTTTTTCTTAAAACCAATTATTATTTTCCATCCTTCGTATTTCTGCATTAATTTGTATTGGTTTATCACACAGGATTCATATATATTGCAACACGGAAGAATGTGGAAAAGTTGAAGTTGTATTAGTTTACAATCTATAATCTGTCTCTGGCTTTTACCGAGCAATTTTTTTGTGTAGTTAAAGGCAACCTATTATAAAAAATTCACATTTTGAATATTTTTATACTTCAGTTTTGTTCATAATGTTTTAAAAACACCCAGCTGTGTTTTGGCTATAAGTTAATGTTTTTCTGGTGTCTGGAAAATGAGCCGTTTCAATATTTTCTGGAGTGTAACGCTGCAAATCAGCCATTACCTAGCAACCGCAGTGAAGCCCAGCCTGTTACCTAGCAACTGCAGTGAAGCCCAACCCATTACCTAGCAACCTAGCAACCCCAGTGAAACCCAGCCCGTTGCCAAGCAACCGAAGCCGAGTTCCTGCATATTCGGTCATCTGGTTTATCGCTGTATGTAACAAGTTTTTTGCTGTTGACTTTCCATCCAGAAACCACTTGCTGCGTTCTTGTTGGTTGTGCAGAAGGCTCTACTTCTGCTTTGCAAAGATGTACGGTTGTATAGTTGCGAATCGGTTTGTAGCCATTTTCACGTACAAGAGTAAACGTTGAGTTTGGGTTTGTGGCCAGAAGCACCTTATTCAGATTTAAAGGGACGAGACGCCCTAAAACAGTCTAAAATCTAACTGTCCAAGAATGATTTTGTGCAAAAAAATGTAACAAACACGTTTTGTTTAGCTCAGAGATTTATCCTAACCTGTTCAAGGAAGTATAATAGGTGAATAAAACATAATTTTAAATCCATTCTAATAACTCAAAACCAGTGTGTTTATATTAACGTCTCTAAAACTGTTCTTATCTAAAAGATGCCTTTGGCTGTCATTTCATTACTGACTGATCTAAAAGGTTGTAGCTTTGCCTCAAACCTGCTAAGATCGATTGTCTTCCAATAATTATCATGCGAAACTCCTTCTGCCTTGCAGCTTACATACTCCCCTAACCGATTTATTCAGGGCATGTGAAATTCCATCATTTTCTTGTTAACAGAAAAGTTAATCAGTTCTCTGATTACATCTCCAGCTGCATTTTGCATACTAAGCTGCATATCAGTGATCTGGTGCATGCATAGCTTCAAAACAGCTTGTGTTTTATTAACATCCTGCATGAAAACAGATAGAAATCATCTTTCACCTCCAGTTTCAAGAGTTTCGATGGAAACTTGATGCAGCTTACAGAGAAACTGCATAAAACCAATAAAAGAAATGGTTTAATAAGTGTACTTTACATTGTATTTAGTATCAGAGTTAATCACTTCTGCACAGCAAACTATCATATTGTACCAATAATAAATAATAACCAATAAGATGCTGCTTATTATTTGCCAGTTCTACAACTAATTAAAACATCATGTAGTTCCTACTGTCTTTAAAAACATGTCAATGTGTACAAAAACACAGAAAATATTCCACACTGTCTTCATTCCTCATAAAAAATAAAACTAAAGAGAATAAAATGTTTAAGAACTAAATGCAACCTTGCTGACTTAGTTATTATTTATTATTATTATTTATTTATTATTATTATTAGATTTCTGAGGCCTTGAAAGCTGAGGCGGCTCATCAAGGAAAGCAAACAGTCACGCTGCTCAGAATGCAGGAAATTTAAAATTAATCTCAAGTTTTCTTTTTTTTTAACAGCTATTTAAGTAAAATGAATCAAATTCATAAATAATCTGATAATTGTTGCTAAATCTAAAATGTTTTGTACTTAGTTGATGCAGAAAAAATGGAAAAACTGAAACTGATAAACATTGTACAAGTCTTAATCACTAAACTGTTAACAGTTTTTAATGCTGTTAGTATTCTAAACTAGTAGGTAAGTAAATGTAATTCTTAACCAAACTAAATGACATCTATAAAAACATATTGTAAAAGAATAAACAAAGTTATACATATAAAAAATACATTTAAAACAAGACGAACAGTAGCAAGGTTTCGTTAAACTTGAAATAAGACTAAACTAACTTACAGGTAACTTTTCATCAAGATGTAGGAGTTTGTTTTAAATCAATAATTCCTTAATATTGATTTTAAAAAGTACAAGTTGCACTAACAGATTAGCTCACAATTGACAGGCACTTTGCGCCGTTACCTAGCAACCCCAGCCAAGCTTAGCCTGTCACCTAGCAACCCTGTTCTCTATCCACTAGTAGATTATTTCACTTATAACACAGGAAAAAGCTAAATAATCTGCCAATTAAACAATATTTTCATCATGGAATTATTTACTTAAAACAAACGTTTCAGTAAATTTTGTTTTATTTCAATTGTACTGAGATATTTGGACTAGAAACTAGACCAAAAAAGAGTTTGTGTTTTTGCAGTGTGAGATTATTTTGCCGTTTTTCCTCTGTCTCTTTGTGAGAATTTCATATTTGTTGTCAGTTTTCTGAGTTTAAGTGTAGATTTTCACTCCAACATTTTCATTATGAACTCTGCCTCTTTAGCGTCACAGATAAATGGCAACATCAACACACCGTCCACAAAAAAATGATCTATTTGGTCTGTTCTGCCAAGTCCCTCATCCAGACATTGATCACAGCTCCACTGATTTATATCTTCAGATGCATTATGCAGAAGAAGCTCCATAAATAAAAGCGATTTGGCCGACACAAATCTGCACAGCGCTCATGTTTTATTGATATTTTGCATGCAGATGGCGTTCAGCCCTCAGACCGCTCACCACCTCAGCTCATCTCTCAGGGTGTCACCAGGACCTCAGACTCACCTCTTCAATCTCAACTTGTTTTGACAAATAATAGACGCTGGATTGGCTGTAGCAACATGCACTGCATGTGTGAGAGCGCCAAGCTGTTGTTCTGTGATACAACAGAAAGTTCAAACAGAAACAGAAGGAAATTTAAATCTGTTTGTCGCTTATATAATGTAAAAGTAGCATCAAATCTGTTGCAATAAACCAATTAATCGTATGATAAATTAAAACTGACTCATTAAATTCCACTTGCATAAGTTATTGTTTTTCTTTGTTTCTACCAAAAACTGGATGATAAAAGTCTTCAGTCTGGTCCTTTAGATTCAACTAAACCTTGTTTTGAAGGACAATTTTGTTTATAGTGACTTCATAATTTATTTGTTGTTTTGTTTATTTATTTTGTGTATTTAAAATGTCTTCCAGTTCCAGTGTGAAATGTTCATTTGAATTTAAAGTTAATTGATATTCTAGAAGGTTTTTGAAACGGCTCTTTTTCCAAACACCAAAAATCATTAATTTATTAATGAAAGAGCGTTTGGGCTTTTTGTGGAAGCAGTGGAAACCAAAATGGAAGTGTAAAAATGAACAAAAGTGAATTTTGCATAATGTCCCCTTTCAACAAATAGATGGAACTGTTTTGTTGATTCGATTCGGCTTCTGGGTTCAACAACTTGAGTCAATCGTTGTCCGTCTGTCTGGCTTTCTCTGCTACCTCATTCTGACAAACACACAAGTCAGGATTGTTATGTATTATTTTTGTTTTGGTCTGCATCCTTTGGCAGCATTATGAAAAGTAGATTCTGTTATTTTTACAAAAACATGTTTGTTTATATTTTTCAGTGAGGGAGTTTTCCAGGGCGAAATGATGAGAACCAGCTGGAAACAAACACCAGGAACTCAGAGAGCATTAAAATATTCTGACAACAAACAAACAAACAAACAGTACAAGGTTACATTCAGTGTTTTAACCGTACCAAAATATTCATATTTTGAATATGAATCCATATGTTAGAGGTGAGATTTTGTGCATTTCTGAACGGTACAAAGTTAAAAAACAAACTATTGGCAATAACAGCGATACAACGTAATTACAGAGAGCCTTAACATCTGTTCTGACATTCAGGTCGCAAGAAAATGAAAACAATACTTACAATCAAAACGTCATTTAAAACCAGCTGATGGCAAAGTTTATATCAAAAAAAGCAGAAAGTCTGGAGTGGAATAATTTGAATCACCAGTGACTTAAAAGCAATCAGCATATCAATGCATCGGCTGAGGTTAGTCACATACAGTGGCTGCGTTTCCATTACAAATGTCTGCAAAACTTTGTCGATATTCAGCTGATGCCAAAAAAACACAATTTAGTAATTGTGGTGTTTCTATTAAATACGAAACGTAATTAAAATCAAACATGAATAAAATCGTTATCAGATCCTCCGACCACTTCCTGTCATCGTCTTCTTTGTCGTTTCTGCCAGTAGCAACATCCGGCTGTTGATCATGCTATGTGAAAAATTGTTTCAGTGAAATAAAAACTACCTTATCCTAACGCCAAAACTATTTACTGGAAATCGAGAGATGTTTTTTTTATTTGCCGTGCTTCCTTTAAGTGAATTTATTTTCTAAATGTTAGAGGATTTTTTTTAAAATACTTTTTAATATTTATTACCTTTTGTCATATTACGAACACTAAGTAAAATCTATTTATAAAAAAATTCTAACTTTTTGATTCAAGCAGATTTATTAAATAACAAAATAACCTGTTTTATTTATATACTGACATAAAACTCTGCCGTTAGTTTACATACAATTCTCTCTTAGTTTACTATAAAGTTAGCATTTATCATTTAGTTGATAAATGCTGTCATTTATCAACTAAATGACTGCATTTTGTTGATAAATACTTTCTGCTTATTATACACTTTAATAAATTAGAACTTTTAGGCTTTCGATTTTGGTTACATCTGTTATTTTTGTTAATTTTTTGACTTCTCTCAGATTTACAACCAAAATAAATGTGCTAAGCTAGCGCTAGCGGGAGAAATGGCTCATAGTCTATTACCAATAACAAAAAAATCCTGCAAACCTAAAATCAGATGTTTTGTGAAGAAGGAAGTTGCGCTCAGTCTTCTTCAAAGGGTTTTGTGTTGTTTCCTTTATTAGTTCTTGGTGCAGCGCCCCCACAGGCCAGGAAGGGAACAAGATTTTCAAAGGGTTTGCTTTGTTTGACACAGTGCAGCTGAAAATGTAACAAATGTTGCAATTTTGGTCCCCAATCGAACCGAGTCTACCAGACTATCAGGTATGAAAACATAATAACTGAAACCTCTTTGCTCTCAGTTGAAAATAAGGGTTGTTTGTTTTTTACAGTGTGTTTTGTTCCCTTCAGGGTTACATCAACTCTTAGTTTAAATTCTTGACAGGTGGACTGTGCTTGCTAAAAACTCAACCTCTAACTGCATTTGGTTGCTCTGACTTACGCAAATCTGAAACTTCGGTTTTACTTTATAAATTGGAACAATGTGATGATTTTGTGGGAAGTTTTAGGTTGGATGTGAGGCAGCGGAAAACAATTCATTCTGAAAAATAAGAAATGCAAATTCACCCAAAATCAGAGCGGTATTTAAACCAGGACAACCTGACAGAAAAGGAATAGTAACCACAATTTTGTAGAAAAAAAACATTTCTTAGTTCAGCATCAGTAAAAAAAAAAACAGCTTTTCTTGAGATGACAGCATGTTTTCTATGGAAAAATGTGAAGTGAGCACTGAAAATAAAAGAGAGATTCTGCTGTTTATTTTAGTGTGGCTAGAGGTGAGTGCTTAGGCTCAAGATGAAACTGGGGCTTGGGGAGAAAAACAATACACCTGTGGAAGTGTTGTGAGTAAAAGAAAGGAGTGATTGGGAGCCTGAGGCTGAGGAGCGAAGGGCAAAAGTTCAGAGTGAAAACTTGTTGGAGAGAAGAACTGATGCTGTAGATCTGTGTGCTGTCAGCTCTGTTACGTCCTCCACATGTCAAGTCCTTCACACGAAACAGTAAAAATGGAGAGGAATTTTTACCGTAACACCTTTTCATATGCACAGAATTAATATTGTTGACATACAAACCATGATCACTTCAAATATTTGTAATAAAGCAGAAATATGTCTAGATGCTAAATATGAGTGAATATTCTGAGTTTTATTTTTCAGTTGATGTTTTTGTTGGTGTAAATAACAGTAAACCCTATAGACATGTTGCACTTTATTGTTTACATGCAGAAATAATGCGCATGCAAACAACACTGGAGGACAAAAAGATGATTTTTTTACTTCCTGTCGTCTTCTTCGTCTTTTCCTCCAGAATCTGTTTTTGAAACTTTGGTCAATAAATGCCCGCTTCACTGTCCTGGTCCGTGTTACATAAATTAACCCACTTTACCCACTCCCAGAAAACATAAAAAGACATATAAAACATTCTGTAATAACCTGTCCAAAATGTATTATACTAACATTAATATTCTCCAGAACTAGAAACCTGAACATTTAGAAAAACCAACATCTATTTCACACAAACTTATTGCACATTTGAAGGCACTGTGAACGTCGGTCGGATCGTCTTCTTTGAGTAGCAGCAGAAACGTCTCCCAGTGGTGATTATCCAAATTAGTTCATTTAGGCAAAGCATTGGAAATCTATGAGAGCAGTACACAACGTCGCTAACGGTGAATGGTTTGTCAGCAGAAAGGAGAATCTGAACAGAGGAGACTATTGTCTTAGACAAATGAAAACACAAAACCCAGCTGGACCAGATTTATTAAACATTTCTCTGTCAAACTCTGAGCCTGACGTAAAAAATCCTCTTCCTGGATAGTGACCTTTCCAGGTGATTGATTGCAAACAGAGGATGTTAAAGCAGGTCTGTAGACGGGTTAAAATTGCACAGGGAAAAGTTATAGATGTGTATATATTATAAGCACACATATATAGGGAAAGACGGTTACATTTAAAAGATGTTTGCTGCTGTTGCTGCTGCTGATGCGGCTGTTAAACCAGCTGCCTTAATGGCTGCTCATCCGTCTTCTTCCAGAAGATTTCCACATTATTTACAGCTTAAATTTTAATAAAAAAATCATCTTGGGGAAGTGACAACATGGCCGTTCTGTTTGTGTGGAATTCATTATTTATATTTGATTTCTTTCTGAGTAATTTATCTGTTCATTCCAAAATCTGACTGTACGACAATGTATTAGTGCCGTTGTAGATTAAAAGAAATTGTCTTGAAAAAACAAGGAAATTTCTGAGTATGAAAAGTCAAAAATTTGCTAAAATTTTGAGATACATCTCAATTTTCTAGAAAAAGACTTCCAAAAGTTGGACATTTTTCATCCTCTGAAAGTTTTTACTGGCAACTTTCTGAGATTAATTTAAACCTATATTATTATTTTTCTACCAAACTTTTCAAAATCAGTAATTCCCCTGTTTTTTCTGTTGTTTTTTTATTTTATTTCTGAGATTGATATGAAAATTAAAGTTTTTTTCTTGCACATTTTCAACATTTGAAGCTTAGAATTTTCTTTATTTTTTTATCTAAAATTTCTGAGATTAATCTCAAAATATCTGGGCTTTTTGTGGCAAATTTCTGACTTTTCAAACTCAGATTTCTTTGTTTTTTCTAGACAGTTTTGGAAGAAATTTGCTTCCTTTGTCCATCTCCAATGACACTAATACATTGCCGCAAATTTTCAACTTGTGGACCTCAGAAATGTTGATGTCAACAATCTTAATCTCAAATTTTATCCTTTTTTCTATTTATAATGGCCACTGAATCAACTTACAGTGGACTCTCAATGTGTACAAAGCAGTTTGCACCAGTCTGATGGTTGAATAACCTAAATAACAAATTACAATATACTCTTTGCTGTAGAGCTCAGTAAAAAGAAGTTTGGAATTGAAAAACTTGCTTAACTTAAATTAACTCCCACCACTACTTTTAAAAAATTTAAATTAAAATAAGTATGATGGTAGTATGAGCTTTGGTGGTGCAGTTTTATATTTGACTGTAATAAAAAAACTCGTCTGTTTTTGGAAACTTTGAGAGCTTGGTGTCATTTGTGTGGCAGCGTTTGGCAAACAGCTTCTGAGTGGCAGGTGGTCGTGGTTTATTGGGATGGTTATTAACTCCCGGCAGGAGGATTTTCAAGCAGGTGGCTACCGGGCGACGGCATGGACAGCCCCTTCGCTTTCACCTCTGGTATCACCATCAGCGGATGGCAGCTCGCTTGGCGCAGGCAGGACTCCGGCGTCGGGGCCAGAGGTGTCTAGCTGATGGATAAGTCTGTTGGGTATTTGAGCATCTAAACTAACTATGATTAATGCCTCGGCGTCAGGTGGATCACAAACTGCAGATGCATGAAATTAAGTTTAATCACAGAGTTTGTACAGCTGACTTGTTCCTGTTTTGTTGTACTTTGATGGACGAGGTAAATATATCAGTTGTTGATTTAATGGATCTTCATGTGGATGTCGAGTGAAATGCATGTTAGTCTCAGCGAAGAGACAAATGTGCAGTTTATTCATATCCAAAGTATAAAAAGGTGAAGGGTTAAACTTCCTTGAACTGGTTAGGATATATCTATGGGCTAAACAAAGCATGTTGATGACTTTTTTTTTTTGCACAAAATTATGATGGGAAAATGAGATTCTCTGCCTTTATGAGCTCCTCTCAGAATGAGATGCATGTTAGGGCCATTGTAGAAAAAAGGAGCAATAAAGTTCCACCAAGAAACTGAGACATTTTTAGGTTAACCTCAGACATTTTAGACAAAACAAGATTTTGGGGAATTTTCTAGAGACATTTCTGAGTTTGAAATGTTGAAAATTTGCTGGAAAATGTTTAGAATAAATTTCAAAAGTTGAAAGTTTTCGACTTTTGAAAATTTTTAAAATTTCCACAGACTCAGTTTAGAAATTTCCTTGTTTTTTCTAGGAAATCTCTATTCTAGATTAATTTCAAAATTTGAGCTAAGTTCTAGGAAATTTTCAATATTTCAAACTCAGAAATGTCCAACATTTTTATAGAAATTTTCTGAGATTAATCTAAAGTCTGAGTATTTTGCAGAGATTGACTCCACTTTTTCTCCCTCACCTACGATGGTCCTAGTACGCCGTCATAGTTTTACAGGCTCTTGTCACTTTAAATTCAACTAAGCTGCTGGTCAATCGTGCTGGAACTCAGCTTGGGTTGCTAGGTAACAGGGCTAGGCTCCGCTGGCGTTGCTAGGAAACAGCGTAGCACCCATGGAATGTGACTTAACACTAGGGAGGTTTTTGAAACATCCCATTTACCAGACACCAAAAGACATTAACTTATTGCCAAAAAATAAAAATGTCTAGATAGGATTATTATTATTATTATTATTATTATTATTATTATTATTATTATTATTATTATTATTATTATTATTATTATTACTGTTTTAAGTGCTTTGGCTGTTTTTAGAAGTAGTTAAGACCCAAATCAAAGTACAAAAAATATGCAAAATGTTAACTTTGCATAATAGTCCCCCTATAATTGTCTCTCCTTTTTACAGAGTTGGAGCTAAACTTTAGATAATTATTTCTATTTTACATGTTTCTGTTGGTTTAAGATGTGTAAATGGAACTTGCATAACTAACATTTTGAAATAAATTCTCAGCTGAAGAGAGACTTCAGGAGAAGTCATTTTCACGGTTTCCTCTCTTCTAACAGCTCCACCTTATAATTGCCCTGCCTGATGTGAACATGATAAATATTCCTTTAAGCCACATTAAACTGCAAGATTTCATGCGGGCTGACTCAAAGTTGCATATATCACACTTAATGGAGTCATAAGATCTCATGCAATATTCATATTCATACTCACATCCAAGCAGCATTGTCAAAAGACACTTAGCAACGTTTTACATATTGTGTTTTTCCTCTGTTGAAGTTTTCTTTTCTGGCTGGTTAAAACCTAAGGCTGTTTTTCCACCTGATAGTTCAGTAAACTCAACTCGATTGGAGACCAAGATTTCCACATTTGTTACATTTTCATCTGCCGTGGTTTTCTTTACACTGCAGGGAGTCAAACGATCCAAACTAGTTGGAAAACCTGTTCCCCTCCTCACCTGTGGAGGCGATGCACCGAGAATCACTGAAGAAACAACACGAAAACCTCTGAAGATACTGAGCGCAACTTTACAAAATGTAAACAAAAATGGTCAATAATTCCTTAATATTGATTTTAAAAAGTACTTATTTCATTGACAAATTATTTAACTTAAAACAAAACATTTTTTCCCATTTTGGTAGTGAAATAAACCACTATTGGAACTAGTAGTTTTTTATTCATTATTGACTTAAAATAGCTTCCATATGTTGCTGAAAAGTTACATGTAAGTTGGTTTTGTCTTATTTCGAGTGTACTAACATATTTACACTAGAAACTACTTCAACAAAAATACTTGGTAAGAGTTTGTGTTTTTGCAGTATGGTACAGTTTATTTATTTTGTATTTGTGTTTACTTTTAACTTCATGGCATAGAGTATACTCCAGCCTTCTTTCTTCCACATTTTTTTTCAAATAAAATATTAAAAGAATTTTAATATGACATCATCTGTATGATGTCATGGTGGATCATGTGCCCAGGGCACCAAGCAGGCTAGGACCGCCCCTGTACGGCCACAAATGTAGAGCGGATTACCGTAAAACAATGTGTTTTTTAGTTTAACAACTGTGGATGCTCCTTTCTTTGCTCTCCAAATTAATTTACAGAATGAATGCCCGCCTTTATGCTGCTGAGTGAAGATAAAGTATTGCTGGATCTCACGGTCCGCTGCCTCACAAGACGAGCGGCGCATCGAGGGGAGGCCAGAACATTGTTTACTGTTTTACTCGGCGTTCTAAAAGCAGCACCCTGTAGAAGAGACACTGCAGTAAAACAGTAATTTACAGTGACAAAGAATACCCTGTTGGTTAATGTTTTGGAATAAAAGCTTCAAGGCAACGGTGTGAAATTAATCTGTGAATTTACGGACAACTGCTGAAGTTGAAGGCCTTTCCTTTGAGGAATTATTACATCAGGTGGAGTTAGTGTCGGCCATCTGGAGCTCAATTAATCAACCTCTTGTGCTTCAGAGTCTACAGTGTAAAGGGAGATTTGTTTTAATTTAACTGCATGGTTAAGAGAAAATTTACACTCTGTCTTTCAGGCATGTTTTTTTAATTATTATTTCTAGCCCTTATTCTGTTTTTCATAATTTGAACTATAATATACCATATTTAAAGAACGAAAGCTGCAGTTTGCCAATTGAATGCTGAATAAATTGTGTTACTCTGGGTAATTATAGCATTAATCAGAAAAACAACCAAAAGTAGGCTCACATTTCAAGATTTGATTTGTAATTTAAAACAATGTATAATTTTACTTTCTTTTCTTAAATATATAATAAATTGTATAGAATATGACATCCACCAAAAAAAGACAAAAAACTGATGTGACTTCAAACTGAGAATTATAACTTTTTTCTCAAAATTATGATTTTTGTTCTCAAAACATTAAAGGCAGAATCCATAGATCAGTGTCAACATTCAGAGAAAAAATAGAATTCTCAGGAAAAAGGACAAATCTTGAGAAAAAAAGTTTGGATTTTGAGATTAAAGTTAGAATTATGAGATTAAACTGTTACTACTGAGTGGAAATAAATCTGAATTCAGAGGGAAAAAAGAATTCTGAGATTGAAGTCAGAATCGTGAGGAGAAAAAATCCAGATTCCTGAGAAATATTCTGGGGAGAAAAGTTTTAATTTTGAGATAAAAGTCAAAATTCTGAAATTGAAGTTTGACTTCTGAGGGGAAAAAGTCAGAATTTTGAGGAACAAAAGCCTGAATTGTGGTGGAAAAAGTTTGAATTTTTAGATTAAAGTCAGAATTCAGGGGGAAAAAAGCCAGATTTCTTTTTCTTTGGCCCTAATCTTCTTCCATATTGTGATGGTCCTTCTCATAAATTCCCTTGCAGAGATACAGTAAAGTTTAAAATGTAGAAAGGTTATGAATGGTTTGTAATTATCACAGTTTTACTCGAACTCCTCCAATCCGCCTGGTCCATCCTGGAGTTAAAAACTCCCTTGATTCCTGAGAAAAGCACCCAGAATGTCCCCTCACCCACTGATCTATAATTCAACTTGAACATCACCATTCAATTTAACCAGATAAGTTGGTTTATGCATTTGAGTCTCATGTTTAAATGCTCAACCATGACATGTGTGTCATGGGAAAAAAAGATAACATGGCTTCCTCTAAATCAGACCTGTTTTCTTAAATCCACCATGAACTTTACTGGTAAGAAAAGAGGCCAAAATGTCCTAGAAACTAAATAAATACAATACATCACAGGGACAAGGAAATCCCATGGGAACAGAGGGGCTTTCTTTGTATTGGCTTTATTTTTAAAATTTTGTGGAGGTTTGCATAATTTAAAGTAAGAACACAGTGCTTGATTAAAAAATCTGTCAGGCATGTGGAACCATCTGTACTCACTATTGTGAGTGCGCCCTTATTGTGTTACAGTAAGGACGCAGGGTGTATTTGGAGACACTTCTGCAATAATGTCATGAAGGTCGATTATCTCAAAGGACAGAGGTAATGAGCAGAACTTTCTTTATTATAAAGATATTTCAGAGTTGCTGTCTCACAAACAACAGCTCAGAAACTAAGATTTCTATTGAATCCAGTGATATTTCCTTGACCTTTAATATTTGTTTTTAATTAAATCAACACCACCCAACTTTAAATGTCATTCCAATTTCCCCTGAAAGTGCAGCTGCTCATGTGTTTATTATGTATTTTAAGAAAAATATTTATGGTGTAAAACATCTTTTAATTTTCAATTTTAACTTATGTTAGACATTTATGATGCTTGAGGAGTCATAATTTTGCTCTATTGACTAATAAAAACTCCAGTCGCCCAAACCTTTACCAGTAAAATGTTTTTAAAGGTGACCTGCCATGCTTCCTTGTACAGGTTAGGACACGTCTATGGTCTACACAAAACATTTTCACTACATATTTTGCACAAACTCATTCTTGGATAATAAAATTATTACGTATTTTTGAGCTCCTTGCAGAATGAGATGATTTAGGGGCATCTTGTCACTTTAACAAATAACCTGCTGCAGGCCATGCCCCCTAACTCAATGTTTATACTGAAAATAGCCTCAAACAGATGCACAGTTACACAACCAAACATGTTTGAAAAGAAGAAGTAGAGCCTCCCGCCCAACCGACCAGAATGCAGCAAGTCGGTTTCTGAATTCTAAGTCAACAACAAAACACTTTGTTGCCACTGTACATTGCAATCAGGACGTTTTTGGAATGCCTCGTTTTCCAGACACCAAAAACTTTTACTTATTACCAAAAAGTTACTGGGTGGATTTTTTAAAGACTTGGGTTGTTTTTAGAAGCAGTAGAAACAAAAATGGAAGTACAAAAACCCCACAAGGATTCCTAGGCGATGAGTGGAACTCTGCTGGGGTTGCTAAGTAACGGGTCTTACTTAGCTGGGGTTGCTAAGTAACGGGCAGTGCCTGCTGATTTGTGACGCTACATTCGGTACGTTTTTGAAACGGCTCATTTTCCAAAAAACAAAAAACATCGATTTATTGCCATAAAAAGGTGAGGTGGGTTTTTTTTACAGCTCTTGGGTTTTTAGAAGCAGTGGAAACTCAACGGAACAAAAACATTAGAAATGTGAATTTTGCATATAACCCCGTATACACAAAAATTTAAAACGTCTACAAACTGATAATAAAAAAAAAAAAACTATATATACAGACAATGAATGAAGCTTTGGTCAGTATCAAACTCACAACTACAGCTATTTTTCTGACTGGAGCTTTATCAATACACAACTTATCACTTTGTCCACCAGTCCTCTGTATGTCCTTGCACATCACAGCGCTATCCTACAAGATAAGGAACAACCCCATAGCAGAGATAAACATGCTGTAAGTTGGCAGATTAATTATTGACTTCTGTGGGACGCTCTGATAAGCAACACAACAGAGGAGTTTGGGGTCTGCAGAGTAACTGGGAAACTCACACTGGATAGACAATGGAGAATTACTCTTAAGTTGGTTTAGTTCAGGAATGACAAACTCATTTTCATTTTGGGCCTTATCAAGATTATGAATGTTCCTAAAGAGTCGGTTGTGTCTGAATGCATTCGTAAAATCCATCAACTGTTAAAAGTATTAATTAACAGCAGTGTCTGCATCTGATAAGTACTTTGTAAAATTAAATAATATTGAACATGTTTTGAAACTACAGCTACAAAATAGTGCAGAAATTTTTAGATTAATCTCAGAAAATTTCTAGAAAAAACTAGAAAATTTACTTTTGATTTTTTGATTGAAAAATTTTAAATCTGCTCAAAAAACTCAGAAATTTTGAGATTAATATCAAAAAGTTTCAAGAAAAAGCTTGGAAATTTTGAAACTCAGAAACTTGCTAGTCTTTTCTCGAAAATCTTTGAGAAAATTTTAATGATTCAAAATTTCTGACTCATTATTACAACATATTTGAGATTAATCAAAAATATTTCAGAGTTTTTCCCCTCAACTTCTCAACTTTTGGAACATTAAAATTTCCTCTTTTTTTCTAAAAAATTTCTGAGATTGTTCTAAACATTTTCACATTTTTTGGCAGAAATGTTCTTTTTTGTCTATCCACAAATTATACGTCAAAATGACAATATTATTGTTTATTGTAATAATTTCTGAGACAATTTATCGTCCAGCTAAATTTGTTAATGTGAAAGGCCTAATAATGAGCAAACCAGGTTTTTGGCATCAATACTTATGTCACACGGCTAAATTTTGATTAATAAATAGTAACTTTTTTCCTTTTTCAAATTAAAGTGGCAAATAATTAATATAACGTTTTGGCCCATTCTAGCATGTTTTCTTCTCCATCTGTTGAAGCAGGAGTAGAACCAGTGAAACCTGCTGTGTTGCACAATATACTCCATCATTTTCATCTTGCTGTTTAGCCGCCACAGTCTAAGAAATACCCACTTATGGTGGGGATGTCAGCAAAATTTGGAAAGTTAGCAAATTTTAGTGTTCAGGGAAAAAGACATCTGGCTTCCTTCTCCACATGCTCTTATTTGATCTGGCACACACAGAGGAGTTTGGTTTTACTCTCTAAGGGTGTAATTAAAGGTTGGCCTGATGCACCTTGGAGCTATCACTACTCCTAATCACACACCGCTACCCAGTAGCAGCAGATTGCACTGGTTGCTGCTGACTAACACGCTGAAATGTTTTCAGACAAAACCTTAATGCACAAAAACTCTTCCTGGAACAGATTCCCAGTTTACCCAGCTGTTGGGGATGGAACCAGTTCTGATAGCCTTGAACTAGTCATGAGTTTTGACCCAGTTTATGGACAGAAGAAAAATACAGTACACCCCATCATGTAGCAGTTAACACATGTAGTTTTCATTTTATGTATCCCTTTATATGTATCTCTCTTCAATCCGAAGGCACCACTTCTCTTTACAGAGTTGCTTGAGATAATATAGCTATGCCCTCTTCCACTGATATTGATGATAAATAATTCCTTAATATTGATTTTTTTTTTTTAAAAAAAAGCATCAGTTCCACTGGCAGATTATTTCACTTATAACAAGACATTTTCCCAGTTTTATAATGACATAATCTGCCAGTGGAACTAGAACTGGGTTGCTAGGTAACAGGCTGGGCTTGGCTGGAGTTGCTAGGTAACGGCGCAGTGCCCGTCAATTTTGAAATAAGTTAAATAATCTGCCAGTGGAACTAGAACTTTTTTCATTAAAATGAGGGAATTATTTACCTAAAACAATCACCTACAGTTTGCACCAATCTGATAGTTGAATTACAAATTAAGTACAGTATATATTTGTCATTTAGCTCATATGTCTATTTATTCAACCATTTAGCAACAAAAATGGGTTTTGAATTGAAAATGTTGCTTATTTTGTCAATTTATGGTTTTCAATTAAAATGTGATCAATTAAGTTTAATTAACTAACTAAATTTTAATTGAGTCCCACCATTAGTTTTTTAAAAATTTAAATAAATAAAATATTGTCGCCTCGGATGTCGCCATGTTGTTTACGGTGCAATGCATTCTGGGCAGCTTCCGGACAAGATGCAGACTAAAGTATCTGAAGCTGTTGACCAGCTCCGCTTTCTTTCCCTTAAAGTTTATAGCTGTGAATACTGTAGATATTTGTTTTATACTGTAGACATTTGTTTTCTCCACCAATATTTCCCTGGTTAGTGGTCCAAATCCTGCTACTCACCAATTCCCCTTTCTCCAGCTCTTCCTAGTCCTTAATAACCAATAACTAGTTACATTTACTCAATTACATTTACTTGAGTAACTCTTTTGAAAAAATATACTTTTAGGAGTATTTTTACTACTACTCATTTAAAAGTAATGTTATTATGAAGTATTTCTGCTCTTACTTGAGTAAAATTTCTGGATTTTTTACTCACTGAGTGAAAAACAAACATGTTTTAACCAAAAATTCACCAGACACAGACACACACCTGCAGTTTCTGTTAAAGTTTTATAAGTTTTTTATTGAAATAAACTGATTTGGAAAAATTTACTTTTGCCTGATTTTGGGTTTTTTTATATTTATATGAATTATTGTCATTTTGGTCCTTAAAATACCTAACTTTCCACTTAACTTCATATTTTGGTCCATCTGATTATGTTATTTTTAAATATTAAATTATTATAATTTGAGTCTTACTTAAGTAATTTCTTGGACGGTTACTAAAAATATGTTGAAGTAGTTCTACTTTTAGTTTTTGGGTGGTTTGCCCACCTCTGCTGGTAGCATGACTGAGTCGTATTTAAAGTTTGAGGTTTACAAGGTGAACAGAAACAGAGACGGGTTCTCCGGTGTTTCTGATTACCGTTTCAGACGGGATTCTCCCTGGGCGAACGTGATGAAGCTGGTCTGACAGGTAATCAGCAACCCAGGAGACACAGGGAGCACAGACACCCATCCGGAGCGGTTTGTCTCCCAGCAAAGATGGCTGGATCAAATCAAGAAATAAGACTGACAGCATCACCCACTAACAACCTTTACAGAGTGATGAGGCTGAATACATTGGGCGGCTGGAAGGAGAACTCAAGATCTCACCAGTGGGCCAAGTCGAGTCGGAACCAAAACCAATCTGTGTGACATCAGGGCCAAAGGTCTGAAGTGAAAGAGGCCAAAATGTGGTACATTGCAAAATTTACAAAGTTGTTTTTGGTCTAGTTTCTAGTGTAAATATCTTAGTAAACTTCATGCAACTTTTCAGCAAGAGGTAAGAGCTTGTTTCAAGTAAATAATTACCTAATGTTGCCAAAAAAAATTAAAAAAAAAAGATCCACTTATGGTACCCTATGATTTCTACGATGGAGTTTAAGAGCCGTGCTAAGAAAAGAATATTACTAGAGTAAAGTCATGACATTACAATAATAAAATAATATTACAAATTACATTTACAAGAATAAAATTATACAAGAGTAAAGTTAAAATTGGAGAACAGTGGGGTGCTGTGGTGGCAAAGTACAACCCACATATTGAGGCCTTAGTCCTCGTGACGGTGGTCACAGGTTCGATTCCCGGCATGGCGACATTTGCCGCATGTCTTCCCCCTCTCTCATTACCCAGTTTCCTTTCAAATATAGGCCACTAGAACCAACAAAACCTTTTTAAAAAATTGGAGAATAGTCCTATTTTGAAAATAAAGTTGCATTTCAAGAATAAAGTTATAATATTTTGAGATTAAAGTCACTATTATAAGAATTAATTTCAAATAATACAAGAATAAAGTCATATAATATAAGATTAAACTCATGAGAATAGTTGTAGTATGACAGTAAAACCAAAATATTATGCAAAATAATGTTACGAGAATAGAGTTCAAATTAGATTAAAGTCATAATATTGCAAGAATAAAGTCATATTTTGAGGAAAAAGTCATTTTATTACTAGAATAAAATATGACTTTATTCTTGTATTTCTTTTTTCTTTTTTTTTTACCGTGGCCCTAATACTCTGCTGTAGATTTCCATAATGTGGAAAATGCAGATAAATCACAGAATTTAATTTAAAATGTTGAATTTCACCAAATTAGCTGACTGGAAGATCAGATATGAAAGCAACACAAACATACTGATGGTCCGTGTGCACAAGCTCCTACATCTTATAGGAGTTTTATGTTCATGTGATAAGTATTCTGGTGTTGATTTCAACTTTCTAAAATTTAGATTTTCTTTTAAGTCAAAATGAAATTCACATAATGCTTGAATTGTACTTTTTGTAAAACCAATGTTCTGTTGGACAACAGAAGAATAACATAAATTAGTGACATATAGCTAAATTATCTCACTTTTAACATGAGAAAATGTCTTGTAGTGCTGAAAAGTTAGTTGCAGATTATTGTTATTATTTTCTTTTTTATTTCAAGTGTACTAAGATATTTTCCCAAGAAATTAGACTAAAACTACTTGGTAAGACTATATTTTTTTCCATTTTCAGAACCATTTCCTCTTCTACTGCACCATTGTTCAGTTGGAGGTCATGAAGTCACACAAACTGAGCCACCCTGAGCAATTATGATGCCCTAAAAATGCTGCAGGGAACAGAACTTTAATTTAGGTAAAATAATGTGCTGGACATATAAGATAACCAGTCAAGTTAGTTAAAATAAATAAAATTTAAAAATCAGTATTCCTGCAGCTAATTTTATGTCTGACTCCAGAGACTCTCCACCTGAAACAAATAAGTGTTTGAGCACAATCAAGCAAAAGTTTGCCTCCTCTTACAGTTTCTATGAATCTCAATGAGAAAGTCTTGAGAAGTGAGAAGTGGTGGCCAACAGATTGCCCGAGGCGGCAAAGGACAGCAGCAGCAGCAGCAGCATGGTAAACTTTATGTGTCCGCAATGTGCAGAATATTAAACTCTAAAGCAGTCTTCCTCAAACTGTGGTCCGCGGCCGCCCCCTCGTGGTCCGCCGGGTACTGCATGGAAACGACCGTTTATTTACCGTGACGTCAGCTCAAAGTGCGACGCCACAGCTAGCTTAGCAAAGGACTGTTTACAAATATTAAACTCTAAGAAGAAAAACTGAGAAAAGAAAGCAACGCCAGGACTACTTCTATGATCAGAGGAGGTCATACCTGCTGACAGTTTTAATGTATCGTTCACGAACGATTCAATTCTTTTGAACGACTCTATGCCGTGACGGTAGGACAGAACTTGAGAACTGTTCTTTGTTTTTTAGGACTGTGCTTCCTGGTTATTTAATTAAAAATGATTAAGTTAAATTAGTTGTATACAATAGATAGCTACTATCGATAGAAATTGGTGGATAATTTCATATTCAATACGAAGTTATCCATATTAAATTATGGATATTTAATCCATAATTTAAATATTGATTAAATATCCATATGCTTCGCCTTTTATTCTGGAAAAGCAACTCAAGTCTATTTGTCTTTTATTGTGCTTATAAATTACAAATAGCCCTATTAATGCACATAACAGTAAAGAACACCTTCTTCTTTATTTCCATGTGTTTGACATCATTACAAACACTTTCAGAATATGTAAATAACTCAATATACCTGAGTTGACATTGTCAATGGCTTTGTCATATTTACCAAACAATAAATGAACACAAAAACTAACAATAAGTAAGTTAAGAGACTATTATTTTCATTTCAGATACTATATTTTGTGTTATTGTGGGGCAATTTCAAGTTAAGTGAATGTTTGTTAAATGAGTTAAGAGTTCCTCAGCCTGAAAAGGTTTGAGAAACACTACTATACAGAATAACTCACATGACACAATGAGGCTACAGAATAGCTCCTGTTTTTAGAAAAGCACTCATTATCATGCCTCAATACATTTAAATATGTTTCATCAAAGAGAAGCCTAGCAAAAAACTTTTTAACTTTTTAAACTAATTAATCCTTCTGAGGCCACCTTTGACTGTCCGGCTAACCAGCCGTAAGATGATGATACGTGAACAGAATACGCAACACGCATTATGCAGTTCTTGGGCTCGCAAAGCGGGAGTGCAAATTTAGAGAATGAAGCAACACTGGTGATTAAATATTTGCTGCTTTTAGAAATGGACTTCAAAATTCCTCCAGCTCTCACAGTTCGCTGGTGATGGAAGTTCATAGGAAAACCAGACCTTTGCATTTTTTATGTAGTAATCCCCCTTTGGAAAAAAAAAAGGAGGGCTGTGGAATAAATATTTAGCGAGAAGCAGAGTTCAATGTTTGGTTAAAAACTTAAACATTAGTTTTTGAGGTGAAGTAACTGGGAAATTGTGATCAAAAGTGGTAAATGTCATTCAAAATTGCTAATATTTTGACTTAAAGATGGCAGATCTCTAATACTAAACTTCTTCATATCTAGCAAAATTGGTGTAAAACAAAAAATTTCATTTGTCTCATTATAATTTTAAATATATTAATACATGTTGCCAGAGGTCATGAAAGGTCAGCCCCCCACCCAACCACCTTTTTCAAATCAAACAAGTTTGTTGTCAAACAATTCGACTACGTTTGTGAAGCAAAAATGTTCGTTTAAACTGCTTTTGCTTTGATGATATTAATTAAACTTAAGGTCAAAAAGGTCAACCAACTGCCCCACTTTACCCAAATCTAACAGAATTGCTCTGTCAACATGGCTGGGGTTCATAATTGCTGAAGCACAATGAGGAAAGTAATAGGAAATCATGGTCCAATAACCTGTGATTGATGGCAACTAACACATGTTCCTCTGCATGAAGGTGAACATCTAATTTTTGTCACAGTGACACTTATTGATAATCAAATTGAAGATCATTAAATGAAGGTAGTTATGCTTGATTTAATGTGAGTATTTTCCACTAGCTTAATGGCAGCATTATAACATGTGCTGCAGTAACTGCGGTATTTACATTTAAGCACCTTTTTATTTTTATTTTCAAGCATTTTCCTGAAGGCAGATTTTCACATTTCAGTCATTACTCACCCGCTTTTAACGTGCAAAATGTGTCCGAAACAACGTTCACAGTCACTTCATATAAGACTTTGTGCCCTTCATTCTTCCACTGATTGCGAAAGACTTGGGCTTTAATGTTGATTTCTTTGTTATTTCCCCACTAATAACCTTACAGACCTGATGTAGGACTCGTTCTTACCCGTCGTTTTTTCCTCAGTATCGGTTTATAAGGCAAAAATGACTCAAAAATGTCTTGGGTAACTCATCCAGTTCCACTACCTGTGCCATTATAACACTGTTTGTTTGTTGGAGGTTTGCTCTACTTTCACACGGGGGCAGAAGTAGAGGAAACTGGTTTCTTATGTCAAATGAGAAACCAGTGACAAACTTTACATTTTCAAAATCATCAATAGCCATTAAGTATGGTCAATGTTCCATTTTTTATGGTTCAAAAGCAATTCTGTACTGGAGGGTTTCTTAGGCCCACTTTAACTTGAAGTGCACTCATGCATTTGACAGTGAATCAAAGTTATGACTACTACACACTCTTAATAAATACAAACTCATTCCTGTTAAAGGTCAACACTCATCCCATCTTTTGGTGGAAGGTATTAGAGATATGAAACTCTGGTGGAGAAAAGTCCTTGAGTGCAAAAAAATCAAATAAAATAGGATTAGCAGAACAAAGACTTGTCATTGTGCTATAATACTCGAAGGTCAACCTAATTTTCTGACTTTGATCCCATGGTCCGGTTCCACAGAATCTCCTTATCTTAATCAACAAGAAGAAGTTGTGGAGAGCAGCTTTTATCTGTGGAGCCTTTTGTTGCTTTCAAATTGTTCATTTGTTGCCAACCAAAGTCTTATGCAAGGTGGAAATGTTACCTTGACAGACTGTTGATGTGAAAGGTTGACAGTGTGCATGTCAGGATCTTTGCTGACCCGTTTCAAGGGACCCCAGTCGATAGGGAGTCTTATTCTTCAGGGAAAAAAGTAAAACCGATGTTCAGGAATACACTGAAGCAGCCAAAAAGAGTAAAAAAAAAACAGTATAGGTTTGCATCATTTCAAGCCTAAAAGAAACAATGCAAGCACTCCGTCAAATTGGCTCATTTATCAAAAAGACAGTGAAATGCGGACAGTCTTCTTTCTTTTTTTGGATGATGCTGACAGTTTTTTGCTCCCTGTGTACGTTTGTGCTGAAGGTAACATATTTTGATGAAGTATCTGTCTGTAGAAAGACAAATATCAAAAGTTTTCAAAAAACAAACTGAGCGTTAAAATAAAGTTATAATAACATCAGAATAAAGTCAAAATATTACTAAAAGTAATAAAATTCAGAGAAAACAGTCAAAATATTATGAGAATAAAATTGTAATATTATGGGGAAAAAAAGTTTTAATGATACGAGAAAAATAATACATAACGTACACTGGGAAATGTTTCCAAGAATTATTTTACAATGACCTTTTTATAACAGATCCTGCTGAATAAACAAGTCACCAAGAGTTTGAAAGTTTCTTGAAATATTTAACTCTGTTGTGCTCAGAAAACATAAATCTAAACTTTCATATCAGCACCAAAAGAAAAAGACGAATATATGAAACTAAACTCACTGCCTGCTTGTGACGTTATGAGCCGTTTTTCATTTTACTGCTGCTCAGGTAAAGAGAGCGAAGGTGTAACTGTGAGATCGATGAGGTTTCCATAAAAACGAAGCTGAAAAATGGGCAAACAACATTCTGCATGAGATTAGGAGGAAAATAACTTCTGTTTTGGTCATTCCTCATTCTGTAATTGGACAGATGTTTTAGTTTCCAGCTTCATAGCTTAGAGAGATGGAAATCCCAAAAGTCTCAATTATATTTGAGAGAAACTGCGATTTGCATCTCAATATTGATACCCTAATAATTTCCCTGCTAGGATGAATAAAGTAATTCTATTCTATTCTAAAGAGACTTTTTCAAAATTATGATTGAAAAGTTTTATTAGCAGGTTATTTACCACAGCGTATTATCAGCATTATAGTTGGAAAAAAGGAGTGAATTTTGGCCAAAAGTCTCAGAAATCTTCCAGAAAAAAAAACAAAAAACGTTTCAGGACTATTTGAAATTTAGAGCTCCAAAAGTTGAATATTTATGAGGAAAAAAAAGATCAATCTCATAAAAGTAGAACATTTTCTTAGTTTGAAAAGTTGAAAATTTGCCAGAAAAAAAAAAATCTGACATTTTGAGACAAATTTCAGAAATTTTGTAGAAAAATACTTGGAATTTTCTGAGTTTCAAAAGGCGAATATTTCCAAATATTGGGGAAACATTTGGAAATTTTCTTTGGGAAATTTTGCCTTCAAAATTTTCCCAAAGAAGTGTTCTTTTGGAAAATTTCCCAAAGAAAATTTCCAACAATTTTTTGCTATCAGAACTTAGAAATTTCCAAGTGTTTTCTAGGGAATTTCAACAATTAATTCTCTAATTTTGAGTTTCTTCTTGCAATTTATCAACTTTTCAAACTCAGAAATGTCAATGTTTCTTCTAGAAAGTTTTTGAGGTGAAACTAAAACTTTCTGACATTTCTTTGCAGAAATTTACTCCTTTTTTTCTGTCTATAATAGCCTTAACCCACCATTATAGTTATTAGTCTCTTTCCAGCTGCAGCAACTCAACGTCTCTGTTTTGTGATATTTGCAATTTGAATGGCATCCATATTGCAGATAGCCGGATATTTCCAGGTGTGTGAGAGATTGTGTCTGATGTTCCCAGTTTCTGACATCTTAGTTGCAAGATGAGAACGTCATTCAGCTTTTCATTTGGTTTGGATCCAAACGGCCAGATGGGTTGAATGTGTTGACATTCAAATAAATCCACAGAAAAGTTTGTTTCGCTGAGATGACAAGCAGGGAGCAGACAGGCTATTAGTCCATGTCAGCCATGAGTTACAGTCTGAAATATCTGGGAAGATGATGCAGATGATTTATAATTCACTCATGGTGGGTGATGATGTAAAAAAAATTTATGTTTTATTTCTTTTTGCTTTGTTTAATGTCAGTTATTATCCATGGCAAAAGACACAGAGTCTTGAAAAAGTGGTTTTATTCCTTTAACATTTTACATTTTTGTTTTATTGTTACTATTCTCAACCATTAACAACATGATCTAGATCAGTTTTCATTTAAAAAACACTTTTTGTATTTGGCCAAGTTTTGATACAGTAATAAAAAGCAGATTTAAGAGCATTAAGATGTATTTTAGTAAATGTGCTTCTAGTTACCATGAACATAGAAGGAAACAAGAAAGCTTGGAAAAAATTAGCACTTGATGTTGCAGTTAATATTTTTGTAAGTAGGTTTGTCCTAATTTATTTTATTTAATCTTAAATTGTGGTTAGGATGAGGGCGCGGGAGGAGGGCACATAAAATCAAACCAAAGGCCATAAATGGCCCGCACACCCCACTTTGAGCACCCTTTATTTAAACAAGCAAAAGTGGCCTTATGAATTCAAAATATCTTTTCTGTGTAAAATAAACACTGTAGAAAAATGGCAATGGGAAGTTCACAACTTCTTACAAATTGTTCAGCTTAAACTGATTTAATAATAAAAATGTTTCAGTTATAATTAACTATAAATGTAACGTGATCCACGGTAACCGGCTACGGTAGCTGATACTTTTACTGCTGCTGTAGACTGTAAGTTAAAATAGAAATGATCCTGCTCACTGACTTCAAAGCACTTTTACATCATTATTTTATTTCATATTGAATGTTTTGAAGCATAGCCCGAAGAAAGAAAATATGTATAAAAGGGCTCCGGTTTCCACTCCAGGTTCTTTTTATTATAATAATCTGCTGATAAGGTGTAGCCCATGAGAACCTCTGTTCCAGCCGAATGCCGTTTTCCTATAAAATCAATATGAAAGAAATCTGAAAAGACGGAGATAAACAAACACGTTCTCAGTAGTTTGGTAGAAAAAACTGCAGCTGTTTATTACTGGACTCAATGTTTTTGTTTTATTTAGTGTAGATTTTGAGTCAACTGATTTAAGTGCTGATTTGGTAGAATTTGTATTTTTATGCATAAAGAGAGTATTCAAGTTTGAGATGGTTTTATCGGCATAAAAAAAATTCATGATCCTTTCCCTCTGATATAAAGAGATAGATTTTTTATGCTAAAATGGAACATTTTTCCTAGATGAATTTCTCAAGATAGCGAGTTAATTTCCAAATGGTTTTCTCAACATGTTTTCTTGAGCTTAATTAGTTGTCTTGAGAAATTAAGGGGAATTAAGTCGTTATCACAAGAAAACCATTGGAAGAAAGTATATGTGTGAAGGAAGTTATTAATCTCAATAATCACTGGGAAATCAACTTATCTCAAGAAAACCATCGGAGAAACGTACACGTGGAAAACAAGAAATTAACACGTTATCTCTTGGAAACCTGCAGGAAATTATTCTAAAAAAATAATCAGGAAGTAAACTTGTTATCTCGACAAAACCAACAGGAGAAAGTATATGCAGAAAATCCTTGGGAAATTAATTTGTTATCTCAAGAAAACCTTCAGGAAATTAATTTATCTTGAGAAAACCATCGGTAAAAATTTATGCGGAAAACGTCCGCTCTCACCTTCCCAGAACTCACCTGTAACTTTTTTAAGTTCCTTCAACTTAAAAACTTCAAGTCCATTCAACTGAAGTGCAATATTTGTAAATCCAGTGTAAAAAAAATGTCAACAAATTTAGGCACATTTAAAAAAATGTGTGCAGGGGAAAAAGTTAAATTTATTCTCTATAAAGGAGAACCTTATGAGTGTATGAAATTCTAGATGGGATTTAACGCTTACAATTACTGCACTTATTTCATTGTTCTGTAATATCTAATTATAAATCTGGACAGCACAAATTAAAGTCTGATGGGAAAAGTCACTGAGTCAATCTGTGTTTACTACAAAGATTTCGCCTGGCGGTAATGATCACACACCAGAAAACAACTGTTCCCCTTTTCTCTATCTAAAATTAAATCTTTTAATTACACCGGTGTGAGCGCGTGTGTACCTTTACGCTCCAACAGTCACATAACGTCCCCAACATTTCATCTGGAGGGAAAATTAGCAAAGTGACAAATTATTTTCATTCCATCCCACATGAACAAGGTGTACATACATATTACAGCCAATTTTGGCTTCTGGTTCAAAGTACCAAACAAAAAAAATGTGATAAAAACAAAAATTATTGCAGAACTTAGAGTATTTTTCCACATAAACCAATTTTTTCTCTTATAAAAATTACTTTGAACATCGAGGAAAGACACGACTTGTTTTTTCGACCAACTCGTTTGAATCAATCAAAAAATAAAATCCAGTCATAATTTTTAGAAATGAAGATTTTAAGTTTTATTTTGATACTGACTCACATCAGTGCTTCTGGTGGGTTGTCCAAAGTGGGGTCTGTGGACCATTTGTGGCCCACACAATTTTTATTTTCCTGCCACCTGTTCCCATGACTCATGAATATTAGAAATGTGATTGATGCAAAACCTACAACCGCTAAAATCTGATGCTATTCCATTTTTGTTTGTGAGGAAAGAAATTGCACTCAGCGTCTTCTTCAGAGGTTTTTGTGTTGTTTCCTTCAGTCAATAGTGGTGCAGCGCCCCCACAGGCGAGGAGGGGAACAGGTTTTTCAAAGGGTTTGGTTCATTTGATTCAGTGCAGTGTGAAAGTGAACCGCAGCAGCTGAAAATGGAACAAATGTTGCAATTTTGGTCCCAAATTGAACCGAGTCTACCGGACTGTCAGGTGTTAAAACACCATAAAAAATCTCTTTTCAGATGGGTTGTGCTGTGTTTGGTGTTTTGTGATTTCTGGTGAAATAATAGCTTGTTTTGCTCGGGACTTGTAGTAATGATCAGCTATGATATCGGCGTGCTGGAAGCAGATGGCTGGTGCTACCTGCAGTCAAATCCCTGCCATCCCAGTCTCTCTGGGTAAATTCAGCATAAGCTTAATTAAGGATTTGATAACCGCAGAGGCGCTCAGAGATGGGCACTAATTCCAAATTTAAGACGAGCTTACTAATAAAACCTTATGGAGGCGGTACTTAGGACATGTTGCTGCTTTATACTTTCCTCTAGCATGTGAACTTGTCCGACTGGAGCTTTACAGAAAGGCAGACATTTTAGAGCAAAGCGCTGAATAAAACAGATGTTTATTGGAGGCTTTGCTTCCTCTGAAGTTACACATTACAAGGAGCAGCTGTTTCTTTAATGACATGGAAATCTATAAGAAATGCAAATGTGGCTGAATGAAGCTGTGGTTATGGATCTCTGTAGTATTCGTAGTCCAAAAACACCACTGAGGGATTTCTGGGAGTCTTCATGGATCGGTTTCCTAAGGTGACCCTGCCAAAAACTTTGAAAACAAACTCCAAATTTCCACAAAAAAATGTCATCAGATGATTTTCTGCCTGTTTTTTTTTTTATATATATATATTTTGCATGAAAAATTATGAATTTGTAACTCTTGACATCGACATGTGATGCAATATTTTGATGGATGGTTGCATTTACCCATGACGCCCTGCATTGTAGTCCATTTCCTGTTTTTGTAGCGATCGCCATTCTGCTTTGCGTTCACGTTCGAACCGCACCAGAGTTCACGTCAACCGAACTGAGACTGAGGATTGTAGGTGGACCAGGGTTTGCTTATTTTGGTTCAATTATGGATTCACACCTCAGTAAAGAAACCGGACTTTAAAAGTCAGCAGAATGTGGAAATTTATTTAAATCAGATTAATCTTTTAATTATCACAACTTTTAATTATCACACCATTGTGTGTGTTTGCAGTGTATTTGGTATCCATGGAAATGCCAGACTCATGGCTAGAAGTTGTTTTTTTATTTAAAAGAAAGCATGTGAGTTTAAGGGCAATGACAGACGTCAGTGAATAGGAATCTTCATCAAAAAGACAATGTATGGAGCTCTAGCAGTGCCAAAAAAAGTACAAATCCAGGCGGTTTCATTTTTCTTTTTAAGTAAAATGTCTCTACATTTGTTGTAAGCACATCTTTCTGACTTTGGAAAGGTAAGATTTTGGGGTTTTTGCAGTGAAAGAGTAACAAACACAGAGAGTTGAACCAAAACACAATGGAAGTAGAAAACTAACACAAAGAGAATAACTTAAATACTCCACAGATAAACAAAACAAAAACACAAACAATCACACCAAAGAGCAATTTAATATCTGAAAATTGAGAATGGTGTAAACTCCATTCAAAATCTCCATTTCAACAGTTTTTACTGTATTTTCTGTCTATCTCTATTTTTCCAAGGACAACAAAAGCAAAAAATCAGTAGCCTCATAGAGTTGCATTAGGATTTATCCGATTCTCATTCTTTGCTTGGAAAGTCTGTCCTGCAGCGTTAAATGAGCCCCATCGGTCGGACAGCTGTGCCTTGATGGGCTGATGTCAAACACAGCAAGCAGGAACAGATGCGCAACAATTTGCCAGAAAGCCGCCATAAAGTTGAGCGGGACGGAGATGATGGCACATAATTAGGATTCCCGACAGGTTTGGGTCAGACAGGTCGTTATTTGGCACATTTCATGGTGCAAATCTTTAGATTTTCATTTCCCTGCCAATTAAAGGAGGACTGCAGGTGGGTGTGTGTGTGTGTGTGTGTGTGTGTGTGTGTGTGTGTGTGTGTGTGTGTGTGTGTGTGTGTGTGTTTGTTTCTAATACCTTGTGGGGACCATTTTCCTGACATATACTACGTTGTGGGGACACACTGCCCCTTGTGGGGAACGAAGCCTGAGGGGAAATGCTGTTTTTGGGTCAGGGGTCAGAAATAGGACTAAGGTGTGAATTGAGTTTTGGTTAGGGTTAGGTGTGTAATGGATAGGGTTAGGATAAGGTTTAGGCTGTAGAAATGAATGGAAGTCAATGGAAAGTTCCCGCAAAGATAGCTGAGCGAACATTTGTGTGTGGGGGGGAGAGGGTGTGTGTGTTTGTGTGTGTTTGTGTGCGGGCGTGCGTGTGTGTGTGTGTGAGATGACGATGGGGAATGTTTGAAAAGACAGACTAATAAAACCTTTAGCACATTTATTTTCGTAATGAATTTAAAGCTGACTAATTTCTCTCGTTTCTATTTATGTGTTGCATTGTTTAAACAAAACTCCTCTCTATTAACAATTCATCCACTGCCAGCATTAAGAATACAAGCAAATAAAATGCCTCTGTTAACTCTGACTCCTGGCTGCAAATATATTATGTTTAGATTTATTTCTACACTGCAAAAACTCAAAATCTTACCAAGTATTTTTGGTCTTGTTTCAAGTTCAAATATCTTATAATAATTCTTGAAATAAGACCAAACTTATTTCAACTCACAAGTAAGTTTTTATAAAGATATATAGGAGCTTGGTTTAAGTCAATAATTCATTAATATTGTTTAAAAAGTGCTAGTCCCATTGGCAGATTATTTCACTTATAACAAGACAATTTTCCCATGTCATAAGTGAAATAATCTGCAAGAAGAACTAGTACTTTATCATCAATATTAAGGAATTAATGACCTAAAACAATCTCCTCTATCTTGCTGAAAGGTTACTTGGCCCATTACTTGAGTTTGGTATATATATATATATATATATATATATATATATATATATATATATATATATATATATATATATATATATATATATATATATATATAGGGTAGGGTTAGGGTTAGGGTAACCCATCATCTATGAATGATTTTGTGAAAAAATAATAATTATATATATATATATATATATATATATATATATATATATATATATTAGCCTGCTCAAAAAAGCATAATAGGTCACCATTTATGCTTTTTTAGCATACAGAGGTGTTTTTCTTTTGTTGTGATACTTTAGGTAAGGTTACATGAACTCATTAGGTAAAAACATTTATGTAACATCCACATATTTCCAGACAGTACCTTCAGTACAAATCAGCCTCGACTTGCACTAGTTACATTAAATAAATATACTCTACAAGAACAGAGAAACTTGTTTTTTACTCGATTTGGGAAGAACGGAAATAAATTTCTTTCTCACCTTGAACTGAAATGCTGAACTCAGAAGTCTCACTGGTCCTCCAAACTGTAGTATTTGCATTTGTTCGACTTTACACAAGATAAAAATCTGCCCAGTTAATGGTTTATCCAGAATTTAAAAACAAAACGCCGACAAGTTGAGGGAACTGCCTAGAAAACGTCATAAAAATTAAATTAATGGCATTAAAAAAATACAAATCAAATATCTGGTGTCTTCAGGTGAATTATTTGAGTTTTATTATTCATGTGTCTTTATTTTTGAGTATGTTCCTTAATGAATCATTGCTGTACGTTTTATTGAAATATCCAGATTTCATAAATTGGTATTGCTGTAAATTGTGTCATTTAATCTGCTTTAAACTGTTGGCCAATCAAACCTTCTGTTGGCATATTTACGACAATATCGCCACCTTGTGTTCATTTACCGCAAGTACCACATTTAATCCCAGGTTATTGATCTTCAATCATTTAAAAAAAGAATAGAATCTTATTTCTTTTGCCTCAGTCATGAAATCCAATGTAATTATATAGTTTATTCAATTTAAAACAAACTAGAATGACTAAAGAAAGATTTCTGTCACAATGGTACTGAGTTAACACTCAAATGTTAATTTTATTTAATCTAAATATAAAGTTACATTTGTAATGGAAACGCAGCTTTTGTGGCCTTTGTTGCAGGCATTTAAAAATATATATACCAAGACCAATTATTTAAAAATGGCTTTTATTTGAACATGATTGCTTGTGTGTCCAGTTTCTACCAGTCACTATTTACATTGAATTGGAAGTTTGACATGAAAAAATCAGTGAGTTAAACGTGATTTGGTTAGTTTCTGTCTAGATCCATGTTCCCTTACAGTTCAGCCAAAGAGTCCTCCTCTTGCTGCGGAAGAGATAAAGAAAATCACCACAGTTTTAGTTATCTGTCCCTGTCTGAAGTTTTCTATTAGTTTAATTTAGTTTATTTAGGTTCCTACGTTTCTCGGTGACCGTATAAAGGGCCTCCATTCCAGCTGAAATGTGGTCGGTGACGTGGCAGTGGAGCAGCCAGGTACCAGGATGCTCAGGGCGCATCTTCACTGTCTGGACAGGGAAAGAGCAGCTTTTACTTTAGATTTTATTTCATTAAAAAAAAATTACCTCATTAGATTTCAACCAAAATTAAGCAAAAACTTTTGGTATAATATTGTAATGTAACTGATTAGTCTTAGAGATGAGCACAAATATAGCAGCACCACATATTAAAATCCATAAAATAAATTACTCTTTCATTGGTGCAGTATTATTTATCTCTGATTTTTTAAAATGTTATTTCCAAAGCATAATTTGGAAGCCATTATTAAGAGGGAACAAAATCTGACTTTGGAAATAATGCATACACTGCAAAAACACAAAATCTCACCTAATATTTTGTGTCTAATTTTCAGTGCAAACATGTGAGAACATTTGAAATAAGACAAAACTAACTTACAAGAAACCTTTCATCAAGATATAGAAACTTGTCTTAGGTCAACAATTCATTAATATTGATGGAAAAAGTACAATTACCTCTGACACATTATTTCACTAAATGTGTAAAAATCCTTAAAATCTTTTCATACATTCAGTAGAGTTGTAAAAAAAAAGTTTTTGAAATCATAATTATACAACTATAGTTAGACCAAATATGGAAAAACAATCTAAAATTAGACTTTTTACAAAAAAGTAAATAATTATTACAAGAAAGGTAAAATATATATACCTTTCTCAATAATCAGTGGGAAAATCTGAAGAAATTTAACTACACTGATTTGTTTTTATTAAATTTGAACACGTTTTTACTGATAATAAGAAAAACTTACGGTAACACTAGCTTTAGCAGACAGAAAAAGATTAAATAATTTCAAACAATGTGAGACGTTTTAAGACTTTACCTGAAAGATGGCTGGGAACAACTCATACGAATCAACACGGTGACGTCCTCCACCCAGCTGCAAAATAAAGATAATTAAATTATTAATTATTTTTACTCCATTATGTGTCAGATTATGGCTGCGTACCTTATATTCCACACTGTGACCATGCCAGTGTACAGTATGAATATCCACTTCATTTCCCATCGCCATTAGGTACCAGTAAACCTTATCTCCCACCTCCATGTTCAGCCCATTCAGGTTGCTATACACATAACCGTTAATAGCTGAAACCAAGCAGAAAAGAAAAAAAAAGGTTTTATTTATTTAATCCTGATTTACTTTGGTTGGGACATGATGGAAAGTTTTGTTTGAAACTCCAGACTGAATGTTCTGAGTGATGAACCAAAACCAATAACTACAAAATGTCAACATAGCAAACAAGTTGATTATTAACCGACTCAACCGGATCGAACATCAACATCCACACAAATACAAACCGCAAAGTAAAATCATTAACTGCACTTAGTTCCCTGTGCATCTAGTAGAACTTGTTTAGGAATTTCAAACACTAAGCTAAAATTAACCAAGTGTTTATTTTTTAACAACTTTTAAACTTTTAGTTGTTGGTATCTTCAAAAGTTTTAGCATTTCTTAATTAAAGTCATCCAAATCTGAGCTCAAAGCTTTTAAGTTTATTTTTGCTCAAACTAAACCTAAAAGCATTTGGAAATATTTGGAATTTTTTTAAGGGTCCCTATAACGTAAGATTCACATTTTGAGAATTTTTTGTACTTCCATTCCGGTGTTTTTTGGTGTCTGGAAATGAGCCGTTTCAAAAATCTCAACATTCCAAGGGCGCTGTGCCGTTACCTAGCAACCCCAGTGGCATTCCGCCTGTCGCCTAGCAACCCAAGCTGTGCTCCAGCACATGTGTTCAGCTGGTTTTATCGCTGCATGTGCTGCACAATGGCTGCTGGAAAAGACAAGTGTTTTGTTGTTGATTTGCCGTCCAGAATCCACTTGCTGCATTTTCGTTGGTTGTGCAGGTGGCTCTACTCATGCTTTTCAAAGATGTGCAGTTGTATAATTGCGCATCTGTTTGCAGCTACTTTTACATGTGTTTAAACATTGAGTTGGTGGGCGTGGTCAGCAGCAGCTTATTTGGATTTAAAGTGACAGAAGCCCTAAAAGAGTTTATCCTGAAAGGAGCTCAAAATGAAAATCTCATTATCTGAGAATAATTTCGCACAAAAAATTTAATTGATATGTTTTATAGGTCAGATAGCTATTCTGACTTGTTCAATGAAGCACAATAGGTCACCCTGAAGTCCATTCTAGTGTCATTTAACTTTTTTCCTTCAGTAATATCTAGGTTCTGTGGAATCTGGTGAGTTTCCAGTTTTCTCTGTGTTTTTATCTCACCATGCATTTTGTTGCTCTCAATGAAGGAGTCGTCAGCCTTCAGGTTTGGTCGAGGATTCCTGATGTTCCGTCTAATGTTTTCATCCAAATACCTGCAAAATAAAATGCATCACTTTTTGGAGCAGTCAGGAGAAAATTACTGAATTTGTAGCTTAAAGAGCCTCTTCTGTGCAGCAACTATTCAAACCTGAACCACACTGTGTGATGTAAGAATCACATCAGATGAGTATTTTAGTGAGATTTTATGTGACAGACCAACAAAATAGAGCAAAATTTTAATTGGAAAGGAAATTGATATTTTTAATAGTAAAATGTATGTTTATAGCATGCATTTATGTTAATCCCTTTGAAATAACAATTTTTTCAATTCTTTTCATTGAACGGATTACGGACTACTTTGGATTGGTATATCACATTAAATCAAAATTAAATACTTAAAATTTGTGTTTCTAATGCAACAAAATTAATACTTTCCTAAACTTTGCCAAGCATAATAAATAAGAAGTATATTTATAGATGAAACAGGGTGCTGCTGTGTTGCAGTACATTTTAAATGTTCACTTTTTGCTTACTGAATTCAGTATTTATCAACATAGATTAAAAATATAAACGATGAATTTGCTCTTTGAATTTTGACACCTACCAGCTTTCATTCTCATCAAACACCAAGAAAAGCAGAGCAAACTCTTCAACCTCCTTCTTTAGTCCCAGAGACCTGGAAGTGACACGATTTTGTTACACACACGGTGTTCAGTGATAAAATATACTTTAATTTCTCAGTATAAGCTTCATCGTGTTGGTTGAGATTTCAACGCTGTAAAAACACCAAATCTTATCAAGTATTTTTGGTCTTGGTAAGACTAAAAACACCATAACAAATGTAAATATGTGCAGTTTACAGTTGTTATGTATTTATATTTTGCTTAAAAGTTACTTTAAAGTTAGATTTGTTTTATTTCAAATGTACTACGATATTTGCATGTGAAATTAGACCAAAAATATTTGGTAACATTTTGTGTTTTTGCAGTGAATTCAGTCTTCACCTGGCCCAGCTGCGACGGCAGATCACTAATGGCCCAATTAATCCGCTGTACAAGTCCTGGCAGGAGGAGAGAGAGCATGTAAGTACACTGCAAAAACACAAAACATTACCAAGTATTTTTGGTCTAGTTTCTATTGCAAATACTTTAGTACACTGAAAAAAAGACAAAACTAACAAACATGCAACTTTTCTGCAAGATGTAACAGCTTGTTTTAAGTAAAGTTTTAGTAGAAAGTTCTAGTTCCACTGGTAAATTATTTCACTCATAACAAGAAATGTTTTCCTGTAAGTGAAACAATCTGCCGGTGGAACTAGTACTTTTTAAAATCAACATTAAGGCATTTTTCACTTAAAACAAGCTCTTATTCTTGAAAAGTTACTTCTAAGTTAGTTTTGTCTTATTTCAAGTGTAGTAAGACATTTTCACATAAACAAGACTAAAAGTATTTGGTAATATGTTTTGTTTTTGCAGTGTGCTTCATCAACACACCTTTGTGACATCAGCAGTAGAGTAATATGCTGACACAGAGCACTCCTCCTGCTCTGTGGTTGGTCCTGTGTTCTTGTTGACCAACCAGGTGTACGTGTGAGTTTCACCTGGACAAATACATTAGAAAGTCTTTCTGAACCCATCCAGTACGTATAAATAATCACTCCATTTTTCTGTGTGCTTTAACCATTTTGCTGAACAAAAGTGTGATGCTTCATCTCCTGTACCTGGTTTGGTTTGGTAAACATCGGGAGATTCTGTCTTCACTCCGTGGGCGTGGATAGAATAAGCTCTGGATGCCATGTTTTTAAAGACAATCTTAACTTTGTCGCCCACTGACGCATGAATCATTGGTCCTGAATGCAACAGAGACATTTACAGCACATGCTGTGTCAGATAAATCCAGAAAATAATGCACTTCTAAACAGAAAAATACAAAAAAAGCAGTAAATGACATTAAAAGAAAAAGGAAACACAATCCACATTTATTACTGCTAATAGCAAAGATGTGTAAACAGACTTCCAACAATTTTAGTTTAGTTTAGTTTTAAAAAAATATTTTTTTTGTGCTGCTGTAATCAGACATGAACGGCAAAAAACTAAATTTTCTCAGGTATTTTTGGTCAACTTTTTAGTACCCTTGAAATAAGACAAAACTGCCTTACAAGTAACTTTTTAGTCAGATATAGGAGCTTGTTTTAAGTAAATAATTCCTTAATATTGATTTTAAAAACATTTTAGTTCCACTGGCAGATTATTTCGCTTATAACGTGAGAAAATGTCTTGTTATAATTGAAATAAGTGAAACTGCCAGTGGAACTAGAACTGGGTTGCTAGGTGACGGCTGGACTTGGTTTAGGTTGCTAGGTAACGGCGCAGTGCTCGTCGGTTGTGAAATAATCTGCTGGTGGAAATTGTACTTTTTCATCAGTATTAAGAAATTTTTGACTTATTACAGGCTGCTACGTCTTGTTTAAAAGTTACTTATAAGTTTTTGATATACTTGCTTGTTTAGGTGAATAATTCCTTAATATTGATGGAAAGAGTACAAGTTATAAATGAAATAATCTGTCAGTGGATTAAGACAGTTCAATTTATAATATTGAAAAAAATTGTTTTTCCACTGATAAATTATTTCTCTCATAACTGGTACTTTATTATCCAAATTACAAAATTATTTACTTAAACAAGATCCTATTTCTTGCTAAAAGATACTTGTAAGTTAGTTTTGTCTTATTTCAAGTTCACTAAGATATTTGCACTAAAAACTAGAGCAAAATACGCGGTAGGTTTTGTGTTTTTGCAGCGCATGTCTGATTACAGTGACTTAAGGCCACAAGCACCACAAAAAATATTTAATTCGATCTTTACTTATAAAGATCGACTCACATCTGCCTGACTTGATGATGTCTCATTGTCTTCACAATTTTGAAAAGTCACCAACTACTAAAACACAACAGTTCTAAATGATCGCTGCTTAGTTTTGATCAGACCTACTGAAGGCCGTTATTGGACATGTTATTTCATAATCCAGCAATGATAAATTCAAACCAAAAGTACCCATAATTCCAAGGTGATCCATGTCAGCCGTTCGTTCCACCTTCTTGGTGAACTTGTCGTTGGTAAACTGCTGGTAAACAACCTTCTTGTAAATAGAACCGATGTATCCATCGCGCTTATCCAGAAAGACAGGGGCAGGACTGTAGCAAGAGAGAAAATGAATTATGAAGAAATATCTGCTCGCAGGAGAAAAAGGTTTATTTATTATGCAACTATAGGGCTGCAACTAATGATTAATTGATTATCTTATTGGTTATCATGACGACTAATTGGATAAAAAAAATTGGCTCTTTCTGTAGATTTTTTACTTAACCACTTAACCTTACTTTCTACAATATTGGAACTACATTAAAAATGCAAGAAAAAAAACACTTTTCCAATCAGGGCTGAAATTTCCTTGAAATTCGATTGAAATGAAAACACATCACAATAAAAAAAAACATTTTCAAGTTCACAAATACATTTTATAATCCTTTTTAATTTGATCTGCTCAATAATAAACTATAGATGTGAAATATTCTCCTGACACAAACAAAATAAACTTTAATCAATCTGCACCTGCAGGCCAGATTTGATTTGTTCTAGAATTTTTTTCAGGGGCCGCGCAAAATTCTTCAGAGGGTCACAGGCGGCCCTCAGACCGCACTTTGGACACCCCTGACATAGAGTATCATTTTTATGATTAAAAAAAGATGTATATATTGGTCTTTTGTAATATTCATATACAGTATGTATCCTGCATTTCCCCACTGTGGAACAATAAACATTTCTTTTAATTGTATTTCTATGTAATAACTAAGAAAGTAGCTTTAGGGTTCTTATTAAAATCTGTTATCTTATATAAATCTATTAAATATATTAGCTGAATTATTTAAATTACTTCAACCATTTTCCTTGAAATTCAAAAGTATGTACTCATAACATGACTTTTCTGCTAATTTTTAATTGTAAAATGATAGTATATAAGTAAAAATATGCTTCAAAAGAATTAAAAAGCAAATAAAATTTTCATGACGATAAAAATTCAAGTAGCAGTGACCAGTTTAGTGTCGTACTTTTCATGTCCTCTGAACATCTCAGTCTCCCAGGTGCGGTTGGGCGAGTAGTCCCAGTCGATTTCCACGGCGGCGATGTAGAAGGTCTTTGAATGCAGCATCACCTCAGACTGACTCTGAAACAGGCTGCACTTCTGCACCGTGTAGTTGGCTCGCATCCCACCCCGATAATGGTCCACCGTCGCAGAAACCACTTCAAACTGACCTGAAACACAAAAAAAACTTATGTTTTAGTTCACTCTGCAGTTTAGAATTTAATGAATGATTGTTGCTTTTGTAAGTTTGATTCTCTGCTTAGGAGAGACACAGTTTTTCATGTATGCAAAATTTATATTTTTTGTGCTTCTATTTGGGTTCCTGCTGCTAAAATCGAAACAAAACGCTTAAAAAAAAACACCGGACCGATTTTTGGCAATAAGTTCATGTTTTTTGGTGTCTGGAAATGAGCCGTTTCAAAAATCTCCAGATTCCAAGAGCACTGCGCCGTTACCTAGCAACGCCAGGGCATAGCACCCATAGCCTAGCAACCTAAGAAGAGTTCCAGCACGTTTGTTCAGCTGGTTTCACCGCTGTATGTGGAATACAATGGCTGCTGGGAAAGATAACTGTTTTGTTATTGATTTACCATCCAGAAAGCACTTGCTGCATTCTTGCTAGTTGAGCAGGAGGTTCCACTTCTGCTTTTCAAATATATACGGTTGTGTAATTGTACATATGTTTGCAGCCATTTTCAGGTGCGAGTGTAAATGTTGAGTTGAGAGACGAGGCCAACAGCAGCTTATATGGATTTAAAGTTGTCGAATGTAACTTTTATAAAAATATTTTGTTGAGACTGTCATCATGTTGTGACAGTTTATTATGAGACAGATAATCTGTGAATAAATAAAATGAGGTAGAAACAACTAATCAGAGCGAGAAGGTGAGTCTTAATGCTGTCAATCACAATATTGTGTGTTCTCTCTCTTAACGGTGCTCTCTCCTATGCTGCAGCTAGCATAGTATGTTGTGAATGCTAAGCCTAGTTAGCATGGCCACCGATAAATGGTTTTTCTTGCAACAGTAAGTAGTTTCTTCACCATTAGCACATTTAGCAGCGAGTACATGAGGATTATTGACAGCGCTAAGACCCTCCTCCTGGCTCCGATTGGTTGTTTTTAGTCAGATGCATTTCTTCAGTGCAATGGTGCAAGTGATTATTTTCTTATTATTACTTTCTATAAAGAAAAGACTATTTAAAAACATCTACAGTGTTAATCTTTATTGATCATATTTTGATTATTTTTTCAAACTTGATGTTTTCTTGAAGTTGCAGTGAATTTAACACAAACCTACCCATGCTGTCCGGCTCCATAGTTACTGTGTGCGAGATGTGAGGGAAAACACTGATGGTGTCTTTTCTGTTCTGGCGGTAGAGGAATCGGTTTCCCTGGAAGTAAAGGCTGATGATGTCCGTCTCCGTGCCCAGACCCGAGAGGTGCCACGTCGTTTTGTCCCCCTTACACATGGTGAGGCCCGGAAGGTTCCTGTACACAAATCCGTTGATCGCTAAAGGACAAGCAGAGACATGGAGATTATTTCAAACAAGACAACATCATGAATCAGATGAAGCAAAAGAAGATTGAAAAAAATTTCAAATCTCAACTCACCATGCATTTTATTGCTCTCAATGAAGTCCTCGTTCTCCTTGGTAACAGAGTTAGGAACTGTAGTGAAAGTCTGGATGTTTTCATCCAGGTACCAGCTGAGGTTCTCATCAAACACTGTGGCCATAAGATGAAACTCCTTGTTATAGTTCTTCTGCAAAAACAAAACAAGAAACAACATGTTAGATGCAAACAATTCACTGACTTACGATTAATTGCCAATTAATGGTTTACACAGGTGGGTAGAGCACCCAAACGTTGTACTCAAGTAAAAGTAGCACTACTTCAGCATAAAGAGACTGCTCAAGTACTGAGTAACTGATCAAATTAGCCATCGTTTAATATTTAAAAATTACATAATCAAAGGGACCAAAATATATAATTAAGTGGAAATGTTGGCACTTTAAGGATCAAAATGACAATTCATATAAGTAACAAAAAACAACATGAAAGTTATGAAAGTTTTAAAAAACTGCAGTGTGTTTAAACGTGTTAGTTTCTCATTCAGTGAGTAGAACAAGCAGAACTTTTACTCAAGAGCAGCGATACTATATAATAAAATTACCCAGGTAAAAGCAAAAAGTACAGCGTACTCTTGAAAGTATTTTTTTCCCCCCAAAAAAGTTACTCATGTAAATGTAGCTAGGTAAATGTAACTAGTTACTACCCAACTCTGATGGTTTATTAGATTAAAATTAGGGCCAATCTGTTTATTACGCCCGTTTAGACCCTCTTTGGTGTTGTAATTTAGTGTCCGTCCAACAGAGGGCGCCGCTGGTCGTCTGTACGCAGAGACGTTGATACAGAAATTAAAAATGGCGGCGGGCCCATTCCTGACGGAGAAGGAGAAACGGTCCAAACAGAGTCCAGTGTGGGATGAAACAGACATTTTATGCGGTTCTGTTAATTATTGATGCTACGAAGGTGAGGAGAACTGAAAAACTGTAAAATGATGGAAAAACATGACGCCAAGGCTGATTTTGAGCCTGTTGTGAGTTAATACACTTCATGGATCGAAGACTTAGCATTTCTTGAAGAGCAACAGATGGTCCTCTTTTATGAATATCTCTGTTCATGTTAAGTTTCAGATATTTAATACCTGGTTTCTAAAATTTCTGGAACAAAAATGGTACTTTTTTTTAACTTAGTATCTAAATTCTGGGAAAGTTTGTTTTAAATTCTGGTAAAATAAAAAATTAAATATGTCAGTTAGAAGAAACAAACTGCACGTAATAAGTAATAAATGGGTTTGAGATCATGAGCGAATGTTTACAAATCCGAAACACGATTGTGATAGTTTTGGGTTTTTCATTGTAATTTAGTTTTACTTCGTTGTGACTTTTTGTTTGTCTATTTCAGTTAGTTTTAATTAGTTTCTAGAAGATGCTTGCTAACCTATTAATTATAAGTTTTTATTGTTTAGATTTTATTAATTATACCAGTAGTTTTAGTTTTTTCATATTTGGGGGAATTTTAAGATCCAGAATTCAAAAACGTATTGTGTTGTGATTGTGTATACATCGATTGGGTAATGAATACTCAATAGAAGATAAAAAAAATTTAAAAATGTATTTAATTATTGTTTATCAGCCAATTGACTGGTGTTTTCTCCAAACCTTTGCTGCTGCCATTTTGGGACTAGTGTAAGAATTTTGGAGTGCCGTAATTTGCTGACGTAAACTGAACAATTTCACATCAGCTCAAAAGAAAAATAAGTAGATTTATAAACATAAAAACAAATCATATTATATCTATAATTTCAGCTTGTTTTAGTGAGTGATATAGTTCCAGTTATTTTTAGTTTTTTCCCCATTAATTATTGTTTTCACAAAAATATTTTCTCAGATTCAGTTTTAGTTATGTTTTCCATAATCTGAAATAGAAATACTTTGTGATTTTACAAACTAGCGGTCATAATAAAAATCCTTCACCTGTGCTCCTTTCTTTAGGGACCCGGGTCGGCAGACGAGAAGCGGCCCGACCAACCCAGAACTCGTGTCTTTAACAGGATCCACTGCAGAGTAGTACAGGTAGCTCAGACAGTCGGGCTCCCCTGGAACCGGACCGGCACCCACAGGTACGGTCCACTCATAGGTGTACACCGTCCCAGGTCTGACCTGGGCGGCTGGAGGAGGAGTCACCACCCCTAAAATCATCATTACATGTCAGAATATTATTATTATCCATAAAACCAGAGATGAAATCTTGAGGAAACCATGTTTGGTGAACTCACTTGGCTCTCGTTTCAGCTCCCGCAGTTTCTTTGCTGTGTACGACTCTGAGAAAAAAAAATGTTTAAAGCTCAGACGAGTGAGGAATACTCTATTCAAGCCAAGAAATGATTATTTTTGTTATTCACCTTCTAGCTCGTTGTAGTAAAGTGTCCCGTCCTGTTCGATGCTGTACTGAACTCCATGCGGCTGAATCGTGTACGGCCGGCTGGCTTTGTTCTTAAAAATCACCTTAATCGTGTCTTTCTCTTCGGCTCGCAGGACGGGACCTGCGGACAATTAGCAGTACAATTAAATAAATAGTCACAAAAATATAAATATTCACCAAAATATTATAATATTGCTATAATAAGAGACAGTTTTGAATGTTTCTACTAAAAATAAGTGAAAAGTAAAGCAAGAATGAAGTAGTATTACGAGAATAAATACAAAAATATTTAGTCAAATATTTTAGTATTATGACTAAAATACTATAACTTTAGTCATAAAGACTAAAGATTAAAATGATTAAGATTAAAACCGTACAAGAATAAATTCAAAATATGTGAAAGTCATAGTATTACATGAATAAAGTTAAAATACAAGAATTGAGTCACATTATGAGAATAAAGTCATAGAATTATATGACAGTCATATTATGAGAATAAGGTCGTATGAGAATAAATTTAAAATAATACAAAAATAAAGTTGTAATAATACCAGAGTAAAGTTTCAAAGTCCTGCTATTGACAATAACCTGATGCTGATGGGTTAAATTATTATTTTCTAATTTGTAAAATCAATACCAATCAGTTGTAATACTGCTTTTCTTCTGTTGGCGTTCTCATAATATTACAACTTTATTCTGGGAATATTGTGACTTTATTCTTGTATTTTTTTATTTTCTTAGTGTGGCTCTAATACATACATATATGATGGAAATCACAAGAAATGACCTGGTCTCATGATATAATCGAAATATTTTATGGAAAAGTCAAACGATAAGTTAAAACATGAGTTTTTAAATCTCTGTCGTGCTTGGATTACCCAGAATCCCCAGGTGTTGCTCCTCCGGGCTGCGTATCATCTTCGTTGTGAAAGTGTTGTCGAGATATTCCACGTATCGAACCTTCTTATACCTGCTGCCGATGCGGGTCGGACCTCTAGTCACAAAGGTTTCTGCCTCGCTGTGCGCAGAAAAGCACAGGATGTGGTTGTAGCAGTTCTTAAAACATCAACATGTCTGCTAGCATGTGGATTAACCAACCTTTCACTGGGTGCCGTGGGTGCATAATCCCAGACCTCTTCCTCAGCAGCGATGAAGAACTGCCTGAGCTCACCGTGAGGACGGGGCTTGTGCACGTTAGGGAAGCACTTCTTGATTTCAAACAATGCCTGCATTCCGGCTGGATGAAAAATATAAAGCAAAAACAAAAAAAGCTCTTGAAAAAGTCTTAAACGTGATTGAAGTATTTCAACTTTAATGGGTTATTAGCGTTAAACACATGTTGCAGTGTGAGGTTAATCGGTTTTAGCTGTCAAGTCGTCAATATAGCATGCTAAATCGTAAATATATGCGATAAATATAAAAGAAAAAGGGATGCAGTGTTTTGCTATTAATTGTCAATACTAGATAAGAAGGTCAGAAATAAGTTTTAATTAAAAAAAAATAGCAGGAGAGGGAAGCATGTCAGCTAGGCTAGCTTGACTATGATAACCGTAACATGTAGATGTGCTGTGGAATTTGGTGTGTTTTGGTTCAATTAAGAAAAATATCAGATCATCAACAGAGCAGGTCTTTAAGTTAGCTAACCAACCACTGCTGTGTTAGCTTAACCAATAGCAGCAGTAGCTAATCTACCACAGCAATCACTTATTAATAACTGCAAAATAAAAATCAAGCCAGAAAACATAAAACTGTAACGATCTGAACTGAATGTTCTGTCCTATTTTAGGTGTTGAATCCTGAAACATGAAGTACTGTTACTGTTGGTTGCCGTGGCAACGAGTCTGCGTGTAGCGTAGCCGAGACGGAGAGCGAGAAAACAGTGGTTTTGAGTTAACTGTTGGCCTGATTTGGAGCCTGGAAGACGTTTCCTCACCCGTCAGATGATCGTTGACGGTGCAGGTCAGCAGCCAGTGTCCGGGGTTGTCGGCCACCATTTCAGCAGTGGTGCTGGAGGCTGGGAAAAGGCTGACCATGTCTGTGTGGTGGTTCAGGTTGGTCAAGATCTGGCCATGGAAATGAACTGAGTGCATGTCCACCTGTGAGAGAGACAAAATGACAACTTCATGCAGGATTGTTTAGATACAACCAGGTGAAACCAGGCAGATGGATAACTCAACTGAAATGAAACTAAAACTAAAGTCAACAAACAACATTTATATTATTTAATGCCAGAATAAGGAGACAAAGTGCTTAAAGTTCACATTTTACACATTTTTGTACTTCCATTTGGGTTTCCACTGCTTCTAAAAACATCCCGAGCGCTTAGAAAAATCACCCAACTATTTTCCCACAATAAGTTATAACATGGCATTTCTACATGTTATAAGTGAAATAATCTGCCAGTAGAACTAGTACTTTTAACTCAATATTAAGGAGTTATTTATTTAAAACAAGCTCCTATATCGTGTTCAAAAGTGACTAGTTTTGTACTATTTCAAGTGTACTGAGATATTTGCACTAGAAACTTGACCAAAAACACTTGGTAAAATTTTGTGTAGTTGCAAGACAAATTTATTCACAAATATATCTGGATTCAACTTACATTACTACAACAGTATAATTCACATATATTGTTTTCATAAATCATTGAATATTGGCAGTAGAAAACTTTTCTCATTATATTATTTGAAACCAGATAAAACTAAGAAGACCCATTTAATTATATCTACTGTACTTTAAATAAACTTGTAATGTAATAAAAGTAAAAGCTGTTACCTCATTGCCAAGGCCAATCAGGTGCCAGTGGATCTTGTTGCCTTGACACGCGCTCAGTCCAGGCAGGTTTCCGTAAAGGTAACCGTTTATCCCTGTGACATAAACAAAGTATTAAACCTGAACTTTTCAGTTTGCATGCAGATATTAAAAGTATCAACATCTCTCACCGTGCATCTTGTTGCTCTCTATAAAATCTTCATCCTCCTTCAGGTCTCTGATGGGATTTGTGATGTGTGTCCTGATATTGTCGTCAAGGTACCAGCTCAGGTTCTCATCCGACACCATGAACAGCAGAGCGTAGGTGTAGTCGGCTGCCCTGTCACCATGGATGTCCAGAGTTCCTACAGAACAGATAAAATCAGATTTTCAAATAATTAGTCTATTTTATATTAATAAAAGATTTACAATTTATCTCAAAGTCAGTAGAAAATGCAATACTAGACTAATTTTCTTGATTTTAAAAGAGAATATCATGCAAAACCCTCTTTTTTTAGCAATTAAACACATTTTTGTGTACTTTGAGTGTCTTGGATTGCTGAAAAGTTTAATTTGTCTCTCCTGGTTCTGTTTAACTAATATTTTTTCAGTTTTTTATTATTCCGTTACATTTTTCATACTAAGAAGTCAGTATTCGCTGCAAAAGTAATTTAAAAGTGAGACAGGAAAGGTGTAGATATGTAAAGAAAAACAAGTTGGCTTTTTAATAAAGATCCAAAGTGTCTACACTGCAAAAACACAAAATCTTACCAAGTATTTCTCTGTCTAGTTTCTATTGCTAATGTCCTACTACACCTGAAATAAGACAAAACTGACTTGAAACTAACTGTTCATAGCTTATTTTAAGTAAATAAGTCCTTAAAGTAGATTAAAAAGTACCAGCACCACTGGCAAATTATTTCAGCTATGACAAGAGATTTTTCCATCGAAAAACATGAACATTTCTGAGCTCCAAAAGTTCAACATTTTTTACTTTTGGAACACAGAAAATTCCATGGGTTTTTTTTTAGGGAAAATTTCTGAAATTCATCTCCAAATTCCTTTTTTTTCTAGAAAATTTTAGACTTTTCAAACTCAGAAATTTCCTTCATTTTCTTGAAAATTTCTGCGATTAATCTCAAAACTTGAGTTTTTTTCTAAGAAATTCTTTACTTTTCAAACTCAGAAATTTTAAAGTTTTTCTAGACCATTTCTTAAATAAATTTTTAAAATTCTGAGATTTTCTTTTGAGATTTTTAACTTCTTAAGCTCAAAAATCTTCTTGTTTTCTCATAATGTTTGAGTTTTTCGTCTGAAATTCACGTCCTGTTTTTTGATCTATGATGGCCCTAAAAGCAGGCAGGCAGAATACAATTCTAAATCAGCTCAGAAAACCAACATCATCGTTCACAACTTCTTCTGTTTGCTGATTGGCCCAGTTGAAATTCTAATCCAAATCAATGGGAGAAATCTCAGACTGTTCTTCGAAGCAAGGTTTGAATTGAGTGGATTATGTATGAAGGCACTGGCCAGGCTGCAGTTGTTATAATTGGATTGAAAAAGTACCTCGCTTGCATATGAGCAGAGGTCCCATAAGTCCAGAGGCGATGTCTTTTGGGGGGCGGACATGAGAGTGGTAGAACCTGGTCATGCAGTTACTGTCTTCAGCTGTTGGGCTGTGGGATTCTGGGAGAGTCCACTCATATGTCTCAGTGGCACCGGGAGCCACTGCGTCATCCCTCTTCTGCTGTGGACCTGTGCCATCTGGGTACAAGGCTCCTGGAAGCACAAACAAACTGTCAATGTTAATCTAAAAATGTTAATGTGTTAATATTACATAGAAATATAGCCACTGGGGAAAAATAGTTTTTCCTCAGAATTATGATTTTAATCTAAGAATTCTGACTTTTGCTAAAAATGTTTTTTAAATTATATAATTTCAGACTTTTAAAAAAAAAGTTTAGACTTTTTTCTAAAACATTATAACTTTTTCTAAAAATTCAGATTTTTTTTCCTAAAAATTCAGATTTTTTTAAGAATTCTGACTTTTAAAGAAAATTCTGAATTTTTTTCAATAAGAATAATTTTTTTCACCACTTTTTCCACATGTTTGGCACAAAAGAAAAATCACAGAAAAGGATGCTGTTAAGTGACAACGTAGGATGTACATATTGCAACAATGGATTATCCTTCCACTAAAGCACAAGCAGTTCACTGCAAAAACACAAAATCTTACCAAACTATTTCACTTGCAATAAGACAAAACTTACTTACAAGTAACATTTCAGCAAGAAATATGAGCTTGTTTTAAGTTGGTAATTTCTAATATTGAAGAAAAAGTTCTACTTCCACTGGCAGATTATTTCACTTATAACTCAACATTTTTCCCATGCTACAACTGAAATAATCTGCCGGTGGAACTAGAACTGGGTTGCTAGGTGATGGGTTGGGCTTGGCTGGGGTTGCTAAGTAACAACACAAGTGGAACTACGACTTTTCCGTTAAGGAACACAGAATGAGGTTTCTATTCTCCTTTTCTCAAACAGCTGAGGTTTTTTTTGGTTTTTCTCACCCTCACTCCCTTTGCTGTAGTTGAGTCCGTGCGCGTGGACACTGTACGGTCTGGAAGCTGAGTTTCTCAGGTGGACGATCACTGTGTCGCCGTCCTCCGCCATCACCACGGGGCCCAGGTATCCCAGCCATTCTGGCTTCTGCAGTTCCGTCCTGTAGGTGGCGTCGCTGTACTGTTTGTAAACAGCCTTTTTGTAGACTGGGCCAATGCGTTGGGGACGTTTTACTAAAAACACAGAAGCATCTCTGCAAAGATATTTGCACAGAGAGAAAACTATTGATGTTGTTTTTATATCATGGAAATCAAACGTAAATGTTGTTGTGATCGGCTGTTTTAACCATAATGGCTGAGATGATCAGTTAATACCTTTATTCTGTTTTCTATTTAACACAATGCATCATTCTGCCTGGGATGCTTTTAAACATTTAAACTTTTTTCCCTACACTTTCCCTCAGCTAAACATAAACATATTTGGTATCCATGGAAATGTCAGATTGCAAAAACAAAAATCTTACCAAGTATTTTGGAAAAACCTCCGGAATGTAACGTCACAAATAAACAGGCACTTCCCCTGACTAGCAACCCCAACCTGTTACTTGGCAACCTACGCAAATCCCAGGCTATTGCCTAGCAACCAGCATGTTTGCTCAGCTGGTTTTATCGCTGTGAGTGCAGAGTAATGTCTGAAAAAATATATCAGCAAATAACAAATTCTTATTGTCTTATGACAATTGGATGAAAAAATAAATGTGTGTATTTAAAAAAATAAATAAATCCATTTTAGATATGTAAAAATAAGTTTAGTAAGTAAAAACACAGAATCTGCCCAGTTTTGTAGATGTAGCCAACCTTGGCTAGTGGCAAAAAGTTTTTAAAATTATTATTTGCTTTGCTTTACCTGCATCCTTGACAAGGAATGTGGATCTATGATTTCCAAAAGTTTGTAGCCTTATTTATATTTCTAAAAGGTTTATATACTGTATGATACAAAGAAATTCTAAAAAAGCCCTAATTATTTTATGTTGAATTCTTAAAACTAATTTATAAGTAACCTTTCAGCTAGATATAGGCTTGTTTTACGTCAATAATTTCTTCATATTGATGAAGAGGTATTTGATACATTCTATTTAAATTATCAAGACAAGTCAGTGGAGCTAGTACTTTTTCTTCAATAGAAAGGAATTATTGATGTGGAACAAGCTCTTTAACTTGCTGAAAACTTACTTGTAACTTAGTTTTATATTATTTCAAGTGTACTTAGATATTTGCACTAGAAACTAGACCAAAAATATTTGGTAAGATTTTGTTTTTGCAGTTTAGTTTTTTGCATGTTAAAATTAACATAGGAATTTACATTTCATATGTAAATTCAGTCAAAGTTTCATGTGTGGAGTTTTTTACATGTTAGACATTTAGTCACAATAACTTTTACATGTTTTTGTATTTCCAATGTGATTACCGTACATTAGAAAAGTTAAAAATTTGCCTATTAAAATGTCCATTTGAACAAATTCAAAAAAATCATTCTATCTTTCTAAAATAGTAAAATGAACAGTTATTTAACGGGCATACTTACTCATCCTCCTGCAGTGTTCGATTCTGGATGACGTTCTTCCCAGTTGGAGCATAATTCCAAGAAACCTCCTCTATCTTAAGAAAATACTCTCTTCTCATTCCTGCAGCACACATTGCAGCACAACACAACAGCAACACAACTCCAAATTTCTTCATTTTCATCAATTAAAACATCAGAGAAACATTAACAAGTGAAACTGATGCACAGACAGCTGCTCTATGCGCTTTCCCTGTCTTTTTATACTCCTTCCACTGGCAGGCTGCTGAGATCAGGCAAAAAGCCAAAGGGGTCACTGACCATCGGACAATGCAAGACAACCATTTGATCAGCGGGTCGCACTTGCATAACGTCGGGAAACATCCAAACTTTAACCAGAAAACCGCTTCATCAATCGCGATTCAAAACGTTCAATCGGTTTCTAAAATCTAGCAGCAGAAGTTGTCGTTTCCTGGACCAGTTTGGATTAGTTTCGACTTTATTGCAGACGTTTTGTGAGGAAGGGCTGTGTGAAAAGTCAGAGGAGACGTTGAAGAATGGATTCTACATCCTCAAAAAACAAAAACTAAACAGAATAAACTTCTTTCCTTCCGTTTTTACATTTTTTTGTACTCACAGTTAAGCATCATTGACACCAAAGTTCAAAAGTTTAACCAATGAGGAAAATACTTTGACTTTTGATCCAGTCAATACTGGGTTTTTTTTCCCAGTCAGAGAAATAGGTTAACCATCTATTTCATTTCATAATAATTATATCATGATAATTATTCAGTAACAATAAACATAATCATATAATCCCAAAATCTTTATTAAAAAGTTTGAAATGATTCATGATTTAGTTATTTCCTAATGAGGTCAGTCTCTATATCACGGTAAGTCCCATCTTGTCTGTCAAAGTGTAAAGGTAACATTTACTCAATTTGGGGCCACACCAATCAATAATGGGTAACTGTGGAAAGTCCAGAGCAGAAACATGAGGGAATGGATTTCCACACACCGAACATACTCGTTTGCCTTTTTTGACACATTTAATCCCTTTTGTTGCACATGTAATTTCTTCAGAAATTATTGAAATACTGTTATTTCTAAAAACCCAGAAAAAATGTCAATAAAAATAGTCATGGTAAATAAATGGGAGGATATAAAACCTAACAGAAAGAAATAGAACCACACATTAAAATACTGTTTTTGTATTATGAAATGCTCTCATTGATGTCTGATATTTTTTGCTTTTTATCTCTAGAAAAGAAAGTGGGTTTATGATAAATAAAAACTAAATACGTTTTTTAATCTTTTAATAAAATGTATCGACAAAAATCTGGATTCTAATTGGAGAAAAATCTAGGACAGCCCAGAGCTAAAACCAGCTGACCAAATGTTCTTGGGTTGCTAGGTAACGGGGCTTGGCTCAGTGGGGGTTGCTAGGTAACGGAGTGGGCTTCACAGGAAGGGCAGCGCCTGCTAATTTGTGACGTTACATTCGGGAGATTTTTGAAACAGATCATTTTCAAGTCCCTAAAAAAAAAAACATTTGGTAAAAAAAAAACAAAAAACTTTTTTTTTTTTTTTTAGGCAAAAATTTGCAAGGAAAACCCCGGCGCGACTTAATTGTTTTTGAATGTACGAGAAACTTTTAAAGAATCAGCCTGACTGTATGAATAAAATTGAAATTATTTATTTACTCAAGGCAGCACAAATAAACAGCACATTATATAAAAAAACTAAAACGGATATAAAATGTCATTCAATAATGAACTACCACCTGACAGATATCAAGGTAGCAATTTACAGCAACAGGTAAAAAACACACAAGATACCTAAAAAGTTGATGAAAGGTACTTTCATTTACTCAGTGTGGGTCTGATTTACACACTACTTAAAGAAAACATCCAACTTTATTTTGTAAGATAGAGGCGAATAATTTTAAAGATAACAACAAAGTCACTCCATGCTGTCATGAAACTCATCGACGTGTCAAACTCGAGGCGCGGGGCCTAAATCCAGCCCACCGTAGCTAATCATGTGGCCTCTCACAGGGACACATAGATGATACCTCCAAGGTAACAGCTATGTTTTTAAATATTATTCTATTGGTCAAATCAAAGCAGTTTTTTTCTGTATACTGCCAAAATACATCAATCAGTCCGTACAGTTCTTCACGATTCCACAATTACAGAAATCAACGCAAGATCAACAAATCCCAGAACGTTTTCCTCACTAAGATTTTATTTTAGCCTTTCTATAGATATTAAGTTTGTCCAAATTTATTTATTCTTCAAATTTATTATGCTTAGTCAACAAGTTGTTTCTTGTGACATTTCTTGGTGTATTTAAGTTCTGGTATGTTGCTTTTGCATAAGCGGTTGGCAGTTACCGCAGCAACCAGTAACTGACAGCTCCTCCCCCTTTTCTGTTGCCCTCGGTAACTTTAGTATGTATTAGGATCAGCTCTATTTTCTTTAGAAGTATTAATCTCTTAACACATTTTAGACAAATTTAATTATATACAATATTTCATGTGTAATTTTGTCATGTTTTTTCTGTTTTTTACTGTTAATTTCCTTTTAGCTTTGTTTAATTTTACAATTGTTAACTGCTGTGAGCTGCTCTTTGGGAATCATTGCTTTGTAGTCTGTTTAGGGTAATTTATTGTATTTTGAGGGCAGAAGCTCTATTGTTAGAATAAATACAGAGAACCTGAGTGTTTCTGTTATAAAGTCAACCTACTTTTCCTGAGACGAATATAGGAGGGTTACACAACTGAATTCATTTATAATTTTCCATAAAAACGGTCTAAAACATTGGATTTATCTGGGTTTAAGTGACAAACTTCAATCTTTAAGTGGCAGTGTTTCTTACTTCTATTTCATTGCTGCCTCAGCGTTATTATAGTCCATGATCGATGAGACAAGTAACAAAAAGTCACATTTGCTGTTTTACATATATCATTTACAAATATCACTAAATCTTTTGCAAGTATTTCTAAGTTAGCGCCGCAAAATCAGTTATGTTGATTGCAAAAAAAATTGCTAAATCCTGCAGTGGCTACAACGGCGCATGAGAGCCACTGTAGATACCAAAAACTGGAGAAAATGTCCAGCAAATAAATTTCATATTGAGATTAAGCTCAGAAATTACCTAGAAAATACCTGGAATTTCTAAGTTTGAAAAGAAAAGTTCTGAGATTAATCTCAGAAATTTTTGTGCAAAAACTTGGAAATGTATGGTTTTGAAAAGTTGAACAAAAACTCAGAACTTTAGAGGTGGATTTCAGAAATTTTCTAGGAGAAAAGCTTGAAATTTTCTGAGTTTCAAAAGTGGAAAATCTTTGACTTTTGACACTCAAAAATTTCAATTCTAGACCATTTTAATCTCAAAATTTCTGATTTTTTACTCAAATTTTATATTTTTCAAGTTCATGGATTTCAAAGTTTCTCTTGAAAATTTCTGAGCTTAATCTCAAAATTTCTGAGTCTTTGGGTGGAAATTGACACTTTTTTTCTCTATCTACAGTACAATGGCCCTAATACGCCGTTGTTCTTTATTATTTAATTTTAAGAAGCACATATGGAGACACAGCAACTTATTTAAATTTTAACAGTTTGTTAATGGGTTTTATGAATGCATTCTGGTACAGCTGGCTCTTTGAGAACATTCGTGATCTTGATAAGGCCCAAAATGAAAATGAGTTTGACATCCGTGTTTTAGCCCATCAGCATGAAACTGCTTACTTGTGTCTATATCACAGTTGTTGCTGTAATGTACTGTTGTTTCTGTGATACGCCCAGCGTCCATGCAGATGTGCCTCTCTAAGCGTTGAGACTGTATTCCTGCTTGTAGCAGCAGGGCCGACAGATGGCGTTCACTAAACCGTTTCCAAGCTGTAAAAGGCAGATAATGAACTCCAGCACTGCGAGGCCCAGTAACACGCACAGCAGAGTGACGTTCCATTCTACGATGTTGATGGGCTGGAGGCACCGCGGCCAGATTTCAGGCTGCAACAGATACCTGGGAAGCACAGGAGAGAGAACATGACAATCAAAGAAAAAATTATTGGTTCTAAGAGCTGGTTTTGTCTTTTAGGACACTGAAAAAACAAGAAATTTTACTAAGTGGTTTTTGGTCTAGTTTCTAAAGCAAATAGTACACTTGCAAGAAGAGAAACTAACTTACAAGTAGCCTTTCATCAAGATATAGGAGCTAGCTTTAAGTAAATAATTTCTTAAAATTGGTGAAAAAGTACTAGTTCCACTGGACCGTTACCTAGCAACACCAGCCAAGCCCAGGCTGTCACCTAGCAACCTGGTTCTAGTTACAATGGAAGATTATTTCACTTGTAATGAAATAATATAATATACATATGAAATAATATATATGGGAAAATGTCTTCATGTAAGTGAAAAAGTACTAGTTGTGTGGAAAATATGCAAAACATTTTTTGGTTTAATTACTGCTTTGAATATGTTGTTCTTCCAGCAAATAGCTTTTATTTAGTTTGTTTACTCCAGTTAACAATTACTAAGTTAGTTGACAATTATTTGAATAATCAATTAGACAGATTCATTGTTTCAGCCCTGATCTAGAGGAAACCACCAAACATTTTTTGAAATGTTCTACTGGAGAGAACTTTGTAGACGGTGTGCGTCCCGTTTCATCTGACATAAAACTACAGCAGCATTTTTAAAAAGAAAAGTCTTAAGATATGAAAGTCCAGCAACAACAATAATCTTCTTGATGTAAAATGTTTTGGTTTTTTTTGTAATTGTTATTACTGGGTGTCCTTACCTGCCGCGCTGGTCTGCGAAGGGGTACGACCACCCATAGGAGGTGAAGCAGTGGGGGCCCTGAACCAAAGCCAGGCCTGAAATGACGAAGCAGTAACCAGAGCCCAGGAGGCCGACGATGGCCGCCAGAACCGAGCCGCACATCTGTGAAGGCACAGCGGCACACGGGCAGCGTTTTAAAAACAACAGACTAATGTTTACACTGCAAAAACACAAAATCCTGAAAAGTATTTTGGTCTAGTTTCTACTGCAAATATGTTAGTACACTTGAAAAAAGAAATATATTTTCAACTAGAAACTAGACTAAAAAATACTTTTGTGTTTTACAGTGTGTATTTGGTTAGGAGTGTATGCTGCAGCAAATACATTTTGACCGTTTCACTTCATCCTTGCCGAGTTGGAAAAAACAGGCACAGCTGCTACACACACACACGTATAGACGCAGCTGTGCATGAATGGCATTCAAGCTCACTTTGGTGTGTGTTTCTTAACAATGGGAGCCTTGTTCAGTAATCATGGGAGACTCAGCATTAGCACTTCAGCTCTATCTGATAGAAATTTAGTTTTAGCTTGGTTATTACTACCTAGTGCAGTGGTGCCCAGAGTCAATCCTGGAGGGCCGGTATCCTGCATGTTTTAATTTTCTCAATGGTTTAAAGCACCTGAATCAAATGATGGCTCATTACAGGCCTAAGAAGAACATTGACATGCTGAAAAGGTCGTTACCGCCACCAGGAAGAGAACAAAAACATGCAGGATGTCGGCCCTCGAGGACCGACAGTGGACACCTCTGACCGAATGCATTACTCTCAAAGCGGTGACAACAAAATAATAATAAAATTGCATAAACGCCACTATATACTAAATAAAGAAGAAACAGAAATGGATACATATGTCAAAATGTTTCACTCAGAAACAGAACGAAGTGCTAGCTTAAGTGCTAGTTTACATTAGCACTTCAGCTCTATCCGATAGGAATCTAGTTTTATCTTGGTTATTGACTATTAATAAACTGGAAAAACTCCAACAAATATATGCTGACTGAAAAAAATCTGAAAGCGATAGCAATGTTGAAATGTTTCGTTCAAACACACAGTTAACTAAAGAGCCAGTTAGCATTAGCACTTTAGCCATATAGGATAGGTTTTATCTTGGTTATTGACTTCTTTAATGCATTACTCTGAAAGGGGTGAAAACAAAATTATAATAATAGAACTGCAAAAAAGTCCAACTGATATATACAGACTGGAAAAAAAGAAACATGTTTGTTAGCTTGTCAGATAAACTGAATGCTCTAGATGTTTATCCGATCCCATTAACAGTTACTGGTGTAGAATGTTTCCCTCTTGTATATTTTGAGCACTGGTCCCAGCGTAAAAAGTCTCCTACCATTAAGCTTTCATTCCAGCAGCAGCTGCATTTCCCTAGAGTGATGAAGGCCACAGCTGGAATCAGCATCTGGAAAGACACAGAATTGATTTTTTTTCTGTTACAGTTTCTGAACAATGACATTTTTCCCCTTTATCTAATTTATTATTCTGTTGCCAGATAATTTAATAATAAAAAAAAGAACACTATGAAGTTTCTGCATGTAACTGTAGCTTTAAGTTTTAAATGCAAAACAGGTTAATTTAATTAAAACAGCTATTCACCATTATAAAAATGAATTTAAAAAAGTAATAACTAGTAAAGCTCATATCTGAACAGAGCTTTTTTATTTATTTATTAAACACAAAGTCTTACCAAGTATTTTTGGTTTAGTTTCTAGTGCAAATATCTTAGTGCACTTGAGTTGAAGAAAAACTAACTTAAGCCAGCTCGTTACCTAGCAACCCCAGCGAAGCCTGGCCTGTTACCTAGCAACCAGGACACCTAGTCAGCTGGTTTTACCGCTATATGCACTGCACTAAAACAATGGCTACTGGAAAAGACAAGAGTACTACAAAAGCACACAATCTTATTAAGTATTTTTAGTCTAGTTTCTTATTAAACTTGAATTAAGACAAAACCAATTAACAAGGAACTGGCCAGCAAGAAATAGGAAGTACACATCAGATTATTTTACTAATAATATATTTTTCCACATTTTAAGTGAAATAATCTGCCACTGTAACTTTTCTTTTCAAAAAAATTATTAAAAAATGTGTGCCCTTTTTTTCTTACATTAGCATGTTTCAATTAAGCAAACTTATTCTTGTAATTCTAATTTGCCCAATTATATGATCAATGAAAACACAGTAACTCCACAATTTGATATTTCACAAATAAATTTGCTAAATGAAAACACAAATTTTTAAAAAGTTTTTTGACCCACAGTTTTGGAGCTAGTTTTGGCCATATAGTTATAGAAGTCACATGATCAACAACAGGATGTTACTACTGGTGGAAACAACAAAGAAGATGACAGGAAGTGGTTGAAGGATGACGTTTTTTAACAACTTATCGCGTGAACAAACTTATTTACTTGTTATTTTTAATTATGTTTCGTATTTAATGGAAACACCGCAATTGCAAAATTGTGATTTTTCGACCCCTGCATAATATGGTCAAAGTTTTGCACTCATTTGTAACGGAAACGCAGTTTGTTCTTTTCTCCCCTGTCTGGGAGGAACAGAGGGACTCTGATCCTCTTTCCTGTGTTGCTGTCTGTCTCCCAGAGACATTAAATCACCTTCCAACAAAAGGAAAGGATGTTCCAAAATATTTTCCACACCCGCAAAGTGCTCAACAATCAGAATTGAGTTAAAATACACATCCTGCATGTCAACAGAAGAGATTAAAAGGGAGTCTGGCAACAGGGAGGGAAGCGCACGGCGTGTAAAGAGGAGAAAAGGAAAAACGGAGGGAGGATGCACATGGGAGAGGAAGTTGGGGGAGCTGCAGATGGATGTTCTCAGAGGGATTCACTTTGTTCTTTGACCTACTAACTTTATGTCATTTCCATCCATCTGCTTAAAAATAAGCAGCCAAAAATATTAAACTACTCAGATCTCATAGCTTTCAGATTCCGGAAAGTGTGAGCTAATTGATCATTGAAATTTTTTAAAGAGCAAAAATGGCCTGCAGGTTTTTTGATTTGAAGTTTGGAATCTAAAAGAAAATTACGTTATTACCTCTAGCTATATCTCAAAATGTATGTTTACGATCTTTATTCAAGTTAAAATGCACAAAAACACAAAATCATATCAAGTATTTTTGGTTAGAATTTATTGAAAATATCTTAGCACACTTGAAACAATACTTTTTATATATATCAATTTAAAGAAATTGTTGACTTAAATCAAGCACTTACATCTTACTGAAAAGTTGCTTGTTATTTCAAGTGTACCAAGATATCTTTACTAAAACCTAGAACAAAAATACTTAGTAAGATTTTGTACATGCTTAGTAAAACTTTGTACAGCACATATCACGGTAAAACAACCAGCTGACCAAATGTGCTGGTTGCTAGGTAACAAGCTAGGCTTTTGCTGGGGTTGCAAGGTAACGGGTTGAGCAAAAGTTAATTTTGCTATTGATAGTTTCACTAGAAGCTAGATCAAAATACTTGGTAAAGTTTTGTGTTTTCGTAGTCTACTTCTTCCTTATAGTACTGTGTATTTATAGTATTTATGGACCAAAACTGATTTGAGATTCCAGTGTTGACTAGAAAGAAAAGAAAACTCTGAGTTATTAGTATTTTACTTTAAAATCATCAATCAGAGATGATCAATGGGAAATTGGATGATTTCTATTCGTGATCGATTGATTATTGTATATTTTTGATTTTTAGCATAAATAAAAATGGAGTATTTGTAAACCTCTCCTGTGTAAATCAAATCGCTCTTGTGGTCCTCCGTCCAGCAGGGGGCGATAAGCAATTTAATTATACCTGAGTTCTGACCAGTTCAGTTCTTTAACTGTCACACTTCATTCATATATTATTTAAATTTTCTTGTGTTATTTCATTTAAATTAACCTGCAACTGGCTTAATTAGCACAGAGCGTCATAATTTAGACTTTATGGAATGGTATTTACAGAAAAATACTTGAAAAACAAAGTTAATTTTAGTTGTAAGGCACAATCTTTCTGTTGTTGCTGGGTGAAAAAGAACAGCTCCTTTCTGCTCAGTTAGAGCAAAACCCCATCAGCTCAGCGGCGTGCAAAGCAGACAGATTAACTGTAGATGTACAAAACACTTCTTTGTTCCCACTGAACAACTGCAAACTCACTCAGACTGAATGGTGTCAAAGGGGAACAATTTATACTTATTTATATTTTTCAGGGCTAAGTCCACTTTAATTCACTAAAAAAAATACATTTAAAGTCACAAAATAGCTCTGCCAACGTTACACTGCAAAAACACCAAATATTACCAAGTATTTTTGCTCCAGTTTCTAGTGAAAACATCTTAGTAAAATAAGACAAAACTAACTTACAAGTAACTTTTCAGCAAAAAATAGGAGCTTATTTTACGTAAAACATTTCTTAATACTGATGAATAAATACCAGGTAAAAGTGAAATAATCTGCCAGTTGAACTAAATTAAGGAATTATTTATTTAAAACAAGATTCTATGACTTGGCAAAAGGTTAACTGTAAGTTTGTTTTGTCTCATTTCAAATCTACTCAAATATTTGGATTAAAACCTAAAGGAAATAGTTGGTAAGATTATGTGTTTTTTCAGTGTAATCTCTAATGAATAAGACAGGAAGGGAGGAAACGCTTTAGCTCACAAGCCATAAATATAAAAAAAAAAACAATTCCTAAAGATACATTCTTTCCTTTAGGTTTTTAAATATGACTATAAAAATATATTTTGAGTAAATATGGAAGAAGATTAATGTTTTATATTGTTTTAGGCTTCCCTATTAATACATTTCTAACAATAATACTTTATTTGTAGAGCAATTTTTTACACAAATGAACATAAACAGCATCCTACAAGACACAAGATAAAAGTAAAACGAATTTAAATCAATGATTTAAATAAACTGGACTGATTTACATAACAATGAAATAATAAAAATACAAAATAAATTATATTTCTTTTTTTAAGTAGACAAAAAGTAAAACCAAGAAAAAATACAAATTTAAAAATTATCCTGGGTATTGACATCCAATTTTACATTATTTGTTTGAAAAAAGCAGGTAGAAGATACAAGATTTTATAATTTTCATACTAAAACCTACAAACATTTAAATCTTTTCCTAACAGATAAATTCTTAAATTATTCGCTCATTGAATTGAATTATTTAACATCATCAATATCATTTTTGGTCCCAATAAGCTCTTTTTTAAACACTTGTTTTTTAGTCCATCATTAGTTTTAACTAATGATTTAAAAGAATAAAAATTCCTGACTATAAAAGCTCTTTAAAAAAATCTAACTAGTTTCTTTGTCATAAATGTTTTTACTCACCAGCAGCCCTCCGCCTCCCAGTCCACCAAAGTACCAGATGTAGCTGGCGAGTCGGTCCTGCTGGATGTAGGTGATTTCTCCCATTGGAAACAGCAGCAGCAGGTTGGCCAAAATGCTGCAGAGTGCCAGCGGCAGCAGAGCCAGGCCCAAAGACCGGGCAAAACCCACCGAGCAGCACATCGAAAAACAAAAACACCAAAATCACAACGCGCAGAGGGAGACGGCGGAGGAGCTGGAGCGGCTCTGGAGAGGCACTGGGAAGGAGAGGAGGGGAACAGCTGAAGGGGCAGGAAGCGGGTTGTGTTGGAGTTAAAGGGTGGAGGGGGTTCTGGCATGACAAAGGAGGAAACACGTTCACGCTGACGAGACCAGAACGAACGGGAAAACAAAAAGTCCAACAAGGATGATGGAGTTTCTCTCAGGCCGTTAGTCAGCAGAGACAAAATCAGACAAAAAAATAACTTGAATCAGAAGAAACAGCTGACATGTGTAATGACGTAAATACAAGACAAAAATTGAGATAAGATTACAAGAATAAAGTCAAAATAATAAAAAATAAAGTAAAAATATTTAAAGAATGAAGTCGTATTATTACAAGAATTAAGTCACAATATTTTGAGAATAAAGATGTAACAGTACTATTTTATTCTTGTAATATTATGACTTTATTATCTTTTATTCTGGTGCGGCAGTTTGCAAAATGTTCTGATATAATACTTAAATTATTCACAGAAAACAGGATTTATGATGGAGTGTTTGGGCTACACAAAGGAAAAAATAAAGTCAAAATAACATGAGGATAAAGTTGTAATAATATGAGAATCAAGTCATAATATTACAAGAATGGTCATACAAAAATAGTCGAAATAATATTATTCTATATAATATTAAGACTATTCTCATAAAACTACGACTTTATCCTCGTAACAGAACTTTTTCTCCCAAATTTTGACTTTATTCTCATATTATTTTGAATTTATTCTCATAATTTTATTACTTTATTCTTATTAGTTCAACTTTATTCTCGTAAAACTACAACTTGGTAATATTAGAACTTTATTGTAGTAATTTTGACTTTATTCTCATAAGTTTATCTTTTTATTTTCTCAGTGTGGCCCTAATACTTCATTGTAATATTTAGATTATATGCATGTGTGTGTGTGCGTGTGAGTGTGTGTGTGTGAGCGCGCGCAAATACAGTCGTGTTTTCACATCTTGTGGGAACTTTACATTGACTTCCATTCATTTTCTACAGCCTAACTCTAACCATCACATACCTATTCTTTACCATAACTAACCATCACATACCTATCCTTTACCATAACTAACCATCACATACCTATCCTTTACCATAACTAACCATCACATACCTATCCTTTACCATAACTAACCATCACATACCTAGCCCCAAACCCAAAAACAGCATTTCCCCTCATGAGGATCAAGAAATGTCCCCATAAGGAGCAGCGTCCCCACAACCCCACAATCTAGGCAGAAATAGGTCCCCAAGAGGATATAAAAACCTGGTTCTCACACACGCACACACACACGCACACATGTGTGAATTAAAACAAAAAGAAACAATAAGGTTTAAGGTATTTCTTCCAAACAGGCAGGATGAAGTTTAATGTGTTGAACATCAGTAGCGATAAAAGATGTATATATTTATATTTCTCAAACTCATCATTTAATGTCCATTTAACTGAAGCTGAACATAAGGGACGCCGGAGTAAGAGCCGTTTCAGGCAGATTATGTCGCCTGGATTATGTTGGTGAGTCGTTAGCAGAGTAAACGGATCGTACCAGGTTGGGTTTGGATCTGTAAGGAGATTACCGCGGTAACAAAGTCCAACATGGGGAGATTTTATGCTCAAGTAGAGACTGTGTGAAACAATCCAGCGCCAACAGGGAAATTACATAATAAATGAAGATTATTTAGATGTTTACATACATGGGGTGCTTTTTCTCTCTTTTTGTCACCTACAGTAAGTAAATCTGATTCACTTTGGTTATTTAATCAAATTCTACTTTAAAAAATATCTGCCTGCTTCGTGCCGGTTGTTGGGTCAACTAATGAGGGAGTATTAGTCTCTTTTAACTCAAGTGCACCTTATTGCGAGCCGCATAAAGTTCAGATAAAGATTCAGATGGCAAAAGAAGATTTAAACAAGTGTACACTTTAGTTTATTTGGCATTTCTAAACAAGTTTAACATAAGTTTCAATAGAAGAATAATAATAATTCACTGACAAATAATCTTAGATGTAGATTTTAAAACTCAAGCAACCAATGGCGCTTTCTCCCAAAAAAGGTATTATAGGAGAGGTCAGAGCAGGCCAATAAAAAAAATAAACATTCTTCACAAATTCCAAAGGAAACATATAATTTCTTTTTCTTTTTTATATATATATTTTTGTTATTGGCCTCCCCTATATATTTTTATCTATTAATTTCCAATTTTAATAAAATTTCTAATTGTATAATTTGAAGTTTGCAAAATTTTATAAATGTATCTATTAATTGTGTTTTACATTTATCTCCTGATTGAAGAAGATGACTATGTAAGACTTTCTATGACCTGAACATGATTCTCTGGGTGGCCAACATTTTTCTACAGGGTACCATGGCACCCATTTGCCCCCTATGGGGTAGCCACTGCAAACAGAAAAATATGTAATTTAGATCCTTGTAAAAAATCCTTAAAAAATAAACTGACAATCACAAGGACTTGTGTACAGAGTATGAAAAAGCATTTCATATTATTATTTATTATTTTATTTCTTGATTGAGTCCAACAATTTGTGGCATCAGTGGTTCAATCACCAGGTTTTCTTTCATAGAAATATTGAGAATATCCCTTGGTTACTCTGCAGATCTGCTTCTGCTGATTGCATCCAGTAATTGTGAGGTACTTTGAACCTCATCCAGGTGCCATGTGACGTCTGATACAAACCCAGCTGTTTGTCAAATATTAACCAGCATTAAAATCATTTAGTTGAATCATAAAACCAAAGTAAACAGAATAAAAATAGGAGTGCTATTAAAAAAAAGAGGGAATTAAACCAGAATTATCATGAAAAACACATTTTGTTTGTATTAATTAGCAGTGAAATGATTCTGAATATTCTGGTCTTTCTGATATTAGTATCCCTGAGCACATCCATCTGCTCTGGGGTCTGATCCTGCCCACAGCACCCTGGGTGGAGAACCGGTTTGAGGGATGGAGTGACTCCACCAATCACCCACAGTGATTATCTGTCCACGCCCAAACTGAGCCCTCTGGTGGCCTACGTATGGAAATACAAGGGTGGTTTAAAGACAGGTTTCTCAAACATTATTCACACTTTTCCTGAGTAAAAACTCCAATATCAGGCTTGTTTTTCAACTGCAATTACAAAACTGTAGATATTTGTGTACATTATCTACTATGATTAAAACAATTAATCGTGATTAATCAATGATTGTCAACTAATTTAATAATCGATTAATTGTTAACTGCAGTAAACAAACTCAAAGAAGGCAATTTGCTTAAAGAACAGCATAATCACAACAGTAATTAAGCCAAAACTGTACAAAAAACATATATATATTTCAATTGAGATGTAAAAAAAACTTTGTCGGTCTATAAATATGTCCAACAAGTTACAGTTTTAGCTTCACCCGACTAAATTCTGTAAATAAAACAAATAATAATAAAATCTCCTATTATTTTATTGCATTTTAGGGAATGAAATGGGCATTATAGGATTATCTCATTTTAAAAAGGAAATGAATTAATTGTTTATGTGGATTTTTATGTATTTCTAAAATAATGAACTTTCTAAAATATGTCAATTATTTTACCAAAAGTTATATTTTTTAGTGGTTAAATAAGAAATCTGCAGAATGTGCCAGATTTGTTTATCCGATTAATCGATTAATTGAAAGAATAATCAACTAATTGTCAGAACAGTTTATAGGAAAATTGATGAATACAATAATTGTTAGTTGTAGTAGTTAAAATAAGTTTTTTTATGTTCTATTTTCTGACTTTTTTAGTTATTTAACAGACATAATCTGTTTGCACTTTTCAGGAAAGTGATTTTACTTCTGCGTCTCGTTTAGGAAAGAGAAGAGGAACAAAAACCAACATCCTGCTTGTAAAAGGAACCAAAATGTTTTATGGAAGCTGTGGTTTATTGACATTAACACAGAATGTTATTTCAGCAACAGTAATTTTTTATGGATGTTACTATAAAGTATATCAATAAAACAAGTTATTGTGGCACATTAACTTCCTTTAGCTGCTGGTGGTAAAATGTGGACTATAAGTCAATGGAGAACGGTCCAAACTACGACCAAAAGCATTTCTGACTTTTTAAACGCAGAAAATTAAAACATATTTTGTACATTAAAAATAAAATACCTGTAACAGGCCAGTTGACTCTGTGGCCTCTTCTTTTCAGCTCCTCAGCCACTTCCTGGTCGATCCCTTCCTCCAAATTAACTAACCACTGACCAGCTGCAAGACAGAATCACCAAAAAATTATTTCTCCTTCAAATTATGCAGAATTATCATTTTTATACTTATGATCCCACAATACACGACAGAAAAGAGCTACTTGGCCACTTTAGTATGCAGGAATAAACTTCATATCTATATTGCAAGATAAAAATAAATTATTATGGAGCAAAAAATGTAAAGTTTAAATAAGGTAAGTCAATTCGGATGATTGAAATAAATAAAATAACATTGCTTTGTGTATTGCACTTTTATTTTCCACTGGAAAATTCAGTTATGAAAGATCCAGGATTTATAGATATCGTGTACTGTAACAAAACATTTAAGGCTGAAACGATTAATCGTGGTGAATCAATTATTCAAATAATCAACTAATTTTGTATTTGATTAATTGTTAACTGAAGTATACAAACTCAAAAAAGCATAAGAAAAAAGATTAAGACACTCAGAGTAGAAAAGCTTAAACTGTACAAATATACTGCATTCAATTTTTTTTTTTTTAAATGTCTGTAAATATGTCAGAACTTCAAGTGGCAGTTTTAGCTTCACTTGGTTTAAATTCTGTAAAACAAATCTATTAAGCACCTTTCGCTATTCAGTTATTAATTGGTTAATGCAGAAAATAATCAACGGATCTGTTTTAAACTGTACTGATGTTAATTCCATCAGAAAGTCCTGAGATTTTCACATGTTGATGTTAAAAGTATGTTTTTAGCTGCAGATGCATCGTTTGCTACAAAAGATTAAGTTTTCACTAAAGCAACAAATCTTTATTATTTAAAAAAGGAATTTGGTTATTGCCATTTTTATTAGATTTCCAATATTGTAAATAAGTGTCAGTGGTTTCATGAAAAATCTGCAGAATTTGCTCATTTTTTATTTGATTAATTGATTAATTGTCAGTTGCGGCCCTGAATAAAATAACTAAAAGAGCCAAAAACAAATTGTTGGGGATATATGCCATACTGTGGTGTAAATTGTAGTGATGTTTTCATTGTTTGACTTTTTGAAAAATGTTTTAAGGCATATACTTTTGTCATCGTATTCCACAAAGACTCTCGGTGCATCCAAAGCCTGCTGAGGGTTCATCCCAAACTCGACCATGTTCAGCAGGACCTTAACAAAACAGACCAGGTAAATCTACTATTAATTATTAATTGGTTAAACCAAAAATAGTCAATAGATGTATTTCTAAAAAGGTTGAGGTGTAAATCAAAGGAAGGTGCCTATTTCATTTATCCGATTAATCGTCAGAATAATTGACAGATTAATCAATTATAAAATAATCATTAATTACAGCCCTAATTCTGCGTACCTGGATGTGTCCTTGAGGTTGCATAAAGGCCCCCATGACCCCCAAGGCAGCGAGCAGTTGGGGTTTTTCTGAGTCGGTGAGGAGAGCAGGTATTATGGTGTGATACGGCCGCTTCCCTCCAGCAACACAGTTAACGTGGCCGCGCTGCAGGGAAAAGTTGGCACCTCGGTTCTGCAAGACAGGAGAATATGAATTTCAACGCTGCCGTTCAGTCTGATTAGTTAATGCTAAAATAAGGAAACAATATCAGCTATATTAAGTATTTCATACGGCATAAAACACAAGCAAGCCGTTCATCTTGAGGTGGTGTTAATATGCAAAACCGGTTAGAAATTAGAATACCTTGCTCTCTAATTCATTTATGACACATATAGTATATTTAAAAATCATATTATTGTCTGACTGATTTACCCGTTCCAGCTTTATTAATAAGACCAGACTGACTGGTAGCTCTTGGAAAACCAAGTTGATGAGCCACACAAAACAAATATATATGTCCAGAAGACAGAGGGAGTGAGGAGTAAACAACAAACTGGTTGAGAAAGTAAAGTATTTTCAGGGATTTGAAGGATTTGAACCCTGAAATAAAGAACAGTATCCTCCTCTACAGCAGACCTGTAGCGAGAAGCCGCAGTCCTTAGGGACCAGGCCAGTCCCAAACCCCATGTAGGTGCTGTTGACAAACGAACAAGCGTTCCTCTGACTGTCAATCACACAGAAGTAGACCGTGTCACTTCCTGTCAGTAGACCTGGTTCCACTCGTGCCATCACCCTGCAGATCCACAAAAACTATTTTACAATAAAGAAAGTAAACTGATCAGAGTTAAAACGATTAATCGTATTGATCATGATTAACTGATTAATTGTTAACGGGATCATTCGTTAATTGACAGAAGAACAAGATATTCAGAGCAGTAATTAAGAGCAAACTATACAAATACATATACATTATTATACAAAGTGTGGCAATTTTTTATCTGATTGATCAATTAATCATTGGAATAATTGATTAATCATCAAAACAATCTATAGAATAATCGATTAATCGTCAGAACAATTGATAAAATAAGCAATTACTAAGGTAATCAATAGTTGCAGCTCTAAACCTGATGTTAAATGAAAACAAAACAAGCAGGATCCACATTTCCAAACTTATGTTGGGGATTTTTCTGTCAGTAAATAAGTTTAAACAGGAGGCTTTTCCTTTCACTTATAATCAACTAATATAGCAGTGCTGTAAACATTATTAATTTCCTGCTTTTCTTGATTTTTTTTACTTACCTTGTTTAATATGAAAATGTAAACATAGAAATTACTGAATGAAAAGGATGTGAATCATAAATGGGAGCAGGTTTAGTGCTCAACCAAAACATTATTAAAAAGTGTTTGAGGCTTAGTAATGCAACATCGCAGAACTCTTGATTGTTTTTTTATTTATTCAGTCAGTATTCAAATAAATTGTATGTATTTCAAAACACTGCAACAATTTAAACAACTTGACTGAAAATAAGTTTAAGACTTATGTCCTACACATAAGATTAACCTAAATTACCACTTTATAAATCATTACAATACATAAAAACCCAACATATATCACTAAATGTTATTACAAACAACTAGGCCCGTTACGATAACAAATTCTGGTTGACAATAAAATGTCCCAGAAGTTATTGCGATAAACAATAATATTGTCGTTTTTAGACCATTTTCAAGTAATGATAATAATGCAAGAACACATTTTCAAAGATCAATAAACTTTAATTTCTAATGAATATTTAACACTGGAACCAGAAGACATTTTAAATGTCCAAAATAGATCAACAAAACAACAGAAATAATAAATAAAATGAATTATGGAGTCTCTGGAAACAAAACTGTCCTTTAAAAAAAAGGGCAAGTTGAGACCAAACGTACCGGACTCAAGACTTTTGTCTTCCAGTTTTTGAAAAAGAGAGAAAGAAAAACAATAAATTATGTGAATTAAGTTATTAAGTTCATTTTAATGTATCATGTGATTTATTGATTTAATGCTTATTGTGACAAACAATTCAAAACCAAAATGGATTTCAACTCAATTTTAAATTTTTCTCTCTTTTAACCATCAAACCTTCACTTCAGCGTGTTTCTGTGTGCCTCAATTCAGCATAATGGATTATTATGTTTTTACGGTTTTATAGTTGGTCTATTTGTATTACAACTGATAATGATTTAAAGTTCAAAGTACATGTTGCTGGTCAGTAAACACACGAGCTATACGAGCCCACACCCTTCGTATGCGAGGGACGAGACAAAGACAGAGGAGCGTTAAGGTCAAGGGAAGTAAAAGTCCACAATCCTATCTAAAGTCAACAAAGAACAACTGGTACATCATGGCACCAACACACACACACACACACCTGTCCATGCTGATGTGCCGCGCCCGCTGATGGCTGTAACTTTTCGCCAGTAAGCTTTCCGTAGGGACGGTCATGTGGGCGGCATCGCCAAGGTAACGGAAGGCATCCGTTTGTGCCAAACGCACGGCCTCCACGAACACATGGATGTAGTCTGAGCTGTTGTGGCCTCCAGCTGAAAGGAAACGCAACGAGACGCATCAACAAAATGTTTTACTTTCAATTAAAGAGCAAACAATTTCAGAGTTTTATTTATATTCTCTGAAACTTTTGAAAAGTGACATTTCCGTAGGGTTTTACGGCAATATCCAATCTAGTTGGGTTTTTTTTTAATCAATATTGGGATCAATACAGATATTAATATTGGATCAGTACATCTCTAATTTTATCTATTTATCAAATTTTTGGTTTTTGAAGATTTTATTTCTGGAAAATCTGGATTTTTTTTTCACCAATGCCCATCTTCAGATTCCCATCATTCAGAGAGATGCAAAGCTGAGGCGGCCATCTTGTTTCACAATCGTAATTTACAGCTTCTTTTCATTTGAACTCTGAATTCATGACAACTGCACAATTAAATATTAGAGCAAGAGTTTCTTTCAATTATGAGAATAAAGTCATGTTTTAACAACAATACAGTCAAAAATAATAAAAGAATAAAGTTGTTGGGGGTTTTTTTTAAACTGAATATAGTCATAATATCTGGAGAGTAAAGTAGTAACTCCAACACAAATAAATATGAAAAATTAGGAATATCGAGGATCTTATAAAGTTATACTTTGGTCTTGGTTTTACAAGTAAGGAAATATTTGATCTTTTAACATCAACATCAAATTACCAGAAGCAGGACTATTAAATGATCTAACGAGTATTTTAAAGAAAGAACTAAAAAAAACTATTTTCTCATTAAAGCAACTTTTTTTGTTGTTTTAGGGCGTTTTTCTGGTAAAATTGCATCTTTTTGCTGCTAATATTGTCCTCGTAATTATTCAAACATTCTCACAACCCGCCGCTATTATGCCTTGTACAACTCAGAAGGGATGATTGAAATAAAGCCACGTTGGGAAAACATTTTCTGTCATTTCTGTAATTCCGTTTTTAAAAAAAGAAAGCGAGGGAAATACATAAATTATCAGATTTGGCATTAAAAAATGCAGATATTTTATCACTCAACCCCACTCTATTATACCTTCTAAAGGTAAACCTCAAATTTGTGATGTCACAAATTTGCATTTATGCCATCATTACAGATTAAAATGTTGATTAATGTTTCATTTACAAAGTTTTAAAAGCAGCTATAAAAAGGTGGGTTTTAGTCTAGAGTTAAAGGAACTCAGTATTTCGCCTGTTTTGTAGTTTTCTGGAAGTTTGTTCCAGATTTGCGGTGCATAGAAGCTGAATGCTGCTTCTCCATGTTTGGTTCTGGGGATCAAAACTGTGTTTTTGCAGCGCACACACAACAGTCTGAGATTCTAAAATCCTCAGGGTCTGGAGAAATATTTCTCCTTTGAGCTTTAGAGGATGTCAGCTGCATCTCCTCTGAGTTCCTGCCCTGTACCTTTGAGCTGAGGAAAGTTCTCCAGGATGTTGAGGAGCAGCAGAGCGACCAGGCCCTGACCGTTGGGAGGAAGCTCCCACAGACGCACGCCCTGAACACAAAACAAACCCGGTCACTCGCCGCTGACCGGGGAGCGAAGGCACAGGCATGATAAGCGACTCGGGTTGCCGACCTTGTAATCTGTGCTAATGGGGCTGACGACCTCGCTGTCGTGGCTGCTGAGGTCCTCCAGGGTCATGACCCCTCCGTTCTGGTTGATGACATCAACAATGGCTTGAGCCACTCGGCCCTGGTAGAAACCCGGTTTGCCTTGCTCACCGAGCTCCTGGGAAAAGTTACATTTATGTTATAGTTGGTGCACCACTATGATATTCACTTGGCCTATAGAGGCTTCATTATTTTATTCCTAAACAAAACATGTTCATTACATTTCATTACACAAAATCATTCTTAGATAAAAAAAAATGTTTGATTATTTTGAGCTCCTTTCAGAATAAGTTGTTTTAGGGCGTCTTGTCGCTTTAAATCCAAATAAACTGATGATGGCCACGCCCTCCCAACTCAAAGTTTACTCTTGGACATGAACATGCAAACAGATGGGCAATTATACAACCATATGTCTTTGAAAAGCAGAAGTAGAGCTTCCTGCTCAACCAACAAGAATGCAGCGACTGGTTTCTGAATAGTAAGTCAACAACAAAACACTTCTATCTAGCAGCCATTGTACAGCGCATACAGCGGTAAAACCAGCTGAACAAATGTGCTGGAGCTCTGCTGGGGTTGCTAGGTTACAGGCAGTGTCTGCTGATTCGTGATGTTACATTTCAGACGTTTTTGAAACGGCTCATTTTCCAGACAACAAAAAACATGAAGTTTAATGCTAGTTCAATCGAACTCTGATCTGGATCAAAAAGGCGAATTCTGGTGCGCCTACAAACCAAGGTTTCGGTTCGGTTGAAGTGAACGCCAAGCTGATCCAAAAGCAGAAAGCTTTTGGACCAACACACTGCATTCTGGGTGAATATAACCACGACAAATGTGCTAAGCTAGCTCTAGCAGGAGAAATGGCTCCTTGTTTTTCACCAAGTACGAAAGCGAAATCCTACCACCAATAAAATCTGACTCCATGTTTGTTTACATTTTGTGAAGAAGGAAGTTGTGCTCAGCGTCTTCTTCAGAGATTTCCGTGCCGATTCCGTCAGTGGTTCTTTGTTTCTATTTTGGTCCCCCATCGAACCGACTCCGGTGACTAAACACCGTTAAATCGTCAGAGTGAAGTCATGCCTCAGTCTGCCTTTGTAAATTTTCATCAATGGGGTGAATCAAAGTGTGAGTGAGAAAGGAAATGACGCATTTGGCTTCATCATGGAGTGACTGCCGCCATCACTGAGGGTGAGGTCATTTCCATTGTTTCTTCTGCCTCTGCAACGTGACGTTCTGTTTGTGTTACGGGTGTATGGAGAGTTTTATGGCGTTACATAATGCAGATTTTTAGGACGCCATTGAAATCAGGAATTCCTCCTTCAGTGGTGATAACGCACGCTCACATTCACTCACAGTGACCTCAGCTTTACCTCTATTGAAGTGTTGATGACAGAAAAATGACGGGAGGTTTATAAATACTGCAATACATATCAAAAAAACTCACAATAAAAGTTAGAAGTCTGAATACGGGAAAGGAAAGTTATGTTTTAGAAAGAAAAAGTGAGAAAAATCACAGTTTTATTTATATTAAGGACATATTAAGTTCCCTTCAGTCAGCATTCTGCCAAAATATGCTTTTATAAAACTGTTTGCAGATTGTTTAAAGCAGTGTTGTCCAAAGTGCGGCCTGTGGGCCATTTGCAGCCCGTGGATTGATTCTGTGTAGCCCGCAGATGGAAATTATTTTTATTTAAAGCGAAATTATCACTAACCAATTAAAATCTTCTGTCAAGGGAAAATATTACATACAATACAAAGTATTTGTCTTTTAACAACCAGACTTTGTGCTTTTTCTTTGATTCCATAGTTAATAAGAACACATTTATCAACTGACTTTTACTTCTTAAAATCTTTGAATTAATCAAACTTGACTTAATATAATTAGGATTTTTTTAAGAAAGAGTTTCCCAAATCATTGCTGGGAATAAGAACAAGCAAAATAATTTTCAAAATAAATGACCTTCTTTTAAGTTTTAGATCAACGATGACATAAACTTTCCTTTTCTACAAAAAACTGGACTTTTTTTGTTTAATTTAAAAGTTGGATGCTTAGTTTATTGTTTTACAATAAAAAAATACTATTTTTGTTTTGTGGTTTTAGTGCTTTTGAAAATTTTTTTTTTGGCTTGACAGGTTTGGACACAAATGTTTTTAAAAAATGACTACATTGTTAATAAAATATAGTATATATTAATCTTCCTGGGGTCTAATTGATAGAATACAAAAATATTCCTACAAAATATTTTTAACATAATATGCACAAAATTGGCCAGACATTACATTAATTAATATAGGTGTAATAAAAAATATGCTCTTTTTAAAAAAGAGTTTTCATTCAATTTTTTTTTGCCAGAGTCTCTGGCAAAATAATGATGTGAAAAGATTATTATATTTAATTTTAAGAAGTACTCATAATTATTAATATTTTAAAGTTAGTTAAATGAGTTTAATCAATACATTTTGTCACAACCGGCCCTTTAAGGACATTTATAATTATGGCCCAAAATGAAAATGAGTTTGACCTCCTTGCTGTAGACCACTGCTGTCCAAACTTTATAATAACTACAGGCAGGACACATTTTCATTAAATTCAATTTAAAATCCAAAAAATAGTTTATTGTGATTTTTGTTTTTAGTTTTACCTCACAAGCAGTAAACTATATTTTTTAAAGAAGATTGTTTTATTAAAAGGAAACAGACAATTTCCAAATTCTCTCTATTTTTTGACTTGTGATCAGGGGCCCAACAAAATCATTTTAAGGGCAATAAATGGCTCCTGGGCCACACTTTGGACATCCTTTCATTTAAATTCCCAGTGTTTATTTCCTTTTTAACTATGTTTTAATAATAAATGCAAATATCAGCTTAAATCTTTCTACAAAAAGATGTACAGATGTTATAAAACAAAACATAAAACAGTCAAAATGTTTGTTTTTATTAACTTCAGGGATTTACCTTTATGGTTTGAGCCATTGCAGTGTTTTTAAACACTTCTCCGTGTTTGGGTGGATGGCCGCCGATCAGCAGCTCCGCCCCCAGCTCCTTCTGCGACTCGCCCAAAGCCGCCGCCCACTTTTCCCAGTGATGCGCCGTTACCCCGGCAACCGGAAAGCCCTCTTCTGCCAGGGTCGCCGCTCCGCTCAAAACCTCCCGCAAGGACAGCTGGGGAAACAGGAAGAGGAAGCATTTTACAGGAAGCAGTGTGAAGCAGGAACACAAAGTGACTGTGGTAAACCTCTCTGCAGCGGCTGGCATCAGTAACAGACAGAGTTTTTATTTTATACCAGTTATATGTTGAAAACATCCATATGTTGCACTGTATCAGTATTAAATTATTTGAATATAATCAGTTGTGTTTAATTTTAGATAAAGATGCACCTTACATTAATTTTGCTTCTTTTTTGTGTGAAATAAACTGTCTTGGCCCGATGCAACCTTTTTATGAAATTCAAGGATCATCAAAAACTCTAAATTTAAACTTTATTTTTACTTCAATTCACAAACAAGATGGATTTTCTCCTCTATTTGTTTTTATGATCTGTTTGTGTCAGAATTGTCGTTTTTAAAGAGGTTATGTCCTTTAAATTCCTGCTAAATGGGGTTTTATTTACCAGATTATTGCAGAAAACATGACGACCAGAGAAGCAGACGAACCTTTTGGCTTCCAAACAACTGGACTGTGTCGCACCAGAGAGCAGGCGCTCCTGGGACAGTCACATTTAAAGCATCAAACACCGAAGGAGGAGCTTCTGCTGAGTAGCCGAGTCCTTCCAGAAAGTCCAGGGTCAAAGTTTGAGGTGAACGACCACTGAGGAGAAACATGAATGGAGCTTGGATAATTTCTCAACATCATCCGGGTGAGAATAAACCCGACAGAGGAGTCTCAACCTGCCATTAATCCCTCGGATTTCTCCAGTTTTCCCATCGTAGAACAAGCAGAAGGCATCGCCGCCGAGTCCAGTGCTGCACGGCTCCGTTACCGCCAAAGCCGCTGCCATGGCAACGGCCGCATCTGCAGCATTCCCGCCACGCTTCAGGACATCTGGACTCAAAAGCAGACCCAGGACAGTAAATGGTTTATGGCATTCCTGCAGCTCTTTGTCAAAACATACTCCTTAAATAATAGTAAATAATATCTTAATATTAATGAAAAGTACTAGTTCCATTACCACAACATGGGAAAAATGTCTTGTTAAGTGGAACTAGTCGTTTTTCACCAATATTACTGAATTATTTACTTAAAACAAGCTTCTATGTGTTGCTTAGTTAGTTTTGTCTTAATTCAAGTTTACAGAGATGTTTGCACAAGAAACTAGACGATACATGACAGTTTGTTATGAGACAGATAATCTGTGAAAGGCACCAAAAACAACCAATCAGAGCGAGGGGGCGGGTCTTAACATGTCATGTGCTGAATGTGCTAATGACGGAGAAACAGCAGCTAACAGGTGATTTAACCATCGTCATGATGATAATGCTAACTAGCCTTAGCATTCATAACATGCTATGCTAGCTGCAATTTGGCAGTGATTGACAGCGCTAAGCCCCGCCTCTGTTTGGTTGTTTCTGGGAAACTCGTTTTTTTCACTATTTATCTGTCTCATACCATACCGTCCTGACATAGTGACAATTTATATATGTAAAAAAAGTTTTTTAAAGTTACATACTGCAGCTTTAAAGTCTTATAGATCCCTCTTTGAATTGGCAGCTGAGCTCCTACAGAACCGTCTAAAGTCCAGTTTTCAGCGGTTCGAGCAGTTAATACTTTAATCAGCTCTCCCTGCGTGTTTAGTTTATAAAGAAGCCAACTCTGAATCCTGTAGTCCTCCTCATATGTTGCATGCATTTCAGATGTTATTAGTCACGATCAAATTAAAAACGCAGAACTGAAAAAATAAATAAACAAATCAGGTGTCACCGTCCCACTCACTCACCCAGACCCACGGCCGAGGCCAGCGGCTGACTGGACGCCACGCAGCCGTGCAAGCACAGCACGGGAGACCGGCGAGAGGAGAAAGGCAGGTCGGCTGTCATACCGCGGCAGCTTCCCGCAGAGACCGAGAAAACAGCGCGAAAATGCAGAAAATAAGACAAACCGAAGCGGACTTTCAACTTCTGATCGATTATTCTGTAATTGATTGTGATGGGCTGGGAGAAAAGAGGAGCGCAGAACTCATCAATTGCCTAATATCAAGTTCAATAAATTGACAAGTAACTCAAATCACTAAGACATATTTTTAAAATGTATATTAAATACTTAATATTATTATTTAATATTAATATTTTGGTCCGTCTGATAATATTAAATCATTGATGTTTTGATTAATTACTTGGTACTCAGTCTTTTTACCAATAGTTTTTTACTCCTACTTCAGTAATTTCTTGGCTGCTTTATATTTTACTTGAGTAGTTGAAGTAGTTCCTCTTAGTTGAGTATAATTTTTGTGTCCTCTGTCCGCTTCTGATTAAATCAGAAATGCTGAAGATTATTTCCAAAAGGTACTTTTAATTTGCCAAACGAGCCTCATTAACACAAATTCAATTGACATTGTCAAATTTGATTGTAAAACAAGAACGAAATCAACAAAAAGTGCATAAAAGACTAAGTTTGCGAAATCAACTGAAAATCCAATATGGCTGCCTTTAATATTAGTTACAGCTGCAATAAAAACAGTTGATCTCTCTTTCTAATAAAACACAGCATATTATACAACTTCCTTTAATGAACATGTAGCTACAGTGTTTCAAAGACATTAGCTTGTGTTCCTTTTATTAGCCTGCTCAAACCCACAGGTTTTCTATATTTGGAATTGAAACAGAGATGAACTGAACTTGACGTCATATCCAGATCCATGTTCTAATATAAGATGTAAAAAGAATCGACAGCGCCGGCACATGAATCACTGTCCAACGCTTCAGTTTTTAACATTTTGTCTGTCTTACACAGCAGTAAAATCCAGCTAAGCTAAAGTGCTGGAGGTTCTGCGGTTGCTAGGTAACGGGGTTGGGCTTCTACGGTTGCTAGGTAACGGGGTTGGGCTTTGCTGGGGTCAGAAGCTGAGGTGCAGTGCCTGCTGATTTGTGACGCTGAATAAAAACCTTCTTATTCAGAAGGTTTTTGAATAAGATCATTTTCCAGACACCACTTTTTTTTTTTTTTTTATAAAACTTATAGTTGTTTTCTTTTTTTAAGCTACTTTTAGAAGCATAAAAACACAAAATGTGAATTTTATACAACAGTATCCCTTTAAATAACTGAATCTTTATGGTATTTGTTGCAAACTAAATACAAATTGCAGTTATTCTAATTTACCTTCCTTTAATAATAAATACCAGAATTTCTTCTTCTACTACTAAAGGCAGCCAAAGTAGCGACTCTGGATACAGACTACAGTTTGAGAACAATGCTTAGAAATAATTAACAAATTATTTTATAGCTTCTAAGCTCCCTTTTTTCTTCTCTTTTTGCAACAGTCAATAGGTAATGGATTAGTCTATAAAACTGTCAGTTATTTTCAGAAAAGGTTATTTCTGTGTTTTTATTTAGATTTTAAACACCTATATGTGTTTTTTTTTGGTTCAAAATGTGATATATTTTCAGTGAGAACCAAGTTTAAGATGTATAATCTTTTTAAAACAGAGTAAAAAGTAGATAGATAAAAACTTAACCCAGCCCCTTTTGTTAAGGATGGGTAAATGTCAGCAGTTGTTCCTAAACTAGAACTAGTTTATAATTTAACTTAAAACAAAACTTTTTTCCAAATTTATGGCGGTGAAACTAGTATTTTCTCATAAATATTAATCAATCAAGTTTATTTTTATAGCACATTTCAGCAACACATCAGTCAAAGTGTTTTACCTAATAAAATACAAAACTAGAAAATAATAAAACAGCATATAATTACTAACAGAGAAATCAGAACAAACATCAAGTACCATAATCAAAATCATCAATACATAAAAATGTTGGTCAATGGTCAATTAAAGAACTTATTCCAAAGTATTATATATTTAGAACAAGCATGTAAATCTTGCTGAAAAGTTATTTTTTTAGTTAGTTTTGCCTTATTTTCAGTGTAATAAGATATTTCCACTAGAAACTAGACCAAAAATACTTGGTAAGATTTAGTTTTTTGTGCAGTGTTGGAGAAACACACTGTAAAACCACTAACATATAAAAGTCAAACTCGTTACTATATATCAAATCAGATAATAATATTCCTTAATGTTGATAAATTGCTCACTTTAACACGAGGAGATAATCAACAGAATGATTCATGCTGTGCTATGATTCATGTCGACAAGCCTACTGGTTAAACCCGCTTTCCATCGATTACAAGGCAGGGCTCCGATTAAATAATCTTACTTTCCTTCAAACCATACTTTTATAGATTCATCACATTTTCGTTGGACATTCCTTATTGATCACGAGTCTTTCTTATGAGTCACTATCAACCGACTATCTGTCACTTCCTCCTCTGTCTCCGTGTAATCCAAACACCGGGTAAAACATTAACCACTCTGACCACTGCTGTGTCCGGGTGGACACACAGGTATGTATTCCTGCATTAATAGCCCTCTGTGCGTTTTGAATGGATCCACCAGCTATGTGCACTGCAAAAACACACAATTTTACCAAGTATTTGGTCTAGTTTACTGCAAATATCTCAGTTCACTAGAAATAAGACAAAACTAACTTACAAGTAACTTTTCAGGAAGACAGGAGCTGGTTTAAAGTCAGTAATTCCTTAGTATTGCTGACAAAGTACTACTTCTACTTGCAGATTATTTCACTGAGAACACAATATTTTTCTACTGTTATAAGTGAAATAATCTGCAAGTGTAACTACTAGTTTTTCATCAATATAAAGGAATTATTGACTTAAAACAAGATTGTATTTCTTGCTAAAAAGTTACTTGTAAGTTAGTTTAGTCTTTTTTCAAGTGTACTAAGATGTTGCACTAAAAACTAGACCAAAAATAGTTGGCAAGATTTTTCGTTTTTGCAGTGTAGAAATATATGAAACACAATGACAACCTTATACACTGCAAAAACACAAAATCTTACAAAATATTTTGGACTATTTTCTATAGAGCAAATATTTTAGTACTTGAAATAAGAAAAGTCATTTATAAGTGAGTTATCAGCAAGATACAGGAGCTTGTTTTAAGTAAAACTCAATGGTTATAACATAATTTCCTCACATTATAAGTGAAATTATCTGCCAATCAAACTATTAATTTAAAAAAAAATAAGTATTAAGGAATTGTTGCCATAAAATAAGCTCCTATATGTTGCTGATAACTCACTGATAAATTAGTTTTGTCTTATTTGAAGTGTAATTAGATATTTGCAGTAGAAACCAGACCAAAATAATTTGTAAAGTTTTGTTTTTGCAGTGTGTGTTTGGACTTTGTATGGGTGTGTGTGTGTGTGAGAGAGAGAGATCTGTTTGATGTAAATGTGAAGCAATGAGATCATGTCTGAAGAGAGGAGGGGCGACTATAAAGGACCACATGAAGCATCAGCAGTCATCAGTAGGAAGGCAGGTGAAGCGGCAGCATCATTCTGAGTCCAGATATTTCTAAACTAGAGCTGCAAGAAGTTAGGAGTCGTCTTTCTGAAGCGGGCACAGCCTGGACTGTATCTAAATCTCAGAATATTTCAGACGAGTCGAGGCCCGGCGTGTGAAGCTTCGTTGTCAGAATGTGTTCGGGCGGCTTCGCTAAATGTCTGGGCATCAGCCTGATGCCTCTCGCCATCGTGTGTGTGCTCTGCAACATCCTGCTCTTCTTCCCCGGCGGGAAGGTTGTGGATAAGGACAACATCACAGACGAGGTCTGGTACTTTGGAGGCCTATTGGGATCTGGTGTGCTGGTACGTTTCAGGAAAGTCCTACGTTTCATGATGGTTATGCTGTCTAGAGTTGATAATGTGATGGTAAATGTGTTTATGTTTTTATAAATAAATTCAGAATTTTTGAAAAGCAAAAATTTGTTTTTAAAGTACATGGAAGCATTTTTTCCACATCAGGTAGGAGTTGTACGTATACTTTTTCCCTTGGTTTTCTCCAGATAACTTAATTCTGCATTTTCTGCATAAACTTTTTACCAACGATTTTCTCCAGCTATAGAGTTAATCTTGAGAAAACAAATATTTTTTTCTTGAAGTTAAGTCAAGAGAAACAAACTTTGAGATAATAGTTTTTCTTGAAAAACTCAATGTTTTTCTTCAGACATGTTAATTTCCCAATAATCGTTTAAGAGATGAAGAGTTAATCTCAAGAAAGCAGATATTGTTTTCTTGAAAACAAAACGTTGTTTCCAAAGCTTGTTTGAAAACAAACTTTGACAAAACAATGAGTTTTCTTGACAAATTTTAGAAAACTTGATTGTTTTCTCTATTGAACTAGTTAAATTTCCACTTTCCGCATATTCATCCCCAATGATTTTCACCAGATAAAGACTTAATTCCACAATAATTTCTTTACAGATATAAAGAAAAAATCCTTGAGAAAACTTTTTTGTCAAAATTTCTCAATGGTTTTCTCAAGAAAATAAACTGAGAAAATATTGAGTTTTCTCTACAAACTTCGAGAAAACTCAAAGGATTTTTCCGAGATAACGAGCTAATCTCGAGAAAACCATCGGGGAAAAGTGTATGCAGAAAACATCCGTTCTTGGCTTCCGTAGAAGCTGAAATGTATAATTAAATAATTAAGAGTTTATGAGAAAAAAAATTGTATTTAAAGTATGTGAAACCTTGCTTGATGCTTTTTTTTGCTCATCGGGTAGAAGTTGAAATGTACATCAAAAGATTGATGCTCAATAATCTTCTGTATGCTTGGTGACGGAAAATGGACACAAAAAGGAAATGAATGATTCCTCATTTAGATATTTTGTTTTGTGTGTGTGTGTGTGTGTGTGTGTGTGTGTGTGTGTGTGTGTGCGTGTGTGTGTGTGTGTGCGTGTGTGTGTGTGTGTATTTGGATGGTAGATGATCTTCCCAGCTCTCGTCTTCCTGGGTTTGAAGAACAATGACTGCTGCGGTTGCTGTGGAAACGAAAGCTGTGGGCGGAGATTTGCGGTAAAGAATTGTTTTGTTGTTCAACATCGTGAATTTATTTAGTTTATTTTACAAAAATCACTTACAAAATTGGGACTAAGTTTATTTTAATCACCGTAGCTCTTCATTTGAGTTTGATTTAGCCATTTTCATATTTAAAATGAAAACAATCAGGAAACATTGATCGATTTTCCAACTCGAAAGGAGCTGATATGCAACTGAAGGATAACAGAAGTGAAAATTAAAACGTTTTTTCTCATTTATGTACTGTATGGAAATTCAGACCTTATTTGTTTCCTTTTGGGATTGCAAAATGAAAAAACTGACTAATAGTCCAAATGATAACATTTTATACCATATTTAAATATAATTTTAAAGTAAAATAATTGATATAAACTTTCTTAAATATGGATCTTAGGTTTCTGAATTCTTCAAAATGGCTGCTGTGGTAAACCCTGTACCTTGCCCTGGGATGCGGAGCCCCAAACGGTGTGGCAACATCAGACGCTTTAAAGCAAATATGATAAAGGGAACCAAAGAGCCGGAGCAAATAATTTCCCATAACCCAACTAGGTTTATTGAACTTTAATTTGAAACAAACATGATTTTTATTTGATTTGTGAAATGTATTAATTGTAAAACACAAATGAAAAAGGTGGATTTAAAAATTTAATTAATGTTAGTGGTAATTAAATTGTATCCCCAGTTCAATTTCTTAGTTTTCACCCATCTTTTGTTTCTTTTACCTGTTTTATGACTTAAATAAATAAAAAAATAAAAAAATTTGACCCATAATGTACTTTTTGTGAAGCAGGGATTATTATAACAAAGATCATGTAAGACTTCAGTGTTTTGCCAAACAACTTTTCATAGTTGTTGACACAATGAAAAATTGTTACCAGTTATTTTGTTCATTTAGTAAAAATGTTGGAGTGATAGACGGCCTCCATGTTTTACTGCTTGTTATCAGTTTAACTGTAAATCCAAATCAGGCTGAGGCTGGAAGGGAAAACAAACACAGTGGCGCTGTGTACACACACCCTTCATGATTTACATGGCCATAAATGTAAAAACACACAGAGAAATGCATAAAACTAAGCACACGTATTAATGAATGTTTGGACGGTTTAAATGCGTCTCTCACAGTGTTACTATTGTTCCGCCAAAGATGAACACACACACACACACACACACACACAGATCGATCAGGAATGTGAAAATCAAACAAAACTTTGTTTGATTTTCGTTGTTCTGCAAAAACACAAAATCTTACCAAGTAATTTTGGTCTATTTTCTAGAGCAAATGTCTTGAAATAAGACAAAACTAACTTACAAGTAACTTTTCAGTAAGAAATAGAGGCTTATTTTAAGTCAACAAGTCCTTAATGTTGATGGAAAAAGTACTAGTTCCATCGGCAGATAAATTAACTCATAATTTGGAAAAAAAAATTTGTTATGAGTGAAATAAACTGCCAGTGGAATTAGAAGTGGGTTGCTAGGTGAAGGGTTGGGCTTGGCTGAGGTTGCTAGGTAACGGCACAGCAGTAGATGCGAAATAAGTAAAATAATCTGCTGATGGAATTAGTACTTTTTCATTAACATTAAGGAATTATTTACTTAAAACAAGCTCTTATATGTTGCTAAAAGTTTTTTGTAAGTTAGCTTGTCTTATTTCAAGAGTAATAAAGTATTTGCACTGTAAACTACACCAAAAATACTTGGTATGTTTTGCTGTTTTTGCAGTGATTCCATTTAAATCATATATTGTATTTGTATTTCTGATCAAGAGGACGCTGAATTCATTGTACCATTTTCTCTCTGTTGTGTCCACATAGATGCTGAGCTCCATACTGTTTGCAGCTGTTGGCGCGCTTGGTGCAGGTTACTCAGTTGTAGTGTCATGTGTAGCTATCAACAAGGGGCCGCGTTGTTTTGTAGTTGACCCTGTGGACGTCAACCAAACAGAATGGAAATACCCTTTCGACAATGGGTGAGATGCTGTGCAAAATCACAAATTCATGAAACACATTTCTTAGTACAGACCCCAATAGCTGTGTTTGTTTATATTAGCCATAAAATTGTTAATATAAACAATTTTAGTAAGTTGAAAAGAAGAAAATAAATTTGCTTAATGGCAACATGTCAATTTTGAAAAAAACTCATGTTTTTTTCTAAAACAATTTGGTGCCAGATGAGACTTTTCGGCTGCATAAAAATGAGCATATTTTACAAAACTACAATGAAAACACTTTTTTCACATTAGGAGTCACATGGTCAGCGACCGCATGCTGACCATGTGGAAATGACGAATAATTCGACAGGAAGTAGTTGGATGATGATGGCACAGCATGATTTTTAATGACTTACTGTGTGAACAAACTTATTCACAAGTGATTTTTAATTGTGCTTATTTCATTTACATATGGCAATTGCAAGACTGTTTGTTTTTACATTAGCTAAATATTTAAAAAGTTCTGAGCACATTTGTAATGAAAACACAGCTAATAAAACTCGCACAAAAACAATGTAAACTATTTTTGGCACACAACAGATGCATTTCCTTCACACTCTGTCCATTTCACACTGTTTTTTTACATTAGCAAAATATGGACCACAGCTGTTGTGTACCAAAAATAGTTTATATTGTTTTTGTGTCAGTTTTATTAGCTGCCTTTTTGTTACAAATGTGCTCAAAACTTTGTTGATATTCTGCTAATTTAAAAAAGAAATGAAAAAAAACCCACACGATTTCGCAATTCAATCAACATTTAATCAACAATGGAAGCGATAATACCCAAATATATACAAAGTTTTGAGCACATTTGTAAAGTAAACCCAGAAATAGTCAGAAATGTATATTCTACTCATCAAAAACAAGCTGAAATAAATAATCCGACTCTATATTTAATCTTCAGAGACTACCTGAGGAACCACACTCTCTGGAGTGAGTGCAAAGAGCCAACAAATGTGGTTTCCTGGCACCTGGGCCTGTTCTGCGTGCTGCTGGTGATGGGTTTAATCCAGATCGCTCTGTGCGCCGTGCAGGTGATAAACGGCCTGCTGGGGGCGCTGTGCGGAGACTGCTGCGGCTGCTGCGGAGGGGTCAGTGTCCAGGAAGCTGAATTCACTTCCAACACTGCAAAAAAAAAAAAAAAACATTACCAAGGATTTTTGGTCTAGTTTCTAGAGCAAATATCTACAGTAGAAATAAGCATTATTTAAATAATATAAACTATTTCTATTAAAAATATTTGTGAATATTTTTTCACAAATATTGACTTAAAACCAGCTCTCTAAACTTTCAGCAACTATCTTGCTGAAAGGTAACTTGTAAGATGGTTTTGTCTTTTCTCAACTGTACTACGATATTTTCATTAGAAACTAGATGAAAATACTTGGTAAAGTTTAGGTTTTTTGCAGTGAACAAGTCTGCAGAGATTTCTAACTTATTATTCTGTATTTTTATCTGTTGTCGTAACCTGAAAATCTCCAACTGAGTCTGTTTGGTTGAGTTATGTGAACTGAAAACATGTGACTGATAATAATGTTTGTCTTTCAGAGCGATGGAGCCGTATAAGCGCCTCCTGTGGATGAAGACAGATGGCGGCCCCATATTTATTCTCCTTCCTGAGGATGACTTTTACGCATCATCTAACTGCTGAAGAGCTTATTGATTACAGTGTGTCGTCTGAAAACACTGCAAAAATGACAGAGCTCTTTTTACGTTCTTAGTTTACTTTCTTCTTGCAGACTCTTATGACTATGTATTATTACTATTATTGATAATATAAAGGTGAATCTGCTGTATATTGTTATTTTCTGATTTTCTATCTGCTATATGTATTTATTTCGTTTCATGGCTTTGTTGTTTGTTTTTATTTTCTCCCCAGTTGCTCCTAGACATTAATACTTTATGAAGTAACATGACTGCACCCTTGTGGGCTTCATTCGCAAAAGATTTTATTGTACTTTACATAGTAATTATTGCAGTTTTTCTCAGTCACTTTGGTGCATTTCTCTCTTTGCAAAAACATAAGAACATTCTCAGAACAATTTGTACAAACCGTAAAACACCATGGATTAACTGCAAATGTCAGTTTATTTCTCAGAATCCTTAGTTTATAACTCAAAAATTAAATATCTGCATCAACAAACATGTTTGGATAAAATTCACATCTGCTCTTTTACTGTAATTTTTGACAGATCATGTTATTGTGAAAAGACAGTCCTGCATATTAAGATTTACATGACAAATTTACGCTTAAATGTTGTGGAGTTTCAGAATATTTAATAGAAAGCTACATACATACTTTTGATCAGCATGATAACATATCATGTTATCAGAATTTCAAATCTGTTCTGAGAAATGAAACAAAACAGAGAAAAATGTAAAAAAAAATAAATAAAACAAATAAAAATAAAATTAAAAAATGGTTTTGTCTGAATATGCTGTAGTAACAGAAATGTCATGCATTTACTTTATTCTCTTATTACAAATTTGGGATATTATTGGATTTCTCTTTTACATACAAGTTAATGCTGCATTCCAGTTACACTTTAAACTGGGAAATTCCTAAAATCAACTGGAACGCCCTCTGAAGTCAGATTTTCCATTGGGAAACTGGGCACCACTCGCCCAGCTAGGATTTTTAAGGCGAACTTCCCGTTTCAATATGGCTGCTCCTCACATCTACTGTAATATGATGCGGTGGAAACGTGTTTATTTTACAAGACTCAAGATGTAAAAGTGCATCTAAATAATGCACAATTCTACATGTAACGCCTTCAACTCTAAACTGAAAAGTCGTGGTGTTTGCTGATGGAAAATAAAGCTTAAAACTATGTTTGTTATTGGTAAATATATCAATGGGTGCCGCCATGTTTTAATTCCGACTTTGTAACTAAAACGTGACCTTGGGTGTGACATCAAATCCAGGTACCTGAAGGAAAGCATACTTCTGAAATCAGCATTTGTAAAATGGGTTAATAAAATTTATCTTTCTTCAGTTCATCCAGTAAAACACCCAGCAGTCATATCTTACAAAGAAATGAGTGTGAATATATATCTCAACTGGATACTAAAAGTTTTAAATAAATTGGGTTAATTGTTTTACTGAAAGTAATATGTTAGTGTGATAATTTGGACAGCATATAATTAAGTCTTTTGACTTTTTTGTTTAATTTAGATCGACGTTAGCTGAGATACTTCAAACGTGACACTTTTTATTTAACAAATGATGAAAACAGCTGGTAAAGAACCCACAAAGTTTAACTATTAGCATTTTAAAATTGTTTTTTAGTCATTATGAAGAAAAGTATATCACTAAACTTGTTAAAAACATTTACCGATATAAAGCAATATATAAAATTCAAATAAATATTTACATGAATTATAACAATAAAACATATTAATAGATAAATTATCCTATTAATTTATGTATTTTTTATTATGTGTATTTTGACATTACACGCTACATCGCTCTCACGTCCAAAGGTCCGTCTAGTCACGTAAGTGGAACTATTAAGTCGTGGAAGCTGATGCGCCCGGAAGAAATAAACAACGTACCAGGGTAAAATCCTGCTGAATGACCCCGAAGAAAAGCTTGAAATATGAAGTTTTCAGACTGAAACTAAGGTAAATTTAGCAGCTAAGTTTATGGGACTATGATAAATAAATACACGATGTTTAGTTATGCATCTGCAGCTGTTCACGGTGACGGGTTTGTGTTGTTTCTGCGTGCAGGTGGGTGTTGAATCCTGTTTGGAAAAATGCGATTTATTTAGAAATCTAAAACATATTGAATGCGAGGTTTTTTTTCTTTGTATCATTTGGCCCGAAGTTTCAGATGTAGTTATTTGTGTCGCCTTGTTTTTCTTGCTATTTTATGTGATCCTGGACAGCTTCGCCATTGACCGTTTCCAGTGATATATTTTTTAAATCCTCTCAAAATTTCTCTCTAAATGTTAAGGAAATAATTCAGCAGATTACATAAACACGGGTTTATATATGTATAAATGGGATTTTGCCCGAATTGATTCAGTTTAAGTAGGCATTTATTCATCATAATTACAGCTATTTTCCTAGAAAAGCTAATCGATTTAAAAGTGAAACACATATTTACTAATTACAGACATTTCTCTATTGATTTTGATTTTGTTGGCTTATAGTGAATGAAAACCCAAAATTCAGTTTCTCAGAAAATTAAACTATTGATTTAAAAAGTTACGTAAAACTAAAATTATCCCAATTAAAATGATAATGTGGCGGATGCAATGTATATATTTCACACCAGAATGTATGCTCTTATTGTGAAGGGGAGAAGGCACCAACGGTTGCCCTTCATTCTATTTTTGGTTTTGGTTGGAAGACATTGAGGATAAATCAAGACTCAAATTACTTTTTTCTCTTTTTCTGCTGACTTCCACATTGGTGACCCCGTGACGTGATTTGAACACGCAACCTTCTGATTTTTCCAGTAATATAACAGGAATGGTATAATGCAACTCTCAAGGGTCAATATATTTACATTTCTAATGAACATTTGACTGTGGAACTGGAAGACATTTCAAATATCAAAAATAAACTCTAAATAAAGCTGTTCTTCCAAAAGGGGGCTGGTTGAGACCAATTAACCAGACCAAGTCTTTGGTCACCTAGTTTTTGGTATAAATAAATAAATTCTTAGAGATCCTTTTAAGACCACATTGAATGAAATTTAATACTTGCAAACGTCGTCCAGGCAACTACACATTTGCACTTACCCATGGTAGCCTAGCTAGCCAGCTAGTTAACGTTACCCGTCGGAACGCAACAGATGTTTGAGAGCGACTTAAACTTTTGCCTGACAGAAAAGCACCGCGAGGGAAAAAAAACATAAATTAAAAAGTCAAGACAAAAATTGTGAAAGTAAAAAATATGTAGAAAATAAATTTAAAAAAGATGTCCGTTGACTTTTTAAACAGTGATTCTCAGTCTTGTTTTTGCCCTCAGATGCTGTCTGTTGCTTTAAGAAGAAGCGTCACTGCAACGCCGAGGGTAAGAAATCCATCCTGGTTTGGCTCGAATATTAATTTAAAACAGGAATGTTCAAAGTATGGCTCGGGGGCCATTGACCCACTGAGTGATTTTGTAATCCTATACAAACAGATTTGTGAAAGACCCTTTTTAATATTGTGGATCTACAATGTTTTACAGATTGCTTTTCTACAAATATGTAACCATGTTTGCTCCAAGAAAATTTAGCAAGCTTTGATTTTTTTTGTACGGCAGACTGTTAGAGCCAACCTAAGAAGCAAAATTACAAGAATAAAGTCATAATATTAAAACAATAAAGGATATGAGAATAAACTAGAAATAATCATCCATAATAAACTTTAATTTTCATAATATTTTGGGATTAAAGGCAGTATTAGAATATTTATAGTATTATAAGAATAAAGTCAAAATTATAAGTACAAAATGTCATAATACTTATGACTTTTTTCTCGTAATATTACAGCTTTAGTCTTATTTCGACTTTCTTCTAATAAGAATTTGACTTATAAAGTTTCTATTTTATTCTCGTAATACTGATTTGAATCTCAAAATGACTCACGACTTTATTCTTGTCATGAGTCATTTTGACTTTTATCTCAAGATGTTATTATTATTATTATGACTCTCATGACACTATGACTTTAATCTTGAAATATGACTTTTTTCTCTTAATTTATGTTTTTCTAAGTATATCCCTAAAACTGCTCCGTAGCCATAACGTGTTGATTTCGGCCGTCAGGGCTGACCTCTCATATAGAAACTGTATTTCCTGTAGGTTTCCCTCTGGACTCGTTGTCCTCCAACATGGCGGCCGTCGTCCCTGACCGGATCGCCATTCTCCTCCAGTTTCTTCCCGGATGATTTCGGACGACTACAACCTCATGGTTTCACTTCCGTCACCCAGAACACTCCGCGTTTGAACGCTTTCATCACATCACAACATTTCCACTCGTCTGCTGCGAGGCTGAAGAAACGAGACCGACCGGAACCGCCTCCCCGGGAACTGGACCTGCTCCGGTATGACATGAAACACTTGTGGGAAGGTCCGAAGCCGGCGCTGTGTCTGGGCTTCGCCGGGCTCATCCCCTTCGTCTCCCCGCCTCTGATCATGGCCGCCACAGAGACGTTTTACCCGGAGCTGGCCTACGCCCAGCTGGCCTACGCCGCCGCCATCGTCTCTTTCCTGGGCGGCGCCCGATGGGGGTTCGCGCTTCCCGACAGCAGCCCGGCCAAACCCGACTGGATCAACCTGGCCAACAGTGTGGTTCCGCCGCTGTTGGCATGGGCGGCCATGCTGTTGAGCGACAGCCTTGTTCCGGCGGCCATGACGGCCATCATTGGACTTGGTGTTTCGCTGCATTATGACCTCTCTCTGCTGCCGACGTATCCCAGCTGGTTCAAGGCGCTGCGCACCGTCCTGACCGTGACGGCGTTCTTTTCTCTGCTCGGAACGATTTTAATGAACGGATCATTTCCAGAGAAGTATTTTTTCTGAACCATATTTAATGTACAACAGCGTATTGGGGCAGAGGAGGAGGAAATTTCCACCAGAAAACACCTACTGGAGAGAAAAAAGCATAGAAGTTTCCACTAGGTGGCACAAAAATGCCAAATTTTCATCCTGATTTCACTATATTGGGTTTAAATAAAGGAAAACAATGATATTCTTTGCTTAATGTTTTAAATATATCTAAAATAAAAAAGGACCTTTTTATTAAATTAAACAATCGTGATCTAAATAGTGAACTTGTTTCAGACATAAATGTAAATGAACAATAATTAGCTTATGTAGCAGCTTTGACCTAAATTCAGAGTATTCAGTTGGTGAACTATGAACTTTAATTTTTATTTTTTGCCTGAGTTGAATTCTGAGATTTTCAAAGCGTGAGATAAAACCTCAGCGACATACATCATCGTTTCTGTTGGTATTTTCAATAAAAAAAACTGTTCACAACTTAATTTATTTGTAATTGGATGTTTATTGTAAACATTATCTATAAACCAAAAGAAAACATAAGAAAAAAAAGACATAAGGCACATTTGTTTTACTTTTACTTAGAGGTGCAATAACATCCCACATGTCTCTTTGGAAAAACACTGCTGTGAATTTTTTCCAAAAGGGATAAAGTATTGCACTTTAATTTTTCAGAGACATCTTACGTAATTTTGGGGGTTTTACACAGCAGGCGATGGCTTGGACTTCTGATAAGGGTCGAAACTGACGCAGGTTGATTAAAGGTAAAAAACAATGGAGGGTTTTCTGTTTAAATCAATCTCCTCTGAGCGAGTGCCGGTTATTTAACCCAAAGTGTCAGTGCACTTAAAGCTGTGGTTGCATTGTAAACAGCGAGCAGGATTTTAAAGTTCTGCTGTCACTTTAAGTCCTCCACAGGAGTTCAGCTGTGTGACCTCTGGGTAAACAACTTGATGAAGAATGGGGAGTAAAAATGGCTGCAATCTGGAGGGTTCTGCAGCTTACTTTTGGATTCCCAGGCCAGAGCGCATGTTCTCGTAAACGACGTAGCTGATGCTGACCGCCGGTATCACCTTCATGAAGTTGGGCAGGATGCCGCGGTAAAGTCCGAAGAAGCCCTCCTTCTCCAGGATCTTCTGCACCATGCGGCCCATCGGCAGCTGCTCAGAGCCCTCCAGAGACGCTGCGGAGACGGAGAGGCACACAGAGGGTGTCAACATGGTCGAAGTTAACAATTTAGCATTAGCTTCCACTAAATACCAGGTTGGTATAGCACTTTAGTGTTACTGGAATTATTTATGATCGGTGCTTTAGGGTTAGTGTAAATAACCGTTTAGTTAGCAATGCCCTCCACTATGATGTAGTATCTGGTCTATGCTGATGAAAAGTGTAAAAAATTAAATTACAAGAATAAAGTCACATTGATGATAAAGTCAAATAAAATAGCTTTGCCTTCTCATAATATTACAACTTTTCTTAAAGTTTAATATCCATTTGGGATCAATAAATAAACTAAATGAAGCACTCAAAATTATGGTTTTAAGTTTGGGTTTTTTTCCTGCTTTAAGCATTTAAATCAAAAATATACACAACACAAAATGAATTTGCAAATTCATAAATTTAGAAAAGGTAAATAACACCCCTGCTAAATTGTAAGTATGTGGGAAGATATTAAATGTTTTCTATTTAAACATCTAATAAAAGTGGTTTTATGTAAAATATTTACTTAGATTCTTCAATGCAAAGTAAAAAAAGATTAATATTCCTTATTATAAATTCATTCACTATTTCCAAGATGGAAGTGGTTTTAATCCACGTAATACATTTTGCAATTTCATGTTGAAATTACACTGCCTGGCCAAAAAAATAGTCGCCACCTGGATTTAACTAAGCAAATAGGTACAAGCCTCCTATTAGATAAGTACTGCATAGGCGATTATCTTTCAGCTGGCAACAAGTTATTTAACCCCTGCTGATGCAATGAGTAACTCCTCATTTCTTAAACAACCATGGCAAAAGACACATCCTGTGGTCGTGGAAAAGACGTTAGTTTGTTTAAGAAGGGTCAAATCATTGGCATGCATCAAGCAGAGAAACATCTAAGGAGATTGCAGAAACTACTAGAATTGGGTTAAGAACTGTCCAACGCATCATTAAAAACTGGAAGGATGGTGGGGAACCATCGTCTTCCAGGAAGAAATGTGGTCGGAAAAAAATCCTGAATGATCGTGATCGGCGATTACTTAAACGTTTGGTCAAATCAAATCGAAGAAAAACAACAGCAGAACTCAGGAGTATGTTTAATTGTGAACGCAAAAGCATTTCCACACGCACAATGCGAAGGGAACTCAAGGGGTTGGGATTGAACAGCTGTGTAGCCGTAAGAAAACCTCTAATCAGTAAGGCTAACCAGAAAAAAAGGCTTCAGTTTGCTAGGGAGCATAAAGATTGGACTCTGGAGGAATGGAAGAGGGTCATGTGGTCTGATGAGTCCAGATTTACCCTGTTCCAGAGTGATGGGCGCATCAGGGTAAGAAGAGAGGCAGGTGAAGTGATGCACCCATCATGCCTAGTGCCTACTGTACAAGCCTGTGGGGGCAGTGCTATGATCTGGGGTTACTGCAGTTGGTCAGGTCAAGGTTCAGCAACATTGTGTGCCCAAAGAATTAGGTCAGCTGACTACCTGAATATACTGAATGACCAGGTTATTCCATCAATGGATTTTGTCTTCCCAAATGGAACGGGCGTATTCCAAGATGACAATGCCAGGATTCATGGGGCTCACATTGTGAAAGAGTGGTTCAGGGAGCATGAGACATCTTTTTCACACATGGATTGGCCACCACAGAGTCCAGACCTTAACCCCATTGAGAATCTTTGGGATGTGCTGGAGAAGGCTTTGCGCAGTGGTCAGACTCTCCCATCATCAATACAAGATCTTGGTGAAAGATTAATGCAACACTGGATGGAAATAAATCTTGTGACACTGCAGAAGCTTATTGAAACAATGCCACAGCGAATGTGGGCTGTAATCAAAGCTAAAGGCGGTCCAACAAAATATTAGAGAGTGTGACCATTTTTTGGTGGCGACTTTTTTTTTTGGCCAGGCAGTGTATTAATGAATGAACAGGGAGGAAAAATATATATTTTATTTCCCAATTTTAAGGTAATCACATTAAAAATAAACATAAAATCATGAATTCATTTAAAGTAGAAGAAGAGATCCTGATTTAATTACCAGCTCTGTTTGTTGCACAACATGGCGTGAAGATAAAACCCATTAAGAACCAGTTCTGTTCCATGACACTAAAAAAATCCTCAGCTTACGTCACTAATCCCCTAATCCTAATTTAAAACAGTTTTGAGTTCATGAGAACATTTTGTTCTTCTAGAAACTTCCTTAAATCTGAATTATTTGAAAGACAATCAATTTAACATGGCTGCACATCCAGCCAACTAACATCTGTGAACTTGTAGCGCGTAATAATTTCATAAGGAAAACTCAAATTGGATTTTAAATAATGCACTTTTTTCAGGGTTTGTTTCACCAACTCAAATTTAAGACTTTCAAAGACTTTAAGATCATTATGAAAGGAATTTCATCCCAATATGAAATTCCATATTTCGTACAGAAATGTATGAATTTCATCCAGTCAACTGCTGATAAATTTGCAATTAACCATGACAGATGCAAAAAAGATAGCTAGTTTACAACAGAGTACTAGGGCCACACTAAGAAAATATATATATATATTTTAACATTTTTTAATGACTTTATTCTTGTACTATTACAATTTTATTCTTGTAGAACAAATTTATTCTTATATTTTTATTATTCTTGCAGAACTTAATTCTCGTACGACTTCATTCTCATTATAAATTAACTTCACTTATAATAAAAATACACATTTTAGTGGATTTAAAAAAAATGTTCTTAATGTTTATTAACTAGTCTTCATCAAGTTAAAGGGAGCTAATATTCATATTTCTAGCTACATATTTATTGTATTTAAGTTATTTTTCACTGATTTTCCTTTACCTTGAGCCTGCATGCGAGTGCGGATCAGTGCCAGCGGGTAGCTGGCCAGCTGACCACAGGTGCTGGAAATGGTACCGCAGCCCAGCAGCACCAGAACCCCTGGGTTCGCTGTGTCTTTGGCGTATTTGGACAACCAGAAGTTCTTTAAGCTCTGTTGGGAAGAGGTTGAGAAAACATCAGTACGGATTTATTTGCAGTTTGAATTTATCCAAGTTATCGGCACAGACCTCGTACACAGCCAGATCTATCCCAGCATACGGGATTATGCCCAGAATATTGGGAACGTATCCTTTGTAAAATGCCTTGACTCCTTCCCTCTGCAGGATTTTCTTGGCACAGTCGAACATCCCTGAGTACTGTCCCGTCTTTCTCAGCGTCAGACGAGTTTTCATCACCTGAAGAGACGAGATCCAGACGATCAATCAGCTAAGCAGCTCAGTTTTTTTCTTTTCTGGAAAATAAACTCAAAATTTGACACAAAACTTTGAAATATTCTAGAAACAAAGTTTTTCAACTTGAAAGACTGTTAAAAAAAATCTCATAAATGTTGACAATCTATTATGTTTTCTGGAAAATACTTGAGCATGTCTGACTTTAAAAAGTTGAAATTTGAAAGAAGCAAACACATTTTGAGCTTAATCTAAAATTTTCTGGAAAAGACGTGGAAATGTATCTGAAAAGTGAAAAATTTGTACAAAAAAATTCTGAAAGTTTAAGATTAATCACAGAAATTTGAGGGGGGAAAAAAGTATTTCTGAGTTTCAAAAGTCAAAAATCTACTAGAAAAAAAAAAACCTAAAATTGGAGGTTAATCTCAGAAATATTTTTGAAAAGAACTTGGAAATTTCAGAGTTTGAAAAGTTGAAAATTTGCTAAAAGAAAAGCACAAATTTTTTGATTAATCTAAGAAACCTTCTGATTTTAAAAAGTTTACATTTGTTAGAAAAAAAATTCTGAAATTAATCTAAAAACGTGTCTGGAAGAAACAGAAATTTCCAAGTTCGAAAAGTCAAAAGATTTTCAACTTTTGAAAAGGAGTCAGAATTTTTTAGAACAATCTCAGAAATTTTCAAGAAAAACTTGGAAATTTCTGAATTTCAAGGATGAAAATTGTTAATATTACCCACTGTTTGGATAATTATCCATTCACATATCAATACAATGAGTTAGGGAAGTACGAAAAAAACAAAAAGTCTGACTTGAAGTAGAAAAGAAACATGTCACGCTGAACTTGTTTTGCAACTTTCTGACTTCCACATATTGTAATCAACCCGATATAAAACTGCCAGAAACACAAAATTTGCATCTTCTTTGGACACTTTTCAAAGTTTATGATGAAAAAAGTTAAAAATAATTCAATTGGAACAAGAAAATATGCTACAAGAACAATGTTTCTGATCAAATTTAAAATGTGTCATTAAATTTCTGGTTGAATGATCATCAGGTTGAATCATTCAACCACTGAAAACTTTTACTTTTATAGTTTATAGCTCAAAGTATAAATCCTGGGATGAAAACCTTCTTGAGTTTTTTTATTGGTATTGTGAATTACTGCAGCAAACCAGCATGACTTGCTATTGTTTATAGGAAGAAAGGTCAAAATTTGCACATTTTCATTTACTTGAAAACCTAATTTTGCAGTATTGGTTCAACCTGCACAAACTGAGATCACAAAGAATTGGAAATTCACTCCTACACTCCAAAAACATAAAATTTTACCAAGTATTTTTGGTCTAGTTTCTGGTGCAAATATCTAAGTGCACTTGAAATAAGAAAAAACTAACTTAAGTATATTTAAGCAAAATATAGAAGCTTGTTTTAAACCAGGGGTCTCAAACTCCAGTCCTGCAGGGCCTCTGTCCTGCAACTTTCAGATGTGCCTCTGCTGCACCACCTGAACAGAATAATTAGGTCATTAAGCTCTGGAGAACTGATCTACACCAGGAGGAGGAAATTAAGTCATTTCATTCCAGAGTTTTGTACCTGTGGCTCATCTAAAAACTGCAGGACAGCGGCTGGAGGACTGGAGTTTGAGACCCCTGTTTTAAGCCAACAATTCCTTAATATTGATTTTTTTTTTTAAGTATTAGCTCCACAGGGAGATTATTTCACTTATAATAAAGACATTTTCTAATGTTATAAGTAAATTAATCTATCTGTGAAAGTAGCACTTTTTAAATATTAATATTAAGTAATTATTGACTCCTACATCTTGATGAAAAGTTACTTGTCAGTTAGTTCTGTCTTATTTCTAGTGTAGTAAAATATTTACACTTGGTAAGACTTTGTGTTTTTGCAGTGCATGTTTTTCCTACATGGGGTAAGAAAAGCTCCATCTTGTCTCACCTCCATGGGGTAGATGGCAGTTTGCGCCGTGGCTCCAGCCAACGATCCCGCCATGAACCTCTCATGGGTCTGGACCTTCCCCGGTTCACTGGCCAGCAGCTTCTTATACTGAGGAGACACTTCAGTAAGTATCTGAAATACGCAAAAGAAAAGAATTCAACAAATTATAAAAATACATGCCTGTTCGTATGCCATGAATTTAATGGCTGTCTCCGGGGCGATCTTCAGGACGTTGATGCCGTTTCCTCTCCACAAAGACGTCACCCCTCCTTCTTTTAACATCTGCTTAAAGCCTCCCACCAGGCTGATTTTGTTGCTCTTTGAGGCGTGAACCTGCAGATTAAAGAAAACAAGAATTAAAACTGATTCCTAAAAGCAGATTCAGCAAGAAGGGATGCAAGTTATCGATTACTAGGTTAATCTAAAGTTGATTGGTCCAATCTTTTTAATAGTTTGTGTCAGTTGTATTAAACACTGACTGAATAAACAGAAAATTGTAATTGTCAGATTAACAAATTAGACAAATTTATGAGATACATTAAAACAGGAATTTCTTAGACTGCTAAATAGATAAATAAAAAACGAAAAGAATAAAATATGTGGAAAAAACAGCATATTGGGACATCGTAGAAAGAAAAAAGATTCCTCTTAAAATCTAGGGTTTTTCCGTAAATGTACTCATTTTGTCATCTACAATAACCCTAATGCGCCGCTGTATTCATACAGAACTACAGTCTGTTTGCTCTTGAAGAAATTTTAAAACTTCGCTTCAGAAAGTGACTTAAGTCACAACATTCCTCAAAACCAACCTCGTTATTTGGCATTAGTTGTTTTTTTGTTATGCTTTTTCAATCATGTTAAAACTTTTCTGCGTCGTCCTGCTCTTTGCTGTCATCGCAGCCTTACCTTCGTGGCCCAGCAGTCATTTTTAAATGAGAAGTTGACGCTGTTCCGTCATGAAGCTCGGCTGAATCAGCGCCATCAGGGTGGAAATTACAGTAAGGAGTTTGGCGAGAGCTTATAATTCAAAATAAAACCGAATAAAGTGCATTTTGCGTCTCACACCGGACTCTGAACCATTTCTCTTTTCCGTTCTGGAATAATCCTGCCGCCATTTTTAATTTCTGTACGCACGGCTCAGTTTAAGAATGACGAGCAGCGCCCTCTGCTGGATGGCGGCTAAATCACAACGCTAAAAGATAACAAACCGAAGCTACTAATCGATTAGATTAATTGTTTCCATCCGTATAAAAATAATTTTATATTCAGATCAGAGCTGATCCCTGGAATTATTTGACACAATAATAAGCAATAATTTATGTTGAAAGGCCCAATAAAGTACAAGATTAACATAAAATTGCTTGTGACGCACCTGCATGAAGACCTTCATTCTGTCCAGCGGGGCGGTTCCTGTGCGGGACACGGCTCCCGCAACGGCCCCCGACATCAGCTGCTTCCACCACAAACCCGTTGTCTTCTCCTCTTCCGTGAACTCATCCGGGATGGTCAGGCTGTCGCCAATATCCAGAACCTGGAGGAAACACATTCACTCTCATTAAATCTGATTTAAATCCCACAGCTGTTTGTTTCCATCACGAGTAAGTCAAAGTTTTAGGGATGGGCAAATAAAGAGATTTTAATCAATCAAACATTGAATTTTTGGTTTTCAAACATTTAATTCTGGATTTCTTTTTCTCCCCCAATGCACTCCTTGGGTTCCCAAGGTCGCCATCTTGTTTGACATCTTGTATTTATTTTGACTCTGAATTCAAAAAATAAAAGGGACAGGCTAAGATTTATTTTTAAATGTTTTGAGGGTTTTTTACAAAATAAAATCATAATGTTACTAGAGCACGGGCATATGACAATAAAATCTAAATAATATAGAGAATAAAGTTTTAATGTTACCTGAATAAAGTCGTAATATTAGGAGAATGAAGTAGTAATTATGTTGGCCTATTATGATGAGTTATTTTCCACCAAGACACTCAAATTTTATAGAAAAAAAACCAAGTACATTCTAATATCCCAAAGATTTTCTTTTAAAAAATTCTAAGTTTGAATAGTAGAAATTTGCTTTAAGAAAAAGCAACTTTTAAGATTAAGCTAAAAAGAATTTCAAGAAAAAAGTTTCAAAAGTCAAAAGCATTTGACTTTCCAAAAGCGGTAACTTGATGCTGAAATTTTATTTTTATTTTTTGGAAATAGATTATTTTTCCACTGAAAACGGCTGAATTTATAGTTTCTATATTTTTAACAGATTGTGAAAACCTACCACATCCACCTCAAAGACGCCTCCTCCATCTTCAAATTTGAGGAAACCCCAGTTAGCATGTTGCTGCAGCAGAGCCATGGCCGTCCAAAGCCTTCAACGGATCTGCAGAGCCACAAAGTTCCTGTTTCCCTTCACACGATTCTAATAAAGAGCCAGAATCTTTGCTGAAGTCCCGGCTCCTCATTCCTACTCTTCTCCAGACGCTCTTCCTTTCTACTCATGCCTTCCAAATCCCTCTGAGGGGCTAATCTGCACGCAGGTCAGATTGAAATTAGCTAATCTCGGCTGCGTTTAGAAAGCAGGCGGTAATTTATCCACACTGAACGGAGAAGGTGAGCATCAGAGATTAGACTCGGGCTGAGGCGGCTCTGTTTCTGGGTTTTAGTATTTTATAAGAAATTCAACATATTTCAGTTTATGAGCAAAATAAATTAATGAGTGGAATATGTAAGCTACCAAAATAAAGATATATAATCATAAAGGATTGTTCTAGACATAGAAAAACAACCGAACATCATAGCATATTTCCTTTAAAGGGGAAATAATATCTGTAAAAATCTACTTTTTTAGCTTTAGATCATGTTCTAATGTTATTCCCTCATCAAAAACATATTTAGAGTTTTGCTTTGATTCTTTCATCCATGTTTGAGAAATCTTTTAATCTCCAAACCAACCATTCAGTTGTGCTAAGCGCCTTGTTGGACCTAGCTCCGCCTTCAAGGCGCAGCTCCTCCTTTCGAAACTTCTGAGCTTCTGCATTACAGAGCAGCCTTCCCCCACTCAGTTCCTTCAGACTAGCCAGCAGTAATTAGCAACCACCTTGTTGAACTTATTACAGGAGCTACTACTCACTAAAATGCTAGTAAAAATGTTGATAAAGGGTTAATAGAGGAGCCATGTTGGGATGACTTCCTGGAGGTGGAGTCTTAGAAAGAGCAGGAGTTTTTAAAGAGACAGATGCCCAATTTCAAGCGTTAAATTACAAAGTCAAATTCCCTTTAAATCATATTTGATTTATATCGCATTTTTATAACCACTGAAGTTAACATAGTTACTTCATTATGCTATAAAATGACAGTGTGCCTGGAAATCACATAATACTGCACCTTTAATTAAAGCTGTTTTTACTACTGATAATCTGGCAGATTTAGTTCGACTGGAGATCAAAGTTGTAACAATTGTTACATTTTCAGATGCCCCGGTTTTCTTTCTCACTGCACTAAGTCGAATGGACCAAACAATTTGAAAAAAACGTTCCCCTCCTCGCCCTGTGGGGGCGCTGTACCAGAACCACTAAAGGAAACAACATGAAAATCTGTAAAGAAGACACTGAGTCCAACTTCCTTCTTCATGAAATGTAAACAAAAATTAAGTAATGTCAGATTTTAGTGATTGGAGGATTTCTCTTTAATCGTTGGTGAAAAACAAGATGGCTGCTCTTACCGTGCTGTGCTTCCAGTAGCGAATGATCTCCTGCAGGCTGGTTGCCGGGTTTAACAGGAAGTGCTCCCTCCATTCATTCCAGTCCAACGACATGGTACCATCAGAATCAATACTGGAGAAAAACATAGAGAAAAACATTTTCATTTAAAATATCCATTTTAAATTAAACAATTAATCAGACTAATCATGATTAATCAATAATTTCAATAATCATCAACAAATATAGTGATCGATTAATTGTTAACTTGAGAACACAGACTCAAAAAACACCCCTTGCTGAAAAAGCAACATATTTACAGCAGTAATTAAGTCTATATTGTACAATATATACTGTATATGTATATATATAACATTTAAGATTAAAAAATGTCTGTAAATATGTTCCCCTGAGAACGCTTCTAGTGGCAGAATTTAGATTCTCCTAAAGTCAAATTATGTAAATAAATAAATTTCCTATCAAGCACATGTTGCTGTTCAATTGATAATTGATTAATATAAAAAAGATCAACAGATCAGCCCTACGCTGTATTGATATTAAGTCAAACAGAAAAGTGCTGAGCTTTTCATATGTTGACGTTTTTGCTACTAATGATTAATCATACACTAGAGGAATGCTTTGTTGTTGCATTTTAGGAAATAAAATGTTTTTTCTATTTAAGAATGTAAATACATTTCCTTATTTGCATCTTTTAATGTATATCTAATATTGTATTTTTTTAAAAAGGCTTAAGTAGTTAAATGAAATTTGGAGAATTTGCCATGTTTTATTTGATTAATTGATTAATCGTCAGAATAATTGATAGAGTAAATGTTAGGTGCAGCCCTAAACGACCTTTATGTTGTTATATTTGTTTCTGATTGTTGCTTAAATTCCTTTGTGTCTGTTCAGTAAATTGGCACGCGCCCTTTGCTGTGGTTTTCAAACCACATCTGTCTGACTCACACCAACACACATCCTGTTCTACTTTTTGTTTTCTCTCATTCATCGCATGTCACCACCTCTTTATGTGTCACTTTATGTTTCTTTGTGTAAATCTATTGAATTTCACCGGTTTGTCGTGTTAAAACACACCGGTGAATACTTCAAATGTATTTTGAGGATCTTGTAAGATAAACGAATATAAAATACCATGACCTAAACCTGGAAGGCGAGCAACATTATGGCACTCTCAAGACCTGGCAATAACAGGAAAAACTAGAAAATCTTCCTTCATGTTAACTGGGGCTGCAACTAACGCTTATCTCAGTTATTGATTAATCTAATAATTATTCTGACAATTAATCGATTAGTTGGATTTTGCAGATTTTCATTTTAGCCTTTTATATGCAATTTTATAAAAACATTAAAATATGCAAACAAAGAACTATTTAAATTCCTTTTTAAAATAAGAAAATACAGATTTTATAGCCTAAAATGCGACGATAACAGCATTCCTTGTATGCTTGATTATTTGGAGATGATGATGCATCTGCAGCTAAATTATACTTCATTTTTATTTCTTTTTTCCCCATTTTTTCTCCGAAGAGTTTTTGCGGCGCTAGTGGCTCGTATTTTTTGCGACAGTAGGCAGACAGGAAGGAGGGCGAGGATATCGGGGAAGACATGCGGCAAAGGTCGCCGGGACCGGGAGTCGTCTGCGTCGAGGACTAAGGCCTCCAAACGTGGGGCCTGCTAACCCCCTGCACCACCACAGCACGCCCCAAAATATACTTCTTACGTGAAAAGCGCAGCCTTTTCTGCTCGACTTAACAACAGCAAGAGCAGATCTGTTGGTTATTTTTTGGATTAACAAATCAATAATGGGAAAAGGTGATAAATAGGAGACATTTTTTCATACAATTTGAACCTGGTGGAGCTAAAATTGTCACTTGAGGAGTTCTAGGAAGAATATCTGTACAGACAAAGGTGTTTTTTTATTTTAAAAGCAACAGTTTGGGCCTAATTACTGCTCAGAGTGTGTTGTTCTCTCAGTAAATGACTGTTTTTATAATCTTTATACTCCAGTTAATGATTAATTGATTGCTAAATTAATTAATGATTATTTCAATAGCTGATTAATCACAATTAATGTGATTAATTGTTTCAGTCCCAATGCTAACACAAGCCCAAAAGAGGAATCAGCAGACATGTATTGTGCAAGAAGGTGTTTTTTTGCCTACATGCAAACGACGAACAGAAAGCTAACAATGCAAATCATTCTGAACACACAGATGCAAATTAAATCATGATAGTGGCAACATTATACCACAGAAAACGTTTTCTGAGATAAACAAATAGATGCAGAAAACTAGAAAGTTGGAGTGACGATGAGAAAAGCAAAAAAAAGAGAAAAGGAATCCAAAACTGTTTTTCAATTAAATATAATTTGTTTTCAATTATTGTTAAATAATAAATATATATAATAGATTTTAATTACACTGAAATAATCCAAACAAGTTGTCTGGGATAAAAAAAAAAATCTCTAAAGAAAATTTTCACCAATCACCAAGTTTTCTGGTATTTAGTAAATAGAAATAATTTTGATCATTCTAACTGACCAAAAACAAGAAAAATTTGTCTGATTTAACTTCAGACAGTGAGAAAAAAATGTGTCTGATTAGGTGAATGAACATATCTGGCTATCAAATTAAAACTTAATCAAACGATGGATTACACTTTACTACAAAAATGTGCAGTTTGAATATCAAGCACTTAATATAGAAATCAAACCTTGAAAACTTACATTTTCAAATCAAATTCAATTTAAGTTTCCCTCTAAACTTAAATGAATCACATTTGAGTATCAGAGTAGCACAAATGTTGCAGGAAATTCATTTAGACCTGATTTAGTGAGGAGTTTGTGTCCAGCTGTGAGTATTTTTTATGTCAGTTTTCTTCTCAGTAGCTCTTTATCATGTGGCACTGCGTTCCCCCACCGCTCCCTGGTTATCAGCCCCTCACACTGGTCTCCACCTTCCACTTTATGCTACACTTTCATTTTAAGCTTTCTATTTCTAGAAATCCACATAAGACTGTATCAGATCCAGTTCGTTAACCGCAGCAATAAGAGACAAACAGAAAAACCTCTGAAGGATCTTCTTTGCGTCTTCCTTGGTGATCTCCAGACCCAGATCGGCGAACGACTGCTGGATCTCCATGTAATCTACTTGACCTGTTGGAATAAATGAGCACAGCTCAAGCAGATAAACTCAAAAAAAATTTTTTAGTTTAAAGCTGAATGGCATTTCTCCATACCGTCTCTGTTTTTGTCCAAGCTCTTGAAAGTCAGGCGCAGCTTCTTCTCATGCTCCTTCAGGTACTTGGCGAACTCGTTGAAGTCCAGCTCATCGTCTTTGTTTTTGTCAGCAGAGGAAATTATTTTCTAAAGATAAAAACACACAGAATATCAGATGTTCAGATTCTTCACAGGTTTTTCCCGGGTGTTTTTGCGGTGTTTTCTGACCTCTTCGGTGGGTGAAGGAAGAGCTTTGAGCTCTGAAGAGAAAGATGTTGACTCCACCATCATTAACACAAGCAGCAGTTACCATAATCTGCCACTTGGGGGCAGAATACTGCAAAGATAAACTTCCTCCTCTGAGCTCAGTTCCTGTCTGAGCTTTGTACTTTTTAGAACTGCAATTAACAGCTATTTTTGTTACTGATTAATCGATTATTCTGACAATTAATCGATTAATCATATTTTAAAAATGAGCACATCCTGCAGATTTGTCATTTAAGACTTTAGATGCAAATAAATGAATTAAATTCCTTTTTTTGAATAAGAAAATAAACATTTCAAATAAAGTGCAAGAAACGTTTCCTGTAGTGAACGCTGCAGATGCAAAAACTAAAAAAATACTCCCAACACCATCATAAAAAAAGCTCAGCCCTTCCTGCTTGGCTTATCCACACAGTGTTGGGTTGATCTGTTCACTTTTCTAATGAACAGATTAACAACTGGATAGCAAAAGGTACTAAATAACACATTTTTAACAGAATTTTCTCTCTATGAAGCTAAAACTGCAATCTTGGGAGTTTGGGGTAGAATATTTACAGACAACAGTTGTTTTTTTTATCTTAAAAGCAAAATGTACATATTTTTTATACAGTTTTGGCTAAATAATTCTCCAAGTATGTTGTTATTTCAGCAAGTGGCCTTTTGATACTCCAGTTAACAAACAAACAATTGCTACTGCAATTGATAATTATTTCAATAATTGATTAATCATGATTAATCGTTTTAGCCCTAATAGGTTAAGATCAGAAATATGCAAACGTCATGTGGCTTTACTTAAGTTAAACATATTCCACCTATTACTTTCTAAATTATGAATAAAAATTGAATTTGCTCCTGTTAGAATCAAATAATATAATAAATTAAACCAAAAGTCTTGGGAGAATATGAAGCAACCAGTGTAGAGATTTATTACTGCTTATCATGTCACAGAAAGCATTTATAAAAAATTATTATTTTACAGCCCTGAGTCACACACAGCAGTGGCCTCTCCCCAAGTTCACTTCTGGCCGAGTAAAGACGGATCCTTTCTCTTGCAGCAACAGTGAGATTTTAACTGCAGATTTAACTTTTTTCATATTCGCTGAATTCCTGATCACTTTTTCTGTTTGTTCCTGTGCTTCTTACTCCGCCTGGACCTGCAGGGTTTTCTCTAGATAGTTGTGATTCTTAAGATAAACATGCTTTCTGTGTGTTTTTTAAGCAGCAATGTGATGCAGAGCAGACATGTTTATTGCAGATAAGGTTAAAGTGAAGCTTTGGTTTGTTTTGTCTTCCCCCGTTTCTTATTTCTACGCTGCAGTTTGTTGTTTTAGACGGAGGTTCTGCTCAGTTTAGGGCTCTAGGAAATGCAAACACGTCCAGGTTATCAACATTAACTGCTTTATTCAGGTCAATTCAAAATGTTATTGCTGGATTTTAACAGCGTGGAATAAAAATAAACCTTGATGAATTATTTTATCGCCTTAAAAAAGGTTTTGTCTGACTGCTTGACAATTTACACTCAAAGTTTTTCTGGCTTTGTGACATTACAGCCGATCAATAATTATAGCATTTTTTTCATTATTTTGCCATCATGCTTAGATTTTACCTTTACGCTTTTAAAGATTTTTGCACATTAAATCAAATTTATTACTTTCTTATTTTTCCTACAAAAGAATTAAATTACTTTTTGAGTGAATAGCGGCATAACAGAATAAACTTGATCACACCATCAAATTAAATGCTTTTGTTTGAATTAGGGCTGCACTTAATGATTATTTCAGTTATCAATTACTAATTATATTAATAATCAATTAGTCACAAATAATCCCGATTAATCGTTTCGTCCATAGTTTGTATCAAACTCAACATTGTTCTGATGTTTGTGTAAAGTTATGGAAGATTTCTTAAATCTTATTTCTTCCATCCTCCATCAGGTAAATCAGGACAAACAAATGAAATAGAAGGAAGAAATAACAGATTAATGAATTAATCAGCAGAATAATCAATTACTAAAATAATTGTAAGTCGCAGCCCTGTGTTTGTTTTTCTTAGCTTAGTAGATAAATTTTAGTCTAAATAATCAAACATTATATTTTTGATTAGACTTTTAAAAAGTTTCTCGTTGATTTCCAGTTTCCTAGAGTTTTTACTTTAGTGTGGATAAAAGAAAAATCCTGATAAATACACAGATATCTTCCTTATTCTTTTATTCACAATAAAAATGGTCAAATAAAATAAAATAAATAATCTTTTAGACACACTTTTGTTTAAATAAAAGACTTATTGCATCTATATAGGAGACTGGTTCTTATTTAGCTTAATCTCACTATAAGGTACAAAACACCAAAAAGAGATTCTGACCCGACATGCCGGAGCGGTTTGAGGGAAGCTGCCTTGCTCCAGGGCACATTTCCACCGCAAAACTTTCACAGCTGCAACAAAATGGAGGCTGCATGAAACCATACAGGCTGACAAAGTCAGAAGATTACAAGCAGCTTGACATCCTGACTGAAATAAAACCTTTAAAAGAAAACGTTTTGAATTCTTGGATAATGTTTTGAGGTTTCTGAAAATTATTTCACGTTATTTAAAGCCAGAGTTGGGTAGTAACCAGTTACATTTACTTGAAAAAAGGTTTTTTTGAAAAATTTAGCTTTTAGTAGTATTTTTACTGCGCTGTACCTTTTACTTTTACTTAATATTATAAAGTATCTCTACTCTTAGTTGAGTAAAATTTCAGGTTTTTCTTCCCACTGAATGAAAAACAAATATGTTTTAACCTAAATTCACCTGACTCAGACACACCTGCAGTTTTGGTTGAAGTTTCGTAAGTTTTTTATTGAAAGAAACTGATTTGGAAATTTTTTCTTTTGCCTGATTTTGTTATTTTTAGTTACTTATATAAATTATTGTCATTTTGGTCCTTAAATATCAAAATTTCCTTTATATGTCATTTTAAAATATTAAATGATTGAAAATTTATCAGTTACTTCAGTAGACTTACATATTTTTTTATTCCTACTTAACTTCTTACTACTTTTTACATGAGAAAAATGTGTTTAGGTATTGCTTCTTTTACTTGAGAACATTTTTTGTGCACTCTAAAGCACATTCATCACTTTTATATTGTTTTGAAAGTGAGATCATTATGTTCAATCAGTAGTGCAGAAGTAATCAGTTTATCATAGTTTAGAGAAGTTAAATATTTATTCCCCTATATCAGATTTTTTTTTTTTACACAAAATTTTGCAGGAAATGTTTCTAATTAAAACTTTTGTGCATATAGGTAATACTCATGTAGCAGTAAAAGAGTTTTGAGATGAGATTAAATCCCATTTCCAAATGTTACACCAACTGCTACCTTCAAGCAATGGCAGCTTTATTCAAGAAGCTGGTCCATCATCAGTTTTCTCCTATTTTTATGCAAATAAAAATGTAAATATAGCTTCATATGGCTGCGTGTGTTACCTAAACTGTTAGCATCGCTGCAGAGTTTCCATTACTAATGTGCGTCAATATTCCACTGACGTTGGAAAAACACAAGTTTGTGTTTTGATTAAATAGGAAAAGTCATTAAAAATTTGTTAACACGATAAGTCATTAAAAAAAATGCTGCGCCATCATCCTCCACATACTTCCTGTTCCTGTCTTCTTCGTGGCTTGCGCCAGTGGCAACTTCCGATTATTGATCATGTGATTCGTTTTGAAGAATGTTTTGTTTCTTACAATGGCCTATTAGGACCATTGTAAATAGAAAGAAGGTGTACATTTTAGCAAATTAACATCTGAGAAATTCTCTAGAAAAAAAACAAGAAAATTGAGTTTGAAAAGTCAAAACTTTGATAGAAAAAACTGAAAATTTGAGATTAAGCTCAGAAATTGAGAAAAAATGTGGAAATTTCGGTTTGAAAAGCAGAAAAAAAAGCAAATTCCTCGAAGAGGTAGACATTTTCGAGTCTAGAAAGTCAACAGTTTGCTATAAAAAACTTGGAAATTTCTATATTTCAAAAAATTTCCAAAAGTTGAACATTTTCATAAATTTATAAGTTTTATTTTTCTCAAAAATTTCTCAGATTAATCTAAAACTTTCTGAGTTTTTTGGCGAAAATTGACTTTTATTTTTCTGTTTACCATGACCCTAATACACCTTCATAGTTTATCAATATTTTTTGTTAAGACAAAAAGTTTCTTCCTTTCATCTTAGAACTTTACTTACACATTGTTGGGAATTAGACAAAAACATCTTGTTGTCACAGTACAATATTTCGCACTAAAACCATTGAAAACGTTCGTTTAACATATTTTTGCACATTTTGTTTCTTGCCTTACCTGGACTGCCCCCTTCCCGTTTTGGATGCCCATTGCAGCCAGGCCTGCCTTGAGCTCGGAAACATCCACTTTCCCATCCTTGTTGGTGTCCAGCTTGGCGAACAACTCCTCGTATGTCTTGGGCGGATTTCCGGCGCACCGACAGTCCGTAAAAAACAGCTTCCTCAATGCGGGATACATGGCTTAAACTTGAAATGTTTTTTAAAACGAGGCCTGCGGAGCTGCACACACACAATCCGAGCAGCTACGGCGATGGGGAAACTCACACAGATCGGCTCCTGTGGTTGGGCACTTCTGGTTTCAGGCAGAAGGATTGCTCCGTCTGATTTCCACAAGATTATCCGCGTTGCAACCTGGAGAGGAATCACCTAATGGGTCGCTGGAGTGGGAAAGAAAATAGATTAAAATGTTTGAATAAAAAAGCTTGGAGCGGATGAGGTAGGCTGGCAGAAGGGTGGGGAAAGGACTCGGCTCAGTTGGCCTGGAAAGACCTCCTTCTTTTACTGCGCAAACATATTACAGACACACCCATCTAACGACCAGAAAATCCCGTTGATACATACTTTACAGGTGATCGTAAAACTGTTCCCAAAACTCCTCCCACTCATGCGCTGATGTTAAACGTTATGGTTGCTTTTACAAACCCGCAGAACCTGCAAACATTGCCATAAACTGTGTCCAATATCACCGAAACAGATCAGCATTCAATACCCAAAAGAATCCGGCAGGTGTCGCCAGAGCTCACTCTGCAGCTAATTGAGAAAAATAAAACTTTTGACTCGCTTTGACAAAAATCTCCGCATCCATGTTTTATTTATTTTACGAAAAGAAAAATATTTCAAAACGTTGCAGTGCTTAGTTTTAACCACGAGGTGGCGACAACGTACCAGACGACCGCAGCCGGTTTCGCTTTGTTTTAATCTGTACAATCGGTGCTGCTGTTCTCCGTCTGACCGGCAGGGGGAGATCGAGAAAAGAGGCGGGCTTTATTTTGAAGCTCCATGGGATTAAAGTTGTCACCGCTGCATTTCTCTTTAAACTATTGGTATTTCAAAGTAAAAGAGGCAATTTTTTGTTTTTTGTTTTTTAATATTAAGAAAACATAAAAATGCTGACAAGTAGAAATAAAAACGTAACTGAAACGTTTTAAAATTAAATATAAATCTCAAGCAGAATTTACAGGCATTGCAACTGAAAAGATTGTATGCATATTGATGCAAACTTTAAAAAATATGTTTTTGGTTTGTACTACAATAATGATCATAATGATTGACTAATAAAGAACCCTTTATCATTCAAAAAAATGAGAAAAAGTGTATTAAAACTTGCAAGCGGAATATCCTGTTGATTTGTACTTTAGTTTTCATTACAATCAATGGTTAGATTTAGTAAATAACTTCATGTGTGGGGAAAAACACATGGGACAAGTTGTGATAAATTTCATATTCAGTTTATAAATACAAAGAGCTGTTAGAAGCAAGTTTTACCAAGTAGAAAAACTCATGTGCGTTATTGTGTCATCATCAAACTATTACTTGAAAATGGTCTCAAAACAATATTATTATTTATTGGAATAATTAGTGGGAGAATATATCATTCAGCAAAATTTGTTCCATGACAGGCTTGGTGTAAACTCTTGTAACCAGGTTATGTAGTTGTTTTGTGTTTTATTTATTTGGCTTTTCTAGTTGGGTTGTACCCCTTAAAGGTGTAAAGTTGTAAAATTTTAATATGTTAAACCAAATTGTAAGGAAGTAACTGCGGTAACTGGTAAAAGAAAGTCATAGAATGCATTGTAATGTATTTTAGATGCAAAAATTAAAGATATGACAACAAAGTTGCATTATAGGGCAGCAAAAATGCATTCAACATCTTTGATGATCAACTGAAAATGTGATTTGAACTTTAAGATTGAGTGACAAAGTAAAATATGACACTATTTTATATCTACTGTATTGTAGATATGAAATAGCAAATTTCTGCCAAAAAGCTCAGAAATTTTGGGGAGAAAAAACATGGAAATGTCTGAATTTGAAAACATGAAAAAAAATCTGAAAATGAAGAAGAAAAACCTGTGAAATTTCTGAGATTCACAAGTCAAAGTTTCAAAAGTCTAAAAATTTAAACTTCTGAAATGTTGAAATTTCAAAGTTTTTTCTAGAAAATTTCTGAGTTTTTCTAGCAAATTTGCAATTTTTGAAACTCAGAAATTTCCTGTTTTTCTGATTTTTTTTTTAGATTCATCTAAAGATTTTTGATTTTTTTCTAGTAAATTTTTGACTTCTCTGTCAGAAATGAAATTGTTTTTTCTAGGAAATTTCTGACACCTTGGTAGAAATGTACTTCTCCTTTTCATCTATATATAATGGCCCCAATACGCTATTGTAAGTCAAATTAAATATTTTACTTGCTTTTTACAAAGCATAACTCAAGATTTAAACAAAAACAAACATTTTTGTTTCGTTAGTACAAAAAGGTTGGAACGTCCGCCTTATGCTTTTATTTTGAAAGCCTAAACAGGAAGCACATCCATTTAGCGCTTACGTTTGCGGCGTTGACGGTCTGTTGTCATCCGTAGCTTCACCACCACCGTCCTCCCACAACAACAGTCCGGTGAGCCAGAAGAAGAGCGCACAATGGGGCTGTAATGTCAGCGACGCCTCGGATCGGAGCATCGCCTCGCAACTGCCGAGACTGTGTATGGATTTAATGATGATGAAGAAGAAGAAATTCAAGTTCAGGGTGGATTTTGAGCTGGACGAGCTGTCGTCGGTCCCCATCGTAAACGGCGTCCTCTTCTGTAAAGTCAGGCTGCTGGATGGCGGCTTCTCCGAGGAATCTTCACGGTAAAAAGAAAAATACTTTAATTGGAACCAGTGTTCTGTCTCAGTTTAGCATTTAACTCCGTGGTTTTAACCCGGTCAGAAACGTTAACAGATAGCTAGCTAAATGCTACATGACTAATGTTAAAAACGAGCCAATTAGTCAAATGAAATGTTTGTTTTAGTAATAAAGCTGATGTAAAATTAACCATCTTTCAGGATATTTATGTTAAATATAACTAAATATTTAGCAAAGGAAAACGCGGGATCTGTCACTTGTTCGTCATTTAATAATAAATTTGTACTTCAACTTTTCCAAATTGTACCTCAAAAAAATAATTTAGCTTCAAGTCGTGAAGGTAAAACCTGCACAGTGTTAAAGTAATTCACAGCATCATAATTGTGTTTAATTGAATATATTATTTGCAGTTCAGTTGGAAGGGAAGTACTGTTGTAAAATAAGAGCCAATGTGTTTTATAGCTTGTAAGTACATAATACACATGAGCCCTATTGGTACTAGACATGTTAGTTACTTTATAGGATTTGTTCATTAAACCAGCCAATTTAGTCTCACAGAAATGAAAAAATCCCTAAAATTATGGATCTATTTTGTAAATAATAACGAAAATGTTCTTTAAGACGCTTCTCATACAAAAGTCTTCATCATTTGAGGCAGAACGTGTTAAAAAACAGAAGACCAGTTAGACAGCCCAGGATCTCATTTAAATACACTAATAAAATACCCTTTTTGCACTGAATTTTATGTTTCAAAAATATACTGCAGTAACAAACGATGAGTGACAATTTGAAAGAGTCCGTTTGTGTTGATTTAGACACAAATGTTCATTTTTTTAGTATCAGTTACAGCGAAATATCGCTAAACATATAGGCCTTTCACAATTTTGCTGGACTATAAATTGTCCCAGAAGTTAATGCTTTAAATGATAATATTGTTGTTTTGAAATGCAAAAACACATGACCAAAAATCAATAAACTTTAAATTATAATGAACACTTAACACTGGAACTGGAAGACATTTTAAATATCCAAAATAAACAAAAAAAAAAACAAATAAAATGAATCATAAAGTCTCTGTAAACAAACTTGTACTTCAAAAAAGGGATAGTTGAGACCAGACTGAAGACTTTTATCGTCCAGTTTTTGGTAGAAAGAGAGAAAAGAGAAAAATGATAAATCATATAAAGGATTACCCTTTTTGGAGTCCAACCAAACTCTGGACTCCAATGATGCTAGATGCTAACTGCTTAGCATCAATGCATACAAACTTGTCACAGCTGCTGTAAGATTTTAGGTATTTTGGTATGGAAGAAGATCATTTAAAAGTAATGGCCACCAGTTTGCCTGTATGAAAGAAAATTTGTGTTTGTGTGTGTAGGGAACTAAAACTGTGATTTTGGAGCGCACATCCATAACAAGCCATCCCCGATGCTTTTAGAGTAAAGTATAGAGTCTGCAGGTCAGATCTCAAGGAAAAACTGGAAATTGGTATCTTCTGAAAAAGCTTGATCGATTCATTTTATTTGTTTCATTTGATTCTTTTTTTTTTTTTGCAATTAAAAACTAAGAACTTTTAAGCTTGCATTTGTTGGATCAAAAAAAATGACATTCTTTAGATCTTTATTAGTTGATTCCAAGCAATGGAAACATATAGATGCACTGAGATGAGTGCAGTCATGTTAAAAAGAAAGTCACACTTTTGTCAGTTCTAGGGTGAGTTGGCCGATTTTGAAATCTTAACTCAAGTTCATAAAGTTAATCCCAACAAATGTGATTACTTATATAAAAAACACTGGATAAATCCAATATGGAAGGGTTTGCTTAGAGCAAACATGTCAAAAACACATTTTAAAGAAATGTTTCATAACTCTACATGTCTGCTTCGATCATCCTGTGTTTGAGGAGTCAGATGTGTTAGATAGATAGAGATGTATGTATATATATATCCATAGATATATATCACATGCTGTAGATATGTGTGTAATGTTGGTAATAAACCATGAAATAACCCTTTTTGTCTATTAAAATACTCAAATTATGAACAGATGGAAGAAAAAAGCCGTCAAAAGCAGAGGAGTTGACCCTGTTAGGGTCATGTGACTCTGTTAGCTATAAAACCATTTAAAAGCAGTGCTTGGAAATATCACCAAATTGTAAAACTGTAGAGAAAGACGACGTCCCAGCGGCTGGCCGTGACAGGAAATGACCTGCATCCTTTATTCACCGTAACCCTGAGTAACTGACTCAGGTTGATGCTGTTATTGCTGACAGGATGACACAGGAAAAGTCCAGCGGCTGACGCTGCCTGGTAAATTAGATCGGCTTTAACGCTGACCGAAAAGAGAGCCATTGTTTCAGGTTGATGCAAAATTACCTGAAACATTTGCACAAAAAGAAGGAAATGATAAAAAATTTTAAAAACTGGATAATTTGATTCGTTTGCACTACCAGATGTTTAAATGTTATGCTTATTTTTAGATGTTTGCTTTGTTCCCATTTATTTTCTTTGGTACATCTGTTGTTTTTTTTTTACATTTAATTAGACTGACTGGTCACACTTTTCCCAGCCAAAACCATGTAGTTAATTTTAAGCCAGCATTGGCCAAAATCTGAGTCGGCAGATTCGGCTTTTTAAAAGTCGGTGACCAGCCAGAAAATTGCAATCCGTGCAGCCCGACTAATTTCTGAATTTATTTGATATATTTTATGATTATAAAATTTTTCCAGCATTTGACCGAAATGCTGACTTTTTAAAAAATGCCTGATTCCAATCTCTGGCCATTTATTGTTTCATCATTCATAATCAAGGTCTGGATTGGAAAATTGCTGTTCAGACACGTCACAAAACTATGAAGGAACTATTAGGGCAATACTAAGAAAAAATAAACAGAATAAAGTCATAAAATTACGAGAACAAACTTGTAATAATGAGAAGGAAGTAATAATATTACGAGAATAGAGATGTAAAAATATGTAAAAAAAAAAGTTGTAATAATACATGAATAAAGTCGTGATATTACAAGAATTGTTGTAATTACAAAAATAAAGTCGTAAAATGATGTGAACAAAGACAATACATGACTAAAATTAGAATACATGAAAGTCATAATAATACACAAATAGTCATAATAACACTTAAATAAAGCCGTTATGTGAATAAATTTGTAATAATACAAGAACCTAGTCGCAATAATTCACAAATAAAATTGTAATAATACCGTACGATTACGACTTTATTTATTAGAATAAAGTCCATCCATCCATTTTCTAACACTTTGTCCCTAATGGGGTCGGGAGGGTTGCTGCTGCCTCTCCAGCTACGTTCCGGGCGAGAGGCGGGGTCACCCTGGACAGGTCGCCAGTCTGTCGCAGGGCAACACAGAGACATACAGGACAAAGAACCATGCACACACACACACTCAGACACACACACACACACTCACACCTAGGGAGAATTTAGAATTTAGAGAGACCAATTAACCTGACAGTCATGTTTTTGGACTGTGGGAGGAAGCTGGAGTACCCGGAGAGAACCCACACGTGCACAGGGAGAGCATGCAAACTCCATGCAGAAAGCCCCCGGGCCGGGAATTGAACCCAGGACCTTCTTGCTGCAAGGCAGCAGGGCTGCCACTGTGCAGCCTCTAGAATAAAGTTGTAAGTTGTAATAAAAAAAGAATACACGTAACAATAAAAGAACAAAGTTGTAATAATTCAAGATCAAAAACGTAACAATACAAGAAAGTTGTAATGACACGAAAATTAAGTCTCAAAATTCGAGAAGTCATAATAATGAGAAGTAATAGCACAAGAATAAAGTCTTAATGGCTATTCTCTTAATACTGACTTAATCCTGTTTTTGTTTGTATTATTTTACAATTTTATTCTCATAATATTTTGACCTTATTCCCTTAATTCTCCATTGTAACAATTTGTAGTTCAGTTGCTGCTTCTCTTTAACTGAATCTATTGTCTATAAATGGAGACCTGCTGTCGTTTAACCAGACATCTGAAAGAAAGGAGAGGTGGGATTTATTTGCCTCTTTGCTCGCGCTGTAACCCAGACCGTCTCACACCGGCTAATCGGATTTATCTGCACAAAGAAACGCTTCGAGCCGCAGAGCGTGAACCATGAAGAAGAGCCAGAACTCCCGACGCTGGGAGTTCCCTCCGAAGATTACTCACCTCGGGATGACGAAAGCATTTGTACAACATTAATCACACATCTGCTGGTTTTTATTTATAGTGAGGTGGAGCAGAACACACATTTCACCACACAGTGCTAATTTTTAACTACATTTTCTTCTGCTTTCAACAACATGTTGCGTTTCTTTAAAAATGTGCAAACACTGAAAGGCAAAAGCCTCTAGAACTGGGAGAAAGTGAGGTAATTTACAGCATGTTGGGCTGCAGAAACAGACTGGAGATGTGAGTGGGAGAGCAGAGGACGCCAGTGAAAGTGAAGCCATCTGTGGGATCGTAATTCTCCCCACGCACACACTCCTTTCTCTTTCACTTCATCCCATCCGTTCTGCTGGGAACTCACGTGCAGAACGGACTGGGAAGCCATTTTTCTGCCATCGCAACTCATGGATTCACGTTACATGAAGCAAAAACAGCGATTAATCAGCTTAATTATCAAGAAAATCAGAGGATAATTAATACCAGTTTGTGTTGACTGGAGCCAGAATATATTAATCTGGTATTAATTTGGTGTTAGTGGATTTATTTAGTACGATGCAGCATTAGGGATGTATAAGAAAAATAAAACATAAAATGATGACGAACTTAGAAAATTACAAAAATAAGCTCATATGAGAATAAAGTTGTACAAGGTCAAAATCAAAATATGAGAAAAAAGTCATAATATTATGACAAAATTACAGTATTATGAGAATAAAGTTGAACTAACATGAGAATAAAGTCGCAATAATAAGTAGTATTTTAAAAATAGTACTACAAGAATAATCATATTATTACAAAAATAAAATTGAACGAGACTAAGGTCTTATGACAATAAGGTTGAACTAATAACTAATATGGGAATAAAGTCGCAATAATAAGTCATACTTTGAAAATAGTATTACGAAAATAGTCGCAATATTCTGAAAATAAAGTCAAACAAGAATAAAATTGTACGAGAATAAAATCGCATTCAGTTATATTTCGAATATTCTGAGAATAGATATAATATTACAAGAATGAAATCATCATCATTTATTTATGAAGTGCTTTAAATACTAAAGTGCTGTACAGATGCATCAAAACTAAAAGGAACAAATTATTTAAAATAATAATAAAATAAGTTGGTGCAGCTCAACTTTCTAAAATCTATCATACATTACACCAAGAGTTATTTTAGCAACAAAAAGATCAAAAACCTTTATTTATCCATGTTTTGTGCTAAAATAATTTTCATACTTGAACAGAAACGTCTTAATAAATGTTTTTGCCACAATCATCTTCAACGTTCGGTTGAAATTTGGCCTTTACGGCCGCCGTATGCAGCCTGTGCGGCCGTGATATCTGACCTTACACGGGCTTAAAGGTCATCTAATCCTTTGTGACTTCCTGTTCCAGGGAGCCTGTGCAGGCCAACTGCGTCCGATGGAGGAAGCGCTTCTCTTTTCCGTGCAAGATGAGCGCCAGTGCAGGAACCGGTGTGCTGGACCCCTGCATGTGTCGCGTCTCGGTCAGAAAGGTTTGTCAACTGTTCAGTGTAAAATGGGAGAGATTCGGGTTCCAAACGTTCTGTTGTTGAACTGAAACCTGAAAGTTTGATGTGAAACCTGGAGTAACATTTACCAAAAGGAGAACTTTAGTTATTTATCTGTTACTTTTAATAATCATAATCTGACATGTCAGGGATTAAAAATTGACAGATTATCATCTTGCTTCTAATCTTTCTGTTATTTTCTTTTTCAGGAGCTTAAGGGTGGGAAAGCATACGCAAAGGTAATTATTATGTACTTAAAGGGTGAAATACAAATATTGGAAATGCAAATATTGACAAACAGTCAACTTAAAATGTTTAACTTCATGTAAAATCCTCACAGCGGGAGTCTTGGCTCCTGGTCCAGCTTTGTTTTTTCTTTTTGGTCTATTTTATTATCGCTTACTGTAGAAATTAGAAAGTTTTGCTGTTTTCTAGTAGCTATTATCAGGCTTGTGAAGGGCAGAGCTGAATCAATTAATCACAATCAATTAATCGTTAACTGGAGTAGGACATTTACTGAGAAAAACATATTCATCCAAAACTGTTAAAAAAATATCTACATTTTGCATTTAAGATAAAAACATGTTTGTCTGTAAACCTGTTTTAGCCAAAACTCGTCACGTTTTAACTTCACCCGGTTCAGATTTATCAGAGGAATGCTTTTTTTAATGTATGTTTTCCTACTTAAAAAAAATAATTACTTATTTTAATCATTTAATGTATTTATAATATTGTACAAAAAAAAGTTTATGTGGTTAGATGAAAATTTTTAAAATCTGATTAATTATCATCAGCATAATCAATAAATAAAATAATTGTTAGTTTCAGCCTTACTTCAATGCATCCTTGTTTTTCCCATTTTGAAGAACAGCCAGCAGATCTGCTTCCAACATATTTTTTACTCCAGATCACAGGAAGTGATCTCTATTTAAAAGTTCTTCTTTCAATCGTATCACCTTGGGGAAAAAAGTAAAGTATAAATTACAATAATTACATTTTTATGTAGATTATCCTCTTGGCTTTTGTAATTAAAAACATACATTAAAAAGTTTGACTTTTCCTCATTTGATAAATATCCTCAGGCCACAGCTCAGGTTTTTTTTAAAGGGAATATGAGTGAAGCTAACAGATGGCTTCTGCTTCCAGTCACTGAAACTGAGCAGCGTGATAATATTCTAATCACTCTTAGATAGCAACCAGCCTGTCGTGAAGGAAAACTGAGCCGTAAAAGATATTTTATTCCTTTGTTCTCATGTTCCTGCGTGTCGAGTCTTTGTATCTAAAGGTCACATTACTGATTTTCTGCAGACAGGAAGTGAAAAAAAGGTTCACCTTGTTTTGTTTTTGTCTCCTTCAGCTCGGTTTTGCAGATCTGAATTTAGCAGAGTTTGCCGGCTCAGGAAACACAACTCGGAGGTGTCTGCTGGAAGGCTATGATACCAAAAATACCAGGCAGGATAACTCCATTCTCAAGGTAACATCTGTGGGCCCACAGCAGACCCAGCTTGGTTTATTTCTGCATGAGAGGAATTATGTTTTACTTTAAATACAAGGCAATAAGCAGATTTACTGACGTAAAACCCTTTTACCGTTTTATTCTCTGTAGGTTATCATCGGTACGCAGCTCATGTCAGGGGATCCCTGTTTCAAAACGTAAGTTTGAAGAACGTGTTTCTACTTGTTGACTTTAATAAAGGTAGCAGCTATTTCTGTGTTCACACAGCAGGCAAATGCAACCAAAATCCAACTATTTAATGACCAAATTCCAAATTTCTCACCCAAAAAAGTCTGATTTGTTTTCCCTCCTGACATGCTGCTAATTCTGCACCAGAAGACGCCAGACGCTGTAAATCTGAATGTAAACAGTGACTGAAAATAATAATTATGAAGCAAGCGAATTGAATCCCTCCACTCTTGGTTCCGACTTTTCTACAGAAGTTAAAGTCAGTGCTCCACTAAAGCCATTTTCTATTAGTTGTGTTTTCTTTTTATCTTGTAATGATCCAATTTTAGCAACGTAAACTGAGACTGAAGTTGAGACTGGTTTCAACCAAACTCACGTTGTCCACAGTTCTGTTGTAATAATTCTGATTATTTGGGATAATCACATTTTTTTGCTTCATGTGACATAAGTATGACAGTCACTGAACCCAGCAGAAATGTCACATTGACTCTTTTATTTATTTTCTAAATCACTATAAGGTCACTTGATGATGACCTCTTCACATTGCAGCCTGATCTGCTTTGGACATATTTCAGAAAAATAATAATATGTATTAAATGTTAATACATTTTTAGTGATTGAGGCTTGTAATATCATAGTGACTCAAAAAATTAACAGAGACAAACAATAAATGATTAATAAAAATAATTTGTTATATTTATAACTTCTAAAGGCCAACTTTATTAAAAAAAAAAAAAAAATCAGGATGTCCGCACATCCTTAAAAAGCATTAAATTGGTGCACCGAAAATTAAGGCCTTAAAATGTCTTGAATTCATTTCAAAATGTGGACTGGTCTTAAATATGTTAATCGCAGGTCTTACATTTTGCAGTGGCTGAACTATTCAGTCTGCTATGCAGGTTTTTTTTCTTCCTTGTTGGACTTTTATGTCAGGCAAAGTTTGAGGCACAAGCAGACTTGTTCAGTGCGGTCGCTAACTACAAGCTAATACACCCTTTTGCGACTATCATGGGTAATTGCAAATGTATCACCAAAGTTTGTTTTTGCCACTGACTCACTTCAATAATCCCCTATATTTATAGTTTTTTGGTCTTAAATTTAAATCAAGTGGGCATTAAAAAGTCTTAAATTGGAATCTGTAGAAACCCTGTTTATTTAATTTAACATTTTTTAAAAACTGAAGCTGGCATTCAGAAAGAAAAGTCTCTTTACCTTTAGGTAAGAAACATTTTCCCCTAATTTATTATTTTTTTTACCCCTCCAGGGGGTCTTTTGTGGGCTCTAGTGTCCCTTATATGACAGTAGGCTGACAGGAAACGGGGAAGGAGAGGGGGGAAGACATGCGGCAAATGTCGTCGGGTCCGGGAGTCGAACCCGCGACGAGGACTCAAGGCCTCCAAATACGGGTCACACTAACCACTAAGCCACCACAGCACGCCCCATTTTCCCCTAATTTGAGTGCGACTCTTGAGTTTAATGCTCGATATTAATCCATATTCTTGAGTTTAAATTAGCAACGCCTTGTCTTTACTTTGGTTTCTTTTCTTGTAATAAAGGCCTCATTGAAATACAGAGGAGGAAATAAAGCCACATTGTGTTTCTACTGTCCAGGCCTCCATCCACAGCCACAGTGATTGGGATCCAGAGTGATGGAGAGAGCCTGCTGGAGGAAAGGAGGGGCGGAGACTCACAGAAAGGCTTTTCTGGTGAGACTAATCACGCCATCACACTCTTCACTTTCTCTCTTTTTTCTGTTTGTTGAAACGTCGGCAGGCATCTTTTAAAGTCTGCTGCAAACAACCGTAAATTTTAACTACCTGCACTGACACCTCTCTTAATAAACAGAGGCTGCCTGTGTGTAGTTTTTTAATAATAAATTAATATCTGAAAATGGAAGGTGCACAACTGAAAACCTACATCTAAAATTTAAAAACAATTAGAGGAGCAGCCTGGAGGTTTGCTAGAAACGCAATGGTTTTGTTTCTATTACAAATTTGTGCAACATTTTGTAGATATTCTGCTAATGTAAAAAAATTAAAATTGCATTTGCAGTTTGTACATAAAATAAAAAGCACAATTAAAATCACATTGCATAAGAAACATAATTAAAATTACTAAGTTTGTTTTTACAATAAGTCATTAAAAAACGTGCAGCGCCATTGTCCTCCTACCACTTCCTGTCGTCTTCTTTGTCGTTTCCGCCAGTAGTAATACCTGGTTGTTGGTCACATGACTTGTGTGACATGAAAAAAAGTGTTTCCTTTGTAGTTTTGATGCTACCGAAAAACACTTTATATTGAAAAACTTTTATTTTTTTCTAAATTGACTCATGCACAGAATGCATAAGCTTACTTTCCATTTTGTATATTTGTTAAAAACGTCTAAAGCTGCATCTTTTTTTTAGCTTTGTATTGTTCTATCCCATAAAATCCTAGTAAAAGGCTAAAGTTTGTGAGAAAATGTATCATTTGAATTATGGCTAAAACGATTAATCAGATTAATCGTGATTAATCGGTTATTAAAATAATCATAAACTAGTTTAGTAATAGATTCATTGGAGTATACAGACACAAAAAAGTCAATTTGCTGAAAGAAAGCACATATACAGATACTAATCCAGTCAAAACCATACAAAATAGATCTACTTTTGGCATTTAATGTACAAAAAAACCTGCTTGAAAATATGTTCTACCCACAACTCCTAATGTGGACGTAGGATTCGCTGAAAAATGCTATGCTGCGGCACTTAAAGCATAAAAATGTTTATTTTGTTATTTAAAAAGGAATGTATTTATTTGCAATTTTTAAATGTCTTTGTAATATTGCGTAAAAAGACTTAAGAGGTTAAATGAGAAATCTTTAGAATTTGCCAATTTTCTTTCAGATTAATCGTCACAATAATCGATTACTAAAATAATTTTTAGTTGGAACCCTGATATGAATAGTTTTAAGAGTTTTACTGCGCGACCTCATGCTAAACATACATTCGGCCTGATATGAAGGAGTCTTATTGAGTCATTCAGACTCAGGTCACTTCCTAATTCTGCACATGATCTGCTTTTCAGCGTAGCCTACAAAATTGAGGCAGTAAATAAGTAAATAACGGAGCCGTCTGATCTGATAATCCGTGGATTTCCCTGCAGTCATTAGCTGCAGCGCCGAAGCATTTTATCACAACAGCTGAGCCAAATGGCTCTGCGTTGCAAACCATCTGGTGAGTTAACTCAGCTTCATCGCGCTCTGTTCCTGTAGATTACATTTTCCTAAAGTGATGATGAATAAATCTTGTTGTTTTTGGGTAACCTAAACGTTTCAAGAGCTGTTTCATCTTCAGTTTTCTTCAGTAGATGCTTTTAAGCCAATTTAAAAGCAAGAGAAACCCAACTTTGTTCACTCATGCAGATATAATCCTCACTTTCTCCCACTATAAAATGCTAAAGCTTTATAAACATTCATAAGGCGTAAAAATTGTTTTATTTGGGTGTTTCTTCAGCTTTATTCCTTTTTACATCAGAATCTCTTCCTCTTCTGTGTGTCTTCATGGGTGAACACATTGCAGTGTTGAATAGAAAAGTGCTTTCATGTATAATTCAAACAGCCTCTTTTAGATTAACTACAATCTGTTCTGACCTGTGGGCTTTCACATGTTTAAAAATAGGACGCTGTTCATGTCTGTTCAGGGGAAACTGCGTTGTGTAAAATGTGTTGGTTTAATGTCTCAGTAAAGTGGGTTTTTTTACATCCTTTGTTTTAATATTGTTTCATTATTACAGCCATCTGACTAAAACATGGTGTTCCAGTTAAATCACAGTATCATTTAGCAAACTCTACATGTTACCATGGAAACTTGGTGACCCCAAGAAGCTACTGTAAAACTGTAAAATGTCCATTTCTGTTACAAACTATCATATTATGTTTTTTTTAATCTAGGTGGAGCCAACATCCCATTAAGGTTAATTCAGCAGCTCATTCTGATTTAATTTCAGCCTTTTTTGGTATTATTCTTAGGTCTTTCACAATAACATTTTTCTTGGACGATAAATTGTCCCATAAAATATTGTGATAAATGATATTGTCATAATAATGCAAGTGCATCCTCTCAAAGATCAATAAACTTAAATTTCCCGAAGAACATTTAACACTGCAACAGGAAGACATTTTAATTATCCAAAATAAACAATAAATAAAATGAATTATGAAGTCACAGCAAAACAAAACTGCACTTCAAAACATAAATAATAATGTTTTGCCAGCAAGTAAATCAAATTTCCCAGTTTTGCTTAACTGGCAAAACTGCCAGTTAAAACTTGTGCAACAAAAAAGTGCAAACTAACGACTTTATACTGTGTGTCCAGTGTTTCCAGCATTCTTCAAAATGAAAACTTTTCAGTAATACTAAAGGGAAGCATCACTTTATTATTATGCAAATTACACAAACATGCAAATGGAATTTATTACGCTCCATTTAATTTAATGCGATTAATTGACTCATTGCTTATTGTGACAGGCTTAATTAGACTAATTTCAATTGATTAAATCTTGTTAAATTTTATTTTTGTCTACTAAAATATTAAATTACGAAGGACTGCATTTTTCATTAATCAGTAAAAAATGAATTGCGAACAGAAAACACTTAATTTTGTGTTTCAAAGCAACTTTGGACTTTTTGCGGCTTCTGCCTCCTTTGCAATCGCTTTTATTTTCTGTCAAACATGTAGTCATTCTAGAGGAGTTATTTAGATTTTGTCTGGAAATAAAAGGTTATTCAGAAAAACTGAAATTATTTTTATTAGCCTAAAGGACAGCTTTTTATCTTCTGAAAACTTACATTGTTTTTACATTGGGATTTTATCTGGTGCTTCTGGTATTTTATTAACACAAACACTAAGATGACATTACGACAATAAAATTTATTCTCTTTGCTTACTCCTGACAAACATGCTCACTGTAGCTGCATTTCCATAAATCGCGCAAATTGTAGTTATGAATATAAAATTGCTTAATGGAAACATGGCAATTACAAAAAAGCAAAACGTTTTGCATGAGGTGGTTTTTCGGCTGCATCAAATTAATTTATTTCGTAAAACTGAAGTGGAAGTAGTTTTTTTGTGTCACACAAGTCATGTAACCGACAACCGGATGTTACTACTGCTGGAAACGACAAAGAAGACGACAGGAAGTAGTGGGAAGAAGATGGTGCGGCATGATTTTTAATGACGTCGCAAGAACAAACATTCATTTTAATTACAGTACGTTTCTTATTTAATGGAAATACCGCAACTGCAAAATTAAATTTTTTACGACATTAGTGGAATATCAACAAAGTTTTGCGGATATTTCTAATGGAAACGCTGCTAAGGATGGCAATATAAACACGGCTCCTCCTCCAGCCGAGTCGCCAGTAACTAAAAAAATGGGCCTCTGTGTCACATCATATTAATATTTCAGGGAGAAAGGAGTTTTAGGTACCTAAAAAAAATAACTTTCATAAGAATATTTATACTGGTGTAATGACAGTGTTGCAGATTTGCTGTTTCTGTCCAATATTTCTCCACCATTTTGTGGCTCAGAAGCGATTTAGTAGCTTCTAAAGTCCAGTTATTCTTCATCTTTCACACATTTGCAGTGAACACTCAGAGGGGTTGAAATGAAATTATCCACTTTGTCCCTCCTCATCCAGGTGAAAGCCGAGAAGGAAAGGGTCCCGTCATGTCAGACGATCTGGGAGGCTGCGGCCACTCCCGGACCTCCAGCTACGCCAGCCAGCAGTCCAAACTCTCAGGTAGATAATCACATACTCTACAAACTAGTAAATTGTTTGGTTTATTTTAGCTCCTCTTGTTCAGTGACTCAGGTAGAACTAAAAGTAACCTTTGGTTCGAGGAGGATAGACACGGTGAAATCAATTTCCGGGGATGAGCCACGGCTCCCGTTCGAAGCTGGCGGCTCCGGTTTCCAGCACCGGCAGATCAAATGACTCTAACAAACGATTAGAGGAAGTGGGTGAGCGCAGAGATCGACTGCAGTGCTTCGCTCATGAAGGGTGGAAACGTGTTTTCTTTTTTTCCTGCCTCATGCAACGCTTTTTAAGATTTATTCAAACCTCAGATTAGTTTGCAGGAAGTCGTCCGTCTCATGTCTGATGCCCTCAAATGTATTTTGCTTTTAAAGAGCTTCCTGCAGACATGAAGGTTTTGTTGCAAAAGTGCAAAATAATTGATCATTGATGAGAGGAAAATGGGCTACCCTTATGCCACCTCACACTTTGAGCCAAATCAGAAGTTTATAATTGGAAAACGTTTAGTAATTCCTACAGACAACTAAAAAGTGTATGTTCTGTGAAAAATACATTTTTAAATAAGACCAATAACAATAAAAATTGGCCTACTAAAAGGCATCTCAGCTTATTTATACAGCACCAATTTTCAACAAATATCTCAAGGCACTTTACAAGACAGAGTTTAGAAATAGTTAATTTTAACCATATGCGCTGGAACTCAGCAGGGGTTGCTAGGTAACCGGCTGGGCTTCGCTGGGGTTGCTAGGTAACGGGTTGTACCTGCTGATTTGTGACATTACACTCCGGAGGTTTCTGCAATCGCTCTTTTTCCAGACACCAATAAACATTCAAATTCATGATTATGATATTGATCCCAAAGGGAAATTAAATGTTGTAACTCATTAATTCAGATTCTAGATGTATTCATTTATTGCCAAAATATTTAAAAAAACATGTGTTTTTTTATTTTATTTAGCTATTTTTAGAAGCAGTAGAGACCCAAACTGAAGTATAAAAGCTTGCAAAATGTGAATTTTGCATGACAGCTTTAATAGTGGCCTCCAGTTTTTATTTTATTTTTTTTATGAATTTGCTTAGTATTTATAAACAAAGGGATGAAAGACCCCAAAGTTTTCACGGTAACCTTTCGGCTGTGCGTTCACGTGGAGCTCCGTGTCTTCCTCAGGCTACAGCACAGGTCACTCCCGCTCGTCCAGCATGTCCGAGTTCAGCCACCGGAGAAACCACTCTGTGGGCAGCGCGTCGACAGGAATCGGAAGCATCCCGGAGCCGAGCGAGGAGCGAGAGTCCAAACCCTGTCCAGCTCTGCCGGAACACCCGGTTCCCACGGCAACCACGGGAAACCCACCGGGCACACCGGTGCGCAGTTCCTCGTCCTGCGAGCGACTGAACCGGTGAGTTTATCACCAGCTCTCCGCGCGGAGCAGCAAACTGATGGGTTTTTATCACCAAGTCCATAATCTTAATAATTTAAGTCCTAATCATAATAATTTAAATCCTTGGAAATGCGAGAATTTCAGTCAGGTGTTTCCAAAGTTTGGAAAGTTCTTCATATTCAAACTGCACAGTTTTGTAATAAGGTCCAATCTAACATTCGACGAAAAGCCTAGATTTAGAAAGCATCAACAGCTGAAACCTTATATTTTCATACACATAATAAAAATATGTCTGAAGTTACAGACCAAACTTTCCTTGTTTTAGGTTAGCTAGAATTACCAAAATTATTTAGATTTGCTAAATTCCAGAAAACAGCAAGAAATTTTTTTGGTGTTTATTTTGTTCCAAGGATTTAATTTGAGCAGGAAGGTAATTTACCGTAACTTTTTTTGGATTGTTCCAATGTAACGAATATTTATTATTCCTAATGGCTTAATGACGTATTGATCTGCGTAATTTACATACAGTTTAGCTTGTATTTTATACATTAAAGTTATTGAAACTGTGTAATTGTTTTAGTTAAATTAGTGTTTTGCTTTCGGACCAGTCAGGTGTATAAGGTGTATGTAAGAGAGACATTTCAAATCATAAAATAATGTTATATTTTAAGTTACCTTGTCCCTGCAGTAGAATGCTTCCACAAAGCATTTTTACAAACAGTAATAAATTATATCATAATAGTAATTTTTTAGCTCATTTTTATTGTTTTTAACTCCAGAGTGTGATGCTGGTAAAGTTTAAAATGCTTTAAAGTGCACAAACTCTATTATTAAGACGGTTGGATGAATGGCAGGACTAGTGGAGTGACTTTGGTGCAAGTTCCCACATTTCCTGTAAATATCACACCTGATCGTCTCAAAAGCTGCTCGGCGAAGCAGCGGAAGGATATTTGTGGTTTTGTTGTCACAGGAAGCTCTCGTTGCCATGTTTGGTGGGTAAAAAAATGTCCTGCCACAAATGGGTTTAACTGCAACTATAGATTATTGTAGTAATCGATTATTCTGATGATTAATTGGTTTGTCGTATAAAAATTGTCACAGAAAAAGATTTTTCATTTAACCACTTATGTGTTTTTATACAAAATTAAAAATACATTAATATATGCAAAGTAAGAAAATAAACATTGTATTGCCTAATATGCAGTAACATTGCATTCCTTTCAGTAAATTTGAACTGGGTGAAGCTAAAACCTTGAGGCCACTTGAGAAGTTTTGGCTAAAACACATTTACAGAAAAAGGTGTTTTTATCTTAAATGCAAAATGTAAATATATTTTTGTACAGTTTTGGCATAATTACTGCTCTGTTTTTTCTTTTTTCTTAGTTAATTAATTGATTAATAAATTAGTTAATTTCAGTTGATTAATTGTTTCAGCCCTATTTCAACTACAACAGCATGATGCACTTAAACTTTAACTGCCAGACTTTTACAACAACCACTCACTTTTATTTATCTGTGTTGTTTGGTAGTTTGTCTCTGCCTTAAGACAAATGGAAACAGCATCATCGATTACACTTTTATTCCCTAAATATATGTATAGCTCATAAATATACCCACAGCTTGAATCACTGGTTGCCGTGAAACCTCGGCGACAACAACGCAACATGAAACTGTGACAGGAAGTGCTGCGTCAAACAAGTCAGTCTGGTTTCAGTCGGCTTGTAAAGCCACGTGTCACTTCAAACTTTGGTTCCAGACAAAAATCTAAGTAATTTAACCTGTTAAACAGTGATACTTGTGAAGCTACCACATCTGATCTCAATGTATTCCTATGTTTTTATACTTGAAATTAATTTTAAAAACCATCTTGCAAAAATATGACCAAAGAAGCTGGTTTCTTTGTGCATCTTCCTCAAAAGTATGTTTCAAGTCAGCCTGACTTCTGTTTATTGTAAAGTGGTTAACACCACAGCCTGCTGTCAACACTGCATGTCCCAGTTTAGTAGCTGGAAACCAGTTACCGCACATTGTAGTGTTTGTAGGACAAAGTTTCACCAGTTGACTCCAGTTTTTTTTTTCCAACACCACACGCTCAACATTCACAGCCTGTGGAGGTTAATTTTTTTTTTTACAGTGCGTTTTCAGCACATTGCAACAAGCGCTCTGCTGTTTGTGCATTCAGGCGTTTCAGAAATGCTTAAAGCCCAAAATACAGGCTGCAGACACCTGAAGCATGAAGATTCATTTCAAGTTCAAAATAAGGGCTGAAAAATATTCATATTTATAGACATATTACTCGTCCTATTCACAATAGTTTTATTATTTCTGTTTAACAAATCTGTCTGAAGAAACCAGAGTAGATACATTTTTACGTTTAATAAAATACAATATTCTATCAAAGTATAATGAAGTATTCATTCAGTAGTGTCATAAATAAATATATTTATATATCCACATTGCCTGTTGGTGTTTAAACATTCATTTACATGGATTGTTAATTGATGCTTAGCTACTTATTGTATAGCAAATTGAATTTTGAGAGAAACTATTTTTCTTACTCCTACTACTCCTTTTCATTCAAATCTTATGTCAACATGACATTCATTTTAGATTTTAAATGAATAAAATAAACAAATAAAATTATGTCTGAAATCATAGAACAGAGTTGCTCCAACCTATGTGCTAGTTTTTAAATAAAGTGTATCCAACACATGGAAAAATTTAATTTGCCCATCTGTCTGTACAATCAGATTCTTTTTCAGGTAACATTTTTAAAGCCTGAGTTCAGTTATTGATCAATTAGTTAATATAAAGTTGATTGATCTGATTGACTCATGACAGAAGAGGACATTTTCTTAAAAATATGAGGTTTCTCTTGAGTCGAGGGCTACATTTTTCATAATATGAGAAAACATTTTCACGTTATTTTGTGTCAGCTGCGTTAAATAGTGACGGAATAAAAAGAAAATTGTTCTCACATTATTAAATTTAGACATATAAGATATAACGAATCAAGAAGGTTGCTGAATAGAAAAATTAAAGATGAAACGCTTAATTCCCAACTTGCAGATATTCATACAGAAATGTGTAGCCTGTAGTTGCTCTTGGAGGAATGTTAAAACTTCGCTGCATGAAGTGAATAAACTCACATAAACTGTGGCGTCATGTTGTTTCCATCAGGTTAAATTTTTTCTGCGTCTTGCCCTCCGCTTTTCTGTCGCGTCATCTTCTGTGGCCGATCGGTAATTTCCTGAATGAGACGTTTCTCACGTCGCCATTAAGGTGAAACTTCAGGAGTTGGTTGAGTGTCTATATTTCAAAGCAGAGCCGCATAAAGTTCATTTATCATCCCACACTGGACTCTGTTTGGACCGTTTCTCTTTACCGTTCAACAACGGCTCCGCCGCCATCTTTAATTCTAAATCAACGGCTACGCTTAAGGATGACCAGCGGCGCCCTCTGCTGGAGGGCGGCTAAACTACAACACTAAAAGAAGCTCTATGGACGCTTTTAGTTAATCAATTGGAACAAATTTTAATCCAATAAACTTATTGATATTAAATAGTTAGAATGAAATAACGACCAGTTTGTGTCAAAGGAAGCGTATTTACTTCTGTCCTCTTTCTGTTTAGACATCCAATAAAACAGGACTCCATGGAGTCTCAGCTGAAGAGAATGGATGACACTCGGGTGGACGCTGATGATGTTGTGGAAAAGATTTTACAAAGTCAAGATTTTACACCCAGCTTACTGGACTCCAGTGCTGAAGGTGAGAAAACTGGCCTAATTATCAACTAAAATCTTTCAGCCACATGTTGCTATAAGAATGAATAACGATAATTACAAGAGATGCACGGCTAGTTTGCATAACAACGAATTAGCCGGTACTCTTCTGTTATGCTGTGAGTCAGTTTGTGTGAGCTTTTAGGACAGCATTGTGTTTCTTTCCAAGGTCTCATTCAGCTCAAAGCTAAGAAAAGAGAGCTGCTGTCAATACATGATTATTTTTAGATTGCCTAGCAACTGGCTGCTCCTCATGACTAGAATTATACAGGAGGCAGTGGGTGCCTCCTGCAATGACTGTTACCACAACTGTGTCTGCTTCAGAGGAAGGCTTGCGTCTGTTTGTTGGGCCGGGAGGAAGCACAGCCCTGGGAAGCCATCATCTGCCCACCAGGTGAGCTTTGGAGACTCAGATTTGCATTGTATGAATTGCCGATTATCTAAATTAGAGTTGTGTCCTTGGGGGGGTAATTATAATTTAGTACCATTCGCACAAAATATGACAATTCCGGTTTCATTCACACCGGCCCTGTTTAGTTTGCTTAAATTGAACTTTAGCTCGTTTGCTTGGAAAATCCGGTTCGTTTGGGGAATACATAAATCAACCAAGAAAAGCGAACTCTGGTCCGTCTACAAGCTTAGGTCTCGATTTGGTTGAAGAGAACTCTGGTGCGGTTCAGTCAGATGTGAGGATGTTTCCACACCTGATAGTCTGGTAGGCTCAGTTTGATTTGAGACCAAAATTGTTACATTTGTTGCATTTTCAACTCACTGAGTCAAACCAACCAAATTAATTGAAAAACATATTCCCCTTCTCACCTGTGGGGGCGCTGCACCAAGGACTACTGAAGGAAACAACATGAAAACCTTTGAAGAAGACACTGAGTGCAACTTCCTTCTAAATGAAACGTAAACAAAAATAAAGTAGTGTCAGTAGGGTTTTTTATTTGATGTTGGTAAAAGACTGCAAGCCATTTCTTGCTAGCTAGAGGCTATCATGTTCACTTTGGTTGTATTTACCCAGAAATCCCTGCTCTGTAGTCCGCTTCTTACATTTGGAGCCGTCTCTGGTCTGCTTGGTGTTCACATATGCATTCAAATCGCACGAGAGTTCACTTCAACTGAACTGAGTCCAAGCTTTTTAGACGGACCAGAGTTCGCTGTTTTGGTCCGTTTACACATTCACACCTCCCAAAAGAACCGGACTTTCTAGACAAATGAACTAGAGTTTGATTAAACTGGATTAAATAGGGCTAGTATGAATGAACACTGAATGCTAAGCAGACTGGAGACCGGTCCAAAAGGAGGAAGTAGACTATTATGCTGGGCATTATGGGTAAATAAAAAAAAAAACACTCAAGTCTATTGCTAGCGGGAGAAATGACTCATGGTGTTTTACAAACAAAAATCCTATAAATCGCTAAAATCTAACGCCGCTCCATTTTTGTTTACATTTCATGAAAATCTTAGTTGTGCTCAGAGAACCAAGTTCAGAGATTTTTGTGTTGTTTCCTTCAGTGGATCTTGGTACAGCGCCCCCACAGGACAGGAGGGGAACAGGTTCTTCAATTAGTTTGGATGGTTTGACACACCAGCTGAAAATTTAACAAATGTTGCAATTTTGATCCCAGATTGAACCAAATCTACCGGAGGTGTATAAACATTCTTAGATGTAATATTGTTAACGTTTTGATGCCTTTCAAATACATTTGATTAGTCTGTTTTCTAATATTTTTTGGTCACGCGATATATTCTAAACACAACAAGGCTACTTTTAGACATTGCTAGCAAAAAATAACTAAATTGTGGTGGTTTAATGTAATCTTTTTTCTGTCTTCAGGGTTGGCGCTGGAGCATACGAACAGGTGGTGATGAAGCATTAGCGCTGCGATGACAGGATGACCTTGATCACACTTTAAACAAATGGTTTGCGTTGGTTTCTCAATTCCCACAGCAAACACAACGCCCCTTATTATCAGCACTGTGTCAAGCCTGATCACTGATTTCCGTCATAACCATAGCGCCCCCTTGTGTTCATTTAAGCCACTGTCATACATTCAAGAGAAAGAAGTGGCAAGATATCATCTCAGATAAACACACAGAGCTGTAGATTAAAGAATTAAAATGGTTGTTTATCAAATCACTCCAAGAAACTGTTATATCATATTTCAGTTGAATGTTTTCACTCAGTTTGGGTGCTGGCAGATCTACATGTTTATGCATTTTTTTATTACGTCAATGAGAGGAGATTAATTTCTCTTTGTGCACCTTTAAAGTGAAAAGTGTTTTTGATACATTCCTTTAGTCTGCTTGTTTTGGATGTACTTAAGATAGGACTTTATCTGGAAGATTTGCCTGCAAGCAGCTGAAGAGCTGCAGTTGGCACCGATAACTGTGTTTTCAAGGTGAGAATATTTTACTACAGAAGCATAAGATGTAAGCTATTTTATGTGTGAATGCGGACAATGAGTGGGTGACAATGTGTGAGACTCCTGTGTTGAATGAGTGATGGGATTTTATGTAATTTAATGTTAAAACTGTCAAAGACAAAAGAGCAAAACTTGATTTGTTTACCAAAACTGCATTTTTTTTTTAACTAGATTTTTAGCCAGTATTTTACGCTTCTAATCCATCCAGAAATTGAACAACCAAATTTATTTTAGAATTAGCAACTTATTAATAAAAATGTTCCCACTTTGCATCATTAAATGAAACTGTAGGTAAAAATGTGAGAATTAATAGCTTGAATTAATGTGCATTTTGCTTAAAAGCTGTGCTTCACCAATCCACACCGACCTGCAGGTCAGGGAAATTACAAAGAAAAAAACAAAACAATGAAAGTTCATGTTTGACTGATTAACTGGCTCCTGTGAATCTGGTGCATATGTTGCAGTTTTGTTTGTAAACAAACTGAACAACAAAAAATCTAGTAAAGTGATCCACTGCCAAGAAGAAAACTCAACGGTCAGATGCATTTAGAGCCAACAGCAACAATTTATATTTAAGTAAACTCATTTAAGATTCACTAATATGGAAGAGGATTAAGGCCAGTGAAAAAAATTTAATAAAATTCTGACTTTGAAAGAAAAAGTCAAAATTCTGAGATTAAATTCAGAATTCTGAAGGGGGAAAAAAATCTGAATTTTGGGGGGAAAAAAGTGTAATTTTGTTTGTTTTTTCTAGTGGCCCTATTTCTCTTCCGTACATCACACACACGTTGATATTTAAATAAATCGTTCTCACAATCATTGTGAAGAAAACCAACCTGACCGTTGTCCAGCAGCCAGTAACTGAGACCCTCAGCAAGGAGGATTTAATAATTACATAAAAATGTAATTATTAAAATAACCTGGCTGTATCCAAGAATACTTGGGGAACGTATAGTGGAAGGAAAACCTTTGGTAGAAAACTGCACTATTGATTGAATCTGTGCTGAATTCCTCTTATTGTATGAAGACTGTTTATATCCTGTTAGAGTTCAAAGTTCATGATGTTTCAGAACAAAGTAGGTAAATAACTTGACGAGTATCAACAGGTCAACCGTCTAGAAAACGGGCTCTGCTGAATCTTTAAGTTTTGCTTTTCCATCAGAACTGACTGCAAATTGTAGAATAAATGTTAAACTCATTACAGCCATATCTGCACAAGCCTTTGGTGTTTTAACTAGGCCATTTTGTGACATGCATGGTTATAATCTTCTGAGCTTTACGGAAGTTTCCAGTCAAAGCCAGACGCATTTTATCCTCCTCCTCGTTCTCATTTTATTGTGCCATCCATTTTCACGTTGAAGGAATAATTGTTCACTTGTTCATCATCCAAAATGTAATTTTGTTCTCATAAAATGTCGTCTGAAGTAATTAATCATTTTTAGTTGTTTTTGATTTGAAGATTTCTGAAGAAGAAAAAAGATACTATCGTTTTTGTTTTCTAATCTTTGTTGCCGATGTGACATTTTTAATAAATGTTGTCTGAAAATAAAGTGTCTTTTTTATGAGCAATTTGGTACTAAATGTTTAAACTCTGGGTGCCATTTGTCTTTTCGTCTGAAGGTGATTTTTTTGTCTTTTTGTTTGGAATAAAGCGTTTATCTGTGTGGCGCTCATCTCGGTACCCAACATGTTCCAAACATGGTGCTTTTCTCTTCTGTGAAGCTGTTGTCTAATTAAAACTGTAAACTATTGTAAAGTGACGTTCTGACACGTTGAGTGTTCTCTGTTACGGATTTGTTTTTTTGACAAACTGCTTCCCTAATGACTGTATTGATCAGCAAAATGTCTCCCCAGCACTGCTGAATAAAACAGTTTAAACGCCTCGATGCTGTTTGAGTTTTTCTATGAGGTGGAAGAATCACGATTCATTGTTCGGGTTTATTTTCAGTTTAAGAGCCTTCAGACAAAAAAGAACTGAAAAACTTTTCCTTTTTTTTTAAACATTCTCCTTAGGGTGGATTAATTTACACTACCAGCGTTTCCTGACAACAAAACCAATTTCTCCAAGTCAAATATTTGCTTCCCAGTCTTCCTCTGGTTCAGTTTGATGGGAACACTGGACGGCTGGTGCATCTTCCTCATCCTCCTCTTCATCGCTGTCAATCTGTTCTGGCTCTGAAAAACAACAAAATCCAATCAAGAGGGTCCGAGTACATGCAGAAAAAAATTAAAATGCAAAGCATTCGCATGTTTTGGAGCAGGAACATTCAGTTCTCTAAACTTTAGGCAGTTCTGACATCTGCTGGACAAACTGTAGATTACACAAACCTTTTTATGAATTCAAAGCATCAGAAAAGTAAAATTAAAAGTCAAAAACATTCCATTCAGATAGTGAAACATGTTTTACAGGTTTAACAACTTTAACACATTCATTTTGATTAATTATTTACATATATTTTAAGGTGTAAAAAATATTTTTTAACGCAATTAATTCCTCCTGCATCACCTGGAACTAAAATATAGGACTGGAACGATTAATCGTGATTAACCGATTATTGGGATAATCGCCAGCTAATTCGGTAATCAATTAGTCATTAACTGCATTATACATTAAAAAAAAATTTTATTCGCTGACAGAATGACATATTTAAAGCAATAATTAAGCCAAAACTGTACAAAAAGATACACCCAATGTGCACTTAAAATAAAGAAAATCTAATTTGTTTGTAAATAAGTTCAGTCAGAGCTACTCAAGCTTTCGCTTCACCTGATTCAAATTCTGTTAAAAAAAAAAGCTCCAGTTAAGCATAATTTGATATCCAATTATTAATTGGTTAATGAAAAAAAATTAATCAATCTACAAACGATTAATCGTTCACAAAAGGAATACCTTGTTATTGCATTTTAGGCAATAAAATGTCTATTTTCTTACTTAAAAAGGAACTGAATTATTTGTTTGTTTGTGTCTTCAATCATTTTGAATATTGTTTAAACAAAAGCTTAAGTGGTTAAATGAGAAATCTGCAGAATCGGCCATTTTTATATATGATTAATCGACTGTCTGAATAATCAATTATCAACAATTGTTAGTTGCAGCCCTACTAAAAGGTTTTAAAAATAAACATAATAGAAACTACAAAGGGTCTTAAAAGTAAGAAGTGATTTTAAAAAACTCAGAAGGAAACATGCCAGAAATGTGGTTTTTATTAATAACAGTGTTAATTAAAGTTATGTTTAACTGAAAGTATTTGGACCAAAAATGTCTCAATACAAATGACACAGTTCACATTCTGCAGTAACGAGGCAGTACCTTGTTCTTCACATTTTACGAGTAGAGAGAATCCGTCCTGAGAGAGTTTAACTTGAGGCTGATCCATCAGGAGACGTCTCAGGTTTGAAAGACTTCCACTCAGTTCAGCGATTTTTGGACAGAAGGAGCAGAGCGCCGCCAGAGGAACGACCACAAACCTGGAACAACAACAAACACAAAAACACAATATTGGATACATGCACTCACACATCTTTATGCATCTAGTTGTTACTTGTTATTTTACATATTTGCATGTATTTATTCATACAGCTTGTTCTTGATTTTAGAGAAATCCATGCAACGTTTTGTTCCCAAAGTGAACAGAATTGTCAGAATTTAAACATTTCTTCTCTTCCAAACGGAAACAAACCTGTTTAATGTCCCGGACTCTTCTTGCTTGGTTGTCCAAAGCGACTCGGTAAGCTCCTCCCCTCCACCTGGACAATCCAACCTTTCTGTACATGCTGAATGGAAAAAAGATGTTTTATACAAATTAAAGCAGAGAAATGCAGTTTTAATTCAGCGTCTTCGTCTACCTGATCGTTTCTGTTGTTCAGTCTGACTGTGTGGTAAACCCCAATTCGTCCCTCCAGTCGTTTTCTCCATCCAGCTGTTCTTCATTTGTTCTGCCCTATACACAACCTCGCTCAGCAGGACTTCGATGAAAGTGTTGTTGTCACACAAAGTGGGGTAATTTACAGAGTACACCTAAAACAAAAAACCATGGGTTCAAATATCAAAGCCGAGAAGGACAAACATAAACTTTGTATCACCCGAGTTTTTGCCTTCTTAGGGTGATTAAGTATATTTTTGGTCTTTGAAGACTTAATTTTTGGACAATCTGGACATCCTTTTGTTTCTGTATTTTAGAGTATGGCTGAAACAATTAACTGGATTAATTGTGATTAATCAATTAATGAAGCAACTGTCAACTAATTTAATAATCAATTAATCATTAACTGAAGTTTACAGGCTCAACAAAAGACAATTTGTTGAGAAAAAAAACTACATATTTAAAGCAGTAATTAAGTCAAAACCGTAACAATATATATATATATATATATATATATATATATATATATATATATATATACATTTTATGTTTAACATAAAGAAAACCTTTGTCTATGAATATATTTTAACCAAAACTCCTCAAGTGGCAGCTTCAGTTCAGCCGGTTCAAGTAGACCAAAGGACTGCTGTATCATTGCACTTTACTCCAGTTAATGATTAATCGATTACTACATTAGTCGACGATTATTTACAGTAATTGATTGATCACGATTAATCGTTTCAGCCCTAAGTGATGTATGTGAGAACCAGCTGTTTATAGAGGAATAAACTCACCAAAGTGTAGAAAAACACTTCCTCCTCAAATCTGTTGGGTAAAACGTTCATACGTCGAAACACACCAATCTGGGAGCAGAAACCGACACTTTCCTGCAGCTCCTGAGGCGCTTCTCCAACTCCGGTGAATTCAGCCTCGTAGCCATAATCCAAACACACTTTAAGAGCCCTGCAGGATGCAAAACGGACATTAAAAGGGAAAATCCAACAGGCACAATTGTTGTTTAAAAGCCTGAAATGAGTCTATGTACTCAACTTTTTCACCAGAACATTGTTGTCTCATTTTGTCATTTTAAAATGCACGACATAGTAAATTATTTTAATTCATATTCACAAAACAAACCATTTTTTTTACTTATATTTACAAAAGTTGCTCCTTTTTTGTTAAATTACTTTCTTTTAAAAATATCTGGCTTTATAGGAGACCCATTATGTTTCTTGATTAATTTGTTTTTCTAACGATTAATCAGATAAAGAAAAATCGTTCTACAAATTTTTCATTTGACCACTTGAGCCGTTTTATACAATATTTGAAATATATTAATACAAACAAATAATTCAGTTCCCCTTATAAATAAAAAAATAAACATTTTATTGCCTAAAATACAAAAATATAGCATTCCTCTAGTGAATTTGAACCAAGTGAAGCTAAAACATATTCACAGACATTCACAGGTGTTTTTATACTACATGCAAAATGTATATATTTCTTGTTAATTTTGGCCTAACTACTGCTCTAAATATGCTGTTTTTTTCAACAAATGACCTTTTTTTGAGTGCATACTCCAGTTAATGATTAATTGATTACTAAATAAAACGATTAATCACGATTAATCGTTTCAGATCTACTTGAGATATCACTCCATGGGTGATGAAATAATGAGTTGGACTTTTTAAAATTAACTTTGCATGATGTTTGACTGCATTGTTGTTTATTTGTGAATAATTGCATCTCTGTACTGCACCAGGATCTGAACTCTGATCTGTTCCACTCAAACTTGTGATCGCTGTGTCTGAAACCAGTCAGTCCAGGAAACAGTTTGTTGAATTCAGAGTTCGGGGTGCTGATGATGACGTTCGCTGGTCTCATGTATCCAAAAACCACAGAAGAAAAGAGCTCCAAATCAGGAAGAATGAGGTGTTCTATACTGCAAAAAACACAGACATAACAAAATAACATGTTTGAAAGCAGAAATTATTATTTAACAAATAACTTTGTAGCTATAACAGAAACTTACAGTTCTATGCTGGTCACCAAGTCGAACCCTGTGAGCCGAGCGTCCCTTTGTGTGACTGAGCCTTGGTACAGATCTATGTGCAGCTGGTCGAAGGTAGGCTGCAGGTAGTCTGTTGACAGAGGAGCCAGTCTGAGCCTGAAGGGACAAACAAGCAACAAATTCAGAAATTGAATTGCATAAAGCAAAAGAAAAATGTACTGTTCACTTTCAAAGTAATGGTTTACATAAATAACTTCCATCGGTTTATTTAAAAAAAATGAAAAATCACATCATAGCGCAGAAACTGAAGTAGCTGAAGATGGAAATGACGTAATTTCAGAGCTAATTCACTAAACTCTGTGCTACATCTTAATACAGACCCTGGAAAAGGTTACAGAAAACAAATGAGCAGCTTAAACTAATTTAAGTAGCACATTTTCAGCAACAAGGCAATTCAAAGTGCTTCAAGTCCAACTTAGTCAGTCAATCCCATTATGCGAGAGGCAGCAGTCAGTTATTGTGTCCCACACGGTTCTGTTCTAGGATCAGTTCCTTTTTTTTGTTTGTTTTGAAAATTATAATTACTTATCCAAACACCTGCCACTACATGAACGTTCAGGAGAAATGACTGTGGCAAATCATTGACTGCATGCAAATAGCCAAGTTTTCTTAGATAAGTTAATTTGTAAAATATACCGATCAATTGAAATGGAGGCATCCGCCTGTATTTATTCATTTTATTTAATCTTTACTTAACCAGGTAAGTTGAATGAAAAATTCTCATTTTCAACGGATTGAATTAACTTTTATTGTTAAGTGCCTTGAGACAAAATCTCGAGAAACTTTCGCAGGATCTTGCAAAATTAAGTCAGGATCCTTGTTTAGTTTTTTTTTTGTTTGTTTGTTTTTTGTTGTTTTTTTTAGGTTAACTGGAGTTTCTAAATAGCTCTTAACCGTGACTGTTCATGCATTGTTGTTAATAATTAGTAGACAAAAATAAATATGTATTTTTTCATTTCTCCTGTGGAAAATTTGTACGCTAGCGATAAATTTTTTTTATAAATGTGTCCTTCCCTTTTCGTCACTCACATATTTTTCTTGATTTTGGCACCATTGATGTCCACGCCGACCAGCAGCTCAATGCTCCGCTGAAACTTGAGCTGTTTCAGGAGCCTACACTCGCCGCAGCCCAGGTCAGCGACCTGGTGGGAGAAGAAAAACAAGCAACTGGACAATAAGTTGACAGAAACGCCCCATCAACAGGTAGCACTGGGTAAACTAGATATTGGCGTTCAGCGGCTTCGCTACAAGCAAACGTTAGCTTCCAAGCTAAGACGGAGAAATAGCTGAATTCCTGCTTAGTTCGTGTTTGAATTTTAGTAACTACCTTCCTAGGTTTGTTTTTTCTGACAAAATCGACGACAAACTGATGTCGTTGGCTGTGAAGTGACGGAGTGAAAATGGGATTCATTTTCCTTCCACTAGTTTACTGTGACCGTCTATTAGCCGCCTCGGCAGTAGGGGGCGCCGTTTAAATGTCTGTTTGCCAGAGGCCAGCGAAGGAACTGCACTTAGCAGAGTAATGATACATTTGAATATTAGTCAAAAATGTACTTCATTAACAAAATTCACTCAGTGAAACACATTATATAAATGTAATAGTAATTAGGAAATATCTTTTTTTTACAATTTCCATTCCATTTTTAGTATTTATAATGTTCGGTGTATTTTAATGAGGTCTGTTGTGATTTACTGTTTTTAGTGTTAAATTGTAGGCCCATGAATTCTGTACAGATTTGATTTGCATATAATATTGCTTAAAGGGGCGGATATTATGTAAAAGTTACCTTTTTGAGCTTTACACCATGTTATAATCCCTAATCCATAACATACCTGTAGTGTTGCCTTGATTCTTTCATGCATGTTTGAATAAATCTCCAATGGCAGACATTCATAGTCACTTGATTGTGCTATAAAATGGGACTATGTTTCTAAAAATACCCATATTATCGCTTTAATACAAATAAAATTTAAAATAAAAATATTATAGATAGTGTGTTGTGTGTTCCAGCTTTAGAAAACTGCAACTTCATTATTGAGCCAAATATATTTGGTTATATTTAAATACAATACTGTGTAAATGTTTAGTAAAGTAATAAAAAATGCTGTAGGTTGTGTTCTTTGTGTAAAAAATATTTATTATCAAATGGTAAAGGGGATGTATTATGTAAAATTCACTTTTTGTACTTCCATTTGGGTTTCGAAGAAGCCCGAGCCGTTACCTAGCAACCCAAGCCGAGCCCCGCCCAGCCCGTCGCCTAGCAACCCAAGCTAAGCTCCAGCACTGGTTGGTCAGCTGGTTTTACTGCTGTTTGCGCTGTAAAATCGCTGCCGGAAAAAAAAGCGTCTTATTGTCAACTTACTGTCCAAAGTCCACTTGCTGCGTTCTTGTTGGTTCTTCTGGACGCTCTAATTTTGCTTTTTCAAAATGTATAATTGGTATAATTTTTTTATTATTATTATTATTGCAAACAAAGAGCATATGTGAACAACATAGAACAGTAATAATTACAAACAGATACAACATAAATGGGTTTTACAGAACATAGACCTGTTTGCGGCCGTTTTCGCCGAGTGTAACCGTTGAGATGGTGGGCGTGGCCAGTGGCAGCTTATTTGGATTTAAAGTGACAGAACCTCCGTCACTGTCAGCTCATTCTGAAAGGAACTCAATCTCGTTGTATAGGAATAATTTTATGAAGAAAATGTAATTAATTTGGTTTGTATAGCCCATCTGCCAGGGTCATTTGCAGCGATTGTAGGCGGCTTCTTTGTGTTTTTCTGTCTTCATATAATCCCACGTCGACTCTGTTTAGTTGAACTCGGGTCTGTTTGGACCAAATCGTTGCTTTTATTATTTTGTATTCTTTGTGTCAGCTTTGAAAAGGTTTTTCTTGGAACGCCGCAGACATTTCACCAACAAAATAATTTCACAAATTTGCTTTAATATGTCATAGATTTCTTTTTATTTCATCATCTGAGCAGGTAAGTCACCAAGAAAATATACATTTAAAGGATATTTCTTGATAAATTATCAGGTTTACTGAGTTTTTAAGAGTTAACAATCATCCAAAAAAAAAAGTATTAACCTATCTTAAAAATAAACAATTCTTTTGATAAATATGGCTTCAGCAACACATTTAGACAGCTATGAATGGCTACATGTTTAGATTATTAAAGCAATCAGTTATCTTCCTAAAGTTCTTTGAGCACAAACCAGAAAAGAAAATCTGTGATGGATGCTACGTAGTGGAAAAACCATTTTTACCCCAGATAAAACTCTTTCATCCAGTCTCTACAGTAATTGGTTTCTTTACGAAGCGCCGGTTTTCCTGCAGGTCGGCCAGGAGAAGTTGCTCCGGTTGAGGCCGTCCTTTGCTGCCACTCTGACGCAGTAGCTGGTCACGGGTTTGAGGCCAGTCTCTGTGTAAAAATCCCCGCCTACGTTCCTCACTCTCGGCAGCGGAGTCGTCTGCGCCGCGTTTTGCTCCTCTTCAATGACAAGCTCGTATTCGGTCGCTCCGTCCACCATCTTCCACTTCACATACAAGGACCCGCCGCTCGCTGTCACGGCCAAAACCTCTGGGGTCTCCAGACCTGAAAGAGCGTAAAGAAGCTTCAAAATAACATCCACAACATCAAAACTAGTAACTACAGTCCACTTATAGAGATTAATCATCGATTAATGGTGTATTGACAGAGTTGGGTAGTAACTAGTAACTGTACTTTTTACTTTTACTTGAGTAATTTTATCATGAAGTATTTCTACTCTTGAGTAAAATGTAAGTTTTTTCTACCCACTGAATGAAAAACAAACATGTCTGAACCAAAAATGTACCAGAAACACACTGCAGCTTTTGTTAGTTTAATAAGTTTTTTATTGATAGAAACTGATTTGGACACATTTTCTTTTGCCCGACGTTATTTTTTGTTACTTATTTGAATTATTGTCATTTTGGTCCTTAAAATGTCAAAATTTCTACTTTATAATTTGGTTATGTTTTTAAATACTAAATGATTGATTATTTGATCAGTTATTCAGTTTTTACTTTTATTGAGTCATTTCTTGGATGGGTACTTTTTACTTTTACTTGAGTAAAAATATATTACTCTTTTACATGACTACAGTTTTTTGGAATCTCTGTTATTAAATTAAAATGAGTTCCAATCGATTAACTAATAATGTCACCTTAAACTAGGGATATTCAAAGTGCGGCCCGTGGGCCATTTCTGCCCCTTGGATTGATTTTGTAAGAAAATGGCTGCTTACTGTAATCATGAGATGATGGATAAAATCAATCAACTTTAGATTAAGTAAATAATCGATATGTCACTAACTTTCTTCTTCATCGCTGTCGAGTTGATCGGGTTGCAGATCTCGTCTCCTGCGTGCTCTGACTGGACCTGGTGAACAGAAATGAATTATTTATTTCTTAGCTTTCATTTTATATTTTTGCACAGCAAGAGGAAATGATGACAGTACGACGCCGTATTATTACAACGCTGCAGACAGAAAATATAAAAAGAGGAAAACATTTCTGCCAAAAAACTCAAATTTGAGAATAATCTCAGAAGATTTCTAGAAAAAAGCTTGGAAATTTCAGGTTTACAGGTAAAAAAAAAATTCTTGAGAAAAACCCTGAAATTTTGAGGTTAATCTCAGAAGATTTCTAAAATGGAAAAAAACATGGAAATTTCTTTTTAAAGTCAAAAGTTTTACACTTTTGAAACTATATTTTTTTATTAATATCACAACATTTTAAGAAGAAACATGAACATTTCTGAGATTTTTTGTTCTAGAAAATGTTTAACTTTCAAACTTAAATGTTTTTTCAAAAAATTTCTTAGTTTTTTGGCGGAAATGTACTTTATTTTAAAATTTCAATGGTCCTTGAACATCGTCTTTATACAAGGCATAAATGTTGCCTGGGACTTTAGTTCTTTTCAAACAGAGGAAACCAACTTGGAGATGTTGAGAATCTTGCATCTCCAAGTAAGATTCTGCTACCGTTTCTGTCGGACCTGTTATGTTTTGGCTCGGGTTGCTTTCCCCGACAGCGTTGCTGGCTGTTACTGTGGTGGCAGCAGGGTTGAAGTTGGTCAGCTGGCAGGAGAGTCCCGTGGTGTTGCACAGCTTCACCCAGCTTCCCCCCGACACGTTGTAGACCGTGTACATGGTGGCCAACACCGACGCGTCCCAGGACAAGATGGCCGACGTCGAGTTCCCACTGTATTTAACCCTTTGCGGCGCACAAGGCTCTGCGAGACAAACAGACAGCGATGGTAATTGAAACTAACTGCTCTGAACTTTCCTTTAATAAAATAATAAACAAAGTTACACACTAAGAAAATAAAGTATATTTACACGTTCAAAGAAGTGGATATAAGTATAAACTTATTTTTACATCAGCAGCATCATCCAATAAATTACTAGTCATGATATCTTGGTTATAACATTATTTATTAGTATTTTCTTTATACATATCTGTCATTCATTCATATTTGCATCAATAATTGTTAACATGATATAATTTCTATAGTACATTTCTAAATCAATAAAGCAATAATAATTGACAACTTCAATAAATGGTAACAATAAAAAGCTAACTTCTATTCTCGGAGGGAAAACAGAAATTTGAGAATAAATGGAGATTTTACTGAAGAGTAAATACTTTTATTTATGATGGGGCCATTCTTAATCTCAGAAACTTTCTAAAAAATAAACTGAGCTGCAAAAGTTGAATATATGCAAGAAAAACATTTTAAAGTTTGAGATTAATCTCAGAAATGTTATAGAAAGAACAAGGACATTTCTGAGCTCCAAAAGTCCAAACAATGCAAGAAAAAACTCACATTTTTGAAAATTTGTATTTCCAATTTAGAGATTAATTTAAAAATTTTGCTTGTATTCTAAGCAAATGTGTGACTTTTCCAACAAAGAAATTTTCTAGAAAATTCTGGAGATTAATTTTAAAAAATTCAGACTTTTCTCTTGCAGATTTTTGACTTTTCAAGTTATTCTCAAAATTTGAGATTTTGACTCTTCAAGTTCAGAAATTAAATTTTTTCCCTAGCAAATTTCTCAGATTAATCTAAACATCTGAGATTTTTCTAGCTAATTTCAGAGTTTTCAAACTCATACGTGTACTTTTTATAGAAAATTCCTTGAATTAATCTCAAAATTTCTTAGTTTTGTGACAGAAATTTACTCCTTTTTTAAATTTTTGTCTACAATTGCCCTAATACGCCGTCGTATTTCTTGTTTTCACTGATTGTAGTGAATGTTCAGTATTTTCTGCCTGTCTTTGCCAGTAACGTTGTAAATTTTGACCTACCTGTGGTTCCTGTGTAGATTCTGGACGGCTTGCTGACGCCTCCAGAGTTTCTGGAGAACCCGGTCACGTTGAAAGCCGAGCTGCAAGGCATCGGCAGCTCGAAGTACGGCCTGGGCTGCCAGTAGGAGGAGACTTTCATCAGGGTCAGCGGGTCGTTTCTGATCCAGCCTCTCACTTCAACCAAATACTCGACGCCTGAACAGTTGACTTTGTCCCAGGATATCATGGCCCAGAACGTTAGTTTGATCCTCTGCATCCGGACATTCAGGCGAGACGGTGGGCATGGAGCTGATTCAAAAGAGAGAGAGAGTTACACCAATAAAAATAGAAATGCTATTTTAATTTTAAATTAACTCTGTTACCTGCTCCTTCCTGCAGAGGTTTGCTTTCCGAGCTGTTGCAGGCCCCGTCGAAGGCTGTAACGGTGAAGTTGTAGTTGCCGCCACACTGCAGGTTTTTCAGTGTGCAGGAAGTGTTGCTGCTGTCGCAGTAAAAGGCTTCGCCAGCCGCAGACGACACGCGGCTGAAATACTTCACAGCGCCGTCGGTGTGAGCCCAAGACAGCCGGGCGTAGTTGGTCTGACAGTCGATATCCACGGCGAGATTAGACGGAGCGCAAGGCACTAAAGAAATAAAAAATAAAGGAAGTCAGAGAGTGAATCTGGTGACGTTTTCCTGCCATGATTATACACTCCAGTTAACAATTAATTAATTTCTAAATTATTTGATGATTATGTCAATAAACAATTAATCGTTTCTGCCCCAGTTGTACCTGTTCTGAAGGTATCGTTGCTGGGGTAACTGGTGCTGTTTTCTCCCACGGCGGTGATGCTCACGCCGTACGCCTGGCCGCAGTGCAGGGCAGACAGGGAGCAGTTGTTGGCCGTGTTGTTGCAGGCCACAACGTGGCCATCTTGTCCTCTGGCCGTCAGCCGGTACGATGTGGCCACCAACGATTTCTCCCAGGAAACCACGGCCCCTCTGTCCTGGCACTGCGACACCACTGTCACATTGCTCGGCACGCAGGGAGCTAAAGGAGAAAAAGATTAAATATCCCAAAAGACGTGGATAGGCATAAGATCACCCACCATCTCCCTGCTACAGGGGAAAAAGCTGGTGGCTAACGATGACTACCATCAATATAACGTGCTAAATCTTAAATTTACGCCTAATATATAAAATAAAAAGGGATGCAGTGCTTTGCTACACTACGACAACTTGAAAACAAGGTCAGGAAAAAGTTTTAATTAGGAAAAAAATAGGGAGGGAGAGTTCAGTTATGCTAGCTTGACTATGACAACCTTAACATGTAGATGTGGTGTGGAATTTAGTGTGTTTTGGTTCAGTTAAAAAATAATAATAATAAAAAAAGACGACCCACACCAACTCTGACAGATCACCAGGAGAGTAGGTGTTTAAATTAGCTAATCAACCACCGCAGTGTTAGCTTTGCTAATAGCAGCGTTAGCTAATCAACCACCGCAGTGTTAGCTTTGCTAATAGCAGCATTAGCTAATCTACCACAGCCATCACTTATTAATAATCATAATAATCACAAAATAAAACATTAAACTGTAATGTTCTGTTCTTTGTGTCGGAAATATTTGACTGTTTTTTAAAATTTTGAATCCTGAAACATAATGTGTCGTTGTCAGTTGCTATGGCAACTTAGGTGACAAGAGAGCAAGAAAAAAAGAAGTGGTTTTGAGATGTACAACAGTTTTCTGTGTTTATTTTCCCTTAGCTGTGGCACAAAGCACTGAGTTAATAATACCTACATCTCCAGATTTCATTTTGTTAACGGAGTCGTTCTACCGCGGCAGCGCGGTTATGAATGGCAAGTAAAAATCGGTTTTTTGCCCTCCAGCGTTGTGTGCATGCGGAAAGTTTCCAGATGTAAACAACAACATGCAAGGGGCTCGTAAAGGGGGAACTGATTCTGTTTTAAATACCTGTCTTGATCTTCGTCGGGGGACTTCTTAGGCTGCTGCACTTGTCTGAGGAAGCCGACACGATGACGCTGTAGTGTTGGCCGCACCGGGCATCCTGGAGGACACACTGGTTTGACGAGCTGTTACAGGAAATGACGGATTTATCTTCGGCTTCAGCTGTGACCAGGTAGAGCGGCGAGTCCAGCGTTTGCTTCCATTCAACCAGGATGGTGTCGTTATTGAATGCAGGTGTTGCAGTGACTCTCTCTAGAGCGCAAGGACCTAAAGGAATGGAAATAAACAGAAATATACCAAATGTTGGCGTCGACTCAATCATTTCTGTCTGGATAGCTGTGAAACAAAATCTTCTTACTCATGTCTAGAGCTAGTAGCAGCATTTCCATTGATTATATAATTGTGCAAATTGTAATTACAAAAATAAAATTGCTTAATGGAAACGTGACAGTTTTTAAAAAAAAAATGAAGTTTTTTGTTTCCTTCGCATCACAATGTGATCAACAGCCGGATGTTACTACTGACAGAAACGGCAAAGATGAGAACAGGAAGTGGTAGGAGGATGATGGCGCTGCATGATTTTTCATGACTTATCACATGAATAAACTTATTCACGCGTGATTTTAATTGTGTTTCTTATTTTATGGAAACACTGCAATTACAATTTTTCATGGAAACACTGCAATTGCAGAATTGTTTTTTGTTTTTTACCATTAGTGAAATATTGACTAAATTTTGTGCATTTTAGTAATGGAAAAGCAACTAGTGGCTACATTTCTATTGACTGTACAATTGTGTCTGTTGGAATTATAAAACTGTGATTAATGGATAATTTTGAGAAAAAAGGAAAAAATTCTTCTTTTCAATAAAAGTTTTAGTGATACGATGAAGTGGTTTTTAGGCAGTATCGAAATTTGTGTATTTTCTAAACTCTGATGGAAACACTTATTGTTGCATCACAAGCGTCACATGATCAACAACCGGATGTTACTGCTGGCGGAAATGACAAAGAAGACAACAGGAAGTGGTTAGTGGACGATGTTTTTATAATCCCTTTTTGTGTGAACAAACTTATTCACGTGATTTTAATTGCATATTTTCGATTTCACAGAATAGTGACAACGTTTTGTGTAAATTTGAAAAGGAAAGGTGTGGAAGGTCCGAAGAAGCCTCAGGTTGCCGAAAACCAAAAATCAGCTAAAAAAAAAGGCCTGGGTGAAGCTGCATACCTGTCTCAATCTCAAAGGTGCTGCTGTGATTACTGCTGCACTGCTTGTTGACTGCCGTGACATGGAAGGTGTAGAGAGTCCCACATTTCAGATCTGCGACTTCGCACAGGGAGGACGAGGAGGTGCAGCTGGAGTTACGGCCGCTGGCCGCCGTGGCCAGAACGTAGTAGCTGCTGGCGCCCTGCGATTCGGTCCAGGACACCCAGGCTGAGTTTGACACGCAGTCCAGGTGGCCATTAGGCTTCGTGGGAACACATGGAGCTGTCGCACATCAAACAGGACAGGAATGTTACTTTTCATTCACTTTTTATGCAGCAGAAACTTCTTTATAATATATGAACACAGGGGTTGCATTAGCCGAATATTTTCCTTATTTTGATGGAAAAATGTGATGTCCATTACACCTGACCAGTTGGTAAAGGTAAAGGTAATTTTAGTTATATAGCACATTTTCAGCAACAAGGCAATACAAAGTGTTACAGATGCAAAGTTTCAACTCTAATTAAACAGAAAGAAAATGAAACAATCGAATGTCATTATTAGGACTGAGACGATTAATCATGATTAATTGATTGTTGAAATAATCAGCGATTAATTGTTAGCTGGAGTAAATACAAATTTTTCTCTTTCAAATAATGAAAAAATTGAATATTATTACAATGACTGAAACTATTGTTGAAATAATCTTCAGCTAATTTAGTAATCCATTAGTCATTAACTGGAGAAGAGACACATTTTTGTTTAAAAAAAAACAAAACAATTGAATGTCTTTAGGACTGAAACGATTAATTGGATTAATCATAATTAATCGATTGTTGAAATAATCTTCAACCAATTTATAAATTAATAAAATCGATAACTGGAGTTTAGGGACTCAAAAAATGCAATTTGATTAAAAAACATATTCAGAGCAGCAATTAAGCCAAAGAAATACGATACTATGTACAGTATATATATATTCACACACACATTTTACATTTAAAATAAAAACACTTTTTTCTGTAAATATGTTTTACAAAAATGTTCTCAAGTGGCAACGCTTCAGCTTCACTTGGTTGAAATTTACTAAAGGAATGATATGTTATTGCATTTTAGGCTAAAAATATATATTTCTTCCTTATTTTAAAAAGTATTTGCATCTCTTAATGTATTTATAGGATTGTATGAAAAATGTAGCTTAGTGAAAAATCTGTAGAATCTGGCAATTTATCCGATTTACTGTCAGAATAATCGATAGGATAATTGATTATGAAATTAATCATTTTTTGCAACCCTAGTCATTGTTATCATTTTGAAAAAGTAGATTATAGCAGGATTTTTTTTACTCTGCTAGATGAGCTGACGTTTACCTGAACAGGTCGGCACCACGGCGCTCGGTTTGCTCTCACAGGCGTCTCTAACGGAGATCACTGTGACGTTGTAGCGCTGCCCACAGGGCAGGTCGCCGATGGTGCAGGAGTTGGTGCTGGAGTTACAGTACAGCCTGGCGCCGGTGCTGCTCACTACGGCTACATGGAAGTACTGGGCGTCCGGGTTGGGGGCCCAGGAGACGACCATCGCCTTTTCAGCACATTTAGCCTCGACTGTCACGTTCTGAGGCAGACATGGAGCTGAGACACAGGCAAAGTGATTTATAGTCACCAGTTATGAAACAAGCAATTAATATCACATCTGGTCAAATATCAACCAAATATATTGATCAATGTTCAAGTTACTCTGAATCAAAGGGAACTCTAACAGCAGGTCTTTAATGTATTTTGGTGCTAAGGCGTTCAGGGATTTATAAACTAGACAGTATTTTAAAGTCTATTCTCTGAGCTACAGGGAGCCAGTGGTAGGGCTGTTACAAAAAGCAATAAATTAATCACACGATAAATTAAAACAAGCTCAATAACATCCATATTTTCTCTTTTCTCTCTTTCTACCAAAAACTGGCTGATAAAAGTCTTCAGTCTGGAGTTTTGGTCTCGACTTGCCCTTTTTATGAAGGACGACTTTGTTTACAGAGACGTCATTATTTATTTTATTTGTTGTTTCTGTTTATTTTAGGTATTTAAAAAGTCTTTCAGTTCCAGTGTTAAATGTTCATTGGAATTTAAAGTTTATTGGTCTTTGAGAATATGTTCTTGCATTATTATGCCATTATGTTATTTTATTATATTGTTATTATATTACCTGGATGATCTTACTGGTACATGGAAATGTTCTTCACCTGATAGGAGGCCGACTTTGTTACTGTCTTTATGCGGCTCTGAAGGTTCAGGTCAGAGGTCAGCCTGATCTCTAGTTTCCAGGTGTAATAACTGAAGCTGTGCGTTGACTCTAGATCTATAACTCTAGATCATTTCTGTTCATCCACACATTTAGCCGTTATAAGCATCATGATGACATCATCGTGTAGAGCTGTGTATCACCTGCATATCGTTGGTACCAAACCTTATTTCCAGTTATAAGTTATTTTAATGGGAGCAGGTCGATGTAGACTTGATTAGCTAACAACACAGATTTATTCATAAAGTTTAGCTTCTTAGCTAGCGACCTTCAGTGCCTACCTGTCCGTACGAGAGTCTGGTTGCTCTCCACGCCGGAGCAGGACTCGTCCAGGCCGAACACGCTGACGCTGTAGGTCTGTCCACACTGCAGGTCGCTCAGGTCACAGTAGGTCATCGTGTTGTTGCACCTGGCTCTGTGTTTCCCGTCTGTAGTAACGCCGACCGCAACGTAAGAGAGCGCGCCGCTGGCCCACTCCCAGGTCACCGCGGCCGAGTTCGAGAGGCAGCGGAGGGACGCGCCGACATTCGTGGGCTTGCAAGGAACTGGCAGAGAGAAGAAACACAAAAAACTAAAAAAGTTGAAAATCTGCTAGAAGAAAAAAAAAAAACAACTCCCAAATTATGAGATTATTTAAAATATATTCTAGAAAAACCATTTCCTGATCTCATTACGCCAAAAGTTTCAAATTTTTGACTTTTTGAGCTCTGGACTTTCCAATGTTTTCTATAAAATTACTGAAATGATTCTAAAAGTTTTTGAGATTTTTTTCCTCACAAATTTTCAATTTTCAAACCCAGAAATTTACTTGTTGCTTTTTCCCCCACAAAAGTTCTGAAATGATTAAAAAAAATTTAGATTTTTTCTCACAGACTTTACACTTTTTCTTTCCTTTTCTTTTTCTTTACACTATTTCTGAAATTAATCCCCAATTTTTTTTTTTCTCACGACTTTTTGACTTTTCACACTCAGAAATTCCCTTACTTTTTTCTGCCAAATGTCTTAAATTAATCTCAAATTTTGTGATTTTTTTTCTCACAAATTTTCAAATTTGGGAGTTCAGAAATGTTCAAGTTTTTTTCTAAAATATTTCTGAGATTAATCTCAAACTTACTGATTTGTTTCTCACAAATTAAACTTTTGAACTGAGAAATTTACATATTTTTTTCTAAAAAATTTCCAAGATTAATTTAAAATGTTTGAGTTTTCGAGAAAAATTGTTGGCTTTTCAAACTAAAATTTTCTTGTTTTTTCCAGATTTTTATTTTATTTTATTTTTTTCAGAAAAGGCCCAAGTACACCATCGGAGTCAACTCCTATATCTAATTCCTCCCCGTCACCATGACAACCAATAATTTAAAGCTAAAGAGGATATGTAAAAGTATTCCTACCAGACTTTAGGTCGAGGTAGGCGTTGCTGTTGTCGCAGCGTCCATCTTGAGCCGTCACTGTCAGGTTGTAGGTCTGGCCACAATGCATGCTGGGAAGCTGACAGCTGTTTTTGACGCTGTCACAGAATATTTTGTGACCGTCGGGCCCCAAAGCTTGAACGTGGTACGAATGGACGCCTTTGTCTTCTGCCCATGACACCACGCCGGTGTTGTTGCCGCACAACATCTGCGCCGTCACTTTCTGCGGCACACACGGCGCTACAACCCGACACAAAGGGACAAAAGGGTCAACACAACATGAAGTCTTAATATTAAAGCTGTGTTTCTCAAACTGTGGTCTGCAGGTGCCCTCTAGTGGTCTGTAAGATACTGCACGTGAACGACCGTTTATTAAGTCAACTGAAAGTGGGATGCTACAGCTAGCTTAGCAAAGGACTGGATTAAAACTAATGATGGAGAAGAGGCTTAAAACTGGGTCACTCAAAAGAAAGACTGAAGATACCGGTGGAAATAAAACAACACCAGAAATACTTAAGTGATCAGAGAAAGTCAAACCTGCAGAGTGTTGATGTTCACAAATGATGTGATTCTTTTGAACGGCTCTATGCTGTGAACAAGACTCAGTTGGTGAGAACTGTTCCTTGTTTTTTAAGACTTTGCTTGCTTATAACGCTTTGCTCACACGTCAACAGCTATTGTTATTTTTAATTAATTAAAAATGATTTAATCGGCAAATAAATACAATAAAGACAACTGATGATGGACAACGGAAACAGTAATTAGGGATTTAAGAGACTAATATTTTAATTTCAGGTTGTACTTATTAAGATGTTGTGTTATTTCAGGTTAGTTGGTGTTCGGTAAATCGGTGAATTGTTCCTCAGCCTGAATAAGTTTGAGAAACGCTGTGTTAAAGGCTAAATTAAACCCGAATCGTGACTGAACCTGTGTCGATCTCCACGGCTGAGCTCTTGGCGCTGCTGCACATGTCGTCCGATGCGATGACGGTGATGGAGTAGTTCTGGCCACACAGGACGTCGTCCAGCAGACACGTGGTTGAGGAGCTGTTGCATGTTGAGACCAAGCCGCCGCCGCCGCGCGCCACCGTGGCGTACGACGAGGCGCCTGTGCTCTGCTCCCAGGAGACCATGATGCCGCCGGACTCGCACACGACTCGGGCCTCCACCAGCGCAGGCACACAGGGAACTACACAACACGTCAGCAAACAATTAACCGGCTAACAAAAATCTATGTATGTCTCACAATTGGCATTAAATCAATGATTTTAATGATAAATTAAAACAATCTCAATAATTTTTGTTTGTATTATTTATCATTTCTCTCTTTCTTCCAAAATTTGGATGACAGTTGACATTTTTCAACTAATCCTTTTTTTAGGCACAGTTTTGAGTTCATAATTAATTTGATCAGTTTCTTCTTTTGTTTCCGTTTATTTTGCATGTTTAAAATGTCTTCTAGTTCCAGTGTTAAATGTTAGCATTTGAGAATGCATTCTTGCCTGATTTTTGCCATTATATTACCTGAAAATGGTCTCAAAACAACAATATTATCTATTATTGCAATAATTACTGGGATGATTTATCGTCCAGCAAATTTATTGCTGTGGCAGGTCAAGGCGCTGCTGGTCATTCTGAAGCAGGAACAGTTGATACAGAAACAAAGATGGCGGCGCGATACCAGAACAGGAAAGAGAGAAAAAAACATTCTCATACTTGTTCATTCATTTCCTGTTTCTTTTTCTATTTTACAAAAACTTTAGTTTGAAATCCTTTCCTATAGATACTGTGTCTGTGAAAATGATCTGAAAACAATAATATTATTATCACAATAACGTCTGGGATAATTTATCGTCCAGCATAATTTGCTACTGTGACAGGCCTATTGATAACTCGCATTCCTACTTACAGCAACATTTTTGTCCCAATTTTTTATTTCAAATTTTAAACCAAAAGCATTTTCTTACTTGCTTTGAGCTGCTGCACTTCGCTCTGCGACACGTTGCACGCGCCGTTAACGGCGAGGACGCTGACGTTGTAGGTGAAGCCGCACATGAGGTTGGACAGGATGCAGGACTGGGAGTCTGTGGAGCAGTTGGTCTCGTGTTCCTGCACGCCGAAAGCTTGGACGATGTAGGAGTCTGCGCCGCTGCTGGCCTGCCACTCCACCCGAGCTACGTTGCTGTCGCAGTCCAGACTGGCCACAATGTGTTCAGGAGGACAGGGCACTGGGAGAAAAGGATAAAATTAAGGATTGTTGCTGAAGAGGAGCTTAATTTCTTCCTACTCTTAAACTTGTGATTTATGAGGGACAGCAGGGAAATAAAAATGGAGGCTAGGCAGATTTAATGTGGATGAAAATAGACATGAGATCCATTTGTAGGAATTTCAGTCATTTATTTTAAGTTATTGTTCATCACTTATGATAAATTTGTAATCATAATTTTGAATTAGTGTCACAATAAATTCCAGTTAATTATGTTTTGTCAGGATTGTTAGTATTACTATTTTCTCCAGTTTGTTCATTGAATAAATATCAATAAATTTGAAAAGGATAATTAAATGTCGATAGAGGTGGGCAGTTTTTAATCTCGATATTTTGTGGTAATTTATGACAGAAACTACAATAAAAAAAAAACACTTACTGCTTTCATTATTTTTAGCAACACAAATCCGAATCTCAAAAAACATTCCCATTTGAAACAGAGTTTTTTGAGACGCCCTTTACTTAAATAATTGCGATTTATATCACTAATTTGAACACAGTAACCACATTTAATCATACTTTTGAATTTACTGATATTACTAAACAAACTGGAGAAAATAATAAAAATAAAGTTTCTAAGAATTTTTTCTTTATCATAAATTAAAATGTACTGAGACAACAGTAGATCAAAATTCATGGCAAATGATAAATGATGCAATAAATGCAAACCCATAGTGCAGCTTTGTGATACAAATTGCACTTCTTTGTGTAACTGGTGTCATTTATCATTAATCATAAGTTTATTAACAAGATAAGTCATTAAAAACACGCCGCGTCATCTTCCTCACACTACTTCCTGTCGTCGTCTTCTTTGTCATTTCTGCCAGTAGTAACATCCAGTTGATGGTCATGTGACTCTGGTCACTGCAGTTTTACAAACTAAATTAATTTTGATAGCTGAAAAAAACCTACTCATCCCAGCACAAAGATTTTTATTGAGAAACGTAATTTTTTTAAATGCTGTGTTTTTATTCAGTAAATTTATTTTCAGAATTCTGATTTGTGCACAGCTGTAGTCTTAAATGTTCAACTTTACTCTAGTAAAGTCAGGCTTTTTATATGGAAAATATGGAGGAACAAATCCCTTAAACTGTTTTTGGCAGCTTCTGAGTTTAAGCAATTCAACAAAATTAAAATCTATTTGAGCAAATCAAGCTATAAAGCAACAGTTTTACTCTGAATTTAAGGTTTTTATCTTCTTTTTGAGCGGTTACCTGACTCCAGTTGCAGCGTGGCGCTGGGTGGGCTGCTGCACTGATCGTTTGACGCCACAGTTGCCACCGCATAGGTCTGGCCGCACTGCAGGTTCTCCAGCTCACAGTTGGTGAGGCTGGTGGTGCAGCTGGAAACATGGCCGCCAGAGGACCGGGCAGTGGACGTGTAGTTCAAGGCGCCCTCAGAATACATCCACTCCAGGAGCGCAGAGTTGGTGTAGCAGTCCAAAATCACAAAGCCAATGCTGGGCGTGCAGGGAACTGAGAGACGTAATTAAACATAAATACATTTCAGGCGTTATTTAGCCACAATGGGCCGCCATTCGTAAAGTCACACAGTCCAAAATTAGCAGTGATAATTTAGGTAAGCTAGCATTTGGTTTACATTTACATTTGGTTCTGAGGTTGCCAGATAAATGCTGTAAATGGTACATAGCTTAAAATTTGGTTTGGAATTAAAAGTTTAGTTTGTAAATTAATTATTTAGCTTGCTAGCTAATTATTTAGCTTGCTAGCTAAATATTTAGCTCCAAATAAAATTTATCTCCAAACTAAATATGTAGTTTGGAGCTATGCATTTCACTTGCTAACTAAACAGCTGGAGCTAAGTATTTAGTTGGGAGCAGAAGTTTATATAGAGATTCGCAAAACCCAACTTTTATTTTGATAGCCCACATTCACTTATAGGTAGGTGAATTTGCACATTAGCTAAATATTCTGCAATAAGCCAGCTACATTTTTAATTGGTAAATTAAATTTAATATTTGTTTAGAGATTTATTTTGTAAATTAAATATTTATCTTGCTGTTGGTGAGATTGGATCTCTGTTTACCAAGTTAACTACATACTTAGTTTGGAGCCAGCTAACTAAATTGTTTGGAGCTAAATACTTAGTTTATAAACTACATGCTTAGTTAGCTCATAGCTTAATATTGGAGCTAAATATTTAATTTGTAAATGAAATATTTATATTGCTAAGTAAATATTCAGCTCCAAACTAGCTATTTAGCATATTAGCTAGGTATTTTGTTTAGAGCTACATATTTAGCTTGATAACTACCGTAAATATTCTGGAGCTACATATTTAGCTGGTAAGCCAAATATTTAGCTAGAAAATTAAATATTATGATTGAAACTTATATTTACAAACAAATGAGTGAATGAGTAAAAATATCACTTTAAAAAATGAACTCCCATGTTTTTCTTTTATGACAAACTAAATTACAAAAATTATTGTCATTTAAGTTTTGACTGTGCAACTTCACAGACTTCATTCACAGCTTTGTTTTTTGAAAAGGCGATTCATATAAATCCTGAATGTTAACCTGATTCAAACGCGACAGCTGGGCTTGGTAAGCTTGAGCAGATGTTGTCCTGCGCCACCACCTGGACGTGGTACCGCTGTCCGCAGGTCAGGTTGGTCAGCGCACACTTTGTTTCTTCTGTGGCGCAGTTGGACTCGGCTCCCTGTGTGCTTACTGCGACCACTTTGTAAAACAGAGCGCCATCACTGGCACTCCAGGACACGACCGCCTCGTTTGTGGAGCAGTTCATCGTCACTCGCACGTCAGTGGGAACGCAAGGGACTGGGGGGAAAACACAGCAGACGGAGATTACCTGGTCAGCAGGAGAAACAGAAAGCATTTAGCAGAAAACATCTTGTTGCACAGATTATTTATGTATTTAATTCATATTTTCTCCCTTACCAGTACTTTCTCACTGAAATAAAGGTGATTTGCTTTAAAGGGGACCTATTCTGCAAAATTCACATTTTGCCTGATTTTGTACTTCCATATCTTTAAATGTTCGGTTGGTGAATTGAACAGAGCAGCTTTTTCATTACATTTGCTTAAAGATTATCGGAGGATAAGAGTGTGGGGACATATGAGGCAAAATTCACATTTCACCTTATTTTGTACTTTCAAAACTTTTAGATTTTGAAAGTACAAAATATAGATACATTTTAGGTTGGTGAATTAAACAGGGTTAATTTTTCATTGAATTTACTTACAGATTATCAGAGGATAATAGTGTGGGGACGTATGAAGCAAAAGTTGGTGAATTTACGTTTTGCCTGTTTCTGTACTTCGATTTTGGTCTCCACTGCTTCTAAAAACAGCCAAACTTGTTAGTTGGTAATAAGTTCATGTTTTCTGGTGTCTGAAAAATTTGCTGTTTCAAAAACTTTCCAAATGCAACATTACAAGTTAGCAAGCCCAGCACCTCTCCTAGCAACCCCAGACCGTTACCTAGCAACCCCAGCCCATCACCTAGCAACCCCAGAAGTGACCAGACTCCACTCTCATTAAATAGAAATTAATTTGTGGGAAAAATGTATTGAACATGTTTTGGATAGATCATAGACATTCCTAACCTGTTTAAGGAAGCATAATATATTATGTCGCCTTTAATATTGTGTGCAAGTGAAAAAACAGGAGAGAAATAAGATTCTTTTTAGCAATTTTTGGAATAAGAAAAGAATCAAAGAGGCATTTAAATGTCTACCAACTCACCCGACTGCAGTATGTCAGACATGCTGTGGTCAGAATCACAGATGCCGTTGGAACCGACAACCGTCACTAGGTTGCGCTTCCCACACGGGATGTTGGGAATGGCGCACTGCGCGTTTTCAGACGCGCAGCTCATCGGCTGGCCGTCTTCTGGCATCACCGTGGCGGTGTAGAACTCCGCCCCCGCCGAGCCGGTCCACGACAGCAGAGCGATGTTCGACAGGCAGTTCAAGACGCTGTGCACTTCGGTGGGCGGGCAGGGCTCTGCGGCCGGGCACATAATATAAAGAGCAGAGGTTTAAGATTTGTTATCAGATGAAGCAAATAAGAAGAAAAGGTCAATACAGCACATCATCACATTTGACAAAGATAAATAAAAAGCCTTAAGACTCAACTACTTTAGCATATTCTCTCACTAAAACCAAATAAAAAACAGAAAGTCATTTTTTTATTTTCTAAATCATTAAATGATAACTTTCTGGCACCCATTTTGATCCCTACAGAAACAAACCAACTTTTAGTATTTTATCATTTATGGTAATACTGTTTTTTTTTTTAAAATAAGCTAAGCATCAGAAGCTTAAACAATTAATCGTAATTAATCAATTATTGAAATAATCATTGTCTAATTTAGTAATCGATTTATCATTCACTGGAGTATACTGACTCTAAAAAATGTAATTTTGATGAGAAATTGATCTATTCAGAGCAGTAATTTAAGTCAAAACTGTATGATATGTATAATAAATGCAATATGTATTTTGAATATAAGATTAAAAACACCTTTACCTGTAAATATTTTCTACCCAGTTTCAGCTTCACCCGGTTCAAATCTACTAAAGAAATGCCATGTTGATCCATTTTGGGCAATGAAATCTATTCTTTAAGTCTATTCCTGACTTAACAAAGGAGTTCAATTATTTATTTGAATATTTTAATGTGTTTCTGATATTGTATAAAATAAAACTTAACTAGTTAAAAGAATAATTTGTGTCATCAGGATAATTGATAGATTAATCTATTATTAAAATAATTGTTTGTTTTATACCTATAAGCAACTTTCAAATACTAACCCAAAGCTTCTTGTCCTCCAGGGATAGAGACAAAGTCCTGGTGGAATCGGTGAATTAACACTTTGAAATCATTTTGAAGTCTAATGGTCTGGACATAAATCCGATTATGTTCTTTTGTTTTATCTTTGGTGGATTTTGGAATTCAGTTTCTACAAAAATAAAAGTTTTTCATAGAAATCTACCTGAAAACAGTTTTGAAGGCTGGCTGGGGCGACTGGTGCAGACCGAGTCTGCCGCCTGAACAGACAGGAAGTACTGCTGACCGCACAGGAACTCGGAAATGAACGCCCAGGTGTCGTTGGTGCTCAGCTGCACTTTGTGGCCGCTGTTGGTCTCTGCCGTCACAATGTAAAACTCAGCGGTTTTACTCGCATTCCAGGTCAGCGATCCAACCTGGGAGAAGATGAAAGTACGTTTTAGTCAGCCTGAGACTGTCAGTTTCACCTGATGAGACGGAATATTAGGGCCATACTAAGAAAACATGTAAACATCATGAAAATTAAGTCATCAAATTACAAGATTAAAGTCATGTTAGGTCAGTGGTTCCCATTCGTGGTGGGCGCCCCCTAGAGGGGGCACAGTGCCTTTGCAGGGGGGGCGTGGGAGGAGGTATGGATGAATGAAAAAAACACACCAATAAAAACAGTTACACAAAAGTGTTTCCCTGTAAAGATGGTTTGTAGTTTGTTTTCTTGCAACTTGAAGTGTGAAATAAACTTCAGTGGAGTTTGAAAACAAAATATGTGTTTAGGTTTATGTCTGGTTGAACGATGTGTGCCCAGTTGATTTTTTTTATTTTCTTTTTGGGGGGATTTTATTATAATCCATAGAAGGCCCCAGAAGAAAATATATGGGAACCACTGTGTTAGGTGAATAAAGTTGTAATTTTACAACTTTATTCTCCAAATACTTTGACTTTATTCTGGTAAATTTGACTTTATTCTCATACTTTTTTATTTTCTCAGGTGGCCCTAATGCCCCATTGTCTGGTTTACAGCCAATTAAACCATCAGTCACCTTTGTAGTGCAGTTAAAGGATGATTTCAAATCTCGAGGTATGCAAGGTGCTGAAAGAAGAAGGAGAAAGTTTGACATTTATAAGTGAATTGTCACAAAAAAAACAATAAATTTGACTCTATAAAAGTCCCACATTTTTAAGTAGCACAGTTTAAAATTATATTTACCCATCCGAATAGTCGTGCTGTTGCTGTGCAGGCTGGTGCAATGGTAGTCGAGCGCGACGACGTTGATGGTGTAAATTTCGCCGCAGTGCAGGTCGTCCCATGTGCAGCTGGTGGTGTTTGAGGCGCACTGGTGGGTGTGGCCGTCCTTCCCCACCGCCACAGCCAGGTACGACTCTGCATCTGCGAACATGCTCCAGCTGACGGAGCCGAGGCTGTCCTCGCAGCCCCTGTAGCTCTGCAGGGCCTCAGGGGTGCAGGGACCTGACGGAGTGATGCAAACGTTCACATCACTGCTCTATAATGAATATAGGTCATTAGGGCAAAAGCGATTAATCAAATTAAATGTGATTAATCGATTACTGAAGTAATTTTCAACTAATTTAATAATCAATTAATCGAATGAATCATGATTAATGAATTACTGAAACAATTGTCAACTAATTTAGTATTCGTTAAATGGAGTATACAGACTGAGAAAAGGGATTTTGCTGAAAGAACTTCGTATTCAAAGCGGTAATTATGCCAAAACTGTACAGAAACTATACAAACAAAAACATCTGTCTGTAAAACTGTTTTACCCAAAAGGAGAAATATGAGACTATGAGAGGTAATTTCTTTGTTTTTTGATGGCCATCGACGAGAATATATTCTTATTCATTCTTGTAGACTCAAACGATTAATTGGATTAATCATGATTAATTGATTACTGAAAAAAAGTCTACTAATGTGGTAACTGATTAATCGCTAAATGGAATATGCTCAGAAAACTCAGAAAACATTCAGGGAAGTAAATAAACCAAAACTACAAAAATGTCAACATTTTACATTTAAGACAAAACAAACTTTATTTTGTATGGAGGCTTGTTTTAAGTCAATAATTCATTAATATTGATGAAAAAGTAGGAGTTTCACTGGCTGATTATTTTACATACGACATAAGAAAAATGTTTTAACAGAAATAATCTGCCAGTGGAACTAATATTTTTTGATGAATATTAAGAAATTATTGACTTAAAACAAGCGCCTATTTCTTGTAATTTAGTTTTGTCTTACTTCATGTGTACTAAGATATTTGAACTAGAAACTAGACCAAAAATATAATCTTTTGTGTTTTTGCAGTGTATTTTCAGCTCCATATGTTATGAACCTGCTATGTTACCTGTTTTGTATTTTTCAGGCTGGCTCACGGCGCTCTGACAGCGATCATCTTGTGCCGTTACGGTGAAAGTGAACAGCTGTCCGCAGGGCAGATTGGTTTCTATCCACGTTTCATTGGCTTGGAAAGTGGAAACGTAGCCCAGATGTCCGGCGGCTGTGACTACGTACACCGCTGCCCCGGGAGCCTCGTCCCAGCTCACCGTAACCGTCTCATCATGGCACGATCCGATGACCGACAGGCCAGCTGGCTGGCAAGGTTCTGGGAAAAGATTAGAAAAAGATAATTAGCTCACAGCAATCTAAAAAATATAGTTTAACTTCTTTTTATGTCAAAGCGTGACCAAGATTCTGGTTTAACCTTTAGAAGAACGTCTTGCTGACTTTAACAGTTATGAATAAAAACAACATTTTTAAAGTTTTTTTTCTGTTTTATTGTATGACGGCATATTAGAGTTATTGTGGATAGGAAAAGAAAGTTAAAAAGTAAAAAGAAAAGAATCTCAGAAATTCTGAGATTAATCTCCAGAATTTTCTAGAAAAAAGCAAAAACTGTATAAGTTTCAAAAGAAAAACAAATTTCCGTGCATTGTTTTTTTATTTTTTAAAAAGTGAGAAAATAAATAAATCCAATACTAATACCGAATTGGTTATCAATAATATTGATATTTTGGATGAATCCGCTCACCTCTACTGTGAAACTCAACATTGTGTTTTGCAGCAGGAGTGGATGCCATCACAAGGTAAGAATAGAGCTGGGCAATAAATCAATAACAGTGAATAATACATCTCCATTCACCGAACTCTGATCCAGAACCGCACAGCATTCTGGGAGATGTAGGCAAAGGAAACGCTTCAGCTGTTCAACCTCTTACAGCTAGCCAAGCAAAGTTTGGCTAGCTGGTGAAATCAACTCATTCACTCGCTCTTTGGTTACCTAGCAACAACGTGTTGAGTAACTTGCACAGGAACACTTTAAGGTTTCGCCACTGCTTCTCATAACTGCTTAAAACAACAACAGCATGGAGTGAAAAATGTGGATAATCTACATCCACATTTTTATTCCCGCCACCAGTTTGGGAATATTTCAGATATTTAAAACTGAATACTAATCAATAATTAGCAATAAAGACCGATATGAAACACTTATAATAAATATTTTCAGCTATATCATCCAGCCTTAAGTAAGAACATAACAATATGTAGAAATATTAAAGCGGAAATAATTTAACAACATTTAGATGAGTGGAGCCCAAAGTGGGTCCTGGAGGGCCGGCATCCTGTTTTAGTTCTCTCCCTGGTTTAACGCACCTGGACCAAATGATGGCTCGTTAGAAGCCTAAGAAGAACATTGACATGCTGAAAAGGTTGTTGGTACCACCAGGGAGAGAACTAAAACGTGGCCCTCGAGGGCCGACTTTGGGGACTCCTGTTTTAGATGATTGATTAACATTAAAACAAAAACTCTCAGTCGGTTAATTCTCCTACCTGTCTGGATCTCCACAGAGTTGCCCTCTACGCTGTAGCACATGCTGCTGTACGCAGTGACAGAAAACACATATTTCTCTCCACAGTCCAGGTCCGGAAACCGGCAGGTGGAGTTGGTGGAGTTGCACTGCAGGATCATTCCCTCGCTGCTGGTGGCAGTGGCCATGAAGAGCTCCACATAGTCGTCTTCGTCCCAGAACATGTCGGCTGTACTCGTCCCACACCGGAGGTCCACTCCGACACGCAGCGGCTTACAGGGGCCTGGACGCCAAAATCAGTCGAAATGTTGACAATTTAAACAGTTTAATGACAAAATGTCAGAGCTAAAATATATTAAATGTGGAGTTCCACATGGCTCACTGTTAAGACCTATACTTTTAACTTATAACGGGATCGGATTTTGCTTGACTTACTTGTGCTGAAGGAAACGTTGGTGTGCGTCTCAATCTGGCATTGGTCGCTGATGGTTGTGAAGGTGACGCTGTACGTCTGACTGCACTCCAGCTCCAACAGTTCACACTGGAGCTCACCCGTCTCACAGGAGGTCCGGTACCCGTCTGGCGACACAGCAGTGACCCGGTAGGAGCTGGCGCCCGCGCTGTAGCTCCAGGAGACTTCTGCTGTGTTGTTGTGGCAGTCGTAGCTAGCCGCCACATCGCCGGCTGTACAGGGAGCTGCAGACAGGAGGAGACAGGGATGCAAAAGTTCATGGGAACCAAGCAGGATTTGTGTCATTTGGTTTTGTTTAACTCTTTAATTTAAAAATGCAAATGATTTTGAATAAAAAATAATATTTTAGAAAGGTGGTGCTTTTTTGAAAACACTAAACTTTTCATATGGACTCTTTAAATTTTAAACAGTCTTTAAAGTTTGATGATGTCAAGAATTCTTCTTCAGACCAACTAATTTGACTTTTAATCTGTTAAGACTAATTTGATTATTAGTTGGTTTATCAATATTAAAAAGGACCTATTATGCAAAATCCACTTTTTGCACATTTTATGCTCTCATTTTGGTCTCAAAAATGTAAATAAACACTTTTAAAAATAGTCCAAGTGCTTATTCCTGCTTTTTAAAAATGTTTTTTGGTGTTTGGATTAATCGTAAGAATAATCGATAGATTACTCGATTGCTAAAATATTCCTAAAAAAAATGGAAGTTGTTGATCACTCATACATCGTGCCACACTAATAAAAGCAGGATTGTACTGGCTCCTGTTACACCATGCATTGTGACAGCCCCATTCGTACTTTATTACAGTACTGCCACAATGTAATACCTGCAGTCAGGAGCACAGTGGTGGACTTGCTGCTGTTGAGGTTCTCCCCAATGGCAATGACGTTGGTGTAGTAGATGACCCCGCAGTGCAGGTCTTTGACGTCGCAGAACGTGGTGTTTGTGTGGCGGGTCAGCGAATGGCCGTCACGCCCTGCGAGCTGAACCTCGTAGCCCACGGAGCCCCAGCTGGCCTCCCATGACACAGTCCCCAGCTCCTCCTGGCAGTTCACGTTGGTCTCCACGTTTTTAGGCGGACACGGCTCTGGAAGAGGACAGAAACGACTGAATGAAGCAGATCATGTTTATCTATCTGCACTGCAAAAAGAAAAACTTGCCAAGTATTTTTGGTCCAGTTTCTAGTGAAAGTATCTTATTACACCTCAAATAAGACAAAACTGAAGTACAAGTAACTTTTAGGCAAGATAAAAGAGTTTGTTTTACGTTAATAATTACTTAGTGATGAAAACGTTCCAGTTCCACTAGAAGATTATTTCACTTATAACAGGGAGGAAACGTCTTATTGTAAGTGAAATAATCAGCCGACTAGGACTTTTATCAGTATTAAAGAATTATTTTATTAAAACAAGCTCCTATATTTTCCTGAAAATTTACTTTAGTCTTATTTCAAGTGCAATAGGATTTTTTCACTAAAAACTAGACCAAAATTACTGTGGTTTTGCAGTGTAAGCATTCCAGTTGTACTCCAGAGTTGGAATATTTGGGTTTCCATTTAGGACAAAAAAACAAACAAGAAAAAACAAGTTTTCTCTCTAAAATTTAAATTCTAAAATGGAACTCAGTTGATGCTCACCTCCAAATCCAATATGGCTGCCACATGTATGAACTACATATAATACAGGTTGATCACTTTTGATTGTAGTAGTTATATTTTTGCTCATCAACCTCAACAGTTTGAAAAATTCACAGATTAAAAAGATTTAAAAAGTAGAAAGTCCACTGGCAGATTATTTCTCTTATAATATTGAAAATATTTGTTATAAGTGAATAAATCAGCCACTGGAACTTGTACCTTTTCATGAATTTTAGGGAATTATTAACTGAAAACTAGGTCCTATATATTCCTGAAAAGTTACTTGTAAATTAGTTTTGCCTCATTTTAGGTGAACTAACTAGAAACCAGATCTGGTAATTTCTTCTTTTTTTTCTTGCACTGTGTGAACTAGCACCATAGTTAAAGGAACCTAAAGTGGCTCAGCTAAACTTTACATTCCTAATCACAATCACAGAAGCTCAAAAGTGCATCTTTTAAGGTGATAACAGCAAATCCTCACCTGTTACAATAGTGACGTGTTCTGTAGAGACAGACACGTCTTTGCACACGTCACTGTGCGACGTGACGGTGATGTTGTACACCTGGCCACAGTCCATGTTGTACAATGTGCAGAAGTTGTCTCTGGTGGTGCAGGTGGCTGTGAGGCCTTGCTCCGTTTCCGCGGTCACAGTGTAGTTATTGGCACCGACCGCCTTGTCCCACTCAACCTGACCGATAGCCAGGCTGTACAGACCGGTGATATGCTCAGGAATGCATGGTTCTGACAGAAAATGAAAATACCAAGTAAAAATTTACTTACAATTAAAACTTTTCTTTTATGGTGAAAAAACAAAACAAACTTTAGCCTTCTTACAAAAATGTGTTTTTTGTAAGATACGCCCTAAAAGAAATCGGCAGTATTTCAACATTTGTTACTTAATTTCTAAATATATGGGTTGTTTTATTAGGATTAAAGTAGAAACTAGACTGCAGAGTAAAGGAGAATGAAATACAGTTTTCTCTATGTATTATTTTAAAGTTAAGAATAAAAGCATTACATTTGTTGCTGTGGTATAATCTCACACTAAATAATTTAGAAAAATCTATATTTTAATTTCAGAGCACTTATTCAGGTGGGTAAAATAGTTATTCTGCACAATAAAATGTAAAACAACTGAGAGTGTGAGAAGGGAGAGCTGAATATAAATATAACAGAGTATTATTACAGGCTTTTATTTTAAACATGCGCCTGTGTTTTAGTTTCTCACCCGTCAGCAGCTCTCCGGTCATGTTGGCGCTGCTGCTGCAGGTTTCTCCCACTGATTTCATCCACACAGAGTAGCTCTGACCACAGCGCAGCCCCTCCAGCTCACAGGAGGTGTTGGTGGTCTCGCAGGTGACATTGTGGCCCGATGCAGTGGAGGCGACGACCAGGTAGGACAGAGCGCCGTCGCTCGGGTACCAGGACACCTGGGCTGTTTTCGTGTAGCAGTCCATCGCCGCCTTGATGTTTCTGGGTTTACACGGCACTGAGAGGAACACAGGTGATAACATTTCAATCTGTGTTTTAGATTTTATTTTTACACGAGTCTTAAAAGTGAATATCGAAAAGTTTTATTGGGAACCTATTATGTAAAATTCAGTTTTCATGTTTTTGTACTTGCATTTGGGACTCTAAATGCTTCTAAAAACCCACCCAGCCATTTTTTGGCGATGAATTGATGTGTTTTGGTGTCTAGAAGATGAACAGTTTCAAAAACCTCTGGAACGAAACAGCACAAATCATCAGGCGCTGCCCCATTACCTAGCAACCCCAGCCTGTTACCTAGCAACCCAAACTGAGCTCCAGCACATTCCAGTTCTGTACAATGGCTGCTGGAAACACTACCATCCAGAAACCACTTGCTGCAGTCTTGGTGGTTGTGCGGGAGGATCTACTTTTGTTTTCCAAAGATGTACGGTTGTATAATTGCAGTTCTGTCGGCAGCCATTTTTACGTCTGAGTGCAACATTGAGTTGGTGGGCGTGGCCTTATTTGGATTTAGGGTTTTTTCACAACTGTTAGTCCAGTAGACCAGGTTTATTGGGGACCAGAATTGAAACATTTGTTACATTTTCAGCTGCTGTGGCTCTCTTTCACACAGCATTGTGTCAAATGAACCAAACACAATGGAAAACCCTGTTTTCCTCCTCGCCTGTGGGGGCGCTGCACCAAGAACCACTGAAGGAAACGACACAGAAACATCAGAAGAAGACACTGAATGCAATTTCCTTCTTCACAAAATGTAAATGAAATGGAGTAGCATCAGATTTTAGATGTTGTAGGATTTCTGTTTCGTCTTTGGTAAAAAACCACAAGCCACTTCTGTTATCGCTGGACTCAAGCATTTGCTTTGGTTGTATTTACCCAGAATGCCCTGCACCAAATCAGAGTTTGGTTTCGCATTCACACCTCACCAAACAAACGGGACGTTACAGGCAAATGGACTAGAGTTCAGTTAAAGCGGACTAAGCGGGGCTGGTGGGAAAGCAGCAGAGCCCTATATCAGCTCATTCTGGAAGGAGCTCTCATTATCTAAAAATGATTTTAAAAAATAATGAACATGCTTTTGTTTTGCCTATAAACCTATCCTAACCCGTTAAAGGAAGCATAATGGGTCGCCTTTAAAACACTGTAGGGGATCAGCTCTAGTACTTTGTGCTTTATGTGTAACTCCTCTCCTACCTGAGGGAGTGTCCAGCACGTCTGTGGGCGGGCTGTTGCAGTATCCGTCAGAGGAGACCACAGACACGTGGTAGATCTGGCCGCAGCCGAGTCCGCTCACGCTGCACGATCCTTTGGTTGTTCCCTGGCAGGTTGTGCTCTGGCCGTTGCTGTCCTCCAGCGTGGCGGTGTAGGAGTCGGCGCCTGCGCTCTCAGACCAGGAGACGATGAGAGAGTTGGCCTTACAGTCCATCACAGAGGACGTGTTCTCAGGAGTGCATGGTACTGTTGGAGAAACATGACATTTTAGAGGTTAGGAAGGCTGATGACACTGAAAAAACATAAAACATTGAACTCTTATACCATAGAACCACAGTTCTACCCCAGTCCTTCTCACACTGTTGGTCCGTGGGCGCCCCCAGTGGTCCACAAGGTACTGCATGTAAAGGACCGTTTATTTGCCATGACGTCAGATCTACGTTAGCTTACCAAAGGATTGTGTTTAGAAATAATAATGGATAAGTGGCTTAAAACCAGGTCACTCAAAAGGAAAAAAACAACGTCATTATTGTGTTGTATTATTGTAAATGCCAGCTAAATATTTATTTATAAAGGTTACTACAAAGCCAAAGTAATTCAGTACCTCATGTTGACATCCATATTTGAATGGACTCAGAAAGCAATCATTGAGCTCATCCTGTCGCTGATTCAATCAGTTTTAATCCCTGATAGTTTGTGTTGAATATGAATAAAATAAACAGAAAAGTGTCATACCCGGTCATGACAGAGCAGAATACTGTGAATTCCACACCATTGATCCCATTAGACGTGCACTATTCGGGATGGCGGTGCATCATAAGCGACGCACAAACTTCAAACACATCAGAAAACTTTATATCTTTCCAAACCTCCTTCATTACTTGATGTTTTAACCCACATTTGAGTGAATTCAGATTCTCTGAGGTCATACCAGTCTTGATCGTCACGCTGTCGCTGGGTTTGCTCTCGCAGTGTACGTCCTCGGCGGTCACTGTGGCGTTGTAAAGCTCTCCACACCGCAGGTCCGTCAGATCGCAATGGTTATCAGGCGACCGGCACACGGACACGTGTCCGCCGGCGCCCACCGCCGTCACGGTGTAGAGCTGCCCGCCGGGGCTGTAGTCCCACGACATGAACGCCACATTGCTGCTGCAGATCAGATCGGCTTGGAGATTCTCTGGAACGCACGCCACTGAGAACAGGAAAATCAGAAATGAAGCTTTCCTTGCAGAACATAAAATGCTTCTGGTACATTTCAGGACGGATACCTGTCCTTGTGATGATCCCGTCACTCTCGGAGCTGTTGCAGGTCCGACCCTCGGCTGTCACATGCAGGATGTACATCTCTCCACACGGCAGTTCTTCGATGTCGCACCCGGTAGCAGACGATGTGCAGCAGCGTGGCATGCCGCCATTCAGCTCTTCAAGCGTGGCCGTGTACGTTATCGCCCCGGGAACAGCTGACCAGCTGATTGACAGGGTTCCGTCGTCACAGTTTATGGTTTCCCTTATGCCCTGAGGAGGACACGGCGCTGCAAAAGGAGAAGAAATTTCACATTTATTGTCACGTAATTAACCAAAAGTATTCACAGGGCAAATAATACAGCCACTGCATCTCTATATACTGAACGTTTTGTCAATGTACAGCATGTAGTCAAAACCTGGTCAAGGTTTCTCACTTTTTCCTTCCCCTAAATTTTCCATTTGTATGCATTCATACAGGATTTGCTGTGCAGACAGATTCTTCGGTGTCGGTGAATATCAGCACTGTTCATCAAGATGCTATAGGCCATAACGTGGCAAATAACATTCTTAATTAAAAAAATTATTTTTTAAGAAAAAACAAGCTCTTTAGTTTTGTCTTTTTTCAAGTCGACTAACATATTTGCACTAGAAACTAGAAAAACATACTTTTATGTTTTTGCAGCGTCATTGATTAATTGCTTATTGCAACAGGTTTAGTCATCATAGTATCTACATATCGTAACTATTCAAAGTTACTTCCTGTCTGTTTCGGTTTTAATCCTGTAACATTAAGTTTCTTTGTTTTTTTCCTGTTAACCTGTTTCTGTGGTGACGTTGTTGCTGGCGGCGCTGATGCACGCTTCGTTCCGGGCCTTCATGGTAAAGGTGAGGTTCTGGCTGCAGGCTAACGTCGGCAGAGCGCACATCCCATCCGACGTGTCGTTGCACTCGAACGTCTGGATGGCGCCCTGGCTGTCTGTTGTGACGATGACGTATCCTTCAGCGCCGTCAGACTCATCGAACATCACCCAGGCTGAGTTTGTCAGGCAGTCGATCTCCACGCCCGACAACTGAGGCACACAGGGAACTGAAAGAAACGAGAAGCAGGATCAGAAAATTAGTCAAACTTATTCAACTAAGAGTAGCACTACTTCAACATATTTTTACTCAATTAAGAGTAAAAAAACTCAAGTGCTGTACTGAGTAATTAATTATCAATCATTTAATATTTAAAAACTACCCCATCAGCCGGACCAAAATAAAAAGGTAAGTGTAAATTTTGGTATTTTAAAGACCAATATATATATATATATATATATATATATATATATATATATATATATATATATATATATATATATATATATATATATATATATATATATATATATATATATATATATATATATAATAACAAAGAAACATTTTTCCTAATCAATTTCTTTCAATATAAAACTTCTGAAACTTGATCAACAGGTGCTATACAAACATGAAAATAAAAAAAGGGAAAACATAGGAGTTACTCCTGGGCTTCCACAAGGTTCAGTGCTTGAACCAGCATCTTTTCACTCTGTATTTATTTAATTTACCATAAGAAATGTAAATGCCTTTATCTTAAAATAAAAGAGAATAAATGAAAAATGAAGGAATTCATTTAAGTTAATCATAGCATTCCCCAAGGTTCAATACTTGGACTGGTTATTTTTCACAATTTCATCTTTTACTAGATAATATTTTATTCCTTTGAAATGCGGATTAAACTTAAAAGGTTTGTTTTAATAATTAAGATGATTTTAGCAACTTAAAACAGGCTTTTCCTCTGCACCTGTTGATATCAGCGCTGTGGCGCTGGCCCGGCCCACACATGCATCCCAGGACGGCGTGATGGAGACGTTGTATTCTGTCCCACACTGCAGGGTGTCAATGTTACAGCCACTGTTTGTGCCACTGCAGTTATGAGCGCGACCTTCCTCATCAACCGCAGAGACGGTGTACACAACCCCTGAGACGCTGTTGTTCCAGGTGACGGAGACAACGCCGCTGCTGCAGTCCACACGAGGATGGAAGGACGACAGTGGGCAGGGAGCTGGGTGAAGAAAGTAAAGAAAAACATGATTAACTGAAAAAATATTAAGGTGTATCAGTTATTGCAAGAAAACCTTAGGGAAAAAGTCATAAAATCCACTGAAAAAGCATAAACAGGAGGGTTGTTTTAGTTAGAGCAGCAAAATTCTCATAAAAGTCCTGAACATGGGTGTTGCTAAATGGGGGGTAAACAGGGGCCAGTGCCCCTTACCTTCACACTTTTACTTCAACAATAAATCAAAAATTAACAACAGAAATATCCTTTATTGTCCCATAATGGGGAAATTTCTGTGCAAGAGCAATGGAGTGACAGGAAATAGACTCACAAACATATAAAATATAAACAGAATAAAGAATAAAAATACTGTGCAGTAAGGGCAAAATGTCAACATAGCACAATTTGGTTTACTTTTTAAAATGTAAAATATTCCTTATATTTCTTTTCTATCTATTGCTATGCAAACTATTATTATACCATGATGCTAAAATAAATCATTGCTGTTGACTATGTGACGACCCTGTCAGATGAGCCATTGAGTGCAGCAGTTACACTGATTAGTTAAACATTTTGTGATTAAACTGTTGGTTATACATTTTTTAAATTAAACATTTATAAACCATCTCCTTATGTCATTTTCCACTGAGAAGTGGCTCCTATAATGACCTCAGCTCCACCAAATGTTTACTAATTGCTGCTGGCTAGTCTGAAGGAGCTGAGTGGAGGTGTTGTGAAGCTTGGAAACTGCAGCTCAGAGGCGGAGCTGTGTCTCGAAGGCGGGGCTAGGAATTTTTAAAAAAGTATTTTTTTTGGCTAAAAAAGTAAATTTGGCATAACAATGCCCCTTTAATTTGGTTTGCATTACATTTTTTTGCTGCATTGTTTGGTTTTGATTGCTATAATTAGAACTGTAGCCATTTACTAGGTGTTTTAGTTGAATCTGCCGACTTGTGTTGTGTTATATTTTGATCTGATTCTGTTCCTTTATTTAGCTGGCCCACCTGTTTTAACTTGCTTCACAGGGCTGTGGGAGCTGTTGCAGGCCTTATCCTGGGCCGTCACTGTCGCATCGTACGTCGTCCCACACTCCATATTTTGCACCACGCAGTAATTCTTTTCCGTGGTGCAGATGTTGACATGGCCCTTGCTGCTAACTACGGAAGCCTGGAAGCGTGTGAAGTAGCCTGTGGATTCCCAGGTCACGTTGAGGACTCCAGATGGACAGTCGAGATGTGTCTCAATGTTCTCTGGAACGCATGGAGCTACAGAGGAAGCACAAAGAGTTATCTGAAGGCCTAATCACCCAGCAGGTTTAGCAGTTTTTTGCAGAAAACAGGGTAATTATACATATTCACCAGTGTGAATCGTTTTTATTTCACTCTTGGCTCCAAAGCAGGTTGAATCGATGCCGACGACATAAACGTCATACTTCTGTCCACACAGCAGTTTAAGTATCTGGCAGGTGGTGCTGCTTGTGTTGCACGACCACTTGCGACCATTTCTATTTTCAGCCACGGCCATGTAGGACATGGAACCCTGCGAGTCTTGCCACGACACCGAGATGTTGTTGGATGTACAGGAAGAGCTGACCGTGAGGTTGGTGGGAGGACACGGAGCTGGTGGAGGGAAAGGGATCATTTTTATACGCCGTAGCAGCAGGTACCACAGGGAAAGCATAGTTTCGTAAAATAAATTATGCTCTAAAGGAGAACATCTGTACAAAATTCCCTTTTTGCACATTTTTGTACTTCCATTTGGGTTTCTACTGCTTCTAAAAACAGCATAAAGAAAACCACCCAACTGTTTTTTGGCAATAAGTTCATGTTTATTGATTTCTGGAAAATTTAAAAACCTCTGAAATCAGCAAATCAGCAGGTCACCTAGCAACCCCGGCCGAGTTACACCTGTTACCTAGCAACCCAGTTAGAGCTGCGTCAAGATTGGTCACCTGGTTCTACTGCTGTATGCGCTGTACAATGGCTGCTGGAAAAGACAGGCGTTTTGTGTTGACTTAACATTCAGAAACCACTTGCTGCATTCTTGTTGGTTGTGCAGGAGGCTCTACTTCTGTTTTTCAAAGATTTACAGTTGTATAATTGTGCACCTGCTGGCAGCCATTTTCATGTGTGAGAGTAAACACTGAGTTGGGGGTGTGGCCAGCAGCAGCTTATTTGGATTTAAAGTAACAAGAGACTTTTTTCCAACACAGGGGTTGGAAAAACCCCACCTGTATTTAGGGTTGAAAGGATTAATCAGATTAATTGCAATTATTGAAATAATCATCAGCTAAGTTAGTGATCGATTAATCGGTAACTGGAGTATACAGACTCAAAACGCCATTTTCTGGAAAAACAACATATTCAGAGCAGAAATTAAGTCAAAGCTGAAAAAATAATTGCAGACATTTGCATTTAAGATAAATAACCTTTGTTTGTAAATATGTTTTATCCAAAACTTGTGGTATAGTGTTAGCTTCACCTGGTTCAAATTCTTAGGCAATAAAATGTTTATTTCCTTATTTATTTGCTTGTATTGTATAAAAAAGGCTTAAGTGGTTAGAGGAAAAATCCGTAGAGTGTGGCGGCTTTTTATTCGATTAATCGTCATAATAATCGATTGCTGAAGTTCTAGGCCTACCTGTGTCTATTCTGTTCCAGTTCTGGTTCGGACTGGGGCAGTTCTGTCCCTGCCCACTGACGCTGACTCTGTAGCTGTCGGCGCAGCTCAGAGACGTGATGTTGCAGGACGAGCCGTTGGTCGAGCAGCTTTTCTCTTCCGCCGTGTTAAAAGAATCGGCCAAGACGTTGTAGTAGAGGATGCCGCTGCCAGGAGTCCAAGACACAGAGACTGCGTTGGTGTTACAGTCCAGCGACGTCCGCAAGCCGCTGTAGGGACACGGATCTAGACAAAGGAGGATGCAAAAAAAAAAAACGTTTTATGTTGGTTTTACCAAATGATAAATCAAAGAACATTAGTTGGTTTATATAGAGAAGGAAAACATTGTTTTGCCAAAGATGAATGCATCTGTATGGTCTGCATTATAAATTAACTAAAATTTTTTTTAATTTTGAAATTGTGACATGAAGCATAAAATAAATGTGTAAATATTCATAACAGCTGATCCAGAACGCTGCTGCTGGTGTTCTGACTAAAACCAGGAAGATAGAGCACATCACCTCAGTTCTACAGTCCTTCCACTGAGAGAATAGACTTTAAAATACTTCTGTTAGTTTACAAATCACTGATCGGCTTAGCACCATAGCAGCATTCAGCTTCTAAGCACCACAAATCTGGAACAAACCTCTGGAAAACAGCTGAAACACTCAGTTCCTTTAAATTGGGGCTAAAAACCAGCCTTGATTGCCAATGATTCTATTTGCAAATAATTTCTATTTGGATGATTTCTTTCATTTTGGGAGATCAGTGATAAGGCGATTTACATGTGAAGCCAATCTTATTTACCTTATCTAGAAAGGTCCTCTGCTGTTAGAGAGGTTTGACTGACCGACTGGCCCACCAGGTCATGTCTGCATGTCTGTAGTTAACAAATATTGCCAACTCAGCCACTTTCTTACTACATTTATTTATAAGAAAAAAGGTATCGGCCAAAATCGGAATCGGCAGGTCTGGCTTTTTTAAAGATTGGTGAGAAAACTGCGATCAGTGCATCCATTCTACAAACCCAGCTTAGAGTCACTTTCCAATCATAATAAAGGAAACAATGGCCAACATATTTGGTGTGTAACAGTGGCAATGTTTACTGGTCTTCTCAATGGTTCACTGTGTGTATTTTTATGATATAAAGCACTCTGAACTGCCTTGTTGCTGAAATGCGCTATACAAATTAACTTGATTGATTGATTGATGTATTAGGGATGTATTAGGACTCTACATTCTAGACTAAAGCCCAGCTTGTATTTATAATTGTAGGCAGGATTTCATAACCATTGGATTCTTCCTACTCCTGTTTGAACTGAATATGAAATTTTTGTTTTTTTTATGTTTGAGGTTGATTTTGTACCTTTTTTATGAACTCTTGTCCATCTGAGTCGTCTTACCTGAGCTGACGGTGATGGCTTCACTCTGCGCACTGACGCAGGTGTCATGCTGAGCCATCACTGTCATGTTGTAGTCCTGCCCGCACTCCAGGTTGACGAAGTCGCAGTCGATGCTCGCGCTGTCGCACTGGGCTTTGTAGCCGCGGCTTCCCCGGGCGTAGACAGTGTACGAAGTGGCGCCGAGCGCGTCGTCCCACGTCACAGCCGTGATGCCGCTCTCACAGTCCACGCTCACTTTGACGTGGGTGGGGATGCAGGGAGCTTTTAAGAGAACACAGAGATTCATTTGAAATTGTTCAAGGACAATTGTAATCTCTACGTGTAATATATTGGTTTGAAATTAAGTCAATGCATAGGCATCCTTAAAAAGTCTTGAAGTCTAAAATAAAGTCCTTGAAATGACTTCAATTTATAAAAAGAATTGTACATTTTGTCGCAATAACAAATAAATCAATTGCATGATCATTTTAAAAGAGCTCAATAATTTCTATGTGCATGATGTACACTGCTCAAAAAAATAAAGGGAACACTTAAACAGGTGTTTAACACTTAAAGTGTTCCCTTTATTTTTTTGAGCAGTATATTTCTCTTTTTTTGTTTCTTTTTTCCTCTTTTCTCTCTTTCTACCAAAAACTGGATGACAAACGTCTTCATCTTTGGTCTCAGCCAGACTTTTTTTGTTTTGTTTACAGAGAATTCATAATTCATTTTATTTGTTGTTTCTGTTGTTTTGTTTATTTGTCTTGAATATTTAAAATGTCTTCCAGTTCGAGTGTGAAATGTTAATAATAATTTAAAGTTTACTGATCTTTGAGAATGTGTTCTTGCATTATTACGTCCTTATCGTTGTATGACTTGAAAATGGTCTCAAAACAACAAAATTATCGATTATCTCAATAACTTCTGGGACAATTTATCGTTCAGCAAAATTTGTTACCGTGGTAATCTCGTTTGAGTCTAGTTAGCATTAGCAGCTAGTTAGCATTAGCTGCTGGAATAATGTGAAATGTACTGAAGTAGTTAGAAACAAATGAAGATATTTAAGAAATACATCATTGGAACTAGCCAATCAGTGTTTGCTCTTTAGAAATATCTGTTTTACAAAACTCTTCTCAATATATAATTATTTTTCTATGTTTTGTTGTGATATAGGTCTTACATTTTAATCATAATGATCTTAAAAGTCTTAAATTTGAGTTAGTGAAACCAGTAGAAACTCTGTTATTGCACATTTGTCGTAGCTAACATCAATTTTGACCAACTGTTTCTCAGTTTGTCGAGCTGCTTCTCTCTTACCGGTGCTGAGCTCCTTAGCAGCAGCGGGTTCGCTGCTGCAGGAGTTGGTGTAGCCGACGACGTTGATGGCGTATTTTTTCCCACACTGCAGCTGGTGGAAGGTGCAGTTGGAGCTGCTGGAGTTGCAGACGCTGGTCTGTCCTCTGCTGTCCACGGCGGTCACCACCTGACGCTGATCCGGACCCGAGTTCTCCCAGGTGACCATCGCCACGTCGGTGCTGCACTCCAGATTCACTGAGACGTTGGCTGGTTTGCAGGGAGCTGGAGCCAAAAGAGGAAGAAAACGTTAATAAAATGGACAAGAGTTGTTAGACAGATATCTGCCAGGTTCCACAGGAAAATTATTTCACTTATAAAGGCCCCAACAAACTCAGCTGCTCTTCAGTCCGCGGAGGTCCAACAGAACTCAAAGCTGATGTCCACAAAGATAATTTTTTATGACCGTGTACGCGTACTCTGTGTCACGCATTAAACTACCCAGTGGAAACAGTGTTCACATCGAACTGGTTTTCATGTGACGCCAGGCTGATAGGGTTGAGAATAAGGGTTATACGAGTTCATGCTGTTTCAAAGTTGACATCAACATGATAACAGTCAACATAAAGTTGTCACAGGGACGTGACAGACATGTAACAGCAACAGGCTTTATATATTCACGCAAATATTGACATGGTGAATTATGCAAAAAACAAGACATCATCCCAGACTTCTTTATCAGCAGCGGAGCAGAGAGGTGGTCCGATAAGTTGAGTCTGACTTTTTTTTTTTTCCTCAAACAGCAAGAAAAGGATGATCGGGTATGTGCTCATTTTCAATTGCTGCACAAATTATTACACCGATCACAATTGTGCTTTCGGGACATAATTAACAAAGCTTATTGAATGGATCCTGATTACAGCTAAAGCCAGCGCAGCCTCCTGCTGCTCCTCTGCCCGCAGTAGGAGGCTGCGCTGGCTCCGGGCAGCGGCTCACTGTCTTTGTCGGATGAACCGACATGTGACTGCCATTCTCTGTCCCGCACTGAGAGGTGAGTTAAGGTGGAGGAGAAACAGAGCTAGGTGCCCAGATAGTTCATCTAACTTGCTGGTTCTCATTAGGATTGTATGAAATAAAGGAATTTGTCACGAGAAAATTTTAGGTAATCAGTACGCCCGAGTATGTTGGGGCCTTAACACAGGAAAAACGCCAGAAGTGAAATAATCTGCTGAGGAACTAGTGCTATTTTTAAAATCCAAATTAAGAAATTATTGACTTAAAATAAGCTCCTGTGGCTTTCTGAAAAGTTACTTGTAAGTTAGTTTTGTCTTATTTCATTTGTACTAAAATATTTGCTCTAGAAATTAGACCAAAAACACTTGGTAATATTTTGTGTTTTGCAGTGTAATTGATTGTATAAATGTATTACTTCAATCCAGGACCACTCACATCTGCAAATATATTTAAAAATCCCTAAACTTCAGCCATGGCCAATAGCTCTGGTGTAGATTAGTAATCCATTAATCATTAATTGGAATATATGGACCCAAAACAAAGCTATTTTCTGAAAAAAACAGCATATTCAGAGCAGTGATTAACCCAAACTTAATAACATTTTGCAATTAAGATAATAATACAAAACCCATGTCTGTAAATATTTTCTACTAAAGACACCTCAAGTGGCAAAGTTTTAGCTTCATCTGGTTCCAATTCTGTGAAAACAACAAAATCTTCTTCTATGCACTTTTTGATATCCAATTACAAATTAATCTACAAATGATCAAGCTTATACTTCAGGATTGCTATTATTGCATTTTTGGAAATAAAATGTTTACATGTTTATTTTAAAAAGGATTAACAAATTAAATGAAAATTTGCAGAATATGCCTTTTGTCTACCCAATTAATCAATTAATCATCTAAATAATCAATTACTAAAATAATCAGTAATTGCAGCCCAGCTCTAATTTACCCATCTGATTGGATAAATCCCTTATGTTTTAGCAAAAGGTTGAGCTGAATCTGTTTGGTTTTCTTTACCTGAGTAAATCTGGTAGTCTGAGCCATATATGGTCCCGCAGTCGATGGAGGCCGTGGTGACGACGATGCTGTACAGGACGCCGCATTTCAACCTCTGGATGGTGCACTGAGTGCCGGCCGAGTCGCAACTCGCACGCGTGTTGTCGCTGCCGATGGCGATGGCCGTGTACGTGCCAATGTCACCGATTGTTCCTCTCCACTGCACCAAGAAGGAGTTGGCCGTGCAGTTGAGCTCTGCTTCCACCTGGTCAGGCAGACATGGAGCTGATGGAGGAAGAGGTTGATTATCAGTCAATCAATCAATCAATCAATGAGCAGAGGAGGGCAGAGTTCCCAAAAACTATAGTCAACTTGTTAAGACAGAACTTTTGTTCTGTCTTAATTTTTTATAATAAGCTGAATTTAAAACACAGCACATTATATTTTAACACTTTTTGCATCAGCTGTGTACAACAATAATTATATAAACATAATTGTTTCTCACAATATTACACTTACATATTTATAAAATATAACAAAACAGGAACATATTAGGTTGTTGAATACAAAATTAAAACATGAAAAGATTAATTTATGTGAATCCCTCTTGAACAGAAATGCTAATAAAAATTACTGTCAGGTCGGAGGAGTGCAGACTTTATCACCTTCACAGCACATCAGCCATTTTTAGAGAAGTTAACGCTGCTAGACTGAATTAAGGTAAAACTTCAGCAGTTTCACAAGCGTTTATATTTTAAGGCCGAACCGAATAAAGTTTCTCCTTAAGTCCTTATATCTCGCCGCCATCTTTAATTCCTGTATCAACGGATCCGCTTAAGGGTGAGCAATGGCGCCCTCTGCTGGACGACCGCCAAACTACCACACTGAGTGGGCTCAATAAATTCGCATTATTAAACTTAGACATATTTGTAAAATACAACAAAACAGGAATATATTAGGCTGCTGAATCAAGACATAAAAGATGAAATAATTAAAATATGTGAAACAATAAATCCCCAATGAACAGAGATGTTCATTCAAATTACTGTCAGACTTTATCGCCTTCGAACATTAGTTATTTTTGGTTGAGAAATGAGAACTATTAAGAAATGAGAACTATTAAGAAATGAGAACTATTAAAATCAGAGTCGCCTAATTTTGTTCAACAGTTTGTCGATTGTTTATATTTTGTTAAGGAAATATGATTATTTTTAATGCTTAATACAGTTAATCTTAAAAGGTATATGGAACACTCTTATTTTGAACAGGGTTGTGTTAAGCATTTAAAATTAAACCAGATGGGTAAGCATTCAGAGACACAGGAACCAAATGCTGATTAAGGGAGATCTCTCAATGGGACCCCACTGTGAGGCCAATGCCACAGGCGAAGCCATAAAATTTGCATTTTCCTTGGGAGACAGAGATTTTAGATTTCTCAGGTATCTGTGAGGTCTTATCTCAGGATCGTTCTGTACTCAGAATGACCGTGGGAGCCACGGGGGGTCAGAGCCAGCTATCCGCTCTTTTGTTTCGGTAGAAGGCAGATGGCCCTTTTGATCTTTGCGTAGATTGAGGGGAGTTCCAAGTTTCTCTGGGAGCTTCCAGTTGGTCAACAAGGGGAACGCCTAGAATGCATAAATTAAATAGAGAAACACCTCTTTACTATATGATTTCGTGTTAGGAGAGAAAATCCAGAGAGTTGCCACTTTTTTGCTTTTTGCATTGGCTCTCTCTCCAAAGACGTCTTTGCTTTTTGTTTGTCTTTGTTTTGTGTCTGTCTGTCTTCCCCTTGTGTGTCTTTATTTTGATGAGAAAAATGCATATCTCTGTTCCTCTGCAGCTTTGTTGTTGATTGCTTTGTATGAGATTAAACTCTGTGATCTGTGACGTCAACACGCTTTGTTGTTGTTTCGTTTTAGCAGCGCGCCGCCACTCTCCAAGGACTCGGGAGAGAAAAGAGGAAAGAGCCAAAACTTTTTGTCCAAAACTAGCGTTAAATTACCTCTTTTTTTACAATTTCCAAACAGAACCGGATAAAGTGCATTTTCATGCTAAACCGGGTTCTCTTTCGTGCCGTTCCTACATAGCGCCGCCATCTTGTATGTCTGTATAAACGGACCAGCGGGGCGGACCAGCGGCGGCCTCTACTGGACGGAGGCCAAACTACAACACTAAAAGACTAATCGGATGTTGTTAGATAATCGATAATAACTAATCTTAATCTAATAAACCATTAATCTACAATTAATCGTAAATCTGTCAGAGTAGATTAAAAAACACAAACAAACACAGGTTTTCATTTACCTGAGACAAAGGTCAAAGCAGTTGATCGGCTGCTGTTGCAGGTTACAGTGGAGGCGACCACGACGGCGGAGTACTGGCGTCCACAGTCCACCTTTACGGAGCAGCTGGTTGTGTTGGTAGAGCAGGAAACCACGTGACCGTGCGTACCGGTGAAGGTGGCGGTGTAGGAAACGGCGTATCTGCTGGGAGCCCAGCTCAAAGTCGCCAGATTGGTGCCGCATTCAGTTTTTACAGTCAGGTTGCTGGGAGGGCAAGGAGCTGAAAACAAGAAGAATAAAAAAAACTGCACTGAAAAGGGGATAAAACTTTTATTTGACAACTATAGATCATGAAATTTGATTGGAAATCCAGCACAAGAAAAATATATACTCAGAAAAGAATAAAAAATTCCAGTTATTTTTAAATATTATTTCCAATTACATTGCAAAGAAAATACAAGTATTTTCAATACCAAGTATTTCTGGTCTAGTTTCTATTCCAAACATCTTAGTGCACTTGAAATAAGACTAAACTAACTTATAAGTAACTTTTTAGCAAGATATACAAGCTTGTTTTAAGTCAACAAGTGCTTAATATTGATGGAAACGTTCTGGTTACAGTGGCAGATTATTTCACTTACAATATGAGAAAAATGTCTTGTTATAAGTGAGATAATCTGCCAGTGAAACTACAATTTTTTAATCAATATTAAAGTATTATTTACTTAAAATAAGCTCCTATATCTTGAAGAAAAGTTCCTTTTACGTCTTATTTCAAGTGTACTTAAGACATTCCAACTAGAAACTAGATTAAAAATACTTGGAAAAATTTTCTAATTTTGCAGTGTATATTTAAACAGTGTATTTTCCCTTACCCTGTCAATCACATGGAGTGTGATTGACAGCGCTAAGACCCGCCTCCTGGCTCTGACTGGTTGAGAAAAGAGATCAATTTTTTAAGAAATATTTTTTCATAAAAGTTACACACTGCAGCTTTAAGAAAGTTTTCAGTGTGTGGAGTGTCTATTCCATCATAAAAATATTTTATTTAATCAAAAAGTATTTGACTAAGCGTCCAGATATGTACCTGTTTCAGCTTCGATTTGCTTGCTGAAGACACTGCTGCACTCAGAGTTCACCGCGGCGACCTTGAACATGTACATCTCGCCGCAGCGCAGCCCGCTGATCACGCGGAACGGCTGAGACGATGAGTAGTTGGCGACCGACCCGCCGTCCTTCTGGGAGAGAATGAAGTACTGAGCTCCGGTTTCCGGACTCAGGTCCCAGCTAACGGTGATGTTGTTGTTGCTGCAAGTTGTCACAGCAGCCACAGCGGTGGGCGGGCAGATCACTGTAAACAAGACGAAAAATATATATTTTATTCTATTTGTTTGTGTAGTAAAAACTCACATAAAGTAATAGTTAATTTTGAACCACATAATTCATAAAAAAAAATGCAGAACATAATCTAATTTCTATTTAGAAAGAAAATAATCAATTATTTCTATTGCTATTTACAAATACATAACTAATTTGCACTTATAAACATGTAATTTAAAGCATTTATTTATTGTTATGGGCAAAAAGTATATGGAGGGCAGAGTATGCCAAAATTGGCATTAATATTATAATAAATATTTCATAAAGTAATTAATGTGTCAAATATTGCATCCAAAAAATGAAAAATAAAAACAATTAGAACTTTCCCAACTTAAGTGATAATGCAGTGTAATATAAATTAATATTATAATTTTCTACAGTATAAGTTTAATATTATCACTATTACTTAATTTTCCAATTTATTTACAATCTTACCATTTCAGTAGTTTCCTTTTCTTCTTTCATTACTTAAATTTTGCACTTATTTGATACAATTTTATTCACAATTATTTTTTTCAAATTTTTTGCACATTTTGTATTCATTTGATTTTTTAGCATAATATTTTTTTGTTAATTATATTCTCCTGCTGCAACATTGTGTTTCTCTATGACTATTTTCAAATGTCCTTTATGTTTATAAATAAACATATTTTCCTCACCCTTTTCCTTGTTTAACTAGTCACTATAATTCTGCACTATTTTTATTTTTTGCATTTTTCCTTCTAACAGGTTTGAGTATTTTTCGAGATAAATATTTTTTCTGAAATCATTTATTAAAAACCCCCCAAAAAAACTATGTAGTGCTGTTTAATTCGGTGAACAGAGATTGTCCAATGTGAAAAGTTTTTTTTATTTTATGTGAAAGGAACCAAAAAGGTTGACTTATTGCTAAACAATGACCACAGTTTGTGTGTCTGACCTGTTTTGAACATGAGCGGATCACTGGGTTCGCTCCGGCAGCCTCTCTCTATGGTTGCCACGGTGATGGCGACCGTCTCACCGCATTTCAGATCCGTGAGCGAACAGTTGGTTCCGTCGGTGGAGCAGCTGTGGACGTGTTTGTCCAGGACGGAGGGCACGGTCGTAACGTCATACGTCTCGGCTCGCAGCGCAGCATCCCAGGTCACACGACCCACGTTACCAGCGCACTGCAAAGATGCTTGGATGTTTGTAGGAGGACAGGAGCCTGAGGGAGAGTTTTTATGAAATATTACTTCACTACGCCGCAAAAACACAAAATTTGACGACGTAGTTTGTCTATTTTCTACTGCAAATATCTTATTACCCTTCAAATAAGACTAAACTAACTTACAAGTAACTTTTCAGAGAGTTGCAGGAGCTCGTTTAGAGAACAAATCTGGAACAAACTTCCAGAAAACTGCAAAACAGCTGAAACACCGAGTTCCTTTAAATCAAGGCTAAAAACCCACCTGTTCAGGGTTGCTGTTGAGCCATAAAAAATTAAACATTTATCAACATATTTCATGTGTGTTGATTTTGATGATGGAACTCGACAAAATGTGATGTTTGTTCCTGGTTTCTAAATTTCTGTTTTTATGACATGAAGCACTTTGAACTGCCTTGTTAAACAAATAAAATTTATTCATTCATTAATAGAAAAACTACTAGTTCCACTGGCAGATTATTTCACTTACAACTAGTAATTTTTCATCAATATTAATAAAATATTTACTTAAAACATGCTTCCATTTCTTCCTGAAAAGGTACTTGTAAGTTAGTTTTGGCTTACTTTGAGTGTAATAAGATATTTACACTAGAACTGAAACAAAATTACTTTGTAAGATTTGGTGTTTTTGTAGTGTATTTTTATTTTAAAGAATGTGTTTCACATGTTACTACACTGCAAAAACACAAACTCTCACCAAGTATTTTGATCTATTCTCTAGTGCAAATATCTTAGTACACTTGAAATAAGACAAAACTAAGTTAGGAGTAACTTTTTTAGCAAGATACAGAAACCGGTTTCAGATCAATAATTCCTTAATATTGATAAAATACTAGTTCCACTAGCAGATTATTTTACTTATAACAAGACATTTTTCCAGTGCTATAAGTGATAAATATTCACTTATAACAAAACTGAAAGTGGAGCTATTAGTTTTTATAATCAATATTCAATAATTATTTACTTTAAAATTGTTTTTATTTCTTGCTGAAAGTTACTTGCAAGTTAGTCTTGTCCCGTTGCAAAGTGCAAAAAATATTTGCACTAGAATGTTGTCAAAAATACAAAATACTTGGTAAGATTTTGTGTTTTTCCAGAAGAAAACAAAATTCCCCCACCTCCTCTAGAGGGCGCTGTGAAGTTACATTTTGACATTTATCATTTATGTCTCACCTGCTTGATAGGTGTATGGCTGCGTGTCTTGGCCTTTGCACTGGTTTGAGGAGGGGCTGACGATGATCATGTAGGTTTGAGAGCAATGCATGTTGGGTAATAAGCAAGTGGAGGTGTTTGTGGTGCAGAGCTTCAGGTCGCCGTCTCGTCCAGTCGCCGTCACGCTGTACAGTACCGCTCCGTCGCTAGGCTGCCATCTCACCTCCGCCGTGTTGTTCTTACACAACAGGGACGCGTTGAGGTTGGTGGGAGCGCAAGGAGCTGACAGGAAGCGGCACAAAACGGGGTTTTATTTTAAAAAATATTGATTTTGAAAAACCTTAATTACTAAGTTACAGCACTACAGTAATCGCTAGCTACAGTCCTACGTGTCTTACCGGTCTGTATGTGAGTGACTCCAGGAATGCTGCTGTTGCAGTTGCTAGCCATTGCGATGACGTCTACTTGGTAGTTGCGGCTGCATCGCAGCGGCGGCAGAGAGCAGTCGGTGTTCTGGCTGGCGCTGCAGGAGACGGAATGGCCGCCTGTGTGGGCGCGAACATAGTAGCTGTCCTGGCCCAGGACCTCGTCCCAGCTCACCAGAGCAATCCCAGATCCGCAGTAGTACTGGTACTCCACGTTGGCCGGGGTGCAAGGCGCTGATGGAGAGAAAACAGCTCCAACTTAATGGAAACTATGGCGACAACTTAGTCTCAAAAAGATTCAAAAAGCAGACAACAAGATTTGTAAGAAATGTGAATGTGTACCTCGACATTGACATAAGAGTAAAGTTTCTCATATTAACACATTTCAAACTGTTTGTGTAGTAGTACTCTACAAATACACATCTGCAAAAGCACGTTTATGAATCACCAGCTGCAGACGGACCGGTTAACACGGTCAGCTGGCCTGTGCTTCCAGCTTTTGAGACTTTCTTAGATGATGCAGAAGAAAAGCTTGAGTTTCTGAGCCTTAACCTACGGAGGACGATTAGGAAAAAGTGAAGAATTCTGACTTTTATCAGAATTTACACCTTTTTTCTCTCAATTCTTACTTCTGATCTCAAATATTAAAGTCAGAATTTTATGAAAAATGTCAAAATTTTGAGATAAAAATTTAAAATTCTGAGAATATTCAAAATGCTGATAAAAAGTCAAAATTCTGGGGAAAAAAATTTAAATTCTTAGAAAAAAGTCAAAAATCTGTGAAAATTATTAGAATTCTGGTAGAAAAAGTCAAAATTCTGCCAGTTTAATTTCTCAGAGGCCTGTCATAATTATGTGACGTAAAAGTCAATTTTGAGAAAAAAATGACATAAATCCCATTTTATCTGCCTTTTTGCAGAAGTGTGCTACACAAATAAACTGGATTGATAGATACAAATCTTGTGCACATTGTGACTCATTTGACCTTAATTCAGCTCCGTATAAGTTAATGTATTATTTATGTTGCTCAAACCTGTGAAAATCTGGAAAGCAGAGCTGGGTTTGCTGGTGCACTGGACTCCGGTAGCGACAGCCTGGACCGTGTAGGTGTGTCCACACAGCAGGTTACCCAGAATGCAGCTGGTGTTGGTGGAAGAGCTGCAGGACAGCGAGTGACCCCGGTCGGACGTAGCATTGACCGCTACGCTGACGGCGTCCTTATCCTCAACCCAGGAAACCAAAGTGTTGTTAGTGACGCAGTAAGAAGAGTAATTCTTGATCACTGGAGTGCAGGGAGCTACATGGAAAAAGGAAAAAAAACACAGAATATGAGTCGTGTTATTTAGAGCGACGTCTTAACGACGTAAATGTTTAAATTAAATGCTAGAAAGTTTATAAATGTGTGTTTTAGTTGGTTAGTCTGAGTCGGAGACACTTTCTCTCCCTTTGACATTCAATTTTACCCTTTTTCTTTAACTTTCTTAAATTTACAAAAAAAAAGACAATTTATGTATAACTTGATGTATATGAAATTTCATGTTTGAAATCTAAGCTAGGTGCTAAAACTGATCGAGTCGAAGTGATTCAATCAAATGTTTGGGTGAATCTGATGAGTTTCTGTCTCATTTTTAATTATTTTTAATGCACTGGAGCACAGCCACTGCGAATTAGGTAGTTAAATAAATTTATAAATAAATATTGAAATTTTAATCAATTATTTCTACATTTCATCATTTTTTTCTGTCCCTTATTTAGATTCCAGTAATATTGATGGTTTTATTTATTTGGTAAATAAACAATATATATATTTTAATAAACAAATTTATTGTAACAACAACATATAGTATATAACCATGCACATTATGTACATTTTTGGAAGAGTGAGTCATTTAATTTACATTACAATACAATAAACATTAGATATATTTCACATTAATTAATTTAAAGTTTGGTTAAAATTGTTTGGGAAAATTCCAAGAACTTAAATTTACAATATTCAGTGAAAAAAGAAAACTTTAAATATTATTAAATAATTTTGGTCTAGTTTCTAGTGTAAATATCTTAGTAGACTTGAAATAAGACAAAACTGATTTATAAGTAACTTTTCAGTAAGATTAAGAGCTTATTTTAAACAAATAATTCTTTAACATTGTTGAAAAAGTTCTAGTTTCACTGGCAGATTATTTCACTTATAACACGGCAAAAATTTATTTTTATAATGGAGCAAGAACTTTTTCATGAACATTAAGGATATATATTTGAAACAAGCTAATGTAGCTTGCTGAAAAGCTACTTGTAAGTTAGTTTTGTCTTATTTTAGGTGTGCTAAGATATTTATACTAGAAACTGGACAAAATGACTTGGTAAGACTTTGTGTTTTTACAGTGTTCTCACCCGTTACTATGTTGGTTTTGGCCAGAATGGAGCTGTTGCACTTGGCGTCCCCGGCCAGCACGGTGATGGTGTAATTCTCTCCACACTGCAGCTTGCTCAGCTCACACGATGTTCCGGTCGAGTTGCAGGAGTCCACAAGTCCGCCGGCCTGAGCGACGGCCGTGTAAAAGTTCGCTCCGGCGCTGGCGCTCCACGTCACCGTCGCCACTTCAGAGAGGCAGTTCAGAGACGCGGTGACGTTTGCAGGGTCACATGGAGCTGGAGATGCATGCAAGTTCACAAAGATATGGTGAATAAAATTAAAACCATGTTTCCACCTGAATAATCATCTTTTTTTCAATTCAAGTGGCATGAATTGTTCTCCAACTCAACTGCATTGCATTAAAACCATTAAAAAAAGGAAAAGAGGTTAACAAAGTAACTATGTTGTCTTTAAAAAAAAAAAACATTTTAAAGCCTGACACTAAAATAAATCAGCGTAATCACCATTTAGTAAAGTTTATAAATTCATAAGTTATTTATGTTATATATGGGTTTGTCAGTTAAAATTAAATATACTTCATTTGTATGGATGGAAGCCCACGTCTGCCACTATGATGATGGAAAAAATAAAATAAACATGGAAATAAGTCTCTTATAATTATGACTAAGCTATAGGATAAGTATGAAATAATAATCTCATTATGAGAGAAGTCTATTTTTCGTCATCAGAATGGCAGAAATGGTCTTCCATACATAATACAATGGTAATACTGCGGATTTAAAAACATTTGGGAAGAAAATAAAACTGTATGCAATTGAGCTACAGTTCTTGTAGTTGGTGTGGAAGAAAATAAATGATGACTGATGGAGCAGGGAGAAATTATCATAAATAATCATGGAAAATATTATAAAGTACAGTAAAATGTTACATATAATAGTAACTGCCCGGTACTAAATGTAATCTTTTACCAGTTTTTGCGGAGACAGTGCTGCTCTTTGTGCTGTTGCACCTGTCGTTGATGGCCACCACGCTGAAATTATAAGTCTGAGCGCATCGCAGACTGGGGAAAGAGCAGATCTGGTTGGTGGTCAGACAGGAAGTGGAGACGCCTCCCGGTCCGGTCAGGGTGGAGACGTAGTTTGTAGCTCCAGCAGCTGCAGCCCAGGACGCCTGCAGGGTGTTGGTGGAGCACTCCACGTTGCCTTGGACGTTCACTGGGACACACGGGACTAAAAAGAAGAAGACATCAACCAGAAACGTGAGTGAGATTATACATGTTCCAGAACAAGAACCAACCGTCTCAGAGACAGTTTCTACCCGATAGCAATAACAAAACTAAATGCAACCAAAAACAACCATTAATCATAATGAATGATGTATGTGAGAATGTGGCTGTTCTTATTTATTAGTTTTTTTGTTTTTTTTTACCAGTTATTTGTTAATTCTTACAGTTGTGTGTGAATTGTGAGACAGTTATTTTTTGTTTTTAAGCATATGCACTGACTGATGGCACCTTTTAAATTTTGCTGTTCTTGTGACAATGACAATAAAGATTTATCTATCTATCTATCTATCTACAAGTCTGAACCAGAAGAGATCCGCGCCATCTTGATAGGCAAGCAGAGCACAACGCATTGCAGATCCATGGCTTCGAGACCAACATGTGAACTATGGGAGACTAGGTATACATAGTTCTTGTGATGTCACACTTCTGCGAACTTTGTAACTGACAGCCATCTTGGGAGCCAGTTGCTATGGAGTTGCTATGACAACAATAGACAATCCACAAGTTCAGATGTGGCTCTTGCCTCATTCCTATCTAACTTCCTATAAACAAAATAAGTACATTACAACTACTAGAGTACTCTACCCACCTCTGTGTAATACTAAGAAAAACATCAGTGATATTTACTGTAGTACTTACTGCTGAGCTAGCAAAGTTAGCTTAACTAATGTAGCTTTTATCTGCTGGCTAAGGTGGACATGTAGCCTACATGTTTGTTACTAGATGTATTTACTTTGCCAGTCACCAGAACCTTGTTTTTCACACAAAGAGTTTGCTTACACATTGATTTTATGAGTCCATGGACTTCAGGCTGTGAAGCTCCTCCATGTTGTCCTCACTCTTCCTCTTCACTAGCTAGTTAACTGTTTCGTAGTATGAGATCGGAGGCGGTTTGTCCACATCGTCTGACATATTTTCCTTCTCCGTCTCATATGGGTCGATCCTGACAGCAGCCATTTTGTTCATGTATCTTTTTTTAACATTTTGCCAAGAGTGTCCACATATTTTCTTTTTGTTGGTCTCGTTAGCCTAGGGTCCGCTATGCTTTGCCCTTGCCTACCAAGATGGCGCGGATCACTTCGAGTTCAGAGTTGAAGTAACTTTGTATTATGTGAGAATAGTTCTGATTGGTGAACGTACCTGCATTCACAATCTGCTGGACGCTGCTCAGGCCTTCACATGTGCTGCTGATGGGCTTCACACTCACGGTGTAGCGGTGACCGCACTGCAAGCCGGCTAAAGTGCATCTGTAGTCGGCAGTGAAGCAGCGGAGCACGGAGCCGCTAGCAGACACGGCGCTGGTGCTGTAGTTGACCGGGAGGGATCCAGGCGTCCAGCTGATGCTCAGATCGTTGGTGCTGCAGTTCAGCTGGGTGATTACGCCCTGAACAGCACATGGGGCTGAAGAACAAAGGAATAATAGTTTTTCTTTGTGTAGTTAGTGGTAACCTCTACTCGTCAATCAGTATACTGTTCAATATTATGAATTGGCCTGTCACAATAACAAATGTTGGTGGACGATAAATTGTGCCAGAAGTTATTATGATAAATGATAATATTGTTTTTCTGAGACAATTTTAAAGTAAATTAGTCGTAATAATGCAAGAACACATGACCAAAGATTAATAAACTTTAAATTCTAATGAACATTTAACACTGGAACTGGAAGAGATATTAAATATCCAAAAATAAATAAGCAAAACAACAAAAAAATTAATTATTACGTTTCTGTAAACATAATTGCCCTTCAAAAAAAATTTATCGGAATAGAAACTATCCTGCTAATTTTAATTGCTTTTTTCAACAGGTTAACTTCTAGGTAAAGTAAATAGGAGACACCAAGAAAAATTTATTAGGAAATTAAAAAGTTAAAACTAATAAGTGGAAATGAAAAAATTGTGTTTCTCACCAGTTGTGAGATTGACTGGTTGGCTGTCTACGGTTCGACAGTCACCGTCTGACGCCGACACGGTGAAGCTGTACTGTTTGCCACATTGCAGGCCCTTCAGCTGGCATCCTAGTGTCAGGCCAGGGTCACAGGTCACCGTGTGTCCGTCCGAGCTGCTCGCCTTTCCAGTGTAGGACGCAGCGTTGGGGCTGCTGCCCCAGCTTAACTTGGCAGAGTTATCAGAGCAGTTAATGGAGGCAGTGAGCTGAGAAGGAGGGCAAGGCTCTGCAGGGGAAAAAGTTACAGCAATTAATGTTAATTAGTTTGCAGCAAATATAAATCTGAAAAGTGTGGTGTGCATTTTATTCAGTCATTAAGTCGATGCTTGTAGAAGCTTTGCCACAGTTGCAGCTATACACTGAAATCTTTGCACAATCTTCACTGAATTATTATTCTAATTGTTTGGGATATTCTAAGGATATTTAAAATCACCAGTTATTATGCTGGTTTTAGGAACCAATGGAGCTGCTGTACTCTGTGTCCGCTGCCAGACTTTTAACAGATAAAAAATGTAGCCACATTTTTCTCAATCTTCACCAACTTGTACAGAAAGCACCAGTGAATGGAGTTTTTCAAGTCTTACCACATTCTGATATGGCTGAAAAACTTTATTACTGTTTCATATCAGTTGATATTGAGAATTATTGATTTGTTTTTTGTTTGTTTTAAATATCTGAAATACAGCCAAACTGGTAGCATGACCTTTCCTATTTTATCCACAGTTTTCTCTCCATGCCGCTGTTTATTTTTAAGCAGTTATGAGGCACACTGGCAAAACTTGAATCTGCTGCTGCACAAGTTACTCAGGAGGTTGTTGCTAGGCAACCAAAGAATTTGTGTGTTAGTCTATGCCACCAACTTTCTTAATCTCACAGTGAGAGATTGTGTCCAAACTTTTTGTCAGGTGGGCCAAAACTGTCAGTTCAAAATTACTCACAGGACAATAAAATGATAAAAAGTCATCCAAAAAATAAAGTAGTCTAATTTTTTTTTTCCTTTTTTTGAAGTTAATGGATGTTACTAATTTTAGATCTAAAATGTTAAAATGATTTTGAATGTTTGCTGTGTTAAGAAAGGCATCTAGTTTTCACATTCTCTTGGGCTCGAATGAGCAAATTTACTCTCAGTTGCAAAAAGAGGATTTGGGTCACTTTGTCTCAAAACACTCCCTATATTTAGCCGAATTAAATAAACTAAGTAAAAGCTAATTCTTGTCCAGCAAAGCTGACTTTTTAGTAAAAGTTTCTGGATAAACGTTGTTTGTCTTATAAAAACTTTGTTATAAAAAAATTAGAGTTCTACTTTACATTTTCCATTGTAAGAATATCATGCCAGTCATAGTTTTACCCTGATTAAAAATAATCATTCTTGAAAGAAATAATCAATCATTCTTGAATTTCAGTTGGGGGCCGCACAAAACAAGTCTAAGGCCCACAAATAGCCCACGGGCCGCACCGTGGACACTTAGAAAAAGGTAAATCTATATAATCTGATCTCTACAAATACACACCTATGGTTAGTTTCACTGGTGTGCTCCTCATGCTGCTGCACAAGTCGTCCATGGCGACCACGCTGACATTGTAAATATTGCTGCACTTTACACCGTCCAGCCGGCACGACGTTTCCGTGGAGACACATGTCAAACGGCTGCCTTGCCCGTCCACCGCCGTCACGGTGTAGTTCTGGGCTCCGCGGCTCGACTGCCACGCCACATCCACAAACTTCTGCCCACAGCTTCTGTTTGCCAACACGTTAGTGGGCACGCACGGCGCTGTGGGAATAAAACCTCGATTTAACCCCAATCTGGCCCACCATGAGGAATATTGAGGCATTCATTTACACATATGGCACCAAATTAATGTTTCACTCACCTTCTTTGAAGTATGTTTGTGAAGAAAAGCTGACACAGCTCTGGTTGAAGGACATCACCTTCACTGTGTACTGCTGCCCACAGTCCTGTGAGCCAATCAGCAGCCCGGGTTGTGTGGTGTTGTACTGGGTCGTCGTCTTGTTTGCGCCTGAGATTACGGCGATGTAGCCCTGTGCTTTTCTCTGCGCGTCCCAGCTGATGTTCATGGCACCGGAGGTACAGTTCAAGTTTACCTGGACGTTAGACGGACCGCAAGGAACTGCACAGAAATGAGAAGAGCAACGTGAAATGAGTTTAAGTGTGGATCCTGAGTGATTAAAATAACACTGCATTGAAAAAACTCAAAATGTTATCAAGTATTTTTGGTCTAGTTTCTATTGCAAATATCTTAGTTCACTTGAAATAAGACAAAGGTAACTAGCAAGTAACTATTCACCAACATATAGGAGCTTGTTTGAGTCAATAACTCCTTAAGGACTCCTTCCATTTGCAAATAATTTCCCTTATAATAAGACATTAATCCCATTTTATAAGAGAAATAATCTGTCAGTGGAACCAGGACTTTAATCTTTATAGATTAAAGTCAGAATTCTGAGATTTAAGCTAAAATTCAAAGAAAACTAGAGAATTCTGAGATTAAAGTCAGAATTCTGAGAAGAACTTCAGAATTTTGAAATTTTGAAATTAAAGTCAGAATTCTGAGATCAGTCAGAATACTGAGAAATAAAACCAGATTTTTTAGATCAAAGTCAGAATTCAGAAATTAAACTTAAAATTTTGAGAAAAACATCAGAATTTTGAAAATAAAGTCAGAATTCTGAGATTAAAGTCAGAATCTTCTTCCATACAAAAGAGATCATGATGTATTTGTTCTGTAACATAAGTCTCCACTTTTCAAATGTTGTTCGTTTTACATTGTCACAGCCTCATGTTTGTAGCTGATGTTGTTCCGTAGCTGATGTTGCTCCTACCAGACTCCATGTAGATGGGCTGAGACGGGATGCTGGAGCAGCTGGTAGCGTCGTTGTGAAACACAGAGACTTTGTAGAGGCGGCCGCATCTCAGGTTGGGAACTTTACAGCTGGTTGTGTTGGAGCTGCAGCTGAGCAATTCATAAACCTCATCAGTGACGGTGGCAGTGAAGGAGTTTATGGGCGAGCTCCACCGCCAGGAAATCAGAGCTGCGCTGGAGGCGCAGTCCAGGGCGGTGGCGACGTTGTCTGGAGCGCAGGCGGCTGGAACAGACATCAGATTCAAAACCTTACTTTTCAAACATTCAAGCAGAAAGCCTTTTCAGGCCACAGCAAATGGGAAAACAGCACAGAATAAATAAATAATAAAGGGAGAAGAACAACTCAAAACCACTCCTGATTCCCCTTTTTCCCCTCTCTCTGTGCCGGCTTTAGGCGACACACAGGCCTGTTGCCGTAGCAACCGACTGACACACAACTCCACTAACTGACAGAGCAAAAACTGTGCACAGGTGTATCAAGACTCAACACTAATAAACATTTGCCTCACAAAAAATACAAAAGAGGTTTAGGGCCACTGGAAAAAGAACAACTTAGATATTTTTCCTCAGAATTCTGTCTTGAAACTCAAAATTCAGACTTTTCTCAAAATTCTAATTTTTTTCTCAAAATTCAGACTTTAAACTCAAAATTTGGACTTTAAGGAATTCTGAATTCTTAGCTTCCAATCAGAATCCTGAGATTGGAGTCAGAATTCAGAGAAAAAACGGTAGATTATTTTTTTCCAGTAGACTTAATCCTCTTCTGTAGAAGTGTGACACCCTTGGACCTTGTTTTCTGGTTGTCAAAGTGTTGACGATTAATACCAAAGCACTCTTTTATTTTTAGAAACTGTGCACCGGCGTACTGTTGCTCAGCTCCTCTGTTACAGTACCTGTCTGTAAGGTGACCATCTCGCTCTCTGAGCTGTTGCAGATAAAGTTTGAGGCAATGACGTAGACAGTGTAGTTGCTGCTGCACTTCAAGCCGGTGATGGTGCAGGATGGAGAAATGGAGTTGCAGCTGCCAATCACATTGTCACTGGACTTTGCAATAGCAGTGTAGAAAGCCGTTCCACTGTTCATCTTCCACGACACCCTGATGGAGTTGGACCCGCATTCCTTGGTAGCCAACACATTCTGGGGGATGCATGGGACTGAACGAGAGGCAACAAATTACATCCAGTCTCTGTTATTTTTACACTTATCCCATAAAAATTGGTGTGTAAAACAAGTTTCCCCCTCACCTGTCTCAGCAGGAGAACCCAAACTTGTAGCACTGGCGCATTCGTTGTCGTACGCCGTGATGGTCATGGTCAGCTGATCTCCACAGAGGACGCCCTCCATGGCGCAGCTGTTGGACTGTGAGCTGCAGTTGTAGCTGCTGTTTCGGATGTTTCCCTGAGCCTCAACGTTGTACCGCAAGGCGCCCTCAGCGTGGTCCCACTTGCTGACCAGAACACTACTATTACTGCTGCAGCTGGGGTAAGTCTGCAAATTCTCGGGAATGCATGGCGCTGGAGAAAAAACAATACATTATAGGTTATTTCTTCAAATTTAAAATGGGATCGGATTAATCGTGATTAATTGATTGTTGACATAATAGTCCACCAATTTAGTAACTGGTCAATCGTTAACTGGAGTGTAGATGCGTTGCAGTGTGATGTCACACATGCAAAATCCCACCCATGAAAGCGTTCAGAACGGAAGATAAAAACACACAACTGTGTGTTTCTGTTCACATTTTTGTAAATGTCAGTGTTTTTTACCTGTTTGAACGTCAACAGTCGAGCTAACGCCACTCCTGCAGCCCTTTGTGATGGAGAGTACGGTGAACTGATACCGTCGACCACATGTCGTCTGTGTGAAGTAGCATGAGTTGTCTTCGGTCAGGCAGTTCAAGACCTCTCCCTGGACACAGAAGAAATGGGAACAAGGTGTATTCATGCTCCACTAAAGAAAAAAAATTATTTTTACATGGAAAACTTTTTATTGGTATATTAATAAGTAAACATCTTTGTGTTTGAGCAACTCTAGACTACAACCAGAGACTCCCTCTGCTGTTACTGTCAATTAACTACAACAAAAGAGTTTTTATATTTTCTAAAGAAGCATTTTAAATGTTTCTTAAATGACTCCCACTATGCACATGAATACAGTCATGATTTAGTGCAACTAAACCCAATTTGTAGCATTTATGAATTTCAATTACAAGAAAAATTGCTATTTATTTATGTAAGGCATTTAAAGCTAAACCTTCTTTAGCTCATTCATAAAATATGCAAGTAAATTAGATATATGCAGTTGGAAACAGCCAGGTTTCTGTATTTTGATTGAAATTCATTGTACTCAACTTCATACAGAAGACTAGTGCCACGAAAAAAAAGTATTTCTTTTTCTAAAATTCTGACTTTAATCTCAGAACTGACTTTTTTTTCCTAAAAAAATTTACTTTTTTCAGAATTCTGAGAAAAAATGACTCAATTCTTTATTTTTTTTTTCAGTGGCCCACAAAAAAAATTATAATATTGACTCAATTAGTTAAATGTACAGGAAAATCTTCAAAAATGTAGCTTTGACTTGTTTGATGAGGTGTGACACCATGAGATTCCAATATTTCACTTTTTCACAAAATTCAGATTTTTTTGAGACACTGAATTTTTGGTTATTATGTCAGCTATTAGATTATTAGATATAAGATTGAAAATACTTCACTTTCTGAAATCGATGGCAAAAAATATTCACAATATTTAAGTGATTTGTACCTGTTTAATTTGTAATAAGTAAATCTGATGCCTTTTTCTCCAGTAGCTGTCACTGAGCGAGCACACTTAGCTATTTAAAAAGACTGATTAATTTAAAAGTACGGAAGAGGATTAGAGCCACCGAAAAGGAAAAAAAAAGAATTCCGACTTTCTGACTCTAATCTCAGAATTCTGAATTTAATCTCAGAATTCTGACTTTAATCTCAGAATTCCGGCTTTAATCTCAGAATTTTGACTTTAATCTCAGAATTCTGACTTTAATCTCAGAATTTTGACTTTAATCTCAGAATTCTGACTTTAATCTCAGAATTTTGACTCTAATCTCAGAATTCTGACTTTCTTCTTTTTTCGGTGGCCCTAATCCTCTTCCGTATAAAAGTCATAAATATTCGACTGCAAGCGGAAGTTACACTGGCGCACACTTAACGACTCTTGCTAACCGCCAACAAAAATCAAGAAGAAGAAGGAAGACGGAAGAAGAAGAAGAAGAAGAAGAAGTTCCACCGGCCGTTAGCTTCTGGCTAACAAAGTTAGCTAGCAAAATTTGCCACCAAGTTCGCCACCACACTGCGGTTCCCACAGGACCAAACTTTTTTTTTTTTTTTTTTTTTAAGAATAAACCCCAAATCAGACACCAAATAAAATAAAATCTATTTTATTTTACCTTTGAGTCTTCTGCCCGGGCCATGTAGAAATCTATGCCGCTTGTGTGATTCCATGAGAAGATAATGACGTTGCTGCTACATTCTCGCAACAACATCGGGTTGCCAGGAGGGCAGGATACTAGACAGAAAGAGATATCAAATTTGTAATTTAAACCTCATAACCACATCATGTTATATACTTTAATATATATATACTCACATAAAGTTACCAAAAGAAGAATAGGTGGTTAATGTATAACAGAAGAAGTAAAAAAAATACCGGTAATTATGATTAAATGTCACAATCAAAGGGAAATGTCTCATCTCTTTTTAGGTTAAAACGCCCTGATACAGATAGCTGCGTTCCCCTGCATTCAGGTTTTATAAAAGCACAAGCCTATTATGAAGAGAAAGAACACAAAACAATGTGATATTGAGTGAAGCTGAATGGAAGACCCATTTTTTAAGAAGATAATTCAAACATGGACATGAACCTGGACGGATTTGAAAGATGAAACCTGTAAACAAGTATTCCCTAAAGTAATGAGACTCATTTTAAAGGATTTAACTTTTCAAATTTTGCATCTTATATTTGGGAGAAAAATATTTTAATAATTTTTTTATTAAAGTTTATGATTACTACAGGGTGTTACAATCACCAGATTTAGTGATGCAGTACTGTAAAACATTTGAAAGACATTTAACTTAAAAATTAAAGTCACATTACATTGAAAAACATGAAAAAAAACTTCATTTCTTTTGGTTATTTAATTAAACTTCACTGCAAAAACACAAAATCTTACCAAGTATTTTTGTGTAGTTTCCAGTGCAAATATCTTAGGACACTTGAAATAAAACAAAACTAACTTACAAGCATCTTTTACGCAACATAGAGGAGCTTGTTTTAAATAAATAATTCCTTAATATTGATGAAAAAGTACTAACTACATTGGCATATTATTTCACTTACAACATGAAAAAAATATCTGGTTATGAGTCAAATTATCTTGCTGCAAAGTTGCTTGTCTTAATTCAAGTGTACTAAGATATTAGAAACTAGACCAAAACTACTTGGTAAGATTTTGTATTTTTCCTAATAATACTTTCTACTAAGCAACACAATAAATTCTGCTAAAAAATAGTTTAAACGTGATGAATGTCGTCGTCTAAAAGTGCAAACTAACCATTGCGTTAGATCAATATTTACCTTACTAATACACTCACTCACGTTGCAACACAGGATACAAAAACATGCCACTAAGCCTTCTGGGAAATAGTAAGCACTAACTTAAAAACCCTCGTGTAAATTAATAAAAGGTTAACACAGCTACCTCTCACAAACTCACACATTCAAGAAGAATAGAAGTTAGCAGACACAACTAAATGTTTTACAGTGAAGTCTTAATTTTTTCTATTGTTTATCAAGCCGACTGAAGAGATAATGGGCGTCATGCGTGACCTGCGTGGGTGAGGCAGGACAGCCAGTCTGAGTCAGAATGTTCAAAAGAATGGAGCGACATATGAGATGAAAGCATTTAACAAAAAGAGACACCTGGGTGGAGCAGTAAAAATATCACCATCGAAGAATTTGATAGAACATCCCCATTCATTTCACCGGCACTTAGCGGTTAGGTTACATCTTTTTATTGCTACATTATTACCCAATTAATTCTTATGGATGAGGTTACAGTTCTCTGCTGCCTTGTCAGTTCAGAACCACATATTTAACAAGAAATGGAGTAGATGGGGGTCAGATGTCAGATGGCATTACACTTTGCTGTACACAAGCAGGCAGGTTACCAGACATTTAAATCACAATGATTATTGGATATCTTATTCAGTTTCTTTATGTGTATACCGGAGTTATTTTTTTTTCTGGCACTCAGGATTTCTGTAGGAAAACGTAAAAATTCAGAGATTTCATCTGTTTTTAGGTTAGAAAATCTAGAGAAAAAAATCAGCCTGAGCAATGATGTTGTGATTTATTGCCATTTTTTCTTTTTTATCTATCAATTAGTCAACATTTTACTTGTTTATTTTGGTCACTTTAATCTTTCCATGTACAAGTCAATGGTAAAAAAAAAACAAAATAACAAAACAAAAAGAGAGAGAAAATGAAAGAAAACTAATTCAGAAATATATAAATAATATTTCACTTCCTGTCAATGGCAAGAACACAAAGTGCAGAGCAAAAAATTTCTATTTTATGGTAACTACAATTTTTGTAATTTTTTATTTTTGGGCCTAATGTAACAGTTTCTTCTTATAGCACAGTGTTTTTCAAAGTAAGGGCCACTAGAGGGCGTTAAGGGGGCCTCAGAAAGTTGGAGGGGAAAAAATTATGCAATATATTTTTAAATTATGTATATATTTAAATCATACAATCTGATCTATTTTTCCAATCATTATTCTAAAATATAGATTAAAATAAATGTTATTTGCCATGTTCATATTGGCTATGCTAGCTCGAGGCGCTTGCTATGCTAGCTTGGTCCTCAAGACAGAAGACGGAGCCATTACTGGCTAAAATCAGTCCATATGAGGCTGCATTGATGCCAAACAGATGTAACAATTAATGAATAATGAAATCAAAATAGGAAAAAACTGTAAAAAAAAAGCCAATGTTTCTTCACAAATTTTCTAACATTGTCTGATGAACTGCAAACGAGGTTCCTGGCTAATGCTAATGCTGTTGGTTTCCAGATCAGCTGCCCATTATTTTTCTGAGTTACCTTTTCCCTCATAAGTCAGAACATGAACCACAGAATAATTTTACATTTTGTTCCAAGTTTGTGAAATTTGTGGTTGGTGAACAAAAAAAATACTACTATAAGTAAAATAATCAATCAAGAATGATCCGTTTGTACTACCTCTAATTCACATGGCAGCCATATTGGATTTTGAGGTAAACACCAACAGACTTTCCATGTTAGAATTCAAACTTTAGGGGAGAAAATGTGATTTTCTTCCAACTTTGGAGTACAGTTGGACTGCTTACACTGCAAAAACACAAAATCTTAAGCATTTTAGTCTAGCTTTTAGAGAAAATATGTTAGTACACTTGAAATAAGACAAAACTAACTTTACACGCAACTTTTGAGTAAGATGTAGGAGCTTGTTTTAAGTAAATGAGTCAATAATTCTAAAACTGGCAGATTATTTCATTTAAGACATTCCTTACATATTGTAAGTAAAATAATCTCCCAGTAGAAGTGGTACTTTTTCATCAATATTAATGAAATGTTGATTTAAAACAAGCTTTTATATCTTGCTGAAATGTTCATGTTAATTTAAGTGTACCGATATATTTGTACTAGAAACTAGACCAAAAATATTTGAGGTTATTCATTTGGTGTTTTTGCAGTGTAGTGTGTTGGGGGCATGTTATGCTAGACGAACACCAGTAGAATAAGGTGTTTATATAAAACAAATGCATGTTTGTGGGTCTCAGTATGAGACTGAGATATACTTTATGTGTTTTTCTTTGCTGTTTTGTGGCTCACCGGTCTGAAACGAAGCTGAAGTGGCGTTGACCCAGTTCTTGCAGTTGTTTGACACGGGTATGACTTGCATCTTGTACTGTTGGCCACATGTCAGTCCGCCGATGGTGCAGCTGGTGCTCTGGCTCGTGCACTGAATCTCTGATCCGTTTCCGTCCACTGCCGTGGCGATGTAGGAGTTGGCTCCAAAGACAGACGACCAAGAAGCTACGGCGGAGTTTGTGGTGCAGGAGTAATCCACCGATACAGATGACACTGGTGCCAACTCTGTGAAAGGTTGCATATAAGAAATTTGATTTATTTTGGGTATTTCTCACATGAGAAAACCTCCTATACTACGAAAGTGTAAAATTTGACCAAATATTATTGGTCTAGTTTCTACTGCAAATATCTCAGTACCCTTGAAATAAGATTAAAAAAAACTACAAGTAACTTTTCAGCTAGAAGTAGGAGCTTCTTTCCGATAAATAATTCCTTAACATTAATTTTATAAAAGGACTAGTTCCACTGGCAGATTATTTCACTTATAACAAGTAAAATAGTCTGTCGATGGAACCAGAACTTTTTTATCAATATTAAGGAATTACTGACCTAAAACAAGCTCCTTGTTTTAGAAAAACTACCTGTAAGTTAAATTTGTCTTATTTCAATTGTATTAAGATATTTGCAATAGAAACTACACTAAAAATACTTTTACAATCTTAAAGCTTCCCACCATTACACCTGACAACAAATTATTACTATGGTATGTATGAGATGATTACATGTTTTTCTTCCTTGTAACTGTAAATTAATCGCTATTTTCTGTACATTTGAGAGGCTTTTGGTCATCAGGCTGCTGGAAAAAAGGCATTTTTGAGCTGCAAAAACAAAAAACCTTACTATGAATTTCTGTTTAGTTTCTAGTGCATATAAATATCTTAGTACACTAGAAATAAGGTCCAATTTCCAAGCACGGCTTCAGTAAGATATTGGAGCTTTTATAAGTAAATAATTCCTTGGTTAATATTGATGAAAAAGTCCTAGTTCCACTTTATGACAAGACATTTTTTAGAGTTTCATTAGTGAAATATTCTGCCAGCTGAACATTTTCATCAGTATTAGGGAATTATTGACTTAAAATGGCTCTTATATTGTGTTTAAATGTTCCTTGTAAGATAGTTTTGTCTTATTTTCAGTGAACTAAGATATTTGCAATAGAAACTAGACAAAAATACTTGGCAATATCTTGTATTTTTGCAGTCTGAAAAGTTCAGAAACAAGCCAGAATTACTGATTAGATAATCATTGGCTCAAATTTGACCCTCTTTTATAAGATTAAAAAAAAAATTCGTCTTTGGATTAATTTCTTTCAGGGAATTTTTTATATGACACTCTCAATAACAAGATAAGATGCTGGAGAACCTGAATCCTTTTTACCCTGAGGATCATCTTCTGCATGTCTGAAAGGCTGGCCTGAGAGAGAATAGCTGACCTAGATCTTTATCCAGAAGTTACTGATACAGCTTTGGCCCTGGAAACTCACTGTTGGTGCTGTAGTTGTGGTTTGTGGGCTCACTCAGCACCAGGAACTTGCTGAACGAGGACACGGATATCAGATAGTTGGAGCATGGGCGGATGCCGTTGATGTCCAGGTTGGTGTTTGTGACATTGTACACAGAAGGCTTCATGTTGGGTTCATCAAGGTTCCGAATGGTGACCTGGTACATCAGGACGTTTACCACCGGTGTCCACGTAACTCTCACTGTTTCAACATTGGTTTGTGTTGTTTCAACTCCAACAGGAGGCTGCACCACTAAAAGACATAACAGATCGCATAAATTCTCATTTATTATTAGATTATGATACATTATTCACTTATTTAAAACTATTGATATTTGAAGCATATCCAAATACGGTACAGATTTAAGGAATTAGATGTTGTACGTAGGACTTGGTATCACAAAATGCCTAATCACAAATAACTATGATCAGAATTAAAGACAAGAAATTTTACTCTGGGCATCCTTACTTATGATTATTCAGTTTAAGATTATTTTAATCCTGTTCTACTTTTGATAACACCATCTAAATGTTAGGTAGGAGGGGTTTTTCCAACCAAAACATTAAAAGTACTCAAAGCAGAAAACTCTTTAAGCACCACACCAGCGTTGAATCCAAACTAAATTTAAAAAGAAACCAAATATAAATGGATATAAACGGACATAAGCTCCATGATGATCAGGGTTTTGTTGCCTCTTATCTTCCTGTTTCTAATTTGGATGCAAATAAAGATCTCATAATTCAATAGCTAACAACTTGTCTTCAGTAAAACAGATTAAGTTTCTCGTCAGATCTTTTCAAACTCACACGTTGTGATGGTCCTGACGTTGCTTCTGTTTCCCAAGCCTGCCTGGTTTCCCGTATAAACGTAGCAGTCGTAGTTGGTGGTGGGCCGCAGGTTTGTCACCGTGGCTGTGGTGTTGGTGTAGGTGAAGTTTAGCATATTCCCTGTAACCTGGGAGGACACCTGCAGGATGTAGTACTGCGCAGATGGTACTGCTGTCCATTTTACAGTAATGGAGGTACTTGACTGTGGCCAGCCTTCTAAAATGTGTGATGCATCAGGTACTGCGAGTAAAAAATAGCGAAAAGAATAGCTTTATATGCACCGAATTGTTTAATTTAAAAGAGAATATTAAAACTTTCTCATCTAAAAGCCTAGTATTTCATGTATCTGTTTAATATGTGAGATATCAAGAAAAAATGAAAATATTCCCTGTTGGATTTACCTGAGAGTACCAACGCTGACGTCACACAGCTCACACTTAAAAAATTAATCACTTTAAGAGTCACATTGTACTCAGTTCCAGGACTGAGACCCAGGATGTTCCTCTCAGTCACCTGCGCCCCTGATACAAGGACAATCGGCGCCGTATCCGTCGAGTTTTTCTTTCTGGTGTCCAACATATAGCTTGTTGCTCCTGGATAACTCTCCCATTTTACGGAAATGGAAGAGGCAGTTGTTGACTTTACTGATAAAATTTTACACGCTGAAAATTAAGAAGTATGAAGCAGTAAAGTTAATAAACCACAACATATATAATGAAAAACAACAGTTTTACCTGTACATATTTATCTTTCTAAATTCCATTTTTGGGCTTGAAATTTTGAGTCTAAATTTTTTAATTTTCTTACCTCCTGCACTACAATGATGTATCTGTAAACAGCAAAATAATTATGTGATATGATTTAAATTTCAGCAATAAATTACAATACATTCAGATTAAATATAGATTTACCTGTGTGAGAGAAACCAAAGCTAAAGAAAATCCTATTGCTCCCAGCAATCCCATCTTTCACACTGAGACTGGGATTAAAATCTCTTTAATGTATAAGGGAGCTAAACACAAAAGATGTGCAGGATTCTTTTGAGCTTTGATTTAAGACGGGTGAGAACCAATCATGTTTACCTGATGAGGAGAGGCGGTCCAACCTGCAGACTGAGGCAGTCACAGCTGCAGTGGGAGGGATGGATGCTAGTTGGATAAGTTTAGCTAACACTTATGTACCAGCTTGCACAACCTGTGATAGGGGATGTTTATAATGGATCCCAATCTTTTCTAAATGTTCCATCCATTTATTGTTTTACAACTTTTTTTTCTCTATTTGTTTTTTGATAGTGTTACATTTTAATTTGTTCATAAATACCCTGTCACTATTTTAATCTAGAAAACACTTGAAAAATCAAAAAGTTGCTAGAAAAAAATGAGACACTTTCATTTCTTATTTTTCTTGTTTTTCTAGAAAAAAAAGAATTTTCTATTTTTTTTTTAGAAAATAAGAAAAGCAAATCTTTTGTTCACCTTGCACTCCAAAAGTTGAAAAAAAATTGCTTGAAAAAATATGGAAATTTTTAGAATAATCTCAGTAATTTTCTAGAAAAACTTTTTCAAAGTTGAAATTTTTCTACAACTGGGGGCAGAAAGCCCCCAGTTTCTAAATGTGAAAAGTCAAATGTTTCTGGAAAAACTCAAAAATGTTAAGATTAATCTCAGAAAGTTTCTAGAAAAAACTTCTACATTTCTGAGTTTCAGAAGTTGAAAATGTGCTAGAATAAAATATTAGAAATGTTAAGATTAATCGCAGAAATCCAAAATAAAAAATTTTCAACTTTTGAAAAGTCCAAGTTTTCGTTAGAAAATTTCTGATTTATCTAAAAATTTGGTTTTTTTGGCGGAAATGTACTCCTCTTGAAACTATCGGTGTTTTCGGATTATCCGCATTTTTGAAAGCACCAAAACACCTTGAGTCAACTGTAGTTGTCATGACAACCACTAGATGGCGCTTTTCTTTCAGAACGTCATCGAAGACGCATGCGCATTTGATCAAATGTTATAGTTTAACCGAAGAAAATGGCTTTGAATGGGCAAAAATTTTACCCCATCGCTAACGTTTTGGCTATCCGTCATTTCGATGGTGTGAAGCTTACCGGAAGTTGCCTGCGTTGTAAACAGCAACTCCACTGTGAAGAGAGAAGGGCCCAGCCGAACAAAATGGCGGATATTTGGAAGCGCTGGCCAACACGGACTTGAACGGCTTCGTCCACTTCCTCCGCTGCTGTTGCTAAAACTACGGGCTCGCTACAGTTCTAACGGGACAAAGCATGGACGACAACGTCCACAACTTCTCCTCCTTTGCTGATTGGCCCGGTAGAAATTCTACCAAGTAAGTGTAAGAAAATCCTTATTATTTATTTATTTTCTCCTTTTCTTTTTAGCTTGTTGTCCATTCTAAATCTTCAGAGCCAATTTACAATTTACTAGAAAATTGATTTACTTTTTCTCAATTAACCTTAAAATTTGAATTTCATCAAGTTGATTAGCAGCAGTACACAAGTTGTCTAAGCATTGTTTAAGTTCTGATAGCTCACTAATGTTGATCTGTCAGCTTATTACTGTAATTTAAATCAAATAATTATTTCACAGTATGCAAAAATACTCTCCTCATCTTTTATTGTCAAATTAAAATAACTACTTATTCTAAGTTATAAGAAATATAACATTTTTATATTTTATAAAACATAAGTTATATTTTGACTTAAAGAGTAACTAAATGCAGCTCAATTGCATTGATTTGGTCACAGAAAGTCCTCATTCATACATGAAGCCCCTTTTATTTTTAAGTTTCCATTTTCCTTCCACTACCAGTTTACAGTAAGTAATGGACTCCAAAGGCATGTTTATGGGTTTAAACATCTTTTTTTGTCATTTTTCTAACAATGCACAAGAACATAGTGAATGACCTGATCCCTGGAGATAATGACTAAGGAGGGGCAGCTTAAGAAAAGGAGACAAGTTCTACTGAAACTGAAGAAAAGGAACGTAATCTTAGGAATTTGGATGTCATCTAAATATATACATTCTTAGAAAAAACCCAAGCTGGGGCTCTTAATTGTATTTATTTACTTTTGAAAGATTTTAAACACAACTATGAAACAACAATAAATCTTTTATGATAAAATAATAAAAGGACTATCGCCACTTTCTTCCTTATGAAGCACTAGAGATAAAAAAAAGGAAGTCAACATGAAACCCTGGAGGAAACTTAAGCTGCCCTGTAAACGCACAATTCTAAGCTCATTGAATGAGGACAAGCGATGTGAACACCCTGATATTTCCTTGCATTGTCCTGAGAGGACATTGTTACAGGTCACACGTATTGAGCATCTCTTGATGCAACTTCCAGTAGACTTCTCAGCTAATCTTCATCTTTTATGTTGGCAGTTTGTTGCTCGTAACCAGCAACAACAACCCATAAAAAACTGCCAGGATTGGTGATTTGTTTTTGGTGCAAACTCAACAAAATAATAAGAAATGTTTCACATGGGAGGAAGCTTAAAGGTAAACACTAAAGCTTGATGTACAAATTTACTTAATTACATTTACTTGAGTAATTCCCTGGAAAACATTTACTTTTAGGAGTATTTTTACTACACTGTAGTTTTTACTTTTATTTGAATAATTTTATTATGAAGTATCATTTCTCTTACTTGAGTAAATTTCTGGATTTTCTACCCATTGAAAGAAAAACAACCATGTTTTAAGCAAATAAATCCACCAGACACAGACACACACCTGCAGTTTTGGTTAAAGTTTCATAAGTTTTTTTATTGAAAGAAACTGATTTGGAAAAAGTGATTTTGTTATTTTTTGCAACTTATATGAACTATTGTCATTTTGGTCCTTAAAATGCCAAAATTTTCACTTAACTGTATACTTTGGTCTGTCTGATTATGTCATTTATATATTAATAATATTAATTATTAATATTAATAATTTGATCAGTTACTCAGTACTTGAGTAGGCTTTTTAAAAAATATTTTTTTACTCTTACTTGAATAATTTCTTGGACGGACACTTTTACTTTTACTTGAGTACAAATATGTTGAAGTAGTGCCGCTCTTACTTTGGGTTCTTTAGGGGCAAAGAACCCAACGTTTTGGGGTTCTTTGCCCTCCTCTGACAACAAGCATACACTTAAAGGCATAACATTACAGTGTTTATTTTTCTTCTGGGCACCTATTTATTAGTGGTTTATATAAGGCAGCAAGTGAACATCTTTTTCTTACTGTTTGGTCTGTTAAAAGCAGGAAAAATGAGAAAACTTAAAGTGGACCTGTTGTTCAAAATTCACATTTTGCCTATTTTTGTTCTACTACTTGGGTCTTAACTGCTTCTAAAACAGACCAAGCACTTAAACACAGTCATTTTTTTGACAAAATTTTATTTTTATTTTTTGGTGTCTGGAAAATCAGCTGTTTCAAAAACCTCCAGATTAAGTCATTCTACAGGCCCTCCGCCGTTACCTAGCAACCCCGGCGGAAATCCGCCCATTACTTGGCAACCTTAGCCGAGCTCCAGCTCGTTTGGTCAGCTGTTTTTACCGCTGATTTTGTGCAAAAAATCTAATGAAGATATTTTGTATATCAATCAATAAAGTTTATCTGCATAGTACGTTTCAGCAACAAGGCAGCTCTAAGTGCTTGACATCATAAATTCACAAAGTCATCAACAACTGAAACATTACATTTTGCCAAATGCTGTCATTACACATCAAAATGTTGGTTAGCGTTTAATTTATTGTGGTACAAAAGCAACTGTAAGCAGGTCTAGATTTAAAGGAAGTCATTGTTTCGGGCAGTTTGCAGTTTTCCGGAAGTTCCGGATTTGTGGTGAATAGAAGCTGAAAGCTGCTTCTCCATATGGTTCTGGTTCTGGGGACGCAAAGCAGGCCATTCATTAAAAAAGAAGCTCAATCAAATCCAAGAATCCCTGAATTTGTCTGTTTGTGTTTGATGGTATTTTTTTTAAATATTCTGTTGCTTTTCTTTTCCTAACAGCAGATTTCTCATAAACTGTTTGGGAACCTGTGATGATGTTGCCTCTGAGAGACGACTGTCGATTGAAATCACCAATATTATGTTACATATTGTATTAACGCCATTCTTTCTCTCTTCATATGATTCACAAAGTAGATAGCGCTGATAACACGGCAAATATCAGACATTTATACTTGTTTTTTCATCAGATTGTTCACAATCTAAGTATACTTTATTTTTAAACAATTTTAGATGAAATAAACTATAATTTATGCTTTCTTGACTATTTGTACATCATTTACATATTATGTATTCTTTTACTTAATGCATAATACATTAGGTTTTGAGTAGCATTTTTATCAAATAAACATTTACTCTTTCCTGAGTAATTTCGTGGACGGCTACCTTTTACTTTTTTTGAGTAAAAGTATGTTGACGTAATGCTACTCTTACTTGAGTAAAAATTTTTGGGTACTCTTCCCACCTCTGGTTGTTGGTTTGATTCCTTCACTTTGAAAAATAAACACAGGCTCAACGGCATTTTAAAGCGTCTCCCAACTCTACAAAACAAGCTAAAACTTGAGAAAACTTAAACCAAATGACAGATTCCTGACACCATTTTACAGATAAATGGCAATAAAAGTGTATATTTATTCTGGTTATTATCAGTCTCATTAATAATTTAACTTGATAGACCTGAATTAAGACTATGGTTGTAACCTAAGTCTTTTTTTTTTACTTCTCTTTGCAGGCAAACCAAATTGCCCCTTGGGGACGATAAATTTGATCTTAATCTGGGCGTGGATTTATTATGAAAAATGGACTGTTGTGATATGTGACGTCCATAAATCCTCCTGGCTTCCCTACATAAAACGCTCGACACCTCAAAGGTCTGTCGGTGTCCAAGAGTTATAATTTCTTCGGTTGAGTTATTTTTCATGTGCTTTTATTATCTGTTTTCTACAGAGTCTCTGTATCTTTTATTAAACCAACCATTGTGGATGATATGAGGGCATTCTTTTCAGGCTTTCGGGACGTTAGCCAACTGAAACTTGGGCTGTGAATGAAAGGTCATGGCAGCTCAAAGTGATCCTGCTATCTGGGTGTGTGTTAAAAAAACTCTCAACTTTTACAAAACATTGTAAAAAGAGTTTTAGGATGATTATGTAACTTTTTCCCCCCAAAAGCGTTGTGTTAATCTGGTTATAGATGCCTTTTTGCTTTATTATACTGCAAAAACAGAAAATATTACCAAGTATTTTGGTTTAGCTTTTAGTGTAAATATCTTATGTCACCTAGAATGAGACAAAACTCACTAATAAGTAACTTTTCAGCAGCATATAGGAGCTTGTTTAAGTCAATAATTCCTTAACATTGATTTTAAAACAAGTACTAATAATAATATTGGGAGATTATTTTGCTTTAACATGAAAAAATGTCTTTTTATAAAAAAAATAATCTGCCAGTGAAATTAGTAATTTTTCTTCAATATTAAGAAATAATTGACTTAAAACAACCTCCTATATGTCTTACTTATAAGTGAGTTTTGTCTTATTTCAAGTGAACTAAGATATTTACTCTAAAAACTAAACAGAAATTACTTAAGATTCTGTGTGTTTGCAGTGTATGTATGTTTTATTTTTGTTTAATTCTATAATTTTAATAGAAAGTGTATATTTAAATTACAAAACAGACAACAGGAGACATAATCGATGCTGATGATATGTTTAATTACTGAAACATGTTTCAGTTTTTCACATTTAAAACACATGAATTCATCCCAACAGTATGAAACAGCATACAGTTATAAATGATGTTTATAACTGGATGTTTTCATTTAAAGATGCAAAAATCTGTATCTGCTGCTTCAATGCAAGGAGGCTTTCTGCTTGGGCTGAGGCAACTAAAAAATGACACATTAAAAAAAAAAATCAAAACATTTATTATTGAAAATATTTGATTTATTTTGGTTTGATTTTTGCTAGTTTTACTTGGCCATTATGTTTCTATGTTATATTGTAAACAACTCAAACATGAGTAATTATTTGCTGCTGAATCATGATAAAAACATCATGTCTGGTCAAAGAGAAGAAGAAGAGATTATCCAGGAGAAAGGTGTGTTGAACTCCACCAGTGACTCGAGTCTGCTGAGAAATAAACAAAAGTTGCTCAAAAGTGAAGAAAATGTTAAAATTGTAGGTAATATTTTGCAGAGAAAATAATACATATTTTCTTTATTTCTAGCCAAAAAGTAGTCCATGTCATTTAAAAGTATGAAATAAACTAAATCTTCAGAATTAAGGAGGCTCAAATGTGCCATCAGGATCCAAAATAAAACACATGATATATGTATATTTTTCAAATTTACTTAACTATATTTTACTTTAAATCTTACACCACTAATTTACCAGTTTACTAGCAAAATAGCATTTGAATTTTTGTCAGGAAACAAATTTTGCTTAATCTTCAACATATTTATTGATTTATTAAGAAATAACTACATATTTAAAAAAAACACTTTCTTTTAATTTTGACAATTATAGTATATACAGTTAGTGAGAATCCAACATCCAGTTTCTCAGAAAAGTAGATTATTACATAAGACAAAAAGAGGAAAAGGATATAAAATCTTTTTATTTTTATTTTATGTCACTAGGATATGAAATTCCCAAAGTGGAGACCCACAGAATCCAAGTCTGAAGATTTTTTTAAAAAATGTTTTATGTAATATTCACATTTTCTACAAATTGTATTTTCATAAGTAATAATTTTAGTCAGAAAACTGACTATTAAATCTGAATCTGGCACCAGTAGTCATCCTTTAAATCCTAAATAAATACATTTTTATAAAATTTCTAAATCACTCAAATCTGATAATTACATCCTTTGAATTAAACTTAATGTCTATTTCTCGCTAAAGTTTGAAGTCTTCATGAAATCTGCAAATAGAAGTCAAGCGCGTTTGGCGCCACCTGCTGGCGAGAAGACACGAAGCAGCAGCTTAGCTCGAGTTTATTTCCGGGTTGTCCAAACTTTCAAGTTAAAATGACAAAAAAAATAATAAAAAATATGGGAAAAGAAACAAAATACAGATTTTTTTTCTAATTTAATTACTGACTTTACTTAAATGAGAAATTGTATTTTTTGTCTTTAGAAATAGATGTAAATTATTGTAGATTCAAAATGTTAAAAAGGTTTTGAAAGTTTTCCCTATTAAAATTGATATGTATAAAAATAAGTTTATACTTGTACATCCTCTTTTGAATGTGTAAATATACTTTGTTACTGTTCTTCTTTAGCTTGCTTTAGTTTTACATTTATTTTCTTTGTATATAACTTTTATTATGCTATGTTCAATAAAGTAGGTGTTTTAAAGGTCTCAACTAGAAAGTAAAACATTTTTGGTCAGTTCTGAGGGATAAAAAACAAGAATTAGGTTGGTTTTATTTTAAAAATAAATAGCCAAGTTTAATAAATTTATGAAAAGCACATCTGGGTGCATCAAACCCTGCTGGATACATTTTTCCTCACAAAAAAATATAAAATAAGTACTGAATATTTTGTGCTGTAGCCAACATTTTTTATATTTTAATTAGCCTTGTAATATTTTTTTTCTGGTTAAAATAAAAATAAATAGTCAAAATACAAATATGAAGGGGGTAAATTTCACTAACTTGAATTGAAGTCGTGGCCCGCACAAAATCAGTATGTGGGCCACAAATGGCCCCCAAACCACACTTTGGACACCCTGCTCTACTTTATACTCCTGATTGACCAGAACTTTAGATGATTATTTTTGTCATCATTTGTATGGATGGAAAATATTTAAATTATTTATGACTTGATCATTTATTGGATTTTAATTGAATTCAGTTTTAAGATAGCGTGAAGTTATGCTAACTGTTCTGAAACAGAAACTGAAGCTTACCATAGAGTTAATCAGTCGACGCTTCTTTTTCCTCTGTAAATCACTGGAGGTAAAGAAATGGAAGTGATTATAGACATAATACAGTTATTTCTTATATTTTTCAGAAAGTGATTTAAATGTTTTAACGGGAAACACGCTCACCTGTGCCGATGTTGCTTCCCAAACAAGTGACTACAAAGACAGAAACAGAAATATTCACCCTTTTGTGCCTCATTCAAACTAAATACTTAACTACATAAATAACAGTAGTGAAGTTTTATGCGGTCGGTTGTACCTGAGTAGAGTCTGTAGGGGCAGAACGGGATTTTGCTGCCCTCTGCTGTGAGCGGCGCTACGACTAGCCAATAAACGTCTCCACACTGGATGTTTTCCACGTTGCAGCTGTTCTCCCCAGGTGAGGCGGTGCAGGTGTAGTTGCTGCTGGTGCCCAGCATCTCCACCGTGGTCCTGCGGCTGCTAGCTGTGCTGCGCCAGTAAACCCGCAGAGAGTTACTGGCCAACATGTAGAGCTTGATGCCTGATGGGCAGCAGGGGCCTGAAAGAGACAAATATGATTTATTTTGTTAAATATTCAGCTTCCTCGAACAGGACAGGTTCATGTTCCGTACAAAACATGTTCATTACATTTTTACACAAAATCATTCTGTTTAGTTCTGCCTATTTTGAGCTCCTTCCCGAATAAGCTCGGCCTGGTTGCTAGGTAACAGGGCTGGGGTTGCTAGGTAACGGTGCAGTGCCCGCAGAGTAGTAGCTACATTTGACTACTAATGTAGTCAATGTTTTACTACACTACTTTTTACTAATTTTATTATCAAGTATTTCTACTCTTGAGTAAAATTTCTGGATTTTCTACCCACTGAATGAAAAACAAATATGTCTGTTATTTTTTGTTACTTATATGAATTATTGTCACTTTCGTCCTTAAAATACCAAAATTTCCACATAACTTTATATTTTTTTCCGTCTGATGAGGAAACTTTTAAATATTAAATGATTGATAATTTGATCAGTTACTCAGTACTTGTGTAGACATTTTACTAAATACTTTTTTACTCTTACTTGAATGATTTCTTAAATGGCTACTTTTTACTTTTACTTAAGTAAAAATATGTCAAAGTTGTTCTACTCTTCTTTGAGTACAATTTTTGGGTACTTTACCAACTCAAATCAGTGTACAATAATTCAGAACAGCTTTGATCGGTCTATAAATTGTGGTGGTCATTACTGAGTTAATCGAGTCTAAATCAGAAATACTTTTAAGTTTTCCAAATGAAGTGAAGATATCAAGAATGTCAAACTGGTTTAAATATTCTCTACTTTCAGTGTAGAATAAAGTATTTTAGATTCTGATCCGAGTCTAAAAGTAAAACTTCGGAGAAACAATCTTTCCAGCTGCACAGCATCCAAAACCAGAGGAAATATCTGTTCAAAAACCAAACAAAAGAAATTACGGTAACCAAATAATTATGAGCAAAATTCAAATCAGAATCTTATGTCAGGTTTCATGCCTGTTTTTACATTTACACAGATTTTTCAAAATAATGAATAATGTTTCCTACATTTAGTTTGATTAAAACCAAGAGTCTGACATCAATTAATCCAAAAATAGTTCAATATATTATAAAATAACACCTTAAGCTGCACATTCTCAATTTTTAAAACTAAAATTACGAGTTTTTTGTGTGTAAATAACGTAGCAAAGTTACAATTATAAAAATTTTTGTGGTGAATAATAAATTCCTGTTTGGATCTGAAGACTTTCTGTGTTGCCAGTCAATCTGTCGTCATGGAAACGGCGACCTACTGGAGGAGAAGCCCTGATAGGTGCAGTTGGTCGCCCGTCCTGTGATGCTGAACGTCTCCACGGTAACGGTGTAGTTCGTTCCGCAGGTGATGCATCCCATGAGGCAATGGGAGTCCTGGGTGTGGCAGCGGGCGTGGCCGTGCAGCGACGTCAAGGACGTGATGAAGGACTGCGCCGCCTTGGCGTGAGACCACGACACGTTGGACATGGCCTGAGTCACCTGATCCACGGTCAGGTTCACCGGGCAGCAGGGGTCTGCAGGAGAAGCAACAAATATATTCAATTATTTAGAAAAAAAAAACATGTTTTTACAATTTTTCAAATTTTTTATGGAGCTAATCGCATAAAATGACCAAAAAGTACAAGTAACATATTTTTCTTATTAGTTTGGGAAATATGTGAGATTATTTCAAATGTTTCATTCTCTTTCTTTATTTCAAAATTTAAAATTATTGATGATGCTACTTGACAAAATGTAATGTTTGTTACAGGTTTCTCAATTGATGACAGTATGATGTTTTTATTTATTTCTATTTTTGTGATTTTACGATGTAAATATTTTGCTAAACACTGCAAAATAATACCAAGTATTTTTGTCTAGTTTATTGTACAAATATCTTAATAAACTTGAAATAAGACAAAATGATCTTACAAGTAACTTTTCAGCAAAATACAGAAGTTTATTTTAAGTAAATAATTCCTAAATATTGTTATAATCACCAGATTTACTAAAACATTTGAAAGTGGTTTAACTTGAAAATAAAAGTTGCATTTCATTGCAAAAACATGTAAAAAAAAACGTAATTTCTTTTGGTTCTTTAATCAAACGTCAGGTGTTTACACTGCAAAAACACAAAATCTTACCAAGTATTTCTGGTCTAGTTTTTAGTGCAAATAACTTAGTTCACTTTAAATAAGACAAAACTAACTTACAAGTAACTTAAGCAACACACAGGAGCTTATTTTAAGTAAATAAGTCCTTAATATTGACGAAAACTTAATAGTTCCACTGGCAGATTATTTCACTAATATTATGGAAAAAATGTTTTGTTACAAGTGAAGTTATCTGCCAGTGAAAATATAACTTTTTCATAAATAACAAGAAATTATTTATCTAACCTAAAAAAAGCTCCTATTTTTTGCTTCAAAAATATTTGTAATTTAGTTTTGTCTTAGTTTACTATAACTAATAAAAAACAAACTAAATCTAAACAATATTTAACTAAAACTACCAAACACTCTATAAACTAAATAAAACTAACTGAATTAGACAAACAGAAAGTCACAATGAAATAAAACAAAAATATAATGAAAAACCCAAAACTATTAATGCCTTGCTGGTTAGATGCTTCAAATATTCAGAAATTATGGACATTTTTTAATTTTCTTTCTAGTGACAATGAAGGACCCTTTGTTGGTAATATTATGTATAAAGATATTTAGTATTAAATTTTATAAAAATACAACAACAAAACCAGATGGTGGTTTTCAAAACTTTCAAAACAGAACCTGGTGAGCATCTTTTGAAACGCTGGATTCACACGAAATGGTTAAATCACCAACAAAAGCGGCTTTTCCAGGCCTTTTTCTCATCTTCTCACCTGTTTCCAGGAAGGTGGAGAAGCTGGGTAAGCTGCGCCCGGCGCCGCCGGTTGCCATGACGCTAAACTCAAAGCTCGAGCCGCAGGGAAGGTCGGTGATGTCGCAGCTATTTCCGCTGGTGGTGCAGGTTCGTCCACCATTTTTCCCGTATTCACTGTGACTCTCTGCGCTCACGGTGTAATTCGCAGCCCTGTTGTTTGGTTTCCAGCTGACACTGACAACGGAAGAGTTCTTTGGATCCAGAACCAGGTCTGTAGGCATGCAGGGAGCTGGAGGGGAAGAAAGAAAACAGAAAAACACACAGAAAAAGAAACAAAAACTCTTATTTTTGATTTCTATATTGCTGTTGTGCCAGATTATAATGATAAAAAACTAACTTTTAAAATATTAATCAGTAGCTGTGTCTGCATTCTGTAAGTTCTTAAAATTAAATAATACTGAACATTTTTCATATTGATCATTACAGTCAGGATTTCAAAACGGTTTTTGTGATTATTTGCAATCAAAATAACAGATTTGCTGGTGCTAATTTAGAAAGATTTTCAAGAAATTTTCCAACATTTGCTCTTATGTATTGAAGGTAAATGTGACTTTTTGCTACTCACCACATATCAAGTAAGACTGAGGCACAAAAATTAAGAAACACTGCCATCTGCAGGTTGGAGTTAGCATGATTAACCCAATGTTTTTGACCACACTAGAGGAAAATTTGCAATGAACTCAGATACATTAGCACAAAAAATGCAGAGATTTGTTAACTTTGTGTGAATTTTCACGATCGTACCAAATATTAAGATAGCGTAAATATTTAAGTTAGCTTGCTAAATATTTAGCCATAAGTTAGCAGGCTATATGTTTAGCTATAAGCTAAACACAAAACTTCAAACTAAACATTTATTTAGCAAGCCAAATATTTAGCTCAATACTAAATATTTAGTTAGCATAAGTATTTAATTTAATTTATTTATATTTACCAGCTAAATATGAATACATAAATATTTGGCTTGGTAAATATTTAGCATAGAGCTAAGTATTTAGCTTCAAACTAAATATTTAGTTAGCAAGTCAAATATTTAGCTCAAAACTAAATATGTTGTTAAATATTTAATTTAAGTAGGCTAATATAAATATCCATTGCCAAGTTTAATATTTAGTTAGCAAAACATTTATCTTAATCAGGCTCATGTAAATACTTAACCCAATAAACATTTAAGTTAAGAGGCTAAATATTTAGCATCAAACTAAATATTCAGCTAGCTAACTAACTGTGAAAACTGGAGGGACTGATTGATGTAATTTGGCAGTGATAAAAACTGCTTTGCTGTGACTGATTAAATAATATCTAAGCACACAACTGTAATATTGATGGCTACATGAGAACATATGGTGAGCCGTTTTGGCCCCCGCGCCATGGGTTTGACACATTTTCTAGAGTCTGAAAAAGAATTTCTACAGGTCTCAAAATAGCATAAATACAATAAGGATTTTTCAGGAAATAAAATAAATAGTCAGATAAGCATTTGGCTGTAAACGAGCAAAACTTTATCATGAAAAGCAACAAGTAAGACCTTACCTGTGTCTTTGGTGTGGGATTTGCAGGCATGGTTGCACCCACTGATTTCATTGCAAGGCGTTATCGATACGGTGTAGGAGCTGTCGCAGCTGAGGTCGGAGAGGGCGCACACCGGAGCCGTGTCGTTACAGAGGACGACCTCCGAGTTGTCGGCCGCCCGGGTCTGGTACAGCTCTGCTCCTCGTGACGCGGTCCAGGTGATCTCCAGCGTGTCGGCGCTAACCGCAGAGACAGAGACACTTTCTGGACAGCAGGGGACTGAAACACAAAAATTAACGATTCTAAACATGAATTTATGATCTCATTTAGACGCATGATGTCAAAAACTAACAGCAATATTAGCCGATCATAACAGAAAAAATGTGGGTTCATCTATCAAAGTTATATTTTTACCATTTTATTAATTAATTTGAAAGTTAACTATTTCAAATTAAATATTTTATTAGCAAGCTAAATTTTTAGTTTAGAAACCAAATATTAAGTTGGCTAACTAAATGTAATTAGAAACCAAAATATTAGCTCCAAACTAAATATTTAGATAACAAGCCGAATATTTAGCTCCAGATGAAATATTTAGTTTGTAAACTAAATAGCTAACTAAATTTAATTAGCAAGCCTAATATTTAGTATAGAACTAAATATGTAAGCTATCTCTAAGCTAAATATTTAACTTTAAACTAAATATTTTGCTTGCTTATTAAATATTTAGCTCCAAACAAAATAGTTAGCTTCATACTACTTTTGCTACAAACTAAATATTTAACTAGTTAACAAAATTTTGTTTGCTATTTAAATATTTTGAATATTTAGTTTGAAACGGTGACATTTAAAAATGAATGAATAACATCTTGAAAACATTACCTTTAAATATGAACTTGCATTTATGACAGCCTAAACAAGCTAAATGCTAATTGCTAACCTAATTTCTGTTATTGTTTGATTGTGTAACTTCTGGCGTTGCTACTCACCTGTAGTGTAGTTGAGAATCGTCCCCTCGGGACTGCTGCCAGCCAGGTTGTACGCCAACACAGACATCAGGTAGGTATAGCCACACTGGCACTGATATGTGCAGTTGTTGCTGGTGGAGTTGCAGGTTGCCTCACTGCCATCACCTTTTTTGACAAAGGCCTCATAGCCGTCTGCGTAAGGTACCGTGTTCCACGTCAGCGTGCAGTTTCCTTCTGACGACTCCACAAGAGTCAGAGACTCTGGAGGACACGGGACTGTTTGCAAAAAATATGAGTTTCTTTTTCAGTTTGCTTCTCAAAATAAAAATAAAAACTGATGGTTTTGTTTAAAACAGACACACAAAAATTGAGCACCTATTCCTTACAATCAGAGTTAAATTCAAATTTGGACGTAAAATTCCAAGCTGCACACAATTAGGAATGACAAATAAAACTGAAATTATTATAAAATTAATTACATTTTTGTATTAAATATGATTGTAATTTTGAAATTTTGTTCTTTTTTTTTAATTATGGGCTTTTACGGAAAAATGTAAGTAGGAAGTGTAAAATGTGACATTTTTTGTAACTCTTCACATGGATCACAGATTATAACTTGAGAAGTAAAAAATGCTGCCGGGGTGCTGTGGTGGCGCAGGGGCAAAGCATGACCCACGTTGAGGCCTTAGTCCTTGTAGCGGTGGTCGTAGGTTCGATTCCCGGCCTGGCGACGTTTGCCGCATGTCTTCCCCCTCTCTGATTACCCTGTTTCCTGTCAAACTACTTTCAAATAAAGGCCACTAGAGCCAACAAAACCTTTAAAAAAAAAAAAAAAAAAAAAAAAAAAAATGCTGCCACCTGCTGGTGGGAGTTAGCATCACTTAAATACAATTTTACCATTTTTGGAGAAAATTTGTAATAAACACAATTATGCATTAGGATGAAAAAATGCGGGGATTTCCATGAATTTCTGCGATTGCGGTATCAGACAAAGTGAAGGAACTAATTGAAGTAATTTACACAGATGATAACTGCTTTGATTTGATGTATAAAATAGTATTTCAGCACCGACTCCGCAGTCTAGAGGGCCACAAAGAAAAGCTATGGCGAACCGGATTTTGCCCCCGGGCCTTGAGTTTGACACAAGTACTATAGGGCATTAAATCTATAAAAGCCATTATTTAAACTACTGAAACGCCCAACTTTAGTTCATATTTAGTACAATTTCTACCGGTGTGTGTAGAAATTAAATGCCTATACTTACAGTATATACATCAGAGTTGGGTTGTGACAAGTTACCTTTACTTCAGTTTACTTTGGTACCTTTATTGAAAACAATTACTTTTGGGAGTATTTTTACTACCCTGTACTTTTTACTTTTACTTAATTTTAGTATGAAGTATTTCTACTCTTTCTTGAATAAAATTTCTGCATTTTCTACCCACTGAATGAAAAACAAACATGTTTTAACCAAACTTCACCAGACACAGACACACACCTGCAGTTTTTGTTAACGTTTCATAAGTTTTTTTATTTAAAGAAACTGATTTGGACATTTTTTCTTTTGCCTTATTTATTATTTTTGTTACTTATATAGATTATCATTTTGGTCCTTAAAATACCAAACTTCTCACTTAACTTTATATTTAAACTTGTCTGATTATGTATTTTTGAAATATTAAAGACTTACTAAATACTTTGTTACTCTTACTTGAGTAATTTCTTAGATGGCTACTTTTTATTTTTACTTCAGTAAAAATAAGTTGAAGTAGTCTTACTCTTACTTGAGTATGATTTTGGCTACTCTGTCTCTACCACCTCTGGCTAGCATAAGGAAATGCTAGCAGCTAGCTAACTACTTCTGCAGCTAGTATTAGTAATCATTTATTACTAACTCAGTGAAAAATGTCATGTTTGTTTTTTATTTATGTTTTTGTATGTATCTGTTTTATCTATTTATTATGGCCCTTCTATGTGTCTGGAGTAACAATAATGATGATAAATGCTAGTTTTTAGCTAGGATTTACTTTTGCTAGCTGCACATTTCCCTTTATTGAAACTGTCTGTAACCATCTTCAGTTTTCGTGTTTCTACTCACAGGTGATGAAAACCACTGGGCTGGATGGATGGCTGGGTCCGGCTTCATTTGAGGCCGTGACGTAGACGGTGTGAACCTCTCCACAGCCCACCGGCGGCAGGGTGCAGGAACTGGAGGTGCTGTTACATTTCAGGTTCTTGTTCTGGTCACTTGTCACATGATAGTCAACGGTACCATAAACGTCTTGGCTGAGTTCCCAGGACACGGCGAGTCCGGCCAGGCTGTTACTCCTCACCACCGACACACTGACAGAGGATGGGGTCGGAGGTCCTGGTAAAAAGACAATGCAAATTGTAAAAATAAAAACAAAAACCAACTATAACTTTGGGATCCACTTGTTGGAGGATACTGATTCTTTGGATGTGCTTTTAAACATTGTAAGCAGTTTAAAGCTATTTTCAATTATTTTTTACCTCCTGTTTTTTTCTACTTATAAACAAAATGTACAGTAGAAAACAAATATTTAAAATTTACTTTTATTTTTCGCCATTAGAATTTATTTAATTTCAAATATGTATCCGGAAGGAAAAAGAAGAAATGCTCTTAACATTTCATAATCTAATATTACTGTGACAAGTATGTTGTTTGAAGTAAATAGGACATTTTTACATCCTAACAGACATAAATATGTGATTTAAATTATAAATTAAAGCGCCCAATGCTATTTAAAACGGATTTAATGTAATAGGCGACATAAAGAATAAAAATAGGGTGTAGAATCTGTTTCCTTACGTGTGGTTTGGTTGACGTACAAACTTTCTTCTCCCTCTCGGCCTTCCGGATCCCAAGCTAAACTCTTGATGACATACAGGGATCCGGCATCCAGGCCAGTAACGGTCAGCGTGGTGTTGGTCGTGTTGTACTTCTCCTGAGTGTCTGAGCCGAACTTGTACATAAACACGGTGTAACGGACCGCGTCAGAAACAGGAGGCCAAGTCACAATAATGCTGTCGTTACTGGGAGAGGAGGTGGAGAGCTGAGGAGGTGGCAACACTGAGGAGAAGAAGAAAAACATCTGGTGAAATTAATGCCTTTAAAAAGACAACATTAGCTGCGTTTCCATTACAAGTGTTAGCAAAAGTTTGTTAATATTCCGCTAATGTAAAAAAGAAAAAAAGAAGCAATTTTGCAATTGCGGTGTTCCCGTTAAATAAGAAACGCAATTAAAATCACACATAAATAAGTTTGTTCACCCAATAAGTTGTTAAAAAAATACATGCTGCGCCATAATCCTCCTCTACCATCTACTTCCTGTCGTCGTCTTCTTCGTGGGTTGTGGCCGTGGCAACATCCAGTTCTTGATCACGTGATACGTGTGCCGCGAGCGCCAAAATGTTTTAGCAGAAAACATGAGTTGTTTCTAAATTGCTATGTTTCCATGAAGCAAATATATTTTCGAAATGCGCAATTATATTTTTAAATGAAAACGCAGCTAGTGTAATATCTGTGTTGGCACAGAGTTGGCAGCACTTTATTTAGCTGTCACTAGCAGCTTTTCCATTAACCACATAATTGCGCGATTACGAAAATTAATTTGCTTTATGGAAATAAAATTTTTCGCTAAGATCTTTGTACTAGGATGAGATTATTTTTTGGCTACTTCAAAATATGTGTGTTTTGCAAAACGGCAAGTCACGTGATGAACAACCGGATTTTACTACTGGCAGAAAAGACAAAAAAGACGACAGGAAGTGGTAGGAGGATGATGGCGCTCCATGGTTTTTAATGACAATAGCATGAACAAAATTATTGATATGTGATTGTTTGTTATTTAATGGAAACACCACAACTATGAAATTGGGGGGCGGGGGGGTTTTGGCACTAGCCGAATATCAACATTTGTAACGGAAAAGCAACTACTGATATGGCTTTTCCACCTCGCAATTCTTCAAATCATCTCAATTAAGTAGAAAGAAGGTTGAAATTTGGACATTTTGAGAATCTCCTGACATAAATAAAAAATAAACTGTGAAACGTATTGTTATTGAAGTCGTTTTGCTTTTGTTGTGAGTATCAGATGTTTTCCTTTGGGGTAGAAACACAAATAAGTTGCTAAAGCTGTGCAATGGGAAGCAAAAATTGGATCATCTCTTTGTGTTTTCATAAATGAGGTCAGATATAGAGTTGCCGATGATATCTGAGAAGTGCCTGAGGGATGCTGACACATTTCCTGGGTAAAACAGAACATGACTAATGCACAAAATGGCAGCTCAAGTGACGTCTGCAGGGCAAATTGGACTGATTGGAAACAGCTCCGGATTTTCCTGATACATCTGAAACTCTTCAACTAACCTTAGGCTAAAATTGTTCTATTTCATTTGTATTTTGTTTCTAATAATAACCATAACAATACTATAGTAAAGAAAGTCCTACGTGTTTTCTCCGCTACATGAGATGATGGCTGGCTCCGGCCAGCATCGTTCACAGCCATGATGCTGAGCTGGTACTCGGTGTACGGGTTGAGATACTTGATCTCAGCCGGGGAGGAGGACACCGAATCCTCTCTGAAGAAGCCATTGGTGTTCTCAACTCGTATGACGTAAGAGGTCGCCCCTGTCTTTGGGTTAAAGTCCGCCATCAAGGTTCTGCTGTCCTTTGGTTTCACAGTCCTGATAGGATCCATCATATCAGGGGCTGAAACAGAGACGCAGAGTGTGAGCTGACAGTGTTGTTTTTTTATTACTAAATTAACGTAAGACTACAAAAAAGCATGACATTTGTAGACTATTAACTGGGGTAGAATATGTAATGATTCCTCCATCAAATGTGCAAAAGGTGACCTATTAAGCTTCCTTGAATAGGTTTAGGATAGGTTTACAAGCTATACAAAACATGTTCATTAAATTTTTTTTTTTTTTTACAAAAATCATTCTTCTATGAGATTTGCCCATGTTGAGCACTTTCCAAAATGAGCTCTCCCTGGGTAACGGGGCTGCGTCCAGCGGGGGTTGCTAGGTAACGGCAAAAAGCCAGTGGAACGTGAACTTAACTGATTTTTTAAACGACTCATTTTCCAGACACTAGAAAACATTAACTTGTCATCAAAAATCAAGTTTCTCCTTCTTCTTGTTTTTAGAAGAAGTAGAAACCCAAATGGAAGTTAAAAAAATTTGCAAATGTGAATTTGCAATAACAGATAATAGCTCATTGATGATAAGTCAGTTGAAATATTTTTTTTACAAGCAGAAATGCCCCAAAACAATCTTTTTTATGTAAAACATTGGCTATTATAACTAAGAATATTTAGGACCTGCTATGAAATCAGCTCTTTGTAGATAATGAGAAATTAGTCTGGTCACTTCCTTAGACTTTTTACCAAATACTTTTTTCCCTGAGTCACATTCACACTTTTTAAACAATTATTTTTGTACACTTTGCTGAAAATTGACTAAATTTTGCTCACCTGTTGATGTTTTGGTTGACCCAGAGCCCAGTACAGTCTGGTTTGCACTCAATGCTTCTACAGTAAAGGTGTAGGCTACATCTTGGGACAGGGAACTGATGGAGCCCATCACCGTATTTGGACCAAACATGACGAAAGCGATGGCATCGTTTGGTGAGCTCGACAGGGCAGCAGATACTTTGTATGAAGCGGCTCCGGAATAAGCGCTCCATCTGAGAATCACGGTCTTGGATGTGGTGGAGAACACAGACACCTGGATGCCTGATGAGAAAAATAATACACATTATTTTGCGTTTGAATGGTCTGATAAAAAAATCCATTATTATCCTGATAGGACAACAAACAGTACCTGATTGTGCTGCTGCCTGCAAATTTATAGGAGGAAAAAAAATATGTCATTAATAGTTTATGCCTGAGTTAAAAAGAAGGGTACCACTTAATAATAAGGCTCTCCTTATAGATGGATAATAATTAGTTTATAGATATGTTATTAATTCATCTATAAACACCAGCAGTGGGTAGAGTACCCAAAAGTTCAAGTAAGAAAAAACTCAAGGAAGTAGCTTTACTTCAAATATTTTTTGTAATTTTGGTATTTTATGGACAAAAATGATGATAATTCATATAAGTAACAAAAAAAATAACAAAATCAGGCAAAATGAATTTTTTCCAAATCAGTATTAAACTTGTGAAACTTTAACAGAATCTGCAGGTGTGTGTGTCTGTGTCTGGTAAATCTTTGGTTAAAACATTTGTTTTTCATGTAGTTGGTAGAGAATACAGACATTTTACACAAGTAAAAGTAGACATACTTCATAATAAAATTATTCAAGCAAAAATAAAAAGTACAGCGTAGTAAAAATACTCATTAAAGTAATTTTTTTCAAAAACGTTACTCTAGTAAATGTAATTGAGTAAATCTAACTAGCTCATACACAATTCTGCTAAACAGTTAATAAATGTTTATTATGCATTAATTAAAGGTGAGAAAGCTACAAAATTAAGTTCACAAATGCTTGTGGTGTTTTTAAGGTCTAGTGTAACAACTCTGGATAGAATAAATAGATGAACAGACTTGGTTCACTATTTGACAAGAAACCGTTAGATTTTGTCTCCTTCTCACCCTTAATTAATGTGTAATTAACAGTTATTAATGATTTAGAAAGAGTTTGGAGATCAATAAATAACATATTTATTAGCCATCCATAAGTAAAGCCATATTGTAAAGTGGTAACAAGAAAAGTTTGTAGCTAATTAGTAAAATTGCTTCATATTACCGGTGAATATATGTTCAGAAAGACCAAAAACACCAGCCACTTCATAGCGCCCATTCTTGATTTGAGTCTTGAAGCTCTTCCTTTTCACCTTATGCCTCCTTTTGATTCATCCACACTCCTCTCTGATATCTTCAACTGTTCCTTAAAATATAAAGTGTTTGTTCTTATTAAGACATCTGGATTCAGCTCCTCCCTCTTTGAGGAAAAAGTCCAATCATAACAAAGTGCAGGGTCCCATCTAGCAACCCCAGCTCTGCTGATTTCATTGTAGCTTAAAGGTCTAATCCATTGTATTCGCACAAGAAAATGGATTCAGTTATTTTTTATGTTTTGTTTACAAAAGTCAGAATTTTCTTTAAAAGTAACCTCAATAAGTAAATAAATAAAATAAGAGTGAATAATTAGAACAATCAATATATAACACATATTGTGTATTGTTGCTAATTGTTATAATATTCTATAATATAATAATATTTAATATTAAGTCAAATCATCGATAATTGTTTTTATAAGTGCCATTATTATACATTTACTATAAAACAAAGTAAAAAAAGATATGTCAAGACACTGCATGATGAAACAGTTATTTGATTTGCAAATAATTTAGGCATGCTTTTTGTGGAAAACATTTATTTTCTATAATTGCTTACAATTTTTTTTATACTTATGATTATGCATAAGGAATTATTGGTATATATTGGGCTTAGTATTATATTATGTAAATAAATATACTATAATATAGTATAGTATAATATAATATAAATAATTATTTTATTAATATTCTTTTATTTTTAAAATCCTTTCATTTTAGAATCTTCAATTTATTCTTTAATATTTTATATTTTGGGAAATACCTTTATTAGTATTAGTAATAGTTTTCTTATCAGTATCTTCACAAAATATTAATTTTCTCACTGCGTAAGTAGATGTTTATTTATTCATTTATTTTCTTGTATCTATCAGAAGCATAAAAAATATGAAAGAGCGTCTGTAATTTTGTTTCCCTTCAGGTTCAATTAAAAAAAACTACAGAATCACCCCGTCGCGCCCTTTGTGACGCAATCTAGCGTGCGTCAAACCGACCGGAAAAAGAGGCACAATAGTGGGAAAAAAAAGAGAGGAAAACAAGATGGCAGCAGTCTCGGATCACGGGCTTAAGCGAATAGTTTGGAAAAGTAAGTTTCCCTACTGTTTTTACGCAGTTATAGTTTACGTAAACTTGACTCGATAATTGTGCTGACTAATTTTCCGACTTTTGTCTAAAAGTAGCGGCCGTAAAGTCATTTTATATGTCGCTTGGAGCCCCACCTTGTTCCCTGAGAAAAAACCACGACTGACTGAAACATACTTGCTGTCACCTTCTCAAGTTTGCTCCGATTAAAGATGAGCACGTTGTGATAACAAAGCAAGATGGCTGAGATTAGCGAGTTTCTTTATTTATAAAACTTTTGTAGGCATTTGGAAAAGCAACGTTTGTATATGTCTGACAGCGTTGAAATAATCATTTCCTTTTCTCCTTCTAACTTCCCGTAAAGTTGAATGAATATCCAATCAATATTGGTTAATAATGGAGCTTGATGGAGGAGAACGGGCAGGGTTTGTTGTTGTATTGAATCAATCAATCAAATTGTATTTGTAAAGCACATTTCAGCAACAAGGCATTTCAAAGTGCTTCACATTAAAATACAGTCTGGGGATCTGTTTACATAGTACCATTGATCCTCCGGGGAATCTGAACAAATTAATGGACTGACATTAAAAGAACAAAAAACTTTACTATGAAAAGCAGAATCTAATGTTAAAATGTATTCAGTCTAAAATTTTATGCTTCAATCTCTCTTTAGTGACAGAACGAACGTTTTTGATTGAGCAAAGTGAAAGGCAAATTAAATAATTCAGAATGACACAAAGGTAAGCGAAATATATAAAAATAGAATAGGACACCATATATATTAAAGGGCAAATGAACAGTAACAAAAATAAACTGTAGTTATTAAAAATATTAATTAGTAATACTCAGATTAAAAAGAAATGTGCAGCTGAGTAGGATGAGATTTTTAACATAAAAATAAATATTTTAGATTAGATAAAGGCCAAGTTATTTGTTTAGCTCATAATTGGTGATTGTACATAATATTGACTAAATATTGCCATAATTTACCAACTGGAGTTTTGCACTGAGCATGTTGGCTTTTGAGTTGACTTTTGGTTTTGTGTGATAACTGATATTCTGTGCCTCTGCAGGAATAAAAGAGACAATAATTGCAGACTGCAAAAAATCTGGCGTATGGAAGGTAGGAACAGAAATTTTCCATGTATTCTGACTGAAAACAAACATTTAGACTTGACTGTGCAACAGTAATTTAGGCCAGAATTGGTATTTACTGGTTGCTTTGAATTTCTGTTCACAGATTCTGATTTTAGACCCATTCACCACCAAGCTTCTCTCATCATGCTGCAAAATGTCAGACCTGATGGAGGAGAGGATAACAAGTAGGTCATGATATCTGCTTTCAGACTTTGTTGTAAAGGAGATAATTCATCAAGATTATGAATTAAGAGTTGATTAGGCCTCAATGTAAGCTAAGATAATTTTATTAACGTAGCACATTTTCAGAGACAAGGCACTTAAAAGGGCTTTATATGAGTTAGAGGAAATACAAACGATAACAAAAAGTTCTCCACAATTTATGAACTAAAGGGTTTCCCCCAGAAAACCTGCGGAGCCCGGTGCTCAGGTCACTAGGGAACTCATTCAGCTGCCCCCCTGAATGGATGACTTCCCTAGTGCTCTGAGCAGGTAAACCCTGTTTCAACATTTTTGAGTTAATAATGTTTAAAGTTGACGGGAAATTTAAAAATGTTATTTGATAGTTATGCTTTTTTGGAAGACTTGAAGATGAATACCTTTTAATGATTAAGGCGATCATAAAAAACTAATAAATTAACAATGCTAAGCCTGGTGGGGGCACAGGTAAAACCTGGCCTGCCAGGCTTATAATACACTGAGGGAAACCCTGAAGTAATAGGAGTTTCTCTGGATAAACTAATAGGAAAGAAAAATAGTTTCTCTGGATTCTATGTTTGTTCTAATTCCTGGTCTGGATTGCTAGATAAGTGCAAGTACTTCATAATTTATAAGCTAGAAGGAGTTTCCTTGTATAAACTAATAGGAGTTTCTCTGGATAATAATCTAAAAAGTAGATATTGGTCTAAAGTAATGAGTACTCCACAATTTCTAAAAACATTAATAACTCCATGATTCATAAAAGTAATAAACTAAACAGAGAGGGCGAAGAAATGACACGTCAGGAAAAAATAGGCAACATTCATATAGCAAGATAAGGCACAAACATGGAGCCAGCGAAAGGTGGTGACAATAACGGAGATCATCTGTTTGCTGTGTATGTGTATACATATTACCATGAACCGTGCAGCTCAGTCTCCCAAGAAACAGTCTGATATGATGATCTTATCTAAGAGCAAGTCCTTGGGAGCGCTCTGCTCCACAGTTACACGGATGACTTCAGAAGGGAGTGAGGTGGGAAGGAGCGTTATGTTTACATGTCTTCCAGGAGATTTGAGACAGCCATCCAGCCAAGGCTGATACAGGGGAGCCAGTTCAGATACAGAATGCTTTAGGTCAGGTAGATTTTAAATTTCAATCTCTCCTAAAGTCTCATCGGTATAACTTTGTTCATTCCAATCATCCAAATTTATGTGGTCTTTCCCGCCGGGCTGAACTAGCAACTTCTCCAAGATCAGTTCTATCCTGCTAGTGAGTCTTAGGGTCCACAGCCTTCCAGTCTCTGCAAGAATCGCATCCAACTTGCGCCTCTGTCCCACAGTATGTCAGTCTGCGTGTTCGTCAATTGGCATAATCCATCACAGATTTGTCGATATGTCAGGAATCCGCAAGCTCCAAACAGCAGAAACCCTGTTCTCATAAATAAATCCAGGGTGTATCCTGCCTGGTATGTCCCCGTAGGACATGTGGGCCCTCCTGCATCCAGTCTTCTTGTGAAAATTTGATCAATTTCACTGAAAGACCAGTTGACCAGATCTATAATTTGTAGATTCAGACGATGTGCAAAGAAAGGCTCTGGAAAAGCAGCACAAAAACAGAGAAAGCAGGGCGAAAACTGATCTAAAAAACAGTTTTAGATCTAAAACTGTTGTAAATTAAGAGTAGGGACGGAGCAGAGAAAAAACCTTCCGCCTTCACCAAGAGCTGGAGAGAAAACTTGTTAAAATATTAATAAATAGTTGTGTCTACATTCAACCAAGTTTTTAAAATGAAATAAAACAGAGTTTCTTTTCACAATGATCAGTCCCTCCAGGATTTTGTGATTTCTTTTTTTTCCCACAAAATTTGTGGCAAATCTGAAAAATTTGCAAGAAATTTTGCTTGTATATATGACATAAACGTTTTTGACACGTTTATGACAAAAACGTGATTTTGTTGATTAGGCTGAGGCAACAGTGTAGTAGAAGTAAGAAATGCTGCCACCTGCAGGTGGGAGGTAGCATCATGTAAACCCAAGGTTTTTGATAGTTTTGCAGAAAATTTGGAGTAAACTTGCATAACAAAAAATAATCTGTTGATTTTATTTAAGAATCGCAACAACCTGGAGGAACTGATTGAAATAATTTGCCAGTATGCAGATAAAAACTGCTTTGATTTGATTGATAAAATAATATTTTACCATGTAACTGTTATCTTGAAGGTTTCTGCTCCCCTGGAGTCTAGAGGGCCACATAAGAAGCTATAGCAGTGCAGATTTGGCCCCCGCGCCTTGAGTTTGAAACACAAGTTGTTGTTTGATGCATTTTTCTGACGTTAATGTCTTCTCTGTTTAGTTGTGGAGGATCTGTTCAAAAGCAGGGAGCCTGTCCCTGAAATGAAGGCCATCTACTTCATGACACCAACCTCCAAGGTTTACCGTAATAACCCTAATATAACGACATAAACTTTTATTATGAAAGAATTTTGACTGAAAATTTATTGTTTTCAGTGTGTGGACGCCTTTATAGCTGACTTCAAGTCCAAACCTAAATACAAATCAGCTTATGTTTATTTTACAGACTGTAAGTAACCTACAGGTTATATAAAAAGACGTTTCTGGATGTCAGGCTTGAAGTTGACGGTTTTGTCTGGTTTTCACAGACTGTCCAGATGACCTCTTCAACAAGATGAAGAATTCCTGTGCAAGGCACATACGGGTCTGCAAGGAAATAAACATTTCCTTCTTACCACAAGAAGCACAGGTAAATGGTTTCAGCTTACTTTTGTTATAATTTTTAATAATTGGTTCCTCTTTTTATTCTTAGGAGTTTCTTTTTCTTGAAAACATAGCAGGTTGTAATGTTTTTAGACAACACACAGAGACGCATTTTAACCTTCTGAGGGAAACTTTTATGGGTGTTGGTTGCTTAAAGTTATGATGTAACAATCTTGTGTGCTTCCTGCTTTTTAATAATGACAGAAATGTCTCTGCATTTAGGTTTCCTGTTTGCTTTTATTACCATTTCTGTATTTTAATCTGGTTTTAGAAATTAAAATGAATCAGAATTCTGTCAAAGTTTCTTTGTCCTCATTTAAAACGACTTGCAGCTAGTGCAAAACCCAAACTTTAACTTCTTTAGGTCACTGGAGAAGAAGCTGGCTGGTCAGATAGCTGTATTAATAGGAAGTTGAGTGGAAGAAAAAAGTGTGGTTTAAAAATAAAAGTCTTTTCAAACAAAACCTTTTCAACATTCAAGGATTATGGACTACAACTGTTGCATCTAGGGATGCATATTACAGATTAATGAGTTAATCTATAGTCAATCGGTCTTATCAGTTGATTAAATGATAAGCGGCCATTTTCTTGAAAACATGAGTTTTCTATTGTATCAAGAGCGTCTCTCCATAACACAAAGGGCTACCTTTTTTGTAACATTCTGAATTTGTAAAAAGCACATAATATTTTTTTTATTAGCTGCATTAAATACTGACTGAATAAACAGTAAATGGTTTTTTTCTCACATCATTCAACTAAGACAAATAAAAAAAGGGTTGTCATTAGATGTAATTAGACATGTCATGATAACTAGTTTCACTGAACAATAAATTGTTCCAGAATTTATATCAATAAACAATAGCATTGTCATTTTCAGACAATTCTTAATTAATATAATAATAATAATACTGGCATATTTATGCAAGTATGACCTCACAACATTTTTTTAAAAACCCCAAAACTTCAATTTTTAAACACTGGAAAACATTTTAAATACCCCAAATAAACTAAACAACAATTATTAAAAAAGAATTATGAAGTCTCTTTAACTAAAATTGCTGTAAAAAATATTAATAATTCAGCTTCGACAGAAAAAACATGCAAAAGGGGCAGGTAGTGCAAACTAACTACTTCAAAATGGCAGCTTTTCAATAATAGCATCTCTTTAATGACTGTTGTCTAAATTAAAATTACTGGGCTCAACTTAATCATGCGATTAATTGATTTATTGCTTAATGTGACAAGCATACCTTAGCATAATTACCAAAATTATTGGACATAAACGACTGAATCTGTGTAATAAATCTAAAATAATGAACTTCCCTTTTTAACATTTGAATATCTGAAAAAATAACCATCTTTTCAGTGATATTCCACCTGATCCCAATTTGCTCCTGCGTGGTTTTCAGGTGTTCACATGTGACGATCCTGGGGCTTTCCGGAGAATCTACAGTCCTCACAGTCAGGACAAAAGCAAGACATTGGAGACTCTGGCAGACCAGCTCGTCACCCTGTGTGCCACGCTGAACGAATACCCGGGGGTCAGATACAAGAAGTAAGCGGAGAAGAGTCGGTTTCTCTGCTTAGGTTACAGCACATCTCAGCCCCTGAGCACAACTTCGTCTTTTGGATTTCTTTTAAACGTATTTCCAAACTGTTGCCAGAAAGTTTCAGGCGAAGTTTCTAATAGATATCACTTGTTTTGTTATGAACGCTTCCCGTTAACGGAACGTTTTCTGAGTTGCTACAGTCTATTGAAAAGTTTTAATCATTTCCAGGTCAGTAAGAAAAACGAAAAGTATTTTAATACTTTATCTTGTGGTCATTTATGTTGAATTTTTGTAAATCATAAGTTCCATCCATTTAGTTTTTCTTTGGTCAATTAGAATATATTTCACTTAGTTTAGAACCAAAATCTGTAATATTTTTTATATTTGTTACTGTTTAGATCACTTTGATAACTTTTCCTATTAATTTAAGTGATTAAGGACACACCGGGGGGCGGATGCCTTTAGTTTGGTAAATGTTTGGTGTGATGACGGTTTTGACCACCATTTGAACATCAGATTAAGTTAACTTTCATTTTCATCTAAGTTATAAGAGATTTTTAGTTATTATTTTGTCTATATTTTTGCAAGAAATAAAGCACGTATATTTCTTTCAAACTAAAGTCGGAAGTGCGATCGGAAACCAAACCACATGTTGCCGCCCCTGACCGTTCATGAAAAATGTTGGTTTTGGAACTTCGAAAGCTGTGACACTTTATGCATTCCACATTTTATAAGGATAAGAAAAGGATTTTCAAAGCAAAAAATAAAATAAAATTCCTAAAAATATGTTAATTTGAACTGTGCTGCTGGAGTTGCTGTTACCTAGCAACGCCAGCTAAGCCCAGCCCCGTCCGGCTTTGGTCAGCTGGTTTTACCGCTTTATGCTCTATAAAATGGCTGCCGGACTGTTGGCTGTTTTGTTATTTCAAATGCCTTTTTTATATTGTTACTAAATCAGTGCTATTCTTGAAAAAAAATTACCATTTTTAGCAGTTAACCATCTTTTGTGACAGTCTTCGAAATTGTCATGGTTGTGTATAAAAACCTACTAAAAAATGCACAAAAATACCGTCAGACATCTAAGTGTGTAAGTTTTCTGAAACAAAAAACAGAAAAAAATCAAGCTACGGTAGCTTGATTTAAATTAGCTTAATTCTTTGATATAAACTTATTTTCTGTTTACTAAAACTGTAGTTGTGGCTTTGTCTATTACAACTATTTTAGTTATTGATCAATCTATTCAAGTTCAATAATACTTTCTTGATCCCAAACAATTAAATATTAGTGTAACTCATATTAATACATATTGATGATTTTGATAAGTAAAGGGATTTCAAAAAATACACAGAAATACATTAAAAGATGCAAATAACCAAGTAATTCAGTTACTTTTTTAAAGAATAAAACTTTGTCGCCTATCAAAGATTTCTGATTGATTCTACGTATCAACTAACGATTATTTTAGTGATTGATTGATTATTCTGGAGATTAATAGGATTTAAAAATGGCACATTCTTCATGTTTTTCCTCTAGGCAATTAAGTCTTTTTATACAATATTAGAAATACATTAAAAGATACAATTAAACAAATAATTCAGTTCCTTTTTTAAATAAGAAAATAAAGATTTTACTGTCTGAAATGAAATGCCAAACAATTCCTTTAACAAACTCCACAGAACTTCACTTTAAAAAAAATCAGACACTGGCTTTGAGATTCATGTGATAGCAATCGACAAGTGCTTTTGGATTTTTTTTAACTTTTTGAAAATGAGCTCAAAATGTTTCAGCAAAGTCTTAAGTAGCTGACTGACTAATAACTTTTTTTCTTGTTTACGTCTCGTAAGCGACTCCTGCATATAACAGTATGTCTTGCATCTAGAGACAACATGCTAAACGCCCAAACTCTAGCAGAGCTGGTGGACAACAAGCTGGCCAGGCACTACGAGTTGGACGACAGTGGGAAGAAAAAGGTGAGACGTCTGCTGAACAAAGAATAACAGAAAGTAAGCCAGGCCTTGGCCTTGGGAGTAAATCTAAGTCTTGTTTTTCACGCCCATCTTTGTGCATTGTAGCATTTATTTTTTTGCCTAAAGCTGTATTTTTCCCAGAAATTTGGGGGTAAAACTTGCATCATTACCAAACATTAAACTGTTTTTACAAGTAAATCAGGTGCTTTAAAGGGGAGCTGTTATGCAAAAATTCACATTTTGCATGTTTTTGGGTCTCAACTGCTTCTAAAAACGGCCTAAATGCTTAAAAACAACAACAAAAAAAAAACAACCCACCCAGCTGTTTTTGACAAAAAGTTAAAGTTTCAAAAACCTCCACATTATTAAGTCACATTTTATGGGCACTGCAGTGTTACCTAGCAACCCCAGCTGAGTCCAGCCCTGTTACCTAGCAACAGTGGAACTCAAGCACGTTATGTATGCGCTGGAAAATGGCTGCTGGAACCACTTGCTGCATTCTTGTTGGTTGTGGAGGAGGCTCCATTAAGGCTTTTCAAAGATGTACGGTGGTGTAATTGCATATCTGTTTGTAGCCATTTTCACGCACGAGTGTAAGCATTGAGGCAGAACTGAGCAGATTGAAATCTGACTAAGAAGGATTTTGTGTGTAAAATAACGTTTTGGATAGAGATATCCTAACCTGCTCAACGACGCATAACGGGTGACCTTTAATGGTTGACTTTCCCTCTGCTGGCAGGAGAAGACACAGGCCCAGCTGCTGATAGTAGAAAGAGGTTTTGACCCCGTAAGTCCCATCCTCCATGAGCTCACCTACCAGGCCATGGCCTATGACCTCATTGATATCCAGAATGACACCTACTGGTAAAGCTTTACCTAACTCCAGCTCCCAGCTACATCATTTCCTGACTCCCCGCTTGCTGCAGACAGCTAAACGCAGCTGTGTGGTTGAACTTATTCAGGTACAAGTCCAAAGACGGCTTGGATAAGGAAGCCCTGCTGAACGAGGACGACATGCTGTGGGTGCGGCTACGGCACAATCACATCGCCGAGGTTTCAGAGTAAGTCTCCCCATTGTTCAGCGTACCAGTACATCATCATCTGGTTCTCCTTATTTATTTATTTTCTTTGCTTTTGCCTTGTTATAGACAGATCCCTAAGATGGTGAAAGAAATAGCCGCCAGCAAGAAACAGCCTGATGGGAAGGTAAAGAGCTGGAGCGTCTACCGTCTCTATAATTTCTCTACTTGTTTTAATCTGAGGAATATCACACCTGATAGTTCGTTAGATTTGGTTTGATTGGGGATAAAAATTACAACATTTGCTCCATTTTCAATTGCTGTAGTTCACTTTCACACTGCACTGCGTCAAACTAAAACAACCAATTGCAAAACCTGTTCCCCTCCTCGCCCGTGGGGGCGCTGCGCCAAGACCCACTACAGGAAACAACAAAACCCTCTGAAGAAGACATGATTGAAACTTGCTTCGTCACGAAATGTAAACAAAAATGGAGTCAGACAGTTGTAGGATTTCTCTTTCTCTATCTTTGGTAAAAAATCACGAGCCATTTCTGCTCCTAGCGCTAGACTAGCACGTTTGTTTTGGTTGTATTTACCCAGAACACCCTGCGTTGTAGTCCGCTTGGTGCTTTTGGAACAGTCTCTGGTCCGCTTGGCGTTCATATATGCATTCAAACCGCTAAAGAGTTCACTTCAACCGAACCGAGACCGAGATTTGTAGGCGGACTGGAGTTTGTGTTTTTGGTTTGCTTCAGTTTGATTCACGACTCCCCAAACGAACCAAAACTTTCTAAGCTAGAGTTATTTAATCAAACTATAGTTTGATTGATTAATCAAACAAAAGTTTAACTATAGTGGACTAAACAGGGCTGGTGTAATTTGCTAATTGAAACTTTTGTGTAATCCTTTCAGACCACATTAAGCAACTTGTCACAAATGATGAGGAAGATGCCCTCATTCCGTAAGCAGGTCACCGAGGTATGAGAACTTTATTTCATTCATGATGTAGCTGTAAATATAAAGGACAAGTAATGATAAATGAATCTCAGAATAATGAATAAAAACTGTTGTTTTGATCCCAACTAGAAAACGATTCACCTGCAGTTGGCTGAGGACTGCATGAAACATTTCTCAAACAATGTGGAGAAACTCTGCAAAGCTGAGCAGGTCTGTCTGGACTTACTGTGGTTGATTTTGAAATTATGCTAAATTCTTGCATTCTACACCCACTAATTGGTTCAGATAAATTTATCTTAACAGTCCTAGATGTTTATTGTTATGAACGCAACAGGCACTTCAACTACAGACATTACTGATGAATAGTTTTCTCCACTCAAACATTGGATTTCCATGGTTTCAGGAAGTTGCTGTAACGTTCTAACATTTCTTCATGTATCATTTCAGTCCAGAGGAATGTCACACTGGGTACACATGTATAGCTGTAGAGTGTTTAGCAGTCTGTGCTTATGAGCTTTGTGTTGGAAGTATTCTGCAGAAACTTTGGGTTTCTGCAGAATACAGAGGGCTAATGTTAGCATGCTAATATTAGCATTAGCGCTCTTCCTCTGTTTTGATATGACTCTTTGACAAGGATATGGACTTAGAGTTTTTTCACAATATTTTGTAGTACTATTGAGATAGCCACAAAAATTATGACAAAAAAACAATATAACTTCTTTTTTTTTTAGGCACAGAATTCATAGCGTCACAAAAGAAAATGCTGCTTTTGAAAAACATTTCCACTTGAAATAAGTTTCTTCAGCCCGCCACATACTTACAGAAGTACGACTTATATCACTAACCTGAAGATGGAGACTTCATTTAATCTAATTTACTGGTATTTATTGATGCTGTTATGGAATAAAGTTGAGAAAATTAAAATAGAGAAGATAGAGAGAATTTTTTTTGGAATTTATTGTGATCAATCAATCAAAAATCTTATGAAGAATCTTTCATGATAAATGATTAACGATACGATAAAGGCTCAACCCTACTTTTCGATCATTTGGTTTTGCAGGTTTTCTTGAGTAATTTAGTATGAATTAAGTTTATACAAATATTTTTTTCACTTCATTAATTCATTTGTTTTTTAGAAGATGTTTTCTTTTAGCAATTGTGAATAGCGGGAAAAAAGTGGCCTATTAGTGAAAAATCCATAAGATTGGATGGAAATGAAATACGGGAAGTGGAAAGTGTCAAAAACTATACTAACAAGTTTTGTTTTTTTTACTAATTTAAATGGTTTTTATGATTGTATTTTAATTATTCTGTAGTTTGCATAGAATTGAAAGACCAAATCTTCTCTTCCTTTTCTTGGTTGTACGTTTCCACAGACGTTTGCGAATTGGCTTTTTGTTTCTGTTCCTGAATTTCGCCTGTGGTTTATGTGAAATTATGTTTCAAAATATTCTCTTACATTACACTTGTGTGGGAAATTACCCGGCCATTTAATTCCTCATTTTAGATCTAGAACAGTTGTAGAGTAGGGTTTGTCAAACTCATTTTTATTTTGGAAAATACCAAAATCAGAAATGTTCTTAAAGGGCTGGTTGTGCCAGAATGTGTTGATAAAACCCATTAACAAACTTAAAATAATAATAATTATCTGTGTCTGCATTTGACGACTATTTAAATTAAATACTGAACATCTTTTCGCACTGATCTACCCTACAGAATTCTGTAATTGTTTTATAAATCTTTGTAATCAGAATCACTCATTTTCTGGTGCTAATTGTAAATATTTGCAAAAAATGTTCCAGGAATGTGACTTTTTGTTACTCGCTGCATGAATCACATACTTTAACTTGACATCAAGTAAGATTGAGGCAGCTATGGAGTAGAAGAAATACTGCCACCTGGAGGTTGGAGTTAGTATAACTTTAACCCAATGTCTTTGAGCTTTTTTGCACAAAACTAGCAATAAAGTCACAATGATAAATTGGCACATTGAAATTCAAAAATACTTTATTGATCCAAAAGGAAAATTAAATAAATTAGGGAGGCATCGATATAAAAATTTTGACCTATAGCTGATGTTAGTATTACTGTTATGTCCAGTAACTGATATTTAGCAATACTTTATATTTTTCACTACCGTTTTGGCCCTTTTGGATAATAAAAAGATAACAATAAATATTGGTTGTTCATATCGCCCCAGTTTTATTTATCGGTTTTATATCGATATGTTAAAAAAATGAGAAATATTGGATGATACCAATGTTAGTGCAGATATATTGTGCATCCCTAAGATAAGTAAATCATAGAATTGTGGAAAACTGGAGAGACTGATTGATGTAATTTGGCATTAAAGGGATAAAAACTGCTTTGATTTGATCAAATATTTTAATAAAATAATATTTTATCATGTCCCTGTGGTGTCCAGAAGACCACATAAGAAGCTACAGTGTACCTGATGTGGCTCACGCGCCCTCAGTTTTACACCCGTTGAATAATATTTGTATTTTATGAAGTTAAATGTTTGTCTCCCTTGTGTAGGACCTCGCTGTCGGTTCTGACGTGGAGGGGACAAAGGTGAAAGACCCAATGAGGACTCTGCTGCCGGTGCTGCTCAACCCGTTCAGCAAACATGACAAGATCAGAGCCGTGCTGCTCTACATCTTCAGCCTGAACGGTAAAACATTCATCTCACCCTGCAAAGCCCAGCCTCCATTGACTGCAATGAATTAGTACAGCACAGTTTGTTTTATGTTTTGTAAAATGTTGAATCGATGTTTTATTGATTCTGCTTTGTTGCGTGTAAACAGGAACGACGGATGAAAACCTGAACAAATTTATCCAGCACGTTAAAATCGAGGACGAACGAGAGTTTATCCTGAACTGGAAAGAACTGGGCGTCCCCATCATCACCACTTCGGTATGAGCAAAAGTTTTATCCTTTCACTCTAAGCTGTGATCTAAAAATAAACAACGACGTTTTTATTCTGTTTGGAGCTCAGAACCTGTAATTTCAGGGTTTGTACAGGTGCTTGAAAATGCTTGAATTTCAATTAGGAAAGTGCTGGATTTCTGCACAAATCCTTGAAAGTGCTTCATATTCAAGCTGCAGTTTTTGTAACGTTTAATAGAAAGCCTAAATTTGGAAAATGTTTTTTTTTTTAAAGTTAAAACCAGATATTTTCATACAACTAATAAAAAGTCAAAATTATTTCGCTGTTTGAAGTTAAATCCCAAAACTTTTCTTGTTTAGAAAATGAATAAAATGATTTAGATTTCCTAAAAGCCAGAAAATTAAGCAAGAACATTTTTAGTGTTGCCTTGGTTCTTTCATCTTTAATCTCCATGGCTATCATGCAGCTGTTCAAAACGCCTGGTTGGACCAAGCCCCACCTTCGAGGTCCTCACCCACTCAGCTCCTTCAGACTAGCCACCAGCAATTGGCAAACACCTGGTGAAATTGTTAATCTGCTGAGCTCATTGTAGGAGCTACTTCTCAGTGAAACACAGCTAAAAACGTGGTAATGAGGCTAATAGAGGAGCCACTCTGTAAAAACAAAAGTATTTTCGGTCTATTTTCTAATGCAAATATCTTAGTTCACTTAAAATAACACAAGACTAATTTACAAGTAACTTTTCAGCAAGAAATAGGAGCTTGTTTTAAGTCGATAATTCCTAAATATTGATGAAAAAGTACCAATGGATCAAGTACATTTTCATCAATTGTAAGGAAGTATTGACTTAAAATAAGCGCTAATATCTTGCTGAAAAGTTACTTGTCTCATTTTCATAATAACACAAGTTAACATACTTGATTGTGCTATGTTCACAGAAAACACATAATACTGCCCCTTTAAAGTATTTTTAATTTTTGAGGAAAAATGTCACCCTAAAGTGTTGTAAAAAGCAGTTGTGGGCCTCACAGAACCATTCCAGGGGCCCCAAATGGCCCCCAGGCCACACTTTAACCACCATACTGCTCATCTTTGTTCTGTTGTGTTCAGCCCAGTTTCTTCTCCCGCAAACCAAACCGAAGAGATCGATCCCAAGATGAGACGTACAACCTTTCCAGATGGACTCCAGTCATCAAAGACGTGATGGAGGTCAGAGAGCGAATGAAACACAACAACCTGTTGGTCACATCACTGTTTATAAAGAAAGAGAAAAATCCACTCTGAAACACAGCTTCCAGGCTTTCTGGCAACTTTCCTGGCTTTAATTTATGAAATCTGTCAAGCAAAAAGAAAAAGGAAGAGTAAAAATCATCTCTGAACATTTTTAAATTCACTCTGCAGACATTAATGGGGAACTGAGAGTTCAAGGAATCCCCCAATGGTTATCTATTACAAAATTCACCCTCTGTTTCTGTTTGTTGGTAATTTTCCTTCTTTCTGGTCAGGTTCATCTTATCAGTACCTGAGTGCTTAAATTTAACATAATTAAGTTTAAAAATGACTGGTTTTAAATGGCAAGTAGTCAGGGTCGGCATTTATTGCATCATTTATCGTGACAAATTTCTTTACATAAGAATTTTAGCTCATTATGATAAATTTCCATTGTTAATGGAAAACAACCCTGACAGTATAGAAATGATATTTTTCTATACTGTCTATACTCAGGTTTTGTTCCATGAGTGCATCAATAAATTGATTAAAAATTTTCCTGAAATTAAAGCTGTCCTCTACCATTAGAGTAAATAAAGGGTAAATCATGAATTAAAGTTGGTCTGGAGAGTTTTATTATCTTAGAAAAATAAAATAATTTGAAAACTGCTTCATGTATTTACTCAGGTTGTGCTTTCTGATATAAAAATTAGTTTATGCATGCCGCAGAGAAGATTTATGTCCTGATTGCAGAAAATAATGTAAAAAATGTATTATTTTCAGGATGCTGTGGAGAACAAACTGGACTCCAGAGACTGGCCGCACCAGTCAGAGTGTCCCGCTGCCTGGAACGGCTCCGGCGCCGTCAGGTGGGTCATCAGGAAAAAACTATTGATATTCATCATTCAAATATTTCAACATCAAAACAGCAAGATCAAAAGAATTGTGCGTAATAAGTAAAATTGTCCAGATATTTAGCAAACTAATGCCACAAAAACCCGGTTTTAAACACTTATAGGCTTAAAGGTGGCAAGTTGGCACGCTAGCGGTCATTAATTTAAAACGATCTTCAATGTTTTCAAAGGCAGGAGCAGTCAAAAGTATTTCAGTTTTAGTCTGATCTTATTTCACAATTTGAATATGCAGGGCTTTGTGTTTGGCATGTTTATTCCTCCCTATAATGTGGTGATTGGGTTAGTAATGTTTTTTATATTGACATAATCATCTCTTCTTTTCACAGTGAACAGTTTTTTTGACAAATAAATTTGAGAAAGTCAGGTTTATCCGTGGATTCTCCTATTTTGTTGCCAACTATAAGCCAAGTTGGTAATGAATGGGGGCTTGTCCGGGATTCATTTTTCATTTATGTTTACTTGCACCTCTGATGAGCTGCATTTGTACTTTAAAAGTAACTTTAGGGCTCGTTAGACCTCCCACAGTGGTGCCCAGTAACTCCTGCTAGAAATTATAAAGTGCCCAATATTTAAAATAAGGATATAATAACAAATTCAGATTTTAACAGTTTTTATATTTTGATATTTTTTTCTTGTCTTTATATTGGAATCTGCAGGTGTGTTTCCACAAATATTAACATTCCATTGAAGAACATGTATTGATTTTTACCAAAGTTTTACCCTTTAAACCTTTATCATAAAACCTAACAATAGTAACAAAAAACAGTGGCTCTTTAAAAATAGCAGCACATTACCTAGCACAGGTATTTCTCACAAATGATCAGTCATGTAACATTTGTGAATCTAAACAAACTTTATTTGTCTGGACTGAGGGCCAAAATGTCTTTTCTTTTGTTTTTGGAATAGACTTGTTCTTTTGCTTGAAAATTTCCTAACATGTATGTTCTTCAGCGCCCGCCAGAGGAATAAAACCAGCACCCAGGATGATCGCCGCACTGGTTCACGCCTCATCATCTTTGTTATTGGGGGCATCACTTACTCTGAGATGCGCTGCGCTTACGAGGTCACCCAGGCGGTGAAATCCTGTGAGGTCATCCTGGGTTAGTATTCCTCTTTAAAACAACTCTTATTTCTCTGGAGATGATCTGTTTTTGCCATTCAGTCAACTTCAGTTTTGCCTTAAATGTGACCTATTGTGCTTCCTTGAACAGGCCTGGATAGGTCGATGGGCGATACGAACCATGTCCATTACAGCAGCACAAAATCTGTCAAAATGAGCTGTTTTAGGACCTCTTGTCACTTTAAAACCAAATAAGCTCCTGCGGGCATCATCCCCAAACTCTACGTTTACATTTGCACATGAAAATGACCTCTAACAGATGTGCAGTTATACCTCTGTACAACTTTGAAAAGCATTAGTGGAGCCTCCTGCACAACCAACAAGAATGCAGCAAGTGGTTTCTGGATAATAGGTCATCAAAATACTTGTCTTTTCCAACAGCCATTGTACAGCACAGACAGCAGTAATACCAGTTGATCAAACGTGCTGGAACTCTAATTGGGTTGCTAGGTAACTGGACTGGGGTTGGGTTTGCTAGGTAAATGGTGCAGCGACCATTGATTTTGTGACTTAACAATTGAAAGGTTTTGAAACGGCTCGTATTCCAGACACCAAAATACATTAATTCATTTCCAAAAAACAGCAGGAAGGATTTTTTTTCAAGCTCTTGATCTGTTTTTAGAACAGTTGAGACCCAAGTGGAAGAATAAAAATGTGTAAAATGTTTAATTTGCTTTGACATACATTAACCTTGTAACTCTAATGTCTAAAAGCAACTTAAAAGATAAAGTGCTTAATTTGACCAGCTGACCAAACATGCTGGAGCTCCTCTTGGGATAGGCTGGACTTTGTTGAAGTTGCTAGGTAGTAATTTGTGACTTTAACTAACTAATTAACTTATTGCCACAAACCATCTGGGTGTTTATTTTTAAGTGCTTGGCCTGTTTTAAAAGCAAATGAAAAAACTAAAACATGTAAAATATGAATCTTGCGTAATAGATCCCCTTTCATGCTTTTTATGACCTGCTTAATTGTTCCTCCTAGTTTATTTTAGATTTTTGCCCCCTGCTGGTGCCAATGAGAACTCAAAATGAATAATTTGTATCTTTCTACAGGCTCTTCTCATATCTTGACCCCCATCAGTTTGCTGGAAGACATCAAAGCCCTGAGCAAAGGTCCAATGGAAACCTTTACAATAGAGGAAAGGAGCAACGCCTGAGAAATCCCCCATGTTACTTCATCTCATATCACTCAGCCCTGCACTCACCTCAACTTCCTGTTTGGAAAACTGAAGGGAATTCACCTGTAGCTTATTGTTGTCTTTTATTTTACTTTATGCACATTTATAGTGACGGTATTGACAAATTATCCTTTAATGTTTCATTTCGCCTGGCAGAATTTCTTTGTTTTTTGGTCAGAATACAGTCTGTTTATAACGTATGTAGCTTTGTACTGTTAAATCAAATGGATTAATTTTAAAATTAACTAGCCTAATTTGACTAGAAGCAAGTTTATGTTAAAAAAAAGTATCCTTAATGCATTATTCTGCTAACCTTTGACCTTAAAGAAAGATGCTGATAATGTTACAAGTTGAACAGCCCATGACACTTGTGGGAAAATAAAAGCACAAAGTTGATGTATATACTGTATGTATGCACTGAGTGTCTGCTTTGTCGTCTTGCCTTTTCTGATCACTGCTGTTTATAAACACCTAATATATTCTGAGTGTTTTAAAATAATTACTCCTTTCTTGGATTGAACAACTGACTAATAAATGGATGAAGTGGTTCAACTCTGACAGCTGTTTGTACAATGCCTGCTGCTGTTTTTTTTATTATAAAAACAGAGAGAATGCAAACAAAAATAATTATCTGCTATATGCTGCGTCACATCAATTCTTTAAAAAACATTTAATTGTTTTTAATAGCTTTTTTTGTAGCAAATTTTTTACACCCCTCTGAATAAAATATTTGACATTACAGCAATAACTCCTTATAGATGCTGACCAGTTTTTGCATGTTTTCCGTGGTAGCAGGTAGCAGAGATGATGGATACAAAGTTTTTAAAAAATGTGTCCAATATGTGCAGATACTTCGTAAGTGTTAAATATCTTAATTTTTTTGTTGACATTATGTATGTTTATGATTTCAGAGATGTTGGTTTTAGGGTTTTCACTACCAGTAAGTTGTCATCTTCTAAATAAACGCTTGAAATATATCAATCCATTTTAAGAATATATGAAAGAGTTTTACTAATTACATTATATCAGTGAAGAACAAAAATAAACTCATTGATTAAATTCTAGTTTATTGGGCTCTCCTTGTCTACCATGGCAATATTATTTGAAATTTTTGATTTAAAGTTACTGTTTATGAATGTGTATATATTTATACCGTATAGAGAAACAGGAGCAATAAACGAAATATGCTTTTATTTTATAATTATCTGCATCGGCTAATATAAGTTTCATTTTTAATGATTTAATTACATTTAAAAATTGTCTATGAAATACATAGACAATTACTACGTATTTATTTAATTTGGTTCCTTTCGACCTTCCACATGCGCATGCGTGAAGAGTTCCTTTCTGCACGCGCTTCCCCGTTGTCATGTCAACCAATGTTGACAGCAAAATTACTACTGAAATCTGCCATCAACAGTTGACGTTTATCACGCAGATAAAAACCCCGCTTTGCCAAAATGTATCTCTAGCTGCCGTCTAAGAGCTTTACTACATTAAAACAAATTCAAGAAGCAGGAACAATGGCAGAAATCAGCGGTGAAGCTGTTCCAGACACAGAGGGGGAAGGCAGCAGTAGCGGCGGCAGTAGAGTCGTCGTCTTCGGCGAAGAGAGGCGAGAAGGCTTCGGTGTTCAGGAGTGGCCCGACGGGTCCAAATATGAGGGCGAATTTTTAGACGATTTCAAACATGGAAAAGGGCGCTACAGCTGGAAAAACGGCGAGGTAATGTGAAATTACAGCTTCGCCAACTGCCAGTGTTTCATTTTCTAAGTTTCCTGTTGGTTTTTGTAGTTCTATGAGGGGTTTTTCTACAAGGACCTCAAACATGGCGATGGGGAGTACTGCTGGCCCTCTGGCCACAAGTTCATTGGCAAGTTCTACCTAAACAGAAAGGAGGGATATGGACATTTAAAGTACCCAGGTGGAGCCATCTTTCAGGTGAGCCTGCAGTATTTGGGACTATTTCATTAATTAATAAATTTTTTTATTTTTTAAAGGAAGTGAATTCTGTAGAAAAAAAAGCATGTTCTCCTTCCACATATTCAGGGTTTGTACCACAGTGACCACAGGTTTGGTCCCGGTGTTTTCTCTTATCCAGATGGGAACCAGGATGTGGGCCTGTGGATCGGGCAGCGCCTGCTAAAACTCTGCTCCTCTTTAGAAGAAGGCTTTAGTCTGCTCAATTTTCCAGATTATGCTGCATTCATGCAGTCCTCTGATCGTGACCATTTTTTCATTAAGGTATGTGCTGTCATGTTTTTGCTTCAAAATCCCTTGCAGGCTTACAAGTAGCTTCTGTCCTATCATGTCTGTTTCTAACCCGTCTTCAGTCAGACGTAGACGAAGATCTGCTGTCAGACGAAAGCTTCATCTATCCACCCGGCATCGAGAGGTACTCTACAGATGGCGACCACTTGCCACTTCCTCCTGGCAGGAAAAGAGAGTTGGATCGAGTTTTTCACGGTGAAAAGTGGGAGCCAGAAGCTCATCCATACCAGGGGTACAAAAGGGATCCGCTCTCTGCGTTCCCTGTACACATCCGCATGAAGGCTAACATACGCGAACACAGGTTAGACACAATTACAGTGAAGTCGACCCCTGACCTTCTTCAGATCTAACAAAATTGGTGTCAAATGTTTATGCAGCAAAAATGTCCTTTTGTGCTGCAAAACTTTTTGTTTGTGCCGCTATCACTTTAAAGATGTTGATAAATGTTCCCAGAGGTCATGAAAAGTCAACCATATCCCACCTTCTTCAAATCAGAAAATAGGTGTCAGTGAACTCAGCAAAAACTTTGTTTGTGCTGCTTTTGCTCTGAAGATATTAATGGAAGTTTGAAAGTCAAAAGGTCAAAACTGCCCCTCCACATTACCCAAATCTTACTAAATTGATCTCAAATGTTTGTGACACGTTTGTGCAGCAAAATGGTTGTTTGTGCCGCTATCATTTTAAAGACATTAAAAAATATTTCCAGAGGTCGTGTAAAGGGAAAGGTCAACCACCACCTCTCCCATCCCGCGATCATATTTACATAATCAAATAAATTTGGTGTCAATCAACTCGGCACATTTGTGTAGCAAACATTTTTTGTTTATGCTGCTTTTGCTTCGAAGATATTAATGAAAGTTTAAAGGTCAATCAGCCCCCAGCCCCCACAGACACATTATCCAAACCTAACAAAATTGGTGTCAAATGTTTGTGACATGTTTGTGAAACAAAATCTTTTGTTTGTGCCGCTATCATTTTAAAGATAATAATAAAAAAGGTTTCAGGAGGTCATTAGAGGTGAACCATTCTGCCCCTACTCACATTTACCAAATTAACTCGACTCTGTTTATGCTGCACAAAATGTTCTTTGTGTACTTTTTTATTGACATGTGTAAAGTGATAGCAGCACACATGTTTGATACCAATTTTATTAGGTTTGATGAAGGTGGGAACCGAGTTCGTTGTGTGGAGAGGAAGCATCTGTTTCACCTCCACCTGCGTGTTTGTTTCAGGCTGCAGACTGAAACTGTCGGCTGGAACGTCACAGACCTCCTCTCTCTGAAGGGGGACAGCTTTGGGCCCAAAGGGCCTCTGGAGGTCAGCTCAGAGCTGCTGATTCAGCACAGCTTCAGAGGGGAGCTGCGTGCCGTGTCACAGATCCTCCAAAAAGGCGCCGTCTACCCGGATGTAGCCGACGCACGGGGACAAACCGCGCTCATCGCTGCAACCGTAACATCTCCCAGTTTCAGTTTTCCTCCTCTGCAGGGGCGTGTCTAGGTTTTTTTTTTATCAGGGGCACAAACAGAACAATGGTGGCAAAATGAAATTTGAATTTCATCTGAATGAACTGTGGGCTGAAATTTGAGAAACTAAATTTCTTATTTGCCCAAACAAATCTACAACTAGGTCCAAACTAAGAAAAAATTAAAACATAAGTTATGAGAATAAAGTGATAATGTTACGAGAATAAATTCGTACAAGAATAAAGTTGTAGTATTACAATAAGAAAGTTACAATATTATGAGAATGAAGTTTAAATTATTTGAGAATAAAGTTATAGTAATATGAGAAAAAAGTCAAAAATATGTCACAAATAAAGTTGAAATAATACTAGAATAAAGTCGTAGTTACAAGAAAAAGTCAATGTTTCGAGAATTAAATTTAAATAATATGATAACAAAGTAATGATATTACGAGAATAATGTTCTAGTGATATGAGAAACAACTGAGAAATATTTTGAGAGTAAAAATTGTTTATCTTTGTAACATTTACAAAGATAAAATGATAGTATTGAAGAATAAACCTGTATGAGAATAAAGTTGAAACCATATGAAAATAAACTCATACTATTACAAAAAATATTCTCATATTTACGAGAAAAATAGTTTAAATAATGTGAGAATAAAGGCATAGAATTATGAGAATAAAATCCAAAATATGCGAATGAAGCTGAAATAATATAAAAATATGAAATTAAAATAAAAAATAAAATTATGAGAATAAAGTCATAATTCTCATGACTTTAATTATGAGAATAAACTTTATTCCCATAATTTTATTTTTTTATTTCTTAGCATGGCCCTAATACTCCATCTTACAAAACACATAAATCTGTTTAACTTGTGAAAACTGTAATAGATTTGTTTGATCCAGGCAAATTTTTCCAGTTTCATCTAGTTGAGAAAGTCGTTCTACTCTGGATGGCATGTAGAAGAATTGTCTTTTTGCCTTCCAGCGTTGAAATTTCCTAATGTGAACAATAACATCCAGCGGGTCCACCCTCTCATCTATGCTTTTGTATCTCCACCTGTCAGGTAAACTCCCATAATGATGTGATCCATCTGTTGCTGGATAGCGGTGCTGATATTGACAAGATGAACGACGAAAGAATGAGCGCCCTGGCTGTGTGCCACGTCCTCTACTATCCCTTTGACTCTCTGCTGTCCACTCTGATCAAGCCGCCCACTGACACTCCAGTAAGAAAACGCATTGCCGTGCTGGGAGATATGGACTTTTGGTACTATTGGGACAATAATAAGATGACAATAAGAACTATTTATTACTTGTTTTTTAGGTGTAGTGTATGATTGTGACTGTGTGTCACAGCAATTATAGCCCCACAAACACAAATGCTGCTCTTGAAAAACATTCCCGTTTGTGCGTTTCTGTCATGTGTCGTAAGGTATCGATGTCTCCGCCTGGTGAGACCAGTTCTCCGATCAACCAGGCTGACATCCCATCAAAATTGACGGACCTGAACATCGAATCACAGATTACTGACATGAATCAGAACCAGAACCAGAATATGACGGACCAAAGCAGCTTAAGCCAGCTCACTGAGCAGTAAGCATGTACCTGCACAATCACCTCAGGCTGATTTATAGATATTTCATGAATAGAAACCTTCTGTTTACTGTTTAAAAGCTGTTTGGAGAATATGACAGGGCTGCAGCGGTTCTTTTAGTATTCTTCTATTTATTATTCTGATGATTAATCCCCCCAAAAATTTAAACATTTGCAGATTTTATATTAGAAATAAATTTAAACTATTAATTTTAAATAAGAAAATAAACATTTTATTGCCTGAATTCCTTAGTGAACGCTGGATCATTTGTAGCTAGAAGCAATAAATCAATTAACCACTTGAGAAATTCAAACAAACTCGATAATTTCCATTTGCACAATTTATCGTTTATCTCTTTTCTCTCTTCCCTCCAAAAACTGAATGACTAAAGTCTTCAGTCTGATGTTTTGGTCTCAACTAGCCCCTTTTTTTAAAAGACCATTTTGTTTACAGAGACTTTATAATTCATTTTATTTCTTGTTTTGTTTATTTATTTTAGATATTTAAAATGAGTTCCAGTCCCAGTGTTAAATGTTTGATAGAATTTAAAGTTTATTGATCTTTGAGAATGTGCTCCTGTTTTATTCTGCCATTATTATCATTATATGACTTGAAAATGGTCTCAAATCAACAGTATTATCGTGTATTGCAATAACTTCTGGGACAATTTATCATACAGGATCTGCATCTAAAAAATACTCCTAACATCAACATTGATTAAAAAATAATTTATTGATCCCAAAGGGAAATTAAATGTTGTTATAACTTGTATTAATTTTGATTATTCAGAGTTGTTTCAGATGGTGGCAGTTGTTGCCAGAAAAGATCTCCTGTAGCAGTCTGTAGTACGGCCAATTTGAAGAAGCCTCTGACTAAAGACGCTGCTCTGAATGTGTTGTTCTTTCAGGAAAATGGCCTTTTTTAAATCTGTATGCTTCAGTTTATGATTAATCAATTACTAAATTAGTTGACCATTATTTCAACAATTGATTAATCACAATTAATCATTCCAGCCCTTGTTGCAAATAATGCACATAACTCACTTTTTACTTCAGGTTTAATCATTTTTAGCACTTGCAAAAATTAAAAAATGATCAAAGCAATGAACAAAACAAAACAAATCACTAAGCCATTATGTAAATTTAAGGTGTGACTCACTGTCTTTGAATCTGGGGCATATTTTTGCTTTAATTTACCTATTTTTTGAGTCTGTATACTCCAGTTAATGATTAATTCATTACTAAATTAGTTGACAATTAATTCAATGATAGATTAATCACGATTAATCACAATTAATCATTTAATTTCCTTTAATCTTAGCTTTTTACGCATGTGCTCAGTGTGTGTGTATACACGAGCATGCAAGTAGCTAAAACAGATTTAGGAAAACACAAAATGATTTATTCCCAACGGTATTTATGTTGTTTGCAGGGCACCTGAAGAGCCGCCTGTACACATCTCACATTACCAAAATGGCGAAATCCCTGCAGACTCTGAGCAACTTGAGGAGGAGGAGTGGAAGGAGACGGGAACAGATGAAGGCTACGATGCCACAGACAAATCTGGAGACGAGCAGAGTGTTAGAGAGGCTGCGGAAAGTGAGTTAGAGAAGCTAAAGGATGAGCTCAACAGAGATGTGGAGAATTTAATCGATAGTGAAAACAGAGAAATCACCGTTGAAGATTTGGGTGAACACATTTCTCTGGGGAGTGGGCAGGAAGTCCCAGTCGAGGTAGCAGGAAGGTCACGCTGAACCTATTCCCCTTTGTTTTCTATGTGTTTTTCTAAGAGCTGTGATTCTGTCTGCGGCAGGGCGAAGACCACGATCTGACCCGGAATCAGATCCTTGACTCCTCCTGTTCCATCCGCAGCAGCGACATCGCTGAGTCAGAAGAGATGCTGCAGCAGTCAGCTGAGCTGCTGACCTTGGCTAGGCGACCCCCGCAGTGTGACTTACAGGAGATTATACGCAAAATGACTGTCGAGGAAATTGAGTCAGTTATTATTCCCCCCTCACATCGTGCTCCTTTGTTCTATGTCTAATGATGATGATGATGATGTGGTCTGTGCAGGGTCTCTTACATGTCTAAAATTAAAACCTTAAAATGTATTTAAAAAGTTGGCCTTACAGTTTTAGGACCACTTTTGTCTCAAAATTCTGACTTTTCTCAGAATTTTTATTTTAATTCTCAAAATTCTGAGAAAAAAAGTAAGAATTCAGAGATAAAGTCCGAAGTTTTTTCAGTGGTTCTAATATTCCGTACAAACATGTTAAACGCAGATCTTAAATTTTGCTGTAGCAGGACTATTCCATCTTGTATGGAGTTTTTGTTCTTTCAGGACTTTTCCGTCAGGCTAACTGATGTGCAGACATCATCATGTTCTGGACCATTTTAGGACCATTGTAGACAGAAAAAATACAGAAGTAAATTTACACTAAAAAAACTCAAAACATTTTTAGCTTGATCTCTGACATTTTCTCAGAAAAAAAAATACATTTCAGAGTTTGAAAAGTGTAAAATTACTGACTTTTCTAACTAAGAAATTAAAAAAAACATTCTAGAAAATTTCTGAGATTAATCTCCAAATTTATGAGTTTCTTGGCAGAATTGTAGTCCTTCTTTGTACTGCGTCACCGTAGTCCTGTGACTTGAGTCGGCTCACTAGCTGCTAATTTCTAGCTAGCTAGAACTAGCTTTCTTTCCATTAATAGTGGATATGCGCAAATGTATCACTAGTTGGCTGGACTGTGTTCATTTTTGCCACTCGTTTACATTTGGTACGAAATGTACTTTAAGATGACATTAAAAATGTTTTTAAAAGTCTAAAATGTAACTTGTTAACACCGGCAGAACCCCTGTTTGTGCTCGGCTAGGCCCCGTGTTCGTTTAACAACCCTGATGCTGTTACTGGATCGTGGAGCCGACCCCAACTGCTGCAGGGTCCCTCTGCCCATCCTGTTTTTGCCCATCATGGCGGGCGACACTGAGGTCGTCCATAAATTGCTCATGTGTGGAGCTCGTACTGATATTTGCCTTCCAATGCATGTAGGAATCTCCTCTGTAAATTATATATATATATATATATATATATATATATATATATATATATATATATATATATATATATATATATATATATAGGTCATATATTTTATGTAATATATAGTTTATCTCAGTCTTCACTTGATTACCTCCAGCATGCCGGGTTTTTTCTTCCTTTCTGTAGATTAAAGGGTTTTATCCCCTCCACGTTGCTGCAGCGTTGCACGGTTCTGAAGGTGCACAAATTACCGAAATGCTTTTGCACGCTGTCACCGAACCTGACTCTCGGGCATGTGACCAGGAAGAGATCTACCAACCGGATCTGGTGCATGTTTACTTTCACCTTTTAACATGCCCCCCGTTTAATAAAGGAGGTTAAAGTGTAAGTTAGTATTTTTCTGTCTTTTCAGGCCTTCATGGGGGATAAAGATTGGGTGGACGTGCTTGAGGACCTGCATCTGACAGATGGGGGCCGAACTGCCCTGCACATAGCCTGCCAGAGAGACGAGGACTACTCGGTCTGGGAGAACAGTTCACGCACTCACAGCTGTACACATCCTTCATCATATGAAATGTATTTTATTTGTGTGTTTTGCAGAATGCCTGTAAAGTGGTGGAGCTCCTGCTTTCCCACGGAGCCAGGACCGACCTCCTCTGGAGCGGACACTCTCCCCTCTCCTTGGCCATAGCGAGCGGCAATGACGCGGTACCGCCGCTCCCCTCCTTCAGGGCAACGGTTGCATAAATTTAAGACTCATCATGTTGCCGTCTTGTCTCCACTCAGGCAGTGGAGGAGATCTTAAAGGCAGGCGCAGATCCTAACTTACCTCTGGGCTGGAGGGTGGGCAGTGCTCTCTGCGCCCTCGTCAACTTCAACTACCGCTCAGGTGGCAACAGAATCAAAATGGTAAACTCAAACATAGAGATGTATCTTAAAATAAATGCAAATTTACATTTAGTTGTGATTTCTTGCCATAAAGAGTTACACTGCAAAAACACAAAATGCTACAAAGTATTTTGGTCTAGTTGCTAGTGTAAAATCTTAATTCAAACTAAGATGAAACTAATTTACAAGTGACTTTTCACAAGATATAGGAACTTGTTTTAAGTTAATACTGATGAAAAAAAATACAACTTATAGGTGAAATAATCTGCCAGTGGAACAAGACATTTTTCCCATATTATAAGTTAAAATGTATTGCTCCACCTGCAGATTATGTCACCTATAACTAGTATTTATTTCATCAATATTAAGGCATTATTGACATAAAACATTTTCATTTTATTAACTGTAAATGGAAAATCTTTTAATCATCCATATATTTAGAAATAATCTATATAATGTGATAAAGTTACTGGAATAAATGAAGGATTAAAATATGTCAGCTATCCACTGCAAAAAAAAAACTTACTAGGTATTTTTTGTCTAGTTCAGAGTGCAAATATCTTTTGAAATATCAATTGAAATAAGACAAAACTAACTTAAAAGCAAATTTTCTTGTGTTGCTCTGTAATGGGTTGCAATCTGTCCACATTGTGTCCTGTATGGAGCTAAATTGGGGCCATAAAGTTTGTAAAAAATGAAACTGAAACAAAAAAAAATTAAACTGAATAAAAAAGTGTTGAAAGTGTATATATATACAGTATATATATATATATATATATATATATATATAAAGTTTAAAAATTTTTGGCCTCAATTTAGCTCCATAACTAAATTGCTCTCCCCCTTTACAAACAAGCAAGTGTAAATAATGTATGACTGATGTAATAAGATAAAATTCTGTGTCTTTTTAGTTTGACATGTTAGCCAAGGCTGGTGCTAATATCCTGATGCAAGTTCCAGTGGGCGAAGTGGAGGGAACCGCTATCGACTTTGCAAACTTCTCCTTCCAGCTGGTAACCCTGTTGCACCATACAATAATTTGCCTCTGGAGGTTAAAAATGATTTGAGTTGCTGTACATGTTTCCATCTGAATATGCTTTAGGACGTACGTTTTGCTCACACTCCATTCTACGCCTTGAACATGCAGGAGAGGGATCTATTAAAGAAATGGCGCCAACTTCTTGCACTAATGGCGAATCTGTTGAGGGAGAGTGCTCTGACGCAGAGGAACCTTCAACTGACTGGTAAGTGCAACATTTTATTTGCAAAACGTATGCAAGTTATTATTTTTTTCTGTAAAGTAATTTAAGAGTAAGTAGCTTAAGTAAGTAGTAAATTAAGAGTAATTGCCACTTGAAAAGTTCTGGGTAGAACATATTTTTAGGCAAAGGCTTTTTTTATTAGTAATGCAAAATGTATATATTTTTTGTACAATTTTGGCTTAATTATTGCTCTGAGTATGTTATTCTTTCAGCTTGAGTTTGGATACTCTAGTTAATGGATGACTATTATTATTGACAATTAATGTGATTAATTGATTCAGTGCTGGATATATTATTAGGTTTATGCAAACTTTACCAATGTTCTGATGTCAAAATATAATTCTGTAAGTCCTGGACTTTGTGTATGCTCTTATTTGACATATGTCCCCTTTAAATATTCAGATGTCTACACACACACAGAGTGTCATAGGTTATCATTTCTATAGATTACATAACTTGACTTTTGTGGCATGTATGAATTTTTTTTAGTTGTAATAGTAACTAATTAAACACTAATAACACCCACAGCTCCAGAGGACGAGACCCCAAGCAAGCGTATCGCTCAAGGAAAAGCATCACCCAAACCTATGAAGTACACACTATTTTATATCCCTCCTCTTCAATCAGCCTTTCACACTGCACTTCTCAAACCCCTCGACTGTAAATCCTTCCTCAGGCCGCCATTGTTTAGGTTCTGCTATCACTGCGGCCGCTCTGCGTTTGTGAAGCTGATGATTTGTGGCCGTTGCCAGAGGGTGTACTTCTGCTCCAAGACCTGCAAAATGAAAGCCTGGGATGAAAGTCACAAGGAGCAGTGTCTCCAGATGGCAGGTGGGAATCCACAGATATCAACAAAACTGCAGTAACCCTACACAGAATGTGAAATTTAGGACACAAATGCCCTGAAGAGAAGAATTTTGTCATGAATTGGTGCGGTGGATGTGGTGAGGCAGACGCAGCAGACCCAGGTAAAGTGAGAAATGACGGTTTTAATGATAAATAAGTCCAAAAACAACCAGGCAGCACGACTGAGCAGAAGCCAGGGCTCAACGCCGGTAGCAACTGGTAAATTGACTGGACAACACGAAGGACTGAACGCACATAATACAGGACCCGACAAAGAACAGACACACAGGTGACACTAAATACACTGGGGGTAATCAGGGAACAAGAAACACCTGGGGACTAATCAAAGGGAGAACAGGACAACACTGAGACACAGATACACAGGAAACTCAAAATAAACACAGAAAAACACAGATCCTGACTAATTTAAATTACATTGGGCTTAGAATCTAATAATAAGAAAATACTGCCAACATGTAGGGCTGCATGATATGTCATATTTTTGGTTTTTGGAGACTTAATTTTTGGAAAATCTGGAATTTTTTTTGTCACCAATGTGCTTCTTGGGTTTCCATAGTTAGAATAGAATAGAATTCAACTTTATTGTCATTGCACTGTCACAAGTACAAGCAACGAGATATAGTTTGCATCTATCCAGAAGTGCTCTACGAGATATAAATATTTATTTAGAGATGTACAAGACTATGTATGTATGGACTATAAGGGGTTATAGCAAGAGATATAGATATTGTGTATAAATATAAATATGGGAGCTATATGCACAGATTATACAGATTATACAGAATATACAAGAATGTTAGGATAAATAATGGCAGATAAAAATTACAGTTACAAGATATGTCAGCATGCCCAGGGCGGCCATCTTGTTTGACAAGCTTTTTTTTTTTTTTTTTTTTTACAACTTTTATTCAATTGGACTTTGAATTTGGGTCAACTCTACAACAAAACACAAGGATCAGGCTTTATTATTATTATTATTATTTAGAATAAAGTCTTATTATTAGAATAAAGTCATTAGATAAGGAGAATGAAGTAGTACATTTATGGGAACTCCATCAAAAATAACAAAAAAATTAATAATTTAAGCTTTTTTCCTCATTGAAATTACGTTTTTTTAAAAACAAATCATCTCTTGTTTGTTTTGCTACGCGTTTACTGAGCCCAAACTCAACACTTTTGGGTTTTCCCCCCTATTTTTTCTGTTGTCGGTTAATTTCCCGTTGTTATATTTAAAGCCTTAAAGCCAAGAAAGTAAAAAAACAAGCACTTTTTTATATATAATTTTTAAACCTGATAAAATTGTGTCTGTATTCTGCTAATATTATATTCTACACAGAAAGGAATGATGGAAGTAAAAGGCACTTTTAAAAAATATTTTCTGCCATTTGTAATTTTGCTTTTGGAAAAAACAATGATTAAAATCACATGTGGTATGAAAAAGACTGGAGCCATATCACCCAGCCTGACTAAAATGTTAAAATTGGGTTAATAAATAATGTAAAATATGTATTATTGTTTAGGTGAGCAGTGTATTTGACTTGTCTGTCTCCTTTAAATGCAGCCAATCTCGATGCCCATCAGAAGAGAAGTTCTTGTAGACCCCGCATATCGAGAATCGTAACTATCAAAAGATACAAGCCGGAACCGCCCAAACCGCTCACCAAGGCGGAGCAGGCCATGGCGGACCAGATCTTCCTGAAGGAAAACTACAGTCTCAACTGACGGGTTTTAAATGCCAACAAGCTTTTAAAAGTTTAAGCTTGTTGATCTTACATGTCTTCTTTCTTCTTTGATCCCCCCCCCATAATTTTCAAAATGTCAAACCAAAGAAATGTACACTGTCTCAGGACTAAGCGATTTTTGTATTTATTTCATTTTTTTAAGACATGTTGGTCTTGATGTAGCTTTGTTTCACCTCTGTTATAAATTTCTGTTAAATGTTGGGAGTTTAGAAAATTTCATTATTTCTGCAGAGGAGAGGGGGTATTAGTGTTGCAATCAGATCTTTCCTATTGTGATAATAATTTTTTTTTTACATTTATTAATGGTTTCATATAAGACATTCTATTTTTTATTGTTTTCTTATAGGCAATAGCGGATTAAACGATGCCCTCTGAAATAAAAAAACAGACTTTACAGATCTTAACTGCTCATAACTACAAAACAAACGTGGCTGTAAAGGTTATCAATAAATATAAATCTGTTCTCCCCAATACAGGTACGTTCTGTTGCAACGGCTTAAAGCAGGGGTGTCCAAACTTTTTGCAAAGGGGGCCAGATTTGGTGTGCTAAAAATATAGGGGGGCCAACCTTGGCGGACGTTCTTTACATATAACAGCAATTAATTTAAATACATTTCAGCGAGCTGTTGTGTGTTTCACATTTGCTTTTTTATTTTAATTTCAGCCATCTTAAGCATATGTTTTGGTTCATTTGAAACATACATATCAAAATTCAATTGACATTGAAAATTGAAATTAAATATTCATTTAACTTCGCTTTTTTAACACTTTAACTTTTTTGTAACAGTTGAAGAGAAGTAATTGTACTCTTGGGTGCAAATTACATTTGAAACATAAAAAAAAATCTCAAAATGGGAGTTTAATATTTACAGAATTTTTAAACACAATAACAGAGAAATTGTCATATCAACAAGTGCAGGGCTCATTTAAAATATGACAGTAACTATAAATGTTGATTGGCACACCTCTCTCTCGCTTGGCGACCCGGGGACAGGACGCGCGGTGATGATGTGCGCACTAGCGGTGTTGCTAGTGCGTACCTTACAGTCCAACCCTACATGCTTTCACTCCAGAATAATAAACAATAAACATAACCCCCCAGACTTCGGTTTTTCAGACTTAGGTCAATGAAAAATGATGACTTGTCCGCATTAGTGTGATGGGTGAAACTGAGATCTGGATTGCAGGACAAAGGCCAGGTCTGGCTCAATGGCAGTAGTATTGATGCGCAAGATGTCTTGTAAGTGAGAGTCCGATAGCCGTGTCCTCACATGGCTCTTATTTAATTTCATAACCGAGAATGTCTTCTCACACAAATACGTCGACCCAAACAAGCTTAGCATTTTCTTACCAAATGCTCGAATCTCTGGAAACCTGTCCTTATTCAGCTGTCGGTAAAAGTTGGCGAGAGTAAGCTGCTGGTGCTGACCGCGGATCTCTGCGTCACACTGCAGCTCAATGACCTCCAACTGCAAATAGTCTGGAACATCATCTGTGTCCACGGAGAAAGGTGAGGAAAAAAGAGTGATCTCCTTCTCGATTGCTGCAAAGTCCCGAAAGCGTTGTTTAAACTCTTCAGCCAGAGATGAAATATCTGACGCGTACCTCCTTGTTTGCACTGCGACATCGCTCTGTGGGAATCTGGCCATGATTTCTTGCAGCGCTGGAAAGTGCGCAGTGCTGGGCTGGGTCGACGACAGGTGTCTTTCAAACAGTTGCAGCTTGATTCCAAAGGCTTTGACATGTGAATATAGTTGGCTTATGACTGCATCTGGTCCTTGGAGACTGGTGTTGAGGACATTAAGATGCTTTGTAATGTCAACTAGAAACCCCAAATCAGCCAGCCAAATAGGGTCACTTAGTTCTCCCATAGGTTGTCCTTTTTCAGCCAAAAACTCACCGATTTCTTGCCTAAGTGAGTAGAAGCGTGACAGTGCAGAACCCCGACTGAGCCATCTCACGTCATTGTGATAGACAACATCTCCATATTCCGCATGAATCTCGCTGAGAAACTGTTGGAACTGACGGTGGCATAGCGCTCTGGAGCGGATATAATTAATTGACTTTATCACCGGTCCCATAACATGTTCGTATTGGAGATGTTTAGCACACAGAACTTGCTGATGAATGATGCAATGGAGTTTTACAGCTTTCCCTCCTTCTTCACTTACTTTGTTACTTATTAGTGTTGCTAATCCGCTTTGTTTGCCAGTCATCGATGGCGCGCCATCGGTAATTATCCCAGAAATTTTATTCCACGGGAGTTTCATGTTATCCACGGCAGCGCAAACAGAAGAGAATAAATCTGTTCCTCTTGTTTGGTTTTTCAGGCTCTGTAGGTCAAGTAGTTCTTCAGTAATATTCATTTCGTTGTCCACTCCTCTCAAAAAAATAAGTAACTGAGCAGTGTCAGAGGCGTCTGTGCTTTCGTCGCAAGCTAGTGAAAAAAAGTCAAACTCCTTTCCTCTGATTCCCAATTGTCTTTTGATATCCGATGACACTTCTTCAATCCTGCGCGCCACAGTGTTACGTGCCAGGCAGACTTTGGCAAACTCTTGCTGCTTCTCAGGACAGATATTTTTTACCATTGTCATCACACAGTCTTTGATAAATTCACCCTCGGTGAAAGGTTTGCAATGCTTTGCGATCAGCGCTGCTACCTCGTAACTAGCCTTTGTAGCATTGTCGTTTGACTCTCGAGCTTTTGTAAAATATTGCTGCTGTGAGATTAAGCTAGCTTCAAGGTGTTTCAGTTTCTCGGTGCATTCATTACCTGTGATCTTGTCATATGCCTCAGCATGTTTTGTTTGATAATGTCGCTTCACATTGAACTCTTTAAAAACAGCCACTGTCTCTTTACAAATGAGGCAGACACAGTTGTTACGTATTTCAATGAAGAAATAGTCCAATTTCCACCCATCCTTGAACCATCGGCCCTCGCAGTCAACTTTCCTCCTTTTGCTAATTGCCGCCATTTTAGAAAATTGGGGGGCCTCACATACTAATTTGCTGTTCCTATTTGAGCCTCTAGATGTCAGCACTTAAAACACGCAAGTAACAGCGCTGCTGCCCAATGTATTACACGCGGGCCAGGCGTTATTGATTCTATGACGGAGGCTGCGGGCCGGATGAAAATTGACCACGGGCCGCATTTGGCCCCCGGGCCGGACTTTGGACATGTCTGGCTTAAAGGCTTACTTTCTCAATAGCTGCGTCTCCATTAAAAATGTTCGCAAATACTTGTCAAAATTCTGCTAATGTCGAAAAAACACAATTTCACTGCGGTGCTTCCATTACATACGAAATGAAATTAAAATCACGCGAGAATAAGCGTGTTCAAGGGATAAGTTATTTAAAAAATGGCGCCGATGCATGTAAACCGTTACCAGAGGAGACGTTGGCGAGGACAGGGTTTAGTATTAACGGTTATCCATTTGTCGCTAACATGCTTCTCAACGGCATGTAGAAGCGTTTCGGGGCCATATCTAATCTCCAGGAGGTAAAGCCGCTCCTTGCTACTGGTGGAATAGTCATCCATAAGAGCCCTCATCTCCTCTGGAAAAGAAAAAAAAAACCCGAAAATATCCGGGATCTCAGTGCGGCCTGTTGGGGATGCTAATGCTTGTTAGCGTAGCCACCGATGACGGCGGATAAACGGTTTTCCTGTAACGGTAAGTTGTTTCTCCGCCATCAGCAGCGAGTACATGAAACATCCATCTTTCATCCATCATTGAATATTTTTCATCAAATTTTAAATGACAATTTATGACTCAAATTGTCGTATGACAGTTTGAGTCATAATTTATGAGCAATTAAAACACAAACTTGATAAGAAAATATAAATTAATACAAATTATTTTTAAACACGAAGAATGTAGATTGTGTACCATCTGTCTGTGGTGGTTTTTATCAGTGGATCTTCACTCGTCTCTTCAGGTTCGTCAGGCTCTTCATAGCACTTCCATGGTACTTTTTGTTGCAGTTTGCGCAGAAAGCAAAGCTGCAGACAGAGCACATTGCTGCAGGGCTGGACTTCTCCTCAATCACAGCATGTCTAAAAGTAAAAACATATTCGTGATATAGTTTTCCTTTAACTCTGAATTGTATCTGTGTTTTTATTTGTCACATGTAATGAAATGTGACCTATTATGCTTCCTTGAACAGGTTAGAATAGGTTATACAAAACATGTTTTGCACAACAACTCAAGAGTTAACACTCGCTCATAAAAATGACCAACAAGAATGCAGCAAGTGAATTGTATATTTAAGTCAACAACAAAACTCTTCCATTTCCCAGCTGCTGTAGATGGTAAAACCAGCTAGCCAAATGTGCTGGAGCTCTGCTGTGGTTGCTATGTGACAGTCAGACCTCTGCTGCTGTTGCTAGGAAGGTTGATTGACATCGCTAAGACCCGCCACTTGGATCTCATTAGTTGTTTTTGGTTTGGAGCATAAGGGCGATATACCCTCAACCAATATATATATAGGCACATGGTGAGTGGCGGCAAACACCTTTTGTTTCTGCTCTGCATCATGGATCAAAATCTGGGACAGGAGAATCTGAGACGCAGTCAAAGAGAGACCAGAGTCACTTTGGTCTTCGTTTGGAGGGACGACTTCCTGTCCGGCCGGAACAGACCCAGGAAGTTCAGATCTGTCTGCAGCTGAGGAAGAATGGTTCTGGTCAGAAGGAAGCTCCAGCAGATTGTGGATGTCCAGCTGCTTCAGGGCTTCCTCTCTCAGAAACTGGATCCAGGAGAAGAGCACCACAGCGCCCCCAGTGGCCTGGTAGAGATCTGTGAGCTGATCACTCAGGGACGTTAGCTGAGACAGAGAAACAAAAAATATGTTTAATCCATGGTTTGGAGGAGTTTTACGACGGCGTATTAAGGCCATTATACATAGAAAAGAAGGGAATAAATTTCTGCCAAAAAACTCTTCCATCAAATATTTTTTAGATTAATTTCAGAAATTTTCTCAGAAGTTTGACGATTCAAATATTTGCTAGAAACGACTCAGAAATTTTTAGATTTATTTCAGAATTTTGTTTTTTAATAAAAAACATGATAAAATTTTAATTATTTTTGACTTATGAAACAAATTTTCTAAGTTGTTTTAGTATTAACCGAGTCTCAAAAGTCCAAAATTTGTCAAAATATCCAATTTTTTGGTGGAAATTTACTTTACAATTTTTATTTTATTTTAAATAAACAATAACCCTAATCCATTGTCGTAGTGTTTTCCTTGGAGTTTGCAGATGCTTTTCTCTGATCTTGTAGGTTTATTTTCAATGTAGACTTTGACTGGATGCAGAAAATGCTGACTAATCTCCAGGAAGTTCAAAGGTCAGAATCAGCGGTGGAAGGAAAGAGACGTCATACTGCCTTATTGTTCCACCTAGTAGGAAGAAAAACAAGTTAATGACACTAATAGTTGTCTATTATGTTACAAAACATGTCTGATTTTGTATTTTTGCTTCCACAAAGATATTACAAATGTTTTAATTCATGAACATGAACGCACCACGGAGTTAAATTGCTACCGTAAAAGGTAGTGTAGAAGCGCAGCTCCACATAACATCGCACTTCTGCCCTATTTTCGCTTAATTTTCTGAAATGTACCGGTTCGGAAATCAGCAGTAAAAACTCCACAGCGCGTCACTGTGGAAACTGGCCCCACGTGTTATCGTTTCCTTTCTTATAAAGATTAAATCACTGCAGGTACATAAGACGGCCTATTGGGTTATAAATCACTGAACGGAGCCAAAATATGTTTTACCTTTATTTTAATTATGAATGGGGACAAAAAACATCCAGTGGCTTTTATTGAAATGACCTTTTCCAAACGATAACACGCTGGACGAGTTTCCACAGTGACGCTGTGGAGTTTTTACTGCTGATTCCTGAACCTTGCGTCAGACTGCAGTTTATTAAGGCGAGTCCACAGAGGGACGGACTCATGTGGACCAGGAAGCTGATGGAGACACAGTAAACAGCTGACATGTAAACTAAGTCCATTTTTAAACATTGCAGCCATTTTTAATCATTTTGTTGAAGGTAGTTTTTTTTAAAAAAATCACATTTTAAGCTGCTTCGCTGTTATTTCGAGCAGCGGCTGAATAATTTCGCGTCTCTGGACTTCATGAATACGGACTTGGAGGAGCAGGAAGACGAGCTGCTCGCCCTGCAGAGCATATTTGGTTCGGAAGAGTTCCTCCGAAATGAGTCGAAGTCTGCCGGAGAATTCCGAGTTTCCGTGGAGCTGCCAGCGGGATTCACTGTGCTCCTAAAACACGGTAAAGTTCAGAAAACTGAGCAAAATGGGGCAGAAGTGCCATGTTATGTGGAGCTGCGCTTCTACACTGACTTTTACGGTAGCAGTTTAACTCAGTGGTTCGTTCAAGTTAGCTTGTACAATTGAATATCTAATAAAAACCTCAACAAAATACATTTGTCAGTCATGAAGATACGACTTCCAAGAAATCCTTGACCACTTTTGAGACAATTAAGATGAAACGGGCCCAAAGTCCAATCATTTGCTTGCTTCAAGATTACAATTTTTCTTTTTTTGTCAGAAAAAGAATTAAAACATTTCTAATATCTTTGTGGAAGCAAAATACAAATTCAAATAAGACTCGTAACATAATTGTTTTTTTTCTTCCGACTAGGTGGAACGATAAGGCAGTATGACGTCTCTTTCCTTCCACCGCTGATTCTGACCTTTGAACTTCCTGGAGATTACCCATCCTACGCCCCTCCCTCCTTCACTCTCACCTGCAGCTGGCTGACTCAACCACAGGTAATTTCCAGCAAGAAACTGGAATATTTTGACAAATTTTGGACTTTTGAGACTCTGTTAATACTTCAAACAACTTAGAAAATTTGTTTCATAAGTCAAAAATAATAAAAATTTTATCATGTTTTTTATTAAACAACAAAATTCTGAAATAAATCTAAAAATTTCTGAGTCGTTTCTAGCAAATATTTGAATCGTCAAACTTCTGAGAAAATTTCTGAGATTAATCTAAAAAATATTTGACGGAAGAGTTTTTTGGCAGAAATTTATTCCCTTCTTTTCTATGTATAATGGCCTTAATACGCCGTCGTAAAACTCCTCCAAACCATGGATTAAACATATTTTTTGTTTCTCTGTCTCAGCTAACGTCCCTGAGTGATCAGCTCACAGATCTCTACCAGGCCACTGGGGGCGCTGTGGTGCTCTTCTCCTGGATCCAGTTTCTGAGAGAGGAAGCCCTGAAGCAGCTGGACATCCACAATCTGCTGGAGCTTCCTTCTGACCAGAACCATTCTTCCTCAGCTGCAGACAGATCTGAACTTCCTGGGTCTGTTCCGGCCGGACAGGAAGTCGTCCCTCCAAACGAAGACCAAAGTGACTCTGGTCTCTCTTTGACTGCGTCTCAGATTCTCCTGTCCCAGATTTTGATCCATGATGCAGAGCAGAAACAAAAGGTGTTTGCCGCCACGCCGTTTGACTGCGGCGTGTGTTTCTCGAGCCGGCTCGGGTCCGAGTGCGTGCAGCTGTACGAGTGCGGCCACATCTTCTGCCTGGCCTGTCTCGACGAGTTCTGGAAAGCCCAGATTACGGAGGGGAACGTCCGCGGCGTTACCTGTCCTCAGGTAGACTGCTCTGCCACGCCAACACCTGCACAGGTACGCTGCATTTTGAGACACCCTGATAAAATCAATTAAAAAAATGCTGCAGTTAGTGGAAGCTAACGCTAAAGCGCTAACCATAGACATTAGCTCCACTAACATGGTATACCAAGATGATACCCAGTGGAAGCTAATGCTACAGCGCTAACTTCAACAATGTTGATACTCACCATGTTCCAATGATACAATATAACTTACAAAACAGTAAATCGCCCTCAACCTCTCTCGACCAAAAATAGCCAATCAGAGCCAGGAGGCGGGTCTTAGCAAGGTTAGCCATCCTAATGTACTCACTGCTAAATGTGCTAATGGTTTAGAAACAACTTACTGTTACAGGAAACCATTTATAGGCCATCATCAGTGGCTATTCCAACACTATATCTACTATAGCGCTAATGTTAGTGGAGCTAACATTAACATTAGCTCCACTAACATTAATATTACCATTCACGACATGCTATGCTAGCTGCTTAAGGAAAGCCGCGCCATATTGTGATTATCAGCACTAAGACCCACCTCCTCGCTCTGATTGGTTGTTTCTAATTAGCATTGGGAGAAGCTAGAGGAGCTAAACTTGTATCACACCAAACTGTCACAACAGTGATAGTTTCAACTAATATGTAAAATATAGATGTAGTAGAAAAATTAATGCAACAATATAGAAAGTATTCATTATTTTTTAATAACATTTCAATAGCAATAATGAGCCATAAATTTACAGTATTTTTCTTCCTCTTTGTTTTGGTGAAAATAATTACATAAATCTCATACATGCATAGAGTTTTATCCTCTTCTTCCCTTCTGTGCGTCTCTAATGCCTCCTACAGGTGAAAAGTCTTGTAGGAGAGGAGCTCTTTCACAGATATGATCGTCTTCTGCTACAGTCTACCCTGGACGTCATGCCTGGTATGCCTATCAATAATGCAGACCTATTATGCAAAACACACATTTTGGACATTTTTGTGCTTCCATTTAGGTCTGAACTGCTTCTGAAAACAACCTGGATGTTTAAGAACAAAACAGCCAGAAGTTTTCTGACAATAAGTTCATGTTTTTGGTGTCTGGAAAATGAGCCGTTTCTAAAACCTTCTGAATGTAACGTCACAAATCAGCAGGCACACATTCCACCCCCTTACCTAGCAACCACGGAGTTCTGCCTGTTACCTAGCAACCTGAGCTGAGCTCCAGCACGTTTGGTCAGCTGGTTTTACTGCTGTATGCGCTGTACAATGGCTGCTGGAAAACACAAGAGTTTTCTCGTTGACTTAAAATCCAGAAGCCTCTTGCTGCATTGTTGTTGGTTGTGAAGGAGGTTTCACTTCTGCTTTTCAAAGTTGTACGGTTGTATAACGGTGAATCTGTTTGCAACTGTTTTTACATGCGAGTATAAACGTTGAGTTATTGTGCAAAAAAATTTAATGAACATGTTTTGTATAAGCTATTCTATCCTGTTGAAGGAAACATTAGAGGTCATACATTTCAGGGTTAAAGGAAAACTACACATCCTCATCTCTCATTTTTTACTTTTCATTTTTAGACATCACGTATTGTCCTCGGCTTACTTGCGGTTCTGCTGTGATCTTGGAGAAGTCCAGCCCTGCAGCGATGTGCTCTGTCTGCAGCTTTGCTTTCTGTGTAGACTGTAAAAAAACGTACCATGGAGCAAGCAAGTGCTACGAAGAGCCTGACTTGTCTACAGAGAAGAGTGAAGATCAGCTGTTAGCTTTACCAAAGACAGAAGGTACATTCTTCCTGTTAAAAACAAAAACCTCTGTGTATCTCGAAAACCTGATGATTTGGTTGAACTTAAACGATTTGAGGGAACCATTTACCTTAAAGCAGGGGTGTCCAAAGTGTGGCCTGTGGGCCATTAGTGGCACTTGGAATAATTCTGTGTGGTCATGACAAATTTATACAGAAGAAAACTCTGTGCACCGTCTGTTATTTTAAGTTGATTTTCATAGTAAGTAGGGCTATAAATATCTGACTTTTTACTTAAAAACAAATTACATATCAATTATTTTATTAAGTTTGGTTAGTATCAGGGTTTTTATTACTGGAAATGATCTAAATGTTTTTCTAGACCAAATAAACTGAAAATAAATACCCAAAATGTTAGGCCTTTTATTAAGACAAAACCTATTGTATGTTTAATTCAGATTTTAAAAAAATCAAAACAATTAGTTTGCATTTAAGTTTGAAAAACAATACGGCCGCCTAAATACTTTCAACTTTGGGATTCTGGCCCATATTTCAAAAAGTTCAAACACCACTTTGAAATAAACTAATGAACATGAAATGAAATTCAGTTATATGATATAAATTGTTACCATTTAAAGAAAAATGTTATGAAAGAGCGATTTAAGTTTCTCCAAACAGCAGTAAATGTGCAGGTTGTGTTTCAGGATACATTTTATTTTTACTTTTATTTTTTCCAGAGGGGATCCAGGCGCTTATGGAGGATTATGCTAAAGGCGGCAAGCAGAGGCGTCGCCTCCTACAAAACAGATATGGCCGTAAATTTTTTGTTTATGCCTTTGAAACGCACGTTAGTGAAAAATGGATAACCACCAACACCAGACCCTGCCCTCACTGCTTCTCCCCAATACAGGTACGTTTTGTTTTTAACAGCTTTAGTTTCTCCTTGTTTCAAGCAATCTGGTTCTTTTCTTCACATTATGTTGTTGTTTGTTTGTGTTGCAGAAAGATGGCGGATGCCACCACATGTTTTGCACTTTTTGTAAACGGTATTTTACGTGGGAGTGACTCTGTATTTTACGGAGCCCTCTAGGGGACATGGGGAACTTTTTTTCTTTTGCGTTCCCTTGCAATACTTTTGCGTTCCCACACAATACTGTACTGGTCAGTTATGCAGCATAATTGAATACTGTAAGCCTTTCTTACGATGGGCGCCGTACTTTATGCTTTAATATAAGGTTATGTGAGGTTTTTCCATGAATGTTAGTATCTTTTTGTGAAATATCTGAAGTTTTATATCTTTCTTTAGGATAGAAAGGCACCACAAACCTACGATATAAACAGAAACCTTCCGTAAGTAGGAAAGAAATAAAAACACATTATAATTTGGACTATTTCTGAGTTATTATCGCGGGTAATAAATCATCTGACAGTTTTGATTGTGTCTCTGTTGTGTTTGTAGTCTGAATGGTTTAAAGAGCTGCTTTCAGTGCCGCTCCATCTCAGCCTTAACAGACATGAACATGCAGTAAATAAATCAATTTTCAATCAGTGTTTTGCACCAAACAGTTTTTACTATTAACAAGTTTTTATTATTAAAAACACGACAAACTAATGATGGTAAAGGGCCGCACTGGGTTAACTCAGGGAATCTCATCTGTCTGTGTATCAATCAACTCCAAACCTTTTCTTTGTTCTGTCACAATTATCGATTTATTCCATTTTGATGATCAGGCTCCAAACTTTGCAAGGACTGACCGCCCCGCTCACCGCTTCCTAATACACACAAAGCCAGTATCCTTCCCATTCATACCTGGTGACGTCACTCCCACGTCGACACACCTAAGTGCTCCTGTCATATCAATAATTACTTATTTCATTCATATGGCTCTTACAGAGCCTCAGTGAAAACTTGTTTATTATTATTAACTGTTTGGTGCAAAACACTGATTGAAAATTGATTTATTTACTGCATGTTTATGTCTGTTAAGGCTGAGATGGAGCGGCACTGAAAGCAGCTCTTTAAACCATTCAGACTAGAACACAACAGAGACACAATCAAAACTGTCAGATGATTTATTACCCGCGATAATAACTCAGAAATAGTCCAAATTATAATGTGTTTTTATTTCTTTCCTACTTACGGAAAGTTTCTGTTTATATCGTAGGTTTGTGGTGCCTTTCTATCCTAAAGAAAGATATAAAACTTCAGATATTTCACAAAAAGATACTAACATTCATGGAAAAACCTCACATAACCTTATATTAAAGCAGAAAGTACGGCGCCCACCGTAAGAAAGGCTTACAGTGTTCAATTATGCTGCATAACTGACCAGTACAGTATTGCGAGGGAACGCAAAAGAAAAAGATTCCCCCATGTCCCCTAGAGGGCTCCGTAGTATTTAAGTTTGACTTGACTCTTTAGAACAGTCTCTCTCAAACTTTGGACCGCGGCTGCCCCCTACTGGCCCCCCAGGGACTGCACGTAAACGACCGTTTATTTACCGTGACGTCAGCTCGAAGTGCGACGCTACAGCTAGCTTAGCAATGGATTGTGTTTAAAAATAATTATGAATCAAATCGGATACCGGTGGAAAGAAAACAACGCCAGGAATACTTTTATGCAGAGGTGAGCAGAGTACTAAAAAACTTTACTGAAGCAAGACTAGTTCTACTTCGACATATTTTTAATCGCTTCTCGGCCTTTTGGCTAAGACAGCGGTCCCCTCCATGGGTGGTGATGGCGGTAGTCTTTGTGACTTGAGTGTTACCACTGATTTAGAGGTTCATTCAATTTTGTCCCTGGTTGAGATATTGACCACTGAATAGTGGAAAATATCTCTTCCTATTTTAGTTTTGTATATATTTGTGTGTTTGGTTTTATTTATTTATTAATTTTTAGTAAAGGTCTTAGCTTTAACTGGTGGTGCCTCCACCATGGCGGCTAGCCATACCGGCAGGCGGAGGCACCACAGTGTTCGCTTTTTATTCAATGAACAAGGTTAGTCAATGTGGTGTATCTGAGTACAGTGCATTAAGGGTTAATGCTTTACGCAGGTTATGTTACAGAAAGTACAGTAGACCAATAGGATTGTGTGTGGGGGATCACGGGGTTGGACGTCTTGCGTCTGAAGAGGGGGTTCAATAAAGTGGAGAATAACGTCAAGACACAGTTGGTCCGTGTTAAATTATTCTCCTAAAACAGGAGATACGACAGTCAACAGGTATGTCGAGATTGCACGTCTCCAGAAAATTGGTCCAGCAAAGGTTGAAGTTTCAGCCAGATGACCTGAATTGTATCCTCACCCTGCCTTTCAACAGAGGATACGACGCAAGCTTTGGTTCCGGTGCTTTATTAAAAGAATTTTGGACACGTTTTGAAAACGCGAAACCCCAGTTTTCAGTTTTTGACGTTGAGAAACTGACTGACAACTCCCTGAAAACGGTGATTGTCAGGATGTTCAAAGAGACTGTGGCTGGGTAGATATTGCACTGTGAGAGGCCAGGCTATGAAGGTGCGGGATGCGGACGGCATCTGGAGCTGCGCTTGGCGGGCCCCCATTAAGCAATGGGAAGACCCCCAAGGCTTCCAGGGCCTGAAGCTTCTCCCATCCATGATAGTCCTTTGGGAGAACAGAGGCTGTATCCACTATTAGGGCCAACCGAAATTGTGCCGCAAATGCGGCGAATATGGTCATCTGGCCGAAGCATGTGATAAGGTTTTTGGTGAAAAATGTAGGGAAGTGGAACACGCTGTTGACGAATGTACAAACTGGCAAAAATGTAATCTGTGTGGCGACCAGGACCACCTGTTCAGAGACTGTAAAAAATAATTTGCTAATAAACTGAAAAGAGGAAAAGAAACAGGAACGGAAAAGGTAAACGAGCAAATTGACGCCGCTGGGCCAGGAAATTAAAATCTCCCGCCAATCCCCCTGACTGGAGGAGATGGCGGGAAGCGGGGAGGGGAAGGAAGCGACCCCCCAGACCGAAACATCCAGTGAGGGGAGGGAATGCAGACTGAAGGCAGAGCTAGCTCTGATTCTGAGGAAATGCAGTGGGACAGCAGCGATGATGCCCCCTCTACCCGATGCCCAGCTGGCAAAGAGGCCGGCATCAGAGTCACCCTCCGAGGTCACCAACACGGCGGAGAAGAGAGGAAGACTGGAGGAACTCTTCGGTTCATTCGGAGAGGAATCCAGGGTCTTCCTCTCGGACTCACCAAATGAGGTCTCGTTTTTAAACTTTTAAACCTCCCTGCTGGAGGACCAGGTTCTGGTCGGCCAGTACCAGGAGCGGTACTGTGAGTGGCAGACCCTCCAAGACCTGGAAATAACACGAGCACAGCGGTGGAGATGGTGAAAGGTAGGACCCAGACTTTCTTTCGACGAGCAGGAAAAAATAAAAAGACAAAAGAACAGAGACGCATGATGGGGCTGCAGAAAAGATTACAGAGATATCACGTTTTAAACCAACAGGGCATGGATTATAATAAAGAAATGAGAAGTAAAAATAGAAATGAGCTTTTTAGCAGAAATAAAGAGTAAGGGAGTGATTTTAAGAAGAGAGGGAGAAATAGAAGGGGGAAAATGTACATGATACTTTTTAAAGAAAATAATAAATAATCCAAGTTTTATTTCTGAACTAAAGTCAGAAGATGGGAAAATTGTATCAAATATTGAAGAAAAGAAAAAAGTGATCGGAAAGTTTTATAGCGAATTATATACAGAAAAAACAGTCAACGAAGAAAATATCAAAGAAACTGGATTTCCTTTAAAAAAGTATAAAAGAAACAAGTTTTTTAGAGCAGGATTTTAGCCTTTTAGAGCTTTAGAACTGTACAATGCCATGTTTTAAAAAATGTCCCAAGTAACAAAATATTTCAAAAGATTTTTTTTTAATCAAACATAAAAAGTAGTCCAAGAAATTATTCAAGTAAGAATAAAAAAAGTATTTGGTAGAAAGTACTGAGTGATCAAATTACCGTTATTTCATGTTTGAAAATGACATAATCAGATGGAGAATTTGGTATTTTAAGGACGAAAAAGACAATAATTCATATAAGTAACAAGAAATAAAATCAGGCAAAGAGAAAGTTTTCTTCCAAATCAGTTAAACATAAATATATATATACAAGTCTAAAATTTGCTTGAAAAAAGCTCCAAAATTTTTAGGGTGTGCTGTGGTGGCGCAGGGGTTAAGCACAACCCATATATGGAGGCCTTAGTCCTTGACGCGACTGTCGCAGGTTCGATTCCCGGCCTGGCGACCTTTGCCGCATGTCTTTCCCTTCTCTAATTATCCACTTTCCTGTCAATTAACTATCAATTAAAGGCCACTAGAGCCAACAAAACCTTAAAAAAAAAAAAAAAAAAAGCTCCAAAATTTTTAGATTACTCATAATTTTTTTTTTTTTCAGAAAATTTCTGAGTCTGATAAGAATTATGACTTTAATCTCAGATTTATTTTTTTTTCGGTGGCCCTAATCCTCTTCTGTAGTTTGAAAAGTTGAACATTTGCAAAAAAACAACAAAAAAAATTAATTTTAAGATTAATCTCATTAATGTTTGAGAAAAAAACATGAAATTTCTGTTTCAAAGGTTAGAAATTTTTGACTGGAAACTTTTGACTTGAAACTAGAAATTTTAATGTTTTTTTTTCTGGCAGAATTTATTCTTTTTTTGTTTTTGTCTATGTGCAGAGGCCCTAAGACACACTTGTATGAAAACTGACTTTTCTCTGCAGGTTTAATAATTTTTAACTCTCATGAAGGAATTAGAACCATCAACAGAATAAATAAAGCAAAACACTGAATTATTCTGTTCTGTAAATATCTAAGATGAGGTCAGCAGGTTACATTTCACACCAACTCAGCAGAGGCACGGATTTATTTTTATTCAGAGTAATATAACAAATATCTATTTACAGTACATTATGGAGAACATTTGCTCCTTTCAGGCTGATGGCTGCATGTTTCCCCTGCAGCGCTGTGAGCTGAGCCACAGCGGAGACCAGATGAGACTTTAGTGATGAAAACCGCAGCTCAGTTTTTATCGCCTGCATGTTTATTCATCTGTCATGAAACACAAGCATACACAGAAACTACAGCGCCTGCCGTCCAGGCGTTCACTTCACAAAGATATTACAAATGTTTTAATTCATGAACATGAACGCACCACGGAGTTAAATTGCTACCGTAAAAGCTAGTGTAGAAGCGCAGCTCTACGGAGTCCTCTAGGGGACATGGGGATTTTTTTTTCTTTTGCGTTCCCTCGCAAAACTTTTGCGTTCCCTCGCAAAACTTTTGCGTTACCTCGCAATACCTTTGCGTTACCTCGCAAAACTTTTGCGTTCCCTCGCAACACTGTACTGGTCAGTTATGCAGCATAATTGAATACTGTAAGCCTTTCCTACGGTGGGCGCCGTACTTTATGCTTTAATATAAGGTTATGTGAGGTTTTTCCATGAATTTTAGTATCTTTTTGTGAAATATCTGAAGTTTTATATCTTTCTTTAGGATAGAAAGGCACCACAAACCTACGATATAAACAGAAACTTTCCGTAAGTAGGAAAGAAATAAAAACACATTATAATTTGGACTATTTCTGAGTTATTATCGCGGTTAATAAATCATCTGACAGTTTTGATTGTGTCTCTGTTGTGTTCTAGTCTGAATGGTTTAAAGAGCTGCTTTCAGTGCCGCTCCATCTCAGCCTTAACAGACATAAACATGCAGTAAATAAATCAATTTTCAATCAGTGTTTTGCACCAAGCAGTTATTACTGTTAACAAGTTTTTATTATTAAAAACACGACAAACTAATGATGGTAAAGGGCCGCACTGGGTTAACTCGGGGAATCTCATCTGTCCGTGTATCAATCAACTCCAAACCTTTTCTTTGTTCTGTCACAATTATCAATTTATTCCATTTTGATGATTATGCTCCAAACTTTGCAAGGACTGACCGCCCCGCTCACCGCTTCCTAAAACACACAAAGCCAGTATCCTTCCCATTCATACCTGGTGACGTCACTCCCACGTCGACACACCTAAGTGTCAAAGCCTCTGCTCCTGTCATATCAATAATTACTTATTTCATTCATATGGCTCTTACAGAGCCTCAGTGAAAACTTGTTTATTATTATTAACTGTTTGGTGCAAAACACTGATTGAAAATTGATTTATTTACTGCATGTTTATGTCTGTTAAGGCTGAGATGGAGCGGCACTGAAAGCAGCTCTTTAAACCATTCAGACTACGAACACAACAGAGACACAATCAAAACTGTAAGATGATTTATTACCCGCGATAATAACTCAGAAATAGTCCAAATTATAATGTATTTTTATTTCTTTCCTACTTACGGAAGGTTTCTGTTTAGGTTTGTGGTGCCTTTCTAAAGAAAGATATAAAACTTCAGATATTTTACAAAAAGATACTAACATTCATGGAAAAACCTCACATAACCTTATATTAAAGCAGAAAGTACGGCGCCCACCGTAAGAAAGGCTTACAGTATTCAATTATGCTGCATAACTGACCAGTACAGTATTGCGAGGGAACGCAAAAGTTTTGCGAGGGAACGCAAAAGAAAAAAAATTCCTCATGTCCCCTAGAGGGCTCCGTACTGAACTACCTTTTCTTCCAACAGACACGATTCATATTTGACATAGTTGTCATAAGTGAAGCTAAAAATATATAAATATTGCTAAATATACAGTATTTATGGTGAATTAAGATTATTTACCTGTTTCGTTGATTTGTTTTGTCTTGAGTGCTGCTCCAAAATGAACCGCTTTCTCAGTGCAAGGGAGGGAATGTAAAATGTATTGCGCGGAAGTTTTGCGAGGGAACGCAAAAGGTTTTGCGAGGGAACGCAAAAGTTTTGCGAGGTAACGCAAAAGTATTGCGAGGGAACGCAAAAGTTTTGCGAGGTAACGCAAAAGAAAAAAAATTCCCCATGTCCCCTAGAGGGCTCCGTACCGTACAGCTCCACATAACATCGCACTTCTGCCCTATTTTCGCTTAATTTTCTGAAATGTACCGGTTCGGAAATCAGCAGTAAAAACTCCACAGCGCGTCACTGTGGAAACTGGCCCCACGTGTTATCGTTTCCTTTCTTATAAAGATTAAATCACTGCAGGTACATAAGACGGCCTATTGGGTTATAAATCACTGAACGGAGCCAAAATATGTTTTACCTTTATTTTAATTATGAATGGGGACAAAAAACATCCAGTGGCTTTTATTGAAATGACCTTTTCCAAACGATAACACGCTGGACGAGTTTCCACAGTGACGCTGTGGAGTTTTTACTGCTGATTCCTGAACCTTGCGTCAGACTGCAGTTTATTAAGGCGAGTCCACAGAGGGACGGACTCATGTGGACCAGGAAGCTGATGGAGACACAGTAAACAGCTGACATGTAAACTAAGTCCATTTTTAAACATTGCAGCCATTTTTAATCATTTTGTTGAAGGTAGTTTTTTTTAAAAAATCACATTTTAAGCTGCTTCGCTGTTATTTCGAGCAGCGGCTGAATAATTTCGCGTCTCTGGACTTCATGAATACGGACTTGGAGGAGCAGGAAGACGAGCTGCTCGCCCTGCAGAGCATATTTGGTTCGGAAGAGTTCCTCCGAAATGAGTCGAAGTCTGCCGGAGAATTCCGAGTTTCCGTGGAGCTGCCAGCGGGATTCACTGTGCTCCTAAAACACGGTAAAGTTCAGAAAACTGAGCAAAATGGGGCAGAAGTGCCATGTTATGTGGAGCTGCGCTTCTACACTGACTTTTACGGTAGCAGTTTAACTCCGTGGTTCGTTCAAGTTAGCTTGTACAATTGAATATCTAATAAAAACCTCAACAAAATACATTTGTCAGTCATGAAGATACGACTTCCAAGAAATCCTTGACCACTTTTGAGACAATTAAGATGAAACGGGCCCAAAGTCCAATCATTTGCTTGCTTCAAGATTACAATTTTTCTTTTTTGGTCAGAAAAAGAATTAAAACATTTCTAATATTTTTGTGGAAGCAAAATACAAATTCAAATAAGACTCGTAAAATAATTTTTTCTTCCGACTAGGTGGAACGATAAGGCAGTATGACGTCTCTTTCCTTCCACCGCTGATTCTGACCTTTGAACTTCCTGGAGATTACCCATCCTCCGCCCCTCCCTCCTTCACTCTCACCTGCTGCTGGCTGACTCAACCACAGGTAATAAATAAATGACAGTGGTGGAAAAACGTCTGAAACAATGTACTGGGGATCAGTCACACAATAAATGAATAAAAAGTTATGTACTATATGTAACGTATAGGGTGGGGCGCTGCGCTACAGGGGCGCCAAAAAACGAGGGTGTGAAATTTATTCCTAGTCAGCATTTTCTGCATCCAGTCAAAGTCTACATTGAAAATAAACCTACAAGATCAGAGAAAAGCATCTGCAAACTCCAAGGAAAACACTACGACATTGGATTAGGGTTATTGTTTATTTAAAATAAAATAAAAATTGTAAAGTAAATTTCCACCAAAAAATTGGATATTTTGACAAATTTTGGACTTTTGAGACTCGGTTAATACTTCAAACAACTTAGAAAATTTGTTTCATAAGTCAAAAATAATTAAAATTTTATCATGTTTTTTATTAAACAACAAAATTCTGAAATAAATCTAAAAATTTCTGAGTCGTTTCTAGCAAATATTTGAATCGTCAAACTTCTGAGAAAATTTCTGAGATTAATCTAAAAAATATTTGACGGAAGAGTTTTTTGGCAGAAATTTATTCCCTTCTTTTCTATGTATAATGGCCTTAATACGCCGTCGTAAAACTCCTCCAAACCATGGATTAAACATATTTTTTGTTTCTCTGTCTCAGCTAACGTCCCTGAGTGATCAGCTCACAGATCTCTACCAGGCCACTGGGGGCGCTGTGGTGCTCTTCTCCTGGATCCAGTTTCTGAGAGAGGAAGCCCTGAAGCAGCTGGACATCCACAATCTGCTGGAGCTTCCTTCTGACCAGAACCATTCTTCCTCAGCTGCAGACAGATCTGAACTTCCTGGGTCTGTTCCGGCCGGACAGGAAGTCGTCCCTCCAAACGAAGACCAAAGTGACTCTGGTCTCTCTTTGACTGCGTCTCAGATTCTCCTGTCCCAGATTTTGATCCATGATGCAGAGCAGAAACAAAAGGTGTTTGCCGCCACGCCGTTTGACTGCGGCGTGTGTTTCTCGAGCCGGCTCGGGTCCGAGTGCGTGCAGCTGTACGAGTGCGGCCACATCTTCTGCCTGGCCTGTCTCGACGAGTTCTGGAAAGCCCAGATTACGGAGGGGAACGTCCGCGGCGTTACCTGTCCTCAGGTAGACTGCTCTGCCACGCCAACACCTGCACAGGTACGCTGCATTTTGAGACACCCTGATAAAATCAATTAAAAAAATGCTGCAGTTAGTGGAAGCTAACGCTAAAGCGCTAACCATAGACATTAGCTCCACTAACATGGTATACCAAGATGATACCCAGTGGAAGCTAATGCTACAGCGCTAACTTCAACAATGTTGATACTCACCATGTTCCAATGATACAATATAACTTACAAAACAGTAAATCGCCCTCAACCTCTCTTGACCAAAAATAGCCAATCAGAGCCAGGAGGCGGGTCTTAGCAAGGTTAGCCATCCTAATGTACTCACTGCTAAATGTGCTAATGGTTTAGAAACAACTTACTGTTACAGGAAACCATTTATCGGCCATCATCAGTGGCTATTCCAACACTATATCTACTATAGCGCTAATGTTAGTGGAGCTAACATTAACATTAGCTCCACTAACATTAATATTACCATTCACGACATGCTATGCTAGCTGCTTAAGGAAAGCCGCGCCATATTGTGATTATCAGCACTAAGACCCACCTCCTCGCTCTGATTGGTTGTTTCTAATTAGCATTGGGAGAAGCTAGAGGAGCTAAACTTGTATCACACCAAACTGTCACAACAGTGATAGTTTCAACTAATATGTAAAATATAGATGTAGTAGAAAAATTAATGCAACAATATAGAAAGTATTCGTTATTTTTTAAAAACATTTCAATAGCAATAATGAGCCATAAATTTACAGTATTTTTCTTCCTCTTTGTTTGTTTTGGTGAAAATAATTACATAAATCTCATACATGCATAGAGTTTTATCCTCTTCTTCCCTTCTGTGCGTCTCTAATGCCTCCTACAGGTGAAAAGTCTTGTAGGAGAGGAGCTCTTTCACAGATATGATCGTCTTCTGCTACAGTCTACCCTGGACGTCATGCCTGGTATGCCTATCAATAATGCAGACCTATTATGCAAAACACACATTTTGGACATTTTTGTGCTTCCATTTAGGTCTGAACTGCTTCTGAAAACAACCTGGATGTTTAAGAACAAAACAGCCAGAAGTTTTCTGACAATAAGTTCATGTTTTTGGTGTCTGGAAAATGAGCCGTTTCTAAAACCTTCTGAATGTAACGTCACAAATCAGCAGGCACACATTCCACCCCCTTACCTAGCAACCACGGAGTTCTGCCTGTTACCTAGCAACCTGAGCTGAGCTCCAGCACGTTTGGTCAGCTGGTTTTACTGCTGTATGCGCTGTACAATGGCTGCTGGAAAACACAAGAGTTTTCTCGTTGACTTAAAATCCAGAAGCCTCTTGCTGCATTGTTGTTGGTTGTGAAGGAGGTTTCACTTCTGCTTTTCAAAGTTGTACGGTTGTATAACGGTGAATCTGTTTGCAACTGTTTTTACATGCGAGTATAAACGTTGAGTTATTGTGCAAAAAAATTTAATGAACATGTTTTGTATAAGCTATTCTATCCTGTTGAAGGAAACATTAGAGGTCATACATTTCAGGGTTAAAGGAAAACTACACATCCTCATCTCTCATTTTTTACTTTTCATTTTTAGACATCACGTATTGTCCTCGGCTTACTTGCGGTTCTGCTGTGATCTTGGAGAAGTCCAGCCCTGCAGCGATGTGCTCTGTCTGCAGCTTTGCTTTCTGTGTAGACTGTAAAAAAACGTACCATGGAGCAAGCAAGTGCTACGAAGAGCCTGACTTGTCTACAGAGAAGAGTGAAGATCAGCTGGTAGCTTTACCAAAGACAGGAGGTACATTCTTGAAATAATTCTGTGTGGTCTTGACAAATTTATACAGAAGAAAACTGTGTGCACCGTCTGTTATTTTAAGTTGAATTTCATAGTGAGTAGGGCTATAAATATCTTACTCTTTACTAAAAAAACAAATTACACATCAATTCTTTTATTAAGTTTGGTTAATATCAGGGTTTTTATTACTGGAAATGATCTAAATGTTTTCTAGACCAAATAAACTGAAAATAAATACCCAAAATGTTAGGCCTTTTATTAAGACAAAACCTATTGTATGTTTAATTCAGATTTTAAAAAAATCAAAACAATTAGTTTGCATTTAAATTTGAAAAACAATACGGCCGCCTAAATACTTTCAACTTTGGGATTCTGGCCCATATTTCAAAAAGTTCAAACACCACTTTGAAATAAACTAATGAAAATGAAATGAAATTCAGTTATATGATATAAATTGTTACCATTTAAAGAAAAATGTTATGAAAGAGCGATTTAAGTTTCTCCAAACAGCAGTAAATGTGCAGGTTGTGTTTCAGGATACATTTTATTTTTACTTTTATTTTTTCCAGAGGGGATCCAGGCGCTTATGGAGAATTATGCTAAAGGCGGCAAGCGGAAGCGTCGCCTCCTAGAAAACAGATATGGCCGTAAATTGTTTGTCTACACCTTTGAAAAGCACGTTAGCGACAAATGGATAACCACCAACACCAGACCCTGCCCTCACTGCTTCTCCCCAATACAGGTACGTTTTGTTTTTAACAGCTTTAGTTTCTCATTGTTTCAGGCAATCTGGTTCTTTTCTTCACATTATGTTGTTGTTTGTGTTGCAGAAAGATGGCGGATGCCACCACATGTTTTGCACTCATTGTAAACGGAAGTTTACGTGGCAGTGACTCTGTAGACTTGACTCTTTAGAACAGTCTTTCTCAAACTTTGGACCGCGGCTGCCCCCTACTGGCCCCCCAGGGACTGCACGTAAACGACCGTTTATTTACCGTGACGTCAGCTCGAAGTGCGACGCTACAGCTAGCTTAGCAATGGATTGTGTTTAAAAATAATAATGAATCAAATCGGATACCGGTGGAAAGAAAACAACGCCAGGAATACTTTTATGCAGAGGTGAGCAGAGTACTAAAAAACTTTACTGAAGCAAGACTAGTTCTACTTCGACATATTTTTAATCAAGTAAACATAAAAAGTAGCCTTCCAAGAAATTATTCACGTAAGAATAAAAAAGTATTACAAAAAGAATTACAGCTGTATTATAACTAACTTCAGTCCCTGCAGCTTCACCCTGGATTTTATAACTGATACGATATGCAAGTCGAAATGTTCAGGTCCTTTATCTGAAGCCGTTAGCAGAGCTAGTAGCTTCTCCGTCTCTTTAGCCATTAGCTCTAAGTCCAGACTGAAACGAAGCATCAGTGTCCTTATGAAAAGAATCAACTCTAGTCTTGGTATTTTAAGGTTTTAGCAAATCTTATTTTCACTTAAAATGTTTGTGACAAAATGCTTGTTTCAAAACTACAAGATGACAACATTACAATAATTTGATAATTTTCTGAGTGAGCTTTGCTATGCTGTTAGGACAGAATCATGGGAGAGAAGGAAAAACTTATTTATGGCTTCAAGCAGTAAAATCAGATTTTACTGTAAACTTTCTGTCAGCACTGGGAATATAAACTGCTAAAAGTCTGCCCAGTAACAGTTTCATTATTTATCTGTGAGGTCAGGCTCACAGAAACGTTCAAAAACATTAAAACTCATAATAAAAAAATGCTACTCTCCACCGGTTTGCTTTCTGTCACAAACACTAGATGGCGCTGAAGAACAACAACAGCTAAATGAGCCTTAGAAATGTTGATTTTCTTTTCTGTAAGCAGAAACACAAATGCTACAATATACAAAGTGATGTTTATTTTATGCAAAGCATTAAAAAAAATTTACCCTAAATAATAATTTGTAGTGCAATAACTCTTACATTATTAAGATCTGAAATATGAAAAATTGGTCAACTTTTCATCTTACATTTAAAAATGACAGTAAAATGTCTTAAATAAATCTACCAGCTAACATTTTATTTGCTTTCAAAAGCTCACAGGTGCAGCTGCTGCTGCCGCTGGACGTTTGACACCTACACACAGACTTCCTGTTTTTGAAATGTCCCCCTCCCTTCCTGCGCTGTAAAACACGAGTCTGCATGACCCCCATGCTGCAGGGTTCTTTTTTCAAGATAGAAAATGTGAAGTTTCACTCATTGTGTGTGTATATATATATATAAACAAGAATATTTCTGACGTTGAAAAGTATAACATCTGCTCGAAAATGCTCCAAAATTTTTAGATTACTCTCATAAATTTTGTTCTTTTTTTCAGACAATTTCTGAGTTTGAAAAGTTGAACATTTGAAAGAAAAAAAACTCAGAAATTTTAAGATTAATCTCATTAATGTTTGAGAAAAAACACGAAAATTTCTGTTTCAAAGGTCAAACATTTTTGACTTTGGAAGTTTTTGCTTGAAACTAGAAATTTTAATGTTTTTTTTTTCTGGCAGAATTTATTCTTTTTTTGTTTTTGTCTATGTGCAGAGGCCCTAATACACCATTGTATGAAAACTGACTTTTCTCTGCAGGTTTAATAATTTTTAACTCTCATGAAGGAATTAGAACCATCATCAGAATAAACAAAGCAAAACACTGAATTATTCTGGTCTGTAAATATCTAAGATGAGGTCAGCAGGTTACATTTCACACCAACTTGATGACACATAAACATCTCAGCAGAGGCACAGATTTATTTTTATTCAGAGTAATATAACAAATATCTATTTACAGTAGATTATGGAGAACATTTGCTCCTTTCAGGCTGATGGCTGCATGTTTCCCCTGCAGCGCTGTGAGCTGAGCCACAGCGGAGACCAGATGAGACTTTAGTGATGAAAACCGCAGCTCAGTTTTTATCGCCTGCATGTTTATTCATCTGTCATGAAACACAAGCATACACAGAAACTACAGCGCCTGCCGTCCAGGCGTTCACTCAAACAGTAGAATGGAGTTTTAATGCTGTTCAGAGGCACTAAACGTGTGCTGAGGTTTTTCCACAAAGATCACAGGATCATCTGCATACCTGCAGGGGCGATGCCGTCAGACTCACGGCCCTGGGCAGGAACCAGTAGTGGAGGATCCTGAATTGTGTCTCTAATCTAGAATATACAGCTTCTATGTGAGACAGGAGGGATATGTTTGGAAAATTCTCACCATCCCTTTTTAAAAATTTACAGAATCTCACAATTAAGAATTAGAAACTCAAATCTCATATTTCTGCTTTCACTTCAAATAATTGTTGCTTATTTCTCACAACGATGCAATTGAAATTAATAATTATGATTTTGAAAGTCAAACTTATGACTTCAAATTATTCTAATGACTTAGTTTTATGTATAAAAATGACTTCAAAATGATGTCTTTAAAATCCAGTTTTGCAAGTCAGATCTCATAATTTTGATTTTATTTTACATAATTTTAATTTATTTCTTATCCATCCATCCATCCATCCATCCATCTTCTTCCGCTTATCCGGGGTCGGGTCGCAGGGGTAGCAGCTTCAGAAGGGAGGCCCAAACTTTCCTCTCCCCGGCCACTTCTTCCAGCTCCTCCGGGGGAATCCCGAGGCGTTCCCAGGCCAGCCGAGAGACATAGTCCCTCCAGCGTGTCCTGGGTCTTCCCCGGGGCCTCCTCCCGGTGGGACGTGCCCGGAACACCTCACCAGGGAGGCGTCCAGGAGGCATCCTGACCAGATGCCCAAGCCACCTCAACTGGCTCCTCTCGATGTGAAGGAGCAGCGGCTCTACTCTGAGTCCTTCCCGGATGACTGAGCTTCTCACCCTATCTCTAAGGGAGAGCCCAGCCACCCTACGGAGAAAACCCATTTCGGCCGCTTGTATCCGCGATCTCATTCTTTCGGTTATGACCCATTTCTTATACTTGATTTTAATTCCATTAAAGAATTTTATATTTTTTAAAAAAGTTCACTCAAAATTCTAAATTTTGTTTTTGAAGTTTTAAAAGTCAGATCTCATAATTCTGATTTTATATCACATAGTGTTTGATTACTTCTCATAATGATGTTTTTAAGAGTCATAGTTATGACTTTGGAATTTAAAATGATTACTTCAAAATTCTAAATATATTTTTTTCCAAAATCCAGTTTTGCAAGTCAGAATTATTGAAGTAGATTCTAAAAATTATCACTATATTTTGCATAACTATTACTTTGTATCTTATGACAGAAAATCAAATTTCTTGTTTAAAACTTTATAGTTATAACTGTATTTTATGCCTTTCTTACTTTGAAAATCCGATTTATTGTTTTAAATCAAATTTCATAATTGAGTCACAAACTCAACTTTGTATCTTAAACTGTTATCTAAATTATGACTTTGAAACCTATAATTTTTGACTCTGGAAGTCAGAATCATAATTTTGTAAAAATTCATAATCTTGATTTTATATCTAATAACTAAGATTTTATATAACTTTGAAACTCATGAGCAACTTTTTCTTTTTCAAGTAGAAGACACTGACATGTTTCCTATGGAACATTATTATTGAGAATCAATAGTGACGATGTTGGAAAAAGCTTTAAAATAAATTCTCATTGTGACCCAGAAGCCAATTTATTTAGTTCACTCTTAAAAAAAAACTTTAAACAAACCCATATTGTGCTGCAGTGGTCGTATTTTTAAATGCCATGTCGTTTTGTTTTTTCTTTTGTTTTTTAATATGTATATATAATTTTGGGGCCCTGCGACAGCCTGGCGACCTGTCCAGGTGACCCCGCCTCTCGCCCGAAACAGATAGGCACCAGGACCCCTCCTTACCCCACAAGGGTGTACAGGAAATGGATGGATGGATATAATTTTGGGGTTTCAATAAATACTTACGGTTCTTATACTGTAGATTTTTATGTAAATAAGTATCTAATTTTAGTAATAAAATAGCATTTTTCATTCTAATTTTTGATTCTCCTTTTGGTAAGATACTGACTGCTGATGATGCTTAACATAACCCAACTTAAGAAAACTAAATAGTTGGTGAAGTTGATGCTTATGATGCTGATAAACAAGAAGACGGTTTTTAAAGAGTTTAAACTTAAAAAATTCATTGTTATTATGCTTCTTTTGAAGTTTAGATGATCAAACACTAAAGTGCCTCATGACAAGCAGAGTGGAAAACATTTCATCTGCAACTTTTAAACTAATACAAGTTGAAAATAACTAACTCTTACGTGTAGATTCTGCCAAACAGAAGACAAAAATAGATTCAGATTCCCTTCCAATATGGCAAACAGTTTTAACATTTTAAATGTTTCACAGTTTATGTTTTTTTGTTTTTTTAGCTAAACTTCCCCTTTTTGCCCGTCTGCCATGCCTGGTTTAGTCCAAAGTCCCAGCGCACGGACAAACAGCTCACAATCGTAAACATTACATTTAGAATTGCTAAGAGGTATATATCGACAAAAATAGTCTTCACTTGAAAGTAACGATAAATGGTAAAAGGTCTTTCCGTAGAACACCAATGCCCGTTTTTTTAAACATCCAGTGTAAAAATGGTTTTGCTAACTTTCCTCTTTCTCCAGAAATATCTCTAAATAAATACAAATCTCTCACAAACCCTCCAGCAGCCGACAGCTGCAACTTTCTTCATGCACAAAAAATAAAACAGTTAGGCATTTTTGTCATGTACAACAAAACGTTGAAGTTTAACATTAAACTGATTATTTTTGAAACATGTCAGCATCTCAATAACAGTGAAACAACTTCATAAATTCATATTGTGATTAACCATTCTATGATCTATCTAGGTATAATAAGAAGGCAAAAAAAAGTTACATCAGGCTTTATAAAATATTTGTGCAGCCTATTGTTGAGACCAGACACACTCTTCAGCGCTACAAAGCAGCATTCACTGATGTGGCCATTCAGTACGGAAGTATATTTGGTACAAAAGTATCTGTGCTTTGTAACTGTGAAGTTGAAGTCAGATATTAAAATCTTACAGGAATTTTTAACTGCAGATTTTTGTCGTTTTTCACAAGTAAAAAACAACAAATTCTTAAATACAAGTACAGAAATTGTATTTGTTTAGTCACACTTTAAAGTAGCTCCGTAGTTTACTTACAAATAGTTTCAGTCTCAACGAGGCAATGAAGGTTTATAGGTTTAATGAATGAGATAAACTAACATTAAATTAATAGTTTTAAATAATTTAGTTTAGATTTTTCTGTTTTAAGTGAAGACAGAAGATTTTGGCTAAATGAAATGTTGATGTTGTTTTGGTTATTAATTAGTGATTAAATATTAATGAATAATTACAGTCATCTATTGACCTGCCAACGTATAATAAATGACTGTCGACATGAAAACTTTTAGCTATGATCGAATCTGGAGAAGTTTGGTTTTCAGCAAACAGCCTGAAAAAAAAAGAAATAAAACTGGAAATGTTTTATTTTCACTTTAGACTTTTTGTGTTAGTCTGACACTGAGAACAATGGAAAACATTTCATGTGGACCTGTTATGCAAAATTCACATTTTTCGCATTTTCGTTCTCCCATTTATGTTTCTACTCTTTCTGAAAACAGCTGAAGCACTTAAAAACACTGCTGCTGTTGGCAGTTATTTAATGTTTTACAGTGTGTGGAAAATGAGCCGTCTCAAAAACCTTATGAATGTTGAGTCACATTCGACTAGAACTTTGCCGTTACCTAGCAACACCAGCAGAGCTCTGCCGTTACCTGGCAACCCAGGCAGAGCTCTGCCGTTACCTAGCAACTCCAGGCAGAGCTCATTCTAGAAGGAACTCAAAATATGCAGAACAGACCAGACTGAATTCTTATAATCTAAGAATGATTTTGTGTAAAAAAAATGCATAAAGGATGTTTTGTTCAGCCCATAAATATATCTTAATTTGTTCCAGGAGCATAGTAGGTGATCTTTACGTTAAAATAAATATAAATGTGAACAGGGAGGCAGAATAACTGGCAATTTACTGCATGATGCTTTTAGGATGCAGTTAAACATTCCCAAATCTTCTCAAAAATAAGCATGTTATTTACTCTTTATCATTTTTTTGAGAACTTCTAACACCACAAAACAGACAATTTTCTTTCTAAATTCTCATATTAAGCAAAAATACTGAATAATATGTATCTTTTACATCAAACTTAAAGTAAATCTTTAATGATTAACGCACAGTTTCACTTTAAGGTCCAACTTTGCTCAGATAAATCTGGCAAAGAACTTTGGTTAAACTGCGCACACGTCACTGGAAAGTAAAGTTGGATTCAAAGTAAATGGGAAAAAAAAAAATCAAAGTTAAATATTGTTTTCTTGTTTCTGGTCATCCTGCATTTTCTGCTTCCCTGAGAGAGAATCTAATTTTTCATTCTGGTTTCTGTTAGCGCAATAAATCATCTTATCATAGCAGAGCTTTTATGAGGCACAAAAACATGTTATCTTTAGGAAAAAGGAGGAGTACAAAGTATAAAGAATAAAGAGTATAAAGTTTAAACAAAAGAAAGCCATTCCTGACAAACCGTATCTCACTCCAGATCCTCATTGCTCCTTTCTGATCAGATTTATTTGGAATTTAATAATTAATGTAAACACTCACATGGCTGATTTTTAAATTATTACTGTGTGATTGTGGGCAGGTTTGTGTTGGTAATTAAAATGCCACCTAAAACAACAAACTGCAGAGGTTTGATTCACACCTTTGTGCTTTTGGCAGTTTAGTTAAACTGCAAACGTTAAAATATTTTAGTAGGAAATTATTTTAGGGATCAACTCTAAGTGTATTTAGAAAGTGGAAGGTAATGATTTATGATTTTTAAATTTCATTTTAAAAATAAAAATCTGAATGTCACGGCTATTGCAAAAAAAAAAACATTAACAAAGATTACAAGAATATAATGTTTATTCTTGTAATTTTATGACTATTCTCATATTATTACAACTGTATTCTCATACAAATTTGTTCTTATAATATTATTAATTTATTTTCATATTATTATGACTTTATCTTCATATTACTACAGCTTTATTCTGATACGACTTTGTTCTGGTATTGTTATGAATTTATTTTCATATTATTTCAACTTCATCTCATTTTATTTTGACTTTATTCTTGTAATATTGTGGTTTTCTTAATCTTACAGATTATTTAAATGAAAAGCAAATTTATTTTTCTGTTTTCAAACTAATAATGCTTGTATTTTTAATTTTTTTGGTCAATTACTATGCAGAAAAAAAAATTACTTTTACTTTGACAGGATGTTTTTGCATGAGTAAAATCCTTTTCTGTAGGTCACCCTGTCAGAAAGGTTTAACTTTTTGCTTCAAATAATTAAATTTTTTTCATTATTTATATTCATATTAGCCAGATTTAAAGGCACAGTCCCTGTTTTCAGTCTACGAACTCAAAATGCCTCATGAATGCGTTTCTTCAGCTCAGCTGAACTAGAACATTAAATTAGATAAAAATAAACAGGAAAATCACATTTACGTCCAGCCAGTTATAGGAAGGAGATTTCTGGGGAAAAACAAAAACTCGACAGGAAGTGGGTCATGGGAGTGACAGGAACAACACAACAGTCTGTAAATCTGCTCACCGCCACTTAAACTATAGTAAAACACAGATATTTGTTTCTGCTTGAATAAACCAAAACAACCTGCAGCAGCTTTCCAATTTACAAACTAATTCAAAGTTTAAACGCTTTCCGCTGTGAGGAAATGTTGTTTCTCTCCACAACTCAGCTGCTTGATGGAGTTTTAGGGCCATACTAAGAAAAAAAACAAATTACATTACAAGAATAACTTAACTTTTAAGTTAATTTTGGATAAAGTCGAAATAATACAAGTATAAAGTTGTAATATTTTAAGAATAAAGTCAATTTTACCAGAATAAAGCTGAAATAATGAGAATAAAGGCATAATATTATTACAATAAACTCAAAATATTTTGAGAATAAAATCATATTCCAAAAATAATGTAATATTACAAGAATAAAGTTGTAATATTAAAATAAAGTTGTACAAAGATAAAGTTGAAATAACATGAGAATAAAGTGAATATTATGAAAATAAATATGTAATATAAACACTATAATGATGCAAGAATCAAGTTGAAATAATATGTCTTTGTTCTGGTAATACAGCGAATTTATTGTCACATTATTTCCACTTTATTCTCATAATTTTATAACTTTATTCTTGTAGTTTTTATTTTATTATTGTGTCCCTAGTTCTCCATCGTATTTCTGCAGTCAAAATGTTTTTGATTCTCCGCCTCATGCAGTCAAACTGAGACTATTAGCAGCTTTTAGTTAAACGTCGAAGGAACCAAAGTTTCTTTAGTAAAATCCACTAAAAAATAAAAATAAATAAACATACAGTGCTGATGTACTGAGTCAGTGTGAGCAGGATGATTAAATAAATTAATTGTAGCTTTAGATGCTGAGAATAACTGAAGAATCAATAAGATTCATATTTTTATACTATATTTACACCTACAATGTAACATTTTTATATTTACATAACATCTGGATGGTTTATTATGACCTATAGAAAAGCTCTACCACAGTACAGATTGGTTTTTATTGTGTTGCCAGAGCTTTGGCCCGGTTCCCTCCAATTCCCTCCAGAGGTCAGAGGTCAACCAAAGCTCCCAGTTTCATTTAACACTCCTGTAAAGTTAATTGTGCTTTTGTTGGTTCTGAAAGGTGAAATCAGCAAGTCGTGCTTTGGGTTTAACTCCTCTGTCAGGCTGAAAAGATGCTGAATTTGTGGCTCTAAGGAGCCGATAAAAAATACCTGGAGAGCCGTTTTTATTCCCGTCCCGCTGACTTCGGTCCTGATTGATTTCTGTTTGTTTTTTACCACATTTTCATTCCCCTCGGACGCTTTTAGCTCCGTGTCTCGTTACTAAATGTTCCTGCAGACTTCCGGTTTGTGATTAGTCTTCTGAACAAGCCCAGTATTTATTTGCATTTCATTTGCATCCTCTCTAGTAACCTGAGTCTGAATGAATCCTGCTCAACTCTGAGAAGGAAAGCAGGTCAGTGAAAGTACAAAAAAAGGAATCATTTGTTTCCTATCCATATGTTGACTAAATAGTTGGGTTTTTTTTATTTTCTCCAAACTGTTTGGCGAAAAAAAAAAAAATCACCAGTTTTAAACAAAAATATTTTATAGGCACTGACAAAAAAAAACAATTAAATTTGACCAAGTCCAGTTTCTAGTGTAAATATCTTAGTACAACTGAAAAATAACTTATAAGTAACTTTTCAGCAAGATATAGGAGGTTGTTTTATCTAAATAATTTTCTTAATATTGATATAAAAAGTACTACTTTAACTGGCAGATTATTTCTCTTATAACATGGGAAAAATGTCTTTTTATAAGTGAATTTATTTGCCAGTGGAACTAGAACTTTTTCATCAAAATTAAGGAATTATTGACTTAAACTTGTATATCTTGCTGAAAAGTTACTTGTAAGTTAATCTTCTCTTATTTCAAGTTTACTAAGATATTTACACTAGAAACTGGACAAAATTACATGGTAAGATTTTGTGTTTTTGCAGTGTAAAGAGCCAAAACATCTTAAATGAGGAAAACACAGATGTAACTATTTACTACTTGATCTACTGTTTGAGCTGCTGTAATACTTTTTAAAATGCTCCTGTCTGGATTTGATGTTTAAATTAAATCTTAGATGATCTGCGGTGAGATCTGGCCTCCATTTTGGATGTTTGAATCTGTTTGGGTCGGCTCTTCCCTCTTAGCTGTAGCCGAGGTTCTCCATTTCATGGCGGTATCTCAGCTCCGACACTTTGGCTTTGTGCTGCTTGCTCTCCAGATGCTGCCGGAAGTCCGTCTCCTGCTCGGCGCCGCAGTTGCACATGGAGCAGTAGAACTGTCCGCTGGGAGTCACGCACATGGCTAGGTCCCTGGGGATGCGCTGCCTCGGCCTCGGGTTGTAATACGGCCCTGGACGGGGCGGAACGACAAACAGGCAGCATTAATTTCACATTTTGCATGTTTTTGTTCTTTCATTTGGGATTCTACTGCTTCTAAAAACATCCCAAGTGCTCAAAAATGCACCCAGCCATTTTTGGGCAATGTATTATTTGTAGTAATGTAATATTAATATGATGTAATGTTTTTTGGAGTTTGGAAAATGAGCCGTTTCCAAAACCTCCGGAATGTAACGTCACAAATCGAAGCACAGACCGTTACCTAGCAACCCAGAGGGAACTCCAGAAAGTTTGGTCAGCTTTATACCATGATGTTATATAATATATAACTGTTGCACTGTTATAACAGTTATAACGGTCTGAGTTGAAATATTAATGTTTTTTGAATTGCAATTTTGGTTGCAGAGACTTCATAATACACTTTAATTATTAAGTTTTGTTTTTATTTTCTAATTTTTTAATGTTTTCCGGTTACAGTGTTAAATATTCTTTAGACTTACCATCCAGGAACCACTTGCTGCATTCTTGTTGGTTGTGCAGGAGGCGCCACTTCTGCTTTTCAAACGTGCTTTATAATTGTGCATCTGTTTGCAGCCATTTTTATGTGCAAGTGCAATCCAGCAGATTTTTTGGATTTAATGTGACAAGACAGCCATCAACGGCTCATTCTGAAAAAAAATAGTCCAGTCAAACTAAGAATAACCAAACTCTGGTCCAGCACACCTGGCTCTTGGTTTGGTTGAAGTGAACTCTGGTGCTGTTCCAATGCTTATGTGAACAACAAGCAGACCAGAAACCGCTCCAAAAGCAGGAAGTGGATTTCAGAGCAGAGCATTCTTGGTGAATACAATCTCTAAACTCGACTAATTCTGCTTTTCTTAAAGTTCAGTGCGAACAGGAACAAGTTTAATCATAGGATAAGAAAAAAGTCAGAATGATTCATTTATTCTGATAAAATAACCGTCTTCGGTGCGCAGAAATAACAGTTCAGGACAATGTTCACTGTTTGTGTAGAAAGTGCAGAAAAATGTCAAAAAGAGACAAAAATGACAGCGACAAAGCAACAACACTGCACAAGGTCAGCTGTTCCAGGATATTTCCATCACAAAATCTGCTGACATGAGCAGATAATTGTGGAAAAGAATAAACTGATTGTTTTTACTCTCATTTATTCTCTTTAACTCTTTGCCGATTTGCTAATGAGTTTGTAAAAAAGAGTCGGAATCAGACACAGCAAGAAGGGTATGTTGACGTCAGCACAAGGTCTGACGTTCTTATGCTGTATCTGCTTACACACACGCGCGCACACACACACACACACACACACACACACACACACACACACACAAGCTCAAAAGGTGAAAACAAATACTGTGGAGGTTTTTCTCAGCAAGCTGTTACCCTATAGGTTAGCAGGAAAACAAACACGACTGAAGATCGCCACCAGTCACCTGACCAACATTTTCTTTAAAAACTGTTGAAAAAGAGCAAACACTCCCCCACCTGGCCAACAGAGGTGGTCAGGTGGAGGCCTCCTCTGTGGCCCCCACCTGGCCAACAGAGTTGTCAAGCGTTTCCTGTTTTCATTATGAGGCAGTTTTTGTTGTTGACTGAAATCAGCAGATTTAAAGTCTTTTCTCTCTTGCTCCATGCATCAAGGACATTTGCAAACGCCAAGCCAGCTGGGAAAGCTTCCAATGCTGAAGAGAAGACGTTATATTTTATGCATGCATCCACATTAACGGCAGGGAAAACGGCGTCTAAGCTGTGAAAGTCCAGAAGGGAAGGCTGGGCGTACCGTTAGGTCTGTCACAATCTGCAATAAATTAATTAATCACATGATGAATTAAAATGAGCTCATTAATTTCCACTAGAGCAGCAGTTATTAAAGAGATGCTCTCATTGAAACTTGTTGAAAAACACTGTATGAAGTAGTTAGTTTGCACTTCCTGCCTGTTCATTAATATTTTCTGAAATGCAATTTTGGTTGCAGATATTCCACTTTAATTATTGCTTTGTTTTTTATTTTGGATTTTTAAAATGTTTTCCTAAATATTCTTTAGAAATCAAAGTGATTTTGATCTTTGACATTCTTGCATTAATATGCCATTATTATTATATTATTTAAAACAACAATATTAACATTTATGGCAATAATTTTGAGAAGAATTTATCATCCAGCAGAATGTCTTATGACAGGGCTAAATACCGTACTTTCTGGACTAAATGTTGCTCTGGAGTATAAATTCAATTTATTTATAAATGATTAAATGTGTTGAAATGTTCCACTAACACGTTGCGATCAGTTGTCTGCTTTTTAAAGGGAATTTATTGTGAAAAGTTTACTTTTTGCATGCTTTTTATCCTTCTATTTGGGTCTCTAATGCTTATGAAAACATCCCAGGCACTTAAAAAACCACTCAGCTGATTTACAGCAATAATTTGATGTTGTTTGGTGTGTGGAAAAGGAGCTGTTTCAAAAACCTTTTGAATGAAACGTAGCAAATCAGCAGAAACTGCCCCTCGCCTCAGCCTGTTACCTAGCAACCCCAGTGGAGTTCCGCCCGTCACCTAGCAACCCAAGCTGAGCAACCCCAGGTCAGCTGGTTTTAGATTCAAAACTGAAACTTTTCCCTCGACCAAACAAGCTTTGATAAAAAAAAACTTCATTCAGAGGTAAAACCGGTTTTAGTTTCTTCCTGACTTTTCACCTGGCATGGCGGCGGGCAGCTGGGGGCTGCGGCGGTTTTTCACCAGTCGGTACTCGTTGCCATCTTTCCGATTTTTTCTTGGCGCTCCCTCATTGCTGCCTTCCCTGTAAAAAGGTGAAGACAAAAATCCCTTTCAGACAAACACTTGCCGACACAGAAAACGTTTCTCGACCCAAACCCACATGTTGCTGGAGTTCTGCTGGGCCTCCGCCAGGCGAAGCTTCTTGGCGTGGTTTTTGCCCTGGTAGTGGGCCTGCGCAACTGCCAGCGAGCTGAAGGAGGCGTCACACAGTTTACAATAGTCGTTCTCAGTGGCCAGGATGACCCGGGGAGCCCCTTTATACAGCGCCTGCAAACACCAGACAAAGCATCGCACTGTTTGTGGTGAGAGGAGTTAGCGAGCAAACACGAAGCAAAGACGAAAAAGAAATGTTCAGAACCACTGAGAGGCAGAAAAACAGATCTCTGAGTCATTCTCTCTGTTTTCTTTTACTGCAAAATATACACCAACCACCATTTAGAGATAAGGAAACAGATGTCTGATATAAACAAATTGTTTAAATAAGAGTTTTCAATATAAAAATCAGGACTGAAGATGAAAATCTAAACTGTTTGGTGCTGAGAGAAGAATGTGCATCCACAATTACAGGAGACCTATTACGCAAAATTCACATTTTGAATGTTTTTGTACTTTTGTTTGGGTCTCTGCTGCTTCTAAAAACAACTCTAGCGCTTAAAAGAACCACCCAGTCGATTCTTTGGTGTCTGGAAAATGAACCTTCAGAATGTAACATCACAAATCAGCAGGCACTCCCCGTCACCTAGGAACCCCAGCGGAGCTCTGCTCATCACCTAGCAACCCCGGCGGAGCTCTGCTCATCACCTAGCAACCCCGGCAGAGCTCTGCTCATTACCTAGCAACCCCGGCGGAGCTCTGCTCATCACCTAGCAACCCCGGCAGAGCTCTGCTCATTACCTAGCAACCCCGGCGGAGCTCTGCTCATTACCTAGCAACCCAAGCTGTGCTCCACATGCAAGTGTAAACGTTGAGCTGGGGGGTGTGGCCAGCAGCAGCTTATTTGCATTTAAAGTGACAAGACACCCTAAAACAGCTCATTCTGAAAGGAGCTCAAAAAATTATTATCTGAGGAGGATTTTGTGCAAAAACATTTTAATGAAAATGTTTTTTATAGCTACAGTTCAAGCCTAACCTGTGCAAGGAAGCGTAGTAGGTCACCATTAATCGACTGCAGCTGCCTCCCACCTCCTCAGATTAAACAGGCAAGTTGGTGCAGAAATGATGTAGTTTGGCCTAACCTGTCTGCCTCCATCAGCATCAGCAGCTCCTGAGCCGGCGTTCGGACCGGCGCCCTCCAGGGCTTCTGGTATCCTGATGGCAGGCGGCTGCTGGCTGCCAGCATAAAAATTTCTCAACTTTTTGCTGTGGTTCTTTCCCTGGATGAAAAGATGCAGAAGTTAGTATTTTTTGTGGCCAGTTACAAGTAAACGTAACTAGATGCTACCCAATTCAGGTGTTGGCATAAAGCATAAAGTAAAAGGGCAGCTGAATGTTTATGTTGGTTACAATGGTCAAAGCTGTAGTAAGTAACTTAATAAAAAACATGTTTACATATTTGTTAAAATTATTAACATGTCGTGACTGTGGAGAAATTTAGCTTTACCTCCTCCCAGTGCTAATTAAAGAAATACACCACTGAGTCAGAAACAACCAATCAGAGCCAGGAGGAGGGTCTCAGCGCCGCCAATCACTCTTGTGTATGCACTCTCCTCCTTGCTCGCTGCTATGCTGCAACAGAGCCTTCCACGAATGCTAAGGCTAGCAAAGAAGCTCAATAATTTTCGTTTGCATGATTTATTGTTTTTCTCTTTCTTCTCCTTCTGCCAAAAGCAGGATGACTCAAGTCTTCAGTCTGTTGCCTTTTTTTTCTGAAGGACAATTTTGTTTACAAATAATTCATAATTCATTTCATTTGTTGTTTCTGTTGCTTTGTTTCTTTATTTTTGATCATTGTTCATTAGAATTTAACGTTTCTTGATCTTTCAGATTATTATGCCATTACCATTATTGAAAATACTCTGAAAACAACAATATTATTATTTATTGCAATGATAAACGGGACAATTTATCGTCCCGTTAAAATTGGTTATGGTGACAGGCCTGGTCATAACATCAAGTCACAACAACTTTTACAAAACATAACTTTGTAAAAGTTGCATACTGCAGCTTTAAATTGGGAGTGTGTTTCCACTCACCTGGTAGTGAGCTTGTGCCTGCTGAGCGGAGTTAAGTGTAACATTGCAGAGTTTACAGTACAGTGGTTTGCACAGTTCTTCCAGACCCAGAGGGTCATCCTGCTCCTCCACCCCCAGCAAGGAGCCCTCATCCTGGGGCTGCTCGCCGGCAGGAGCTGCTTGGCCTGGTAGAGGCCCACACGGGTAGCTGGATACCTGTGCTGGTCCTGGGGGCCGTGGGGTAATCTGTGACGGACCTGGGTCTGGAGCGGGGGGTGAGGATAAGGAGCTGGGGGGCAGCGGGAAGCGGCTGGGTGCGGGCACCACAGGTGGAGGGACCAGTGCTTGAGCTGGGCGGAGGTGTGGAGGACCTAAAGGCTGGGTGAGGTCAATGGTTGGAGGTACGATTGCTTGTGTTGGATCTACAGGTGGAGGAACTAGAGTGTGCGCCATTGGAGGAGGCCCCATTGGTTGGGTTGGGGGCATTGGAGGTGGGGCTAAGGTGTGCGGCGGCGTAATGGATGGAGGCCTCAACGTGTGGGCAGAAGGCCCTAGACTCTGAGTGGGAGGAAGAGTTGGGGGTCCGATTGGTTGGGTAGCAGCAATGGGTGGAGGTCCTAAATGGTGCAGAGAGTCCATGTAATGGAAGGGCTGTTGGGGATGACTGAAGAGACTGAGAGGAGGCTTCAACATGGCGTCCGGACCTGAGAAAACCCAAACGTAATCTGTCAACTGGTTTATGTGTTTAGTGAAGTCCATGAAGAGTTAAAGGCCTATAAGTAACATTGTGTGCAGAAATCTCAGCACATTCAGAGGCCAGAAGACATGAACATGTTTAAGTCTTGTTCATTATGAGGCCTGAGACCCTTTCTGTTAACTGAGCAACCTTCAGCTGGAATTGGCTAGAAATGTTCAACTTTTGAAAATCAGAAAATTTCCAAAAATATTCAATTTTTGAATCTCAGAAATTTTCTCTTTTTTTTTTTCTTTTTTTTCTTTTTTTTTTTTAGCAAAATCTCACATTTCTGGGGTTTTTTCAGAAATTTTTTGACTTTTGAAACTCATAAAATTTCCATGTTTCTCTAAAAATGTCTTTTAACAAGTTTCTGACTTTTCAAACTCAGAAACGTCCACATAATTTCTAGAAAATTTCTTAGATGTATCACAAAATTTCTGTTTTTTTTTTTACTTTTCAAACTTTTAAAAATGTTAAACTTTTGAAATTCCAAGTTTTCCCAAGTTTTTCTATAAAATTTCTGAAACTCCTAAAATTTCTGAATTTTTTAGAAAATTTGTGACTTTTCATACTCAGAAATGTTCATGTTTTTTCCAGAAAATTTTGGATTGTTTTGGTGGAAATTGACTCCTCCTTTTATTCTATCTTCAGCGGCTCTAATACGCCGCCGTAGGTTTTAAAGAATGCTATTATTTACAGTGAAATGAATCCTGAAGGACTCAGCAGCGAGGAAGCAGCATAAAAAGCCAAACACACAATTCTGGTTTTAGCTAAAAGCTTCAATGTTATTGCAAACATGAATCCAAAAACTATTTTAAACTTAACAAAAAGTATTTTTTGAAGATAAAAATAACTTCCATTTGATTAAAATGATGATAAATGTCTATTGGGTGGATTTTGACAGCTGATGATGGCGCAGATTTAAAGCCCAGAGGCAAAATGGACAAAGAGCGAACAGAAACACATTCTTGGACAGAGCTTTGAGTTTCACACTTCAATAGGCTTCAGAAAGATCAGGCTGAGCATGCAGCGCCTGCAGTCAAGCATACAGGACATCAGATACACACACACACACACACACACACACGCAGTACCAACTCTAACTCCATGTCCCCCCCCCCTTTTTCATCCTATAGGCCACAAACACACACACATCTTCTGGCTTAGCTAGGTATTCTCACTCCTGTTTTCAGGATTGCTTTGTCACTGCCTGTGTGTGTGTGTGTGTGTGTGTGTGTGTGTGTGTGTGTGTGTGTGTGTGTGTGTGTGTGTGTGTTTGAGGTGGGGGTTGTATGTATAACTCTAAATTGTCAGGTCAGTACTCAGCAAACAGCTGTGTCAAAACCCACTTTGCTGAACGCTTTCATCTGAAAATCCGATTGAACGCCGTTGGCAGTGAGTCCCAGACCCAAAATAACAGCCTGGGCTGTTTGTGTTTCCGAGCGCCGCTGCCTGTCCGTCTCTCTGTCCGCCCCGTCCTGCTGCCTGTCACCCGGTCCTGCTGACCTCAGGAGAAAGGTACGCCAGACAAGCCCCTGACCTTACTATTAGTCACATCAGCTGCCGGACGAGTCACACGGCCAACAAGGAGAACCGTCTCAATCCATTTCATTCTTTATTGATATTTTGAGTCCTGCCCTAGTGGCCTTTGTTTTTTGGAGCTGCTTATTTAGAAATGTTTTTAAGTCTTCTAACACTGATTTGTTTGAAGTAATCTCGAAAAAAATTAGGTTTAAAGGGGACCTATTGCACAAAATTCACATTTGACACATTTCTGAGCTTCCATTTGGGTCTCAACTGCTTCTGAAAAGAAGCCCAAGTGCTTAAATGTGACACGTTATGCTACTCGATCAGGTTAAGGTAGGTCTATGGCCTATTCAAAACATGTTGATTAAATTTTTTCACTATACAGACTGCTGCCAACAGCCATTAAATCCTTAAAGAATTTGAATTAATACGAGTTACATTTATTTTCCCTTTGGAATCAATAAAGAATTTTTTAATTTGAAGATTTTTTGCGTAAAATTATTCTTAAATAATCTGAGACGGACTGGCGACATGTCCAAGGTGACCGCGCCTCTCGCCCGAAATGTCTCTCTGGAGATTGGCACCAGCAACCCTCTTGACCCCTGTAGGGTGCAAGAAAATGGATGGATGGATTCTTAATGAGATTTTGAGGCCACACCCCCAACTCAACATTTTCACTCACGTGAAAATGGCTGCAATCGTACATCTTTGAAAAGAAGAAGTGGAGCCTCCTGCGCAACCAACAAGAGTGCAGAAAGCGGGTTCTGGATGGTAAGTCAACATCAAAACCCTTGTCTCTTCCAGGAGTAACACCAGCTGATCAAATGTGTTGGAGCTCTGCTTTGGTTGCTAGGCGATGGGTGGAGTTCCGCTGGGGTTGCTAGGAAACGGGCAGTGCCTGCTGATTTGTTATGTTACATTTTCAAGGTTTTTTTAAATGGATCATTAATTTACTGTCCAAAAAAATGACTGGGTGTTTTATTTTTTTGTGTTTTGTTGTTTTCAGAAGCTGTAGAAACCCAAACGGAAGTACAAAAACATGCAAAATGTGAATTCAAACAACAAATGGAGATTTATTCCCGCAGTTTCTGTCTTCTTTAGTTAAGCCCAAACGTACACAGAGCAATTATCCGCATGTCTCAACATAACCAGGAAGATCCAGGCTTTCTGTTGCACTATCTCTGTTCTTGTACATGTAACATGAAACCTCTTACATCCCAGACTCGATTGTTAAAATCATGTAACATAATTACAAACTGCAGCCCGAGTCTATTTGAATGAAGAATACAAAGACCTCAGGCAGATTTTCTTCTTCTATACCACATTGTTCTTAGTTGCTTTTCTCCAATATAATTAACCCTTAGTTGGCTGAAAACACTGCATATATAGGAGAACAACACAGACAATAGATACCTTGCAGCCTATTATTGTACTCGAGCTGGAAATCAATAGATGTAGTCTCTTGATGCACAATAGTCTACCAGCTTCATTTTTATTTCCCAGTTGGATTCTAACGGCTGATTTAAGAAACTGGGGAGAAATATTACTTTGTTTTGATGCGTTTTATTTGTATTTTTGGGAACATGTGCCACAGTAGAGGAAGTTCTGCTCTTGTTGCTTAGAGATGACATTAAGGAAAACTGCAGGAGAGATATTATGAGCAGAAATACTGACTTCTCCTAATTATATCCATTTAATCCAATGTGTTTTATTTAGATTTTAAATGACAGATTAACTCAAAGTGGTGCAAAATTGGGAAGTGGGTGATTGTTTCTCAGGCAAAACCATGTTTCTGAAAAGTGTGTTTGAATTTGGGCTGCACAGTGGCGCAGTTGGTAGCGCTGTTGCCTTGCAGCAAGAAGGTCCTGGGTTCGATTCCCGGCCCGCGGTCTTTCTGCATGGAGTGTGCATGTTCTCCCTGTGCATGCGTGGGTTCTCTCCGGGTACTCCGGCTTCCTCCTCTTTGTAAACTAGTTTAAGCTCAGTTGGGAGTCTGTTAACAGCGATTTCTATGTCTCACCACAAATTCTTGATTGGATTTTGGTCCAGACTTTGACTAGGTCACTACAACTTGCAACAAGACATTTTCCAGTAATTTTTTTTAAATATGTGAAATAATCTGCCAGTGGAACTAGTACTTTTTCATCAATGTTGAGGGATTATTTACTTAAAACAAACTGCTATCTCTTGCTGAAAAGTTAAGTTAGTTTTGTCTTGTTTCAAGCGTACGCTTGATATTTACGCTAGAAGCTAGACAAAAATAGTTAGCAAAGTTATTTTTTCCCAGTGTATTGATGCTGAAAATAACTGTTTCCATTACAGATGTGCGCAGAACTTTGTCGATATTCCACTAATGTAAAAAAAAAAAACCCAGTTTCCTTGTTTCTACTAAAAACTACATTAAAATCACTAGTAAATAAGTTTGTTCATGAGATAAGTCATTAAAAACACTCTGCGCTGTCATCCTCCTACCACTTCCTGTCTTTGTCTTCTTTGTCATTTCTGGCAGTAGTAACATAAAAAATGTTTACATGTCATCACAACAACTGGGTGGTGTTGTATTTAGCATCACTTTTTTTACTAGTGATGGTAAAAAGTGTTTCCGCTGCAGTTTGTTTGTTTACTTGAGTAAAATCCTCTGTTGTCTGCACTATAATTTTGGCCCCTTTGAGCTCCCGTAGATTTTATGTTGGCTAGATAGGTCAAGGTTAGCATTTTATTCACTTCTGATTTTGCCCTTTGTAAGCAGAAACACAGAAACATGGCTATTCCTGGCTGCAGCGTCATATAAATACTCACCGTTTTGACTGCAGTGACGAGGCAATCAGCTGCAGGTCAAAAATCAGGATTACATAAAGCCCAATTTCCAAAGCTTCATTATCCACCCATCACACTTTTCCTCAGCCTTTTTTTTGTTCTCACAGCCTCAAGAGGAGCTGCCAGAGATAAAATCCTTGATGTTATTTCAGACGCGCCATCACTTGTCAGATTTCTTTGAGCTTGACTCAGGAGTTTGCAGCTCGCTGGGTGAGCGCCCAGAATCAAAACGCAAAAACAGAGTCTTCAAGCCTTTTTTTAATTTCACTCTCTCCTCTGAGAGTCTTTAAATAGGCCAACTGTTCATTTTCTCTTGAGTTTCTTTTGTAGGTGCCGCGTTGTGTCACATCAATTATGGAGCGACAGGAAGTACATGCCTTCTGCACTGAATCCATCCGGACATTTCACTGCCTCCCCTGTAACCGTCGGTTACTGTAGCTAAATTCTTCATTTTATTTTTACGCCTGATAAATTGTTCAGGAATTTAACTAACTTCAACATTAACTGAGATATGTTGCCCTTTAAGTGATTGTGTTGCATTTAACAGTGATTTTGGCAGAGCAAGAAGTCTTGTAGGGATGAAAGTTATCAATTAATGAGTTAATCTAAAGATGATTGATCTTATCAATCATCTTTGATAAGCTGACATTTTCTTAAAATCTTGAGATTTCTCTTGTATTAAGAGGTTTTACTGTTTTTTTCATAACATAAAAGACTAACTTTTCGTGATAAACCTAGTTTAAAAAAAGAAAAAACACATTTGAACATTATTTTGTCAGTTTCAGAATAAACAGAAAATTGTGGTTTTCTCAGTATATTTGTAAAATAAATTACAGGTAATTCATTATATTTTGCTACTTGCATAAATTGTTTCCAGGAATGAACCAAAGCAACTGAGAAAAACGGTGCAGAGACTCTCTCATGTTCCCATTTCTACTTTTTTGTCTTTTCCGTTCAGAATCACAATAACATTTCTGTCAACAAATTACAACAAAAGCAAAAACATGCATGTTGTCCAATCTCTTGTTGTCCAGTTGCAATTCACATTATTTGTCCTCAAAACTTTACTCAAGAAAATCCTGATATATTGAAAACATGACTAATCAATTTGTCAATGAAGCAAGGACTTGCCATTCAGTTCATTGACACAGATATTTAATTTTGAGATATCACCAAAGGATTTTTGGAAAGAAACTTGCTTTTGCAGGTAATCAGTGGTGTTTTATAGAGAGAAATCCACCAAAGTGACAAACAGATACACTGTAAAATCTAATAATTAAATCCAAAAGGTAATCTACGGGTTCCTAGTGAGTAATTGGAGGTTTATTAACAGATTGGTCAGTCTCTCGCTGTTAACATGGTCAGTGCTGCAGCCTGACAGATTTTGGCCCGATGTCTCTGATTTCTCACAGGAAGGCGGCTACGCAGGTTCATCAGGGGGCATTTTCTTTATGGCTGTCACATGTCAGCAGTTCAGATCGAGCTGCAGCTCTGCCTGTTCCTCTCCGACTTCGGATCTGAAGTCTCTCCAGTGCACGTATTTCCTAGAGCTGTCCACAGATTTTTGCACCGCAGCATCTTGCCGAACAGAATGGTGGCTGGTGCAGCCCAGCAGCAACATCATGAAATATGACAGCGGCAGCGTCAGGGGCAACCCCCGTTTCTACACCCACGGACCGCGAAGCGATCTGCAGTCACCTCACACCGGCTTTCACCAGTTTCTTCTTTTCTCTCTCTCTCTCATTTTTTTTTTTTTTTGCAGAATAACGCAGGAGAGTTTTTGCACGTCAGCCTCAACTTACCTGGCAATCGTGCAAGATAATGGCTGCTGTCACTGTAGCCGACAGGCGGCGAAGTGTAGTTTCTGCAGTATTCTGCGCTCTGGTAGTATGCAGCATCCCCGCATCTCAGCTGCAGCGCCATCATCGCCGGAACATCCCTCTGCCAACTTCTCCTCTCTGAAAAACCGGGCGGGCGGTCAGAGAGGATGGCAGTCCCGACCAGGACGCGCACACCGCGGCTTCCACCGGAAGGGGAACAGGGTGCAAAAGGTTCCCAACCCAAAGCACAAATTCACGCCGTTCATCGTCCACTGCGCGTTTTGGTTTTGTTGTTGCCATAGATAGTCGGAAAATGTCGTGTAATTTGTGAAGGCGCTTTGGGATTGTTTAAACGCCCCCGGAGGTTTGCCCAGCATCCCTTCCCGTCTTGGTACGGCCCATTTCCGATGCCACTGCTGCTTCTTTGCATGGGTGGCAATAATGACACATTGTATAAATATGCTACACCTCTGTGGTCAAGTCCAGCCACCGAGCTGGCAAATTATGACTAAACCGTTCTCAGATATGCGTGTAAACAAAAAGCAATGCATTAAGATAAAGATAATAAATGAATAATATCGATAAAATAAACCAATAAAATAACTTCTGACTGCTGAAGTCCGGGCTGTAAAGAGTAAAAGTGTGAATGTGAATCTCTTATGATCTTCCATACTTACAGTTTTGTTTAGATCTGTCGCAATAAGCAATAAATTAATCACATGATAGATCAAAACGAGCTCAATCATTTCTATTTGCAGGTTTTATTGTTTCTCTCTTCAATGTGACCTTTCGGTCTCAACTTGCCCTTTTTTTGAAGGACATTTTTTTTTCCAGAGACTTCATAAATAATTTACTTTGTTGTTTCTTTTGTTTATTTGATATTTATAATGTCTTCCAGTGACAGTGTTAAATATTCATTAGAATTTAAGGTTTATTGATCTTTGAGGATGCATTGAAAATGGTCTGAAAATAACAATATTATCATTTATCGCAATAACTTCTGGGACAATTTATCGCCAGGGGCGGTTCCTCTGCCAACAGGCTCCACATCACATCATTTACAGAGTTGGGTAGTAACCGCTTATGTTACATTTACTTGGGTAACTTCTTTGAAGAAATCTACTTTTAGGAGTATTTTTTATTGTGCTGTACTTTTTACTTTTACTTGAATAATTAAATTGTGAAGTACCTCTACTCTCAGTTGAGTAAAATTTCTGGATTTTCTACCCACTGAGTAAAAATCAAACAAGTTTAAACCAAAAGTTCACCAGACACAGAGCTGCAGTTAAATAGTACATCATTATAAAATTATGTGAAAATGTTGGTATTTTAAGGACCAAAACCAAAATAATTCATATATTTACCAAATAACAATATCAATTTCTTTCAATATAAAACTTTTCAAAAAAATTTGCAACTCAAAAGTTTCCATGTTTTTTCTAGAACATTTTTGAGATTAATCTCAAAATTGCTGTTTTTCCTTGAAAATTTGTGATTTTTCTAATAAAAGAAATTTCCATGTTTTTTTCAAGAAAATTTCTGAGGCTAACCTTAAAATCTGAGTTTTTTGTAGCAATTATTTAAATTTTTTTTTTTTTTCAATCTCAGAATTATTTTTTCAAGAAGATTTCTCAGATCAGTCTCAAAATTTCTGATTTTTTTCTAGCAAATTTTCAACTTTTCAAACACAAAAATTTCCTTGTTGTTTTCTAGAAAATTTCTCAATTTTATTTGGTAGAAATTTGCCCCTCCTTTTTCTTCTTTCTATCCACAACGGTCCTAATATGCTGTTGTGCTATGCGAACACATTACAGGCCTGGCTCTGCTATAGATCACATGCACAGACAGCTGCTAAACACACATAATGCTGACTAGAAATTGATTTTACACCTTTGTTTTAGCGCCCCCTCTAGCGCAGCGCCCCTGTGCCCAGGCTTTGCGCCGCTGTTTCCAGTGATTGCCTTAGTCTGAAGGTAAAACTGAATCGACACGTCATTGGCTCTCACTCTGGCTGTGTTTGTGTGTATTTTAAAGGAAGGAAGGGAGGAGGAGACAGCGTGGAAGTGGAAGTGGACGAAGCTTTTGTCGCAGTAACACAACTTCTCCAGTCGGGCAGCTGCTTTTCTACAACACATCCTCCAACGGTCGAGTCCGTCCGTCCGTCCGAGTCGACATGCCGCCGGTCAGTCTGCGCTCTCCGTGACCCCGGGAGGGTGAGAGTGAGCTCGGCTTGCTTGTCACTGAACGCTGGCGCGGAAGCGAAAGGCTCGGCGGTTGGGGAAAGACCGACACCTCCCTGCGTCTTTCCCGGCGCCGGGCAGACACGAACCCCGGATCGGCCGCAGGGAACCAACCGCAACGGCGGTTAGCTGGGAAGCTAACAGGCATATAAACCGAGGATATCCGTTCAGTTGAGCTTTGAATAGAAAGCAGCGGGTAGGTTTTTAATTAATTGAAATATATGTGTGTTTTTAAATTCTCTTAATATTTTAGTGCATTTTTATTGTTATTTGGGGAATTTTATTTCCCACAAAGGGAGGATAGGCATAGCATTAGCCTTTAGCTGTGATGGGCAAACATTTGGATAATATTAGTTCAATGTGTGTTTATAGAATCGAAAAAGTGTAAATTTTTAGGGGTTTCTAACTTGCTAGTGTCATCACTTAAATTAATAGTATTTTATTTTGTAGGTGGTGCCATTTGTGTGCTGTCATCGTTAGCTAACTTGCTTCCACTAGCCAACATGAATCACCATTTCTGTTATTCAGACTCAGTCTCAGGTTGTTTTGGGATTTTAATTTCTCCTCTCTGCAAATATTTCAGCGACGGCGTGAAAATGGATTAAAAATGAAGGGCGGGACTGTCTAATCATCCAAATAGGAGGGCATCTCTCTCTCTGTCAAAGGTATGTTTCTCTTTCACATCACTTCTGTTGTCATCCTTCAATTAACTTCAACTCCAGAGCTAATTTTATGAACAAAGTGTAACCCGATCACTGTGTCACAAGTGTTTCCATTGAGCCCAGTTCGTCATGCAGAGTGGTGCAAATGGCTAAACCCTCTGTTGCCCACAAATATATCGAGTTGTGTCCTGCAAAGCCTCAACAGATGTTTGATCTCCACTGCCTGACCACAGATCTGTTGTGTAGCTGCATGGCATTACAGAAAGAAAAACATGTCTAGGTCAATATTTCCCCACTGCCCACATCCTGTGTTTTAAGGAAGCTTCCTCTTTAGTCCTAAAGTACTTTGCTACATCCTGGCCAGGGTCAGAGGTCACAGAACTACTCAATTGTAGTGTTTTTTTTAGTTTATGAAGGTTTTTCTGGGTTGTTTTCGTGTACATTTCCTTTGGGAGTGTTCTATTTTAGGTAAACATGTAAGAAGAATTTTAAAATGTAACTATTATTACCGGAAAGTTGCCAGAGATTAATTCTCCTAAGTGTTTCTTTCCGTTTATGTGTATGTCTAGAGAAGTCTTCTGTCTTTAACATGGGTAGAAAGTCTTGATTGATGTGAATTTTTCAGGGTTTGATTGGGGGCCAAAATTGCAACATTTGTTACATTTTCAGCTGCTGTGTTTGGCTTTCACAATGAACTGTCAAATGAACCAAACTTTTTGTAAAACCTGTTCCCCTCCTTACCTGTGGTGGCACTGGACCAAGAACTACTGAATGAAATGACACCCAAAACTCAGAAGAAGACATTGAACGCAACTTACTTACAAAGATGGATTAGTGTCAGATTTTAGTGGTTGTAAGATTTCTTTTTTGTTGAGCCATTTTTTCCACTAGTGCTAAGACACTCATGTTTGTTTTGGTTGCATTTATCCAGAATGCCAACAAAGTATGTGGATTAACTGGCTGTTAAATGTAGAAATAAAATATTTTTGTTCCCTTTTTATAAGTAGGGCATATTTGTATGTACAGCTTTAACGTGTAAGGCATTTATTGGCTATATTAGTGTAACTAAAAGACACAAAACGGTACAATTAACGCTGCCTAAGAGTTTTTTCCCCCCAAAATAATTTGCCACTTTGATCAATTGATGATCAAAGATTGATCAATTCATCATAATTTTTTTCTTTTACAATAAATTAAGTACTTATTGCAAAGCCTTAAATAAAATGTAAGTAAATATTTTTACTCTGAAAATATTTAAACTGAAGGCATATTTACTAATAAATAGGCTGAACATTCAGAATGTAATAAGATTAAATTGTAAATTAGCACTAAAAGTGTTGATCATGAGTGCAATTTAGAGCTTTTTAGTAAAAATGTCACATTAATTGTTAACTGTATCTATTATGTGAGTTTAGTTTAATTTGTAATTTTAAATGGATGAAGTTAAATTAATTTGCTCATCTTGACTCTGAAAGTTAGCATTTTTAGAGGGAATGTAGCAGACTCGCACGTCTAACATTTATCAACTTAAAAGTAAAATCTCTACACTTTCTGTCATATCTGCAGATGCTAATCTCATGTGTTGCTTGTGCTGCAGGTTTTTGTAGAAAAATTCTACGAAGCGTCCAGACCAGTTTTTTATCTTCGCCTAACTTGAGGCAGTGCTGCGCTTTAGATGACGTTTAAAGCGTGGCTTATCATTTGACAGTGAAGCAGATGCTTTATCATCCTGGTTTGTTTTGAAACAAAGATGGAGAAACCAAACAGCATGTACTGAATGCAGTGCACAACCTGGCAGAATGTTTTTTTCTTTTCTTTACACTGCAAAAACACAAAAAATTACCAAGTATTTTTATCCAGTTTCTAGTGCAAATGTCTTAGTTTAGTCTCATTTCAAGGGCGCTAACTTACAAGTTACTTTTGAGCAAGAAATATGAGCTTGTTTTAAGTTAATAATTCCACAATATTTGTGAAAAAGTATTTCTTCCACTGGCAGATTATTTCATTTATGGAAAATAATTTATAAGAGAAATAAATTGCCAGTGGTACTGGTACTTTTTAAAAAATCATTATGAAAGAATCATTGACGTAAAATAAGCTCCAACGTTTTGCTGAAAAGTTACTTGTAAGATAGTTTTGTCTTATTTCAAGTAGATTAAGATATTTGCACTAGAAACAAGACAAAAATACTTGGTAAGATTTTGTGTTTTTGCAGTGAACTCTTGCTTTCCTCAAGGAAAACACTGGTAACTTTTTGGAACATAATTTAAAAAATGTTATTTTTTAACTAAAAAAATGTTGGCGAGCTCAGCAGATTTGTCAAATTTTGCTGTTTGTGACAAATTATATTTCCTCATAATATGCAGCTTCTGTCATTGTCTTGTTTTTGTATTAATATGGTTGTATTGTTAAATCCTTTTGTGTGCCTTTAAAAAAGGAAGGAAGTGACTTCGACATCTGTAGCTTGTTTCTTAATCTTTTGGGTTTTTCACATCAGCAGAATTTCCGAGTACAAACGAGCTTAAATGTGCCGACTCAAAGCTGAAAATCATAGAATCATATTTTTTAACCTTAGAAATAGCCGAATATATGTGCTCTTTTTGCTCAATGCACTAAAATAAATATTGCATTTTTTCCCTGTGCCTTCTTGAGGAAACTAGATTAAATATTATCCATTTATGGACCCGGATCTCTTCCCAGAACCCATCCAGGAGACAGAAAGTTAAACACCATAAATACCGCTGATATTCTGAGGGAAGGTTTGTTCTTTTGTTCTCATTTATTTATTAAATGTAAATAAACCATTTCAGCTCTGCAGTAAAACATCCAGAATGGTGTAAAATAGTGATTATTATTTAGTGTTAATGGCGGAAAGTGGCATGCTTTCCCATCGCTCTCGGCTGCAGCTGACTCACCGTGTTGTTGTGCTTATGAGTGTTGGACCTTAGCAGACTGTCTAAAGTTGTTAATTTCCCAGCACAGAGCCAAATGAGACAATCATGACTGGTAACTAAGTTGCAGAATTATTGTTCATTTGGCTCATTTTATTTATAAATATTTGCCATTTGAAATCGGCTGTTTCTGACCAGTTGCATAATTTCCTCATAAGGTGCATCTTCTGTCATGGTCTTGTTTTTATTTATTTTATTTTTAATTGGGTGTTGAGTTGCTTTCTATTCTTTGATTTCTGACATTGTTTGGAATTTAAGATCGAGTTTCTGATTTGTTTCCCTTCTTTTGCTTACTTTCTTTTCTAAAACAGAAATTTCAAATGACAGTATTTTTTAAAAGTTGCTTATATTTCAATCGTCCCTCTGAGTTGCATGATGGCTATGAAAATATTTGTTTAATTACAAAAATAAAGTGATAATACTTGCAGAAAAAAGACTACATTTTGTTGGACAAATTTATTTAAAAACCTCCTTTTTTTTAAAAATAATTAAGTTTTGTATATCTTTTCACACCCATTTGTGGATAGCACATTTTATTGTCGCAGTGTTTTCTCAAATGGCTTTATTTGTGGTTTCTCTTTTCTATTTTTTTTTTTTACTTCAGTTCAGTTTTGCTGGGTATGTCTGCAGTCATTTATTTGGGGGTTAAAATTGGCTAAAATTAGATTGTTATGCATGAATTTTGTACCATATATGTCAATGTGTTGCTAATAATAAATAAAAAGATATTTGAAAGAAAAATGTCTTAAAATTACTAGAAAAAGGTTATTTTGATTAGTTAAAAGCTTACTGAAAATATTTTGATGCTGTTAAAAGATTTTCTCTTAATGAAATGAGGAATGATCAACATTCTTAATTTTAGTATTTTATTTATTGTTTTGTTTTTCCCAATACAAAATTTCACAAATTTGCTGCTTTATTCTCCTAACATTATGTCTTTATCCTGGTGATATCATAACTTTATTTATGTTGGTGTTTTTGTATAATATCTGTTCAGCACTTTGGTCAGTTTCGTTCATTTTAAAGGTGCTTATAAATAAAATAAACTTGGCTGTATTTAAGGAAAACAAGACAAAGTTTTTTTTTCTTAGTATTGTGAGAATCTTAGTGCAAAAGATAAAATCCATATTTCATAATAAATACTTCTTGAATCACACATTTATGCAAACAGAAGTGAAACTTTGGGTTTCAGTTTTCTGATGTGACGCAGCTTTCATGTAGCAGTAATTGGACTGAATCACCATTTCGTTCCACTTCATTTGTTCTCCTGAAATAAACTCAGAGCTGTGAGCGAAATGAGTCGGTCTCACCGTTACTCTTCTCACCTGGACAGACAGATCTGGTCCAATTCTTTTCCAGGTCCTGATCGTGATTTATTTCAAAGAATTAGAGGGAAAGCATCTTGTTTCATGCTCTCTGGATTTTGAAAGTTTAGGTTCTCCAAGCTAAATATATTAAAAAAGTATATTTTTGTTGAATTTCAATCATAAATATTCCCCCATGTTCTTATTTTACTATGAGAAAACTCTGATGGCATTACTACAAAACTGAAGTTTCATAAGGCGTTTAAATTTTTTTTAATGCAAGAGGTCAACGCAAAGTTGGGGAACAAAATGATAAATGCTGGTAATTTCTTTCTGCAAACAGAGAAACTCGCTGTAAATTCAAATTATGTTTTGGTTTTATTGGACAATTTTTGATTCAGAAACCAATTTTTCTATTCAGACAGTCTGGAGATTCTGTTTAAATTATGCGACTGAAAGAGGAAAAGAAAATGTAAACAAAATATTTATTGAAAACAATTTTATAAGTTTTGTAGAATGGTTTATTTTATAATAAAGTTTGAGCTTTTATTGTGACAAAATGTCACCGTCCAAGTGACATGAATGCTTTTGTATGTCTTTGAGTTAAAACTTAGTTCTGTTTTTTTTGTTGCTAGTATCCTCTCTAGCATGTGGTAGAAACTCTCTAAATAGTTTATTTTAAGTACTTAAAAGGTTATGTTTCATTATGGAAGTTTTAAAGTCATAAATACACAACCGTGTTATGTAAACCCACAAGTTCCCTTTATGCAACTCTGGAATGTTTTACATAGGTGGTGGTCATTTTTCAATTTCCTACTTTTGTGACTTTGGTTGGTTCATACAATGTGCTGTTTTGTTTGCTTTTTGTGGGATATGAAAGGTGATCTGCAGCAGAACATTTTGGACCAGACATGCTGCAGTAATTCCCCATCAGCTTTGACATCTGATTTAAAATAGTTTCAAGTCATAAAAACCAAGCTTTGCGATGTTGTGTTTTCAGGTAGCTCTCTTCAGCTTACCTGTGCAGCAGAGCTGAGAGACAGAGCAGAAGATGCCTCCAAGGCCGTCCTCAGGGGAGCTATGGGGCATCCACCTGATGCCCCCAAGGTATGACTTCCTGATCTGAAATTAAATATTCATTTATGTTATTCCAAACAGAAATATCAGCAGTAAAGCACTGATAATGTTGGTTGTTGTGACTAGGATCCTAGTGGACTGCCTGCTGCCCAATGGGATGATTCTGACCTTGGAGTGTCTCCGAGAGGCCACGCTAATCACCATCAAGCATGAGTTGTTCAAGGAGGCCAGAAAATATCCCCTCCATCACCTCCTGCAGGAGGAAACCTCCTACATTTTTGTCAGTGTTACACAGGTGAGAACGTGATTGATGTTTTTTTTTTCTCTGCAAAAATAAGCAAAAGTATTTTGAAAAATGTACTTTTTGCATGTTTTTTGTCTATACTGGTTCTAAAAACAGGCCAAGCGCTTAAAAACAAACCCAGCTGATTTTTGGTAATAATTTAATGTTTTTTAGTGTCTGGAAAAGTAGTCATTTCAAAACCCTTCTGAATGTAACATCATGAACCACCTAGTAGCCCCAGCAAAGGCAGTGCGTTACCTAGCAACCTAAGCAGATACCTATACTAACTTGTTCAAGGGAGAATAATGGGCCACTTTAAAGCTGAATTACGTGTATTACTTCTGATTTATTTATTTTTTAAAAGTTTTATTTATTCTTTTGCTCTAAAACAACAGGAAGCTGAGCGGGAGGAGTTCTACGATGAGACTCGAAGGCTGTGTGACCTTCGACTCTTCCAGCCTTTCCTCAAAGTGATTGAGCCAGTCGGCAACAGAGAGGAAAAGATCCTGAACAGAGAGATCGGTGAGATCCTGGGTTCTAATAAAACACTAAACAAGGATTTTTCTAAATCCATAAACATAATTTTGTTGGAGCAAATAGAGTAAATGATGGATTTTTCTGCAATTTCAGGATTTGTGTTGTTGTTAGTTGGCCACAATTAACTTAAAATGAATTTACCCTCCATTTTTTGTGTGTGTTGTGTAAGGTTTTGCCATTGGCATGCCTGTGTGTGAGTTCGACCTGGTGAAGGACCCAGAGGTCCAGGACTTCAGGAGAAACATCCTGAATGTTTGTAAAGACTCTGTGGAGCTGAGAAACGCCAGCGGTCCCCACAGCAGAGCGCTGTACGTTTACCCCCCCAGCGTCGAGTCGACACAGGAACTTCCCAAACACATCTATAGCAAACTGGACAAAGGTAAACAAAGCTTTACAATCCAATCAGACAATGATGATCAAAGGAGTAACTGAAAGGATACCCGTACAGCTGTTGTATAAATTCAGTAGAAAACATCCAGAATACCATATTGCATCCGTTTGCCCCATGCTATTTAACAATAAATGTGCATACTTTCTCGTTTAATAGTATTGACAGGATTTCTTTTATTTATTTATTTTCTGCTGGTCTTATAGGTCAGATTATTGTTGTAATATGGGTGATCGTTTCCCCAAACAATGACAAGCAAAAGTATACACTAAAGATCAACCATGACTGTGTGCCGGAACAGGTGAGTTTCATTAACCACACATTATAAATACATTTTTAAAGCTGACGTAATTATAACATATAACAGTAAAGAGTGCATAGGGCGTTTCATTACATTAAAATATTGTTGAATATTTATTTAAAACATTTATTTATGATATTTTTGATTTTTATGGTTAGTAGCTACAGGAAGCCCAAAATTCTGTGTCTGGAAAAAGTATATTGCACCTTACACAGTCCCTGAAAAACGTGTAGACTTGTCCAGCACATAATTACTGACATCTTTCACAAGGAGAAGCTGCAAAAGACCATTACTACAGAAACTGGTAGCTCAGACTGCTGACTACTAACAAAAAGTTGAATGGAAGGAAAAACTGGTAGAAAAGGGAGTCACAAATAACAAGATTAACTAACACAAGACTGATCAATCTGTTGGTAATCAATCTATATAATTTGAGTTTAATTTTTTTTTATTGACTGAAATGCAAACTGCATTTCAAGACAGTAGTTCACTTGTTGATTTGTCCAAAACCAAACTCCAACATAATCTCTTTGAATGCATCGGGCCCTAAAGGTGATTGCAGAGGCCATTCGCAAGAAGACGCGCAGCATGCTGTTGTCCCCAGAGCAGTTGAAGATGTGTGTTCAAGAATATCAGGGCAAATACATCCTCAAAGTTTGTGGCTGTGACGAATACCTGCTGGAAAAGTATCCTATAAGCCAGTACAAGGTAAGACCCAGCTGACTGGTTCTGGGAGATGGGACTGTTTAATCCCAGTGGCTCTGTTTGGCATCTATGGAAGAAGGTAAAGGCCACTGCAAAAAGATATACAAATTCTGATTTTAATCTCAGAATTCTTTGTTTTTTTCAGAATTCTGACTTTTTTCTCAAAATAGTTTTTCTCAGATGGAGAATCTTTTTTCTCATAATTCTCACTTCAGTGTCAGAATTTTCACTTATTTCTATCAGAATTCTGAGGGGTTTTTTTCTCCATAGATTTTTTCTTCAGAATTTTTGTTTTCAGAATTTATTTATTTTTTCATAATTCTATCTTCAGTGTCAGAATTTTTACCCTGGATTGTCAGGATTCTCAGAATTCTCACTTTTGTTTCGCAGAATTTTTTTTCAGAATTCTGACTTTTGTCTTAGAATTCTGACTTTTTTTCTCAGAATCAGAATTGTTTAAATTTATTATACACCATCTGGCAAACCAAATCTTAAAACTCAAATCTGCCCAAAAAAATTAGGAACAGGCTGAATAAATTGTAGGTTTACTAATCCAATAACAAGGAAGGTACAATGTTTATTTACTTGGATTTTGACCATGATTGATACAGAATTAGAATTCTGAGATTAAAGACAGGATTATTTTTTTTTCTTTAGTGGCACTAATTGTCTTCCACAGTATCGTACAAACTGTTTCTTTATTCTCCTGCAGTACATCCGTAGTTGCATCATGTTGACCAGGATGCCAAACCTGATGCTAATGGCTAAGGACAGCCTGTACACTCAGCTGCCTACTGATAACTTCGTCATGCCATCATACTCTCGACGTATCTCCACGGCAACGTCGTACATGAATGGAGAGGCTTCGTCCAAGTCGCTGTGGAGCATCAATGGGACTCTGCGAATACGAATCCTCTGCGCCACCTACGTCAACGTGAACATACGGGACATAGACAAGGTGGGGACAAAACTACATCAATGCTTTTACATCCAATAATAAACGGATCAGAATCTAAACTTTGTTTTAGAGCAGAATCACTTGACTGTTTTCTTTTCTTTTCTTTTTTTTAAACTTTGCACAGCTTCCTTTGTTCCTATTGTTGCTTCCTGTTGAAATAAATGGACATTATGGAGCTTCCAACTGAGTTCAACCAAACTCAGTTGGAAAAAATGCAGATAAACTAAGTAGCAAACAGCACAAGCCCTTAATAAAAAATAAAAATACCCAGATGTTTTTGGCAGTAAGTTAGTGTTTTTTGGTCTCTGGAAAACGAGCTGTTCCAAAAACCTCCTGATTGTTACCTAGCAATTCACGCTGAGATTCAGCACATTTGGTCAGCTGGTTTTTCTGTTGAATGCTCTTTACAATGGCTGCTGGAAAAGACAGTTTTAATGTTAACTTACCACCCAGAAACCTTTGGATGCATTATTGTTGTTTGTGCAGGAGGCTCCACTTCTGCTTTTCAAAGATGTATGGTTGTATAGTTGCATTTGTCTGTTGCCATTTTACCTGCGAGTGTAAACGTTGAGGTTGGTGGCGTAGCCAGCAGGGGCTTATTTAGATTTAAAGTGACAAGATGCCCTAAAACAGCTCGTATTAAAATGATTTTGTTCAAAAATGATATGACCATGTTTTGTATAGACCATAGATCTATTCTAGCCTATGCAACCTTTAAATGTAATTTTGAATTTCCTCTTTTCTTGTAGATTTATGTGAGGACTGGAATTTACCACGGAGGTGAACAAATGTGTGACAACGTCAACACACAGAGAGTACCCTGCTCTAATCCCAGGTACATGGTCACTACTTTTAACAAAAAAAATCATACTCTATCAAGTTAAGTAGTTATTGGATGGAGGATAGATTAACAGCAGGATGGTGAGATTAAATTGCCAAATTACTGTATATTGCTGTTGAACCAGACCTTTTTTCTCACCTTTCAGAAGTTTCCATTCCTTGTCAGATGCGTTGATTTCTGTTTTGTGCAGGTGGAATGAGTGGCTCCCGTATGACATGTACATCCCGGACATCCCCCGAGCTGCCAGGCTCTGCCTCTCCATCTGCTCTGTTAAAGGCAGAAAGGGAGCCAAGGAGGTAAGACACCTCTGCGTTTAACCTGCGTTTACTAGAAAACGTAGAAATGGTTCTGTTTTAAATTCTGACTGCAAAGTTATCGGTGGAAATCGCAGGACAGTGAAAAAAACTTCTGCTAATCCGCTAACGCATAGTCCTCAAGTGACGTTACACTTCCAGGAACACTGTAGCTGACAGCCATCTTGGTAGGTATCTGTTGCTAACTGTCTTTACAGTTGCTATGGAGTTACTACAACAACAATAAACAAGACACTAGCTAAGAACTAGCTCTCGACTAGCCTCTATCTAATTTATAAACAACATAAGTACGTTGTAACTTTTTTTGAATACTCTACTTTCTTTTTCTTGGTCTTGAAGTTGTGGTTCTTCAATGCTTTGCGCTGCATTTGCCTACCAAGATGGTGGTTCAGTGGCGCGGCTGACATCCGGTACAGACTTGTGGGAACTATGTATTCAGCCTTTCTGTTGAAATGTGCTATACAAATTAACTCGGTTGATTAATTGATCGCATCGTGGTGCAAATTGTTTTGCTCTTTAGCTAGCTTTGAAAACTGTTAGCGAACTTGGCTTCCTTTAATTTTCCAGATTAGATTTAATCTGGAAAACAGTTATGAAACTGGACTGTTTTATAAACTTTCAGTGGAATAAGGTTTGACATCTCTGAAGTTTTGTTATCGACTGTTAAGAATTCAAGTAGTTATTCTTGCTCTTATTTTGAAGGGGGAGAACATTGTTTCCTCTCCATGTTGCTGTTGTTTTTCCCCTCTGTCTCAAATATACAAAGTATGTTTTATTTCAAACATACAGGAAGAAAATAAAAAATGGTTAATCTAGAACAATGTATAAACATAAATACAATAGTTGTCTAATTTATAATATCCAAATTAAATTGGTGCTTTAGGGTTGTAGTCTTTCAAGGCCAGATGTTATTAGAATTGAAGTTGATCCTTTAGCATTAGCTTCCACTAAATACTAACACACTATGTAGTGGAAGCTAATGCTAAAGTAATGTTTTAGCATTAGCAGAACTCGTGTGACTAGAATATAATATACTTTATAATCCCCAAGGGGAAATTTGCTTATTTGCTGACAAGCTACTCCATCTAAAAAGTAAATATAGTAAATAGTAAATTATGATTAGTACTTTTAGGGTTAGCTAACGTTTTAGTTAGAGGTTCCACCATTGGTCAAATGATGGCAGGCGGAGTAAAATATGTAGTTTTGCCTACATAGGATAACATTTAGAAACAACACACACCTAGCAGTATATTTGTTTTATGTGTGTGTGCTGTTTGGAAGTCCTCTTCTCCTCGTCAGTCTGAGGTGAATGGAAGCTGTGGCGTCATCTTTGGCTCTGTTTAATTACTAATCAGTCATGGGCACCTTGGTGGCAGAAAACATCAACAGGAACTGAATCAGCTAAAGTGACTTGACCATTTATTTAAACTGGGATTTTTTTATGTTGAAAAGTTTTTTTTTTGAACTCACTTTGTTGTAATTTTACTGAAAACACAAATGCAGATTAAGAATCATATCTAGAAATATTTTTAGATGAGGTTTGTGTGGGTGGAGTGTATCAATGAAAGTCAGACATGGATATTGTAATGGACACCTAAGGTGAGTCCCGTCTCCTGACCCGCAGAGCTAGGTTGATGTCAGAGTAGCGGATGCCCTTTCATGGCCTGTCTAAATTAAAGATAAACACCTTTCTTTAGCAGCCCTTTGTCCCAGCACTTAGTCTAAACAGGTGCATTTTGACTTGCTGGCTGCAGGTAGCTGCTACTGCCACATTCACAACTATTGTCCGATTGTCAGAATAATCGATTAAAAAATTAGTAAAATAATTGTTTGTTTCTAATTTCAACAATGTAGAAATTAATGAATGAATTAATGAAACTGAAAACTTGACGCATATTGTCACAAAATTTAAGACATTCGTAAAATGTCTTTAAGTCATGTTTTTAATGTTAAGGCCTTAAAGACTTGTAGTCATTGGGGAAAAAACTAATTTGGCCTTAAATATGTTAGTCACAGGTCTTAAATGTTGTGGCAGAACTATTTAGTTTTATATATTCTGTGTAGTTTTCGTTTTTTTTATCTCAAAGGACTTAATGTTACTAAAAAATTGGAGTTGCTGCTAGCTGGTTACTAGATAGCTAGCTAGCAAGGGTAAAGCTAACTAGTTTTCTCTACATCCTTTGTGGGAAGTGCAAATTTATTTCCAGTTGGCTGGACAATATCTCACTTCTGTTAGCAACCCGCACCCATAAATAGCCATTATTTGCAATTTTTCTTTTGTGATACAGTTCTTAAATTCATTGATAATGGTCTTTAAAAGTCTTAAATTTGAGTTTTGAAAGCTGTAGAAACCTTGTTAAACCTTGTTATACAAGGTTTCTACAGGGTCTCTCTTCTGGGTTTTTATTAGAGTGAAATCTTGTAAAATTTACAGTTTGTGTTTTATTTTAATTTTGTGGTGTTTTCCAGGAACACTGTCCACTAGCTTGGGGCAACATTAACCTATTTGACTACACTCACACTCTGGTGGCCAACAAGATGGCTCTGAACCTCTGGCCAGTCCCTCATGGCCTTGAAGACCTCCTCAACCCAATAGGAGTCACTGGATCTAATCCCAATAAGGTATTTAACATGTTTTCATAAGAAATAATGGACCATAAATGGCATACAGCAGTCTGCATGGTATCTGAGTATTTTTTTGGTTTATTTTAATGTATATTTAGGAAACGCCATGTCTGGAGCTGGAGTTTGACCACTTCAGCTGTCCTGTCAAATACCCAGACATGAATGCAGTGGAAGATCATGCAAACTGGATCATCTCCAGGGAACTGGGGTTTAACTTCAATCTCTCAGTCAACCACTCGGGAACTCAACAGGTCTGTCAAAAATAGGCATTTAATTTTATCTGAATTGTGTTTAAATTGACAAGCAATGTCAATGTGAGCAGTTGACATCAGTTTCCGCTCTAATGGAATTTCCCCTTCTATAAATGAAATTACATGAATTAACATATTTTGCATGGTGTAATGCTGTTAAATGTTTAACGTGTGAAGGGAAAATCTGCTGAATGAGTTGTGATTTAAGCCTGAGGATTTTATAACACGTTATGTTGCCTCCTCATATTTTACACTAGCTTTATAATTAACACGTCTCCTCACACTGTTCACAACCTCTCACATGTCGTTCTGTGTATCACATCACTTCTGTATATGTACAATGAAACTTTTAAAAAGGGTCACGTTTATTCAGAGTTATTACTTTTAGGAAACATAGGCTTGCTTTCGATATTACTGGTAAAACAGAACGCTTGACTGGTTTAATGTCAGATGAGGTTTGCTTCCCTTTATAGTTTGAAAAGTCCAAAATAAAAAAATCTAATGGGAAATGAGAATTAAATCTGATTTATTTATATTTTGACCTTTGCTTTTGTTTTAATATTCATAAGAGTGTGATGGATGGATGGATGGATGAATGGATGGAGGGATAAATAATTAACTGCAAAACCTTTTGCTAACTTGTTACTTCCAACACCAGAATGGTGGCTCAGAGGTGCCAGTTCAGATTACTCTCTTCAGTTATTCATGACGGTGTAGATGATGCTCTGTCTTATCAGATTTCTACATGATGTGGGGCATGAAAACCGTGACTTCTGCTGTGTTGAAGTGACACATTGAAGAAACTTGGCCAAGGAAGAGGACATGAATGATGCTAGCTGATTTGCTATTCTCTTTTTTTGTTTTTTTGTTTGGCAGATGTAAGAGTGTCAGTCTTTGATTTAATAGCAGGATAATTGTATATGGTTTTAGATATGGTGGAACATGATTTATACTTAATTTATAGTTTTAAAAGCTGGTTTAATGTAATATATTTGGAGAATTGTGGGTTTATCATCAGATTTCCTCATTTTTCCAACAAAAAAACTCAACAAATCTCTTCTGTTTTTAAATATCCCAACGCTGAGACACCATTTCTAACATTTTCAAATAATATATCTTAACATATAAAGTTTCTTTCTTTGTGTTGGTGGATTTCAGTGTTTCTTTGGACAAAGTTAGTACATATTCACTGATTTACAGGAAAAGCACAAGCGATAGTCTGGTACTGTGAAAGGTTGGTTTAGATTTTACATCTCCTATTAGAACTACTTTGTCATTTTTAAGTCTACACAAGCAAAAATCAAATGTGGGGTTCCTCAGGGCTCCATTCTCGGGCTCCTCTCATTCTGTATCTAATTACTAACCTAGTTCAGATTTTGGATTACTAACTCTTTTCATCATACATATTCGAATGGCACGCAACTTTATTTTTGTGTGTGATCCCTGAGCCAGGAAGTCCATATTGTCAGTGAGTGGATTTGGTCAGAATTTTCTCCAACTTAAAGCTGCAGTTGGTAACTTTTATAGAAATATATTTTTTACATATTTGTTAAAACGGTCACTGTATCCTGATGGTAGAATATGACACAGATAATCTTTTTAAAGGCTTGGTTGTGACAGAATGTGTTGATAAAACCATCTATTAGCCAACTGTTAAAATATCTTCCTTTGCATTCAATGTGTAATTCTGAAATTTAAATTATATTCAACAATGAAATAAATTGGCACTGCACAAATAGAAACTAATTCACTATTAAAGTAATAATTAAGCTTACAGTTGTTATCCTGAACTTCTATTTCTGTGGCTTTTTAGAGTGCAGTGGGCCGCAGAAATAGTTAGGGTGGGCCAGATTTGGCCCACGGGCCTTAAGTTTGATACATGTACCCTAGGTCATCAAAAAACGTATTTTTTTCTTTCATTTTCCTGCATAACATCAAATTAAGGGGATGCAGCATTCACTTGTTGTTTTGTGTCATGTCTTATAAACAAATTACATTTTCATTATGAATATATAGATATATATATATATTTTTTTATTAACTTCTGTCCATTTATGTCCTGTAAAACCGTTTAAATTACCTGTGCCAATAAACTTGACTTATTTGGCTTAGTGAAATTCTTGTGAACAAGAACTTTATAGAGAAATTTATAAGCTGTTGAGGTTGCCACTCTTTTATAAAAGCCAAACTGATAACATTTTATTTCTTGTTTTAATGATTGCAGTGCATGTTGGGTTGTTTTTTCCAACAGTCGTTTGGTCTGTATTGGAATCTGTACGCTGTTTTTATTGGCGATTACTTCTCCAGTGTGGATGGTTACTGTGGGTGGTGATGAAGTGTTTCAGCGCGTCGCTTCTGTTCGGTTTCAGAGCAGTCGGGTGGCCAGAGATCACGCCCTGACGGAAAGCGACAGCGAACAGATGCGACAGCTGAGTAACAGGGACCCTCTGTCTGAAATCACTGAGCAGGAGAAAGACTTCCTCTGGAGACACAGGTAAGCAACTCGTTCACACAGGAACCACATGGCGTACCAAAACATAACAATCTTCTGCTTCCTCTGCCAGGCATTACTGTATGAACATCCCAGAGATCCTTCCCAAGATACTTCTTGCTGTCAAATGGAACTCCAGAGATGATGTAGCGCAGGTAAAGCACAGTTGTAGACACATTGCAGTTTGCTTGGAAGGCAAAAAGCTGCTCCCCAACGATGACTGGCATTGGTTTTACCTGTCAAGTTGTCAACAAAACGCATTAAATAAGGGTAAATGTATGCTTTTCTACCAATTGCCAGCCCTACAACAACTAGTAACAAGGTCAGCAAAAAGTCTTAATTAAGAAAAAATAGTGAGGGAGAGGGAAGTAGTTCAGTTATGCTAGCTTGACTATGACAATTGTAACATGTAGATGTGCAGCAGAATTCAGTGTGTTTCAGTTGGATTAGAAAAACAAAAAAAAGGGCAACCCACACACCAACTCTGACAGATCATCAGTAGAGCAATGCTTACATTAGCTAATCAACCACCGCTGTGTTAGCTTAGCTAATAGCAGCAGTAGCTAATCTACCACAGCGATCACTTATTAATAAACTCAAAATAAACATAGTATAAACAGAATACTATCACAATGAATTATTAATAACAGTAATAAAGGATGTTATATAAGAGTGAATTGAAACAGTCTTCTTTTTTTTTTACTATTCCAAAGTATGGTGCTGGAAAAATCTGAAAACTTACCTTGAAAATGCTTGAAAAGTCCTTGAATTTTACTGTGGGGAGAATTGCACAAACCATGATTTTGATTTGGGAAGCAAAGATTTATTTTCAGAAAATTTAACTTTATTTCAGATGCAAAAAAAAGTTTCTAAAGCCTTTCTATGTTTGAAATTAATTGTTTTATGAGTTTTTATTTCTTCAAAATGTGTTACATATGCAACTCTTCGAAAAAAATATTGCACATGTTATTTTATAAAGATATTTTTCCACCATTTTATTTGTTGATGTTCAATATGACTTAAGTGCACCTCATTATTTTGCTCCTCAGTCAATTTATTTTATTTCCTTCGTGCCAGATGTATTGTTTGTTGAAGGAATGGCCATCGATCCGTCCAGAACAGGCCATGGAGCTGCTGGACTGTAATTACCCAGACCCCATGGTCAGACACTTCGCTGTACGCTGCCTTGACAAATACTTGACCGACGATAAACTCTCCCAGTACCTTATCCAGCTTGTTCAGGTTGGTCTCAGTCTAGTACAGAACATAAATACAACTCTTGGTTTACTTGTCTTAACATTTTGAAATAAATTATCTGAAATTTTCCAAATCTGTCGATGTGTAAAAGGTTTTAAATACAGACTGTCTGCATAGGCTACATTTAATATAATGCATTAGTGGATGATGAGTAAACCAAAAGGAGTTTGCAGGAGCAGAAAATTTTTAATTCGCCTCACTCGATTTGTACCCTAAGGCAGTTGCCAAGATGTTTATTGAATGTTTTGTTAAATAGTTCCTCATACTGGAACTAGTTTTTGACTGGGGTTGGAAAATGACATCACAATACAAGTGACTTTTGAAACTCAGACATTTCCATGTTTTTTTTCTAGAAAATTTCTGAGATCTCAAAATTTCAGAGTTTTTTCTAGAAAACTTTTGACTTTCAAATTCAGAAATTCAAATCAAATTCAGATCAAATCTATTAATCTCAAAATTTTTGTTGTTTTTTTATTTTTAAGCAGTTACGAGGCATGGTGGCAAAACCTTAAACTGCTGCTGCGCAAGTTACTCAACAAGTTGTTGCTAGGTAACCAAAGAGTGAATAAGTTAGTTGATGTTGCCAAACTTTTGTAGCTGAGAGGTTGAGCTACAAAAGGTTTCTATGTTGGAAGCAACTAGTTTCCAGCATAGAAACCGCAAAGCCTTTCCTCTGCCTTCATTTCCCAGAATGCTGTGCGGTTGTAGATCAGACTTTTGTGAATTTTTTATGCATTGAATATTTAGTATTCTATCAGATGTATTTTCTATTGATACTGAATTATTGTTCAGCCCTATTTTTGACAGATTACAGTATATAAATCATTTAAAGTTAGATATAGATTCCAGAATAACTGACAACCATGCACACCTTTCTTCTAGGTATTAAAATACGAGCAGTATCTTGACAGTCCGCTAGCTCGCTTTCTCCTCAAAAAGGCCCTGACCAATCAAAGGATAGGCCATTTCTTCTTCTGGCATCTCAAGTGAGTCATCTATTCACTTCCTGCATTAAAAAAGTTATTGATTCTTTGTTTCATGCTAAGATTCCTGCATGTGATTATGGTCTCAGGTCAGAAATGCACAACAAAACTGTGAGCCAGAGGTTTGGGCTGCTGCTGGAGGCTTACTGCAGGGCTTGTGGCATGTACCTCAAACACCTGAGCAGGCAGGTGGAAGCCATGGAGAAGCTTATCAACCTCACCGACATACTCAAACAGGAAAAGAAGGATGAGACACAAAAGGTTAAATACCATTAGCACATGAGTCTTCCCTTTGTTTCAAGACTCTGTATATTTTTTTAAATTCTTCTGTTTTAATATTTAGTAGGGATGCAAACAAATATTATATCGTCGATTAATGGTTTACTAGTTTAAAATTAGTTCCAATTGATTAATAACGTCCGCTTAGAGCTTCTGTTAATGTTGTAGTTTGGCAGCCATCCAGCAGAGGGCGCCGCTGGTCATTCTTAAGCGGAATCGTTCATACAGAAATTAAAGATGGCGGCAGAGTCATTCTAGAACGGATAAGAGAGTCTAAACAGAGTCCGGTGTGGGATGGAAAACTAATTTTATGCGGTTCGGCTTAGAAACATAAACAGTCGACAAACTTCTTAATTAATTTCCTTAGTAGCGCTCATTCTGACCGTTTTCATGACGGAACAGGGGCGACAGAAAATGACTGATGTGCTACGGAGGCAAAGAAAAGCGGAGAAAACATTCATTCAAAAACAGATGGTGGGAGGAATTAATTCATGGGGAATTAATTATAACACACTTTAGTCCCTTATTTTTCTATTCAGAAACTTATTTTGTTATATTTTATAAACATGTCTTCAGTTTATCAATCTGAGAAAGCCACAATTTTCTCTTTTTTCAGTAAACACCTGACGGAAAATAATGTTGTAATGTGTGTGCTTTTTTAAATTCAGCACATTATAAAAAGTTTCGTCCTTTATGTTATAAACATGCGTTTTTAAGAAAATGGCTGCTTATTAAGTAATAGTCAATAATTTAAGATCAATCAGTTTTAGATTAACTCATTAATTGATAACTTGCATCCATAATAAATATGCTTTGAACTATTTATTTTATAGATATAATATACAATCTACAAACCGTGAGCCTTGAAAATTTGAGTCTAAGAGTTTTATAAACCCTGACATTAAATTCAAAAATACTTTATTGATCCCAAGGGGAAATTAAATCTAAGCGTAAATATTTGTTTTTATGTTTTTGGTAAAGGTCCAGATGAAGTTTCTTGTAGACCAGATGAAGAGACCCGACTACATGGACGCTCTGCAGAGCTTCACCTCTCCACTCAACCCTGCACATCAGCTGGGAAATCTGAGGTTTGCAAAATGATGAGCTGTTATGTTCAGTTATGTGGACCAGGGGAAAATAACTGACAGCGTCTGATGACTGTAAACATTTTTCTGTCTCAGGTTGGAGGAGTGCAGGATCATGTCATCCGCAAAGAGACCGCTGTGGCTCAACTGGGAGAATCCTGACATCATGTCCGAGTTACTGTTTCAGAATAATGAGATCATCTTCAAAAACGGAGATGGTAACAATCTCACACATGTTGCTCTCTAGCAAACATTCCTAGTCTCTTATGGAAACCTACAATGACACACGTCCACACGAATAGCTTTAAACGTATTCTGAAATGTATGCCGGAACGATTAGTCAAATTAATCGTGATTAAGAAATTATTGCCATAATCGTCAATTAATTTAGTAATTGATCTTTAACTGGCACATACAGAGTCTAAAAAAGGCAATTTGCTGAAATAACAACAGACTCAGAATAGTATTTAATCTAAAAATTTCCAAAATATTTAGATTTTGCGTTTAGAATTAAAAAAACAAAACTTTTTTCTGTAATTATGTTCTATCCAGATCTTCTTAAGTGGCAGTTTGGCTTCATCTTTGTTTCTATCTGTAATCATTTGTGTTTGTCGCAGATTTGCGGCAGGATATGCTGACGCTGCAGATAATCAGAATCATGGAGAACATTTGGCAGAACCAGGGACTGGACCTACGGTACAGCAATCAGTAACGATCTCAGTCTGAGTCGCTCTCGTTGGGTACTTTGGTGTGATCGGGTCCGCTTTGTTTCCTCAGGATGCTCCCCTACGGCTGTCTGTCTCTGGGAGACTGCGTGGGCCTGATAGAGGTGGTTCGAAACTCCCACACCATCATGCAGATTCAGTGCAAAGGAGGCTTGAAAGGAGCCTTGCAGTTCAACTCCAACACGCTGCATCAGTGGCTCAAGGACAAAAACAAAGGAGAGACGTGAGTTTTCCACTGGTTTTAACTGGAGATTCACAGATGTTAGTATCTGTATCAGTCCCAATATTTAAAAACATTTAGATGGGAATCAGTGACAAGGTTTCTGATCCATAAAGGGAGATCTATTCAGTCTGATTCTATGCTTTATTTACTTTATATTATATATAGATTTTCTTACTGCACTTTCTGAGCCATTTGAAATAAGGTTTATTGCAGTCCACTTATTGTTTTTATCAGTTTCAGTTTGTTTATTTACTTTACATTGACTGTTAAACTCCTAATTGCACTGGCTGAACAAATTAAAGTTGTTTTTACATGTTTGACCAAACTTGTGAAGCTATTTATGTATTTCAGCTTGCTGTACTGGTGCAGAGTTATCAAATACATTTTTAATTCAGTACATTTATGTTGCTTAAAAAAGAAACATTTTTAGTCAGTTAATCTGTTTTTCTGTATTGGATCGGTATCATCTGATACTGAACCTCAGATATCGTATCAGAAGTGAAAAAAGTGGATCGGTGTGTCCCTATTAATGAAGACATAATTACCGTCTGTCTTATTCCCACAGAAGGACTTTTTCATGTCTGTTTCACATTTATTTGTTGCTTTAAATCTGCTTAGTGATTGAGAATCTGTAGTAGCTCTTTAGAGTGGGCATTTATCATATTATTAATTGTGAAAATTTCTTATAAGAATTTAGATTTACCATCTTGTTAAATTTCAATTAATGTTAGAAAGAACATGACATCAAAAATGTTACTATTTTCTCTGCTGCTTGTTCCACAAGAACATCAGTAGATATCAGTAAACTTGAAAATGTGATTAAATGTAATAAATTTTTGCAGTTTAGAATCATACTGCTGTAAAAATGTGGAAATATGAAGAACCTGGTCTCAAATGGAAATGTTTTTCAAGAGGAATATTTGTTTTTGGTGCTATGAATGCTGTGCTACGCAGTCATAACCATACAGCTACCTAACAAAGAAGAAGTAAATAGTTGTTTATCATCATTTTTATTGTTAGCAGTATTGTACCAGAAAATATTGTGCTAAAATCTGATTAATATTTAAATTTTTCTCTGTATTTGTGCAGGTATGACATGGCTGTGGATCTGTTTACGAGGTCCTGCGCTGGCTACTGTGTAGCCACGTTTATTCTGGGGATCGGAGACCGGCACAACAGCAACATTATGGTCAAAGATGACGGACAGGTAACTCCTACATGCAAACAGACATTCGCCGATCTTCTATTTCATTGAACATTTGTAAATATCTGAAATGTTTTATGTCTGGAAGCAACGTTGATGTTCCTTCAGCTTGTTTTCCTCTGGATGTGTGAAGTTACTGAATAATTGTGTACTAATTTAGCAATTGATTTTTAAAAATCATTTGTAAGGAACCTCTCAAATGCATAGTTTTAAATGTATCTAGTTCAAATTCTGTACAAAAAATGAAAAATGTCTTATTCAGCGCCTTTTGCTATCCAGTTATTAATTAAAAAAATAATCAAGAGATAATTCCTAGACTTTACTGGTGTTAAACCAGAGAGGTTTGGGATTTTCATATGTTGATGTAAGAAGTTCTCTTTCGCTGCAAAGGCAACCTTTGCTACAAATAATCAAGCAAATCTTTTCTCATTTAAAAAAGGAATTGAATTATTTATTTGAAATTTTAATGTATTTCTATTTGTGAATATAAAGGGTTAAATGACAAATCTGCAGAATGTGCTATTTTTTATTTCGATTAATGGTCAGAATAATCGATTGGACTAAAATAATCGTTCCTAGATGAAGCTTTAGTTGAGTTTCAGTAAAACATTGGTAGTTGAGCTGGTATTTTTTGCTGTTTCAGTTGTTTCATATAGATTTTGGCCATTTCTTGGATCACAAGAAGAAGAAATTTGGCTACAAGAGAGAGCGAGTCCCGTTCGTACTGACTCAAGACTTCCTCATCGTCATCAGTAAGGGATCCCAGGAGTGCACAAAGACCAAAGAGTTTGAAAGGTTATTTTTTTTCTTTCTGATTTATTATTATGACTGTTTTGTGTTGGTCTGACACACACATGCAAGCCCTTTAAATCTGATGACGTTAGGAAACCTGTTAGCCACTGTACATGTTTGGTTTGCTTCTTATTTCTTTGTTAGGCAGCCTTAACGTGGAGGGAGAATCGGCTCTCGATTTGAAAGAATAGGGCTGAAACAATTAACCAGATTAATCGTGATTAATTGATTTAAATAATTAACTAATTTAGTAATCGATTAAACTGGAGTTTATACTCAAAAATTAAGCTAAATAGCTTAAGTAATTAAGCCAAACTTGTACAAAAAGCTTTTTCATTTAAGGTAAAAAACTAACTTTATTCTGTACATATGTTCTATTGCCTTCACAAATTAATCATTATCAACAAAATGTGGCTCTTCTGACAAAACTGTTTTACAAAAATATGTCTTAATATCAAAGGAAAGTGATTAAAATGATTTCTGCAAAGATAATACTGAAATAAAAATGTGGAACATAAAATAAGCAGAACTGGGTAGTATCTACATTCATTCAGTTACAATTGCATTTTTAAAAAATTTATTTAAGGATTATTTTTACTGCGTTGTACTTTTACATTTTTATTTTTGAAATAAAAACTTCAAATTGTAAAAAAAACCTGTGTTTGTTAAAGGCTTTACCAAGGTAAAAGAACTGATTTGGAGGAATTTTTCATTTTTCTGATTTTGTAACTGTGTTATTATATGAATTATTTTCATTTTAGTGTTTAAAATACCAAAATTTACATATTGTACTTTGGTCTGTCTGATGATGTAAATATTACATGTTTGATGTTTTGATCAGTTACTCAGAACTTCAGTAGACTTTTTACCAAATACCTTTTTATGTTCGAGTTGTTACTTAGACGGCTACTCTTTACTTTTACTTGAGTAAAAATATGTTGAAGTAGTTCTGCTCTGGAGGTCGATCTCTTCCCATCCATGTTGTAATGCAGTCGCCATTTTGGCTCCAGGTTCCAGGAAATGTGCTACAAAGCGTACCTGGCCATCCGCCAGCACGCCAACCTCTTCATCAACCTGTTCTCCATGATGCTGGGCTCCGGCATGCCCGAGCTGCAGTCGTTCGACGACATCGCCTACATCCGGAAGACGCTGGCGCTGGAGAAAACCGAGCAGGTGAGTCCGGACTTCTCCGTCTTTACGTCAGAAGGAACTTCAGGAAACGTCTGGACAATAAATCTAACAATATATATCGCGATAAAAAAATGGCCGATATCAATATATCTGTTGGAATATTCACTGAGCTCCGATCCAGAACCGCACAGCATTCTGGGGGATGTAGGCAGAAGAAAGTCTTTAGCTCAGAGGTGTCCAAAGTGTGGCCCGGGGCCCATTTGCAGCTCCTGGATTGATTTTATGCGACCTTTAAATTATACAAATGTGTCTCAGGTAGTTGATGCAAGACTTTTTTTTTCAATTAGGACCCACAAATTAAAATCTTCTCACAAAAACATCAGATATAACAAAGTATTTATCTTTTAATTACATTTTCACCCCATATTTCATAACTGCTTTAGAAAAAAAAAATGTCTTGGAGTGAAAACTGTAGATAAAATAGGAATGGTCACCAGTTATTGGTATTATAGATATTCAAAACAAAAATCGTCTGACATGAAAAGCTAATAACGATAAGTTTTTCAGCCGTATCGTCCAGCCTGACTTCAGAGTCTCCTTTTTTTGTGGGTTTTTGTTTCCTGTGTGACGCAGGAGGCTTTGGATTATTTCATGAAGCAGATGAACGACGCCCACCATGGAGGTTGGACCACCAAGATGGACTGGATTTTCCACACGATTCGGCAGCATGCACTAAACTAAACGCATTAAACTCAACATGGAGTATTTATTACTACACTTTTTGAAGGGATTTATTTTTCCATTCACGGCAAACTATGAAACTCTATGAAGTTTGCCTTTTGATTAATTTTTGAAGCACTTTTTCCCTTGTTTTGTAAACGAGGTTCTGGGTTTTCCTCCATTTTCCTTTTTGTTTGCCTTTATTCAGGGTGTGCTGCTTTTGTCAGTGTGTCAAATTTTCCTCAGGACCCTGACGGTAATAACCTTCCCCAGACTTTCATGTTTGAAAAAAAAAAAAAAAAAGGAAATTTCTTCCCTTATTTTGCTGCGCTTTAAATAAATTCAACACAACTTGGAGGAGCCACGTCCGCCAAGGTGTTAATGTAGCTGCAAAGCAAGTCTGACTTGCTGACCTTCAGTCGTTGCAGTGCTGCACTTTTTCTCAACTTTGCTGGACAGAGGGAAGGCACAGGAAACGGTGCACAGATTTTGTGGATCATCTCCCATCTACAATGTCTTCCACAGATAATTTTACCTTTTTTCATTGTTTGGGTTTTTTGAGCAGAAATTTAAAGACTAAAAAGCATCAGAGATGATCTCCTGAGATTTTCTTTCTCCGGCGACTTCTTGTCGTAAACTTCAGGGCAAAGATGCCTCTCCTTGAAAATAAAAAATAAAAAAAGCACTTGGAACTGTAAAAACATAATGTGTACAGATTTATAACGTTTTAAATTAATTTATGTATTTTGTTTCATTTTGAATGTCAGAAATATAACAGATACTATTGATTTTGTAAATATGTTTGGAATTTTGTCACTTTAAGCCTCTTTTAGCACCATTTGATCTGCAGATTTTTTCTTGACTAGACATAATGCTGATGCCTTTTTATTTATAAAGTTGGCCTATTTGTTATGTCCAGCCCAGAATCATTTATTTAGAGAAGCAAAACTGCAAGAGGGAACATTTTGGTCTTGCATTACATGTACAAGAAGTGAGGAAAGAAAACACACCGGCACTTTGTGTGCAAACAGGAACAGAGATTGTCACACCTTTGACCCCCCCACCCCACCCCCCACCCCACCCCACCACCACCACCACCACACACACACACACACATGCGGTTAAGTCCCAAAATACACAATCTGAGTAAATTAAACTGAACTAAGAGCGCAAAACAAATTGAGGCTTATAGAAAATAGTCAATTTAGTCAAGCAATATTTTTGACAAGTAACATAAAAATCAACTCTGACTACATATTTTCAACCTAGAGAGTTTTTCTATCCCAAAATAATGTCCAGACTAACCAATTGTGTGTTGTGATTGGATAGTAGTAGGAGAAAGTAAAACCTATTTACAACTTTTTGCTATTCAGTGCCAAGGAGAAAGCCAGCAGAAGTATAAAAAAGCATTGGTTGGAGAGTTAAAAAACCGGCACCCTCTGGAAGGATTTAAAAGCCCTCTATGACGAGCCAAATCTGTCTTTAATTTACAAGACATTTAGTTTGCATTGTTCCCCTCTGTGTTCGGGCCTGAGCCGGTGCTGCCTTGCCTCAAACTGTCCTCTTAATGAGGAGTTGTGCTGAGTATGCATGTTTCACTTTTCTCCATATAGGTAGTTTTACCTGAGAGTTTAACACAAGTATTATCGTAAGGATGTTACCCGTCGCATCAGTCTTTAGCTCCCTCCATAGTTTACCCACAATAAAATGCTGTTTACCCCTAAAACTGTCACTTTAGACTAATTCTATGCAACTTTAGCTAAGCAAATTATGCTAGCAGAGCTGATTCTGAAGTAATTTGTGACAAAACAACACAAGCTGTATATTTTATCCTCACAAAGTTCATATCCTCCTATGAACTTTGTTATGCTCCAGAAATTAGAATATTTTACATAATCAGGGTAATTAAAAACCCATTATGGTAAATGAATATATTGAAGAGCTTCACCAGACCAGCCAGATGTAGTAAGAGGCCAAAGTGACGATTTGTTTTAATTTGGTACAGCTATTTTGTTTTGTTTATGCAGCATCATTAGCCTGGACCTTCTGTTGTTTTTTTCTGAGTGAATGCTGTGAAAGCTCATATTGTAAAAGCACTACAAGATGGGGGGGAGCTAAATAATTTGAATTATTCTTGCCTTTTTTTAGACATTAGTCTGATATGTATGTTTTGCAAATAGCTTAGCGAGTGTTTGACGAAAAATGTGTCGTTAGATGTGGCAACTACGCTGTGTGTTGTCATCCCATGCATCCTCTGAGTCATTCTGTGCAGGCTGCAGAGCTTCATTGGCAGGTTCCAGTGGAAAACGACGCATGTGCCATGACACCTGCAATAACGGTGTCTTTAAATGTTTTGGAAACAACCCGTCTCCACTGGCAGGAAATATTTGCCAGCATTTTTTTTTTATTTGTTTCTAAGGAAAGATAAATAAGGGGAAACAAACTTTTTTTATATATGTATATTCATGTGTTACTTGAAATTTTATGAATTGGAGAGATTATGTCCAATTAGTACTAATTATGAGAGTCTGTATTGTACTGTACATAAGCACCGATGGCTGAAGCATTGTTTAATACGAGTAGTGAATGTTATTTGTGCCACAGTGAAGACTCAATTACATCTTGATCTGAGGGATTGGTAAATAAACTGAAGACTAAAAACAATGTTATTATCTTATAAGATTCCAACAGTTGTCTAAAGCATGGTTGGTTAAAGTGGTTGTTTTACCAATGGAGGAAAAATCCAAGTTTTTCCTCCTGGAAGTAATCACACTTCAAAAACACAAAATCTTACCAAATATTTTTGGTCTAGTTTTTAGTTCAAATATCTCAGTACACCTGAAATAAGACAAAACTATCTAATAAATTACCTTTAACTGAATAATTCTGTATTATTGGGGGGGGGGGGGAAATACTAGTTCGATTGGCAGACTACTTCACTTACAACACAGGAGAAGTGTTTTGTTATAAGTGAAAATAATCTGCCAGTAGAACTAGAATTGGGTTGCTAGGTGACTGGCTGGGCTTGGCTGGCGTTGCTAGGTGACTGGCTGGGCTTGGCTGGCGTTGCTAAGTAACGGCAGAGTGACCATTGTGAAGTTAAATAATCTGCCAATGGAACTGGTAGGTTTTTCATCAATATTAAGGAATTATTTACTTAAAACAAGTTGCTATATCTTGCTGAAAAGCTGCTTGCATGTTAATTTTGTCTTACTTCAAGTGTACCAAAATATTTGCGTTGGAAACTAGACTAAAGATATGTGGTTAGATTTTGTGCTTTTGCAGTGCACCTTCATCCATAAAACGAGAACACTTTAGGAAGTTCATCACAATAAAGTGCAATAAGCCGTAATCTTGCCTTTTTAGTGGCTTTCATTGTGACTGTTGGACTAAAATGTTTAATCTACCATGTAAGCCATTTGTCTTTGTATTGAATTCAATTGTCGCCTGATGGTTTTGTTTGTTTTTTTGTTTAAATGCACTGTTTCTACTGAGCCTCGGATTGAGCCATGAACGGAGAAAATGTTACAAAATGGATTTAAAATTCTGTTTTTAAATTTCAAGCAAATTCTCTGGAATATAAAATATTTTACTTGTGTGCAGCTCTGTGAGTTAGTGTAGTAATGTACTGTGCTGCCAGAACTTTTTCACATCCTACTTGCATGAGATCAGTATTTATTTTCCTGATTTTATAATTGTTTTCCCCCCTTTTTTATTTTGATAAGCATACATTCGCCTTATTACATAATACCTTAAGTCTGCTCCCTGTAGGTTTGGGGACATTTGGTATTTAAGTCGCATTGTTATTATTGCTGGTTTATTTATGGATGTACATTTGTTTTGCTTTTGCTCAACATTCAGAGAGGCGACGGTTGTATTCCCTGACCGACCGACTAACTGGTCACCAGGGCATTCTGTGAAGTTGTGTAAATAAATTTGTTAAACATTCACCTGCGTGTTTGCTCCTGTGCTGTCCACAAGTTCAAACTGTTCCTGCAAACTTTTGTTCGTTACTGCTACGTCTACTGGGATTTTTTAAGTCATTAAGATGAATATATTTCACAGATTTCCACAAATATTCAACTCTTAAATGTTGATTTTTTTAAATTTTATTTTACAAATCAATCATGAGCTACAAATTTTGACTTTACTGACAATTTTGTTTGATGCCAAAGAAAAAACAGATTTCTGCAAAATTCACACCTTTAAAGTGACCCAATTCAACAGATGTCCATCCAATTGGTGCTAGCCTCAGTGAGTGGAATAGTTGATCTTTGGGAATCAGAACTTATGGCTGAAGGATTCACAAATGTGGGTTAAATTGCCTTAAAAAGATATGTACCGTATTCCTGCGAAAATTACTTGAGGAAATTTCCTCTACAAGTTAGGACTCTTAGTTTTGACATATTCAATGCAGTTTATTTTTGTCTTGAGGCTTTTATGTCAGGCAAAAGTTTGGGTCGCACGCAGACATCTTCATTATGTTCTGTGACTTTGTGCCGTTGACGCAACATATCTATGGTCGTTGATGCTAAGGCTAACTAGCTGTTAATTAACCGCTAGCACCCTAGCTAGCTTTTTTTCCCATTTATCATTGAGTAGTCAGTTGGTAGTACTGCTACTGGCTCACTGAAAGCCTGAATTATATCACTCCTAAACACCTTTAAATAGAAAATCTGGTTACTTTGAACCAAAGAATATAGAAACAGGGGTTACAATAAAAGTATGTCTGCTAACAGCCTTTAGCCCCGAAGGTGGTTCTGGAAAGATTTAAATCATCAATAGAGCCTTGTGTACAAGAAAAAAAACAGTTAAACATAATTCATTGAGGACACTTTTTTTAAACCTGAACATACAATAAATGCGGCTTCTTGAGATGGAATCTTAAGAAAGCAGGTCAGTATCGCTAAATTCTCCCGCCAATGGCGGCTTCTGGGAGGGCGCTACGGGTTGGACCGGCTTGAATTGTTTCCAGGGGTTGGAGGGGCAGTGGAAGGGGTGGTTGTTGGCGTTGGGGGAGGCTGACGGTTTGGAGGCCGTCGTGTCCTCCTCGGATGATTCGTCTTTGGCTGGAGCCTTGGAGGGGGATTGTATCGATGGAGGAGACCGCGACGGTGAAGAGGCGGGCGGAGGTGGATCCCGGTTCCTGAGAGGAGACCAGCCGGGAGGACGGCGCCGAGGCTGCGGGGAAGGTACAAACAATTAAATGGAGACGAATAAATTACTTCACTACGAGGCTGTTATAAATGGAAAAACGGGAGGAGGAAATTTCTTCCAAAAAATACACATTTTATTGAAAAAAAGAACATTTTTGACTTTGAAAAGTTAAAAATTTGCTAGAAAATCTTAAATTTTGAGATTAATCTCAGCAGTGTAAAAGAGTTTCAAAAGTAAAAAAAAAAGATTTTTGAAACAGAAATTTTCTTGTTTTTCTATAAGATTTTGGAATATTTTTCAAGCAAATGTTCAACTTTTCATACTCAAATTGCAGATTTCTTTACATTTCTGAGCTTAATCTCAAAATTGGAGTTTTCTCTAGCAATTTTTTTTTTACTTCAAACAGAAATTTTCTTATTTGTTTTTTTAAAAGAGAATTTCTGATATTTATCTTAAAATGTATTTTTCTACCAAATTTTTATGTTTCATGCTCAGATTTACTTTTTTTTCCTTCTTTTTTTTAAGAAAATTTCTCAGATTAATCTTTTGAAATCTTGGGAAGTTTTACCAATATTTTCTGCCACCATTTGCCTTTCTTAGGACATTCTTGATCACCTGTGATTTAGATGATTTGGGCTTACAGCTAATGAAAACTCAGCATTCTCATAAAATCAAAACATTAAGTTTTTAAAAAGCAGCTCATTTTAATTCAGAAATGTTTTTGCCTACTGCAGGGTTTATATTTGGATATTGTTTAGGCTTGGTTTTTGCTGAAATTACTGCAAAGCTGATGTTTTTTTCTTCTACTCCTTTTTCCAAAAAGCTTTCCTTTCACTCAACTTTCCATTAACAGCTTGAACACAGCATGCTGTAAACAGGCAGCTCATTTAAGGTAATGTCAAAAATATATATTTTTTTGTCATTGCAAACCAAAGTAAGTGTCTCACCAAAGGTAGGGCTCTGTTTTCGCACTGCGCCAGGAGGACACCCGGCTGCTCCAGTCTCCACGGTGCCATATCCACGGTAGCGTTACAGTTAGCAAACTCCTGCATTACATTTTAAAAAAAAAGTAAAAAACCCAATTATATCCAAAAAATTCTAGATTCAGTTGATTTATTTCATGTTTTTACCATATTGTCCTCATCTGGGACACACAGGTCGTTGAGATCTTTGTGCTCAGCCTTTGCACACGTCGTTTTCTTCATGTCGAATCTCAGCTTGTACCTGAAACCTGCAACAACCTGCAAACATAAGCACAGTAAGTTCAGAGCAGGAATAATAATTTCTTACTGGTTTTGTCTTTGCCTCCCACTTTCAGTCTGTACCTGTCTAGTGGCATGGCTGACTCTGTTCAGGGTGAACAGGTGAGTTGAGTTGGAAATTGAGTTAAACTTGGACACTGATGCTAACAGAGGAACTTTAAGGTCCTCTGAGTTTCCTTCAATCTCCACAGGGCAGCCCAAACACGTCGCTTTCTCTGAGGAAATGTAGCCGTCTGAAGAAAAGAAATAATTTAATGTTGTAACAAACCATGTGTAATAACACCGTCATCAGCATAAAATGATGCCAAAATCCAGAATATAAACAAGGTGAATGTAATTTTTAGGCTTGAGCACTTCGAAATCCCAACATCTTACCAAGCATTTTGGTCTAATTTCCAGTGCAAATATCTTAGTACACTGGAAGCAAGACAAACTAACTTGCAAGTAACTTTTCAGCAAGAAATAGGAGCTTGTTTTATGTCAACAATCCCTTAATATTGATATAAAAAGTACTGGTTCCACTGGCACATTATTCCACTTTTAACATTGGGAAAAATGTCTTGTTTTTTAATGACGCACAAAAAATGTACAATAACACTGTCATCAGCATAAAAAGACGCCAAAATCTCAAAAACAAACAAGATGAATATAATTTCCAGGCTGGAACACTACAAAAACACAAATCTTAGTTCAGATATCTTAGTACAATTGAAATAAGACAAAACTAACTTACAACTAACTTTTCAATAAGAAACAGGAGCTTGTTTTATTTCAATAATCCCTTAATGTTGATATAAAAAGTACTAGTGCCACTGGCACATTATTCCACTTTTAACATTGGGAAAAATGTCTTGTTTTTTAATGACGCACAAAAAATGTATAATGACACTGTCATCAACATAAAATGACACCAAAGACTAGAATATTATTTCTAAGCTTGTTCACAACAAAAACACCAAATCTTACCAAGTACTTTCTGTCTAGTTCTGGTGCAAACATCTTAGTACATTTGAATTAAGACAAAACTATCTTACAATTATCTTTTCAGTGAGATATGATCTTGGTTTAGATCAATAAATCCTTAAAATTGATTTAAAAAGTACCTCTGAATAATCTGACATTGTAACTAGTAACCTTTCATCAATATTAAAGAATTATTGACTTAAAACAAGCTCCTGTCACCTGAAAAAATGTTTTTAAGTTAGTTTGTCTTATTTTAAGTGTACTTATATATTTGCACTAGCCAAAAATGACATGCTACGATTTATTGTTTGAGGAGTGTTCAACAGGTAAATCAATAATTTTTAGGATCTTTTGAGTGTTTAAAGTGAACAAGATAACAGAAAATAAATGAGAAAAACCACTTGAAGGCATCAAACCACCAAACTGTTTTATTAAGTTCTGTGTTTTCATTACTTCTTTTACTGTTTTCTGCCAAACGTTTATATTTTTAGTAACTGGTATCTACTTTTCTTCTAATAGATCAGATCAGTTCAAAATGTGTAAAATCTAAACATCAGCAGTTCAGAATCAACGTATATAATTTCAAATAATGAACAAAATAATACAAGGAGCTTAAATCCTTCAGCAGAAAAAAAGTATTTTATAAAAGAAGGAATTTTCCATGTTGATCCTGGAAATTGTTGCCTCACGCTTTGAAAGAATCTGTTTGCATTTGCCTCCGCCAGGGGCTTATAAAGCAAACAGATTAAAGTCTACATGCAGCCGTTTTCCATGCAGTGATAGGTTAATGTTGGGCTTTTTGTATTTGCTTCAATGTATTTCACAATCTTGGTTTCTCCACACATGTTTCTTTTATTTGATTTTTTTTTTTAAAGCAAAATGATGTGACAGAAGAACACAAGAAGGAATATTTATTTAATCTAACTCGTGATTCTGTAGGAGTGCTCAGATATCGGACTTTTTGCACACAATAAGCAAAAGTAATCTTTCTTAATTCAAGACTGCAGTGAGAATGTTGATGAGAATTAAATGGAGAGATCATATTGATATCCAGTTTGCAGTTTGCAACATGTGGAAAAAGTTCAAATATTGTCCCAAAGTAAACCTTTTGGACGACGTTGTTGTTTAGACTTTTTGACCAGAAGTGTCGAAATTTTGATGGAAAAGTCCCAGAACCACCACAGATTATTTCACTTATTAAATGTGCTGTTAATAATAATCTGCCAGTGGAAATGGTAATTTTTCATCAAGATAAAGTAATTATTGACCTAAAACAAGCTCCTATTTCTTGCTGAAACGTATTGTAAGTTAGTTTTATCTAAAGTGTATTAAGATATTTGCACTAGAAGCTACAACAAAATACTTTGTAATATTTAGTGTTTTTACTGTACGCTATACATGCAAAGATCATGCTACAAATATGTTAAAATGTGGGAAAGGAAAAAATGTTTCCAAATGATTTTATTTTGGTTCCTAGAGAAAATATCATGTTACACTTTAAATAAGACAAAACTAACCTAAAAGTAAAGTTTCAGCAAGATATAGGAGCTTGTTTTAGGTCAATAATTACTTTATATTGATGAATAATTACCAGTTCCACTGGCAGATTATTCTATTTTTGGGAAAAATGTTGTTATAAGAAAAACTTTTCTCTAAAACTGCTTTGCTTTTACAAATTTTGAGACATTTTTGATAAAATCTTCTTTGCTTTGACCTTCACCTCTTAAGTCTATTATTTCAGATATTGTATTATTTCAATATTTTATGCCTTGTATGTTTTTTTGTAGATTTTCTATGGCTAAATAAATGCAAATGTACCATAATTTATTTGATTTAAATGTTTTTGCTCCACTGCAGGATGCAAGTTGAGTAACTAGTTGATCATTTCCAGTTTCTGGTAAGATCATTCACTCACCAACATTACAATACACCTCTTTAGTGACGGTCTCTTTCTCATTCATGTGGACTGTAGAGTTGCATGAAATCGCTGCCTGGAGGAAAAACATCGTAGAGTTTAAGTTTTAAAACTTAAACTTTGTTCTAACACAAATATTAAGAGAGAGAGAGAGTTTTTTTTGTTATTTAATATCCTTTAATAATTTTAATGTCGTTACCAGAGATCCGGTGGGAAGATAGTCGCAGTCTGTCCAGTTTTTGCTGCCCCCTGCTGGACAGTCACTCCTCCTGCTGGTGAACTCCAGGTAGTACATGGAGTCGGATCCGTCCTCTGTCTGCACACAAACCCTCACAATCATGCAACAGAATATTAGGGCCAAAAAAATTAATATATTTCCAATCTATGAGCTCCAAAAGTATAAAATTTGCTATGAAAAACACAGAAATTTTGAGAATAATCTGATAAATTTCTGTTAAAAAAAAACAAACACACTACAAATTTCAGTTTCAAAAGTTGAAGTTTTTCCAAGAAAAAAAATACAACATCAAACGGACCACGATGTAAGGTTGTGTGGAAATGTTGGCATTTAAAGGATCAAAATGAAAATAATTCATATAAATACAACATAAAATTGGGCAAGAAAAGAAATCTGTAAAGTTACTCTCAATGGGGGTTAAAATATCAAAAAAAGACATGACTCAAGTAAGAGTAAAAAATATACTTTTAGGAGTATTTTTACTGCACTACTGCAAAAACACAAAATCTTAAAACATATTTTTAATCTAGTTTCTAATGAAGACATCTTAGTACACTTGAAATAAAACAAAACTAACGTAAAGTAACTTTAAAGCAGGATATCAGAACTTGTTTTAATTCAATAATTCCTTAATAATAATGAAGAAATACTTGTTCCATTGGCAGATTATTACACTTAAAAAATGGGAAAACCATCTTGTTACAAGTGAAATAATCTGCCAGTGAAACTAGAACTTTTTCATTAATACTAAGGAATTATTTACTTTAACCAAGCTGCTAAATCTTGCTGAAAACTTACTTAAGTTAGTTTGTCTCATTTCAAGTGTACTAAGACATTTGCACTAGAAACTAGACTGGAAGTTACTTAGTAAGATTGTGTGTTTATCCAGTGAACAAGCCTGGAAATTACATTCACCCTGTTTATTTATTAGATTTTGGCATCTTTTTATGTTGATGATCATGTTATTATACATTATACAAACCAAAAACACTTTTTAACATTTTCTGTTTTTGCAGTGTAAAAATACTCCTAAAAGTAATATTTCTTTTCCAAAAAGTTACTCAAGTAAACGTACCCAAGTAAATTTAACCAGTTACTACACAACTCTGCAATCAGCATGTAGCAAAGGTCAAAGGGTCAAACAGCATTTTCCAGGAATTTGTCAGCCATTTCAGGAGTTTGTTTTGAAAAATAATTTCTAAATTCAACAAAAGCTGCAATTTATGTCTAAATCAAGATTATGGAAACATGACTTCATCACATCTGACTGTCTGAATTATGGAATAATAATAATGAGATCATACATATTAATGAGATCATACATATTCATGAGATCCTGAGTTTTCCTGCGCTGTTGCAGGAAGCTGCATTATTTCTCCAGCTGCTGTACCTTCTTGGCCACTCTGATCTCAAACAGAGCCAGCTTCTGTCCAACGGTCAGCTTGCTGTTGAACTCATGCAAGGCGCTGGTGACGGCCTTCTGCACTGACGGGTCATCGCAGAAAACCAGAACGCCTCGCTGGCCGTCCACGCCCGCCTGGACCAACCAATAAAACAAGAGACGTTAATGGCAAACTCTCACACAAAAGATTAAATCTTTATTTTAAGAGAGAAAAGCGAATTTCTTTTTAACATTTGAGGCATTTATGACAAAACTAAAGGTGGGATAAATTTAGCCTGTTTTGATAAAGTATATTTATTTAAGATGTCACACGAAGCGATAAAGTGAAACCACTTGGTTCATGAAATCATCTGTAAGGGAACAATTTCATGTGGTTCCTAAGACATAATCATCATTTTTCTCTCTTTTTTTTGATGTGACACTCGGACAACACAAAATTTTACCAAGTATCTTTGGTCCAGTTTTAGTGCAAACGTTGTAGTTTTGTCTTATTTCAAGTGGAATAACCTACAAGTAACTTTTCTCCAAGAAAAAGTAGCTTGTTTCAAGTTACTGATTCTGTAATATTGATTAAAAATTACTAGTTCCAATGGATTTATTGAATTTATAACATGGGAAAATGTTATGTTGTTAGTAAATTAATCTGCCAAAAGAACTGGAACTTTTTAATCAATATTAAGTAATTATTCACTTTAAAAAGCTGCTATTTCTTGCAGAAAAGTTACTTGTAAATTAGTTTGTCTTATTTCAGGTGTAATAAGATATTTACACTAAATTACATGACTGTTATTTAAAAAAAATTACTTTTAAAAGTATTCTTTGTGCATCATTGTAAGTGAAATACTCTGCCAGTGAAACTAGAATTCTTTTTATCATTAAAGAGAAAGTTACTTGTAAGTAATTTTTGTCTAATTTAAAGTGTACTAAGATATTTAGACTAGAAACTCGACCAGAAATAGTGGGTAACATTTTGTTTTTGCAGTGAACAAGCCTGAAAATCACATTCTCACCGTTTATCTTTTTATATTTTGGTTTCCTTTTATGCTGATGACGGTGTTATTATAACTGAATGAAGTTTGCTCAATCTGCACTTCAGTTTTTGCCCCATTTAATATAATTAGCTTTGGAAAGACACAATAAGAACCAGATATAATTACTTGGAATTTTATACGTAAGTTATTCAGTCACAGCAACAACAAATTTCAACTGTTTTTTGCTTCACAAATACATCAGCAGTTTAACATCATTTTGGAGTAAAGGCACCCACAATAAAATGCTCAATTTCAGGTATTATCTGTGTATATGTTTTTAATATTTAAGTTTAATGAACTAAGTAAGGAAGGTTTTCTTCATTTCTTTATTTCCACGTTACAGATTTCATTTCAACCCTAGCATTTATTGACGAGTTTCATGAAAATTTGATTTCTCATTTGGATCTAATTGCTAATAAAATTAGCTTATAACTCACCAACTCAATATATAATCACAGATCTCCTGCTGTGCAGGTTGTAAACATTTTTTCCGTATTATCGAAAATATCTTATTTTAAATTAAATAATCTGCCAGTGGAACTAGAACTTTTTTAAATCAATATTAATAAATTATTTACTTAAAATAAACTCCTAAATCAGGGGGTGTCCAAACATTTTATGGGTCAAACTCGTTAAGTCAAAAGAACAAAATAAACCTACAATCAAGCAAATAAAGTTATTTTTTATTTATTTTCTTGAAAGAAGTTTATGTTTTTCATCATATATCAAAAATGTTCAAAATAATTTTGCACGCTTGCTGTATTAAATCATCTAGTTTTAAATTATTTTAGGCTTAGTTGAACAAATTAAATCTCAGTTATAAGAAAAGTTATAAGAAACGTTTCAAAACGTTTAGATGAGTTTTAAACATTCAATAAAAGTCGAATTATGCAAGTAAAAAGACGAATACTTTATGTCATGTTTAACATTTTCTATTCCAAATCATTTTTTACCATGGATTAAAATAAATAAATTTGTATCATTCATGAACTGCAGTCGGGGGCCACAAAAAATTAGTCGAAGGGCCACAAATGGCCCTCGGGCCGCACTTTGAACACCCTGTTCTACATCTTGCTGAAAAGTTACTTTTAAGCTAGTTTTGTTTTAATTCAAGTGTACGAAGATATTTACACTAGAAACTAAACCAAAATGACTTGGTGAGATTTTGTTTTTGGTTGTTTTTAAGCTCTTTATAAATCAATAAATCAAAAAACTGAAAAAATGCTGTGGTTTCTTTAAGTCATTGAAGAGTTTCTCATATCTCAAAGCTGCTCTTCTCTCTTTTCGAATGTTTTCTTTTCTCTTACCTGCCCGAACGCAGAGCTGCAGAAACACAGCAGAGCGGCGACAAACAGCCCCACTGCGCTGCTCATCATGCACGTTGGTGACTGCTTCGCCTTTTTACTCAGCTGCAAACCACAGAAAAAGATAACGTCAAACTAATTATCAGGGCTTTCACCTCACGAACCAAGCTTCCCTGTGGACGAAATCTGTGTGACAACAGATCAGGCTGAGACTCTGGCAAATGGCAAAGAGCAAAGCTTTATTTGGTCTGCAGACGGAGAACAACACAGCAGCAGCTGCTCTGAGGTCTGACTTGCAGCTGCAAAGCCCTCACAATATATAGAAGTCATGACACAATGTGGTCGTTCCAGTTTCAGTTGAACAATTTTCATGCAGGTCACGTATCCATAGGGTGGGTCAGCTGGATGATAAACATCTTCTATGTCAAATATGTGAGTTTCCAAGAATCAGGTTTGCTAATGGAACAATTTTGCATAACAAAAACATTGTCAGAATAAATGTCTCAAAACTCTGAGCTGGTGACATTCTATAGAGAAACTTGTTGAGCCTCAGGACTTATTCCATCACACTATAATTATCTAAACTATCTGTAAACAAATACTGGACTTGCTGTGGTATGTATGGTGAGGCGATGTCGCCATCAGCAATCGCTGCAGGGACCCCTCTGACTGGTTCTACAGAAACTCTGGCCTACATACTCTAACAGATTGAGCAATACTAATGTGGTTAAATGAGTAAAAGAATTAAATAAAACTGTTAAGAGAAACAATACAACAATTTTTACTTCACATCCCCCAGTCGAATTGTTCCAAAGCTAGCTTACAGTGAAAATCCCGACTCCTCTCTCCGGATGATTGAGTGAATTTGTCCTCTTCAGATGATGACACAAAGGGCACAAAGGACACAGACCCAACGCTCGCCTCGCTCAGTCAGTAAAAGAGGAGTAAATGTTTGCTCTTCTGTTTGCCCTCCCAGTCAATACATCAGCCATTTCAGAGGCAAAGGGAACGCAAAGCAAGACGCACAAACATTACGCTCTGAATCAGACACAAAGCGACGCCTAAAAACACAGATTTGAATTTTTCTGTAACGTTTGTGTCTACATGCCACTGTTGGCACAATCCCTGTGTTATTCGAGTCAGTTTTACGTGGAACTTTGTCCCTGTCGACCTTTAACCTCAGCCACTCTGATTTCCCCACCAACTGTCTGTCAACAAGCTGAGGAGAGCTCCCATGCACCAAGATCAACAGATTACGAAATATTCTCTGTGGATCTGCCCCCAGTTTGCCTGTTTGCAGTTCATAAGTCACTTCAGCGCCATTTAGAGATTTAAAACATACTGGAAAGTATAAGATTACAATGTAATTTATCATAGAAATGTGGTAAATTAAAGGAGCTTAATTCTTCTGAAGAAGTTCTAGTTGGGATTTGAGATGCTGCAGAATCTGATTTTTTTTTTTTTTTACCAATATATTTTTATTGAGATTTTTCACATTTTTATTTCTCTGAGTTGAGTAAAAATAATTACTGTCATGTAATAACTGCAAAGAGAACCTGTTCGGATAATTACATGCTTGTATTTCTGCTGTAGTTCTGGGAAAATCTGAACACCCAAATATACAAAATGTTCCACTACTTTAAATTGCTTAATCTCACTGATGGGGTTAATCCTTTCACCTGGATTTAATACCAGAATAGAGGATTTTGTATTATTTACTTTGTAGCCCGAGACTCTCCCAAATTCCTGGATCACTTCCATCACCGCCGGAATTGAGTTTTTCAGATCTGTTAGAAATAAAATAACATCGTCAGCGAATAGAGAAACGTTGTGCTCTGTGGGTCCCACCGTGATCCAGAGATTTGTGGATGGAGACGAACAGCTGATGCCAAAGGCTCGATTGCCAGTGTGAATAGTAAGGGAGAGAGAGAGACGGCATCCTGGCGACAACCCTTCCTGATCTGAATCGCCCTTTGATACTATTTCTGCAGTTGGATTATTATATAATATTTTAACCCATTTAATAAAGTAACGTCCACTGAAAGAAGAGCTGTGTCTTTAGCGTTCTTTTTGAACCAAATAATATTCAGGACCCTCCTAATATTGTGGTATCCTTGCCTCCCAACTACAAACCCATTTTGATCTTTATTTATAATATCTGGTAAGATTCTTTGCAGTCGCAATGCCAATAGTTTACAGATGATTTTGAGATCAGAGTTCAGTAGACTGATGGGTCTCAGGTTTTCACATTTATTGGGAGGTTTACCCGGTTTTGGCAGCTGGATAATTAGAGCCTGATTTAAAGAGGGAGGCAAGGTGCCATTTTGAAATGACTCCATGAACATGTCTAGAAGGGGAGAGAGCAATTTGTCCTTAAATGTTTTGTAAAGGTCGATGGGGACACCAACAGGTCCTGGTTGCTTTCCAGATTTCATTCCATTAATGGCTGGTGCTAAATCCTCTTTATTTATTTCTATATTTGAGTCTACTCTACAATCCTCTGCAATGACAGGGAGATGTAGTCTACTTAAAAACTTGTCTAATTCCACTTGGTCTAACTTTCCTTTAGAGTCATAATTTCTGATAATAATCTTTAAAAGCATTATTAATATCCCTTGGATCTATTAGAGTTTTATCCTGTTTCAATTGGTGTAATCGAGGTTGTTGTTTCAACCTGTTTAATCTGCCAAGCTAGAAGTTTTCCAGCCTTGTCCTCCTGTTCGTAAAAACTTTGTTTCAATCTTAAGAGACTGGACATTTTGTCATATTCTGCTCTGAGGATCAACAACTGTTTTTTCAACTCAGTATCATTTGTTTGAAAAACCCTCTCCTAAAGGTTCTTTATTTTATTTTCTAGGTGCTGCCTTTTAGTCTTGGCTTCCTTGGACTTATTGCCTGTAAAGCTGATAATATGACCTCTAGTAAACGCTTTAAAGGCCTCCCATCTGATGCATGCTGTTGTTTGATTTGTATTCCTATATATTTAACAAAATCCTCATCCTGCAACCATTTATGCTGAAAGCGCCATCTAGGGGGATCCCTGGTAAGACTCTTATCACAGTAGCTCAGACAACATGGAGCGTGATCTGAAATCACTATGTTTCCATTCGTTTTGAATTTTGGATATTAGTTCTGATGAAATTTTAAAATAATCTATTCGCGAGTAAGTCTGAAATGTTGCTGAATAACATGAGTAGGCTCTGGTTTGTTGCTGAAGTTCCCTAAAGATGTCTGCCAGTCTAAGAGTTTTCACAAACATCTGTATAGTTGTTCTACAGATGTTATGTGCCATATCTGACCCTGTGGATCTATCTATTTCTGGAATAAGAGTACAATTAAAATCCCCTGCGATCACAAAGCGCCACTGCAACGATGAAAGTGAGAGGAACAAGTTTTGAAAAAACCCAGAATCATTTGAGTTAGGACCAAAGACGTAACTAGGTTCATTTTTTCCGATAGTAAAGAGCCCTGAACTATCAAACATCTACCCTTCTTATCCTTGATAACATTGTTTACAAGAAATGGGACAGATTCGTGGATAAGAGTCATAACTCCTCTTGCTCGAGAAGAAAATGTTGAAGTGAATACGTTGCCTCACCTCCTGACCCTCATCCTCTTCCATAAGATGCGTCTCCTGTAGAAAAACTATTCTGGAATCCAAATCTTGCAGTTTATTACTGACTTGTTTGACCTTCTTTAGACGTTGTAGGCCCCTGCAGTTCCATGTAACCATTTTAAGATTTAAGGCTTGCGACATGTAAGATCCACCAAATTACCAGAAATGGAGAAGAAATAAAAAACAAAGTTTGCCACTGTTAAAAAAAGAGGATCATTTAATGCTAGCTTTGGATAAAACGTTTGGCTTTTTCCTCTTTTAATCTTCCGAGTCCTCGGCGAGTGACGTTCTCCGTGGGCGACGTGCAGCGACGGCGTGCTGCTAAAACGAAACAACAACAAAGCGTGTTGACGTCACAGATCACAGAGTTTAATCTCATACAAAGCAATCGACAACAAAGCTGCAGAGGAACAGAGATATGCATTTTTCTCATAAAAATAAAGACACACAAGGGGAAGACAAACAAACATAAAACAAAGACAAAAAAGGCAAAAAATAGCGGCCGCTCTCTCTCTCCCTCTCTCCACACGTAAAAATATACTAGAGAGGTGTTTCCCTATTTAATATATGCAGTCAAGGCGTTCCTTTCTTTGACCTATTAGAAACTTCGTAGGGACTCAGAGAAACTTGGAAACTCCCCTCATTTATGGCAAAGGTGTCTGGTTTTTGTCTAAGCAAAAGGGCGGACCACTTCGTGCTCATCTCTGTCTGGTACGGGCAGATCCCTGGCGCCAAAAGTCCTAAGATGAGATTTCGCAGACACCTCTGAAGTCTCTTCTGCCATTGGAATGCTAATTTTATTGCTCTGTCTGTCAGCGGGGGAGGAAAAGGGCCCTGCTTATCTGATGCCTGCTTATTCAGCTCCTTACCGCATCTCAGACGAAACCTGTTCCAAATAAGAGTATTGAATATAACAGTTACACATGTCGTAGATTAACTGTATTAAGCACTAAAATTAATCATTTTTCCTTAACACCACATACAAACATGAACATTTGAGAAACTTAAACAACAGAACAAAACTCACAACATATTTTGTCTTGACCTAGCCTCCAGATCCGTAACTTTATCTTCCGAGTCTTTCTTCTTGGACTCTAACTTATCCACCTTAGTTCGTAGCATTTCTATCTCACTCTCCGCATCAGAAATACGTGTTTCAGTTTCTGTGATTCGTTGGGTACAGTCGTTTATCTCTTTTCTTACACTGCATTGGAAATTAGACCAAAAATACTTGGTAAAATTTAGTTTTTTCACTGTAGACAGATTTCTGTTGGTTTTCAAAGTTTAAATATTTACAGAAAAGACAATTAAAACACTTACATGATAGATTTTGCTATTCAGAATCACTAGAAACATGGCCTTTAAGCTTAAGAAAACTACCAGGTAGAGAATAAATTTCCATATTTAAACAAACAACTTTATTGATTTCTAAAAGCTAACAGTTAGCGCACAAAATTTAAATTTATTATTAAAAAAAGAATTCCAATAACAAGCATCAGTTGGATTCATCTGGATGAATATGTTAACAAAATTCCTGGCATAATTGATAGAGTTCATATGAATTAATTAATCAAAATCTGATTTAATGTGTGTTTGTGACCAATTTTACTGAAATAAACCCACAGCATGATAGTGGCGCCACCATGCTTGACAGTGTGTAGTGTCCTTAGGTTTGAACACCTGAGATTTATTCCTTCAAGCATTCTTCTTCTTCTCGTTGTGGCCAGAAAATATTTTTAAAAAGTGGATTTCATTTCAGTCTGAGTTGTATAACAGAGGTTATAAGAATTTGTGCTTAATTATGACAATATAATCATAACAGTAGAAGAAAAAAAAACACAATTTTACCAGAAAATTAATCTTAAAATTGTGAGTAAAACCTTGTTTTAATGAGAAATACTACTAATAATAATTTGATCCTAGCTGTACTTCCACTAATTATGGAATATATAATTATATTTCTCATGAAAATATTATAAAATTATGACTTGATTCTGGTAACATTATGACTTTATTCCTACAATTAAAAATAAACAAAATCTTAGCCTTGCCCAAATATTCAATTTTAGAGTTGACCTGAATTCAAAGTCCAAATAAATAGAAGCTATAAAGCAAGATGGCCGTCTTGGACCTGCTTACGTCACACATTACTATGAAAACGCAAGGAGTGCTCTGGTGGAAAAAATCCTGATTTTCCAAAAATTAAATCTTCAAATTCGATTTATTAAATCAGTTTATCGGCCAGCTGTATATTAGAGTAATGGCTTCTTCCTTTCAGCCCATGTTGGTTCAGATTGGATAAAAACCCGTAAATACGCTGATTTTCTATAATATTATATAATACTGAATGTTTGAAAAAGGATGAAGTGTGTCGCTCCTTTCCTTTCTTCCTCCAACTTTCATCGTCTTTACTGAGAGTCTGGTTCCATGTGATTCGGTGGTCGACTCCCCCTAGTGGTCTGGAGGTCCTCTGTTATGTGGAGTGAGTTTGAAGCGTTTTGCACTTCCTGTTATTTTTGCTATTTGCAGCATTTCTCTTGTGTTTTGTGTGGTGACAGGATTGTTCTGTAGTTGCATTATGTCTCTTTTGTATTTGTTTGGTTGGTTGTAGGTTTCTATTTATTTTTTTTCTGTGATTTGAGCGTTTTTCATCTGGTTTTGTTTTTGTGTGTGTTTGTGTGTTTTGGAGTTTCTTTCAGCTACCGTACTATTGCCATTAAATTAAATCAGCATTTTAACATCATTCTGTAGGTGTTCAAGTTTTATTGTTTATTTGATGTTTTGAAACATTTAAGCTGGACAAAAAAACAAACAAAACTAGATGAAATTTTGTATTTTAAGTATATTATTAAGTTAAATTTGACCAAAGCAATCAAACAAGAACAAACTTTCTCTTCACACAACAAGCTGATACTTTTTGTCTCTCTCCTCTCTACCGATGCTGCTGAGTCTATTTAAAGACAAAGGAAAATCCTGCATTAAACTTGACATGTAATGTTTGTTTTTTTTTTTACTGTTTATTGAGTTAAAGTTCCCATCTTGCATTACGATTTCTTTACATCCATGATTTACTCATTAAATGGAAAATTCAGATGATGCAGACAAACCTTTCAACTGACTTTCTGCTTCTGTGGTCTCTCTTCATGAGCCTCTCAAGTGTTGAGCTGCTCTCACATTTACAAAGCAAACCACAGCTGCACTTCCTATCTGTCACCAATCTACCTTCACATTTCTTCACTAACCATGCAGCTAAATTCCCATACGAGCAGACTGGTTGTTCTCCTTTTAACTGCTTTTCTTCCAGGTAAGTTTGATGGTTTTTCACTACATTATTGGTTTAAAATGAGGAACCAGGTCAGACTTTGTGGTTTCTCTTTTGATTTTGCGAGTACATCTTTTCATAAAACCGTTAAAGGGTAGAAATACCGATTCTGGTTCCGATTTACCAAGTCAGATATCAGACTTTGTTACACAAATCCATGTTCATGCATAAAATATTCGCTTTAATCTTGGTTTTGTTCTCCCCATACAGTAGTGATAGCTCTCAGTTTTGTTCTTTCTCACTCTGTGGGTTTAAGCCACATGAAAACAACTGCAGTGTTTCCACAGAATCTGCTTCATTCGTCATATTTGTGTACAGAAACAAGAAATATAACTTAACTTTGCTTTGCTCTCAATAAAAACATTGAATTAAATATCTGAAAATTTTAAAAATAAAAAATATATATATTTTTTTTAAGTATGGATGTGTACAGTGTTCTGTGTTTTTTCAAAAGAGGAAGACGAGGTTGAGTTAATACAGATATGAATCATATTGATGTTGGCTCTCTTCACGAGAGAAACAGCTCTCTAGTGCCAACCTGAAGGTAAAAGTTTAAACAGTTTGTGTCCAGGATGTGTGCGGTCTGCAGACATTTTGTCTCATGAAAAATGTTGGCAGTTTTTTTGGTCCATTGTTCTCCATTTTTTTGGAAAATAATTAAAATGGTCTTATCCTTAGCAACATCGAGATATGGGTCAGTATCTTCAAAACCAGCTTCCTGTTTTTAGTGTAATAGGCACTGACTGCACAGTTGTGATCCATTTACTATCAAATTAATAAGTAAATAAAAATTTGCTGAACTAAAGACAAATATTTTGTGCTTTTTCTAACTTTTTCCACTTTTAGAATATTTCGATTTGTCTACATTTTTAAAAAAAAAACTCATATTAGTGAAATTCTTTCCTAAAAAGTCTATAAAAATATAAAACCTGTCGATTTGCACCAACAATTTGTCGCGGTGACAAGATTTTGGACAATTCTTGAATTGTATAGGTGTCTAAATTTCAGAGACCCCTGGTACAAGATATATTCGTATTCCTTCTGATGTAATTATGTGTGTGTTATTTTTAAACAGTTGTGTATTTAGTCTACATTTCTAGCTGTTTATATGTATTGTATGTGTATTTATTTTTGATTGAGCAGCTGCTACTAGGACAAATTTTCCCTAGGGGATATTAAAATATATTCTATTTGACTGACATCCTCACATTTTCTCACACTGTTTCTGCTTTGGCATCAAATTAATAAACTTTCAGAAGAAAAAGTGATAAAGTTCCTTCTTCATCAGGTCTCCGCCTGCAGAGAAATGGCAGCTCTACGGTTCATTTCTACAGGCCTGTTCTTCAACACATCGAAACCGTTCCCACACCTGGTGAGCCCAGTCACCTGAATTATGACAAGAACAACTATTAATAAATAATCAATAAAATGCAAAGAGGATGGCACAAGCCGTGTTAGCGGCATTGTTGAGGTTTTCTCAAACTGTCTGGACTTTTCTTTGGAAGAACTTTCCAGAAGAATGAGCTACAGGGCTGAAAATGTTAGCATTTTCGAGCGTTTTAATTCACATTTTGTACATTTTTTAATTTCCATGTGGGTCTCAATTGCTTCTAAAAATAACTCGAGCGCTTTAAAAAAAACACCCAGCTGTTGTTTCTCAATAAGTTAATGTGTTTTTTTATCTGTTAGAAAAACCTCCAGATTGTCCCGCGGGTATTGCACCGTTACCTAGCAACCTCAGCCGAGCCCAGGCCCGTTTCCTAGCAACCCTAGTAGAGCTACAGAATGATTGGTTGGTTTTTACCACTGTGTGCGCTCTAAAGTGGCTGCTGTAAAAAAAAAACGAGTGTTTTGTTTTCAACTTACCATTGAGGAAAGATGTTTGTATAACTGCATCTGTTTGCAGCCATTTTCATGCGCCAGTTTAAACGTTGAGAACGTTGAGTGGACCTCACCTCCCCAACTCAACCTTCTGTATGTTTTAGGTGTATTTTATGTATGAAATAATACTACATGCAACTAAAATTTGATTTAAAAAACACCTAGTGGAAGAATTTTAGTTAACCTGAGTGAAATTTGTTCAAGGTTATTTGTTCAGTGTAGCTTAACACAATGTAAAGTATGAAACATAAAAAATATATTCAGACAGTAAATTATTGTTTGTCTCAAGCCACCTATCCAACCACAGACTTGAAGCACTTGCATTTGTTGCGTCCTCAGGAAGCTACATGCTGAGAGATTATGCTGGGCAGCCGTGCATTAAAGCCAACCTGGGAGCAGAGTATGTTGTTATCGAAAACAAGGTGAGAAGCTCTGAAGGATTCAGCAGTGTGTGTTCGTGTGTGTCAAACTCATTTTCCTTCTGGGTCGGTTCTGACAGAATACATTGAAACTGTTAAAGTATTAATAAATAGCTGTTTCTACATTCGACATGTAGTTCTTAAAATTAAATATCGAACATCGCTTCACATTGATCCGCCCCTCCAGAATTTTGCGATTGTTTTATTTTGTTTGTTTTTATTTTGAAATCAAAATCACTTTTTGTGGTGCTAATTCTAAATATTTCAAAGATATTTTGCGATATTTGCTCTTATGTATGACGGTAAATGTAACTTTAGCCCAAAGTTTTTGACATGTGTTGCAGAAAATTTGCAATAAACTCATAATTTGTTGATTTTCTGTGAACCTACTTAATTGCAGAATTGCAAAAACACTGGAGGGACTGCGTGATGTCATTTGCAAGTATGCAGATAAAAACTGCTTTGATTTCATTGACAAAATAACATTTAAGCACACAATTGTTGTCTTGAAAGTTATATTTATGCTTCCCTCTCAAGACATTAGAAGCTATGGTGGGCCACGTTTGGCCCTCGCACCTTATCTTTGACATGTGGGATTAAATACATCCGTGCAGCATCAGTTTTGAGATTCTTATAACTGAAATGCAGGATTATTAGTGAATATAACCCAAAGCGTTTCTCTCTTTGTGTGTTTAGACAAACTGGTATTTCAGCCTTGATCCTTCCAGGGTTATGCTGAGCGGTGAATGCAGCAAAGATGAAGCTCTTCTCTCCCTCATGCTGCCGGATAATTCTGCACAGCTGGAGTTCACTTTCAGAAAAGTAACCAAACAGAAACCAATTTAACTGCTTAGGATTTTCTTAACACATGTTAATTTGTGTGTAAAATTTCATTGTCCGGTTATTTTTCCTACAGGATGAAGATAATTTCTACGTGACCAAACTGGCGGCTGGATTGTTCCCTCTACCTGTTTGCAAAGGATGCCCCAGTGAGAGCTCAGATATATTACAGAAAGCATTCTATCTGGAACAGTAAAAGGAAAGCTTTAATTGTTTCTGTCTTATGGCTTTATTTTCTTCACAGATAAAACATATTCTGGGTTTCTGTCTAACCAGACGCTTTTCAAAGCAGCCAATGACAAAAGCTTCAAGTGTACGTCAGAGTCGCTCCTGTCGGTTTCCTCTAAGCTGCGGATCAAGTTGGTTCGTCTGCAGATGCAGGCCTTCGGTGTCCCGGATGGGCAGTTCAGAGAAGGTAGCAGGAGGGCTGAAAACCTGACGCATCGTAAAATGATTAAAAAAAATGTATCAAGTGGACATAAAAAGTCATTTTAAAGCGGACCTATTTTTCAAAATTCACATTTTGCACGTTTTTGTATTTCCATTTGGGTCTCTTATAAAAACAATCCAAGCATTTAATAAACACATCCAGACGGTTTTTAACAACAAGTTAATGTTGTATGATGTCTGGAAAATGAGTAATTTCAAAAATCTCTGTCACCGTTACCTAGCAACCCAAGCAGAGCTCCAGCGTGTTGTCATCTGGTTTTACGGCTGTATTCGCTGTACAATGGCTACAGGAAAACACAAGTGTTTTGTTGTTGACTTACCATCCAGAAACCCCTTGCTGTATTTTTGTTGGTTGTGCAGGAGGCTCCACTTCTGCTTTTCAAAGATATACAGGTGTATAATTGCGCATCTGTTTGCAGCCATTTTGATGCACGACTGTAAACGTTGAGTAGGGGGGAATGACCAGCAGCAGCTTATTTGGATTTATAGTGACAAGAGATAGATAATGTCTGAAGTTGACTAAAGTTATGTTCCACTTAGAGCTTATGAGATATTGGAGGGATAAGAGTCTCATTATCAAAAGGTATCAATAAGCAGAGGTGGGTAGTAACTAATTACATTTACTTAAATACTTTTGTCACACTATTTTTTACTTTTAGTAATGTTTTTATAAAGTATCACTACTTTTATTTGAGTAAATTTTCAGGATATTCTACCCACTGTGAGGAACTAAACTTCACAAATAAAAAAACAAAAAAATTATGAGCTAAAGACACACCTACAATTTAAGTTGAAGTGAGACGTCTTGTTTGTGCAAAACCTTTGTTATACTAATGGTAATTATTTACCATTAGTATAACAATTATTTCTTTTCATTTTAGTCTTTGAAATTCCAGAATTTGGATGTAATTTTACTTTTTTTCTATCTGATGGTATTTTTTACTCTACCAAAAACTGCTGAGTATTTTTAAATGTTGAGTTTTTCCCTCTCTTGTGTGTCAGAGGATGAGTGCTGGGCTGATTTTAACCACAGAGCGGTTCCCATCATCATCGGGTCCATAGCAACCGGAGTCCTCCTCGGCATCGTGCTGAGCTTCCTGATCATCAGAGATCGCCACGCACCAGGATATGAGAGACTCTGAACTTAATGTTTCACTTTTTAAACTCTCTAAACGTCTAAAATTTACAGTTTATAGTTTTATATTAATGTTTATGTTTCTGTCTTTTTAACAAGCGTTTTTATTTATCATTGTTGCTCAATTTCCGTGTTAAAGTATGGAGATATTGCTTCATGTAAAGCACATTATTGCATTTTTATTTCAACTCACATTTCGAATAAAAGGAAAAATTTCTATAAGAACATTAAAATGAAAGCCAAATTCACTTCTGGAAATTACTCTGTAAATAGACATTAAAGTATAAAGAAATATCAATAGTAACTTTGATTATTCCTCTTTGGAACTCCATTAAAAAAAACTAAAGGAATAACAGTCATAATCCCATAAACTCTAGCAGTTTCTATCGGTTTATAATCACAACCTTCAAAATATTTCAATCAAGATTTTCAGTCAAATTATTTTGACTTTTAGAACTCTGAAATTTTCTGTTTTTTAAAGTTTTTTTTCTATCAAATTTTGAAATTTTCAAAATCTCCGGAAATAGATGCCAGAAATTTTAAAGTAATTGTTCATATGTTGTCCACAAACTATTCAAATATTTATAATTTTTTACTCATTATCTATTCTTCTTAAAAATATACGTGACTTAGGTAATCTTTGTTAAGTAATTTTATTTTCGATACAAATTTAATATAATTTTTGTCCATATTATTAAATATTTTTTAAAAATAGGTATTGATAAACGGAAGTTTTGAGTTAGTTTCTTATCGTTGCCATCAGAGAAACAGAAAAACACCCCCCTCCTGTGGTGACACTTTGTAACTACACTATCCTCCCCGCCTCCGCAGCGCGTTTTCTGATTGGCTAGAACACTCTACGGGTGCTCAGTAGGGTCTGAAATGAATAAAATAATTTAAAACAGCTAAATCGAACATGTTGAATGAGATTTAATTGTACAGCGTTTCATTTTTTCTTTAAGTGAGTTGTTTGCAGTTATTACTATTGGATTTGATTGTAAATAATTTGTTTTTAGATTAAAGCTTTGCGTTTTGCTCCTCTGTTGTTCTCTCAGTCTAACAAGCAGGTAGCTAGCAGCGGTAGCCTTAGCAGCAGCTGGTAGCTATGGCTGCAGTTATTCTGAGTTTTCCAGCACTGCAAGGTCTGAGGATATTCTCACAGTGAGTACAAAAGCTTACCTGGTTAACTTAGGTTAGAAATTCTCAACATTCCTCCGTTTTAATTGTTAGTTTTTCAGTGTTAGCTTACGAGTTTGCACGCAATTTATCCTCTATCTGAGATAAGGATTCAGATGCGTTCTAAAAAACCATCATTTACCTTTGAACAGTCACAATTTATTATCTCCTCTAATTGAGTTTGTTTTTCCTTCATGAATTAAGATGTAATTCAAACATTTCAAACTGTGAAAACCAGTAGATGAGAGATGAACTGAGCAAGGTTAAATAAAGTTAGCAGAATGCTAAAGTAGCTGCTGCAGTTTGTTTACTTCTGACATCTGGAGGTTTTCTTGCTTAAATTACCTGATTTAACAACTTGGCCACATAGATGTGATCTTTTATCATCCTTCATATTCACAGCGATGTAGATTAAAAAACTAAACCCAGGATGTTGTTTTCTTTCCTCAGGAAGTTGTCATGGACCAAAAGAGGAGTGAGGTTTGTTTCAGGAGGTGAGAGAACAATCACATGGTTTAATTCCTGGACCATAAAAGTGATGTATAATCATCACTATGAATATGATTACAGGTTAGCTTATCGCGTCTATGTTATATGCCTTCTAATTTCTAAAAACAGAAATCTCCTTGGCTGACCTCCATGTGTAATCATAATTTTTAACTTCACTTGTCATGTTACAGCCGCCAACTTCAGTGTATTTTGTTAGGATTCAATGTGACTGACCAAATGCATAATTGTGAGGTGAAAGTAAAACATGTTTTTATTCAGTATCCCTGAGTCAATACTGCGTAGAAACATCTTTTTGAGGCACGTCTCTATCAGCACATCTAGGGACTCATTTGTTTTTGCAAAATGGTGCTGTTATAGTACTTAATTACATTTAGGTTTGGACTTTGACTAGGCCATACTTATGTTTTGATTTAAACAACTCCTTTGAAGCTCCAAATGTATCTAAGACTTTCTGTCTTGAAGCTATCCTCTGGTCACTAGGCTTACGTTGATTTAGGAGAGGCATAGTTAAGATGGAGAGTTACAAACTATTTTGGTTGATATTTGTACAAATAAAACCATGTGTAATTTTTCTTCTACTTCACAGTTACGCACTATACTTTGTGTTAGTCTGTCACATCAAATCCTAATAAAAATACAAAGCAGTTCATGTTTGTATTGTCAAATTTTAAGAAAATTAAAGGGTATGAATATTTCTGCAATGTAAAACTTCTGTCCTGATTCTCACTTTGCATGTTTTTAATTTTTCAAGTTTGTCCCCAAATAATAATTTAGTATTTTTTTATTCTCATTTTTACATTGTGGCATTAATGAAACTTTATGGCATTACAGTGTATTCTTATGAATCACTAAATCCTGAAAATATGCAGAGAGGTCTATACATTTATAACGAAAAAACCTAATACCTTCATGATAAACAAAATAAATGTGTGCTTATAAGGATTCCAGATAAATAGGGATTATTTTTCTTGAACATCTGCAGAGGTGGGAAGAATCGAAAAGGTTCTGATTGCCAACCGAGGAGAGATTGCGTGCCGTGTAATGCGAACGGCTAAAAAGATGGGCGTCCGCTCTGTGGCGGTGTACAGCGACGCAGACAGACACTCCATGCACGTTGCCATGGTGATAGATCAGATATATCCTCATAATACTCTCGTTTTTTAAAATTATTTTCTCCATCAGGTCTTAACATTGTTTATTGCAGGCGGATGAAGCGTACCACATCGGGCCGCCTCCTTCCCAACAAAGTTACCTCTCCATGGAGAAAGTTCTGGAAGTGGCCAAAAGATCTGGATCACATGTGAGTAACGCTTCTTAATTAAGATATTTATTTTTCATGTATATTTTGTAACTTAAGGTTACATCGTTCACACAGCAAGCCTTGATACTCAATTTTGTTTTTCCGCCCGAAATCAGACTTCTGTGTTAACGGTTTAGGCCCCCAAAGCAACCCGCATGCGCAGAAGAACATTGACGTCACACGTCAGTGCTCTGTTTACAGAAGTAATAATGAATTCCGCCGTTTATGAATCGATTTTTAAAAAGTTTGTTCATCAAAGGTAGCCGACAGTATTGTTATAAAATCATAACAAGACGAAGTAAGCTAATAAAAGTAAAGCAGAATTAATAGCAACGGCTTTTTGTGGAGAATTGACAAAACATTCTGTAGGGAAGTTTGTTCAGAGTGGCGGGACTGGGATGTGATGGGACGCCCTTCACTGTCCCGGAGTTAAGATCAGATCATTTCTTCTTTCATAATTAGAAATTTTAGCCATTGTTTTCGTCCTGATTTACCGCTTCTAGCTTTTTCTGGTGCCGAATTATGATGGTTGTCTCACGTCAATGACGTAAAAACCGAATAAAATGCGACATGACCGATCAGACTGCAGACTCTTTGAAAGCAATCGGATGCATCTGATTTAGTACCACATACAGAAGTGACACACATCGGATTTATTTGGGCTGTGAAAAGATCAGAATACAGAAATTTTACTCAAATAAAATTACTCAAGGAAAAGTAAGGTAGACTGTAGTAAAATATACCCCAAAGGTATTTTTCACCCAAAAATTACTCAAGTAAATGAACAAATTACTACCGAACTCTGGATATAAGTCACATTTGGGCAAAACCCCCAAAAAGCAGATTTGGTTTGCATTTGCCAAAATAGGTTGTGTTTATATTTCCAGGCGGTCCATCCAGGCTACGGCTTTCTGTCTGAAAACACAGAGTTTGCTGAGGCCTGTAAACAGGAAGGAATCATCTTCATCGGACCTCCATCCTCTGCCATCCGAGACATGGGCATCAAGAGGTGACCCACCTCCGCTGGGGTTTTATTTGGAGATATTTAAACAGCCTGAGAAAAATGTACTTATTTTCATTCACAGCACATCCAAACACATCATGTCTGCCGCTGGGGTGCCAATCATAGGTGGTTACCATGGAGAGGACCAATCAAATGAGAGACTGCAAGCTGAGGCTTCCCGGATCGGGTTTCCGGTTATGATCAAGGCAGTCCGTGGAGGAGGAGGGAAAGTAAGAGGAACCGTTAACTAAAGGGAACTTTGTAATTTTAGCTTTTGCCACTATAAAACAACCTGGAATATTTTAGGGAATGCGAATCGCTCGGTCCGACGCCGACTTCCTGGAACAGCTGGAGTCGGCGAGACGGGAAGCCAGGAAGTCCTTCAACGACGACGTGATGCTGGTGGAGAAGTTTGTTGAAGATCCCAGGTAGAAAAAGCTCGCTGTTTGGCATTAACTTCAGGTTGGATTGTGTTTGAATGCCTGTTTTTTTTTCTTTTCATTTATTTATTTCCTGCAGACATGTAGAGGTTCAGGTGTTTGGGGACATGCATGGAAACGCTGTCTACCTGTTTGAGAGGGACTGCAGCGTCCAAAGGAGACATCAGAAGATAATCGAGGAGGCTCCAGGGGTAACGGAATGCTGGGCATCCATTCATTCATTCATTCATTCATTCATTCATTCATTCATCCATTCAGCAGGAAGTAGGAGCAACTTTTCAGGAATAATTGACTTGTAGATCTTTATTGTGTTTTCAGAAGTTTGCGTGTTCATGTCATGTTTGGTCATTGTTTATCAGATTTGGATGAAAGCGTCTAGATAGAAAAATGCATTAACAGATTTTAATCACATTTTGCATTTTGTTTTTATGCAATCTGGAAAAAAATCTGAAATTTAAGTTTTTATTAGAAAGATCTGTAAGAAAAAAAATATTTCTAGGCTTTACTTCCCATTCGTCTTAACTTTTAATTTTTCATCCTTCCTTCTTTAAATTTTTTTCTTATTCCTTCCCTTTTCTCCTTTCCTCCGTCCTTCCCCTTTCTGTCCTTCTTTCCTATTTTCTTTCCTTCCTTCCATTTTCTTTAACTTCCCCTTCCCTCCTTCCCTCTTTCATCCCTCCCTCCCTCCAGACATTGAGTCTAAGTGTGTTTCAGTTCTGATCCTCATGTTTCTTTTCTTTTGTTTCTGAATCTCCTCCCAGCCTGGAATCGGTCCTGATGTTCGGAGGAAACTGGGAGAAGCCGCCGTCAGAGCAGCCAAGGCTGTGAACTACGTGGGAGCAGGTTAGGCTGCAGCGACCTTTGACCTCTTTGCTGGCGTGGAACACATCACAGTAACGGATGCTGTTCATCGTCTTGCAGGCACGGTGGAGTTCATAATGGACGCCCAGCATGACTTCTACTTCATGGAGATGAACACCCGGCTGCAGGTGGAGCATCCAGTCAGTGAGATGATCACAGGAACCGACCTGGTGGAGTGGCAGCTCCGGGTGAGGCAGAACCACCAAACCCAGACTCTGTTTACCATCAGAACCGCAGGGAAGTCCCACCACCTTCTTCAAATCTAACAAAATTGGTGTCAAATGGTTGTGCTACATTTGTGCCGCTATCTTTTTAAAGATATTAAAAAAGTTTCCAGATGTCATCAGAGGTCAACCTCTACCCCCCACTCATATTTACAAAATTAAACAAATCTTGTGTCAAGCAACTCTGCTATGTTTGTGTAGCAAACAGTTTTTGTTTGTGCTGCTTTTGCTTTGAGGAAACCGTTTTATTAATATCTTTAAAATGATAGCAGCGCAAACAGAATTTTTTTACTGCTTTTACTTACTTATTGACACCAATTTTGTTAGATTTGAGTAATGATGGAGGCTGTTTGACCTTTCAAACTTTCATTAATGTCTTCAAAGGAAAGCATAAATGTCAAACGTTTGCTGCACGAACGTTTGACTCCAATTTTGTCTGATTTGAAGATGAAGTTGGGGCAACTTCACTCAGGTCTTATCAGACGATAGTACATTATTTTATTGAAACATTTCCTCCAGGTGGCAGCGGGGGAGCGGCTGCCTCTCCTCCAGGAGGACATTACTTTAAACGGCCACTCCTTTGAAGCCCGAATCTACGCCGAAGACCCAAACAACGACTTCCTGCCTGGAGCGGGGCCCCTGCTGCACCTGTCCACGCCTGCAGCAGACCAGCACACCCGCATAGAAACTGGCGTCAGAGAAGGTATTAACACAGGATTAATGATCGATTAGTGGTTTATTAGATTAAAATTATTTCCAATAATTTCTGCTCATCCTTAAGCGGAGCCGTTGGTACAGAAATTAAAGATGGTGCTATTATGAAACTAAAAGGAAAAACGGTCCTAAAAGTGTCCGGTGTTGGATGCAAAATGCACTTTATGCGGTTCTGTTTCGAAATATAAACACAAAACAAGTTCCTGAAGTTTCACCAAATGTTGCGTTTTAGTTACCTGGGAAGTGGAAACTCGAAGGTGGGTTTGACGTCACATCCGAGGTAAAGGCGTTAAGACGTCAGAGTAAAGTTACTCATATTACTCCATCTTTTCTGGCGTTTCATAAAGCGGCTGTGCAGTACATTGTAAACATCTCATTCCAACAACAAGAGAGCTGTATGTATATATTTATATATGATTATATCATGACAGAAAAGCAGAGGAAAAATTGTAACATAAAAAAAATAAACATGGCGCTGATAACCACAGTTGATTTTGAGGGCTGTCATGAATTAATGCCGCAAAGTTTTAATATTAATTCAGGAGGAATGCAATTAATCAAGTTTAGATGAACTCATTAGTCAATAACTTGCATCCCAGTAGGCAGTGAAGAGCCTGACTTGTTGTTTATGAACTTGTGCAGAAAACCTGAAGCTCTCCTGTTGCTTTGGTTCCAGGTGATGAGGTTTCTGCTCACTATGACCCGATGATCGCCAAGCTTGTCGTTTGGGGAGAAGACCGATCTGCTGCCCTGAAGAAACTGAGATATTGTTTACGACAATATAACGTAAGATACTGTTTATTTATTTACACAGCGACATTTATTTATTTACACAGCGACAATATACAACATCTCATTAACATTTCAACATGAGATGCATGATACAGGTTATAGCAAGAAATGCTAATTTCCACCTGCAGTTCCTGGACAGGTTGATGTAACCATGATTTAACAGATCATGAATTGGTGAAAACGAGTTTAGTAATTAATTACATTCATGTCTGATAATGAATTATTCAGATCTCATTACAGCCGAACAAACTAATCTACAAACCAATAGATAATTCATAAAACAGTTTTTTTGCCTTCAACAGAACAAATCTACATATTTAACAGTCACATTTTTGCCAAATGTCCAAAAATTTTATAATTACACTGCAAAAATGAAATTCTACCAACTATTGCTTGGTTGAGTTTCTAATGTGTACTGACATGTACATGTTAGTACACTTTTAAAAGAAGACAAAACTAACTTACAGGTAGGAGCTTGTTTTGGGTGAATAATTGCTTAAATTAGATTTTTAAAACTAGTTCCACTGGCAGATTATCTGATATATAAAATGGGAAAAATTTTATTTTGTAAGTGACAAAATCCTCCAGTTCAACTAATTATTTTTAAAATAAATATTGACTTAAGACAATGATATTTTGCTGAAAAGTTATTTGTAAGTTAGTTTTGTCTTATTTCAAGTGAACTAGGAAATTTGCACTAAAACACTAGACAAAAATGCTTGGTAAGATTTTGTTTTTGCAGTATAGAATATCTTACAAAGTCATTTAGCAAACTATTCAAATGACTCCTTTCAATAAAATGGGACAGTTTTTTAAATAAAACTGCTGCACTCACCTCTAGAGGGCGCCCTTGTGACCCTAGTTATGTTATCTGATCTCAAAGAGACTAATTTTCTTAAAGGTGGAGAAACAACATCATGGAGAATTTTATAAGCTAAACAAATGTGCGCATACAAAATCAGGTTTTAAAAATGTAAAAAATCATATTTTGAAAGAATGTGACAGTGATGTTGTTGTCTATCATCTCTGTTGTTTGTTGTGTTGTCAGATTGTAGGTCTGAACACCAACATAGACTTCCTGCTGAGCCTCTCTGGTCACGCCGAGTTCGAGGCCGGACGCGTGAGCACCAGCTTCATCCCTCAGCACTACGCTGACCTCTTCCCCGCTCCCAGAGCGCCGTCCGGGGAGACGCTCTGCCAGGCCGCCCTGGGCCTGCTGCTGCAGGAGCAGAAACACACCCAGGCCTTCACCCAGGCCTCCACAGGTCAGCAGGATACGGAGGGCGTTTCTGCAAAAACAGGCAGAGAAGATAATGTTTTCTGATGTTTTTATTTTAGATCCCTTCTCGCCATTTGGCTCCAGCAGTGGTTGGAGGAACAACATTCAGTTTAACAGAAATATGAGGCTGCAGCTGGGAGACAAAAGTGAGTAACAAACATGCAGTTTTCTACTATCAGAGGTTGTTTTACGGCATCTTTCACAAAATTTTACCAAGTATTTTGGTCAAGATTCTTTAACAATTATCTTAGTACACTTCAAATAAGACAAAACTAACCTACAAGTAACTTTTCCACAAGACATATGAGTTTCTTTTAGGTAAATAACTCTTTAATATTGATGAAAAATACTAATTATAAGTGAATTAGTACTTTTTCACCAACATTAAGGAATTATTTTCTTGAAACAAGCTCATATGTCTTGTTGAAAAGTTACTTATAGGTTAGTTTTGTCTTATTTCAAGTGCACTATAATATTTCTACCAGAATTAGACCAAAATACTTAAGAAAAAGTAAAATGAATGTTAAAATCAGCTGATTGCATGTTTCCCAGCTGTTCTGTGGGATTCTTTTGGTATTTATTTTGTCTTTTCTGTTTAGTTTTGAATGAGCATTAGAACGTTCATCCATTCTTCAGACATTCTTAAAAATGCTGCGTTGTGCTGAGCATGACTCCTGTTCAGACCAGAGTTTAAGTTGTTTCCTTTTCTTGTTTATTTCTAGAGGTTGATGTTGTCGTGACATATAACTCGGATGGAAGCTACAGAATGCAGGTAAGCTGCAAAGTCTCTGCTTTTTATATTTTGTGATTAGAAATCAGTGTAAAACCTATTTATTGCTCGCCATCCCTGTTGATGTTTTAAAACAGATTAAACTTGTGGTGTTTTATCATAATCTGAGAGGTTTGTCTGAGATTTGTTATATTCCTCCACTGTTTGTTACATTTTATCATTGAACTAAAAAAAAGATTAAAGGAAATAAAGTTGTTTATGAACTTTTACAAATAAAAATGTGAATAATCATGTCAGGAAATCAGCATCTCTGCTTTTGTAGGAGTGACTTGTTTGTTTAGTGAATAAAAGTTATTTAACTAACAAATTCAGGCTTGTTTTAATTGCCATGTAAGTTAAAGACATTTAACAAAGTATCTTTTTTCTAAGCTTCTTGTTTTAGGAGAAACATTACGAAATGAGGACTTAATTCCTATTTTTAGTGGTGAGATTATTCAACAAGTAGCGAATTAGTAACGTAATAACTTCTACGCTCATTCTGTTCTCTGATAATGAAGAAAAATAACTAAATGAAATAACTCTTTACATGAATGTCAACAGTTTTAATATTTTAGCACTGAAATAGATTTTTAAAAGGAAACGTTAGAAATAAACTTAGAAATAGAGCTTTGTCTGTCCTTTATGTTCGGTTGTGAAGTAAAAATTGTTGTATTGTTTCTCTTAACAGTTTTATTTAATTCTTTTACTCATTTAACCACATTAGTATTGCTCAATCTGTTAGAGTATGTAGGCCAGAGTTTCTGTAGAACCAGTCAGAGGGGTCCCTGCAGCGATTGCTGATGGCGACATCGCCTCACCATACATACCACAGCAAGTCCAGTATTTGTTTACAGATAGTTTAGATAATTATAGTGTGATGGAATAAGTCCTGAGGCTCAACAAGTTTCTCTATAGAATGTCACCAGCTCAGAGTTTTGAGACATTTATTCTGACAATGTTTTTGTTATGCAAAATTGTTCCATTAGCAAACCTGATTCTTGGAAACTCACATATTTGACATAGAAGATGTTTATCATCCAGCTGACCCACCCTATGGATACGTGACCTGCATGAAAATTGTTCAACTGAAACTGGAACGACCACATTGTGTCATGACTTCTATATATTGTGAGGGCTTTGCAGCTGCAAGTCAGACCTCAGAGCAGCTGCTGCTGTGTTGTTCTCCGTCTGCAGACCAAATAAAGCTTTGCTCTTTGCTCTTTGCCAGAGTCTCAGCCTGATCTGTTGTCACACAGATTTTGTCCACACTGTGCTCTAATATATGTGATGGGTAATATTATTTTTATACATATTTAAACAAAATAGTCAGCCAGAGACATTTTTAAAGTAAAAACCTTTAAATCAGCCATCGTAAACTTAGAGAACTGGACATTTATGTTTTGGAAAAGTTTGGGATTCTGAGTGGGAAATTTGTAGAAAAGTGTTTTTCTTCTAATTGTGCGTACCGTTAAAAAATACGACTTATAGATGTACATTTAATGTGAACTCGGTCTGTGTGTTGAGTGAACCTGTGGGTTCTTGCTTCAGGTTGGAGAAGCGGTGTACCATGTGACCGGCGCCGTGGAGCTGGAGGGCGGAGCTTCGTTCCTCCACTGCTCAGTGAACGGAGTGAAGTCCCGACCCAAACTGGTGATTCTGGACGACACGGTTCATCTGTTCTCCACGGTACGATCCAAACCAGGGCTGCAAATAACTGTTGTCTTAGTAATCAATTAATCTATTGATCATTCTGATGATTAATCAGTTAATTGGATGAAAAAAAGACATATTCTGCAGAATTTTCATTTAACTTAAGCATATTTTATACAATGTTTAAATGCATAAAAAAGCTAGTAAATAATTTAAATTTTTTTTTCTTGATCATTTGTAGCAAATATTTCAACTGCAGCAAAAAACAAAATACTTCTAACATCAACATGTGAAAAACTCAGCCTTTCTGCTTGACTTAACATCAGTACAGTGTAGAGCTGATCTGTTTATTTTTTTTGGATTAATCTATTAATAATTGTATATCAAAAGATGCTTGATAGATTCTTTTTTTTACATAATTGGAACCAAATTAAGCTGAAGTTGCCACTTCAGAAGTGAGATTTTTTTTAATCACAAATGTAAAATGTATATATTTTTTGTACAGTTTTGATTTAATTATTGCTCCGAGGGTGTTGGTCTTTCAGCAAATGACCGTTTTATGAGTCTGTACACTCTAGTTAATAATTAATTGATTACTAAATTAGTTTGCGATATTTAAATAATCAATTATTCACGATTATTCTGATTTATTCCAAATTTTTTGAAATCAGGACCAACAAAATCAGAAATTCTGTTAGAAATTGTAAAACAAGCCCAAACACTTTAAATATTGAAATATTATTAATCGATTACTAATATTTCAATATTTGAAAGATCAATTAATCATTTCAACCGTACTCCAAACACTGCTTGCTGCTCAGAGCTAAAATACAAGATAAGATGGAAATTGACTCTGTTTCATTCATTCAGATTTTAGTTTTAAAAGCTTGTTGCTAATGGTTACATTTTAATCTCTTTTGTTTATTGGTTCATTCTCCGGGTTTGTTGAAATCACAACCTACAAAATCAGAAGAAATTCTGTTTGAACTTGTAGAAATTCAAATGTAAACACATAAAATACTGAAATAATCTGAGACGGTAATGAAGACTTGAAGCTGATTGGATCGTCTAATCTTACAGGAAGGAAGCGCTCAGGTTTCTGTGCCTGTGCCAAAGTACCTGGCCGGTGTGAGCGGGTCGGGCCCACAGGGCGGCGCTGTGGCCCCCATGACGGGAACCATAGAGAAGGTCAGAATGATGCAACATGGCGCTAGTTGTTGTTTTCCATATGTACCGACTGTCGAACCCCTCGCAGAACATCTGGCTGATTTTCTGCTTGAAATCCTGAAAAATGCTTGAATTTTAATTAGGAAAGTTTCTGATTTCTGTATGAAGTCCTTGACAGAGCTTGATATTCGAACTGCACAGTTTGGTATTAAAGTTCAGTCTAATGTTGGGTTAAAAGCCTAAGTTTAGAAAACATTAATCACACCGAAACCACCTAAAAAACCAAAAAACTCAATTCTGTTTTTTTATTAGATGCTTGAAAAATCTGAAAACATAAATAAAACATTCTAAAAAAGATTTCTTGCATTGTTTTCTGGCATTTAGCAAATCAAAATAACTTTAATAAATTTAGTTGAAATAAAACAGTAGAAGTTTAGTGTAGATAGTTTTTTTTTTCTCACTGCCTGAAGTTACATATGACTAAACCTCTGTTGTTTTATTTCAGTTAAAATTACAACAAAAAAATAAAAATTGTGTGTCAGAAAACTTAGCAAGAGCAAATTTTACTGATTTTTTTGTAACTTTCGTGGTACGTTGTGTTTTAACACCGTTACTTTGGATCGTTTCAATGTAGTTAACATTTACTATTCCCAATAGTAGATTGTATAGATTTTATACCTGGGGTTGCTAGGTAACAGCCCCTGGCTGGGGTCTTTTTCCAGCAAAAGACCCCAGCCAGGTCCTGCAGGTTTGGTCAACCTTTCTAGCCTCTCTACAATGGCTGCTGGAAAAATATTAATAAGCATATTCTGTAGACCCATCCTAACCTGGTGAAGGAAGAATTAATATGGTTCCTCTAAGGCTGTGGTATCAGAAAAGTCTGTTTTTAAAATGTAAAAGCAGTGAAACAGCAGATTTTGAGTTCTGGCTGCTCTTATTTGAACTACAACTCAGTAGAGTTTTTGCCCTTCTCTTTATTATTTTTCATTTATTTGAATCTCTGAGTTTATTAATGTTTACCTGGGGCACCGAGGCGGCCGCAGAGGTCTGGAATTACATTTCAGTCTCTCAGACGTGTTGACCTACTTCCTGTTTGTGTCCAGGTGCTGGTGAAGGCTGGAGATAAAGTGTCTGCTGGAGACCCGCTCATGGTCATGATCGCCATGAAGATGGAGGTGACTGACCTGCACACACACACACACACACACACACGCCTGTTAACACAATGCTTCTCTAAGTGCAGCCACCAGGGGGCGCTGTGGCGGCTTTAGAAAGTTGGAGGGAAGATGGGGAAAAATGCAAAAACAAAATAAAGGAATTCATCTTAACTTTGTTAATTTTGGTTTTCTGTTATTCAGGCTTTTTGTAAAATAAAATATAAGTTAAAATAATTAATTTTAACTTACATTTAAAATAATATCAGACTTTGTAATGCAGCTTTTATGCAAAATGAATGAAATAATTATTTAATAATGATTAAAAACATTCTAAAGTTGACGTTTCTTTAGATATTTTGTAGAAGCGTCAGAGGTCAAAGGTTAATGTTCTTTGGGAACCTCTGGTTTAGCATGTGTGTTTGTGACGGTGCTGGTGTTTTCTCTGCAGCACACAATCCGGGCGCCAAAGTCAGGTGTGATTAAGAAGGTTTTCTTCGTGGAGGGATCTCAGGCCAGTCGGCACGCCGCTCTGGTGGAACTGGAGGAGGAAGAGGAGAAGAAAGAGGAAGAGGGGAGCAGCCAGTAAACGTTGAAACCCCCCGGCAGGAAGAAGAGCCGGAGGCAAGCTGAGTGAGAGTCAGAATCTCCTGTCATAGAGCAGCAAAGTTTTTCAGAGTTTCCCTTTTACTCACACGAATGCATCAAAATCCGAACCAGTTTATTTTTCAAGTGAATCATGCGCAGGACCTTCAGGATGCAGTCAGTGTGTTACGAAGCCTCTTTTCTTCAGTCTGGTGTCATTCGTGCTTTTGCTCAATACATAAAAGAGGGAAAGATGTGAAAATAATGTGCAGTTTTTCCAGCAAAGGAAGCACAAAACATGAAAAGTGGCAAACAAAAGAAAAATACCAGGAAGTACAACAGCTATTAGAAGTTTCATTAGAAACTGGTGGATTAAATAATTTTCCAACTCTGGTCAAAGTTGCCTTTTGTGGAGATAAAAAATAATCATTTTTACAGATGAAATGTGAGCTAATCTCTACGACTTAGCAGGTATTTAAGGTTCTTTGTTACTGAACTTAAAGTTTCCAGAAAAACAAAGGTTTCATTTTGTCTGGAAAATATGATGGAGTATCAGTGCCATACTAAGAACAAAAAAAAATTAAGAAAATAAAGTTGGAATAATACAAGAATAAAATCATATTTTGGGATTAAAGTCTCAAAATATGAGACTTTATATGTCAAATATATGAGAATAAAGTAAAAATAAAACAATAATAAAGTTGTAGTATTAAAATAGTTGAAATAATACGAGAATAAAGCCATATTCCGCGAATAAAACCAAACTGATACCAGTTGTTAAATAACTTTATTCTCTTAATTTTGTGACTTTATTTTTGCAATTTAATTTTTTTATAATTTCTTAGCGTGGCCCTAACACTCCATCATGAGAAAAACCTCAAACTCTAACATTTTTTCTAATCCTGGTGTCAGAAGTTTAGAGTTCGCACCAGAAACACTCCAGAGTGATGTTGTGGGAGGATGTTTTATTTTTGGTTTAAATCAGTCGTTTTGACCCCAGATTGACCCCAGATTGACCCCGCGTTGCTCGATAAGTGGGTCGCTGCTTTCGGCAGACAGATGTTTGTTTCTGTTTCTCTCCGCCAGCGGATGATTATCACACGCAGGACGGTCTGACGGATTTCTCTCTCCTTACCAACGGTGAGGCCTTATTCTCTGTGTTCTGATTATAACTGTTAGTTTTGTCAAATACTGTAATAAAAGATTTCTTTTCTAAATACACCCAGCCACCTGTGATGTTTTATAACAAATACTCTTTAAAAAGTGTGTATTTATTTTTTCAAGGAGGGAACTCTTCACTGGTCATTTAATTGATAGTTTGAAACATCGGATCTCATAGCGGTACGTTCTTATTTCTGATTTTTACAGACAGAAAAAGCAGTAATTAAGTAAAAGTAATTAATAATCTGCTCAGTAACGAGGCTATTTGGGATAAAAACATAGCAGAGGTGAGTTATCACAAACCAAAATTAAGAAACTTTTATCAGAAAATGTCATTGCAGAGTTAAAATCTTACCTTAATTCAATTTCTGTGCTTCCGTTTTGTATTTATTTATGTTTTAAAATACAAATTAAGATTTATTTGGTGTTTCTGTGAACTGCTTTGCACCCATTTGCTGACACTGTCACAAACACTGCAGATTTTGGTTTTGTTTCTGTAATTATTACTTCAATACTCATGTTAGTTTAATTTTATATATGCAGCTGTTAACGTTGCCTCAATTTAGAATTTTGTAGGATTATTTATTTTAAAATTTTATCACTTTATATTATTGAGAATCTAATATAAAAACCGACTTGCAGTTTAATTTTGTCATAATGTATTTAATCTTACAACTCGCCCCAAATCACCAAATAATTTAAATCCCTTAAACTTTTGTTTTTCTGCACGATGCTTCCTTGAACCATTTTTTTGCAGTATTTTAAATCTATAAATCTTGTCTACTAACTTTGCAAATCCAGAATATGAATTGTTTGACCTTTCTTGTGTAATAGTATTTTATGTAATAATAATTTTGTCAAAATAACATATTTAATGACAAAATTGCAGACAGAACTTAGAAACGACAATAAAAACATTGATGTCTGCTGTATTATTACAACACCAACACTGTATATAATCAATTTTATGTTTAGTAAATTATTTGTATTTATTTCCAGTTTTCATAAATTGACATTTAAATTATTATTCATTATGTTACACTGTTGACTCAAAAGAGCAATTTTCATTATGTTATTTATAAATGTAATTATTTTCCTGCATCTTCACACATACAGACTACATTGTGTTTATTAGATAAAATCCCATTAAAATACATTGAATTTTGTAATTATAATATGGCAAAAATGTGAATAAAATCCCACTATTAATACTTTAAGGTACTGTAATGTTGGGTGGAAAACTAAATTGTAAGATAATTAATTAATTTGCTTTTGGATTGGCAATGTGACCTAACTGGTGCATCATGGGATAAAGATTCACAAAATTAAAAATATATATATTTTATGTTTGACAAACACATACTTTCCTGTTTGGCTATGCTAGTGTATTTTTCCATTTCCAATAAAATGACATACTTCTTGTGAGAAATCTTTATTTTTGACTGAAAATAACTGCAGAAACTCCCCAAACAAAACATTGAAGACGGTAGAAATGAGGCCACACCTGCAGGAGAACTGGAGTCTCCTGTGAAGAATGGCAATGAATGTTAAAATGTTAGCCAAAAGCTCTTCCAAGCACTTGCAAGATTGCAGTTTAAATTCAATTCTGCACAAAGCTGGGACAGCGGCCAGACATTATCTTGTGCCGTGCCATCATCCGTTTCCATAAACGACATTGAGACTGTTGTGGATCAGTGGCTCTCATTCTCCTGACTCCGTTACAAAAACGTAGCCAATTGTCTGTGACCATCGGCACAAACTCATGCTTACAAAGACCTGAAATAAACTAAAGAAATCTAATCAAAATAAATGACTGATAAAAACATTTTCCCCCTTTGTTTCTATGGATTTATTAGTCTTAGTTTTGCATGTTTTTGAACTTTGGGTCTCAGCTTCTTCTAAAAACAATCCAAGCACTTAAAAAACAACAACATTCAATTGTTTTGTGATAAGATGTTTTTTGGTGGAAAACGAGCCGCTTCAAAAACCTCTTGGTTGTTGAGCCACATTACACGGGCAGTGCGCCGTTACCAACGGCAGCAGAGTTCCACCCGTTACCTAGCAACCCCAGGAGAGATCAGCACATTTGGTCAGCTGATTTTACTGCGTTGTACAATGGCTGCTGGAAAAGACAAGTGTTTTGTTATTGACATACCATAAAGAAACCACTTTCTGCATTCTTGTTGGTTTTGCAGGAGGCTCCACTTCTGCTTTCCAAAGATGCATGATGGTACAGTTGCACATCTGTTTGTAGCCATTTTCAGGTGTGAGTGTAAACATTGAGTATAGAGTTGTGGCCAGCAGCAGCTTAAGTGGATTTAGAGAGGCAAGAGGCCCGAATAATACAAGGGTCTTTATAGATAGAAAGGAAAAAAAAAAGAGTACATTTCCCCCAAAAAACTTATACATTTTGAGATTCGAAATTTCTGAAAATTCTGCAAAAAACAAGGACATTTCTGAGCTCCAAGAGTCAAGCATTTTCTAGAAAAAGAAAATCTGAATTTTCAAGATTAATGTCAGAAATTTTAACTTTTTTTTTTTTTTAAATGCTAGAAAAAACTCAAACTTTTAGAATAATAAAAATTTCCTAGAAAATCTTAAAATCTTGTTTCAAAATTGAAAATTGTCCAACTTTTAGAAATTTCTGAAAATTTTCAATTTTGAAACTTTCTCAGAAATGTCCTTGTTTCTTCTAGAAAAATGTTTAGATTAATCTACAAAATTTCAAATTTTTAATATTTTTTTGGGGTTGGCAGGAATGTACTCCCTTTTTTCTTTCTATCTGTGATGTCCGTCATATGCCATTGTACGAAACGACTATTTCTGAAAGAGGTTCAAACAGTCTCAACTCACCAGACTAAAATCTCATTATCTAAGAATAATTTTGTGCAAAAATGTAATGAACATAGTTTAATTAGATTATTTAAGCTCTCAATGAAGCATTTTTTAATTTAAATTTTGTAAGAGTAATAGGTCACCTACGTATCATTTTCCCACCTGAAACCTCCAGGCTCATTCCAGCCCAGATGTGAGAAGGAAAGAAGGTCCCAGATGTTGGTGCTGCAGTTCTGTTACGTAAGTCGGCGTAAACTAGAGATTTCACTGACTGTCACATGGGGGGAAACGCAGCAGGCAGCGGATTAAATCCTGGATTTTCAAAGGAAATCTGCCTTTTTAAAAAGAGTGTGTAACATGTCTGCTTTTGCAATAACAACAAAAAAACGCTCCAGTAGTTTTGCAACATCACATTGACAATAAACCTGAACTGAACCCCATACTTTCATTTATTTTGTTATAACGCCCACATAGGGATCCAATTGGAAAACAAAACTATTTGCTGAATGGGTTGCCTTATGAAGCAAAAATAACAGCGTTTGGATCAGTGGAAAACATCCAAACTTGTCCACTAACCAGAGTTAAAGAGAGATGGAGAGATAGAGGCAGGCGGCTGCAGCTGTTCTGCTCCAAATATAGCTGCTGGCACACATCGATTACACCGGGTCATTAGCATTAGCTCCTTCTGCAGCTAACGACTGCATGTTTTCAGTCAAACGCAACATGGCTGAAAGTGGGACATATTCACAAACGTCTCACAGATAATGCAGTTATTTAGACTTTAAGTCTATCATACTTCATAAAACAATCTGAAAGTATAAAAAATATTTTAATTGATTAATTGGATTAAAATTGGCACATTATGCTGATTTTCATTTAACCACTTAGGCCTTTTTTATACAATATTAGAAATGCATTACAAGATGCAAATAGTTTCTTTTTTTAATAATAAAACTTTTAATTTTAACATCATTCTGTTAGTCCTTGATCATTTGTAGCAAAAATACTCAAACATGAAAATCTCAGACTTCTGGTAAGTTGCAACATGAGGTTGATTGACAGCGTTAAGACCCTCCTCCTGGCTCTGATTGGTTGTTTTTGGGACATTTCTTCAGACAATAATAATGGCTCACTTATTATCTGTCTTAAACCATCAGGACATGGTGAAAGTTTAAGAAATCCTGAGAGATTTTTTCTTTTTGCCTACATTTGTAAAAAAACAAAAAAGCCATTTTTAAAAAGGTGGTGATAGAGAAAAAAACCCATTTTATATAAAAGCTACATACAGCAGCTGTGGTTTTAATATATTTGTTAAAACTGTCACCATAATAGTATAATATGAGACAGATAATCTGTGAAAGGAATGAACTTCTCCATCTTAATCTATTGCTGAAGAAATGCACCGCTCTGGTCAAAAACAACCAACCAGAGCTAGGAGGAGGGTCTTAGTGCTGTCAATCAATCTCTTGTACTGATTGTGCTAATGCTTTTCCTGTAAGAACTTGCATTACACGAAAATCGTTTATTTGTTGTCATCTGTGGCTATAGGAACTAGCCTGAGCATTCACAACAGGCTATGCTAGCTGCAAGGGAAGAAGCTAGTGATTGACAGCACTAACACCCGCCTCCTGGCTCTGATTGGTTGCTTCTATTTAGCACTGGCCCCAGTTTTTTCACAGATTGTCTCTTAACTTACAGTTTCAACAAATATGCAAAAACGTATTTAGCCACAAAGTTTACATGCAGAAGGAGTCTGAACACCACACTTTTCATAATTTAGTTTGTAAACAAAAAAGTGAAGTTGGTGCCTCCTGTTCCTTCTTCTTTAACAATGTGAGCTTTTTGTGTGTTGGTTTGTCATTAAATAAATATTTTATTTTACAGACAGGGGGCGTTCACAGGCTGCAGAGAGAGCAGCCAGTGTATGCTCCTCACCGAGCCATAAGTTGGTGTGTGACAGTAGGCGTGTGTGTCCGTGTAAAGTGATCGTGGCAAAGCAGAGAGAGAGAGAGAGAAAGAGAGAGAGAGAGATGTAGCACTGGGACTCTCCTCTGTCACTTTTACTTGTAATCATCTGTCCGGCGCCATCCACGGCGCAATGGGGACGTTTTGAAGCGCCTGCTTTATGAGGAGTCGCATTATACGAGTGAGCCACGCAATGCGACCGAGGAGAGCTGCCTCTCGGAGGATATATTGCGGCTTCTGGACTGCTTAGTCGGAGTAGCTTGGTGCTAGCGCGGGGCTAACGTCTTGTGCTGGCTTCTCCGGAGCGTATCCTGTCAAGATGCTGCGGTGGATCCGGCAGCAGCTGGTAAAAAAATGCTTTCTCTGCCTTGTATTAGCGTCGCTTTCCAGCAATACCCCGAATTTAACGCACGCCTCAGCTCTCGGAGAGACGTACGAACTTTATTTGGCTGGATTTTAGCAGGCTAACCTAGCCTTTTTAGCTGTTGTCGAGGTGTTTAAAACATTGTCGTCTTCCGTCAGGTAGACGTTACGGCTGGCTAACGTCTACCTGACGGAGCTAGCTGGCGGTTGGTGGCTCAGCTGTTTGGAACTAAACAACGGGTCGCGTTCAGGTTTAAACTCAGTTTTAAGTGACAATTTGCTGCAGTTTTAATCCAGCTTGGACCGGTTTCTGTGGAATATGGACCAACTAGATGGCTAACAACGTAAAAGTAGGTAAAGTTACACCGAGTCCTCTCAAACTTTTAATACAGCACTTAAAAACTACGTTTTTATTCCTGTTTTTTCAAACTAGCTTGAGTTTAGCAGTTGGTTGCACATTAGCTCTCCCTCAGTAGAATATTTTAAAACGTTTGGTTTGTTTGTTTAACTTTCAAGATGACTTTTAAACGGCCATTGTTGTGTTAGCTGTTAATACACACAATGGCTCAAATTTATTGAGATCAGATGTGGATTAAAAACAAACGAAATAGTCTAAAAAAAAGCATTAATAATAAAATCTCCCGGTATTTTACCTGTTTGAATGAAAGCCCATTTCCGCGATACAACAATAGAAATGTCAGATTTCTGCTTCTCAGTTTATGTGAAATATGTAAATAGTTGGGAGCATGACAGAAAATAAAATCCATCTCCAATTAATTTTGTAATTGGCTTTTATACATTTCTTTTAGTGACATGAGGTTACATTCAGGGATTTAACCGAGTAATAATTTATTTTTAAGAAAAACAAAACATTGCAGAAAGTCATTGACTGCAGCATTCACTCCTTCTGGACCAAAATCGTTGATTTTGCAGCAATCTCTCATACTGAGCATGCATGTAGCGACAGTGTAGAGGAAAATCTCCCCTTCAACAGGAAGAAACCTGTAGAAGTACTTTTTATGTTAATGAAAATTAAAAAGTTAAAAGGTGAGAGAGAAACAGTGGATGACACCATTATATTGGTTGATGCTATGTCCTGGGAAGTAAGTAGATGTAGTTGATGTTATCAGTGTGGTTTTTATAATAATAATTAAAAAAATCCAAATTCAGATCCTCAATAGAAAAAAGGAAGCAGGCTTTGATGAAATGGCTAAACCAGCAAAATAAAAACCAATTAACCAATAATCACAAACTATCACACTCATTAGAACATAGCAGCTAAATCATTATTACGAGCTACATACTCATTATGTGTCGACCTGTCACAATATGCAATGTTTCTGGACGATAAATTGTCCCAGACGTTACTGTGATAACTGATAATATTGTTTTGTTTTTTTTAGACCATTTTCTAGTAATATAATGGTAATAATGCAAGAACACATTCTCAATGTCAACTAACTTTAAATTCTAATGAACATTTAACACTAGTCCCGAAAGACTTTAAATATCCAAAATAAATAAACAAAACAACAAATAAAATTAATTAGGAAGTCTCTGTAAGCAAAAGTTGTCCTTCAAAAAGGGGCTAGTTGAGACCAAAACACCAAACTGTAGACTTTTATTAAACAGTTTTCGTAGAAAGAGAGAAATTATGCAAATGGATATTGATTTTGTTTTAATTTATCATGCGATTAATTGATTTATTGTGACAGGCCTAATCATGTGACTGTTGGCCTAATATATATGAAATGATTTTCCACATATTTGCCTTTGCGTCGATAAATTTGTATAGATTAGCCAAACCAAAAAATGAGGCAGTTTGAATTTAGTTGGATTTTTTAAATTGACAATATTGATTAAAAAAAAATAACCACCCCTGCTGAAATTTTACAAGTGACCCAATTGCAATTGCAGCTACTTTCTCCTCCAAGTACTTTGAAATTGTTTGCTGATTCCATTGTATTTGGTATGTTAGCAACATTTTGAAATTAGTTTTATGCCCAAACACACAGTTTTTAAAAATACTTAAAACAAATACTTATGACAAATCAGTGCATGGAGGTGCCATAAATTTATCCTGCTGTGCAGAAAAAACTCATTTTATTATCTTTGGACCTAAATAGAAACGATTTAGAGTCAGCACACAGCTTGAGTTATTACAGCTTAAAACGTGCAGTGAAGTACTCAGACCTGAACCTTCAAAGACACATAAAGATGGTTACAAATTCAGCCTCCTAGCAGCTGAAAAACATTTCGAGGATCTAGAGAAACTCCTCCATGCGTTTATCTTTAGTCACATTTATTACTGCAACAGTGTCTTCACAGGTCTGTCTAAAAATAATCCTCCAGATGCAGCTGATCCAGAACGCTGCTGCTGGAGTTCTGACTAAATCCAGGAAGTTAGAGCACGTCACCCAGTTCTACAGTCCTTCCAGAGAATAAACTTTAAAATATTTCTGTTAGTTTCTAAATCACTGAATGGCTTGGCACCACAATACATTAAAGACCTGCTGCTGTTGTCATAGCAACCTTCCAAATCTCTCAGGTCTTCTGGTTCTGGTTCTGCTCTTTTTCCCCAGAACCAGAACTGAACATGGAGAAGCAGCATTCAGTTTCTATGCACCACAGATCTGGAACAAGCTTCCAAAAAACTACAAAATGCCTGAAACATTGAGTTCCTTTAAATCTAGACTAAAACCCGCCGGGTTAAAGCTGCTTTTGGTTCCTAGTAACTGGATCAATTGATTTTGATGATGGCTTTGACAAAATGTTATGTTGATTACTTGTTTCATAATTGGTTACTGTATTATGTTTTTACAGTGTAAAGCTCTCTGAACTGCTTTGTTGCTGAAATGTGGTATAAAAATTAGATTAGAAATGAAAATGCTAATGTCTTTAGAAGTTGGAGCCTGTAAAAGTCAGAAAGGTCTTTAAACTGCTAACTAACAGAGCTGGGCAGAGTACCTAAAAATTATACGTAAGAGTAGCACTACTTCAAAATATTTGTACTCAAGTAAAATTACAAAGTAGCCAAGAAATTACTCAAGTAAGAGTAAAAACGTATTTGGTAAAAAGTCCTCTCAAGCACTGAGTAACTGGTCAAATTAAAAATCATTTAATATTTAACGATTACACAATCAAACAGAACAAAATATAAAGTTAAGTGGAATTTTTTCATTTTAAGAACCAAAACAACAATAATTCATATAAGTAACAAAAAATAACAAAACCAGGTAAAATATAATTTTTCCAAATCAGTTTCTTTCATTAAAAAACTTTAACAGAAACTCCAGGTGTGTGTCTGTCTGGTGAATTTTTAGTTAAAACAGGTTTTCTTTTCATTCAGTGGGTAGAAAATTCAGAAAGTTTACTCAAGAGTAGAGATACTTCATTATAAAATTACTGTAGTAAAAGTAAAAAGTACAGCATAGTAAAAAATACTCCTAAAAGTAAATTTCTTCAAGTTACTCAAGTAAATATTTACCAACTCTGCTAACCAGAATAACAAATAAAATGCTGTGATTGAATGGACGACACGGCCGGTACTGTAGTCGCCAACAGGCCCAGACTCGCTGATTATACTTTACTTTATGCTTTAGCTTGTAACTTATTAAAGTCATAAAAGAATAATCTTAAAGTAACCAGAATACTCAGACCAAATTTAGCAGTAGTACTACAGAAATGCATGTTACCATTTTAAAGTTGCTGCTCTAAGTTGTAGAGCATTGTTGGATACTAGATTTATACGATTTTGCTTGAGAAATGTTGCAGTTCTGGTTTTAACTGAGCAAGTTAAAACCAGAACTTGCTCTGGTTTTAACCAGTTGCTCAGTTAAGTTTTAACTTAACTGAGCACTTAACTCAGTTAAGTTAAAACTTAACTGAGCAAGTTAAAACCAGGAGCAAGTTTTAAGTAAGCAAGGTTTTCTTTGTTTTACAGCCTGTATCAAAACAGGCCTTCATTGACTTTTAGTATCCGGTTAATAAATGGAGAGACGGTTGCAGGGTGTGTGAATATGTGAGATAAGTTACTCATGCTTAAACCATGATGTCACAGTAAAGAATGAGTTCAGCTGATTTTTTTTAACTCCCATCTGTTAATCACTGATCAGTTCCAGGGTTACTGGGTCTTTCATTAGTTTAGTTTTGTTTCATTGTGACTTTTTGTCTAATTCAATTGGTCTTATTTAGTTTTTAGAAGGTGATTTCTATCCTCACTCTAAGTAAATATCTAAATATTTAGATAAAGTTTTGATTAGTTTTTATTAGTTGTAGTAGTAGCTTTAGTTTTTTGATGCTTTGGTTAATTTTTAGGTGCAGAAATTAGGGTTTCCCCCAGTTTTATTTTTAACAGGAAATGTGAAAATGTCACTAGGTTATTATGTGTTATTGGAAGACATTATTAACCTAAACACCACTCCTAAATCTCTAACTTTAAAAAGGCAAACATTAAGCTAAGATAAATAAACAATGCTTAGCCTGGCTGGGGCTAAAGTAAAGCCTGGAGGCCCGCCAGGCTTAAAATACACCGAGGGAAACCCTGGAATTCAAAAAGGTCAAAGTGTTGTGTTTATGTTAACATCGATAATGAAAACTCAACAGAAAAAAATACTATTTTCAAAAAAATGGTCTCAGTTATTGATGAACCACCAACAGACTGGAGTTTTCTCCCAACTTTTGCCGTTGCCATTTTGCAGACCAGCGACTGTAATTTACCAACACCTGCTGTAAACTGATTGTGTGTGTGGGGAAGAAAAATTAAAAGGCTAATAAATAGTCAAACACAAAAATGAAAAATACTACTTCTACAATTTTAGCATGTTTTAAACGCAGGTTATAGTTCCAGTTATTGTTTTTCCCCATTAATTATTTCAGTTAACGGAAATGTTTTCTCAATTTCAGTTTTTGTTATTTTGTCCATTTTAGTTAAGTATAATAACCTTGACTGCTTCCTGCTGCTTTAGTTGGAAACACTGACTCTTTGACTGTGTTTAAATTTCAAACTTTAGTTTTTTTTTCTGTTTTCAGAGGTTAATCCTCGGCCGTTACCTGACCAGAGAGTTTGGGTCGTAATTTGAGATAAACCCGGCTCATTTAACCTCTCTGTTATAACTGACCTGCCCAGTTAATTAAGAGTTTAATTAAATTGCACCTTAGCACACCTGGCCTAATTAAAAGGCCTGTCGGAGGGCGACCGTCTGCCTGCTGCTTGTTCTCTCTCCTTTAGTTTCTTTTTAACACAGTAAAGAGGAGAAAGATGTCGGAGTGGCAGTTCGACTGGCTTTTAATGTCAAACATCCTACATATGCAGAGCAGACATCATGCGTTGACTTCTGCATTTACACCATAAAAACCTTCTGTAATCATAGCTTATGCAACGAGCATCTGTGAAAACTCACACTGACACATTTTCTTGGTTGGATCTTTTTGGTTCTGCTATACAGCTGTGAGCTAAAGAGTAATTTTACTGACTTGCACACCTCCTATGAGGCGTCGTTACTTATAGTTTCCTGCAGGATCTCTTACGGACATTGTCATAAAAACTTTAATAATCTGTTGTCAGAAAGCAGTAAAACAACTGGAAAATAATCTTGTACCACTCCATCATTGTTGCTACGTGTACAGAAACGCTAGAGAAAGAAAATATTAGCATATTACTACGAGTGGCTGCAACCCAGTTCATTCCAGAACAAGTTTTATAACTGTGCTGTATCAATAAAGGATGGCATAAAGTAGCTGCTTTCAGAGAGTGCAGCTTTGTCTTTCCATGTTGTTGCATTTATGTACATCATTGCAATTATTGTAGCTATCATCCATCATGAGGTTTAAAGCCACTATTGTGTTTTTATGATTTCTGTTTTAGACGGAAAACTTCTTTGTCTTTAACACCACTCCTAGCTCAGCTCTGGTTGTTTTCTGTGCTGTTCGTCATGGCTGTGGCTCCACCAATGCGCTCTGGGACTTGTAGGCTTTGGGCAGGGCGTAATTATCTGTCTACCTTTAAATTGATGTGGGCATCTGAGTCTGGAAGAGAAAGAATGAAAAGTCTAATGTCAGCCGCTTTGTGTTTACTTTTAATTCAGTTGTGCAAAATTACAGTTTATTAATTTACAGTACAGGTTGTTTTCACTTTTTCCATTCATAAACTGTAAGATTAATAAAAAAAATGTTTAGTGAAAACTGTTTAAAAATAATGCTTCCTACATTCACCTCTTTCTGTACTCTAGAAAATATTTAAAGATGATCTTCCTTAGCATTACTTTGCATCTCTATGATTTGCAGGACTATTAAATTTTTTTATTATTATCTGGGTGCCATTTTTTCTTTGCTGCAAAGTTGCAAACTGGCAATAAATGTTGCAGTAAGGTAAATTTTCTTCATGGCTCCTTTGGTAGATGCATATTTACAAATTGGCTTCACAAAGCCACAACACTTTTGAATAAGAACTTTTCAGCAGCTTTTTAAATGAATCTAGACTCAAAATAACAATAAACCAAAGGAAGCTTGCATAGAAATAGATTTATTCAAGTTTTGAGGACGGACAGAAAGCTTTTTTTTTACATATAACATGTAAAAAGTGCATTACAATAATCTAGATGAGACAAAAAAACATTTAAAGTTCCCATTTAGACATCAGCCTTCTGAGTTTGGAGGTATTTCTGAAATGATGAATGTTTTGTAGAAGCTGTGGTCAGAAACATTGCCTTAGTTCCTGAGTTTGACTTAATGGCCACATTCAGAAGTAAAATTTGTCAAGCTCTGTTGAAGTTATTGTGTAAAAATATGCAAATATTTTTTTAAGGTTTTGGCTTTACAATGACAGAAACCGCTTTTTAAGTTTCTTGAAACAGTATATTTTTGTTTTGTCTGTCCAGCCATAGTTAGCATAACCTTTGACCTCAGCCTTTCAGGTTTATGTGCATCCTCCGTATACACTTCTGCTTAGTGCATTTCTGTGACAGTAGCTGAGTTTCTACTACAACTTTGTTGATGTTCTGCTAGTCGAAAAATAAAATTTCACAATATCCATTAAATAAAAAAACGCATCTAAAATCACACATGAATAAGTTTTCACACGATAAGTCATTGAAAACATGCGATGCTGTCATTCTCCAACTACTTCCTGTTGCCTTCATTTGTCATTTCCACCAGTACCAACATCCTGTTATCATGTGACACGTGTGATGCGAAAAAGGTATTTCCACTGCAATTTAGCAAAATACACAAATTTTGATGCAGCTGACAAACCCCCTGCACTGATACAGGATTTGTCAGCTGCATCAGTGACAGTGCTGCGCATCAGTGACAGTGCTGCGCATCAGTGACAGTGCTGCGCATCAGTGACAGTGCTGCGCATCAGTGACAGTGCTGCGCATCAGTGACAGTGCTGCGCATCAGTGACAGTGCTGCTCATCAGTGACAGTGCTGCGCATCAGTGACAGTGCTGCGCATCAGTGACAGTGCTGCGCATCAGTGACAGTGCTGCGCATCAGTGACAGTGCTGCGCATCAGTGACAGTGCTGCGCAACACAAATAATCACCAGACCGGAACACAGTGCGCTAAATAATAAAACATAATCTAACAAAGCTTTGAGGCAGATAAATTTTCCTCGAGGAATTTTAATAATTGAGGTACTCGAATCATTTGAGGAATTGTTTCAGCCCTGCTTTTAAAGCATAGTTGCATTATAAGGTGCCTTAAAAGTGATAACTTGTCATTATGTCATAATGACACCTTTAAAACAAAATGTCATTATTTACCAAATGACACTTCATGACAACACTTACGGAGACTCCTCCATGTTTGTGATGTCAGTTTTATGCTCACCCCCTCAAATAAAGTGTTACCTGTAACACTAACCAGGAAGTCACTGTTTCAGCAACTTTGCAGTTTTCTGGAAGTTTGCTCCAGATTAGAGGAGTCTAATGTCAGCCGCTGATTGCTGCTTCTCTATATTTGGTTCTGGTTCTGGGGGCGCAGAGCGGACCAGAACCAGAAGACCTGGGCGGTCCGGAGTGTTGCTATGACAACGACGGCGGCTCTTTCATGCGTTTTGGTGCCAAGCCGTTCAGTTTATTTCACAACTTCCCTTTGAAATCCAACAGCATCAATTGCAGGTTCTTCAAAAACAGAAACTCTGGTGTCCAAAGTAAATCATGAGTCCCAAGCGCCTCAGCCTTCGAGTTCAGCTTCATCTTAAATTGAGCCTTTCCTGTGAATCACCCGCAGCAGTCCCCAGCACAGAGGCGAATCAGGTACATCAGTCTCAGTGTAGGTCATTCATAACCAGGATGTTACTCTGCGTAGCTTTTTTTATTCTTTTATGCAAGTCTTATCATTTAGGAAGCTGTTTCTTTACTGCTCTTTAGAGACTTTAGAGTTCTGACCAGATGAGAAATTTCTGCAAATCACTGATCCAAAGTAAAAACTGGGAGATGCCGTTTGCCATCAATAATTTTATTACCTGTGTTGGTTTGGTGAGACCAGATGAATCAACTAATTTATAAACTTCATTTTCTAATTAACTAGAAAATGCAGACTGAAGAAAGAAAGCCAAATTGCTCAAAGGACAACACAGTCAGAGCAGTAATTAGGCCAAAACTGTAGAAAATATATTTACATTTTGCGGAAATGTTTTACCCGAAACTCAGCTGGCGTAGTTTTGGCTTTACCTGGATCGAATTCAGTAAAAAAAAAAAACTAATTTCAAGCACCAATTTAGAGATGCACCGATCCAATATTTATATCCGTATTGATTCCATATTGAAAAAATTCTATACCGGGTATTGGAGACAATGTACCTGATCTATAAGTGCAGATCTATCCAGCCTTATTCTACGCTTTGTGCTCTGAGCGACGTCATGCCTTTTTTATTTATTTTACATCATATCTAGAATTCCTAATTTTACATTCTGAACCATTTGAAGTTTGTTGCTGTTTATTTTCACGTTTGACCAAAGTAGTCAACCTGTTGTTTTTGTCAGTTTCCGTTTCTTTATTTGTTTTTGCATTTCCTGTTTTGCTGCTAAGTGAGCTGACTGAACAAATTAAAGATGTTTTCACGTTTGACCAAACTGGAGAAGCTGTCGGTGTGTTTAAGGGAGCTGTACCGGTGCAGTTATCATATTTATGTCTGTGTTTGCAAAACAAACCAAAAACATTTCAAGTTAATTCAGCTGTTGTTTTTTTTATCGAATACTAAACTTCACATATCAGTAAAAGTAGATCGGTTCCTCCTTAATCAAACTATGAATCTGTTAAACCAAATATTTGGCATCAGATCAGCCATGTGCTGTAATTATGCTAAGGCAAGCAGGAAGTGCTGAGATTTTCACATGTTGATGCTAGAAGTATTTTTAACTGGAGATTCATCTTTTGCTACAAATGATTTTACTAAAGGAATTCATTTTAGGCAGTAAAATGTTTATTTTCTTATTTAAAAAAGAAACTGGATTATTAGTGTGTTTCTAATAATGTATATACATAGCTAAAACAGTTAAATGAATAATTTGCTGCAAAAATAAAATAAATTAGTTTACACTGTAATTTTGTAGCCATTGTTTCTGTTTTGCCCTTTCCTGTGGTATGGCTCTGATTAAAATATAATCGTTGTGTATTTCGTAACTCTTACTGCTAGCTGCTGTGTTTGTTCTGTGTTTTAACATCTACATGTTCATGCCGTAGGAACAACCAGAGTAAGTTGTTTTCTCCTCCCTTCTGTCTCTGTTTTCTCAGGGCTTTGACCCTCCTCATCAAAGTGACACCAGGACTGTTTATGTAGCAAACCGTTTCCCTGAGCATGGCCATTACATACCGCAGCGCTTCGCAGACAACAGAATCATCTCATCCAAGGTATCAGAATCTGTTACAGCCATAAATATTAGCATTTCGGAGGACCAACCGTTCTTAGTCAATTAGCTTTTCTGATTCAGACTGTTAAACTATCCTTTAGCGTAAGCTAGTCTCTGACATGGTCCCTTTTTTAAGCTTAGCTTTGTTTTTAAGCTTAGCTTTGTTACTGTATTCTGGTTTGTTGTTTTTTCCATGTCATAAACAGTATAAACTGAAAAAATATTTTATTTCCTTCAGTATAAGTTGGTTTAAGTTGATTTTATTTTATTTTGCCTCAGCAGCTCCGGTAAAGGAACGAATGATCCAGGGCAATCTCCAATGTGGAATTAATTAGCCTGTAGTTTGATTTAAAGTGAATGTTTCCAGCTTTATTTGGTGACAGCTGAGCAAAGCGCAAACAAAAGGCTTGTGTGTTGGAAAGTGAATTAGTCCGGACTGTCCAGACTGTCTGCTTGCTGCCAACAGACTGTGATTTTTCATGTCTGATCTATTTACCTATTTTGATTTTAACAGGAAAAGATTTTGAAAATGTTAAATGCTGTGCTGGAAGAGTAATTTAAAGTGTATTTTGGATTATTTTTGATGTAATCCAGATATAAAAACCTTTTTATTTTTTCTTTCTCAGTACACAATCTGGAATTTTGTCCCCAAGAATTTGTTCGAGCAGTTTCGCAGGATAGCGAACTTCTATTTCCTCATCATCTTCCTTGTGCAGGTAAATTCACACATCGGTTCAGCGAGTGCATGATTTCCTCTGTCAGCTGGTGATGAGTCATGTGTGACCTCAGCTCCTCTGCTGCTCATATTTACGTGTGGGCGTGTGTGTGTGTGTGTGTGTTTGTGCATCAGTAGACGTGTCATTAACTCTGAGGACCTGGAGGTAGAGATGTCTACCTAGTGTTTTCATTTAATAAACATAAAAAACAAACGCTGCACCCACATGTTTGGTAATATTTGTGTCGCTGCGTCCGGCCCAAAGCGCCGTGCCTTCACAGCTAATCACTCAGCCTGCGTAGACGATGGATTTGGCTTTCAGATGTTTCTGCTGTGGCCCTGATGCGCCAAAGAAATCAGCTTGGCTTCGTCTCAGGATTTGTCATTTCACCCACTCAAGCTGTCAGTGAAACTGAAGACATCTTGTCCTGAAATCTGAAGGAAAAGAGGGGAGAAGTGAAGGGGATATTTTCTGAAATGGACAGTTTGAGCTTTTTCGGTCAAATTTATCTCCAAGGGATTCCTAGAAACTTAAATTTTTACTCTGAAAAGCAAAAAAAAAATGTAGTTAGCATTAGGGATATTACGATCAGGTTTTTTTGCTTTCGATACCGATCACCCATGAGGCCGATCTCTGCCGATCACCGATCTTTGCCCATCACCTGAATTGGTTTATGATTTTTTGAATTAGGTATAACTGCTGCTATGTGATCTGTCAAAATTAAAAGAATTATCTGGTTATCTGGCTGATCTGCAACATTTCCAGTTTTCTGAAACTTGCAAATAAGTTTTTGATTTATTGCTCTTTGGCTGACCACACACAAACAGATTTCATTCACCAGCATTCAAAGGTCAGATGGGAAATCTCGCTAAATCTCGAGACCAAAAGTGAGCTCAGAGTAAACAAACATGGCTGACCGGGAAGAAGTGACGGCGAGAAAACCCCCCGATACAAAGACGTTGCCAACGTCCACCGACTTTTCCGACGTGTCATGGCAGCAGTTTTATTTTATAAATCCCTCCATGTTTCAGCCAAATGGCAGAACATTCAGGATTCAGAAGAATAGATTAAAGTCCCGCCTGAATGCATGCGACTAGTTTCTCCATACCGGAGCCATTTTGAAGACTTTTGTACCAAGCAGTTGTTTTTGGGCATGTGCACCGACTGATGGCACCCTTTGAATTTCATTGTCCTTGTGACAATGACAATAAAGATTTATTTTGTCTTATCTTATCTTATCTAAATACATTTCACTGAGTGTGTTCATTCATTACTTTCCATCCTGGATATCTGTGGTCTGATTTCTTTACATGGGTAGATTGAATGGGTTGTTACTAAACAACATCTGATGATGATTTCATGTCAAATCCACTATTAGGAACATGTTTACTTAGAAAATAAAATAGAAATGATACATTCAACACTTATTTTACACCTTCCAGATCTTTTTAATGTAAAAGTGGAGATATGTGCAGTATTTAAGAACATTACATTGTCATATAATTAAAAAACTAACATAAAACACACATTTGTTTACACCACTGTATGCAGACAATTCAATAATCAAGGAAGTGTTAGAAAAATGTATCAGAAACTGATAACACTAGCTTTGCAGGAAATTAAATAAGAGCTGGAGGTCGAGCAGCTCTGAAGAACCAGACGTGTGTCAAACTCACAACCAGTATTTTTTTTTTTTTTTCCAGTCGCCTTCACTCTCCATTTCCTGTTTCATAAACCACCTTCATGCGCCCAGGACAGACGACTTTAAAAGCTAAACAAAAATCCTAGCCAAGGTTTTACATTTTCACTTACAGCTGAACTGTCACATTATTTTAGAAATTCACTTGAATTTAAAATCTAAAATCTCTTTATTTAAAATCTAATGATATTTTAGATCACTATATTTAAAGTGTTCCAACTGTTGTTTTTGTTGGGACATTTGACTCGGCTGTGACCTCTTCAAAGACTTTAAGAAAGCAGAGTATAAACATATGCATGTGTGACCACTTCCTCAGCTGTGCAAGTTAACACTTGAGGGAAGTTTGTAGAGATTTCCTGTTTGATGCGGCAGCCGCTGCTTCTCTTGCATGTCTGGCTCATTTCTCTGTGAAAGAACACGCCCACCTCCGCTCCAATGACAGCGGCTCGCTGCTCTGCGGCTCCGTTCGCGTCTCCACTCCCATCATCTCTCTGTCTCTTTGCAGTTAATGATAGACACTCCAACTTCCCCAGTTACCAGCGGGCTGCCTCTCTTCTTTGTGATCACAGTTACAGCTATTAAACAGGTGAGAACAGAAGTAAACATTCGCTTCCTCTTGCTTGTGCCGAAAATGTGGAACTAAAACCAAGGTGCTTTATTTCACTATATTATTTGGTCTAGTTTCTTGTTTAAATATTTTAGTACACTTAAAATGAGGAACAAATAAGTAACAAATTTTGCTGGACAGTAAATTGTCCCAGAAGTTATCGCGATAAGTGATAATATAATGATAGCGATACAATAATGGAAGAACACATTCTGAAATATGAATAAACTTTAAATTCTATTAAACCTTTAGGAACTGTTAAATATGCTGAAGTTACTTTTCTTTTTTCCGCAGGGCTACGAGGACTGGCTGAGGCACAAAGCGGACAACGAGGTGAACGGAGCTCCAGTGTTTGTGGTTCGCAGTGGGAGTCTGGTCCAGACAAGATCCAAAAATATCAGGGTGAGGCTGCAAAAAAAACATAACAAATATTTTTTATACCATTTATTTAAGTTGAGGTTCTGGTTCTGGTCTCCTTTGTATCCACAGAACCAGAACCAAACAGGGAGAAGCAGCATTCAATTTTTATGCTCCACTAATGTGGATCAAATTTCCAGAAAACTGCAAAACATCTGAAGCACTGACTCCCGTTAAAGGGGCAGTATTATGTAAAGTTAACTTTTCTGAGCTTTGCATCATGTTATGATGTTATTCCCTCATCATTAAGCAGACCTGGAGTCTGTTTATGGACTCTCCATGGCAACCATTCAGCTGTGCAAAACACCTGGATGGCCCTAGCTCCGCCTTCAAGGCTCAGCTCCTTCAGACTAGCCAGCAGCAATTAGCAAACAGCTGGTGTAACTGCTGAGCTCATTATAGGAGCTACTGCTCAGAGTAATGCTGGTCAAAAGGTTAAAGGGTTAATAGAGGAGCCATCTTGGTATGACTTCCTGAAGGCAGAGTTTCAGACAAAGCAGGAGCTTCTTAAAGAGACAGAGGCCCGTTTTCAAGGAGTTAAATTATGAAGTAAAGTTTGTTTTAATTTGTGTTTCATATATACAGTATTTTTATAACAAATGAAGGCGACATAGTTACTTTATGATGTTATAAAATGTCACTATGTGGCTGGAAAATACATAACACTGCCCCTTTAAATCAAATCATGCTTTTGATTTAGATTAACTAGAACACAGACTAACTTTAGTCTGGATTATAATTTTATCACTTTATTTTGCCAGCGAAATGTAATGTTTTTTGTTCTGATTTGATCATTTAGATAATTTTTTATTTGTCTTTTCATTAGTCAACATTTTAGGTGAAACATTTTGCCTTTATATTATCTGTTAAAATACTTCTAATAATAAAAGCTAAAAGATTTGTGCAACAGGATTGAATCTTTGTAAACTATCGATGTATTTATTGTGATTTATGATACTGCAACACATTTCAACAGCACAACAGTGCAATAAACAACCTTTCTCAGTAAAAATATGGGATAGCACCAACCTTTGTTGTTGTTTTTTAACTCTACATGTTCAGGTTGGGGACATTGTCCGTGTTGCTAAGGATGAGACGTTCCCAGCTGACCTGGTGCTGCTGTCGTCGGATCGTGCGGACGGCACCTGTCACATCACCACAGCCAGCCTTGATGGAGAAACCAACCTTAAGGTTTGTTTGCAGACTGTAATCAAATCAACATCTTTGCATGCACGCCTCTGCGTCCTTCAGTGCCATTCAAATGGACGGGTCCGTCTCCTGGCAAACAAGTGTGGGAACACGAACGTGTTATTCCGGTGTTTCAAAATAAAACATCACTTATAGAGTTCAGGTGATTTAGGTTTTAGTCTGTAACTCAGTAGTGTTCATGATCTTCATCCTCCAGATTCATTTAATGCTCAAAACACAAACAACACTCGCATGTTTTTGTGGAAAAGCACAAAATCTTCAGTGTAAAACATAAAATGTCTAGTTTTTTTAAATGATGCTTCAATAAATGTATAATATCATCATCAGCACAAAAAGACGGCAAAATCTAGAATATAAACAGAGTAAATGTAATTTCTAGGCTTAATCACTGCAAAAACACAAAATCGTACCCAGTATTTTTGTACACTTTCTAGTGTAAATATTTTTAGTATATTTAAAATAAGACAAAACTAATTTACAAGTAACTTTTCAGCAACATATAGGAGCTTGTTTTCAGTAAATAATCGTTAATATTGATAAAAGAAGTTCCCGTTTCACTGGCAGATTATTTCACTAGTAAGATATTTTTCCATGTTATAAGAGAAATAATCTGCTAATGGAAATAACACTTTTTAAAATCAATATTAGGGAATTATTTACTTAGAATAAACTCCTAATCTTGCTGAAAAATTAGCTGTAAGTTAGTTTAGTCTTATTTCAAGTCTATTAAGATATTTGCATTAGAAATATTTGGTAACATTTTGCGTTTTTTGCAGAGTGCCGGTCTGTTCTTCACTCTGTTCAGATGATCTTTGAGCCTCTCTTACCTTTTATCTCGATCTTTAATGACCAGCAACTCCTTCATACAGTCGATTAGATGCAGAGTTAAGTCATGTGATCCTCATGTGATCGAAGAACATAAATAGATAAATTATCTAAAGGAAGCTTCAGTTAGTTGTTTATGTGTGATTTGTTTGATTTTTAGTGTAATGCATTGAGATGTCAGCATCTGTAGCTGAACTTTGGAGGAGGAAAGTCCAGAATGCTGAAATGTCAGATTATAAAGATACGTTTGAAATGAAGTCATGTTGAAATGAAACGTGTAAGAACTAGAAATTAAAGTTTTTATTTTCCATTTTACTTATAGAGCAAAATGTTTTTTAAAGAAACATATTGTTTTTTATAGAAAGAAACAATATGTTTACCTGCACAGTATGAACAGATAAAATCAAGACGACGACAAACATCTTGGCAGCGTTTCCAATAACAGAAAAAAGTCGTTATGTTTGTGGCTAATTGCTTAGAAGGAGAGAAGGAAGTTATAGACTTCTGAAAAGTCTCTAAATTAAGCAACAAAGTTAAGTTGGCAGCAGTGAGATTATTAATCCAGACGCCAGTCATCTCTCAAAAGAGCAGCGGCAGATTTTCAGACTTTTTCAGAGGAAAGTAAGATCAGTTCCACATGAAATTATTGGCTGATCGCCGATTTAAAGGAACCGATTAGGACCGATCGATCTGTTCAAATCTATTTATACTGTTCTTTCTTATTTATACCATGTCTACTTTAATACGTTTTAGTATTTATATGCACACATAAACTCTTTTTGAAACAGTTAAACAAATCAGTGTTTTGTTTAACTGTAGGCCACAATTACACATCTTACTGGACAATAAATTGTTCCAGAAATTACTCCTATATATGATAATATTTGTTGTTATGAGACTATTTTCAAGTAATATTGATAATTGCATAATAATGCAAGTTCACCCTCTCCAACAAACTTTAATTTTGTACAGAATTGGGAGACATAGTCCAAAATAAAACACAAAAACATTCAATAAAAAGTAAATAGAAACCACACACAACTGAAACCATAAATAAAATGGATTCTGATGCCTATAAAGTTTTTACTTCACAAAAACAAAAACTTTTTTCATGTTATTTGTTAGTTGTCAATATGCTTATATATTTATTCAAAAGCTTCTCTAATTTTACATCAATATTAAACTTTGTTTTGCTTGTAGACCCATTTTTCTGTGCCAGAGACGTCGGTGTGTCAGTCGGTGTCCCAGCTGGAGGCCTTGCACGCCGTGGTGGAGTGTCAGCAGCCGGAGGCCGACCTCTACAGGTAATTACGCTTTTATTTACACGTCATTATAAACGTAATCTATAGTATTTTATTTATACGTCATTCTGCAGGTAATCTATGCTTTTATTTATACATTTTAAACGTAATCTACGCTTTTATCCACACACCATTCTACTAGTGATGCACCGATTGCAGTTTTAATCGCTGATTACCGATCTTTAAAAAGCCTGACCTGCTGATCTCGATTTTGGCCGTTACCAATTTTTGAAAAAGTAAAAAAAAAAAAAAAAAAATCAAACCCGCTTAATACCCGGTGGATGCTAAAATTAGATCTTTTCTTTTTTTTTTTTACCCCTCCAGGGGGTCTTTTGTGGGCTCTAGTGTCCCTTATACGACAGTAGGCTGACAGGAAACGGGGAAGACATGCGGCAAATATCGTCGGGTCCAGGAGTCGAACCCACGACGGCCGCGTCGAGGACTGAAGGCCTCCAAATACGGGTCGCGCTAACCCCTACTCCACCACGGCACGCCCAAAATTAGATCATTTCTAAACATCTGCTGCAGCTCTTACAATATTAAATAAGTGTAAACATGCAATTTCTAATCAGTGTATCCAAATACAAAAGCCTTATGATAGTAACCTGCTGCTGTGCATATAAGCTTTAATGCTAATTGGTTTCTGTGTTTATTTACTCAGTAGAAACTGAGATTGATTACATGAAATGTATTTATTCACTAATATGTTTGTCTTTATTAGTTCATGGTCAGGCGGTTTATTTAAATGTTTGTTTAAATGTTAAAGTGAAACAATTTCAAAAGGCCTTTCATGTTGCTTTATAAATAGTTATTTTTCCTCAGGTTGTATTTTTTTTATTTGCGTTTCCACTCAGTGGTAAAATGTGTTTTCTGTCTTCCAGGTTTGTTGGACGTGTAACCATCACGCAGCAAGGCGAAGAGATCGTCCGGTAAGTTTTATCCAGTTACTTCTCTCTCTAAAGTTCAACACATCAACGGATCTTATTTCCTTAACTGGTTCTAATCATGGATCTGCAGGTGGAAAGTCTTTATTTTTTATTGTAATAGATGCAAAAAAATAACAAAATAACAAAGTGCTCCTGTCATTTTCTGTTCTATAAACATCTGAACTAATTACTGTTATATATTTGAGTTAATTGAAAACAAGATGGAGGTTAAAGAAACAAATTAGGACAAATGTAGAAAATCCTTCGGTTTTTTTTGGATTCTAAAGAACCTGCTTCATATTTTACTCATTTGTGCTAAAGTCCTGAGAAAAAACAAACTAAACCATAATTGTCAGTTTAGACGTCAAAGTTAACCACAAACTGTTGGCCCAGATCAGCCTGATTGGTCTACTGTATTTCTATTAATGTCCAATTTATTGTACCAGCAGGAAATTATAAAATAAATCAAAATAAGACTGAGATTAGGTTGATTGCTACTACAGCTTGTATCTTGTAATTGTGCTTTTTATTAATATGCTAAATTAACATTATGATGCAGTAGAGATAAGTTAAAAACATTAAGCATCTCGGTATATTTGGCCCAAAATAATTGATAAAAACAACATCTAAGATTAAGTGATTGCTTTGATGCATTTTAATGCTTTTGGAAGAGGAGACACTGAAAACCTCAAAGGAAAAATAAATGTGTTAATTAAAATGTAAGAAAAAGAACATTTTTAATACCGCCACAGCATGTTTTAGTGTGGGTCATAAAATGTTTGCACGTTTGGCAAAAATATGGCCAGATTTCTACTCCTTCAGGTGAAGACAGAAATCATTTTCTGAGTCGTCTGTAGTTTTGTAGTTTTGTAGTGGGATCTAAATTCATAATCTGTTAAATCATTCTTGATTACATCAACCTGTCCAGCGACTGCAGGTGGAAATTGGCATATTTTTGCTACAACCTGGTGCCACGCATTTATTTCTCCTTTTAAAAGGTTACATAAACAGTAATACACCATCAACTGATAGGAGGAGTTGTCTAAAGTATCGCTTTTAAAAAAACTGATAACAAATTCAATTAGCATCTGTTTGATTTTGCTTAACGTATTTGTAACTTGTTTTTAGTCAAGTCACTCCAACAAAAAGACACTGAGAATAACATCTTTTAAACTCAAATCTGAAGCAGATTCAACACATAAAATTTGCTACAAAATTAGTGCCAGATTAGACCAACATTAAAGATAAATGGGAATACTTGTTTAGAATATCCTCTTTCTAAACCAGTTCTGTGGATTTGTGTTTGTTTTCTTTTTTTAGACCGCTGGGTCCAGAGAACCTGCTGCTGCGAGGGGCCAGGTTGAAAAATACCAAAGAAATATTTGGTGAGTCTGAAAAAGAGAGCAAAAACAAAATACATTGTCCCAGAAAAGAAAAAGCTAAATAAATAACTTTATATATGATCAACATAATATGTCTGAAAGAAAATTCAATATATAGAATATTCACTGGTGGCAGAGGAAAGAAGCAGCTCAACCTCTCACAGCTAGCCAAGCTATTCTGGTGGCTTCAACTAACTCACTCACTCTTTGGTTGCCTAGCAACAACATGCTAGGTAAGAAGCAGCTTCAAGTTCCCCCTAACTCCGGTTACCTAGCAACGGCCTGCTGAGTAACTAGCGCAGCAGCAGCTTCAGGTTTCTCCACAGCGCCTCCTAACTGTTTTAAATAAAAAAACAACCCAGTGGAGAAAAACTGGATGAAACGGGAAAGTTTGGCAATATTTCAGATATTTAAAACAAAAAAACAAAGCAATACTTATCAATATCGACTGATATGAAAGTCTTATTTTGTGAGTGATGTTTTGTTGGTGTAATTACCTGGACCTGCTGTGCTGTTGCAGGTGTGGCCGTTTATACGGGGATGGAATCCAAGATGGCGCTCAACTACAAGTGCAAGTCCCAGAAACGCTCAGCTGTTGAGAAGTATGGCGCTTTCTTTCTGGGGAAGCGTTTCTGTTGGAGGCCCGGTAAACACTGAAACCGCTGTTCCCTGGCAGGTCGATGAACTCCTTCCTGATCATCTACCTGGTCATCCTGCTGTCGGAGGCGATCCTCAGCACCATCCTGAAGTACGCCTGGCAGTCCGAAGACAAGTGGAACGAGCCTTTCTACAACCAGAAGACCGAGCAGGAGAGAAACAGCAGCCCGGTCAGTCTGACCAACCACAGAACGCGTCTATTTTCTACTCTGTTGCTGAAAAGACTCAGTTTCTGACTTTCTTTTCACATTTTCCACTTGTGTGTCACCAAAACAGACCAGACCTGTTTTACTTCTGATTAGATGGCAATCAAACCTCCCAGCACTCAGAGCAGATTCAGTGATAATAAAGTATAAAAACTAGTTTCTAATCATTTTAATGCCCATCTGCCAGTTCTGGTTGCTCACAGACCTGCAGGCTGGCCGTCCCTGTTTGTGGAAGACCCAATATTCAAACAATCATAATTTTTCATTTATTGATTTCAGATTACACTTCAAAGTATTTTTGTTTTCTTTTATAAATAATTGTAGTTACTTTTACTTGCATCTGAAATTTTATTCAAGTTTGAACGTATAAACCTGATTTTTGGTGCTGTTGTCTCATAATCAGTTTTCTTTTTTCACTCCTCACAAACAGTAATTAACTTCATAATAGGAATGATCAGTGATTTTCTTTTTTCTTTCTTTTTTGTTTTCTCATTTTTATTTTTCTTTAGTTTTTCTCTTGTTTTCTCATTCTTTTTATTTCATTTTCTTTTCTCTTTGTTTTGTTTTCCTTTTCTATTTCCTTATTCCTTTTTTCTTTGTTTTTGTTTTCTTTTGTTCTTTCTCAATGCGTCTTTTTATCATGTTTTTAACAAATTAAATTTTCTCTTGTCCTTCTCCAGATCCTTCAGTTCATCTCAGACTTCCTGGCGTTCCTGGTTCTCTACAACTTCATCATTCCCATCTCGCTCTACGTTACTGTGGAGATGCAGAAGTTTCTGGGCTCCTTTTTCATTGGCTGGGATATGGACCTGTACCACGAGGAGAGCAACCAGAAAGCTCAGGTCAACACGTCTGATCTCAATGAGGAGTTGGGACAGGTATGAAAAAGAAAAAAACTAAATTAGAAATGTTTCAATCCAGGATCCCAGTATGTGAATTTTAATATCGGCTGACACCAATGTTTTCCAGTCCATCACTTATTTATTTTAACATTTAGTTTCTTTTAAACCACACATTGTAGAAAATTACAGGACAGCTTCATTTCATACACATCTTTTATTTACATTTTTTAATAAAGGAAAATTGTTATAATCCTCAGAATGATAATTTTTTTTTGACATTGTTCGGTTACAAGGCAAAAACCACAAAACTTTATCAAGTAGTTTTTGGTCAAGTTTCTAGTGTAAATATCTTTGTACATCTGAAATAAGTAAAAAATTAACTTACAAGTAACTTTTCAGCAAGATATATTAACTTGTTTTAAGTAAATAATTCTGTAATTTTGATGAAAAACTTCTAATTTCATTAGATTATTTAATTTGAAACACAGGAAAAATGCTGTTACAAGTGAAATACTTTACCAATTGAATTAACAGTTTTTCATCAAAATTAGGGAATTATTGACTTAAAACAAGCTCCTATATCTTGGTGAAAAGTTACTTGTAAGTTAATTTTAACTTATTTCAAGTGTACTGAAACATTTACATTAAAAACTTGACCAAAAATTATCTGGTCAAAACACAAGAGCATTAAACGCCAACAAGCAATCCTCCCATAAAAGGGCTTCATGGACGTTACCACTTTTCATTGGCTGATGCCCATTCTACGTAGTAGCGCGGCTAGAACGTGCCTGGCCGTCTCACAAACACACCGTTAGCTTCCCGTTAGCTAAGTACAACATAAAGGCAGAACTGATACAACTTCTACACCTTGAAGCCTGTCTGCTACACAGTCTTACGTTAGCTAAACAGATCAATATGCAACGTGTCTGTATCTGACATACACTAAAGATTTTATTTTAGCAGAAAAGGCTTTGGACTAAACTGTTACTCCTGTTAGCCACGTTAGCACCAAGTACAGCTAGTCAATCAACCATCGCTGTGTTCAGGGAAGCGCTGATTAATAATCGAGAAATAAATATCAAGCCTGGAAACTTGATATGTAACGGACTGAATGTTTTGTTTTTAACGTAATCTTTGCTCGTCTTGCGGGGCGCAGGCGGTTGCCACGGTAACAGTTGTGCTTAAACTACAAAGAGAGAGAGAGAGAGAGTAAAAAGGTAGGAGTGGTTTTGAGTTGATCACCTGTTCGGGTTATTTTACCTTTGTTTCCCTTTGCTGTGGCTCATTACAGCCGCTGTAGTTTCTAAACGTTGGATTAATTACCTCTTTCATTTGTGAGTTTACGTCATTCACAACAAACATAAAATAGAACAAATACATTTCATAAAATTTTAACAAACAAATGGCTTCTACCGCGGTAATTATGTGAAATTAAATGAATTATATCCCAACTTCAGAAGATTTATCTTTACCTTTACAGAGCTCTTTGGTTCCTCCTATCAGTCTGTAGCTTCTCATATTGAGGTCAAAGTTCAGATCTACCATAACTGACTGACACCTGCTGGCCTCAGGTTTGCAACCAGTTTGTGACTGAGAAACCAGTAACCTCCTCCCAGATGATGACGTGAACTTGTTAGTTCCTCTGTCTATTTAGTAGCTGATATATTGTGAAAATCCGGTAGAAATGACGCACTAATTTAGTTGTTTATATAGAAACAAGGCTTTGTTTGTGAGACTTGCGGTCACGTGGGTCGGTTGTGGGCGGAGCTTGGTAAGGTCCATTGTTTCGCCGGTCATGATAGTATATTTTGCAGGTGATAAATTGATCCAGAAATTATTGCAATCAAACAATGATATTGTCATTTTGACACAATTTTCAGGTAAGATAATGATAATAATGGTGTAATAATAATGCAAGTTTGTGCTCTCATACAGAACGCACCACACTGCAACTGGAAGACATTTTAAATATCCAAAATAAAACACAACAACCAAAAACAATAAATAACAAGGAAGTAAAAACAACTGAAACCATAAATAAAATGGATTCTGAAGGATTTATTGTGATTTTTGTTTTTTCTCCCTGCAGGTTGAATATTTGTTTACAGACAAGACTGGTACGCTAACAGAAAATGAAATGCAGTTCCGCGAGTGTTCGATAAACGGCATCAAGTACCGGGAGATGAACGGCAAACTGGTACCAGAGGGGATGACGGGGGATTCACCAAGCGGTTCTTCACCTCAGCTGGTAATTCACATCAATAACCGCTGCACAAAGCTGTTTTTATAGCTCCAGTGTAAATATGAAAACTGATTGCATCAAGGCAGAATTTTCCGTCTCTCTGTGCTAAAGTGTCCAGATTTCTCATTGTTTTCATTTAGTCTCATTCAATGAATTAGAATATTATGGAAAAAGTTCATTTATTTCAGTAACTTAAGTCATTGAGATGATTTTTTCATAATGATAATTAGGTATGATATTTAGAATTAGGACATTTTTATTACAGAAATTTGAGCATAATAAAAATTAATTTAAAATCTGCTCACAGGTTATTTTCAAGAGTCACATTTAATCTGACAAAGGAATGTCATCCTAATTTATTATCTCCTAAATAAACAAAAAATATTGTAACCTGGTCCTGATACAAGTCAGAGAAGGGATGATGAAGTAAAAGCTGCATTTTTCAAAATATTTTTGTTTTTAGAAAAGAAAGCGAGAAAAAAAATAATTCAGAAATTGTGTCTGACATAAAAAAAATCTTTGTTTCTAGTTCTTAATCCATGTCAGAATGTTGTGCTAATTTATTCTCTATTCTTTTTGTGTATATGTAGTTTTTTTCTGAATCAGTGACTTAAATATAATTTAGTTAACACATTGTTTATGCAGATTCTGGTTCCCCATCATGGCTGATTAATTTGCACTAAAATAATCTGCTTGTTCTACACAAGTTACAGAACAAGATGTGAAATCTGTCCCTTTTTTCCACCGTGTTTCCGTCCAGATAACTGAGGAGTTATTATTCCTCAAGGCCGTGTCACTGTGTCACACCGTCCAGATCAGCTACAACAAGTCAGAGTCCTGGCTGGGAGGGGATCCGTTCTCCCACACCAACAGTTTCTCCTTCAGCCACATGGAGTACTACGCCTCCTCACCGGATGAGAAGGCGTTGGTTGAGGGAACGAAGAGGTGAACAACTTCAAACTAATCTTTTTTCTAATATTTGCTGCCTTACAGGGGAGAATAATATGTAAAATCAACTTTGTTTGAGCTTCGACCAAGCTTCCTTCTCACAAAGCAGCTGTCCCATACAACTCCCCCAATCGGCTCCTCCAGACTAGTGGCAGCAGCAGTTAGCAAACATCTGATAGAACTGTGCATCTGCTGAGCTCATCGTATGAACTACTTCTCATTGAAACGTTCCTAAGAACTGTTTTAAATGGCATAAAGATGCACTGAAAGTGTCAGAGTAGGAGCTTCTTAAAGAGACAGAGACCAATTTCAAGGCAAATTTCTGTTCACATTTTGCACGTTTTTGTTCTTCTACATCTGCTATAAACATCCCAAACGCTTAAAAAAATTTTTCTGGCAATAAGTTCATGTTTTTTGGTGTCTGGAAAACGAGTCATTTCAAAAATCCTCTCGAATGTTAAGTCACATTCCAGTGGCACTTTGCCGTTACCTAGCAACCCCAGCAAAGCCAAGCACGTTACCTAGCAACAAAAGCTGAACCCAACCACTTTTGGCTGCTGGAAATGAACAAGAGTTTTGTTGTTGACTTACCATCCAGAAACCAGTTACTGCATTCTTGTTGGTTGTGCAGGAGGCTCCATCTCTACTTTTCAAAGATGTACGGCTGTATAATTGCACGTGTTTGAGGCCGTTTTCAGGTGCGAGTGTAAATGTAGAGTTGGGGGGCATGACCAGCAGCAGATTATTTGGATTTAAAGTAACAAGACTCCCTAAAACATTTTATTCTGAAAGGATCAAACTAAAACCTCATTATCTAAGAATGATTTTATGCAAATATGTAATGAACATATTTAGCCCATAACCGATCCTAACCTATTGAATGAAGGATAATATGTTACCCTTAAGTTTGAAATTTATAGCATTTCTGTAAAAACTGACAGTTACCTGATTGTGCTATAAAATTTATTGTGATAAAATATGTGCCTGGAACATTCACAGTGCTGCCCCTTTAAGCCATGAAAGCTTAAAAATATAACCTGGCTTTATATTTATTACCATAATTTGTTTGAAAAATGTTTAGTTTCATCGTAGTTTCTTTTCTTTGCCTTTAAACGAGGCAGCTATGTTGCTAAGGTTAGTAATGTAGACGAAAACACATGATGTCTTTATTTAACTGCCTAAAATGAAATATGTGACTCTTAACCTTCGACATGAAGCCAAACTTCATCCTTTGCCTGCCATTTTTTAAATGTGTCAGATACAAGCAGAGGCTGGAGCTTTTATCGCAGCCTGGTGTTCAGTCACTTGTTCATGTTGGTGCCTGAGAAATTTAATGCAGGCAGTAATTTGTTGGAGAGTCTGGAGACTCGTGCAGCCTGCGGTGGAAACGTATAAATAAATAACGCTTTGTAAAACGGTGCCACCATGTTCAAAGTACCAAAATATTTGAGCTACTAACAGACCCAGTAATTTCACAACAATAGAGAGGAAATATTTTAGAACAAAGTCCGACTGTCTTTTACTAAGCTAAGTATAATAGGTCCAGAATTATGCATACCCCAGGAGCATTTAGGTTTAAATTTGTTTTCATTTAACCAAATAAAAATATAGAATGAGACAAAAAATACAACAATTTTAAAGGAATATTTGTTTTTACTCATGCTTCACGTACTAGTAAATATTATATTATAAAGTTATTTTCATTCTTCTAAATCATAAATGGAAAATTATTTATTGGTACTACAGGAATCAAAACAGTTTTTTTTCTTCACTTGTGTTTTCAATATTTCTTAGAGCTTCAGATCTTTGAAGGTGACAAGCCTCCTTGTCATCACCCTAATTTTTACATTTCAGGACTTTGGCTAAGCCACTTCAAAACTTTTAAAGTACTTCCAGTCACATGACAGCAGGCGTGCAATAATTTTATAATTAATTTACTGACATTTGAAATTGTTGACATTTATTTGGGATAATCATGGCAACCATACTCTCTTTTTTTATTACCTAAAGGCCAGAAACTGTGACCTTGTTCCTCCTGATTGGGATATTTCAAACATTTCTGTCTGTTAATGAGTCTTAGATTAAGTTTTACTGCCTTCTTTTCAGAATTGGCGTGGCGTTCACAGGCTGCAGCGGGGACACCATGGAAATAAATACATTTGGGAAATCTGAAAAGTAAGCCGACGTCTCAAACACACAGCCGATCAAAACGGATCAATTCGGTTTAATTGTACTGCACCAATTCACAACACAGGACGTCTCACGGAAAAAAAGTCAATTTAATCATACAGATCAATCTGCATAAGATCAATATTTTCAGTTTTAAATTTAGATCTGATCTAAGCTTAAAGTTTCTAGGATTTTAATTTTTGTATGTTGTAGGTCTGAAATTGATCGTCAACTAATTTATTAATTTATTAATTGTTAACTGGAGAATAGTCTCAAAAACGGCCTTTTGCTGAAATAACATGTCAGAGCGGTAATGAAGCGAAAACTGCACAGAAACATAAATATTTAGTATTTTAGATACAATAAAAAACATTTGTCTTTGAATATGTTGTACCCAGAACTCCTTAAGTTCCAGTTTTAGCTTCACTCTTTTTAAATTCTGTAAAGCAAATCTAAAGGAATCGTTTTTTATTGGATTTTAGTCAATAATATGTTTATCGATTGGCTTATTTCCATCTTTTAATGTATTTCTAATATCGTACAAAAAGGTTTAAGTGGTTAGATGAAAAATTTGCAGCATGTGCCTTTTTTTACGTATTCGATTAATCGCTGTTTTTGGTCAGATATGGTCAGTAACAACCCGTTTCTTTGCCTCAGGTATAAACTGCTCCATGTGTTGGAGTTTGATCCAAACCGCAGGAGGATGAGCGTCATACTGCAGACTCCCTCAGGTAACGTTAACCTGCTTCAGCCACAAACCGTTAAGAAGACAGGAAAATAACAGACAAGGCAGGGTAATGTGTTTATTAATATGCTTTTGGGTTTTTTTTGTTTCCCTTCAAGGAGGGAAAGTGATTTTCACAAAGGGTGCTGAGTCGGCCGTCTTGCCTTTCGCCACGACTGGAGAGATTGAAAAAACCCGGCTGCATGTGGACGAGTTTGCTTTGGTGAGAAATTATTTTCTCGTTCAACGGACATGTCCTTATTAGTGCTGGGCTGCAATAAAAACTAACGATTAATCGGATAAAAACAAAAGGCAGATTCGGCAAATTTTCATTTCAGGCTTTTTTTAAATACAATATTAGAAATACATTAAAATACTTAATTAAACAGTTCAGTTCCTTTTTTAATGAGAAAATAAACATTTTATTGTCTAAGATGCATTAAGAAAATTCATTTAGTGGATGCATCTGCAGCTAAAAATAATTTTAACATCAACATGTGAAAAGCTTTTTCTGCTTCATTCAAAGTGTATTGATTAATCTAATAATCTGTTGATTATTTTGATTAATGGTGATTAACAGGATTTTTTTTAAAATTTGAACTGAGTGAAGTTTTTGACAGAACTTGTTTACAAAGTTTTTTTTATCTTGCATGCAAAATGTCTGCTTTTTTGTTCATTTTTGTCTTAATTGTTGCTCTGAGTTTATTGTTCTTTCTGCAAACGGCCTTTCTTTAAAAGTCTCCAATTAACAATTAATCAATCAATTCAACATAATTAATCCGATTTATCGTTTCATTCCTATATGAGTAACGTTGGAGTATAAAAACTATCCATTCACTTTATTATGTTTTATGAAAGTAGATGTTTCAAAATCACACACTTAAAATCTAAAGATTTTTATTTCGGAATCTTTTAAACCTTTAAACTCGAATGTGAATATATTTGACTGTTGAGTCGTGCCTCTGTTGTTTCTGTGTAAGTCTGGCATTTAGAGATGATACAGTTGTTAATTTATGCTCTGGTGCTCTTTACACACACACACACACACACACACACACACACACACACACACACACACACACACCCACGTCCGTCTTCCACATCATATCATCAGATGTCGGCCCCCAGATTCGGTGCTGCGGTCTGGGGTGAGTTGTGGTCATCAAGCCTTCAGGCCGCTTCGCTGAATTAAACCCAAGTTGTGATAATTTGAGAATTTTTCTCCTCCTTTCTCCTCCGTTATGAATCTTGTCTCTTCCGCATCTACTTCACTTGATTTTTGCCATTTGACATGGAGCCACCTTATCGTCTTAATTCATGTTTAAAAATGAACAAATGCCTTTGGTTTTTTTTTTTTTTACTCTCCATCTTACCTGTTTTTATTTGTCTCTTTGTTCGGATGCAGAAAGGTTTGCGTACCCTCGTTGTCGCATGCCGCCACTTCAGTCCGGAGGAGTACATCGCTGTGAACAAGCGGCTGACGTTTGCTCGCACGGCTCTGCAGCGGCGTGAGGAGAAACTGCAGCAAGCTTTCGCCTACATCGAAAACAATCTGCACGTCCTGGGAGCGACCGGCGTCGAAGACAAGTACGGAGATTTTCAACTGGATTCCCAATAATGTTGCTGCTGCTGCAAACAGTTTTTACAGTGAACATTAATATCCCATCTAACAGAAATGAAAAGGATCGAGTTTATTGCGTTTTATTAAAGCTGATCATGGCATTCTGATTAGAAATTTGCCAGTTAATCAGCCAGAGATCAGGACTTGAACATATATTTTCTTGAACATTTCAACACCAGACTGAACAAATCTTAATAAGTTTGCTCTTAAATTTTGTTTTCTCTCATTATAAATCAGAGTTTTCCCGTTTCAGCCGACCTCTGATCCCATAAAAGCCTCCCAGTGATCCCAGTTGGCCTGGCTGCACTTTAACCTCACTTAATATAATTAGGAAAAGTTACGACGCCAAACCAAACAGATCAGCGTGATTCCAGTATGAAGCCTGGTATGATTAAATCAGAAACTCCAGACGCTTGATTGAAGCTGACTTATTAACACCTATTATACAGTTTCTAGTCATGACTGTGAGTCTGTCTGGGTGTAACTGCTGCTGTGTGTGGGAGTGTGTGTGTGTGGGAGTGTGTGTGTGGGAGTGTGTGTGTGTGTATCCACTCACCATCTGCTCCTAAGCCTCAGCTTCTCACACTTTGTTTATCTCTGCTCTCTTCCCGGTCTCTCTCTTGGTCACGATCAAAGGCTCTTATGTTATGAAAGTCATGACTAATATTCCCTTCAGTTTTCAGCCTAATATGAAACATAAAAAACAGCCGCTGATATGAAAAGTCACTGCGTGTAGTAGAAAGTGTCCTTATTCTCTCAAGGAACATTAGTGAGTTGTAGGGGAAATGAACGTCTCTCGGCCTTTTCCACGCATGCAGAATATTATGTACAGGGTTCACACCGCAGCTTGAAATCCTTGAAACTTCTTGAAACATCTTGTTATAAGTGAAAAAAATGCCAGCGGACTGTAATTATTTTCGGAGAACAAGCTTCTGTTTCTTGCTGAAAAGTTACTTGTAATTGGGCCTGTCGCAATAAATCAATTAATCACATAAATTAAAACGAGTGCAATAATTTCCATTTGCATGAAAAGTTACTTGTCAGTTACTTTTGTCTTGATAGTCAGGTGTATGAGATGTGTGTAAGAAAAACATTTCAAAACATAAAATTCTTATATTTTAGTCTATATTGTCCCTGCTGGAAAATGCAAAGTTCTATCACAAGATATCAGAGTAATAAATTATATATTATTGTGAACTGAACCCGTGTTCTTTAGTTCATTTGTTTTGTTTTTAATCCCCAAAGTGTGTTGCTGGAAAAGTTTGAGAACTCGCGTTGAAAATGTCTGGAAAGTGCATAATGTCCCTGCGTGATGTACGCTGAACACGTTCTCCTCCTTGTGCTGCTCAGGCTTCAAGACAAAGTTCCGGAGACAATTGAAGTCCTGCGTCTGGCGGGAATCAAAGTATGGGTGCTGACGGGGGACAAACACGAGACGGCGGTCAGCGTCAGCTTGTCGTGCGGCCATTTCCACCGAACCATGAACATCCTGGAGCTTCTGCAGCAGCGCTCCGACAACGAGTGTGCAGAGCAGCTCCGCAGGCTGGCCCGAAGGTGCCTGCCATTTCCTTCCACTTTTATTATTATTTATTATTTTAGTAAATCATAAATACAGGCAGGTTTTATGTTTTTAATAAGGTTTGAAGGAGATTACATGGCTAATTTTACAATGACAATACTAATTTTATGCCTCCTGTTGGTGATTTTATTTAACTATGCTGTTTTTCTAATAATTTCAATTAGAGCTGGGCGATAAATCAATTGGATCAATTGATAGAATTTTTGGTTTTTGAAGGTTTAATTTTTTGAAAATCATTTAATTTTTATTTTTTTCACCGATGCGCTCCGTTGGGTTTCATAGTTCAGAGTGATGCTATGGCGGCCATCTTTGTTTGTTTTACCGCTTCTATTTTTCTAAATTTTTAACTCGTTTCTCGATGATGGAATATTAGGGCCAGGGTAACATTTTTACAAGGATAAAGTTATATCGTCACAAAAATGCAGTCATAGTAAAATAAGAATAAAGTCATATGACAAAAAAACTCTAAATAGCATAAGAATAAAGTCAAAATTACCACAATAAAGTTGTAATTTCATAAGAACTGGAACACAAAAAAATTTAAATGAGTAATACTTAGAAAAACGTTTAGACTTTTAACACGTCGGTAGCAAATTATCAGTAGCAGGACTTTAAAAATAATTAAACAAAATTGTCTATTTTGAGAACTGATCGCATCAGATGCCGATAAATCTAAACTTTTATCTCATTAAAACAACTTTTATCATGTTTTTTCTGTTAAAATTGTGTATTTTCTTTACTAATTTTATGAATTTATTCTCATAATTAAACAAAAATTATTGTTGCTCTAAAAGGATGATTGAAATTAAAACCACTTTTAAAAAATATTTTCAATAATTTCTTGTTTCAAAAAAAAAAGAAAGAAAAACATTAAAATTGTATTCAAAATGGAAAGAAATTAAATTTTTTTCATAAGCCGTTTCACCCAGCCCTAGTTTCAAGACCCAAGCTTACTTATGCACAAAATGTCTACAGTTCCAACTTGCTGATGAACAGGAATAACATTCGGCATTAAAATATTATTTTCTGATGAGTGAACAGTAGAATCCAGCGTATTAATATTTCTGACTCACTTCCTGTCCTGCTTTGTGTGTGCCGCTGTCTTCCTCGTCTTCGTCTGCAGGATAAAGGAAGACCACGTCATCCAGCACGGCTTGGTGGTCGACGGCGCTAGTCTGTCGTTAGCATTGAGGGAACATGAGAAGCTATTTATGGAAGTGTGTAAAAGCTGCTCAGCTGTGCTCTGCTGCCGCATGGCCCCTCTGCAAAAAGCCAAGGTAAACACAGACTGCCCCGAGCTGCAGGAAAAAACTCCAGATTAACTACAGATTATGAATTATGGCTCAGGTATCTAAATTACACGTTAATCTCACTGACTTAAATGTTCTGCAGGTTAAATTGGTGAATCTCATCACGTTTTCTGGAGCCACTTGTTGCTGAAACTTGTTCTAATCTCATAGTGTTCGTTTTTTTTCTGTTTAAAGGAAAAAACAGCAACACTGGAAAACAAGAGCTGCTGTGTTAACTTTGTTTTATGTAAATGTGGAAAATGGATGATAAATAGATTTTAATTGAATAACATTTTTATTAAATAAGGATTTTCTTTTCACCAATTGATCCCTTGGGTTTCCATAGTTCAGAGTGATGTCAGGGCGGCCATCTTGTCTTACAGCCTATTTATTTGAACGTTGAATTCAGTTCAACTCTACGACAAAATATAAGGGTTAGGCTAATTTTTTACTTTTTTTTTCCAGGTTGTTCGCCTGCTAAAGACTTCTCCAGAAAAGCCAATAACATTAGCTGTTGGGGACGGAGCCAATGATGTCAGTATGATACAGGAAGCTCATGTAGGCATAGGTAAACACACACACACACACACACATCTAAACCAGAAACCCGACCTGAAGCTGTACTGTAGACGTCTGAGCTGTTCCTACCAAACCCCCAGGCATCATGGGAAAGGAGGGTCGTCAGGCCGTGAGAAACAGTGACTATGCAATCGCCAGGTTTAAGTTCCTGGCTAAACTCCTGCTGGTCCACGGCCACTTCTACTACATTCGAATTGCTACTCTTGTACAGTACTTTTTCTACAAGGTAGGATTTACCAACACTGTTCCCCCTGCTTCCATTTTAGTGGCTTAAATTTAAAAAATTATAATAATCTGTTTTCTCTCCAGTATATCTGAATATGTTTTTTCACTCTGTTTTTTCTAGAATGTGTGTTTTATTACACCACAGTTTTTATACCAGTTCTTCTGCTTGTTTTCACAACAAGTAAGTCTTATTTTTCTCTTCTGTTTCTAACTATATTCCCATTGACATCTAGTTTAGTTTTCCTAATTTTTCAAGTGCATAAGGCTCCATTCACACCAGCCCTGTTAAGTTTGCTTTAATCAAACTCTAGTTTGTTTGACTAAAAGTCCAGTTTGAGGAAGAGTGAATCGAACTTTGATGTGAACCAAAAAAGAAACGAACTCTGGTCGACCTACAAACCTCGGCTCGGTTGAAGTGAACTCTGACACAGTTCGAATTCATGCGTGTCGCAATAAATCAATCACTTAATCGCATGATCAATTAAGATGAGCTCAATACGTTTTAGTAAAGCAATGCTCCCATTTATTTTTGAAAAACCGCCATTTTGAAGTACTTGGTTTGCACTACCTGCCGCTTTTGCCTGTTTTCCTCGTCTGAGCAGAATGATCATTACTTTTGTAAAATGCTATTTTGGCTACAGACACTTCATAATCCATTTTATTTATTATTATTTTGATATTTAAAATAATTTCCACTTCAAATGTCCTTTAGAAATGGTATTTTTTAAAATTTTTGAGTGGGTATACTTGCATAATTTTATTAATCAGCCATTATTATTATTGATTAGTTGAATATGGTCTCAAAATAACAATATTATTGTTTATCGTGATCATTTCTGGGACAGTTTATCATCCAGCAAAATTATTGTGACAGACCTACATATGTCAACACCAATCATTTTCTGGTCTGCTGGACTACAGCGCAAGGCATTCTGGGTAAATTAAACCAAAACAAACATTTGAGTCTAACGTTAGCGGGAGAAATCCTACAACCGCTGAGATCTGTCACTACTCAATTTTTGTTATATTTTGTGAAGAAGGATGTTATGCTCAGTGTTTTCTTCAGAGGTTTCCATATCTTTTCCTTCAGTGTTTTTTGTGCAGCGCCCCCCACAGGCGAGGAGAGGAACAGGTTTTGCAGGAGGTTTATTTTGTTCGACTGCAGAGTGAAATCGAACCGCAGCAGCTGAAAACGTAACAAATGTTGCGATTTCGGTCTCCAATCGAACCGAGTCCACCAGAACCAATGATCACATTATAATGTCCTACCTTTCTTTAGGAGGTGCATACACCTTTATAAATGTTTGTTTTTATTAGCTGCAGTTCTTTCCCCATTCACCCAAACAGTGTGTGTGTACAGTTAGTCGCCCTGTTTGTCTAATAATCTGCTGTTGAAATGATCTGTGTCCCATCCAGACTCTGTATGACAGTGTTTACCTGACGCTGTACAACATCTGCTTCACCTCGCTGCCCATCCTGGTGTACAGTCTGTTTGAGCAGCTGGTCCACCCCGACATCCTGCAGGCTAAACCTGGCCTCTACAGGTGAGGCCCTGTGTCTACACAACATGGAGTATTACTCACTAGCAACTGTTTTTTAAGAAAAAAAACTCCAAAATGTAATTTAAACAAAGTCAAATGGGAGATGCATTGCAAAAACAAATGTTACAAAGTATTTTTAGTCTAGTTTCTAGTGCAAATATCTTAGTACACTTGAAATAAGACAAAACTAACTCAATAGTAACCTTTCAGCAAGACATAATAGTTTGTATTAAGTCAATTTCTTAATATTGATGAAAAAGTTTCACTTATAACATGGGACAAAATGTTTTGTTAAGTGAAACAGTCTGCCAGTGGTGCTAGAACTCGGTTGCTAGGAGACGGGCTGGGCTTGGCTGGGGTTGCTAGGTAACGCTGCAGTGCTGTTACCTTCTCAAATGAGAAATAGTCTGCCAGTGGAACTAGTACGAATATTAAAGAATTACTGACCTAAAACTTCATTTTTCTGAAAAGTTACTTGTAAGTTAAATTTGTCTTAATTTAAGTGTATTAAATATTTGCACTAGAAACTAGACAGGACTTGGTAAGACTTTGTGTTTTTGCTGTTAAGGAGCACTAACCCAATTCAGTTTCTGGTGGAAATATCTTAGTACACTGAAAACAAAACAAAACTAACTTACAAGCAAATTAGCAGCAAGATTCAGGAGTTTGATTTGAGTCAATAAGTCTTTAATATTGATCAAAAAGTTTCACTTATAACATTGGTTAAATTTCATGTTATAAGTGAAATAATCTGCCAATGGAACTAGTATTTTTACATCAATATTAAGGAATTATTGAATTAAAACAAACTCCCATGTCTTGCTAGAAAGTTACTTGTAGTTCACTGTACCAAGATATTTTCACTAGAAGCTACAAAAATACTTGGTAAGATTTTCTGTTTTGCAGTGTACATGAAGCTCGATGGGGAATAAAATTGCTATTTGTGCGTCTCCCACAGAGACATCAGCAAGAACTCTCTGCTGTCGTTCTGGACGTTCCTGTACTGGACGGCGTTGGGCTTCACTCACGCCTTTGCGTTTTTCTTTGGCTCCTACCTCCTGATGGGGGAGGACACCTCTCTCATGAGCAACGGACAGGTCTGTTTGCCAACGACGCGCTCCACAGCTGCTTCTATTAAGCTGGAAAACAGTAGTTCAAGCCATAAATCCTTGGTGATAAATTCAGCTCGGATATTTGTGTTTGTGTGCTTTCAGTGCTAGTATTAGTATTATTATTATTATTATTATTGGATGTAGAAATAACCTGCTGCTATTTCACAACTGTTGACTTGATGTTGCTGTTTTCTATCTCTCTATTTCTTCCCTTTTTTATTCGACAGTTTGTTCATTCTCTCTTTTTTCCCCGCGTCATTTCTCTCCATCTTTCTTTCAGTTGGTAGTTTGCTGTTTCTGAATGCCCTCACTTTGATTATTCCCTGTTGGTTGTCTCTCCTTCCATCTTTTGTTGATTACGCTTTTTTCCTTCTGCCTTCTTGCTGTGCATGTCTTCAGATGTTGCGAGCTAACAGGCAGCTGGTAAGAGTCTGCTCTACAGTTGAATGCATGTCCTTGGGAGGTTAATAGGAGGACTCGAGGATTCATCAACATCCCGTTTACTCTTTAAATGTTGTCAATAATTCTCTTCAATATGGATTCAGTTGCATTTCTTATTGAACTCAATTTTTTATTAATTCTGTTACATTACATTTGCAAGCTTCAGTTTATTGACTTAAAATTTTTGCGATCGACCAACACAAAGTAGCGCATGTTTGTGAAGTGGAAAAAAATTTAAGATTTTACATCTGCAAATATTTTAAAGGAGACCTATTATGCAAAATTAATTTTTTGCCTATTTCTATATTTACATTTGGATGTTAACTGCTAGAAACAGCCCAAGCCCATAAAAAAACGTTTTTGTTTTTTTTTTCAGAATAATTAATTGTTTTTTGGTGTCTGGAAGCTAGGTAAATGCACAGTTACTTAGCAACCCGAGCGGAAACTAGCCCGTTACCTAGCAACCCGAGCAGTTTGATCAGCCGGTTTTACCACTGTATGCTCTGTACAACGGCTGCTGAGAAAGACGAGTGTTTTATAGTTGACTTACCAACCAGAAACCACTTGCTTCATTCTTGTTGGTTGTGTAGGAGGCCCTACTTCTGCTTTTTTAAGATGTACAGTTGCATAATTGTGCATCTGTTTGCAGCCATTTACATGTGCGAGTGTAAACAATGAGTTGGGGGGCGTAGCCAGCAGCAGCTTATTTGTATTTAAAATGACAAGATGCCCTAAAATGACTAAAATTTCATTATTGAAGAATGATTTTCTGCAAAACAATGTAATGACATGTTTTGTATAGGCCGTAGACCTTTCCTAACATGTTCAAGGAAGCATTATAGGTCACCGTTGTCATTTTTACTGAGATTGAATGACACACCATGTATCCTTTAAGCTTGACATTTATACGGTACTTTGTTTTGGTTTTACACATAAAGTCCCTATAAAATACCATATAGTTTGTTTGTAGTTTGACAAACAGTTAAAAGGTTCAAGGACTATGGATATTTTAACATGTTAATTACAAGCAACACAAGTTAAGTGCATGCATAATTTATTAAATTATTGATTTTTGATCAATGCACTTTAAATAAAAATAAGCCATAACTTTAACCTTATAAAGTTAAAGTGCACCGATTGCAGTTTTCTGGCCGATCTGCAGTTTTTAAAAAGTCTGACTTGCCAATTCTGATTCCAGCTAATGAATTTTTGTTGTTGTTGTTTATTAGTTTTTTGTTGTTGTTTTTTGTGGTCACTAAAACGGCAACAGCGATTCTCAGACAGTGGCTGATCTTCAGACCTTTGTGGAGGAAGACAAAATCAGTGAATTAGATCAATTTCTCGTGTAAATATCGGCCAATTCTGATTAATCTGTGCACTCCTAAAAATCATTTTTGTAACAGAAAAACATTTTACAGAACATTAACTGTCTTTGGCTGTTTAAGCTGAAAATTATGGCACAAAAAACATAAACTGAACATTGGACTGAAACGTTTTAAGCCTTTAAGAAGATTTTTCTTTCTTCTAAATATCCAAATCTAAGCAGTGGATCCGCTCACATTTTCCTCCCTGTCACCACACCACACGTTTTTATTTTAATTTTTCTAAAATAGTACTTTAAGTTAAATTAACTGCACCTGAGATTTTTACCGTCTGTGATCTAAATGAACAGAAGAGGCTGTAAACTTATCAGATATTCCACCACTAACAAAGACTGTGCATGTGAGCTGAGCTTCTGTTTCTTTCTGATCATAAAGTTTATTCAGCTGAAGACAAAGCTGAGTGCTGACATCGCAACCTGTCGCTTCTTGCAGATGTTTGGGAACTGGACGTTTGGAACGCTCGTCTTTACTGTCATGGTCATCACCGTCACGCTAAAGGTAAATGCAAGGCAATTAACGGTTTATTGTGTGAATTAATAACCAGTTTAAGTAAGTTTTTACACCTGCAGTTTGTTTACTTTGGTCTGAATTATTGTCACTGTCTCTTAGCTAAGTAACCTGTGGAGACAGATGGGTTATTTGAGATAAAGTATGTGGAGAGGAGGATGATGTCAGCGGCCATTAACTCCAGAAGATAATTTGTAATAGGTTGTTAGGGAGCAAGGCCTCTTTTATAGCACAGAAGCAGATTGCCCCGAACGTTCCGGCGTCAATTTCTTAACGTGATTTATTTTCCCAGCTCGCGTTGGAGACTCAGTTCTGGACCTGGATGAACCATTTTGTGACGTGGGGCTCAATCGCTTTCTATTTCATCTTCTCTTTGTTTTACGGAGGCATCATCTGGTGAGAATATTCTTAAAAATGGCTCATGTTTACTGTTAAGTTTTGAAATCTTTTTGATTTTAAAAAGTTGAGTCGGTCTCATCAGCTCAGGAAAATAATCTCAGACAAGTGTTTTGATATTCCTTCAAATTATTTTTCTATTCGGAACGACGGATTTCTGCCACATTTATTAATTACCGCCGTAGTCATTCAAGGTCAAAGTTTGAGCGATTTTTGTGTTACTTATTTCAGTTGAGAACAATAACAGACTTGAACAAAGCGGAGAGCGCACACTGCAAAAACAAAAGTACTTTTGTCTATTTTCTGGTGCAAAAATACTTCAGTACGCTTGAATTAAGTAAAAATGAATTTAAAAGTAACTTTTGTTTACAAGATGGAGGAGCTTGTTTTATGTAAATAATTTCTTAATGTTGATTTTCAAAAAGGTGATAGTTCAACTTACAGCAAGACATTTTTCTCATGTTATAAATAAAATAAGCTGCCAGTTGAGCTAATATTTTTTATTTGTGCTGTAGTAAGGAAAACTTTTGTTTATTTTCACACCACCAGCGTCTCAGAAGCTCAGATTTAATCCTGGTTAATTATCTGGCACCTGGTTGAACCAATAAAACCAGTTTAAACCACATGAGCCAGTCTGGACCGATCAGACGTCTGGGAGCCATCGTGACCATATTGGGCCATTATTGATAGAATCTGTATTGGTCATTAAGCTCTGCCGTTAGGACATAATAACATTATCTAAGTGCACGACTCGAACTGATGGTAGGACCTGAAATTACAGTGGAAAGGTCAAATCCTTCCGAGTCTGTCTGCCGATCTACTCTGTTGGTTTTAAAAGATACAATCAATCAGTCACTACATGATGTTATGCTTCTTTTTTATGATAATTGCAGCCAAAAAAAAACCAACTAACAGTCAAAATTAAGTCAAGGGAGTGAATCAGAGTTTAAAATATGGAAATTCAGAACTACCAGACAAAACTTCTGCATGTCAGTAAGTGGAGTCGAACTGTGGAATAATTTGAACTTAGATGATGCCCAAACATAAAACTGTTCAAATGATCATATAAGCATATAATTATTACAGGATACAAATTGACCTGTCACATTAACCAGGAGTCTCAAACTCCAGTCCTGGAGGTCCGCTGTCCTGCAACTTTCAGATGTGCCTCTGCTGCAGCACCGGAATAGAATAATTAGGTCATTAAGCTCTGGAGACCTGATCTACACCAGGAGGAGGAAATTAAGTCATTTCATTCCAGTGTTTTGTACCTGTGGCTCATCTAAAAACTGCAGGACAGCGGCTGGAGGACTGGAGTTTGAGACCTGTGCATTAAGCAGTAAATAAAATAATCGCATGATAAATTAAAACAAGCTCAATAATTTCCATTTGCGGGATTTACCGTTTTTATTTTTTCTCTTTTTCTAACAAAACCTGAGTGATAAAAGTCTTCAGCCTCAACAAAACCTTTTTTTGAAGGATAATTTTGTTTACAGAGACTTCATGATTCTTTTTATTTGTTGTTCTGATTATTTATTTTGGATATTTAAAATGGTTCCAGTGTTAAATGTTTCTTAGAATTTAAAGTTGAGATTGTGTTCTTGCATTATAGCAATTATATTACTTGAAAATGGTGTCAACAGAACAATATTAACCTTTATCACCATAATTTCTGAGACAATTTGTTGTCCAGCAAAATTTGTTATTATGGCAGGCCTACATCAAATTATAAGTCAATTACTGTTACTCTTTTGGTGAAACTTAAAGAAATAATAATTGTTCATATAATGTAATTTAAATTAACTACATACTATATTTACAATTAAATGGTATATATCTATGTTTCAATACATATAACATAGTTTTTGTATGTATCGAAACAATTAATTATGAGTTTAATAATTAATCAGCTAATTTAATAATAAATTAATCGTTAACTTGGCCATTGGTGGAAAAACATTATAAACAAATCCCTCATAACAGATTCAAAATGGTTTTAACAACCAAAAAAAAAAAGGTAAATGTTGGCGTTTAGTGTCACATCTTACAGGTTTGGTCTCTAAAAGACGTCCTGAAACAGGAAGTTAAATTAGAAGGGATCTAACGGGATTGGTCAAAACTCAGCCGAGTTTCAGTGATTGGTCAGAAAAGAAGGAAATAGGTGATTGGTCAGATTTGTAGAAAGGTATCAGTGACCAGGGATTTTAAGTCTGCAGATGGTGAGCGAATTTGCATAAATAGTTGGTATCCCAACTTCCTGGATGGGCTGAATAAAGTAGTACTATTAAATAAATAAAAAGTGATCCCAGTTTAACATTTGTGTTGTTTGAACCTCCTCCAGGCCGTTCTTGCACACCCAGGACATGTACTTTGTCTTCGTCCAGCTGCTGTCCTGCGGCTCGGCCTGGTTCGCCATCGTCATCATCGTCCTCACCTGCCTGTTTCCTGAAGTGATGAAGAAGGTCCTCTACAGACACCTGTGTCCCACCAGCACACAGAAGAGCCAGGTAATTACCAGCAGGAAAGCAGTTCGCTTTACTGTTGTCAAGCCCAACATTTTACTTTTCTAAATTCATTTATTTTTCCTTAACGTTACTAAATGATTTATGCATTTTGTTGGGTTTGTATATGTAAATCAGCTGCACCATTTTTATTTTGCTGCTGATTACAAATGAAAAGGTTTTACAGGATGTTTTGTAAAAGGTTTGAACAAATTCAATTCTAAATGTTAGTGAATTTAAAAGAAATTGCACTAGAAAGGGAAAAAAGACACTTTGTTTTCTATTGTCTTCTATTACCATATATAGATATATTAGTGCAGCTTGTTTCTGTGCTGATATCTATAAAAATCTTTCAGATGTGGGAACAGGCATAAAAGCTTGTTATGTTTTTCATATTTTCCATCAGCCAGTTCAAGATTACCTCCATTTTTCAAAATGGCTGCCTTTTTTAGCCTTTTAAAGCGATTATTGACATGAAATGTTGCTTATTTTTGCACTTGGATGAACTTTGTGTCTCCGTCTCTGAACTGTTAGCCACTGTATCAGTATCTGTGCCAAGCTGGGGTTTTGTATCCTCATGTGAAAGATTTTGCTGAAATATTTAATTATCTGCTGCACTATGTAGTAGAGGTGGGCGATATGGACTTAGAATTTTATCATGATATTTTGTGGTGAAATTATAATAAGGATAGAAATTATAGTAAAACAGAAAAGAAAACTTTTCTTAGGTGAGTGCATGACAGCATTTAACACAAATCCTATTTTTAATAGTCTTCTTCAGGACGCCCTTTACTGAACTAATAGTGATTTATATGACTAAACTGCATGATATTAAATTTACTGATATTGATGCCCTTGTGGAACAAACTATAGAGAAAATAGTAAAAATATTAATGACAATACTGTTAGTTTTATTTTTTCTGTAACATTATTAATTGACATTTATCAAAACAATAAATCAAAATTCTTCTAAGAACTTATTCACAACAAGTGATAAACATTACAATAAATGCCCACCCCTACTATATAGCAATACATAATTTATATTCCTACACAGAGCACAAAATTGGCAACAATTATACGATAAGTTTTAAAAAGTAAGTTTATTTAGAAGAAATACAAAATCTAGACGGTCTGTAAAGTGATCAGTGTTTTAGTTTATTTTTAGCCTTGTTTTTTCTGCTTCTAAACAGGAACGTTATCATGTTTATGTTTGCTCTGCATGACTGCCATCTGATCACTGAGAAGCACACAGTGTCGCCGCTGCTCTCTTTCCGTATTGATTCGTCCATCTGGAGATGATTTATCGTCTCAGCTTGTTTCTCAGAAAAGAAAATGAGCCAACTTCTCCAGTCCTGTGTGCCTTTTGTAGCTTCTGCTTCAGTCTCCGTCCTGTTTTGTCTGAACATGACTGTAATGTGTGTGAGAGAGAAAGAACTTGATTTCTAACCTCTCTGTCTGTGTGTTCTTCATCTTGCCCCTGTATTTGCTCTCCCGGTGTAGATGTATTCCAACCGAGTGGTCATAGGTGACGACTTCGCTCTGCAGCCTTTGTCCAGAGCCAAGGGCCAGCTGGGCAAAATTAGGTAGAGGATTTGAGATCCGTTAAGTCGTGGACTTCATCCATCTTAAATGAATCCATTCATGGGAAAAAAAACAAAAAACTAACTAAATGCAGGAGCGCTTCATGCAAATGCAATATTTCTATTGTTAAAGATGTTATTTAAATGTTTAACTACGTCTTATTTAGTTAAATAATTGTATTTTTTTTAGGTTTTTTTGTTTTGCTAAATTACGTTCCAGTATTTTAGAAATTGGTTTACTTAAGATTGTAAGACTGTCATGAAATTCAGAGAGAAACATTGCTTTGCAGAACGAGTGCTCCTCTACATGTTCATTCATAAGTCTCGGCATCAGTCGTTCTCCAGCGTTTTCTCTAGCGTTGTTGTGTCTGTGACGGCATGATCCAAACAAGCCAACCAGCATTCTCTGTCGCTCGGGTCGGGGAAACTTCAACCAGTTTCAGGTGCTACAGCAGAATGAGAGACTTAGATTCTGCATGGTTTGCGTCATAGAAAAATGCTGAGACGTTTGTGTCTTAAGACTGCCTCTTCACAGCATGCCATGACTCAACCCACCCACTGCATGAGCAAATGCATGTGTGAACGAGTGAATAAATCAGTTTATGTTCTCATGAAAACCCTGACTAGCTGCCTTTTCGTTACAAATGTGCGCAAAGCTTTGTTGATGCTCCGCTAATGTTGAAAAAAACACAATTTCATAATTGCGGTGTTTCCATTAAATAAGAAACTAAATTAAAATCACACGTAAATAAGTTTGTTATAAGATCATTCCGCACCATAATCCTCCAACCATTTCCTGTCGTCTTCTTTGTCTTTTCCACCAGTAGTAACGTCCGGTTGTTTATCACGACAGATGATGTGAAAAATGTGAAATACACTCATTTTGATAAAGCTGGTAAATCACCTTAACCTAACGCAAAGAGTTTTTATACAAAATTGAGTGTTTTCGAAGTTGCCGTGTTTCTGTTAAACAGATTTATTGTTGTTATTCCAAGTTGCACAATTTTAAGGTAAATGGAAACATAATTATTAGCTATGTTTCCATTCAAATGTGTGCAAAACTTTATTGGTATTCCGCTAGTATTGAAAAAACAATTTCACAATTGCAGTGTATCTATTAAATAAGAAACTCAATTAAAATCACATGTGAATAAGTTTGTTCACATAAAAAAGATGATGCACTGTGATCCTCCAACTGTCTTCCTCTTTGTCGTTTCTGGCAGTGGTAACATCTGGCTGTTGATCAGGTGACTCATGCGATGTGAAAAAACTGTTTCAATTGCCGTTTTGCAAAATAAACCAATTTTGATACAGCCATAAAAAAATCTCCTCTTCCGAGTACAACAACGTTCGCAAAGTTTTGTCTAAATTGCCGTGTTTCCATTAAGCAAATTTATTTTCGTAATTACAGTTTGCGCAGTTACATGGTCAATTGAAACGCAGCTAGTGTCTGTGTACTGATTTTTATTTTATTTATTTTTCTCCTGATCCTGTCAAATCGTGGACCTCGTGCTGTGAGGTCATGTAGTCTCTAAACTGTAACTCTGCTGCTCTACGCTTGGATGTGGTCAGGTCTGACCTCTCACCTGGCATGCCGTAGTTTTATAAGCAGAACATGAAGCACACATGGTAGTTTTTATGTCTTGGTGCATCCCAGGCTTGTTTTTTATCCTTTGGACTGATTCCACGTTTTGAGATGGCCTCTTCTTCTCGGAGTCGACCTCCTGCATGGTTTGGACAGATCCACACCTCTGGACTGATTGTTCACTAAAGCTGCATGAGCAACTTTGTTTGGGTTAAAGAGCAGCATGATTCTGTAGTATTAGGAGCATGACAGATTGCTGTCATTGTGGGAATCTTTTGAACAATGGCATACATTTTTGCAACGTGTTGCAATCTTTAAGAGAAATGCTCAGAGTAGCATTAGGTTTTGTTGAATAAAATAGCGGGGGTTTGTAGTTGAAGAGGTTTGTTTGTTTAATTTGGATATTTCAAACTATGTCTGTAAATTTTTATGGGAAAATAGACTTTGCATATTCCTCTGCTCGATGATTCAGTCTCGTTATCTCTAAGGGTGCACCGATCTATCGGTCGGCTTACCGTTAATTTTAGGTGATCAGCGATGGATATGAAACCGATATTTATCTCTGCTAAGGTCTGAAAATCAGCCAGATTCTCCTTTTGTTTTGTCTGCACTGTTAGCAGCTTCACAATAAGCAATTAACTAATTAATTGTACGATAAATTAAAATGAGCTTGATCATTTTACTTCTGATGACTAATATATTTTGAAGGGCTGTTTTTTCTGCACAGACATCATAATTAGTTGTTTTTTGTTTTACTTCTGTTGTATTTATTGTTTTTGGTTTTGGATATTTAAAATATTTTCCAATTCCAGTGCTAAATGTTTTATTGTTCTTTGAAAGGGCAAACTTCCACTATTACTGCCCTTTTCAATTTATTTCTTGAAAGTAGTCTCAAAACAAAGTTGTTGTTTATTTCAACAATTACTGGGACAATTTATCATCTAATATAATTTATTGTGATGACCGGCCTACTTTCTGCTGCATTTAGTGACTTTTCAGATCTCGCCATCAACTTTTTTCATAAGATACAGACCTCATAACAGTTATATCAGTTATAAGGAAATTATTTGGAATTGGCAGAAAACAACAATCGGTGCACCACTAGTTATCTCTAATTTTTTAAGATAAGTCACAACATGAGCCAGACGGCTCTCATGGGTTGTCATGGGTCTGCAGCAGGTTAATTTGTTCAGATGCTAGTAGATTTTCCTTTATCCCCTTTCTCCCGTGAGAAATTGTCTTAAGCTCATTGGTTGCTTACTTTTTTAGCTTCTTTCAACTCTCCACAACCTGCAGCCAGTATGCTCAGTTTTCTTTTTTGTTTGCTTGTTTTTGTTCTTTCTGTTGTGGGAAATCAGAGTCCTTCAGTTATTTGTCAAATTCTTTAAGCCCTTTTCTAAAGCAGCGGTAGCTATTGATCTGTCAGGTTGACACACTTTTACAGAAACCAGTAAGTAAACAAACACTCTTCCTTTGTGAAATAACAGGCTGCTTCGCATTCAGCTGCTGTGTTGGCAGAGGTCAGATCTTCAAGACCGAAACTTTTTCCCCTAATCAGTTAAACTCCCAAACTGCAGCCCAGACTGACTCACTGATTAACAGCTTATCCACTCATTTGCTAGTTGCTTAATGAGCAGCACTGAATTTGTATCCACTGTTCTGTTATTTAGTCTTTTATCGAATCCCAAAACAACAACTATCAGTTTCAAGGCTACGATTGAGTATTAGAGCCAGGCTTACCAGAAAAACATTAAAAAGTGGAATTATGAGAATAAATAATTTGTAAAACCAATACCAAAGTATAAATCCACTCAACAGTCCTCATTTTGACTGCTTTTTTGAGTCTTGAGGTTTCATGATATCACAACTTTATTCTCGTAATAACGTTTTTCTTCCTGGCCCTAACACTCTGTCGTACAAGGCATCTGCTGGTCCAAGATGTTTTAACACAGATTCAAAGTATGGCTGCTGTCTCCTGCTTCGTAAATGTGTTTCAGTAAAGGACTAAATGACGAACATGGATATGTTTTTGCAGTTTGGTTACGTCTGTATGTCGCTGGCCTACCTGCAGTCTACCTGGTTGACTGACGATAAGCCAGCAGGGCTGACTGTGAGCATCTTGTGTCCTTCAGATGGAGCAGGGTGAGGGTTCAGTCGGCCCAGAATATGACCCTGTTAAAGCCCAGCGGAGCCCAGGGGAGGACAATTGGCACCTGCTAGCTGCTTATCCTCCCCCTGCCGCCCCCGGCCCAGACTCATGCTCCCCTAGGTAGTACCCTGATCTGTACTGCATTCTCTCCCATTGTCCCCATTTTACCGTCACTGGCCTTGTTTGGTCTGAGGTCCAACTAACCCTGTCCACCTCCTCACAGCTACAGCAACCTGCACAGCCCCACTGTTTGCCTCAGACCTGGTCATTCCCCCATGCCTCTGTGTGGCAGTTACCCTCATATTGCTGTTTTATTTTAATTGTTGTGTAGAAATACGCTTTGTCTCATGGTCCAGTTTCCTGTCCTACTTACTCATCTTTCCCTTTATGATTTATTGAATGTAGCTGCGTTTCCATAACAGATGTGCACAAAACTTTGTCAATATTTTGCTAATGTCTAAGAAATTTTGGTGTTTCTATTAAATAAGAAACTCAATTAAAATCACACGTAAATAAGTTTGTTCACGCAGCAAGTTATTAAAGAACATACCACGCAATAATCCTCCCATCACTTCCTGTCATCTCCTTTGTCATTTCCACCAGTAGTAACATCCGGTTGTTGATCACATAATTTATGTGATGTGACAAAGTATTTCTACTGCAGTTTTGTGAAATAAAACAATTTTAATACAACCAAAAAAAAAAAAAACTCGTCCCTGAAGCAAAACGTTTTAGCTTTTAAAAATTGCCATGTTTCTTTAAGCAAATTAACTTTCAAAATGTCAAATTGCCCAGTCACATGGAAACGCAGCTACTGAGACATGCCCCTCCATGGTAGTACCTGACGTTCCCTAACCTGGTCTCAGATCACCAATTGCTGTTATTGATCAGGTTTCAGACGAAGAGAGAATGCTGTTGGCATGCCGGCTTCATCGTCTTGGTTGTGTTTTCATTCAGCCATGTGAAACTCACTGGATCATCTGTTTGCTTATAATTTGTTGGTGTCTCATGAAATCCTTTTATTTTTCCATTTTTTAAGTATTTTTTTTATATTTAATTTTATTATAGTTTAACATTGGGTGGGGTGAACATGGTTGGGATTTATTGCGATAAATAATCGTAATCACGATATTTTTATTATCGCTACACTTAAGGTGGGCGATATGGACTTAAAGTTTTATCACAATATTTCATGGTGCCTTTGTGATATTGATTAAAGTGACTCTACAAACTATCTTTTATTTCTCCTTTAGGTGACTGTATGTCTGTGACTACATGACACACCAATCACAGCCCAACTAACACGAATACTTAAAAAAACGCACCATATGTGAAGCGTTTCTTTAGGACACCAGTCGCATAAAGAAGTGTGATTTATTTCACACAGTAACTACATTTAGTAATGTTGTTACATTTATTGATACTTATTGTTACTTTCATTAAACAGTGATAAAACTAATAATCCTGACAGTTTTGGAGGATTTTAAACATCGTTCATTGGAATTTATCGTGACAAGAATAAATCAAAATTCTCATTACAAAGAAATACATCACGATAAATAATAAACGATACAATAAATGGCCGCCCCTACCTCCAGGAAGTTGTGATTGTGACAAATTTTTGCCAAATTTTGCACAGACTTGCAATTTTCGCCAGTTATCGCAACGTTTCCATAAATCTGGCCTTTGTTTTGTTTTCTGACCAATCCGCTTAGCGCTTATAATTTAATTTTGTGTTTCATGACGTCTCTTGAAAGCTGAACCTGCAACCAGCCAGAGCCAAACGAAAGAAAACTTTGCAGTATTCTTCCAAACAAACGGCGTAAGTTGAGATAATCTTAGCTAAATTGTGACTAGTTACTCTCCAGTACCATCTCTTATTAAACTTGTTAACAAAAATATTAATGTTATCTGTAATTTCTGTACAGAAGTTGTTCTCACTGTTGGTTATATTGAAAGTAAATTTTTATTGTTGCAATAGAAAGCGCAGACAGTCAGGGAGGAGACATTAGACCCGAGGCCAGCAGCAGGACGGTGATGCAGGGTCAGCTCAGGTAAGGAGGGATTATAACCCGATGAGCTCAGAGACAAGGAAAGGAAAAGTTATGTGACCATTTTATGGCAAATATAAAGCTTGAAAAAAATTGACCACAACTTTCTGAAAAAAAAAAATCAGCAATTTTAAACCAAAAACAATTCCAAGAATAAACATCCCAACATCTGAAAGGGACTTCATAGTACGCAGGTAACCTGTGCCTCGGACTCTGACCCTCCTTCCAATAGTCAGATAAACTTTACAGACATAATCAAACTGTAGAATTGACTTTTAATAAGTTAAAATATGAAACTGACTATTAAATGTAGTTTGGTTTGTTGCTTTGAAGAGCCAAGCAAATGCATTTGCAAAAGTCAAGCAATAACAAATGTTTTGGAGAAAATGCAAATCCCTCTGACCAATGGTGAACCAGCAGTCTATGAAATCATTAACTACGAAACACAAAAAGCCCCCCTCTCTCCTAAATGACAAAATTTGTGCCAGTATGAGAATTTAAATGCTTTTAATGTTAGAGGCAGCCGTCTGTTGTTTTAGGGTTAATATAAATAATTTACTTTTATTTCCCTTTGGATCACAGTTTTGGTTTTGTCCCAAATGGGAGGAATGATCAATATCATTTCACTGAAGTCTTCTGCAGAACCGCACTGCATTCTGGGGGATGTAGGCGGAGGAAAGGCTTTTGCCGCTCAACCTCCCATAGCTAGCTAACCAAGGCTGGTAGAGTCGACTAATTCACCCAGTCTTTGGTTGCCTAGCAACTCACCCACTCTTTGGTTGCCTAGCAACACCCTGCTCTGTAACGTGTGCAGCAGCAGTTTCACGTTTCCCTCAAAATACTTGTACTTCACTCTTCAGTCTGTTTTCTCTTTTAATCCCATTGGTTTGGTTTTACTGCGAGCGCAACCTAACAGTCGCCTGTCGACCTGCAACGCTTGATTTTTGCTGACTGAAATGTGAAACATTTAAAACAAAAAACAAAAACACTAGTGCTTAACGTTTATGGATTGGTTTTGCTTGATGCCCATCGAGTGAGTGACCCATAACCAGAGGAATGTGCTACTTGCAGTTCCTCCTAAGAGCACTTTAGTTTGAGAATAAATTATGTGGAGTTTGATTTGTTTGTGTTTTGCTGTCTGCAGCCAAGAAGCAAAAGTTTGGCTTGACGCCAGCGTCTCATATTTCTGGTGCAGCAAAACACCAGAGGACAGTGGCTTGCACCCTTAGCAAATGCGGCCTCAAAGAGATTAAATAAAACTCCCTCACATATCCTCTATCATCTTAAAATGGAAAATTCAGTTTTTAGTTATTTATGAATTTACTTTCAGTTGGTACTTTCAATTTTTATGCCTCTTTGTCCTCCTGTAATTAATTTCAACAATGAATTGCTAAATCCCAACGCTCCCCAGTTTCATTCTGTTGTGAGCAACCAAAGAGTGTAACCTGACTCTGCTCCTTTTTCCGTTTCTCTAATCCTGGCTTTGCCTCGTCTACGTCACTCGCCGTCTCCGGGGTGCTGACTCAGATCAGAGGAGCGATCTGATCCCAGATGTTTCTGGCCAGCTGTGTTTAGCCATGCTTCACTAGATCTCAGATCAATCTGATTAGCAACAAAATCTATTTCATACAAAACGTTGGAGTCCCGTCCAGTAAAGGCAAAGAGCTGCTGCTTGTTAATCAGATCAGAAGGCCTTGCTTCATCGTAAATTAATTTTAAACCATGTGGAGCAATCCATCACAAATATAAATGCTAACATGGACTTTTAGTTTTAGTCCCTCCACTACGATCCACTGCTTAAAAGTGCATTTATCAATGAAAAGTTGATTAATTTCAGTGGTACAATTTCCAGAGCTTACACGCATCCTTTAAAAGTCTAAAATTATTTAGAGTTAGGGCCTTAAAATGTCTGAAATCCAATAAAGAAAATGTAAGTTGACATTAAATACATTAATTATGGGTCTAATATTTAGTTGTGACACGATTATTTAATCTCATGTATTCTATGTAGTTTTTGTCTCAGGATTTTTCTCTTAAGTAAAAGTTTGAGTTGTGCACAGACGTCTTGATTCGCTGCGTTCCCTAATGACTCAAAGGTGGTTAAGGTGACCAGTAACAAACTGATAATACTGTCTAGCTAGCAAGCAAACAAGTCTTTACCACTCTAGAGTTAACTCTAACTCTAGTTAGAGTTAACCAGCTAGCTGAAGTTAGCTAGCTAGTTAGTTCTTGGAAGCAGCTAGCTAATTTACTAGCTAGTTAGCTAGAGAGCAATAATCCATATGAGAAGCACAAAACTGCAGCTAAGAGCCACAAAAAGACCTCAGAAATTTTAGTTTTGGTTCAGGGCGTTTCTTTTTTTAGTTGCCTTAAATATTATTCATAATGGTCTTAAAATGTCTTAAATTTTAGTCAGTGAAACTTGCATAAACCTCGACTTCTAGATTACACGTATATGTGAAAAACTTAGTGACAACACATTTTAGACTTTTTTTTGTAAATTTCTTGGACCAGTCAGGCGTGAGAGAGAATATAAAACATAAAATGTTGTATTTTAGCTTATAAACTCTGTCTTCTGCAAGGTGAGAAACAGGATTTTTTTTTTAAACAGAAATGAAGGCCATTTGAAAACTGTCCATGAATTATGTGTTGTATACACTGAATACCTCAGACCTCAGTGTTTTACGTAAATTGCTGCATCTCTGCAGCTTTCCTTGGAGGTAATCAGCCTTTGTTTCCTGCTGACGTGTTGAGAACGCCCTGGTTGATTTAAAACCGCCAGTCAGCTCGTCTGCACTGTTGGCTCTGATGTTTCTCATCTTCCTCTCAACAATAATCCCCGCAGAGTCTTTATTGGGTTCCGGCCAGTAAAGAAACCATTGTCGTTGAACCAGGTATTGGTACTTACAGGACTTTGTTGCTGCTTGTGCAGCATTTTTTTTTTACCTGAGTTTTTTCTTTCATCAAACTTTCCAATAAAATCCATTACAGTGTCATTTTGGGGCTTAACCTACTTGCAAAGGTGATTATTATTAAGTCAATATCTATGTAATGTCTGATGGAAATTATTTTTATTGTAATATTCACAATTACTGAGGAATTAATTTGAAGTTTTTCATTATCTGGAATCAATAATCAAAGTTGAAAGTATCACTCTGTGGAATAAATTAATATGAGTTTCCCTTTATTAAATGAAATTACTAAAATAAATGTACTTGTAGGCAGATAATGACCTTCATGGAGATGGTCCTGTATTGGATAAGAAGCAGTAAAAATCAGCCTCTCTCCTCCAATATTATATTGAAAACTACGACTTTATTCTTGTATTCTTTCTATTTTATTCTCATGCAACTTTTTCTCATTATGTTATTTTTATATTTTCTTTCCGTGGCTCTCATACTACCTGATACTTTCAGGATTTTATTTAGGAGTCTTTTGTTTTCCGGTGTGACAGTCTGTACATTCCTGTTTGTCCCGTTTTGTTGTTGCATGTTGTGTGTATTCCCTGTAATTCATCGTCACCCAGACAGCATGCGGCATCATCTTCCCGTCGCTCTTATTGAACAATAACACAGAAACAGGTCAACTGAATCTATTTGATCTAACTTCTGTTTTTTTTCTTCTTCTCATTTTTATCCACCAATCTCTTCTGCTGTCTTGTTCTCTTCCCTCTGCTCATGATGTTTCACTAACCCATGCTTCCTCTTTTTCACACATCTGTTCTGGCTCTTTCTGCTCTCACCGTCTCTGCTCTCCTCCAGTCTCTATCCGCCCCGCAGGCGCAGGCCCTCAGCTGTGTGGAGTCCCTGTGCTGCTACCAACATGGGCAAAGCGGCTGTTCCCGCCTGGCCCGCCTCCTGGAACAAATGACGGGACAATGCAAGGCCGGCGTCAACAATTGCCACACATCCAGCCGCAGCAACAGGTGGGGAGGACTGCAGCGTCGACGAGAAACGATTATTGTGAATCCCGATGAACCGTCTTTTGATTTGGGCAGCAGCTCCGAGTGTTTTAGCCTGTGATCCCGCCGAGCTGCGTGGAAGCAGAGTGTCGGTGGGTTTTAAAGGCTGGTTTTAGGAAAGAGTTGGAGGCTGAAGATGAGTGGATCAAACACTTATAGACTTCTTCTGTGACAGCATGATTAAACACACACATCCAACGGGTTTGGAGTCGCAAAGGCAATGAAACCAAAAATTTAGAGGTTAACGCTTCAGAGTACGACGGTTGTTCTGTGACCAGGGAGAATTCGGTACGATATTTTTATTTATCGCAGTTCACACATCAGCAGCTGCGTTTCCATTGGCTATATGACTGCGCTAATTTGAATTACGAAAATAAATTTGCTTAACGGAAACTAGTCAATTTAGAAAAAATATTTTTTGTGCTAATATGAAGTGTTTTCAATATTGGTGTATTTCACAAAACTGCAATGGAAACACGTTTTAAGCCTGTCGCAATAAAAAAGAAAACATTTACTTGCACGATAAATTAAAGCTAACTCAATGATTTCCACTAGCATGATTTATCGTTTTTCTTTTCTCTCTCTCTTTAATTGAATTTGTTATTTAACTGAAACATTGCAATTACAAAACTGTATTTTCTCGACATTTTCACACATTTGTAACTGAATCGCAGCTATTGATACTCGTGCCTTGCACAAAATGCATTTAATGAGTTGCATTTCCTATAAAAATGTGTGAAAAACTTGCACTTATTTCTAAAAAATGCAATTTTGCAATTGCATTTCTTACTCCTAAGTAAAAATCAAATTAAAATCACACATGAACAGGTTTGTTCACGTAATAAATCATTAAAAATCATGGCGGCGATGAAGGTAAACACTTATGTGCATCTTCTAAGGAGGCCAGTTACTACCTGTAAACGATTTCTGCAGTAGACAAACCAGCATCACACAAAGGAATATCGGTAACACTTTATTTGATGGGTTGTGAATAAGACTGTCATAAACATGACATAACACCTGAACTCATGAACATGAGTAAGTCTAAATGAATATTTATGACTCTTGTCATAAAGTGTCATGCAGTAAATAATGACACTTTTAATACAGAGTTGTCATTATTTAAAATGTCTTCGTTATGACAACTTGACTTTAACCAAGAAATCATGATCTGACATAAATTTGTTATAAAAGTATTACTGATTAAACTTTAGCTTTAATAACATAAAGCTACCTAACTTTTAAAGTTACTCACTCCTGTTCATGAGTTCAGGTGTTATGTCATGTTTATGACGGTGTTATGTCATGTTTATGACGGTGTTATGTCATGTTTATGACGGTGTCACGACAGTCTTATCCACAACCCGTCAAATAAATGTCACCAAAATATTCCCAGTTTTGTGAAAAACAAATTTTGATGCATCTGAAAAACAGTAAAAATAATAAAAGTTTTATTGAGTTTTTTTAAAATTGGTATCTCTCATTAAGCGAATTTATTTTCACGATTCCACTTTGTGCGGTTACATGATCAATGGAGACGCAGCTTCTCGGCTGTCTTGTCTGTAAAATCGACTCCTTTGCAAATGTATTTGCCATTTGTCTGTCTCTGCCATGTGCTATGATCTGTGATGTTGTCTGTCTGTCTTGATTGTCTCCTGTTCTTCTGTGATTCATCCTTAAATGAACGTTTGATGTCCAGATGGGAAGCGGGTTTTTTAGGGAAAATCCTTTAGTTTGTTATGCACTTTAACAGACAACATCACTACTTCATGAAGTAGCCGATCGGCTTCGGCCAACGCTGTATCTGTAGCCGAAACCTCATCACAGTGATAATGGCTGGCTGGTATAATCATAAAATATCCAAATATTAAATGCTTACTGACACTATACACATTAAATATTTAGCTACAAAAAGTGGTGGGAAGTAGACTCTTTTTTTAATTAATGTTTTTATTTCACTGGGCAGCAATGCATTGTGGGTCCCCAGATGATATTTAGGAATTATGGTAACGTAGCATGACATCCATTCAGTGCAGTTTGGAAGCTTTCAGCTGATCAACGCTGCAGATCCAGGTGATTTTATGAAATGTTGAGGTTTTACTTCATGGTTTAGAGGCTCAGCTCTCAGTTTGCAGGTCTTTGCAGTTTCTATAATTGTGTCCACCTGAATCCCGGCGACTCTGTGGGTCATTGATCAGACCACGTGACCAGCCCTTTCTGCTGAGCTGTCGATACTTCTCAAAATGCCTCAGGACTCCAGATATTGATTAGATCAGTAATGAAGATGTCGCATTCCTGTCTTTTGTTGCCAAATTTCCTTTCTTTTTTAATTAATGTGTGTATTTGTAACGGTAAAAATATGCAGTGGAAATTAAAGAATGTCCAAAAATTTTAACTTTGATCAATTTGATCAGTTTGTAGCTTAATTATTGATCATAGTTTTTGTCATTTTTATTGATGCTCTCTTCTTTACAGCTGTGAGAGAGAAAAAGTTAAAATAACAACAGATGCAAACACTTTTCCACATTGTCCAAAGAGTCCAGTGGCCATAAATAAGCTCTGCTTCTATAGACAAATTAGCATGATGGGAAAAAGTTTTGCGGTAAACACAAAATTTCATACAGCCGGGAAAAAAGTGTAAAAGCTTTTCAAAATTGGCACATTTCTATTTAAGTAAATTTATTTTCTTACTTTCAATTTGGTTAATTTTATAGTTAATGGAAATGCATATGTGAACACCAAGCAGACCAGAGACCACTCCAAATCAGGAAGAGGACTACGACACAGTGCATTCTGGGTAAACAAATGTGCTAAGCTAGTGGTAGCAGGAGAAATGGTTCATTGTCTTTTACCAAAGACAAAAGAGAAACACTACAATCACTCATTTCTGTCAGTACTCCATTTTTGTTTATATGCCGTGAAGAAGGAAGTGGCTCTAAGTGTCTTCTTCAGTGGTTCTTGGTGCAGCGCCCCCACAGGCGAGGAGGGAACAGGTTCCTCAAAGGGTTTGCATCGTTTGACTCAGTGCAGTGTGAAAGAGAACCACAGCAGCTAAAAATAAAACAAATGTTGTAACTTTGGTCTCCAATCAACTTGAATCTACCGACTGTCAGGTGTTTAAACAACCTTCATTTCGGGAAAGATAGTTTGGAATGGAAATACATTAGTGTCTTTGTTTAAATTACCAGTAAAAACTCGTACTACAATGACTTTACTCTGACGCAGCAGCTTTACTTTCCTTTTGCTCTGATATAACTCTTGTAAAAAAACATTTATATGAATGGAGTTTTTTAAAAGAACGAAACAAAACCAAAGCTCTACAAAACCTGCAGACCTGAAATTGGCCTCCATTTTCTGATTGGTGCGTCTCTCTCTGTGTTACAGCAGATGTATATTGACAGTATTTTTAGGTGAGCATGTTTCCCTGCTTGCGGCTGTGCGGTGTTGCTGTCCCGATCACTTCTCTGAAACAAACACAGACCTTCAGGCTGAGATTGTCCCATTAAATGATGATTCAATTTAGATGAATTGGCTCCTGTGGGGTTGATTGATTTGTTTTCTGACCTTGGCACGAAGCAACCAATTGGTTTCCTCCAAGTGACAAATCACAACCAATTTGTTCCCTCCCACAGGATTTAAGAAAAAACCAGCAGACGTAATATATATTGCAGCGGTAGGCTTTTTACTATAATGGGAACAATGAAGTCAATAAATAGAATCTGCAGTTGTTTTATTCCTCTGCATTCTCTCCTAACTCTCTGCAGATGGAGGAAAAGTAGTTATAGTATCCAAATATGCAAACCAAATACCTTCTTTCATCTACAATTCTCTTTTCAGATTGAGAAAAAGGATTATTAATGGTTTGGTAATGTAGAGTGAATTTGGCCTTAATGCTTGGATACTGCCATAGAGGAAAAGTATAGTAGTATGTAGCAGAAATATTTATTTATTAAATTTATTAGTGGTGCATCATCTGAGTCATAGCTGGCTCACTTTGTTTGAAGAACCAAAGTTCGGTGAAAATTGGAAAGTGAAGGAATATGGGATCTAGGAAGTGTAGTTCTACTTCTGGAGCACTTTTCTTTCTTATTTTCTTTTTCTTTTTGCTACTTCCTGTATCTACTGACTGTTTTTTATTTTATTGGGTCCTGAAGCCTTATATCTGCTTCTGGGAAGAGGCCAACACAAAGGGTGCGCTTGTTTTATAATTCCTGGTGTTCCAGCTGAGCGGAGTTGGAAAAACTACCCCCATCCGACAGGAAGTACAAAACAAGAACATCCAACCATTTTGTTGCATTGGGCCTACCTGTAATATTTTGTATACAATGTTACCTGGATCTGCTTATGTCACTCTCCCTCTCCTTCTTGCTGCAGAAGCTTAATTACCAATTCTTTTAATTATTAATGGTTGCTAACGCTTCTCGTACTAAGCCTGCGTTCTGAAGTAAAAGCTGAGCGATGGTTTAATGAGGAGAGACTTCAGGAACTCACTGCTAACTCATCCACCCATCACTAACTCCTCCCTCATCCATCCACCCATCCTCTGCTTCCTCCAGCCTGATTGATTGGGATCATTTTTGTTTTTTATAGCTACTGACACCTCAGCTCTCCTGTTTCACACACACACACACACACACACACACACACACACACACACACTAACGCACTGCGCCTGTCTCCTAACCTTCAGTCACTGCTGTTTCCAGGTCTTGGAGCGACACAGAGAACTTCTACTCCAATGACCGCACCATCCTGACTCTGTCGCCCATCGAGGCCAGCCGCTGTTGACTCCCACGGCCGCCACCCCTAACACACACACCGGTACCGTTTTACGAGCCCACTCCAGTTTAAAATCAGTGGGAACCAGCCAGGATTGGGTCCGTTGCGTCTTTGTGTCCCTGCGGCTCACAGATACATAGACAGAATGAGACGAGCATCAGAGGAAATGAAACGGGTCAGAAGATGCGATCAGCCCACGAACAGGAAATATCAGATTCCTGAAAGACGATCCGAAAAACACATTTAAAAAACAAGAAAGGCATCAGTTTCTTTCCTCTGGACAGAAAACAGACCTGAATCTTAACAAACTTACTCTGATCCAGACATTTTTCTTTTTTCTACGAATGTTGCCAACACTGCAAAAACACAAAATCTTACCAAGTGTTTTTGGTCAAGTTTCAGCTGCAAATATCTTAGTACATTTGAATTAAGACAAAACTAACTTACAAGAAACGTTTCATCAAGATATAGGAGCTTTTATAAAGTAAATAATGCCTTAATATTGATTGACGTAAAAGTACAAGTTCCATCAGACAATACAATATTAGGGCCAAACTATGGAAAGATTAAATTACGAGAATAAAGTTATATTATAAGAATAAAGAACTTTACTCTTGTCTTATTTTGACTTTATTCTTGTCCAAATTTTTTTTTTCTAAATTTCATTTTTATATTTTTCTTACTTTGGCCCTAACACTCTATTTTAAGCAGATTATTTCAATTGTAACAATACATTTTTCAGAAGATAAACGCTGCCAGTGGAACACTTTCATTAATATAACTGAAATATTGACTTAAAACAAGCTCCTACTTCTTGCTGAACAGTTACTTGTAAGTTAGTTTTGTCTTAATTTAAGTGAACGAAGACCTTTGCAGTTGAAACTAGACAAAAAATACTTGGTAAGCTTTTGTTTTTTTTGCTTTTGCGGTGAGAAATGCTCGGAGTTCAGCTGAAGATCCTGCTGCTTCCAGGAATCTGTCTGATCCACTGCTGCACCTTTAAACTCCCGGTCAGACGGGAACGAGTTCTGTAGCATCTAGAGGTTCTGCCGGGACCTGCAACATAATCTACTGTGGTACCAAAGACCGACCGGATCAAGACTGCAGTGTAGCTCTTTATTTTTGTGCCTGATTGAAGCTGATATAGTTGTAGTTATTTTTTTGTGCCCTCTTGTCTCCCCGGATGAGGCCGGATGTTTAAAAGCCATATAATTAATCCAAGTGATGGAGCTGCAGATGAAACTGTTAGAGCCTCTTGTTTCCTTGTTCTTGTTCCCTGCACTGCAAAAACACAAAATCTCACCAAGTATTTTTGATCTGGTTTCTAATACAAATATCTCAGTACACATAAGATAAGACACACCTAACTGACCAGTAGCTCTTCAGGAAGACAGGAGCGTTTTAACTCAGTAATGGCTTAATATTGATGAAAAAGTACCATTTATAAGGGAACTAATCTTCCAGTGGAACTGGACATTTAAGATGGAAAAACGTCTTGTTTATTTCAATTGTTTCACTTATAACTACCAGTGTTCATGAATATTAAAGAGTTATTGACTTTAAACAAGCTCATATATTGTGCTGAAAAGTTGCTTGTACATTAGTAACAGATGCACTGGAAACTAGGCCAAAATACTTTGTAGGATTTTGTGTTTTTGAAGTGAAAAATGCCTTTTCTCCATCAGCCTGGCGACCAAAAGCCTCTTAGCGTTACAGAACCACAAACCGCAGGGATTATTTTAAGGATGCAAGGCAGGAAATGCAGAACCAGGTTCCTGAACGTTTCCCAGAGTAATAATTTATCGTTCTGCGTAATGGTGAGAAGCTTTTGGAAGTCGGTGTTGATGTTCTTTAACACTGCAAAAACACAAAATCTTACCAAGTTTGGTTTAGTTTCTAGTGCAAATATTATTACACTTGATTTAAGACAAAACTGGTTTACAATTAACTTTTCAGCAAAAAGTTGGAGCTTGTTTAAGTCAATAATAACTTAATATTAATAAAAATATGAATCAGTTCGACAGCACTGCGCCGTTACCTAGCAACCTCAGCCAAGCCCAGCCCGTCTCCTAGCAACCGAGTTCTAGTTCCACTGGCAAATGATTTCACTTATTATAACAAAAAAATTTTTCCATGTTATAAGTGAAACCTTTTCATCAATGTTTAGGAATAGACTCAAAACAAACTTCTATATCTTGCTGAGAAGTTGCCTGTAAGTTAGTTTTGTCTCATATTAAGCGTACTAAGATGTTTGCACTAGAAATGAAACCAGATTAGTTGGTAATATTTAGTGTTTTTGCAGTGAAAGTAGACAGAAGAATGTTTTCATGTTCAGGAAAATTCCTTCAGAAAGAAAAGCTGAGCGTTTGCACAAACCACATATCAAAAATATCACATTTCCTGCTTCTCATTGCTTTAAAAGAAATTCATTAACACCTTCTTAGAAATCATCCACGTCATGTTTTTGCTGTTTTCTTTTCGCCACATACGTTTCCTCTGTGTGTGTGAATGTGAGTGTTGAGGCTTCCTGAAGGCTACTAATTCCCACCAAGACGACTAACTGGTTTAAACTGGACACCAGAAGCCTCAGCACACCCAGGAAGAACAGGAATCAGTTTCCATTTGCTAATTATTTGAATATTGTTGTTTATTTTCTGTAAGAAACACAAATAGGTGCGACTGATGATGGGAAGGTGTATTTATTATAGCTGTAAAAAGTTTTTTTGTTGTTTTTTTTGCATATATCACCTTATTGGTTCATGGAGCTTAAAGGTAAATGTCCGGTTTGAATAATTAAATGATAATTTACTAAAATGCTCTTTCAACCAGCTGACCTCATAGTTGCTGATCTACCAGGATGGACCTTCATTCATTGATGCTGTTTAAATAAAATTATCAAGTTTCTTGGAGCGTTTTGTGGAAAGCAGTTGAATCAAGTCTCCTGAAAGTATTTTTGTGACATTAAAAAGCAGTTAAAGTGAACTTGAAGCCAATCTTTCCATAGTAGAACCAGCTGACTGAGTTGCATCATGGGTATTGTAGTTAACATGGACCATTCTTACAATCTTACCTTCCTGCAGGTAGATATAGATGCTCCATTGGTGGGAAGTGTTGTAATTAAATCCAGTGATATTTAAAACAGTTTTGCAGAAAACAAAAATATTACTAAAGACGATTAAAAGAAACGTTTAATACAGAAATTATGTCATCAATTAGCCACCCTAAGATTGTAGCTAAAGAGGCTAGTTGTTCTGAACGATCCAGCCAATCACATTAAGGGAAAGTTTACCGGAAGGAAAAACGTGTAAAGGCTGTGTTTCAGTGTCTGTGCATCCTTAAAAAGTCTTGAATTCATTTATCAAAAATGTTGGTCTTAAATTTGTGAATTTTTTTGAAAGTTTGCCGTTAAAGACGGGCCTTAAATTTTGTTGTGTTCTTGTGAGAATTTTCTGACAGTTGATCAGATGTCGTTTGTTTTTTCCACTTTCTTGTTTCTGTTGGCTCGTACGATGCTAATGTTCGTTCAGAGTAAAAAATAAAATGCAATTTAAAAAGTGCGGCACTACCATATAAAATTTGTAATTTTATGTCTTAAATTTCATTCACAAGGGTCTTAAAATGTCTTAAATGTGAGTTTATGAAACCAGCAGAAACCATAACTTTTTTTTTTCTCTTTGCCACACGTTTTCCTTCCACTTAACTATCCATTAATAAATCTTGCATACTCTGAAGAGCCAGGTTTTTGTGCAGCCAGCTTTTATGGCTTCACCCTCTTTGTAAATGGTAGCTTTGACTAACAGCTGGACAAATGTCAAGCATTTTAGGTTTTGATATTCTTGTTTTCTGAGAAGCTGAATAAACCAACAAAACACATTTTTCATAAAACATCTGCTGGAGTTTCACTTTTCTAATTTCAGTTGGTTTAAATTTTTACAAGCTGTTACAATTTGGACCTTTTTAGTTTTACTGTATCGATTTGACATCTGGACAGATTTAAAAACATTTGGTGGCTCGGTTTAAGATGTAATGTTTGAAGTGTTTAAACTACAGTTCCCATCATGCAACTCAAAAGCATCTTTTGTCTGACAGACGGTCGTTTCCTGTTCCTCATTTCCTGTTAAACATTTCTATTTAAATGGTGGGTTCCCCTTTTATCACAATATTTGCATCTGAATGATGAAAGAGGTCAGGGATCGTTCCTTATCCTTCTTTAATGTAATCAGAAATCCAGCTCTTCGTTCGGCTGTGTGGAAAACAAAATCCAGAGATTTGCTCCAAACTTGTCTCCATCTCACAGAAATCCATCAGGACTATAGAACCGTCTTCAGGTTTGGATGTTTCTTATTTCTGCATTTCTGCTGTACCTTTTTCTGCATGAAGTTTGCAGATGGAGGATGAGGGCAGAACCATACATGAAGCTGCAGATTTAATGCCCCCTTGTGGCCAGAGTGAGTAGAGCTGCTGGCCAAAAATAGCTAAAAATAAATATTGCCAGGTGTCCACACATATTTAAAAAGTCTTCAATTTGTCTAAATTATGGCCTTTAAATACAACGGAGTATTGGGGTCATGCTAAGAAAATAAAGATTACGAGAATTAAGTCATAAACTCGTACGAGAACAAAGTCAGATTTCTGACTTTGTTCTGGTAATATTATAACTTATTCTCTAATATTCTCTTAAATGTTTTTATTTTATTTTAGTATAATCTGTCGAACAAAATTAAGATAATTAAAAATACAACAATAAAGTGATTTGTATAACTTCTGGTAATATTGACTTTATTCTCATTATTACAACCTTATGCTCATATAATTGTATTATTTTAATTTTATTTTTGTAATATTGACTTTATCCTCATTACTTCTAAACTATTATTTTTTGTATGGCCTTAATACTCTGTTGTATTAAAATGTCATAAATTAATTTTTAAAAAGTCGGTCTTTGATTTATTAATTACACATCTTGAATTTTGTTAACAGAACTATTTAATTTCGTATATTCTGGGGTTTTTTTCTTGTGTGATTTTTTTTTTTTTTTTTTTTTTTGTGGTCAGGCTAAAGTTTGAGTCGTTCAGTGACTCGATACGGTTGAGGCCACCGCTAACTAGTAGCTATGGTAGTTAGCTATGTTAGCAGCTAGTTGGCACTAGCTAGCTAGATGTCTATCAAACCAGAGTTTGACAGGAGCAAATTATTTGCCATTTGGTACATTTCTCTGGAGACATACAGTAGGTCTTAAATTGTATTCATAATGACCTTAAAATGTCTTAAAAACAGATTGTTCTTCAATACTTCATCATCCATCAGAAATAAATTATGATGGTTCCTTTTATCAGCTGCTGACTTCTCCCCTCTGTTATCTTTGATTGAATTTAGATATTTGTGTAATAGAATCACGCCAAGTTTAAACTTCTTGGCCCAAAACAAACAAAATGCATTTTAAAAGTCGAATCAGATAGTTTCCTTAATTGAATCATGAGAATCAGAATGAAAATGTCAAAGCTAACAGTTCTGTGCAGCGTCGTGTCATGAGTTATCAGCAGATAACTGATCAATTATTCTGTCCTGTCTGTATTCATTAGAGCTAAAATATTATTTACTAAATAAATACATTTTTATGAGAACGATTGTTGGAGTTTTTTTATTTCACTACTGACCTGAGGGAAACACCATTTTACCAAACAAATCCAGATTATATTCCATTTCAGAGTTTTTATATTAAGTGGCAGATTATCAAGAAAAACCAGCAAGACCCATATAGTTCAACTTTGCATATGGATTTTGTAGGAGTTCTTTTGAGATTAAAGGTTTTCAGACATAAGGTCTGATTAAAATGTAAAATTAAGTATAAAATTTTGCAGTTTGTACAGCTGTTGTACAATATATGTGCCTTAATTAAATGTATTAATTTCATTTGAAAAACTAGATAGAATAATTTAATGTTTTAAGAATTTATGTGCTGAAGACAGTAAACTTCAAAATGTGGGCGGGATTAGGGGAGATCCTGACGTCTGATTGGCTGCTTCAAACGGCAACTTCCTCCAGGTTTGGTAGACTGTGGGGTCACTTTCACTGGTAGTGTCAAAATAACTACAATTAATTGTTTCAATGTATTTATTACATACTCTAGGTGAGAAACTCCAGTCTTTCTATCTCTAATTTGGTCTGAAATATCTAATAAGTTTACAAAATAGCTGCCGCAGACTTAAAGACGACGTTAGCCTTGCCCAGTGGCTAACAACGGCTAACGCTCTGTCGTGGACCGTTTAGCGACATTTCAAACCAAAATGAAGCCGGAGTTGCTCACCCGGGTTTGTGGTAAATAAAGGGCTAAGATCTAATTGTGTTGTTGACGTTATTTATGCACTTCCAGAAAAAATCTTGACCTCAGAGTCTTAGCTAACTCGGCCTTTCCTCGCTGTTTGAAGCAGCCAATCAGACATCAGGGTCTCTGTACGTGACGAAAGCGGCCCACGCCGCCGCGATGGACGTCAAAACAACCTATATGTGCATTAATTCATATTCTAGTTAATTTATTTAGTTGATTTCATTCTAAAAGTGGCGTAGGGTACTGCGCAAACAGATATGGATGCAAACCAAAATGTTCGTTTTATCTTAACTTTTTGATAAAGAAAGAAAATGGCGATGGACAGCTGCCAGGATGGCAGCCCTTTTTACCGGGTGGTTTCGCAAAGAACACTTCTTACAAGGTAAGAACGTCAACTTTCATACTTCATAAGTAAGTAAGATTTCTAGGATGCAAGGAGATATTGCATTATGGAGAAAGTATGTGTCTAATTATTGGTTACCATGGAGAAAATGCCCCATCATCATGTAGGCCACCTTTCAAAAAAAAAAAAAAAAATCATCTAGACTTTTATTTTACTTTTTCTGCTCGGGTGTAAGTTACAACGCCATTTAAAACAGAATGTCATAAGTCAGCAATTTAATAAAATAAAAAAAGAGGGAAGAAAGTGTTTCTAATGCTTCCTTTTATTTCTTAGAAATAGAAAATTTGTTTAATATGGCCACTCCTTACATGAGCAGTAGTAACATATGAAAAGCTTGTGAATAGAAAGTGTTTTCTTTTAAAATATTAAATACAAAACATATTTTTTGCACAGTTTTGGCTTAATTGCTGCTCTGTGTCATTCTTTGAGCGAATGGCTTTATTGAGTCTGTATTCTCAAGTTAACAATCGATTTCTAAATCAGTCGATAATTATTTTTGATAACTGATTAATCCGATTAATTGTTTCAGCTCTAAGTTCAGATTTCCAAGGTAACTGCAATGCAACATACGCTAGCAATTTCCAACTTTTGTAAATATGCCTGTATGGCTTTGAGCCCCAGCTAGTCTGTGATTTACTTTCACAGAGAAATGAGCTTGACATGAACCAGTAGAAGCCACGTCTATACTGGTTGCATCTGGCCTTACTGGAAAACAACTTGGGAAAACAATGGTAGTCACTCAGACTGTTTGTGCTGCAGATGTAAATAAATTCCTTCACATACATGACAATAATTTCCTTCCCTCTTTTGCTGTACTGAACTGCTTTAGCGTACCCAGCTTGTTTAACCATGCAGTAGCTGAGTCTCTTGTTCAATATTTCCGTGGTTAGAGGCTTTCATTCTTTAATACCAAGAATCCCTAATAATAGTAATTGGCTTACAGCACAGGGTTTCCCTCTCAATCAAGCCGCCCACCTCCTTTCTCTCTGCAGAAATCACCTGCTTCCCCAGCCACCAGCTACTGCTTTTAATATGCAGCTCCTATGTTGGTGTCTTGTTGTATCATGTCGAATATTTGTCCAACTGGAAAGACGGAGACTTTGGCCGGAATGGATGTCCTGCCTCTTAGAGAAATAGAAAATTGATGGATTGGATCTTTTATTGGATAGCTGGATCAATGCCAAATGGCTATTAGTGAAATAAATAAATAAAACTAAGCTTTCAAATCAGAAAAATGGGGAAATGTATCCGGAAGGGGATGGATTGTGCAGTGGATTATTTTCAGATAGTGAGTCTCCATCTTGTGGACAAATGTAGGCACTGCAGATGGATGTCATAGCATAAATAAGCCCTCAATCCGCCAACAAAGCACACAAATTCAATACAACAACATGCCGACTCTGCATTTATGTATTTAAGATAATATCAATCTGATATTAATTCATGTTGAGGGACAGAAAGATGGAGTTTAACATCATTTTGGAGTCACCTTTTTACAAGTTTTCACAATAAAACACTTATTTTAAAGCACCTATTTCACATAATTTATTCTAGCTTTGCAATTGTGCTTTTCCTACTGGTCCAGTCAATAGTATAAAAGATCAACACTCTAATATTCTGTTTTGAAAAATCTCTTTTCAGTATAGAACAGTTAAATTGATGACTGAAGAGTCTATATGTAAAATATTTTTAAGTACAATTGGTCAATTGGTCAAGTGAGTCCAGATTCCTTAATAAATGTTTTAATACCAACTTCAGCATCATTGCCACCAGTAATGGAAAACAAAATTGTTTTTACAGTGTTTTACAGAAACCTCCTATTCTGAGGATTAGAAATAAAATAATTTAGTTGCATCTGGCAGTTTTCTGTGTTTTGTCTAAACATTTGCTTAGAGAAAATGTGATAATGGCTTAGAAATGAAATATGACTTTTTATCTTTTCCCATACCAGACCCACTTTCAGATTAAAAAAAAAAAGATTCTCACTTTCTTTTCTTAAAAAATAAATTACAAATGGTAGGAAGTATTTTCTAAAAGTGTCTGTTATTTCAGCCATCCCTTCTGTGAGACTGAGTATTAGGACCAGACTATGAGGATTTTTGTTTAATTATGAGACTATAGTCATAATAATAGCAGAATAAAGACACAATTTTTCCAGAAGAAGGTCTGAAAATTATGAGAAAAAGTGGTTTTTATAAGAAAAAATCTTCAGATGATACGTTGTTTTTTGGATTTCTCATAAAATTATTACTGCATTCTAATATTACGGCTTTATTCTTATTTTTTTTTTTACTTTATTGTCATATAACTTTATTGTTATATTCTTACTGTATTCTTTTAACATTCTGACTTTATTTTGGTAAGAAAATGAATAAATAACTTTTAGCCTGACTCTTGTATTTCATTGTAGAGTTGACCCGGATTCAACGTCCAAATAAATAGAAGCTGTAAAAAACAGGGCAGCTATCAAACAAGATGGCCGCCCTGGCCGAGCTACCAATTTATCCACCTAGAACTGGACAATATGGCTGAAAAACGTATCATGATTAAAGTGCTGTGGTGACGCAGGGGTTAAGCACATCCCACATCTCCTTAGTCCTTGACGCGGCTGCCGCAGGTTCGATTCCTGGCCTGGTGACCTTTCCTGCATGTCTTCCCCAGCGTTTTATATAAGCTGATTTTGGTAATTATTGATTTTTTAAAAAAAAATTTTTATATCTGAAATATTGTCAAGCTGCTGCCGTGATCGTCCCTGTTTTATTCAGTTTTTACTCCACTGTTTTTTTTTTTTTTTACTTTTAAGAAGTTATGAGGTGAAACTTGAAACTGCTGCTGCGCAAGTTACGCTACAAGTTGTTGCTAGGGAACCAAAGCTGGGGGAAACTTGGAACTGCTTCGTACCCACTAGGCAGCCAAAGACTTAGTGAGTTAGTCGATGCCACTGTGAGGGGATTGGCAGCTAAAATCTTTCCTCTGCCTACATGTCCCAGAATGCTGTGTGGTTCACGATGGAAATCAGTGAATATTTAATAGATTTTATGTTGACTATTCTATCAATGTATTATCTGTTGATACTGGTAATGTGTCTATTGAGATATATGGGTTTTATCTGAACTATAAAAATTCAGTGAGTTTATTGCCGGAAAAAAAATCCAGATTTTTTCCAAAGATTACATTTTCAAAAACCAAAAATTCAAATAATTAATTATTTTAATGAATTAATTGAACAACTCTATTTGTGAGCCAGACTTCTAAAATCAGTTGGCTAAAGTGGTAAATAAGTCCAGTTTACATATCTTGGGTGGTTCCAGTTGAGTGTGTGTTTTTGTGATTGAGTGTGTGTGTTTATGCGAGGCCAAGTGTTGGGTTTCCTGCAGAGCTGGTTCTTTATCCGACATCCTGGCCTGCTTAGTTTGTGACCTGGAAAGGACCGAACAGTTCTTCATCCACCTCACCAGACCCGGTCATGGGTGACAAATTGAATCTGTTCGAGTGTGTGAGCTCAGTATACCACCGCCGAATGAAGCGCTATAAATTATCCACGTACAGAGAAGTAGATTTTAGTTTCAATACGAACAGGCAGTGGAGCCAGAAAAATCACAGCCATGTTGTTTTGGTCAGATGATCTTTTAAAAATGGTGGAAAATATGAGTAGAAATGGGATACAGGTAAATTATTTTGTTTTGCTGCAGGCTAAAAGTTAATACTATTAGTTGCACCACAAAAACACAAAATCTTACCAAGTATTTTTGGACCAGTTTCTAGTACAAATATCTTAAAGCACTTGAAATAAGACAAAACTAACTTTCAAGTAACTTTTCAGAAAGATATAGGAGCTTGTTTTTAAGTAAATAATTTCTTAATAGTGATTAAATAGTAATAGCTCCATTGGCGGATTATTTCACTTACAACAAGAGATTTTTCCCATGTTATAAGTGAAATAATATATGAATTAAAAGGTGCTATTTTCACTAAATGTTTTTAAGGCGGTTCTGATTTTGGAAAGGAACAATCTGTTTCAACTGAGGAATATTTTAACTAATATATTGATGGCTTTGATTAACTTTTTATGTTTTTGCTGTGGATGTTGTGTAAAGTCTTTGCCAGTCTCGGTCAGGATTCTCTTGCAAAAGAGATTTTCTAATCTCAGTGGGATTTTCCTGTTGATGTAAAATATCAAGATTTTTTTTTGTAGGATTAACTTAATATTTTAAGCTAGAAGTTTGGATTTTTGTAATTTTCTACAAATTCATGCCTCCTATCACTTCCCGTCGTCGTCTTTTTTGTCGTTTTCGTCAGTAGTAACATCCTGTTGTTGAGCATGTGGCTCCTGGGATGTGAAATAATCCAATTTTAATACAGCCAAAAAAACACTTTTTTATCAAAAAACTTGGTTTTTCAAAATTGTCATATTTCCATGAAGCAAATTTATTTTCAAAATGTCAAATTGCAGTTATGTGGTCAGTGGTAACGCATCGTGTGTAAACTGGAGGTGGAAAACCTTTGTGTGTGTTTGGTGATTTGCACCGATGGGAGTGGATTAGCTCATGAGCGTAGAGGCTTTCAATAAACTCATTAATCTTTCCTGCTGACGACGGCCTCTCTGCCTGCAGCACAATATTTATCACACAGTAAAGTTTATTAATGGATAATAGGGGAAAACAAGGACCAATGAGCTAATTATCAATATAAGAGTAGAAACAAAACCTAAAGTCTCCCCTCGGCCATCACGGTTGGAGGCCTTTGATGCCTCCATGCCCAGGGGAGCGAACCTGTCTGTCTGTGAGTGATTATGAGCCTCCTAATAGCGAGCTCTGTGTAAATGACAGGCCTTTCATCTGGCGGCTACACAACTTTAATGGCCCTGACATCATGTAAGCCGCAGCAGCTGGGCGCTCGGAGCAGGACTGTTTGCAGTTTGACTGAGTGTCGATGAACGGGGAGTTGTTGGTACCTGCATGGTGGCGTGGCTCTAATCCATGTTTGTTCTGCTCCAGCACCAGGAGAGAATGTCTCACACACACACACACACACACACTCACATACGTATGTGTGCGCGGTTACGGCACACCTGCAGATGCATGCACTACACTCTCTACGCTCAAGGTGCATAAGAAGCAGAAGTTATTGCGTCCTGTTTGGATAGGAGCAGTTATTTTATCAGTAGATGGAGAGATTATGATCTACATCAAGCCTGGAGATTTTCTGCTTTGTGTTTTTTGTCTCAAAGCTGCAAGTTAACACAAACTTAGAGACCTGAGTTCAGCTTATAATACAGAATTCTGCACAAAAGGTTTTTTGATTATTATAGCTACTTAAACCTAAAGGACGCATCCAGGAATAGAAATAAAAGGATGTTCGCGAATCCTTAAAAAGAATCAAACTTGTATATCTAATATGTGTAGTTTATTTATTTATTTTGTCAGCAAAAGTTTGAGTCACTCGCAGAAATCTTCATCCTTGTTCTGTGATATGATAACCAAGGTCAACAAAATGCAAAATCCACAAAGCAACAACCAAAAGCCACAACGCAACAAGAAATTCCACAATGCAAAGACGAAAAGCCATACCACAGTGATAAAAGCTACAACGGGTGTCATGCCAAACTATGCTAGCAAGTTAATTATTACTTCCATTCTAGCATAACTTCCATTGTGGCTATTTGTTGTTGTATTGTAGCTTTTGCATGTTGTTGACACGTCTTGGTCGCCGTAGGTTAAGAGTACTGGGAACCAGCTGCTAATATGCTCTTGCTAGCTAGCTTTTTTGAGTTTATAATGGGTAAAATTCTAATTTATCGTCAGTTAGCTGGACGACATTAATTTAATTTGGCTCACTTCTGTTGTCAAACCATATGAGGTTAGGCACAAAAAATGTTTCAAATATGGGGGCAAAACTTTTCATAAGCAGTTCGAGAAGCTCAGAGCTGCTACCAGGAGCCAGAAATGGTCCCCAGAAATTTCACTGTTTTTTATTAATTTGATTGTAGTGCAGCAAAATCCCTCAACCATCCCCCATATTAAGTTTTTTAGTCTTAACTTTAATTCAGGATGGCATGAAAAAGGTCTTTAAAAGTCTTAAATTTGACTTGCTGAAACATGTGGGTACCCTGAATAACGCAGGTTCAATGCAGGAACTGTTGCTGCAACATGTTTGGCCTAACTTCATTACCTGAGTCTGATGTCTGGGAATTGAGACATACATACCAGTCAGTCAGTGAGCTAATCTAAGAGAGAAGGGGGGAGACCACCAACAGAGGCAGCGAGTCTATCTGAAACCGTGTGTATGAGCCGGAGAGGGCCGTTATCGCTCCGCACCTTTGATATGAGACTGAGTCGGAGCTGAAGTGGAAAGATTTGCACAGTTCGTTTCACAACTTCTCTTATCTGCAGCGACTGAAGTAATGCCTGATACTGCCAATACCCCTGCTGCTGTGTGTGCAGGACTAGGAGAGAAATCTGTGGTGGAATTGTGCAAAAATGTTTCAGCACATTAAGTAATACTGCTTCTTCCTCCGGGTTTTATTAGACAGAAATAAATGTGACATTTTTTATTAATCAAGGAATACGTTACAATGGAAAAAAAAAAGAGTAAATTTCTGCCTAAAAATGTAATATTTTTTAGAAAAAACATGGACATTTGAAAATATGAAAATGTGCTAAAAAATTAAGAAATATTTAGATTATTCTCAGAAATTTTCTAGAAAAACTGACATTTCTAAGCTCCAAAAGACTAATTTGCTAGAAAAAACTACATTTTGAGGTTAATCTCAGAAATGTTCAAGAAAAAGTGAAATTTGAGTTTAAAAAGTTGAAAATTTTTCATGTGGATGACCTTTTAATATAGCATCTAACAGTATATATTTATGCAATTCTCTTTCCAAGTTAATTATTACTTTTTATGTGAAAAAAAATACCAACCTGAAAGTAATATAAAGCTTAGAAATATACAAATTTATCAGAATTCTGATTTTGTTGGAATTCTTTTTCTTAGAATTGTGACTTTTTCCACATAATTCAAACATTTTTTCCTCAGAATTCTGAGTTTGGTGGCTGTAATGCTTTTCTTTATTTCTGTAACAAAATCTTCAGTTTTCTATGAAGTAAAGACGACTAAAGTAAGAGTCTGAGTGGTCAGGTGGTCGCTCCTTTTCTGTGCGCTACATGTGGAGTCAGGTGTGTGTTTGGAGGCAGACAGCTCAGGTATGTTTATCCAAAACCACTATCAGCTGCAGACCAAACATGAGGCTTACCTGCTTCTCCTGCTTTCTTCCTTTTCAAAGCCGTCCATCTTTCCACCCTCATATATGTTCCTCTGAAGAGGCAGCGTGCCACCCAACACCCACAGCCACGAAAAACTAAGCAGGGAAGGATTCTCAACCTTTTCTCAAGGTTTGAGGTGATAATAGCAGCAGAAAATACAGTTTTTGGCTTGTGGAATAATTAAAGGTGACCTATTATGCTTCCTTGGACAAGTTAGGAAAGGTCAAATTTGTTCATCACATTTTTTCCACAAAAATCATTTTTAGATAATGAGCTGTAGTCCCTGGTGCTGGCCACGCCTCCCTACTCAACGTTTACATTTGCATATGAAAATGGCTGCAAACAGATTCGCAGTTATACGACTGTACATCTGTGAAAAGCAGAGGTGGAGCCTCCTGCACAACAAACTAGTGGTTTCTGGATGGTAAGTCCATAAAAGAAGTGAATAGAGAAGCCACAATTTTTAGTCAAGAGTGCAACATATTTTTACTCAAGTAAAAGTAAAGTACTTGGTAAAAAGAGTGCTCAAGTACTGAGTAAATAATAATAAAAAATCAATCATTTAATATTTAAAAATTCTATGTTGAAATTTTCATTGCGACAGACTGGCAACCTGTCCGGGGTGTAACCCACCTCTCGCCCAAAACATAACTGGATTAGTCACCGGCAACCCTCCCCACCCCATTAGGGACAAGGGGGGACAGAAAATGGATGGATGAAATTTTAATATAAATAAAAAACACTGGGATTCCCCATCAAAACACCAAATTCATGGACATCATTCAGGTGTTGGAACATGTAATAATAAAATTGAACTATATAATATAATATAATATAATATAATATAATATAATATAATATAATATAATATAATATAGAATTAAATCTTTAGTAAATCACTGAAAATCTGTTCTCAGTCTCTGGAAAACCTTCGTATGTAGACAAATTTACAAACACAGAAGAATTCTGGAAAGTTTAAGTCAGGAATAGTTTGGGGATCTGTTAAGAAACCTTTGAATGAACTGTAGAAAATGTCTAATAGGATTAAACTGGCTGCAGTTTTTGCTTCATAGTCTTTAAAACTTGGCAGTATTTTTTTGTTTTTCAACTGTAGTCAGTAGTTATTTTCTCCACCACCAGATGGCGACAAATGTTCAAAAAAGGCAATCCAACATTAACCGGAACTCGGTTTTCATGTCGTTGCCAGGTTTCCTGTAGCGATTTTATTTGCTGGTTATTGGTAGTAGATATCTGCAACTTCAAAGATGAGTTTGAAATACAGAAATACTGTGATTCTGTCAAAGTTTTTTATATTTTTTCTCCACAACACATCAGTGTAAGTGACATGTTTATTAGTAATAAAAATGAGTAACATCCACTGCTGTTGTTGTCCTCAGTTGTTTAACTCCTCCCAACGTGTCGGTCTGTACACCTGTAGGTAGCTGAACTCTTTACTTTTGCGTTTAATGTACACAGGAAATGTTCTTGTTTTTCTGAGCCAGCTGCTGTTTCTTTGTGAGGACGTTAAGCCCAGTCTGAAAGTGAAAACACACGGCAGCAGCACCTTGATCTATGAAACTCAGCAAATATTTGCTTTTTAAAAGCTTTAGAGATCATTGCTTCTTTTAGTTTTCACCATTACAGCAGTAAGCTGTTTGTACAGAACAGCTTGAAGGAATTTTTTCTTTCTCTTGGATAAAAAAGAGAAGAAAGGGAAAGAGGGCTGGTTAAAGGGCAGTCCTGTTTTGGACATTTTGATGGATGGAACTGGTTTTAATTTCAAACTGGTTCTGCCACCAAATCCCATCCAAGCGTGTTTTTCTCCTTGGCTTGACTTTGAAACTCGTGAAAAGTTTTTTTTCTTTGTGATTGGAGCAAAGAAGTTAATGTAAATGTAAATGTTATTGTAACTACTGAGCGGTTAACTCGTTTAAATGATTAAATTAAAACAGTTAAGAAAAAAGTGCTGGTAGAGAAAAATTCACAGGTGAATATGGATTTGGAGAAACCAAAAAGAGGAAACAAAAGTGGTCAAATTTTAAGTCATAAAGTTGTCAATACCTTTTAGTAAAACATTTTCCAAACTTGAGGTGAATCTGGTTAAATGTTAGTTTCTTTTTGTCTCATAAGGTAAATTCTACTTTATTTGTAAAACACTTTCACAACCTTCCCTAGATTTAGGGCTAGGCAATGAGTCAATTTTATCGATTGATCAAATTTTCCGCTTTTGAATACATTTTTGAACCCCCCCCCCCAATTCACTTCTTGGATTTCCAGAGTGATCCTAACCATCATTTGCATTTTTGTTTTTAATCCAAATCGTAAATCTAATTTGGTTTTTTAAAAATTGGAGATTGAAATTTTAAGCACTACCTAGATTATACTTATATCTGGAGCATATTTTTGAACATATTTATATTCAACAAAATCCAAATTAGTTTAAAATCTTACAGGAAGATCTCATCATTCTCTTGGGACAATTTACATTTCTTTTAAGACAAAAAGAGAAACCTTCTTTATGAAACTTGGTCTTATTTTTAGATATTTGATTTAGTTTTCTTAACTGAGTTGAATTTCTTAATTACTTTCTGTATTATGAATGAGATATTGGATCCTAATAACAGCGTTTCCATTACAAACTTTGCCAATATTCCATGAATAATTTTGCACTTGCATTGTTTCCACTAAATAAGAAATGCAATTAAAACCACATGTGATTGAGTTTGTCCATGTGATAAATCATTAAAAAACATGCCATCGTCTTCCACCACTTCCTGTCGTCTTCTTTGTCATTTCTGCCAGTAGTAACATGCGGCTTTTGATCACATGACTCGTGTGATGTGAAAAATATGTTTCCATTGCAAAATACAATAATTTCGACACGGCCAAAAAAAAAATAACACCTCATTGTACTGCCAAACTTTACCAAAAAACTAGAGTTTTTCAAAATTGTTTTGTTTCTATTTCCATTCCATTTTGCACAAACATAGTCAGTGGAAATGCAGTTGCTAGTTGAGTTTCCATTACAAATGTGCCTAAAACTTTGTTGATATTCCAATAATGTTGAATAAAAACCCAAAACCTCATAAATGAAACAGTCAATATTCTGATGTGTAACGATAGTACTTTACTAAATGTAATGGTTCAATTGTTTTCTATGACTTTGTGTTTTTGTATTTTTATGATGTTAAGAACTTTACTGAAATGTGCTACACAAATAAATGTCACTGATTGATTTGTAATTCTAATTTATGCAATTTTAATGTAAATGGAAAAGCATCTAATGAGAAAACCTGTATGAAGGTCAGATTAAACCAAAAAAGTTGCACCAACTCAAACTGTCTGAGTTTCACTGTCATAAAGGGGAAAAACTGTCAAATTTCTCATGTCTTAGTTGTAGGTTTCTTAGTGGTTATTCATGAGGCCTTTTCTTCCACCAAACTTTTTCTCACTTTTCAAAATGCTGATGGCACAGATGAAGAGATGAATCTGGAGGCTGAAGCCGGCGACAGGAGGAGAAATTAGAGGTGGTGATTAAAGATAATGGTTGTTAAGGGGAAAGAAATGTCTCCCACTCTCTTTTTGCCTGTCTTACCACCATCTCAGCCTGGCTTTTCAATCAGTGGGAGCTTTCACTTTGCCTAGCATGATAAATATGATGGTGGTGGTGTGTGTGTGTGTGTGTGTTGTGTGACTAACCAAGTCCAACAGTTCACTCCGATGTATGAGTGGTCTGGACCGTTGCCAGCATGTAAAGCCTAGCAACAAGATTTGCCTTGGCCTGCTGAAAGCGAGAGCTGGCATGCTCACAGTTTGGCCATATGGATCTTTGTTTGGCCGTTTTGGACCATTTAGTCATTCTGCCACTTCAACTGGACTACTTAGCGAATTGGTACTACCTCTGGTTCTGATCCCACACACACACACGCGCGCGCGCTCACACACACAAACACGGGCCAACCAAAGCTTGACTCTGGTGCTTTACAGTCTGTTACTGTTCACAGGCGCTGAATGAAATCGAGAACCCTTTCCAATTAATCCTTTTAACCAACATGTGTGATCCCTGGCTGTCGCTGACGGGGCCTTCAAGCTGCAGAGCCATGCCAAGTCCAGTCAGATCATGGCCTCTAGGGCTTTTCCTCTCCAACTCCAATGATCGGCCATGACGTTTGGTGGCTCCCGCGCTGATTCCCCTTTGCATCGTATTCCAGTGAAACCCATTCAGGATTCTTCTACAAATGGTTCTCTATTCCTAACCTCAAATCTGGGGGGAAAAAACAAACATTTTTGCTGTTATATATCATCCATATCAGCAGATTTTTCTGTGGATTTATTCCCGCCCATTTGTGGATTATTTTGTACAGCCCATTTAAAGATGCGTTCACACCAGTCCTGTTTAGTCTGTTTTATTCCAACTGCGGTTCTTTTGCGTAGAAAGTCCGGTTCGTTTTGGGAGGTGTGAATGCGTAATCGTACTCTGACGCAGAACAAAAAAAAACCAACAGACTCTCAGTTTGGTTTGAGACGGTTTGAATGAATGTGGGAACCCCAAGCGGACCAGAGATCACTCCAAAAGCAGGAAGCGGACTAAAGCGCAGGGGATTCTGGGTAAATACAACCAAAACAAACCAAGAGTCTAGCACTAGTGGGAAAAATTTGGTCTTTTATCAAAAACAAAAGGGAAATCCTACACCGCTAAAATCTGACGCCATCCCATTGTTGTTCACATTTCAGTGTCTTCTTCAGAGATTTTCATGTTGTGTCCTTTAGTCGTTCTTGGTGCAGCGCCCCCACAGGCCAGAAGGGGAACAGGTTTATCAAAGGTTTTTATTTATTTGACACAGTGCCGTGCGAAAGAGAACCATCCCAACTGAAAATGTAACAAATATGTCAATTTTGGTCACCAGCCTTACAGAGTCTATCAGTTTCAGGTGTGAAAACATCCTTAATAATCACTGGTCTTTATCAAGTCCAGAGGGACCCAAACCACTTCACACTACATTCAGTCATTCACCCATTCACACACAAACATGGGCCAACCAAAGCTTGACTCTGGTGCTTTACCGTCTGTTACCGATCACTTGCTCTTTTGTCTAGAAAGTCCAGTTTATTTGGGGAGATGTGAATGCCAATCGAACTCTGACATTGTCCAAAAAAACAAACTCTGATCCGGCTGAAACCTCGATCTCAGTTCGGTTGAAGTGAACTCTGGTGCGGTTTGAATGTATGTGTGAACGCCAAACGGGAACTGCTTCAAAACCATGAGGCGGACTTCAGCGCAGGGCATTCTGGGTAAATACAGCCAGAACAAACGTGTTAGTTTAGAGCTAGCACGTTTCCCCAGATTACCGTCATTACAGGCTTGTGGTTTTCTACCAAAGACAGAAGAGAAATCCTACAACCGCTAAAATCTGACGCTATGCCAGTTTTTTTTTTTTTACATTTCATGAAGAAGGAAGTTGCGCTCATGTCTTTGGAGGTTTTCATGTGGTTTCCTGTCAGTAGTTTGTGGTGCAGCGCCCCCACAGGTGAGGAGGGGAAAGGATTTTTTTAGAGTTTAGCAGTGTGAAAGTAAACCACAGCAGCTGAAAATGTAACAAATGTTACAATTTTCATCCCAAATTGAACAGAGTTTACAGGACTATCAGGTGTTTAAACACCCTAAGCAAAACATAAAGATGGGAACTTTATACAACAACACTTCATCCCGATAAGCAATGGAAAACATATATTTTTTTGTGTTGTTATCTTTGCGACTCCTGTTTTATTGCTGTTGTTCCCTGAACCTGTCCAGAGTATAACTCACCTCTTGATGGCCACTGATGACCAACATGAACCTCCCTGTCAACCCAAACCACATTAATCGGGTGCAGAAAATGAAGGGATGAAGGTTATAAAGCAGCAAATCTTTCAAAGTAAATTCCCGTTGGTGTTCCTGCTTGTGATCAGATGTAAAATGTAGAACTTGGACGGGATGGGACAGTCATCACAGCAGGGAGCCAGATAACCCCCCCATCCCCCCAGAGTTCTCGCACATTCAAACCTCAACAAGAACTGAAGCGTTTTTAAATTGGTCCTCGTTCAGAAATACTCTAAATCTGTCATGCTTTAACGCGGTGTCACATTTCCCCAGATTACCATCATTACAGTAATTAATGTTTTAATTTCTGCGTATGTTTGGAAATGAAACCCAAAGTGCTGTGATTTTCGTATAATATGGAACTAATACAGTGTGGAGCATTTGGTAATCTGGCTCCCACATGCCTTGGATCATGTTGTAATTTGGTGCTAATGCTGAGCTCCAGTCAGTTAGAAGGAAAATTATGCACAAAATATTTATATAACCGATTAGCCTTATCAAGTTTCTGCATCTGATTTTTGAGGTTCAGAAATCCATGCAGTTTTTGATGTGTGTTTTTTTAAAGGTTTATTAATTTGTGAAAATTTTACCTCCACGAAAAGAAAATGGCTTATGCAGATTTGATTTTATTTTTCATTCAAATGAAGCCGCCAACCCTTGAGTAGATAAAATGAATAGGGCTTTTTCTGGTCACACGCAGATGCATCACTAACTAGGTTACAGTTTCACATAAATGACTTAATGGGCTGCACTGCTTTTGAGATCCAAGTGGCCTTTCACAGACCTCACAAAACCCGTGTCTAATACATCCAGCTTGTTCAAGTACTGTTACTGATAATGAATATTGCTATCTGTGAGGCTGCTGCTTTAATATGCAAAAAAATATGAATAAGTAACATAAATGTTTAGCTGCTGAATCTGCATGTGGTAAGGTTTTGTTTGACTGTGATTTCTCGGTAACGCTGGAAAAACACAAAATTATACCAAATATTTTGGTTGAGTTTCTGCTGCAAATATCTCAGTATTTTGAAAAACAAGTAACTTTTCAGCAAGATATAGGAGTTTGTTTCACGTCAATAATTCCTTAATTTGATGAAAAAGTACTAGTTCAATTGGAAGGTTATTTCACTTATAACATGGGAAAAATTCTTGTTATAAGTGAAATAATCTGCAACTTGTGAAAGTAATTTTTATCAATATCGGATTAAAAATAGAGGTGGATGCCTTCTAACCAATTTACAGTACAGTACTGTACATTAATGCTGTTTATGTTTTGAGAAAAGCATTTTTGTTGTAACCAATGAACATTTTCATGTTTCACAGCAGATTTATTTTAATGTAAGACTAACCTTGACTTGAATCTTGATGTTTGTCTGCTCTGAAACCAGATTAAAACTTCCGGACATGATTAACAAAAAAATGCTTACATATATTTTTTTAAAGCAAATGGATGTTAAACCTTGAATGAAGTTGTTTTTTAGTGAACGTCATAAATAAATCTACTCAAAACTCATTTCCAGTTAAAAGATTTATTTAATGTAGGTAAGCGAGGCAGAAAATAACCTTCATAGCCAGAGGTCATCAGGCGAAATCTGTTTAACCAAGAAAATATGACGTTTCCAAGCTCTGCAGCGTTTCTCTTATTCTTTCTGTCTACATTAGGAACGTAAGGTCACATGACCGTGATTTAAGTGTTTAGGATTTTCTGCTTCAACAGTTAATGAAAAGAAAGAGAGACTAACACAGCTTTACAGTTAGCTTTGCCTTTTAAGGGGAATTCTGCAAATTGCAGTTTCATAGAGCATATTTCTTGCAGATTAAGGGCATCGGATCGTATGAAAGAAAATGCCCAGCATTTCTGCCACCTTGAACTTTTCTTCAGTGCGCGACAGACATTTCATGAAGCCTCAATCAAGAGTTAGTGGTAAATGACCTTAATCTGTTAGAATGTATGAAAAACCTTGAGCTAAAAAGTTTCTTGAAGCACAGGAAAACCTCATTAATTTGGGAAATTCAGAGGAAAATGTGAACAAATGACTACCGTATACAGCAACCGCTGTTGTCTGAGAAGTCAACCTTACATTGGCCATAGTTTGGTTAAAATCAGATATTTAAATACACCAAATAAAGAAAAGACACAAGTTACACCAGATGAAATGCCTCTTGTTTTAGGTTAGTTAGAGTTACCAGCTTTAGTTATTTTACAACATTTAATTTCCCTTTGGGATCAATAGGATAATTTTAGGTTTAGTAACATTTTATTAACTGCATAGTGTTTATTTTTAAATTTTGACCTGACTGTACAGTGTTTATTTATTTATTCTGTTTTTGTATATTTTATATTCTATATTTTTGTGTAAACCTATTTCTTTTAACATTATTATTTTATTAAACCATAATTTAACCAGATTAAAACCCATTTAATTTTTCACAAGAGCGACTTGGCGTAACAGACGAGAAATAACAAAAACAGACATTAAAATATATATAAAATGAGAATAAGCTGACAATAAAGTGCAAAGTTGCTTTGATTATCTGTCACTTTGCTGCTGTTGCGCCAGAATGTCCCCCTTGTGGGGCAGTAAAGGAGTGAGTTGCTAGGTAATGGTGCTGGGCTCTGCACGGCTGGGGTTGCTAGGTAACGGAGCTGGGCTCCGCCTGGCTGGGGTTGCTAGGTAACGGGGCTGGGCTCTGCCCGGCTGGGGTTGCTAGGTAACGGGGCTTTGCTCCGCCCGGCTGGGGTTGCTAGGTAACGGGGCTGGGCTGGTGGAACATTCTGGAGGTTTTTGAAACGGCTCATTTTCCGGAAACCAAAAAAAACATTAACTTATTGCTGTTTTCTTTAAAAGTCTGTTTTTAGTAGCATTTGAGACCCAAATTTAAGTATAAAGTGTACAAATATATTGAAGTTGTTCTACTTCTCCTGCAATATAATTTGGGCTAGTCTACCCAACACTGTCAACAACTAAAATTAGCCATCACTTGTTTTCATACCATCACCATTAAGCTGGTTCTCGAGTGATTTATCTGCCTCACTGGATTCCAGTGACCGTGTCGGGCTTCATGATGTTTTGGTCCAGTTTTTAAATTGTTTTGGGTTTGAGGGAGCGTAGCCTCTGCTAAGACCGCAGGAATGTGACGGATACAAGTGGGAGGTGTGTGTTCTGGTTCTTAAAGCAAGTCTCTCCATAACACCCATCACACAGCTCACTGATGCGTCTCACTCATTAACATCATCACACACACCCCTACACGCCTCCACACACACACACACACACACACACACACACACACACACACGCACACACACACACTTAAATTTCTCATAGGAAAGGCTCAAAAAGAAAATATAACACAGATATTAGGCAGTTGGAAAATCTTATTTTGAGGATGGATTTTTACGTCGGTGTATTAGGGCCATAATAATAAAATTAAAGTCACAAAAATAGGATATAAAAATAGAACAGTCACAAAATTATGAGAATAGTCATATTTCAAGAATAAAATCAGAATGACAAGAGTAAAGTAATATTTCAAGAATACAGTTATGTGTAATACGAGAGTCAGGATTACAAGAATAAAGTCATAATAATATGAGAATAAAATCATGATGTTTTGAAATTCTTTTTATGAATTTCACACGAATAAAGTTGCAATATTATGACTTTATTCGAATAATTTTATGACTTTATTCGAATAATTTTATGACTTTATTCGAATAATTTTGTTATCTTAGCGTGACTCTAAAATTCCATTGTAGATTTCAGTCGAAAGTTCAAATGAAGAATTTCAATAAAACTCAAGACACTGGTGAACTGACTTAGTCAAACAAATTAAGTCACTCACAGTGAAAGGAGTATCCAGAAATTTTACTCAAGTAACAAATAGAGGTTCTTCATAGTCAAACTACTGGAGTAAATAAGACCATCAGGCAAAATAAAAATGTTACCAAATCAGTTTCTTTTATATTGATAGTTACCAAAAACTGCAGGTGTGTGTGTGTCTGTTTGGTGAATTTTTTGGTCTTCATTCAGTGAAGTTACTGAGTCAATAAAGTATCCAGAAATTTTACTCAAGTAAGAGGAGCGATACTTCATAATAAAGTTATTCACACGTGAAATGCACAGTGTACTAAAAATACAAAATATATAAATACTTGTGCTCAACATCCAGATAATAAATTATAAAAATTCTTACCTGTTTTGTCATTTATTACAAAAATAAAGCGTATATTTGTAATTAATGCAAGTGTGTATCTTTCTGGTGAATTTTTGGTTAAAACTTGTTTGTTTTTCATTCAGTGGGTAGAAAATCCAGAAATGTTTCTCAGGAAACAGTAGAGATACTTCATAGTAAATCACTCAAGTAAAAGGAAAAAAACTGTGTAGTAAAAATAAAAAAAGTTACTCAGGTGAAGGAAACTAGTAACTACCCAACTCTGAACGGTTACTTTTAACTTTTAAGAATGTGTTGAAGTAGATCTACTCTTGTTGAGTCTAATGTTTCGGTATTTTACCTTCCTCTGGCCAACATGCAGATGAATAATGATAAAACTGTCTTACCTGATTTATCATTAATTACAAACATAAAACATAATATGTTAACATTTCAGTAAAATATTACTGAATATTAGAATATTAGTGGTGATGAAAGGTTTGAACTTTCATCACCACTGCTAAATAAATAAATAAAAAAATCTCTGCTTACGCTTTTCTGCTCTGTCTCACCCAAACATAAAAACACAGACACATGCACTTTCACATGCACTTAGACATTTGTACAGGCCTGATTAATGGCACCTAATTAGCAATGGTAATGACCAGGTGTCTGAGAACCAGCCAGCTTCTTCCACTGCAAGGGGGCCAAAATGGGGGAAGGAGTGTGTTAAATGTGATGGTGTGTTCAGCGGGTGGGGGAGGGGGGCTCCCGGTTCCCAGAAATCCATTCCCACTGGCTGTCAGTCCCTCTGACTCGCCCTCTGTCAGGGAACCACACATATACACAAACTGAACCCAAGGCCAAGATCAATTAAGTTTTTGGCCAACCAGGATGGGAACGGCGCTGGAAAGAGCCAATGGCTGCAGCAGGGGAGCGGGGAGCTGCTGTTGGTGATAATGTTTGCATCTGAATTGGCCGTAGAAGCCGGATGTCGCACTTTTACTCAACCGCAGAACGTGAACACTGCGAAAAACACAAAATCTTACCAAGTCATTTTGGTGCAAATATCTTAGTACACTTGAAATAAGATGAAACTAACTTATAAGTAACTTTTCAGCCAGATATAGGAGCTTGTTTTATATCAATAATTCCTTAATAATAATTAAAAAGTACCTGTACCATTGGCAGATTATTGAACTTATAACATGGGAAAAATGTCTTGTTATAAGTGAAATAATCTCCCAATGTAACCAGTATTTTATCATCAACTTAATGATTTAAAATAAGCTCCTATATACTGCTTAGAAGTTACTTGTGAGCTCATTTTGTCTTATTTCCAGTGTACTAAGATATTTGAACTAGAAACTAAACCAAAATTAATTGGGAAGATTTTGCGTTTTTGCAGTGAATCAGAAGCAAAACCAAAATATTTGATCTAAACTGAAACAAACTGAAGTTTTTTGTTTAACTCTGTATGGACTAGTCCACATGATATCTGGGAAAACAAAAACATTCACACAAAACCTTCATCTAATGTCACTAAAAACAATTATTTACAAAAACTGACCAAAGCAGATTTAGAAAGTTCAGTTTGTGTGTTTGTGTGAGTACATGATGACAGGCCTGTCGCAGTAAATCAATAAATCACTTAATTACATCAGAAATTAAGCTGAGCTCAATAATTTCCATGATTTTGTATTTTTCTATTTTCTTTTTCTATGAAATACTGAACGACAAACGTCTTCAGTCTTAAGCCAGTTTTTTTTATTATAGATTTTTTATTATTTATTTTATTTTTTACTGCTGCTCAAGTTACTCAACAAGTTGTTGCTAGGTAACCAAAGGGTTGCTGGGTAACCAGGAGTGAGTTGAGCAGCTAACGTCTCTCTTCTGCCTACGTCTCCCAGAATGCCGTTCGGTTCAGCGAATATATTGAATATTGTACCAGATGTATTATCTATTGATATTGATCACATCTATAATAATATATATTATTGATTTATTGTCCAGCCCTTCCTATGTTATATTTAAAAGTATCTGTCCACTCAAATGAACCTCCTGACGCCATGTTTAATTCAGGGTTCTTTTGAAGCAATCTGATTGGCTGACATAGGTTTTAGCTTTGTGCCACATAACATTGTGAAGATGAATTCATAATATTATGACTTTTATTGTAATATTATGTCTTTATTCTCACATTATTTTAATTTTATTGCCGTTTGACTTTATTCCTGTAATTTTATGACGTTTTTGGTAATTTTATTTCTTTACTTTTATTGTCAGTTTGACCCTAACACTCCGTTGTAATCTCCAAAGCTTGGAGCTGAAAACATTCGAAAAGTGGCCAATCCTAAGCCCACTTCGTGTTTCACATTTCTTCCTTGTGAAACTCTGATCCATTTTTCTGTTTCTCGGTTGTGAAACGTTTCCTTTTCTGTGTCAAATTTTCTGTTTACTCGGGTTGTTCAAACACTCAGAAGTATGAACACACACACACACACACGCCCCCCCCCCCCCACACACACACACCCAGTCCCAGATTCACCAGGCTTTGGGATCCAACAGCTTAGCATGAAAGCAAATGTGAAACAGAATCTGTAAATTGCAGAGCAGGGGAAAGGAAAAAGAGGGCGAGAGGGAAAGACAGAGAGTTGTTATCAGAGCAGGGCTGAGCGTAACCTCATCCTGCCGATAGAGTTTCCTGATCGGGTCACATGACTCAAGACTTGGGGTGCCATTGGCTGATTGGCTCCTGCAGCCAGGTAATGATGTAAGGTGAGTGTGTGGGAACGAGAGAGGGTGATAACCCTATGTGTGTGTGTGTGGTGTGTGTGTGTGGGAACAGGGTAGGCTGATAACAGCTTTTCCCACTGCTGCTATATGACCCTCTCACCTGCCCACCTAACACTAGTTATCACCAAATCCTACACTGCAGGAGGTCTGCGTGCGCGCGCGTGTGTGTGTGCGTGCGTGTGTGTGTGTGTGTGTGTTTGCTATTCTTGGGTTAAATACTTTGACGTGTGAACAGCCAACAACAAAAGTTTGCTCCTTATTTCTGTCTGAGTGGAAAAGTCCAAGTTTCATAAAGGAGCGTGAGAGATGGACTCCATATTTTATTATTGTATAATGGACTATTAGAGCCATGCTAAGAAAATAAAAAAAGTAATAAAATTACAAGAAAAAAGTCAAAATAATATGAGAATAAAGTCAAAGTACAACTTTTTTTTCCTGTAAAATTACTTTTTTCCTCATATTACAACTTTATTTTCATGATATTATGACTTGACTTTATTCTCATACAACTTTATTCTTGTAATATTATAATTTTTTTTGCAAAATATTACAACTATATTCTCATGCGTCTTTATTCTCATAATTTTAAGACTTATCTTTTCTTGGTGTTGCCCTAATATGCCGCTGTATTGCGATAATGATAAATATGATTTAAAAAACGTATTTATTACTTTTTCTTAATTGAAAAATGTATTTATTATTCATTGCGCCACAAACACAAATATTGTTCTTGAAAAACATCCCCATTTGAAAAAGGTTTCTTCAAAAATCAACATGTGCAACATTTTGTTGTTAATTGATTTAAAGTAAGGAATTAATAAACCTCAGCTTTAATAAGAATCTGAGGTTTATTGACTTGTAGTTAAGATGCTGGTTTTGCTTGAATGCAATGATAAGCTATTAGGTAAAACTTTTCTGAACTGTTATGTTTGACCAGATGCTGAAATCTCGACTCGTTTTCTCATCTACTGCGAATGTTTTCAGCTTCCTCCTGGTCCTGCTGGAACAAACTGAAACCAAACTAACCGGACTTTAGCATAAAGCTAAAGCCAAAGTTTAAGTTACTGAGCTGCTAAACCAGTAACAACCTGATAACCTTTATAATTATTGTCAATGCATGATTTTTTAAATTCCAAGCCAAGTAAGGAAGCATATTGCAATTACTTACAAAATATTTTTTGAGAAATTAATTTAGTTTCTAAATGGATTATTTCCATCTTTATTCCTCTGAATTTCTTGGTTGTTTTTTTTACTGAGAAATGCATTCATGCGTTTTATTCGCATCGATTGAAACAGTGTCCTCATAACCACTAACATACATTAAGTGTCTGTTGTCGTCATAGCAACCCTCCAGACAGCTCAGGTTCTGGTTCTTCTCTGCATCAGAACCAGAACCTCCAGAAAACTGTAAAGATGCTGAAACACTGACTTTTTTCAAACCAAGGATAAAATCTCCACCCGTTTATCTTTGCTTTTCATTGATAGTAACTTGGACATTGATTAATTCTTGTCTAAATTACAAGTTCTAATTAGTTTATTTATGCTTTTATCATGTAATTCACTTTAACTGCTTGTTGCAGATACAAGTAAGCTTGACTTGACTTAAGAAACATTTATTTATTAGGATAATGCATAAAATATTTTTTTAAATGAGCAGAATTTTAAAAAAATAAAAATACTTATTAAATTTCCTGTATTCCATTAAGGATTAAAGGCTTAAAAATCTGCCTGCTGTTTTTATTTCAGTATTAAACAGTTTTTATGAAACAGATTAAATGAATATATTTGTCGTGTCCCGACCGACTCTTGGTTTTCAGAATCCTATTCACTTGATGATACTGATGAAAAAGGTATTTCTCCTGCTTTGTGAACCTAGTTTTTTTGTCAGGTTGTGATTTTATTTTTATAGCTGCGTTTTATTGTTTTATCGTTGTGTTGAGGACCAGTGCGTTCTCTATTTCATTGTGAATATCATTCCAATAGCTGGAAAGGTTTATTTTATTTGTGAAAATCCACATTTCTGTCTTCATTTTACACATTTCACAAATCATTAGCCTCTAAGAATGGGAAAAAAGTAAATAATACAACAAACGTACTTGATTTTAGTAGTTTGTAATCTTTTAGAGCTCAGGTTAAAAGATTTAGATTCTGTAGATTTAGATTTTCAAGAAAATTTACATATTAATTATAATTTTTTTTGCTGAGTTTCTTTTATTTACCTGGTTTGTTGCCAATTTAGGACTTAATTTAGGTTATTTTGTCCACAACATAATGTAGTATTATGAATAATTTCCATTTTAATTACCGTTTTGACTTCTTTCTTTGAATTATTGTCTATTAGGATTTATTTTTATTGAACTGTGCTGCTGAGACGGGGATTTGTACAGTAGTTTGAGACCTACCCAATGTTTCTCAGGATCTTCTGTTAAAGAGTTGGTTCATATAAAAATTATGAGCAAATCCTTTTTTTTTAATCAGTTGTGGGTCGGTTAGCACTAGAGGGAGACAGAGGATGAGATTAGGGAAGGAAACATTTTAAATCTTGTAAAGAATAATGAACTTTGCAGCATCAGCATGTTGAGGTCATTTCATTTACATAATTGGGTATAAACTCTATTAAATCATTTGAAAAATAAATCTTGTTTATTTTCAGACATGGCAGAATCTCTGCAAAAATACCTAAAAGGAAATTAGTTGCTTGACTTCTTTTGACTCAAAACAGAGGATTTTTATCTGAATAAATTCAAATATGTAAAGAAGTATTGACATGAATCATGGCTGCTACATGCATGCGTTTGGGTCATTCATCTTATCCACTAATGTCAATTTGGTAGCATAACTTATTTTGTCACGACGTGATAAACATTTGTAGTTGCTGACAACGTAGCAGCGAATTCAGAAGTATGATGGCGGGTAGCCATGGCAACCGGTGACGGTTTAAAGTCAGGCTAGCTCTTTGTGTTTGCAAACAAATAGTCTTTTCATAGGAAGATCAAGTTTATATTGTATTCCAAAGGTGTAACTGGTGTCGGTAGCTGGCCCGTTTTCTTCCTCTACATGCACCTTGAAGCAGACGAAGTTGCACCAGAGTCTGTACAGTCATCATCTGCAGGTCAGTAACCTAATATTGATCCATATTCCTCCCGGTCGGTGGAGGCGCAGGCTGCGGCGCTGAGAGATTTGTCACAGAGGTGAAGGTTATGGATCAGTGCTATGATCTGCTGACAGTGAGTGACAAGCCTCCTCTCCTGTCTCCTTATGTGCAACAGGACTCCAGTACCTGATCGTAGCCCTGACCCTGAGACCTCTGACCCCACCTGCCAGGTCATTCTCATGCCACCTTAACCTGCTGAAACCAGAGAGCGCTGCAGGGGAGAGGAAGTGAGCCTGCATCAAACGGTTAAATCCAGGTATAATTAAACTTTTTTCTCTGCTGTTCATCTCTGAAATAAGAGGCCAGATTCGGCTAAAGGGACATGAAAGCTAACGTGCATTTGTGATGGAAAAACATGTCTCTTTCATCCAACTCAATGGAAATTCATCACACATAATCAGTCTAATAATTTATTAAACTCACTGGGTGTCTTGAGTATTGAACATTTATTAGGCCTGTAATGCAGAAGACATCCAGAATGAAAAATTATGAAAAATATTACCACTACTTAGGGCTGCAGTATGCATTTTTTTTTTTAGAAAGAACATGTTTTGTTAAAACTGTCACCAGTTTGTCACAGTTTATGAGACAGATAATCTGTGAATAAATCGATCTCCTCCAGCTCCTTTCTGAGCTACTGTTGCTGTCTGAAGAAATGCACCACTCCCAACCGAAAACAACGAGTTGGAGCCAGGAAGAGGGTCTTAGCGCTGTCAATCAACATCATGTACTCGCTGCATGACTCAAAGAAAGTAGAGCTTGATTTATATTATTTTATTTTTTCACAGATTCTCCAAGTCCTAACTACAAACAACCATTCAGAGCCCAGAAACGGGTCTTACCGTTTGTCAATCATAATTTTGTGTTGCGCCCCTTGGCCTCTGCTAGCGCTACAGCTTTTCCCCGTGAGTAGATCCGGTGGTTGAATGCTACACTAGCTAGCATAGCCACCAACGACGGCGGATAAATGGTTTTCCTGTAATGTTAAGTCATTTCTCCGCCATTAGCACATTTAGCAGCAAATAAATGAGATTGATTGACAGCGCTAAGACCCTCCTCCTGGCTCTGATTGGTTGTTTTTGGTCGGGAGAATTTCTTTAGCCAGCAGTAGTAGTTCAGAGAGGAGGTGGAGGAGATCAATGTTTTCTCAGATTATCTCTCTCATGACAAACTGTCACAACATGGTGACAATTCCAACCAACATGTAAAAAGTTAAATACTGCAGCTTCAGCTGAACTTAACCAATGGGCCGTAGCGGTCAATAATCAATTTTCCATTATATTCCTTGTTACCAGAAGACCAGATGCTTTCAGCATACTCAATGCTTTGATCAAGGATAAAATAGTCATCAAGGTACGGATGTTTTCCGCTTGTGTCTTCCGAGCAACTGCAGTCTTGCAAATTCCCAGCTGCAGATCAGTGAATGTTTTGCTGCTTTTGTGAACCTCAGATTCCAGCACCAGACCATTGTGACTGACTGGGAAGCAGAAATAGTTTCAGTCCAGTGGGATTTGCTTTTCCTGGTACAACATGACACCAGCATGTGAAGAGAGTTACCTTGATGTAGGAAGGTTGAGGCAGCCTTTTTGCACCATCTGTAGGATAGGCCTCACCTTGTTTATACGTCTTCTCAAGAAAAAAAAATTGAAACTACAAATTTCAATTTATAGTTACTAATCAATCAATTTATCAATCAATAAATTACACTGCCCTAGCTTACACATTGGTCTTCAGGCTGGTGAGTGTTTGTAATATTCAGACTCCTCAGCTGTTGCTTCTTCCTCTGAAGTTTCACCTTTCTGCTCTACCGTCTGACCTTCTCCTAAGAGCTCCCTGTCCGACTCTTCTTCCACAGTCTTCTGTTTCCTGAAGTATGAAAAAGGTTAAAAATAGTCACTAGCAAGTCCCAAGTACAAAGGACATGGGATAAAACTCGTTGACATAGTTAAAATTATTGTACTTTTCTTATAGAGGCAGTATTATGTATTTTCCAGACATATAGCATCATGTTATGGCACAACAGAGTAATTATGTTACCTTCAATTGTTATGAAAATGTTCTATATATCAAATATAATTTAAAATAAATTTGACTTTGTAATTTAAGGCTTTGATATTAGGTCCCTATCTCTTTAAAATCTCACGCTCTTTCTGAAACTCCGCCTTCAGGAAGTCATGCCAACATGGCTCCTCTGTTAACCCTTTAACAACGCTGAAGGCTTTTCACTGAGAAGCAGCTCCTGTAATGAGGTCAGCAGATCCACCAAGTGTTTGCTAATTGCTGCTGGCTAGTCTGAAGGAGCTGCGCGGGGGAGGAGATGGGCATTGAAAGGCGGAGCTAAGTCCAACAAGGCGTTTTGCACAGCTGAAAGGTTGCCATGGAAATTAAAGGATTTCTCAAACATGCATGAAAGAATCAAGGATACAGTCCAGTTATGTGTATAACATGATGTAAAGCTCAAAGAAGTCGATTTGTCATAAAACTGCCCCTTTAAGGTTTATAAAATTGAAATGAAGACTTCTGCATTAAAGAGGGAATGTAATTATTACCAAAAGCAATGTGATTTCTGTAGATAATTGATTGCCTACCTCTCCTGCTGCCACAAAATGTGAACTCAGGGTTTCCCACCATTTTGAAACGGCATTGCATCTGCTGTGTTAGCAACATTTGTTGGAGTGTGGCTGACAGAACCACAAAGAGGAATTCCCTGATTCTTAAGGCTTCGCCAGGGTTGCTAGGTAACAGGCTGGGCTTTGCTGGGGTTGCTAGGTAACGGCGTAGCGCTTCTGATTTGTGACGTTACATTCTGAAGGTCTTTGAAACTGCTCACTTTTCATACACCAAAAAACATGAACTTGTTGCCAAAAACTGGCCTGGTGTTTTTTTTGTTTGTTTGTTTTTTGGGGGTTGTTTTTAGAAACCGCAGGAACTCAAGGGGAAATACAAAAATGTGCAAAATGTGAATTTCTGTCATTTTTCCCCTAATTTGTCTAGGTGTAAATTATATAGAAATTATATGCAACATTAAAGCTGTAAGAGGTTTTAAATGATTTATTACAAATGTTGGAATGACCCATTGCAAATCATTTCAAGGCTGCACTGCAAAAACACAAATCTTAAATCAAAGTATATTTCATCTAGTTTCTGGTGCAAATATCTTAGTACAGACTAAAACTAACTTAAGTAAATAATTGCTAAATGTTGATGAAAATGTACTAGTTCCACTGGTTATTTCACTTGTAACAAGACATTTTTCCCATAGTTTCAACAATATGAAAGTATTATTTACTATTAAAAAAATGCTGTTTTTCTGAAAAGTTACTTGTTAGTTTTTACTTAGTAGAGACTGGACCAAAAATACTTGGTAAAATTGTGTTTATGCAGTTCATTAGATGAGCTTTAGTAAATAGAAAACATTTTAGTAATCTTAATTCACCTAAAACGAGAAACATTTATTCTGATTTTATGCAATTGTGTAAAAAATGCTTGTGTGTGTCTTTAAAAAGTGTGTGGAAGCTTCTGGTTTCAATATTAAAGGATAATTAACTTAAAAAAGCTCTTTTATGTGGCTGGAAAGTACTTGCAAATTAGTTTTATGTTATTTGAAGTGTACTGAGATCTTTGCATTAGAAACTCGACCAATGTGTACAATTTGCTCTTATGTTCTTTGTTTTTTTTCCCTTTAACATGACAGCTAACGTCAGCTAGCTTATCTAGAACATGAGGATTATTCCAGCCCAAATAAAACGTACTATCTGTTTTAGCCTTTAGTGACAGTGGAGCACACTCAGCAGTATCCGGTTTTGATCGTAACCATGGCGTTGCACCAAAGCAAGCCGTGCAGAACAATTAGAATCACGTCGATGTTTGGCAGCTTATCGCTGAGCTTCTACAGTCAAAGACAATTGGCATTATCTGTAAAACAAGTTATTACACAGACTTTGAATTTAAAGAGGAGGCGAGGCAGAGCGCAGTCATGTACAAACACTGATACACACAAGTTTATCTGTCAGGTCAAACCTATTATTAACCCCGAGGGCCTTGGTATTAAAGCCTTCCTCCTGTCGAACAAAACATCCTCCTGTAGAGAATAACTACTGAAGACGGAGTCTGATAGCTTCTTAAAAAGAAAAAGCCACATGAAAAAGATAAGTAAGCTCTGACTGCCTCCTCCTCTTCTTCCTTCCTTCCCCATGAAGGCTGTGCACACCCCGGGGCAAACCAGTAAAGGTTTGGTATCAGGTAAAGCCTGATTTTTGGGCGGCCATTCCTATTGTTGTCGTTCTTTTATGTGTCATATTAGTTACAGAGAGACAAAGAACGGACCGGACCAGCGGAAACCACGCACAGCCAGATGGAGGGGAGACGCTGAAGATCGAGTGGGAGACGGGGGAAAGTGAGAAGGGTCGTGGTAACATCACGCTGCTTTTCCATCGGGTTCAGTGGGGCGGGATGCCCTGGTGGCAAACACCCAGGTTCAGGATGAAGATCTGTCACCAGAGGGACATTCCTGTAAGAGACTGGCTGCTGAAAAATACAACAAAATACAAAAATACACAATTTCTGTGATCATATTCACTTTTTGATAAGAAAGTCTGGTTTGTTTATGGAGGAGTGAATGTGCGAGAAGTGAACTCTTGTGTGGTTCGAATGCATATGCGAACACAAAGTGAACCAAAGATGGCGTTAAGAAAAGCAGGAAGTGGACTACAGCACAGGGCATTCTGGGTAAATACAACCAAAACAAAGGCATTAGCCTAACGCTAGCAGGAAAAATGGCTTGTGGTCTTTTACTAGGGACAGAAGAGATTTTCTCCAGCTGCTAAAATGTGACACTCTGTTTTTGTTTTCATTTCATGAAGAAGGAAGTTGCACTCACTGTCTTCTTAAGAAGTTTTTTTGTTGTTTCTTTCAGTGGTTCTTGGTGCAGCGCCCCCACAGGTAGGGAGGGACACAGGTTTTTCAAAGAGTTTGGTTCGTTTAACTGCAGTGGGGAAGAGAAGCACAGCAGCTCAAAATGTAACGATGTCTGCGATCGAACCAAGTCTACCAGACTATCAGGTGTGAAAACAGCCCAACTGTTTTTTGTTTCATTACATTTGCTGCATATAGTTTTGTGACGCGTTGTGTTTGTGATTGTTTTTGTTCACCAGTCTTCTATGATTGGAGGATAGGATATGAAAAACCCATATAAGTAGCACCGATTTATTTCTCCTGATGTTTCACAAGATCTATATTATACACTACAAAAACATAAAATCTTACCAAGTGTTTTTAGTCTAGTTTGTGGTGCAAGCATCTTAATCCTATTTCTAGTGTGCAAACTTTTCAGCAAGATATATGAGCTTATTTTAAGTAAATAATTACTTAAGTAGTAGTTCACATAACATGAGAAAAATGTCCTGTAAAATAATCTTCCTGTGGAAGTAGAATTTTTTTTTATCAATATTAAGAAATTTTAACTTAATCAACCTCCTATATTTTGGTGAAGATTTACTTGGAAGTTAGTTTTTGTCTTATTTCAAATACATTTGCAGAAGGAACCAGACCAAAATGACTTGGTAATGTTTTGTGTTTTTGCAGTGCAGCTAATAAATTGATGAGGTCTGAGTGTGCATGAACTGCAGTTTGCACTTTGACCTGCCTGGCGAAAGCAGAGCAGTTCCCCCACACGGCATTGAACCTTGTGTCACATAAAAACATTCCCATCTGCAATTAATTCTGCAAATTCAGGCCCTTTGTAGGAACTATTTGTCACATTTTCATCTCTAATTAAAATGCAGATGCACTTTCTGACCTGACAGAGGGGCAGTCATCCTTGTAGGCCGCCACTCGCTCGCTCACAAACACAAACAAGGACAAATTCAACTGCTTGATTGGTCCTTGGTGACTGAGAGGCAAATCTTCCATCTCCTGCTGGCAGCTTCAGCGAGCGTCAAGGTCACTCCTCCATTCAGAGCCATCCAGCATGTTTTGATAAACACCGAGGGGAAACGACCTTGATCGGCTGCCATTTTTTTCTCCTTCTCATGCACTGAAGCTAACGCACAAGTTGAATCTGGCTATTTAATTAAGACTTTCAGCACCCAAGAAATAAATATTGTGCATCTGTTTGCTCCTGACTTGTCCTCTGATATCTGCATTTTAAAAGAGTGCTAATAGTTCCCTGCAAGACATTCTCACCTCAAAATAGTCAAAAATTGGCAGTGGAGTGAAAAGCAAGGCGACGACCATTTTCAAGTTAAAATGTTTTTTTCTTTTGTTTCATCAGGAGTTTTAACCAAAACTACCAGTTCTGCTGGTTCTCTAACTCACAGAATCGTCCTAAAAGTGATTTTAGCTGCAGGACGTATTTAGTTATGGTCTCACAAGGTCAAATCTTGGGGTCAAAGTGAAATATTGCTGATTATCAGCCCACACATGACCAGATGGCAATGAGAACAAGTTGATATTGGTAAAAACAACAACAAAAATATTTTTCCAACACAACACAGTTGTAGTATGTCCTACTACAACAATATTATTGTTTATCACAATAAATTCTGGAACAGTTTATCGTCCAGTAAAATTAGTTATTGTGACAGGTCAATCCATTTTGACTTTATTCTTCTAATGTTGTCTCTTAATCTCCTTGTAATATTTAAACTCTTAATTCTATGACTTTACTCTTAAAATATTTTTACTTTAAAATCATAAAATTATGAGGGTTTTCTCATAATTTCATTTTCTTAGTGTGGCCCTAACATCCTGTCATATAAACATAATTACACTGCTGAGTAAATATTAATTTTTTTGGTATTGTTATTGCATATTTCATGTTTTTCTAATATTTTGCAGTCAGATAAATAGAAAAATAAACATTTGCATAGATCCTAGAACCCAGTTTTATATGTTGGTGTGTTTTTAATTTGCTTCAAAAACCATATTTACGTTGAGTGGTTGTATTACTTTTCATATTATTTTTAGCATGACTTAGATGTTTTTTTCAACCTCTTATTTATTTATCTCTACCAATTGTAGTTGCTTGTTTTGTTTTTAGCCATTTGAAATTTCAAGATGAAAAGTGCATTGTAAGTAAAAGCTTTTATGTTTTTCTTATTGTTTTCGTTAAAGTACAGAAGCCACAAATTGCTATTTAATCCAACGATTCCTTAAAAGTAAAAGTTCACATCGATGTCACTGTTCAAAGGACCTTTTGTCTTTAATTTTCCGACCTTGATTTCAGCGTTTTCCTCGGTCCAAGCAGCTGATTGGAAAAACACACAGACACGTTTGACGAGCAACCAAATAAGGTTTTCCTCTGCTTTCCCGTAATGAGGTGCCAAGACACAAGTCGTGTTTTTTTAAGTGTGTGCATGCGTGTGTGTGAAGCTGACACCGAGGTGGAGCGCTGAATCCTGTCCAACTGTGATAAGGCTTCTGATGACAGAGCCGCATTAACTTACCTGACACACACTCGCATAAACACACACATGCAGCTTGGTTTGGGAGGGGACAGGGGGTGTGTGAGAACACGCTGTAAGAAGCCGTGGTTCTCTCGGCTGACACTAAGTCCCATTCATGGCAACAAACACCCTGACAGGCTGAGGTGGAGGTTTATTAAACACCAACGCAACATGGAGGATGTCGACTTTACACAAGAAACAGCAAAAAAAAGGTCCAGATGGAAACGGAGGGTGCGTTCTCACCAGTCTGGTTTAGTTCGCTTTATTCTGACTCCAGTTCATTTGAAAGTCCAGTTTGTCTGGGGAGGTGTGAATGTAACCGAACTCTGATTCAGACCAAAGAAGTGAACTCTGATGCGGTTTGAAGGCTCATGAGACCGCTCCAAAGGCAGGAAGTGGATTCTAGACACGGAAACTTCAACACCGGAGGGCAGAAAAACGATTCTTTAGCCTGCTGTCCAGAGCCGCATCGCCGCAGTAAGACGTGTCCTTTAACAAATCGAAACCTGGAGATGCAGAAGTCATTAGTTTAGTTCAGTGTGCCACAGCAAAGGGAAAAATAAAACTGAAAAATCATTGAACAACTCAAGAACACTCATATTTTTTCTCGCTCTCTGTGTTGTGTGTGCTACACACTCACCAGTTGCCATAGCAACTGACTGACAGGAGCTCCACTAGTGTATCAGGACTCGCCACCAAAATGCACGCGAACATTTCCCCCACAAACAACAGAACATTCAGTACGTTACAGTTTTACGTTTTCATGCCTGACGTTCATTTTTGTTTATTAAAAAGTGATTTCTGTGGTAGATCACTTCCCTCTTCATTGCTATTGTTTTGTCTAAATTAAAACGTTTTCCTCACCATGTCACCTAGAGGTCGTATTGTAGCAAAGCACTGCGTCTCTTTCTCTTTTACACATCAGCCGTACATTTAAGATTATTTTGATAACAGCTGAAACCAATGATAGTCATCATCGGTGAGCAGTTTTATGAAAACAGGATTTTGTTTCACTTTCTTTCGAAACACTTTTCTACATCAAGCCAAGTTTAATAAATTAGATAAAAGCTCAATTTGGTGCAGAAAAGTCGGCTTTTCAGTTAAATTCTCTTGGTAGACACGTTTTTACTAAAAAGATGAATATTTTTTCAGGCTAAAGGAAAGAAAATGGTTATTTTTCTTTTTCCACCGTAGATTTAAACACTTGGAGAACAGAAAGCAAAGATATGTTTATATGCAATTTGCAGCTTTGCCACTAGATGACAGTAAAATTCGTGTAAGAGATCTTCTATGAAGAAGATGAGTCACTCCCCTGTGTTTTTGGCTGATTGTTGTTGCTGACGCGGTGCGGTTTTCAGCCGCCTCAGGCCGTTTCCGCCTGCCGCTGTTTGCGATGTGCGGTGAGCAGTTCTCTGTTTCACTTTGAAAAGGAAAAAAAATAACTTTTTTCTTCATTCTTTTGAAACTAAATACTATATTTTATTGTGTACAAAAACAATAACTAGTGCAAATAAAACACATATTACAGACTGACACATAGAGGTATTGATCTATAAAATAACAAATAACCAATTAGTTAAGAGAAGGAATAAATAAAAATAACTTCTTTTTTTCCTTTCTCTAATATTCTTTGTTTTGATTAATTTTGGATCGCAGATATTTTAGGTAGAAGCGGAAAAGACAGAAAGCAACAACAGCAAAGAAGCACTTTTCAAACTAACTCACTACTTAAAGAGTTTTGCATGTTAGCTAAAATAAAGGGAAGTATAATTGTGTGGAATGAGAATAGTGAAAGGTAAAAATGAGGTTTTGCGTTTTGGCGTTTAGTTTGATGGTTTCAGCAGAAAACCCAGTTTTGTTATTGTTTCGTTTTTCTATCTGTTCCATCAGAGATGGAAAAGCATCTCAGCTAACCAGCTGTGAGAGACGACAGTTGTCAGGCTTAAACCAGAAATTGTCCCTTTTGCATAATTTAGCTGTAACTGTCTCTCCTGCAGGTGAGAACATCAACATTTGGCATTTGTGCAGCACAACTGTCAGTAATATTATCTCTACGGCTTCTTTATGTTTGCATACAGTAAATATTAGTTGATGCAAATAAATATTAATGTGTTTGGTTTGTAGGGGTACTGTAGACTATTAAATTATTTTGCCAATAAAGCTATAAACAAACGACTAGATGAGCAGAAAATCTGTTGAGATTTTAAGTTTGAAAGTTTTTATCAACATCACAAAGTCTTCTGTTTCCTTCAAAGTATTTTAAGGGGTTTTATATGATTTCTACTAAAAAAAACTTTTTATACATTAATTCTTAAAGTGTTTATACTGTTATCTTTTTTATGTTGTTGGTTTACAACCACAAATGTCAACGAGATTTTGCGTAATGGATGAAGTATTGTGTAGTTTTATTAATTGTGTTTCTTATTTAATGGAAACACTAATATTGTGAAATTGTGTTTTTCAGACAGTAGTGGAACTTTGACAAAGTTTGGCGTAAATTTGTAATGGAGACGCAGCTACAGGCCTTAAGATTCTGCAAACTGGAATTACAAAAATTAATTCAGCAATTTTTTAAAAACATGTTTTTCAATAAAAGGTTTGCGCTGCATGAGGTAGTTTTTCAGAAATACTGGATTTCACAAAAGTACTTTTGAAATACTTTTTTCACATCACACAAGTCACGTGATCGACTGAACGTTACTACTGGTGGAAATGACGAAGAAGACGACAGGAAGTGGGATGAGGATGAAAGCACGGAATGTTTTTAATTACGTACAGCATGAAAATATTTATTCAGGTTTGAGTTTAACAGAGTCTCTTATTTAATGGCGATCTGACACTTACGAAATTGTGTTTTTTTTCTACATTAGCGGAATATTGACAAACTTTTGTCTTCTGTAGTCATGCCTGCCAGGTGTTTTCATGGAGCTCTGTGAGTTTTACAGGGAGGGGGATGTCACCATCCTTCACGTATCAGAGCTGTGTGACCAACAGAGACCCCCCCTGAGACCTAGCATGAACACACACACACACCCACCCACACACACACACACACACACACACACACACACACACACACACACACACACACACGCCTACATGTGAGGAGGTTATCCTTGGCTATAGGCTGAGGGCTCCGTATCTACAGATACCTGAAACGGCTTCAAAGCTGAGACAAACCGCCCCCTGGCCTCTGACTCCATGTTCACGAACACCCACACACACACGCACACACACACACACACACACACACACACACGCACACACACACACACACACACACACACACACACACACACACACACACACACACTGGCCTTAGACTGGGACCGCTCTTCCTTCAGGCAAAGTGAGACAGTCATTCATTGTCAGAAAAATTTTAAAAAATTAGAAATCTATAACAGCATAATATTAGGGTAATAGTAAGAAAATAGATAAAATTACAAAAATAAATAAGAATATCATCAGAATAAGTTTGAATGAGAATAAAATCATAGGAGTATTACTTTATTCTGTTAATATTACGACTTTATTCTCTTACTAGTTTGACTTTATTCTTGTAATTTTATGACTTGGTTCTTGTATTACGATGTTAATAATGTAATATGATTTTTGTCTTCATTAGTTTGACTTTATTCCCGTAATTTTATGACTTTATTCTCGTAATACGGCTTTTTAAAAATTATTTAGACTTTATTTTCGTAACACTGTGACTTTATTCTTCTAATTTTATGACTTCATTCTCAGGTTTTTAGTTTTTGAATAAATCTCAAAAACGTTGCTTCGATTATCCATTTGACTCGTACATCTTTTATGCCGCATTTTTTCCTTTCACTCAACCTTCTATTGTAAACTTGCAAACAGCACTCAGAGCACAACCCGCTTCTTTGGATTCTTTAGATTTTTTTTTAAAAAATAATGAACTTTTAACTAAATTATATTATATTATAACATACTGAGATGCACGTGTATGTTTTATTAGCTTTTCTGTGTATTTCAGAGCCTTTAGATTAGACATAAATTCCTCTCAAGACATCCACAAAACAAAAAAACTTCTAACCTCTGATCTTAAAAGCCACATATCCATTTATAGTGAATGAACATCCTGATTTCTTCATTTCCTGCTTTAAACGTCTTGTTGTTTTGTACAGAAGCTTTTCCTGTTTAAAAAAATCCAACATTTTCACACAACTATATTCTTTTTATGTATTGAAAAGAAGCAGGATGAAAGCACAACAACAGGATATCAAACATAAAAGTCCTGACTTTTATTGACGGAAAATGATTCACATGAAGTTTGTGCCAAAAGTTTCCAGCCAGATTAACGAGTCGTTAATTATTGGTTTGAAATATCAGACAATCAGAGAATAGTTCCTCTTGTCTGAGTTGTTCTTCCTGCTGCTCTGTTTGTGCCAAGACTTTTATTGACAACAGCAGCTTCCTGTTAGCAGAAGCTAACACCATATTTGGAAGTTTGGACCTTTTGCCACATATTAAGAGTCATAAAAGTTTGAGAAAAAGTTTGACTAGTGAGAAGAATGTCCTTTTAAGTGTTGAACTTGTAGTGGAGTTTTTTCTAATGAAACCACAGAGGAAGAACTTTTTCTTCTTCTAGTGTTAATTTTTTACCACTGAAAAATGAACCAAGCTGAGCTGCACAGTTGATGCTGGATGTGATTTTTGTGTTTCGTTACCAAAGTATTTGGCTACATATTCTGTTTTATTCCTGCTGCAGTTACGCATTTTTATTGAATATATAACTGATTCTTTTATTTAATTATCAGTAGTCTACGCTCAAAATAACTTAAATTGATCAAAATTAAAGAACAAAATGTTCAGTTTAGACTTTTTTAGCACTTGCAAACAAGTGAAAATAACAAGAGGATAAAGTCACAATATTATGATTTTATTCTCATATTTTTTTGGACTTTATTCTCATAATATTTTGACTTTTTTCTCTTAGTGATTTGACTTCATTCTCAATGTTTTGACTATTTTTCTATTATTTGCATGTTATTCTCATAATTGAAATGATTTTATGTTCATAATATTATGGCGTTATTATCTTATGAATTTATCTTTGTAATATTACGACTTTATTCTTGTACTATTTTATTCTCATAATTTTATTTTATTTTTGCAATTTTATGACTTCATTCTCATAATTTTATTTATATTTTTTATTTTTCTTAGTGTGGTCCTAAAACTCTATTATTATTTCACTTCTAAAAAGACATTTATCTATATGTGGAGCTAATTTTCAATTTATATTAAAGAATTATTTACTTAAAACAAGCTCCTATATCTTGCTAATAAGTAATTGTAAGATAACTTTGCCTTATTTCAAGCGTACTATGATATTTGGATTAGAAACCAGACTAAAAATACTTTTTGCTGTGAACTTGGTTTAAATATTGGTGGTAATAAACCCAAATGGGACCAAATCCGGCCTCCATGAAGAATGAAACAGTCCGTCTGGCTCGCTGTGATCTGTGTCACTGCGCCTTGGGGGAAACTCAGCCATCAGTCAGTGGATCCACCCATCCATCCTTCCTTGGTGCCCAGGGGCCCCTGGGGGCCACTCCTAACCCCAGAACGCCGCACCCTGCGTGGGATGAAACCCGGCCGCGCGCCTCCGAGGAGCCGCCGGCCTCGACTCGTCTTACAAGGCGTCGATTCAGCCTGAAATCAAACCCCGGTGAGAGAGCGCATACCTGGACGGCCAGACAGATAGATGGGTCCGCAGACAGCCGGGCGGATACGTGAGCGGAGGACGGACGGACGCATCCAGGCCAAGCAGGGAGGACAGGGAGACGTCCGCAGGGACAAACCGACGTCAATAGAAGAGGGAAGTTCATCGCTTTCCTGAGGGACGAGGGTTTAAAACTTTCCTCAAGTTTATCGGGTTTTTTGTGCTAAAACGTTGAAATCTGGTACAAAACATGGCTGAGGGAGGGGAAGTGGAGGCTTTCTGTTTACCAGCTGTCGTTTCAGAACACACACACACACACACACACACACCTACAAGGATATAAAAACCTGGTTCACACACACCAGATAAGTCTGGTTCGATGAAACTCAGTCAGCACATAAGGCAAACGGAACAGGAGACTTTAAACCCAAATCTGAACACGAATTTAACCAGAGTTTGGTAGTAATTAGTTACTGTTACTTCAGTAACTTTTTACTTTTACTTGATTCACAAAAGCAGCACAAACAAAACTTTTGCTGCACAAATGTAGCTGAGTGAAGGTGGGAGGTTGGTTGACCTTTCATGACCTCTGGAAACATTTATTATTTTTTATTGATATCGGCACAATCAAACATTTGCAGCATAAACGTAGCCGAGCTGTTTGACATCAGATTTATTTTATTTGAAGAAAGCGGGAGGTTGGTTGACCTTTCATGACCTCTGGAAACAATTAGCGTCTTTACAATGATAGCGGCACAAACCAAAATGTTTGCAGCACAAACGTTTAACGCTGGTTCTTTAGAAGGTGGGAAGAACTTCACTCAGGTTTGTAATGATGGTCAGGTGTTTTTTTAAACTTAAAAACTTAAAAAAGCAATTAGAGTGAATGTTACAAACTGAAAACTTTGATGGTACTCAATCTGCTCCAACCCAAACGAGAGAAAAAAATTTGACTTCTGGTTGTGATTTTTTTAAAAATCCTAAAATATCCTCTTTTTTTTTTTTTTACATAGTCTGACCTTTTCTTTCCGAATCCCTCTCTTCTCTGGCCTTCTCTTCTCCTCATTTCAAGCATCTGTCCAGAAGTTAACATGAAGGGAAATCAACTTTGAAGCCTTGCAACCTCCAGGCGCCGCGGGAAGACGGCAAGAAATGTCAGCAGATGAAGAGGGAAATGAAGAAGAGGAGGAAGACTTTGTTACTCAGGATTTTCCATCCAACTATCAAGCGAATTTTACGCAAACTTTAGAAAACTCTCAGAAAGTAAAATAAAAATTGGGCACGCTTCCATCGGCAGGAGTGGAAGCTGATGGGAGCAAGTGGCTTTAGATGGAAGACGGGAGCCGTTTTGTTTTGTTTTGTTCTGAATCCAGGAAGTGAAGAAGCGAGTTGTCGGCCTCGCCATCTGCGCGCTGAAATCTTGCAGCTCCGGCTTTCTGCGGTGTTTGGTTTCCTGACATTAGCAGACCCCGTGGCGGCTCTTTGAAGCTTCGCCGCTGCTGCTCCGGCTCATTTGGTAACAGGTTGGGAATGGGCCGCTGGCGAAAAACGAGACCCTCGTCACCTTGGAAACGAGGTGCCCCCCTCAGCCCCTCCCAGCGCCGCGACGCGGTTGGGAGGAAGAACACGGTGACATTTAGCCGGTTTCTGAGGACGGACAGGTAAATTCACAGAAGAAGAGATTAACAGACCAGCTTTGATAAACTTTTTTTGTTGTTGTTGGTATTTTCCCATTTTTCTTAGTTTGTTGCTTCAGTGTGAGAATTAGAGTTTATTCCCACTTTAACAAAGTTGTTTAAATGGCCAGTTAGTTTTGGTGCACTGCAAAAACACAAAACCTCACCAAGTAGGTTCTTGTGCAAATATTTTCATACACTTGAAATAAAACAAAACTAGCTTAGAAGTAACTTTTTAGTGCAGGAGCTTGTTTTTAGTAAATATTTCATTAGTATTGATGAAATAGTTCTAGCTCTATTGGAAGATTATTTTACTTATGAGACATTCTTCCTGTGTTATCAGTGAAATAATTTCTAGTGGAACTAAAACTTTTTAATCATTATTAAGAAATTATTAACTTAAAACAAGCTCTTATATCTTGCTGAAAGGTTACTTGTAAGTTAGTTTTATCTTATTTCAAGTGTACTAACATATTCGCATTAGAAACTAGACAAAACTTATTCGGAAAGATTTTGTTTTTCAGAATCAGAATTCCTCATAGTGTCACTGTGCACAAAAATACGAAATAAAAAAATGTCTACTCTGAAAGGCTAGTCAAATAACTGAATAAATAAATAAATGATGATTAAGTTTTTGACGGACCTGCTGTGTTCAGAAACTGTTTTTAGTTTGTTTGTACTGGACTTCATTACCCTGCAGCGCCTCCCTGTGGGCAGGAGTTTGAAGACGGGGTGTGACGGGTCGTTGGTGATGCTGCGGGTTCTGGAGATCTCCTCCAGAGATCTACAGGATCAGCCAGTCAGTCTCTGGACGGTGTTTCTCAGGAACCGCAGCCTCTGCTGTGGCTTCATCAGGACTGAAGCGGCGTTAGCGTTACAGGTTGGGTCTTCACTGATCCAGCTGCCCAGAAACTTTAAATCTGGCTCCATCTCCATCCTGTCTCCATTTATACCGATGGGCTGAAAGTCTGGTTTACATTAGAAACAACTAAATGCTTCCAATGAAATTTAACTGTTGGAGGTCATTTTAAAGGCCTTGTTTCATAAAGACATTTTCCTCTGGGAAAAGAAATGATAGAAATAGTTATAGGGCTATAGCTGATGCAAAATATGTTTTTCATTTTTCCCCCCACAAAATTATTCTTGTATGATGAGTTTTAGACCGTCTTGTCATTTCAATCCAAATAATCTACTGCTGGCCACAGTCCCCCAACTCAACATTTATTCTTCCATGTGAAAATTCCTGCAAACAGATGCACAATTATACAAGGGTGCATCTTTGAAAAGCATGAGTGGAGCCTCCTGCACAATCAACACGAATGCAGCAAGTGGTTTGTGGATGGAGAGGCAACCACAAAGTACTTTCTAGCAGCCGTTATACAGCACATACAGCAATAACAGCAGCTGGTTGCTAGGTAACGAGGCTGGGCTTAGCTGGGGTTGCTAGGTAACAGTGTGACTTAACAATTGGAAGGTTTTTGAAACAGCTCTTTTTCCAGACACCAGAAAACATTAATTTATCGAACAGCCAGGTGTTTACTTTTAAGCAGTTGTTCTGTTTTTAGGAGCAGCATGAACCCGAATGGAAATACAAATAGGTGCAATATGTGACTATTACATAACAGATACCATTTGAATTCAAATTTTCTTTACATTTATTAATTATTTTTATTGTACTTTAATGTCATGTCTGCTTTGGTTGACATCACTTGTTCTTAAATCTACAAATAGATTTGACTTGAAGTAATTAATAAAACAAAAACTAACCAGATTTTTCCTGAAATCTTAATAAAAATGATTTGTTATAACATCTGTATTTTTCTGCACCAACGCTCTAAACATTTCTCTCCTCAGCGACCTGAGGCGGCCGCTTCTGAAGTACTTTGTCAGTGTTGTGACACTCACAAGACTCTCTCCTTCAGCACTTTGAGTGAAATTAAGTTTTTCCTGCATTTTAGACAGTTAATTATACTCACAACTAATTATCAACTGGCAGTGCCACTCAGATAAATTCAAAGTGAGTCGCAGGAACAAATCAGTAGCAATTTTTCTTCTGCAAACATCCTTTCCTGGCAGCAATCAGGCGGCGATCAACCTGATGCATTTAAAGTAATTTACATTACTGCCTATATCCTCTTCCTGTAACATGTACAGTCGAGTTTCTCTCTTTTTCGCCTGTTTTGCCTCCATTTTCTCTCTCTCTCTCTGTGCTGCTGATTAAGAACACAACCTGTTGTTGTTGCACCTCTTTCCTGATTACCTGCTATTTTTTTCCTCCTTCCTCCGCTTCATCTCTACCTCTTTTTGGCCTTGCTGCTTGCTCAACCACATATTGTGTGTGTGTGTGTGTGTGTGTGTGTGTGTGTGTGTGTGTGTGTGTGTGTGTGTGTGTGTGTGTGTGTGTGTGCGTGTGTGTGTGTGTGTGGCGATGCATGGCAGCCTAACGAGTTTGATGGCTGTCACCTGATCTCGGTGATGAGGGGCTGCTGTAGTAGCGAGAGGAGAGTTAGGTTTCTCTGCTGTAATTAGTTTTCCCAGCCTCTAATTATACGAGACGGAATTACAAGCCTGATTGACTGTCCTTTAAGCATTTTAATTCACAGAATTACCCTTTTTCTCTCTTTTTTTCAAGAAAAAGTGGGAGAGTTGTTGTTTTGACAGGCAGGTGTGGTGGGATGGTCATTTTTATGGATGAGAACACTTTTTTTTTTAAATTTGAAAACATGCTACTACATATGATAACACGACAAATATTCTCACATTATAATCCAACATAATTCCCAAAACCTGCAGCAAAGTACAGGTACTCTGTTGCTTCGTTTTTGATGTATCTGTACTTTACTAAACTTCGTAAAGTTATTGTTCTGCTCTTGGGTTATATAGCATAGACTCGGTTTAAATGGTAACAGAAACTGCAACATTTGTTACATTTTCACCTGTTGGTTCTCTTTCACACTGCACTGACAAATGAGCCAAAGCCTTTGAAAAACCTGTTCCCCTTGTGGCCTTTTGGGGCGCTGCAGCAAGAACCACTGAGGGAATCTGAGGAAGACACTGAGCTTAACTTCCTTTTTCATAAAATGTAAACAAAAATGGAGTAGCGTCAGATTTTAGCGGTTGGAAGATTTCTCTTTTATTTTGGTATTAGACAAAGAGCGCTAATTCCCACTAATGCTAAACTCTAGTCTTTGTTTTGGTTGTATTTACCAAGAATCCCTATATCCTGTTTTTGGAGTGGACTCTGGTCCGCTAGGTGTTCACATATTCATAGAAACCGCACCAGACTTCATTTCGTTGGTCCAAATCAGAGTTCAATTTTACAATCACGTCAGCATAGACAAACCAGACTTTCTAGACAAACGGATTGGAGTTTGATCAAAACGGACTAAATCTGTAATCAAACTCTAATGTGGGCCAAAAAAACAAACTCTGGTCCCCTTACAAACCTCGGTCTTGGTTCGGTTGAAGTGAACTCTGGTGCAGTTTGAATGCATATGTGAACGCTACGTGGACCGAAGACCTCGCCAAAAGCAAAAAGTGGACTACTGCGGATGGCATTCTGGGTAAATACAGCCAAAGCAAATGTGCGTGTCTAGTGCTAACATTAGAAACAGCTTGTGATCTTTTACTAAAGACAAAAAAGAAATCCTACTACTGCTAAAATCTGATGTTCCTTGATTTTTTTTTTTTTTTTTTTTTTTGCATTTTGTGAAGATGGAAGTTGCACTGAAGTTCTACTTCAGAGGTTTTTGTGTTGTTTTCTTCAATAGTTTCTGGTGTAGCGCCCCCACAGGTGAGGAGGGGAACACGTTTTTCAAAGGGTTTGGTTTGTTTCACACAATGGAGAGCGAAAGAAAACCACAGCAGCTGAAAATGTAACAAATGTTACAACTTTGATCCCAAATCCAACCGAGTCTACCAGACCATCAGGTGTGAAAAGTCCCTAAGATTGAATCTCAGTGCAACAGCAGAAATCAGATTTTTCTTAAACTGGAATCAAACAACTTTTGCTGGATATTTTTAAAAATGAGCATTGAAATAGAAATGATCAATTCTTTCACCAAAACGTTTTTGTTTTTTTTAAAGATTACAGCTTATGATGAGTATTTCCTTTTTTATTTGTGTTAACTGAATAAAGTGTTTTGTCTTTGCCTCCATGACCTGAGAACTCTGACCTCGTTAATAATCCGGCCGACTGAACCAAACTTGCTGCTTACAGCTCTTCTTCTCTTCTTATCACTCTCTTGTCAGTCTTTCCCTTTTCTGTTTTCCTTTTGTTCTCGTTTCTTTGCTCTCCATCCGTCTCATCATCCCGTCTTTCCGCTCGGTTCTATCTTTTCCTTGGTCTGTTTCTCATTCTCGCTCCCTGCAGACTTCTGCCTCTGATAGGGCAGCAGCCTCTCAAACTATTAACTCTGCAATCCCTTAATAACAATCTCAATCCCTCCATCCCTCCCTCTTTGTGTCTTTCTCTGAAGCAGTTCATTTGATCACTTTATTCGAACCTCCCATTCATGGGGCTCAGATCACACAGGGGGCTGTAATGACAGCACATTTATTAATTAATTGCATGTGTAATTGCTAAAATTAAGTTTTGGAAACTTGGTAATGATGTGAGGAATTACAGGGGACGAGCTTTGAAGACGAGCTCCCCCTCTAGTTCTTGTGGGGAAGGATGGATAGAAAGATGGAAAATAAAAGCGGGGGGAGGAATAATCCAGGAGGGGAGAAGTGCAGAAGGGACCGCCGATCAGAGCCGAGAGTTTTGTCTGTGGGCTAATCTTCTCCTCTGAAGTGGTGTCATGGCCGTCACTCCGCTCTTCCCGGCAGTCCCGATCTGTCCGTTGTGTGGCTGCAAATTTTCCCCATTGATTCAGACTGGGCTACTTTAATTAACTTCCTCCCTGATATAATGGCTAGCTCAGAGGAATCTGCTCGTCGCCAAAAAAAAAAAACTCTGAGAAAACTTTTCCCTGCATCTCCAGAACGGCTAAGGCGGCGCCTTCCACTTCGGCGTAATTTATTTCCTCTTATTGTCAAGACTTTGTCCGAAAAATTAGATTTGAACATGAGTGGTGAATTGTTTATTGTCTGGGGTATTCCAAAGCAGATGTAAGTCCTGGGTCTCTGTGTGCCGAGAAGATAGGAACAGACTCCATTATGTGTTGAGTGTGTAATTTGACTGGATGGACGTGTGGATGGGCAAAACGTCCTTGGAGGGATAAATGGTTTATCACACGTGTGAACTGTTGAAAAGGAGAGAGCGAGAAATGGAGGGAAGAAAAAGGTGTAAATATAGCACATTTTACCCATAGTGCTGTGCAAAAGTTATGGACATCATAGTGAATTCTCCAAAAATAGATCTTTAAATCATTTTAGTTATAAATAATGGAAGCTACTGTTCAAATAGTATAAACAAATAGTGATTTTTTATTTATTTTCCCCCTACAATTTGACAAACTTTATCTGAGAAATAGTTATTAAGCAATATGGAATTTTTACTGTACATTACTGCACAAAAATGACTGCCCTGGCTGGACAGAACTAGCTTCGTACCTGCTAGCAAACGTCATGTACCCAGAATACATTGCAATGTAAACAACATGATGATGTCCTTGTGGCAACATTTTATTTAAATTGATAAAAACTAAAAATCCTACTACAACAGCATATTAAGGCTACTGCAGATAGAAAAAGGGAGGACAAAAAACAAGGGAATGTCTGAGCTCCAAAAGTTAAAAAAATGGCTGAAAAAAACGTTGAACTCTTCATATTAATATCAAAACTTGTCTAGAAAAAAACGTGGAAAATTCTGAAAGTGTTTACTTTTGAAAATCGGAAATGTTCATGTTTTTTTTCTGGACAATTTCTGAGATTAATTTTTTTTAAAATTCAGATTTTTGGGGTAATTTACTCTTCATTTCTATCGACATTGACCCTAATGCACCATCGTAGCAGGCTGTTGTTTTTGTTTTTAAGATAAAATAAAATAATCAAATGTACGTCGCCATATTGTTTACGTTGCAATGCATCCTGGGTATAGCTAACGTATGCTAGGAGCTCCGAAGCTAGCTCCGTTCGGCCAGCACAGTAATTTTTGCGCCCTGAGTAACGTTCAGTCCTTCAGTTTGAACCGGGGTGAGTTGAAATGGAGGACGAAGCGGAAATGACCCGGAGAAATGAAGCTGCGAAGCTGACCGGCTTGATTAGGCGGAGAAGTTTCACCTGTCGGTGTGTCGCGCAAACCAAGGACTCAGACTTGAGGAGACACGGTTTGGTGTTTGGGAAGAACAAAAGGTGAAAACGGCTGAGGAAACAGGCACTGGACTGAGCTACGGGGGAACCAGGTGAGAAACTGTTGGCATGAATTCCAGGTGAGCTAACCATACCTGTCTAAACCAGCCTATACAGTTTTTATTAAGCTAAGTGCGCCGTTTTTAAATCTCCAGGGATTTTCTGTGGCCACTACCTGGTAACAGTAGCTTCTAAAATGAGGAAGTGTAAGTGCTTTGAGTTTGAGAAGAGCCAAATTGCAATAAAAGAGAACTGGGTCAAGTTTAAGTTTAATTTTAAAGCACAATTCAGCAACAAGGTGCTTCGCCATAAAACATTATGCAGTCATCAATTATAAAAGCAAGTAATAAAATTGTACTTTGTCAAATGTCATCATCAATACACATCAGATAAATTGATCAATGTTTGTTAGTTTTGTAGTTTTCTGGAAGTTTGTTCCGGGTTTGTGGAGCATTAGAGCTGAATGGGGCTTTTTGACGTTTGTTTCTGGTTCTGGGGATGCAGACCAGAACCAGAAAACCAGAAAAGTGTCTGTGCTAAGCCGTTCAGTGATTTATAAACTAACAGAAGCCAGTGTAAGAACTTTAGGATCGGGTGATGTTCTCTATCTTCCTGGTTTTAGTGAGAACATGAGCAGCAGCGTTCAGGATCATCTGAAGCAGACTGATGCTTGGATTTTTAGGCAGTCTGGTGAAGACTGTTTCAGGAATCAATGCGACTACAGTTAATTGGATGGATGAGTTTTTCTAGGTCTTCCTGGAACATTAGTCCTTTAATCCTAGAAATGTTCTGCAGGTGATAGAAAGCTGACTTAGCCATTTTACTGAAGAGCGATGGAATCAACATGTTTTAATGACGCATTACGGTACAGCTGAAAAACCACCTTGTAATAGTGTTAAAACGTTTTGGTGTGTTTCCATTAATCCTATTTATTTCTTGTGCATTTCTGCCAGTAGTAACATCCAGTTGTTAATCATGTGACTTGTATGATGTGAAAAAAGTGTTTCTTTCTCACAGTTTTAGTGGCAAAGAGTTACTCTAGACTGAAGCAGATTTTCTGTACCTCTAGATTTCAAACAGAATCTTATTTGGTAATTTATTGTTTGTATTTTTATTACTTGTATCTGTATAGACTCTCCATCGGAGTCAGGTTTGTTCTCACATCATACATTAAACTAGCCAAGGGGTCAATGCTTTGGCAGTCCGTGTTGTTTAGTGCTCTCGACCATTAAACCTCTCCAAAGGGAGACAACATCTCATCTCTATGTCTCTGTTTTCGCTGAAAGCGGGCAGCTAATCCGCATCGGTGAGGAGAGCGGGGGGAAGAGCCGGCCGCTCCGAATTGAGGGCTTGTGATGGCAGAGACACTCGATCACATTTATCTGCGGTTTACACCTTCCTGTCTTGATCTCTGAGGTATACAGGGGATCGCCTTTCTGTCTTTAAAAAAAGCGAGCACGTAACAGTGGGCAGAAGAGGGGAGGATGGATGGAAGAGGAGAAAAGAGGCCGGGGTTCTCTGTGTGAATGCTGGTTGGAACTGTAAAGCGAGCCGAGCGATGACAGCTAAATGCGCTAATTTTCTGCTGGGACGCACACTTTTGTCTCGCAGGGAGGGCTCAAGACTCTGGGGGATCAATAACTTTTCAACATTTCAATGGTTCAGCTTCAACTTCAGCGACTAGATTTAAGCCTTTTTGCAGGATACCTGATGAGTATCATGTTCCTGCCAGTCAGAAAGCAAAAAAAACTGTACTGCAGGTGAGGGCAAGATCTTTAAAACCCAAAACGGCTCAATGTTTCCAAAAACCTAATCAAAGCAAAGCATCGTATTAAATCTAAAAAGCTAATTTTACAATACACAAAATATCACCAAGTATATTTGTCTGTTGGTACACTTAAATTAACTTACAAGTAAGTTTTCAGCAAGATATAGGAGCTTATTTTAAGTAAATAATTTCTTAATATTGAAGTTCTAGTTCCACTGGCAGATTATTTTACTCATAAAATGGGAAAATGTCTTGTTATAAGTGAAATAATCTGCCAAGATATTTACAGTATATTATATTTAAGATATTTACAGTCGAATCTAGACCAAAAATACTTCAACATTTTGTGTTTTTGCTGTGAGGAAAATAACTGTCTTCATTAATCCTGGAGAGAGTCGGTTAGTAACTAGTTACATTTACTCAATTACATTTACTTGAGTATCTTTTTGGAAAAAAATTACTTTTTGGAGTATTTTTGCTATACTATACATTGTACTTTTACTTGAGTAATTGTATTATGAGGTATCTCTACTCGTGAGTAAAATTTCTGGAGTTTCTACCCACTGAATAAAAACAAACATGTTTTAACCAAGAATTCACCAGACACACACCTGCAGTTTCTGTTAAGGTTTCATAAGTTTTTTAATGACAAAACTGATTTGGAAAAATTTTATTTTGCCCGATTTTTATTATTTATATAAATTGTCATTTTGGTCCTTAAAATACCAAAATTTCCACCTAACTTTATATTTTGCTCCGTCCGATGTCATTTTTAAATATTAAATGATTGATAATTTGATGAGTTACTCATTACTTGAGACTTTTTACCAAATATTTTTCACCTTTACTTGTGTAAACATACATTAAAGTGGTGCCACTTTTATTTGAGTAAAATCTTTGTGTACTCTGCCCACCCTGCTGGCCACGACCCCAACTCAACGTGAAAACGATCCAAAATTTCAGCTAAACATTGTCAAAAGATTTTATTTCCATTACATTTAACGCAGTTGATACAGTTTTAAAAGCAATTCTAGCAAATACTTTTTCCACTCTGGTAAATAAATGGCTTAATTACATAATTGAAAGCCCAGATTTTATTTGACATTTTGACTGACAGCGTAGCAGAGATCCTGCAAATTATAGTGCACGACAACAAAGTACTTCTTTCATTTCTTGCCATCTCAGGACTTTCTCTTCCTAACAGAAGCAAAAAGACCAGAACTTTCCCTGAGACTGACAGCACTTTATCTCATTATCTTCAGTGATTCCCCTGCCTGAGGGGGCGCCGTGTTGACGGATCGCTACCAAACATCGGCAAACACATGAGCAAGCTCAAAATTAAAGGGAAATATTTCACAGAATGTTTTATTTTAAGTGCTGCTGTTCTTGTTGCTTACATTTAGACCCGTCACTTTGCGGTAAACGGCAATACGCAGCAAGAACACAATCCTACAATGTAATTTTGGTCTAGTTTCTTTGGCAAATATCTTAGAACACACTTGACTTGGCAAACCTTGCTTACAAGTAACTTTTTGGTAAGATATAGGAGATTTTTTGGGTCAATAATTTTAATTATTCATAAAACAAGACATTTTCCCCATTTTATAAGTGAAATAATATGCCAGTGGAACTAGTACTTTTTCCACAATGTTAAGCTGCGTTTAAGTTAGCTTGGTTTTGTTTCAAGTGTACGAAGATATTTTAGAAAAAACACTTTTCAAGGCTTTGTGTTTTTGCCGTGTATTTTTGCTGTGAAACCATTTTCAGATGACGTAATGGCATAATAATGCAATTAACACATCTTCAAAGATTAATACACTTTTTTGTACCAAACAAAAAACCCGGAATCGACAAATAAAATGAATTATGAAATCTCTTCAAAACAAAAATATTACCAGACTGAAGACATTTGTCATCCAGTGTTTAGTGGAAAGAGAGAAAAGAGGAAAATGATAAATCATGCAGATGGTAATTATTGAGCTTGTTTTAATTTATTATGCGATTAACTGATTTACTGCGACAGGCCTACTTGCAGTCTCAGCGGAGTACACCTTGCATAGTTGGCCAATCCATTACAAGGCAGCGCAGAAACGCACTAGACTCCACTGCATTGATGCTTTGCACTGCAGTTGGTAGTTGAGCAAATCTGAAGGTTAAAGTTATTTCACCACTGATGCTTGAGAAACCTGGCAACCTCTTTGAATCACAAACTTCAGCTTTTTCTAGCCCGAATCCCAATATTCCGTTATAAAACTACAGAAAATCGACCGTGGTATTTTTAGTTCAGTAGAAAATTGAAAACTAAGCTAATTGTCCAGTAATGGAACCATGTTGGACTTCACCAAACTCCTGGAAGTGACCCATTTTTTCACAAATGTTTTTAGAAACACTGAGGGTTCTGGATTTTGTACACCTGAAAGGTGATTAGTCAATATTTTGGCAGGAGAGTGTATCAATTTAAGGTCAAACTTTTTTCCATATCAAGAACAAATCATCTATATTTTTAATCCAAACGGAACTCTGCCTGTTACCTAGCAACCCCAACGGAACTCTGCCTGCTACCTAGCAACCTCAGCGGAACTCTGCCTGTTACCTAGCAACCCCAATTGAGCTCCAGCGCATTTGGTCAGCTGGTTGTGCTGTATAATGGCTGCTGAAAAAGACAACTGATTTTCATCCAGTAACCACTTGCTGCATTCTTGTTGGTTGGGCAGGAGGCTCCACTTTTGCTTTTCAAAAATGTGAGTTGTATAATTACGCATCTGTTTGAGGCCATTTTCATGTGCAAGTGTAAGTGTTGAGTTGAAGGGGGTGAGGAGTTTGTCCAGCAGCAGCTTATTTGGATTTAAAGTGACAGAGGCCCTAAAATGGCTCATTCTCAAAGGAACTCAAAATCTTATTATCTAAGAATGATTCTGTGAAAATAAATGTAATGAACATGTTTTGTATAGGCCATATACCTATGAATCGTATAACTAATTCAAGGAAGCATAATAAGTGTTGTGTTTCCATTTAGCTCAAACAACAAACCGTTTAGATGTCGGCATTGCAAGCTAAATATGTAAAAAAATATTAATTGTGCAAATAATACTTTCTTTAACCTTTACTGACTAAAAGCAAAGTTTTATTTGATTTAACAGTCAGGGGAAAAGATTTGGTGCCTTTCTTTCACAGTGTAGGTAAATATCTGTAGTTATTTTGATTAAAGATGGAGAAAACAGTTTTCTGTGACTTGAAATGTTTTGAGTTCAAGTTCTGCACAGTCCCAGTCTGTTTTTAAATCAGACTGTTTGACAAAAATAAGTCAAATTTCAAGTTTTGAATTGGCAGAGACCTCCAAACAGGTTCATCCAGACCATGCAGAGGCCATTTAAGGCTAGCTAAACAATCGGGCTCACATCCACACACACAGAGGAAAAAAAACGGACAACGTAAAGGAGCAATAAGCGCTGATAATCCTCCAGGATCCTTCATGGGAACAGGCTCTCTCTTTTTTTAGTTGTAATTATCCTCTAATATGGACTCTGATGTCGTCTCCGTTTCCCCCTCACACACACACGCATACACCCATACAGTAAAGTTTTTGTGCACATCCACACACACGTTATTGCTCTGTGCATCATTACACTCACTGTATAGCCTTACACAGGTAGAAACCTGAACGCTGTGTTAAGCTGTTTAAGACTCTTTTAGCTTCATTAAGGCAGACGGAGCTCGGTCAGACAAAGTCGCTTTCACTGAGGTCTGCGCCGTTTGGTCATGCTTAATTTAACTCGGACCAAATGTCAAGTCATTTTCAACTTTTACTCTGATTCTGCTCTGTTCTTTCTCTGCCTCTGCTCCATAATGCCAACAATTATCATATAAATATGACGCAGTTGGAGTGAAAATGTGCTGACAGGGATGTGTTTAAATCACACCTGAGCACAAAAAGTACTCTGCCAGTGGTTTCACATGACTTTTCCACCTGAGGAGAGGCTGATTGAAGACGGGAAAGCCGTCAGAACTTGGAGCTGAGGGAAATGATCTGTCAGAAAAACGCCTCGTGACTTGACAGGAGTCAGTATTTTTTGTCGGTGCGGTTGCTTTAATGTGGCTTTGCTTTCTGGCAGGACATTAAAACAGACTGAAGAGGTTTTAAATGAGTGTAATTACTGCATAATAAGACAAATTATATTAATTCAAAAGTAATTTTCCTCCTGCAACATTAATTCAAATGTAAAAAATAAATTTTTTCTGCGCTTCTCTTTCTTATCGTGGATTATTTTTAGAATTAAAATTCCAAATAGACACTTCTAGACATTTTCTCTCCTTTCTGTGAAAGCTGGAGGTCCTCAGTCTGTTTTCAGCTACAAATAATAAGTTATTGAAAGATGAAACATTGATTAGCTAGTTGTTGCTTCAAACCGCTGCTGTAGCGCTGGCCTGCCACCAGGGGGCACTGCTACTGCATGCGCTCCTGATGCAGCGCGGAAGAAACGGCTGAGTGTGGTGACAGTTTCTGACACAAAACAAAAACTGTGATTGACGGGAAATAAAATGTGGGACGAAGAAAAGACAAGTCTGTAAAGAAAACTGAGGTACACAAACACAAGATGTTAACTTCTCTTGGAGACATAAAAAAATAACTTTTTTATTCGCTGTGGGGCAATGTCATCGTCTTTGGTCACTGTCTTTATAAATACACACTTTTATTTTTATTTTTTTCAATCCACAAACTTTTTGATAGAGGTATCAAGCTGCATGGCATAATAAATTTAAATTTTTCTTTTAGTGATCTTTGAGAGTTTAGCATCAAAACAAAGTTGCCTCCACTTTGAAAGCTTATTTTTCTAAATGCGATTTTTAATGATTTCTCTGGATTTTACCTTGGACTTGACCTCTAAGTTGCTTTCTCAGCTCTGAGTAACCTCAGCTCTCATTTATGAGAGAACAAAAAAGAAAAAACCGCATGCTGCTGCTGCAGCAACAATGACTAACAATGGGTAAGACTGCACAATGAGCTGAAAAAGCGAGAACATCAACTTTGTGGCCCACTCTGCAAGGGAGGTCAGAGGTCAGAAACACAAAGCCTAAAGGGGAAAAAAATCTAGAAAAGTCAACAGTTTGCTGTAGGAATTAATATATATAACTAAAAAGTTAAAAACTGCATAAAATGAGGTAGAAGTGACTTTAAAAGTCTGAAAGTAAACATGAGAGAAAAAAAGAGTTTATAGAAAGTTAAAGTTGCTTCATACAAAGAATAATTAGAAAACAGTTGCTCAATTTTCAGATGATGGTTTAAAATGTCTAATCCCAAAAAGATTGTTTTACTCTTTGCTTTTAATAATTTTTGCCAGAAGTATACATTCTAGAAAATTTATTTTAAATATTATTATAACAAAGCAATTGACATGAAATCACAGCGGATATTGGTAACAACTTTAACTTTTTAAGAAAATCTTAAAGGTTTTTGGGGCCTTTTTAATTTACTCTGTCTATCTCCTCCCTGGATACTTTCACTGATTGTTGGATGATTCTAGCAGACTCAATGTCTTCCTTTTTATCCATTTAAAAGTTTCTTTGGCTGTGTTTGGAGGCATTGACCTCCAATTCATTTTTGTAATTCTGATGTGCACAATTTTACGTCAGATAGGAACGCATCTGTTATTTTAACGTTTTGTTTTGTTCGTTTGAATCAGTTTGTTAAACTGAAACATGCAGAAGTTTAGATGTTATTCTTTAACCAATGATTTCAGTAAGTTTTGAAACAGTGAGATTGAATCAAATTGACTAAATCAACTGAGATTATTTTGCTCTTTTTGTTGTAAATGACAGATTTCATCTGAGTTCTTGACTTTCTGTCTCATTATTTTCTTCATTTGTTCTTTTTCCAGTTGTAATTTCACTTTATTAACAGAAAAGTTTATTTATAGAAAGACCAGTTATTCTGTGTTGTTTCTCTCTTTTCAAATCCCCAACTGGTCACAAAGGGAATTGTTCCTTTCCACTGTCGCCATGTGCATCAGTGATATGCGGTGTTATAGAAAACGTTTTAGTAGTTGGTGTTTAAAAAGTCAAGTTTATTTGTGTTGCACGTTTCAGCAACAAGGCAGGACTTTTTTTATGAAACCTAACGTAACAAATATTACATTTTGTTAAATGCCAACACCAAGAGTAATCACCACTAAATAAATTAATCAGCTGTTTTTAATCAAAGGCAACTCTGAACAGGTTTTTTAATCTGTGTTTCGGCTGTTTCCAGTTTTCTGGAAATAGAAGCTGAATTCTGCTTCTCCATGTTTGGTTCTGGTTTGGGATGCAGAGCTGACCAGAACCAGATTGATCTGGAAGGTTGACTAAAAATTCACTGCATTTGAAAGCATTTGATTTAATCTGAATCTATATTATTGGAATAATCTGATTTACAAAATCCTACTTCTTCCTGTAAAGTGAATCAGTTTGTTTTGTAGGTGCTGTTAGGCAACAATAACTGTGAATTGGGATTGTATTAATACAGTGAACCCTCGCTATATCGCGGTTCACCTTTCACCGTCTCGCTGCTTCGCGGATTTGCATCGTACATTGTGTTCTGCATTCTGATTGGCTAAACAGTCTCTCTGCTTCTTCTCTACCTGTGTCAATAACGTTGCGGTTTAATATGCACACGTACGCCAAACAGCCTGCCATATTTAACATAATCGATGGTGGCATGTCGGATTATAAGAATCTTTTTGCACAGACGAAAAAAGAGCAACAACAACTACCGATAACTATGTTCTTCTCTCGATAAAGCACACCTGCACCGCGGGCTTTAGAAGAAAAAAAACCTGTTACAGAGCGGAGTCAGGATGCAGCGGTTCAGTCAGAAGAGCAGTGAAATACACGGGAGTCACTATTTATGCTACTGTACTTTGTTTTGTTTTTTTCATAATCATTTTTCATTTTCTCCCGTTCTAATCCAATGACTCGGGTCGTGGTGGGGCGGCGCTGATCTCCGCAATTCGGGCACGGGAATCCGCCTTCAGTTTGTATTGATCATTAAAATTATTATTTTACAGTACAGTAGTTATTTGTAAAAAAAAAAAAAAAAGTTTATACAGTACTTTTTATTTGTTAAACAAATGTTTGGGCCTGTAAAAAGGTTTTGTTCTTTGGTTTCAACGTATTATGGAGTATTTTATTGTATAATAATTGTAAAAGAAAAAAAAGAAGGTTATTACTTTGCGGATTTCGCCTATCGCGGGTTCTTTGTAGAACGTTTACATTGTAAAACGAGGGTTCACTGTATACTAATTGGAATTGATTTTATTTATTTCCGGTTTGTTTGTGAAGGTGTGAATCGAATTCTGATTTTAATCAAAAAAACAAACTCTGGTTCGATTTCAAACCTCAGTCTTAGTTTGTGAACTGTGTACGGTTTGAATGCATATGTGAACACTAAGTGGAATGGAAACCACTTCAAAAGTAGGAAGCGGACTACATGTTAGCGCTAGCGGGAGAAATGACTTGTGATCTTTTACCAGAAATACGTAGAAAAATCCTACAACCCTTAAAATATTTATTCTATAACCACTCCATTTTTATTTACATTTTGTGAAGAAAGAAATTGCGCTCAGTGTTTCCTTCAGTGGTTCTTGGTGCAACCCCATAACCCCATAGACAAAGAGGGGAACAGGTTTTTAAATTAGTTAGGTTGGTTTGAGACAGTGCAGTGAGAAAACAAACCACAACAGCTGAAAATGAAACAAATGTTGTGATTTTTGTCCTCAATCGAACCAAATCTGAAAGCACCGTCGATTAGAGTTGGTGATAAAGATATTGAGACTGAACTTATAAAAATATATATTTTTATTCAATAAAAGTTTAGCTAACTATGACAAGACAAGATCTTGTCTTACTCTTTTCTGGTGTTTCTAACCTGGAAAAAAAGAGCTGAAGGAAAGATGGAGAGAAGCTGAAAACAGGAACAGAGACACGAGTCAAAAACCTGAAAGTGTTTCCTGAGCTTTTATTTAAATCTACGTGTTCGTGTTGTGCGTCCGTTCAGGAAAAAAACAAAAAAACCCATCTGTGGTCACAGTGATGTCATTGGCAAAAGAAGAGCAATTAACTATCACACACACGCATACACACACACACACACGCCGGAGCATGGTGTGGGATAAAACAGAGCTGTAAAAACAGGACCAGCTTGCGGCCAGTCAGACCGTTACCCAGAGTGCTTTGGGCCTGGATGGTTGTCAGTAGGTTCCGGTCGGCGTGGCAACAAAGCTTATTAATCTGCTGATGGAGGGCCAGCTGCAGAGGTGGCAGACACACACACACACACACACATTAAGCAAAGACAAGCAGTCACCCTTTCACACACACATCTAAAATAAGCACAAGTGACTATTTGTTGTGATGAAATTTGCACGCATGCACCGCTCTCCCAACACACGCCCAGCGCTGCTGCTCACCTCCACATCCAGCGCCGCGTCCTTTAAACACAATCTGGCAACGTGCATTGCTCACCTTCTTTTTTTCTTTTTTCTCTATCATTCAGCATTTCTGATTGGTTTCGCAAATACCGAGAGAAAGAGAGTAAGCCTGAAAGTGTGTGAGTCTCTCTTTGTGTGTTTTTCTACAACTTTAATGCTATTCCCTCAGCATATCCCTGCTGGTTGCCTAGAGACAGGGATTTGAGCGAGGCCCCTTGGTTCATTCCCACACAGTCCTCTGGTGTGTGTGTGTGTGTGTGTGTGTGTGTGTGTGTGTGTGTGTGTGTGTGTTGAAAGGATATTTCTCCCCTATGCCTTTTGATTCGTTCTCAGTGTGAAGCGGCTCCCTGCAGAGACAGTATGGGTGGGCAGAGGAGGAGGAAGAGACGGAAAACGGTGCACAAAAAAAAGAGAGATGAAGAGTGGACAGGAAATCTTGAAAGTGAAAGAGCAGAAGGACAGCAGGTTGAAAAAAAGAGAGGTGATTGAAGGAGTGAAAGAAAGGAAGAGGGGAAACGAGGAGAGAAGTTAGTCTGAGTGAGCGATGGAGAAAAGAGGGCAAACATCAAGGTCTGGAAACAGACGGCCAAACTTTCTCTCCTTTTTTTGTCCACAAAAACAAGATTCTCCTCCAACAGGAAGAGGAAGTTTCCAAACCTGCAAGGGTCTGGGGCAGGATAGGCGACAGATACAGTATAAGTGTTTCAAAAGGCTACAAATCTAAGATGAACTGTGATATTTTACAGAATTATATACAAATGTGAGTTTAGTAACTAAAAATTATACTGAACTAAGAGTAGAACTAGTTCAACAAGTAAGAGTAAAAAGTATCCGTCCAAGAAATTAGAGTAAAAAAGTATTTGGTAAAAAGTTGACTCAAGTACTGAGTAACCGATTAAATTATAAATCACTTAACATTTAGAAATTACATCGTCAGATGGGCCAAAATATAAAGTTAAGTGGACATTTTGGAAGTTTAAGAACCAAAATGACAATAATTCATATAAGTAACAAAACAAGTAACAAAATCAGGTCAATAAAATGTTTCCAAATCAGTTACTTCAATAAAAAACTCATCAAACTTTAACAGAAACTGCAGTTGTGTGTCTGTGTCTGGTGAATATTTGGTTAAAACATGTTTGTTTTTCATTCAGTGGGAAGAAAATCCAAAGGTTTGCTCAAGTAAGAGTAAAAATACTTCATAATAAAGTTACTCTAGTAAAAGTAAAAAGTACAGTGTAGTAAAAATACTCCTAAAAGTAAATAAATTTAAAAAAAAAAAGTTGCTCCAGTAAATGTAACTAGTTACTGCACAACTCTGAACTTACACTGCAAAAACACAAAAGCATTTTGGGGTAGTTTTTATTGCAAATATCTTACTACACTTAAAATGAAACTTACAAGTAACATTTCAGCAAGATATAGTAGCTTGTTTCAAGTCATGGATTCCTTAACATTGATTTTAAAAAGTTCAGATTATTTCATTTATAAGACTGGAAAATGTCTTGTTATAAGTGTACTAGTACTTCTAAAATTAATATTAATGAATTATTTACTACAAGCTGCTATATCTTTAAGATATTTGCATTAGAAACTAGACCACTAAAACTTAAGGTTTTAGAATTTGCATTGACAGTTTTCACACAAAATTTCCCTAACGTACGTTTAAAAACATTCCTGAACTCATCATGCCATTCAACTGTAAAATGTTTAGTTTTAGGTAAAATAAGCTGCGAATGGGAAATTATTGGTCGTTTGATCAGTGTTTATTAGTAAACTATGTCCTTTTGGTACAAAGTGTAGAGCAGAATTGTAAGGTATTAAAATATTCTTTGTAGTTAATAATAAAATGTATTTTATTAGTTGAAACGAAACTTCAGATGTGACAGATGAACAGTATCAGATACAAAGTTTTAGTTGATATTTATTGACTGATTGGAAGAACAAAAGAGCTAAAAGTAAGAATTAGCTTAAAATGCATCATCATGCTACAAATCCAGATGATTCATTGAGGTTTCCACATAAATTGTTCTCTTGATGGTCTTTTAAATAAAATTTGTGCCAAACCTTCAGCCATTTAAAAGTGAAGGTTTCTGAAAAACGGCACTGGAATTATATTGACTCAAAATATTTGCATATTTAAGCTTTACATGGCGTAAAAGCAGCTACTCACGTTTGAACACCTTTTCTGAAAGTTTTATAAGCTGAATGTAAAACTTTGGTCATATATTTTTCAAAGCAGATCTATGCATTAAAAATATTTTTTTAATCCACATTTTCACCTTTCTGCATGAAGGATGATTCACGTTGTCAAAGCAATAAAATCAGCAGCTATCAATGTATTTTTGATACCTGAAAACAGTCAGGTTTTAGCTGACCTGCTGAAGCCAAAAGTGTTAAAAAAATGCCCAGAATAAAGTTTCATCCAGTTTGATTGTATGGTAGCACTGGCCTCTGTAAATATCCAATATTTTTAAACTTTGCTCCATGTTGTCACATTGAAAACTTAAGGCTGAATGTATTTTATTGAAATTGTTTGTACTTTTGCTAATTTTGAAAAAGTTTAGCGCACTTAGCTTCCCCCTAAGCTAAGTGCGTTAGTGGTAATATTTTTGCTTGTTTTGTAAACTTGAAGTTGAACAAAGTTCGACATCTGTGTTTAAGTTTTCATTGACTTTTAAGAATTCAAGTAGTTAGACATTTATATTCATGCTCTTATTTTGAAGGCGATGGAAACGGTTTCCACAGCAGTTCCGTTTCTGGCTTCCTCTCCTCACCCCCCAAAAAACTTAATTTCCAACAATACCAGCACAAAATAAAACATGGACAGTAGAGAACAAGATAAAAGCTTAAATATAATATCTGATGGCATTTTAGAACATGTAAATTACAATGTTTAAATTATATTGGTGAGGGTTGTAGTCTTCCAAGGGCAAATATAATTTCAATTAGCGCTACAACATTAGCTTCTGCTAAATTCTGTGTTGGTGTAGCGCTTTAACATTAGCTTCTGCTAAATTCTGTGTTGGTGTAGCGCTTTAGCATTAGCTTTTGCTAAATTCCGTGTTGGTGTAGAGCTTTAGCATTAGCTTCTGCTAAATTCTGTGTTGGTGTAGCGCTTTAGCATTAGCTTGGACTACATTTTGTGTTGTATACTGTAGAGCTTTAGCACTAGCTTCTGCTAAATTACACGCTGGTGTAGAGCTGTAGCGGTATTGGAATTAATGGTTATTAGTGCTTTAGGGATAGCACAGCTAATTTTTTAGTTAGCTACCACTGTTGTTTTAGACTTCTAGACTTCAATGAGAGAAACTTGTCAACCTAGGAAGCTTATTAACCCTTTATTGAGCCTTAAAGGATCAATAAAGTATTTTTGTTTTTGTATTTTTTTAAACAAGGCAGGAAGACCATTTTAAAACTAAAAATAGATTTAAATAGTTAAATCTATTTTGTCACTAGATAGCATTTGTCAGTTGAGATTCAGAAAATGTAAACTTTTTGCCCCGCATGTGAAATATTATGTGTAGCAGAAACCAAACGCTTACATATCAGTCTGGAAACACAATCCTTGTTGTGAAGCATGGAGGTGGTGGTATCATAATGTGGGAAGTCTTTTGTTTAGCTGGGATGCTAAATGGTTTATCACGTGAAATTCCTGAAAACAACATTAAAATGTGACTCCAAGTTCAAGCGGTGTAAATACTTTTGTAAGTCACTTTATTTGCTGCAGTTTTTACTTACTTGGAGCTACAACCACATTTAATGTCAGCTGAGAATAACTTTTTGCTGACAATAGTGATTTTTTTTCCAACAATGAGAATAAAAAATTACTACTCCCGTGGCACTAATAACAGCTATTTCAAATTACAATGGAAGTTATCTTTGTTGTACTGTCACGATGTGAGTGACTGAAGTTTCAATTTCCACAAATTTCTTCCTACGTCCATCAGTCTCTCTTTTTCTTTTTTACAGGATTAGTCATCTTCTTCCTACACTGTACTAAGAGGGAAAAATGACAATTTAATTTACTTATTAGACTTTTAGGAATCAGAATATAACCAGGATTTTAAAAGCAACCAGTTTTAAAATCTTGGGAAATGGAAACTTGCTAGGTTGTTTAAAAATAATAATAATAAAAAAATGCAAAGTTATAAGATAATCTTGCTGGGGGAAGCAAACCTTAAATGTTAACCTTTAATTCACTGGAAAAGAAGAATATCTAACAAAGTATTGTTTAGTTTCTGGTGCAAATATCTGTACTTTACATTTTTCATTGTAAGAAAATTATATCCATAATAATTTTATCCTTATTATGATTTAAAAGTCTCCATCTGCACCTACTGGCCAAAATTGTATCATTTTGGAGTAGCAGCTCAGGGCCACAAAAAATCAGTCCAAGACCACAAATGGCCCCTGGGCCGCACTTTGGACACCCCTGTTTTAAGTAAATGAATTCTTAATATTGATGGAAAAGTACCAGTTCCACTGGCAGATTATTTCATTTATAACATGGGAACATTTTTTGTTATAAGTGAAATAATCTGCCAGTGGAACTAATAATTTTTCATCAATATTAAGAAATCATTGATTTTAAACAAGCTCTTATTTCTTGTTAAAAAGTTACTTATAAGTTAGTTTTCTCTTATTTCAAGTGAACTAAGATATTTGAACTTAAAATACTATGTTTTTTGCTTTTCTCACTCAAATATTTCCTCGCTTGCTTTTTGTTGTCCTCCTTTTTGCTCCTTCATCATCTCCTCATCATCACTTCTCCAAAACTTAAAGCCTCCTGATCTGAGTAAGCCCCCCCTGGGCCCCCCCTGCATACCTCCCTGCTGATGTCAGACTCTAAATGAACACGCGCGCGTCTGCGTGTTCGCGCGCGTGTTCGTGTGTGCGACTGGGTCAGGCTTGGTTGCCAGGACGATAGGCACTCCAACAGCTTTCTGCTCCGACGCTTTGAGCTCTGAGCTCCCCTCAAAGCATCATGGGAAAACAATTAAAACCTCCTCCAAATCTCTCTTGCTCTGCCTCTCGTTCCTTCTCTTTGTCATTCTATCCCTCCTTTTCTCTTCATTTCCCAGTCTAACCCTCTCCATCTCGCTCGCTTTCTGACAATCTTCACTCAAGCTTGAGCCTCCCTCTGAATTGAAAACAAGTTTAAAAAAAAAAATAATTTATGTACTATTTTCCACCTGAGATGTCTCTTATAGGAGCAATACAACAGGGGGAGCTTTATGCTAAACACTGTAGTTTGTGTGCATATGTGCGTATGCACCTGCGTGAGAAGGATTTTCTTTTAATATTAATAGTTCAGTGGAGTGAACTTTTGTTTAGTTACCAGTAGATGTTCAGGAAAAAGTCTTAAATCGTACCTGAGAGTTTGAAACTGTGCTCTGAGTTTTATGTGGTAAAACTCAGTTTTCAACAAATAAATTTACTAATATTTAACTGTCTTTTACATGTTTAACATTTACACACAATAATTTTTTATTTCAGGAACGAGCTGTGAAATTTTTGTGAATCAAGAATCGCTAGAATTAAAATATGAAACTAAAAGTTTTTCTGCCTTCGCAAAAGAACAGATTTTAAAATTCAGGCAGTTGCTGTGGAGTTGCTATGACAACAATGAACAATTCAGAAGCTTAGAACAAGCTCTCACCTTGTTCCTATCTAACTTATGAACAATATAAATACATTACAGCTATTACTCTTTACAATTTTTGAATACTTTACCCACCTCTGTGTAATACTAAGATAAATATCGGTGATATTTACTGTAGTACTTACTGCTGAACTAGCAACTAGCTAGCTAAGATAGACATGTAGCCTACAAAATATTGGTTATATTCTGTTTCTGAATGTTTTACACATTATTTTACAGATACCTTATATTAAAACTAGCTAACCTGCTAATCGGTCCAATAACGCCTTGATCAAAACCCTAAGGCGTTACATGATACCAGCTCTTCTCTACCTGGATGCACATTTTCTATCTCCATCATTGTGATTTGCATTAATGCATTTTCATTAACTTATCCCGGCTTTTCATCTTCACATGCACTTTGCAAATTTAATTAAGCCCTGCTTCCCGTCTTGTTGCATTCCACAAACAGCCGAAATAATTTTGGGAGCTGCATTAATTTACTGCACATTGGCATTTTCCCATCCCAAGCCGTCACATTTTCTGTCTCTGTCTGACAAACTTACTGTAGTCATAGATAATTCATTTGATTCCAAATTACAGCTTTCTGTGGTGCTGCGCGCTCTGCTTGCAGTGGTTTGTTGTGACAGGCGAGCTCGCCGCTCGTCTCCAGCCGTGATTTCTGTCGGCTCTGATGACAAAGATATCATGCAGAGCGTCTTTAAACATGAAGCTGACATGTAGCACTTATCCACTCACTCACACAGAACAAGACAGAGGTTGCCTCTCATGACACCTCCCTCATTTCCCATGATGCACATGGAAGGGGTCGCCTCCGCATGACGATTAATAATAATGAGAGTTCTTGAACATTTTGGGATGTACTTTTTAGAGTTGTGTTTTTTTTTTTTTGCTTAGGATGGGGAGGGAAGCTGAGAGGGGACAAAAGCTGCCAGAGAGCCATTGTGTTTCCATAAAATACAACATTTCTTCTATTGTGTGTGAACGATCCACTTATGAACACAGTTACATTGTTCAAGACTTTTGCGACTCCGATTCAAATTTGCATTACAAACAACAGAAAGGTCTCGTTCTGTGACAGGAAAGAGGATAGTGTAAAGTACAAGATAAAGGTCAGAAAAGACAAACGAAGCAGGAAAAAACGCTCTGCGAAAACACAAAATCTGCAAATATTTTTGGTCTACTTACTTATACACTTGAAATGAGACAAAACTAACTTACAAGTGAAGTGTCAGCAAGATATGAGCTTATTTTAAGTCAGGAGCTCCTTAAAGAGGCAGTATCATGTAAAATCAACCTTTTCAAACCTTCCATCATATTATAATGTTGTTCCTTCATCAGAACCAGACCTGGAGTGTTGCTTTTATTCTTTTGTTGATTAAGAAATCCCCTAATCTCCATGACAACCATTCAGCTGAGCAAAACGCCTGGGTGGACGTAGCCCCGCCTACGAGGCCCAGCTCCTCCCCCCACTCAGCTCCTTCAGATTAGCCAGCAGCATTTAGCAAACACCTGGTGGAAGTTTCAGAAAGAGTTAAGAGACAGATTTAATTTCAAGGTGTTAAATTATAAAATCAAATTTCTTTTAAGTCATATTTGATTTATACAGCATTTTTATAACTGAAGTTAACAGTTACTTGATTATGCTATAAAATGGCACGATGCGCCTAGAAAACTCATAATACTGCCTTTTTAATATTGATGATAAAGTACTAGTTATAAGTGAAATAATCTGCCACTGGAACAAGACGTATTAAAATAGTTAAATCAAAAATTATTTATTTCTTTAGTTTGCGTAGAAAGTCTGGTTCATTTGGCGAGGTGTGAATCGAGCTCTGATGCTAGTTGTCCTCCAAACCTTGGTCTCGGTTCAGTTGAAGTGAACTCTGGTGCAGTTTGAGTGAATATGTGAACACCAAGTGAACCGAAGATTGCTCCAAAAGCAGGAAGTGGATTTATCCAGCAGGGCATTCTAGGTAAATACAACCGAAACAACTAGCGCTGTATGGCTCATAGGCTCTTACCAAAGACAAAAGAAAAATCCTACAATCGTTAAAATCTGACACCACTCCATTTTTGTGATGAAGGGAGTTGCACTCAATGTCTTCTTCAGAGGTTTTTATGTTGTTTCCTTGTATAGTAGTTGGTGCAGCGCCCTCACAGGCTAAGAGGGGAAGATGTTTTTCAAAGTGTTTGGTTTGGCACAGTGAGAAAGAGCAGCTGAAAATGTAACAAATGTTGCAATTTTGGAACCAAAATTGGACCAAATCTACCAAACTATCAGATGGAAAAACACCCTAAAAGTGAACTTTGGCAGTTTTTTCTTTCCACAAGAAATGTGGAGGGAGATGTAGAAATGCATTTAGGAAAAGGAACTGACTTATAGCAGCTCCCAAAATACTTATCATTTGAGTTTTAGATATTTTTCTACTGTATTATAACTGATACAAAACATCAAGTTCTGCAGAAACTTGGTGATGATGGATTTACATGACCCACCCATGTGTTTTGAAGATAGAAAACACAGTTGAAGCATGATTTCACACTCAACTCTTCTAAAAATGTTCTGCTAGTGCAAAAAGGGAGGAAATAAAAACATAGAAGAACAACATGGATTTGAAAAACCCGACTTATCAGAGCTCAAACTGGAAAGCAGAGGCCTCACAGGAATTCTGGTGACCTTTTCTTGTGTTAATCAATTTGGAGAATGGCTGGATGGTCTAGCCTTAGGCTGCAGTATTCTCACACACACACACACACACACACACCCCGTTGTGTGTTTGTGTCTTGTGTGGACTTTACATCGACTTCCATTCATTTTCTACAGCCTAACTTTTCCCGTAACCATCACGAATGTAACCCTACCTGTAACCAAAAGTCAATTCACACCTTAGTCCTAAACCTAACCTAAAATGTCCCCATAAGGAGCCGTGGTCCCCATTACCCCACATTGTTGACAGAAACAGGTCCCCACAAGGATATAAAAACCGAGTTCACCGATACACACACACACACACACTCAAATAGAGGGAGGGAAATATCAAAGAACCCAGTGTATCTCCCAAACTCAAAGAGCCCTACTTGTTTGCTACATGACATCCCTCCAAAAATGATTTGTGTGTGTGAGTGTGTGTGAGACCTCTTAGCCAGAACTTGAGTGCTTCTGTCAGCTTGAACTGTCTCCCAAGGCACACAGCACTGTTTCATTAAAGACGGCAGGGGAACACATCTCTTATTTTGGTTCTCAATGTTCTCTTTATCTCGCTCGCCCATCTCTCTCTCTCCTCCTAACTGCTGTTTTGACAGCTATTGTGGGCGTGGCCAAAAAAAAAGGCAGCTAAAGAAATTTGTCTGTCGATCAGACGGTGTGTCTGTCAAATTTTCGGCTGATAAATTGTTGGGGGGGTGATGAGGCTTTGGACTCACCCAAATTCTCCCCTCTGCCTCTTCCTCTACTTTTCAATCTTCCCGACATGCATTAAAACCCAAATGAAGGGAAGAGCCACAATTTCAAAGATAAGATTTTTCCATTTGAATATGAATACAAGTTGGTTTTGTGTGTGTGTGGGTGTGTGTGTGTGTGTGTGTGTGTGTGTGTGTGTGTGTGTGTGTGCGTGCGTGTGTGTGTGTGTGTGTGTTTGCATGCTGGGAGCATTTTCTCTCCATCAAGTTTTTGCTTTTGTAGCAGCTGGACTTATCAGCCAATCAGAGGTGGCCATGTTGTTGTTAGGTGATCTGTTATTCTTGTGCCTGTAATCTTTTTCCACCAGGATGTCAAAGTCTGAAATGGAAACGCATCACTGAAGGAGAAAAAAAAAAAATCACAGAAATGAAAACGTGCAGAAATCAAATGACAAAAATGGCAATTTGATCAGAAGTTTGCATTGGCTTACAGAACAAATAAAACGTTAAATTTAGATTTAAAAAAAATCAAAACATCTTAGTTTTGAATTTTAATCACAGGAACTTTCTTAGTATTGTTAGTGTAAAGAAGTAATGATATATGATCACTGGTGCTTTTGATGTGAGTGATAGGGCTTCCTACTCAGGACACCATTCTGTTTGTGGGCGGCGAGAAAAAATAAAAAAAATGCAAAATTAATATTATGAGAATAAAGTCATAATATTACGAGAATGAAGTTGAAACAATGAGTTTTAAGTCTTATTATGACTATTTTTGTAATACAATTTAAGAATTCCTGGGATCCACACCAAACATTACAATTAATTCATCCTTTACAGACATTATGAGAAAGATGTCATTGTCTTCCTTAAGACATAAAACAAATTAAATTAAACACAAAATTCAAATCAACCTATTCAACAGTTGTAACGTCTTGTCAACATTACATAAATACATTACCTCACAAACAGTTTCAGCAATATCAAAACTAAATTAGGAGCAGCCGGCCGCGCAGCATAGTATGACCATTTTACACTACCAGCTGTCTGTTTCTAGACAGGCTTTAAAGGAGGCATTGGTTGTTTGACATCCGTCATGGTGGCGCGGGCGGAGTTCTGATGTCACGTGCAAAAGGTCAATAGGTCAGTTTATTTACTAAAAAAGTAAATTTAATATTTTTCACTGACTTGTGAACCCGATTCTCAAGTGTAAATATCTGAAGGAAGGTGAGTAGATATTTTTGCTAATCAGTGCAAACTGAGGTTTTATCCTTGACATCATGTAAGAAACGCCACTGCAGTTCCTCCATTCATCACATCTAAATAGGTTGGGTCTCCGTTGATGTTCTCCAGCCTCAGAGATTCGCCTGTGCCGATTAATTGCTGTCTGATCGCTGCTGCTGCTCCCTGCTAATTTTTCACAGCCTGCGGTGGCTTCGGTGTGAGGGTTTCTGGCGGTAATTGTGCGGTATTTGTTGCTAATAGGATAATAATTGGCGCAGGTGCAGATAGCTGGGTACTTATTGGGCCTGTTGAGGAGATATGGAGATTGGCGTCACGCCAGGGTTTCCTGCTGTGCCGCGCGACAACGCAGAAATGTAAAAACACGCTTTTAAACCAGAGCTACACAGAGGGAGGGTAATTATCCATGTTTTCCCCCCTCTTATCCAACTCTGTATGTGGCTCTGAAAATGTTGCACTTTTGTATGAATCTGTTTTCATTCTTTTCTCTCTGCCCTTTTTCTAAGTTTTTGTCATCTTTTAAATTAAATCCTGATCTAACTGTTGGGTGTGATAACAGCAAACAGAAAATTACTCATGTCTATGCTGAGTTTTAGTTCTAAAAACATTGGTTTTAGCATTTAGACAGGGGAGTATGTGAAACACTTTGAATCAATTGGGCTAATAGAAAAAACAGCAAATGTAATAAAGTTTCACATCTCTTATTTTATGTTCATGCATACTGGAGGTAACCATGTGGATTTTTGCTTCTTACAGTCGTGTTTTCTCTACCTTCTCTTCATCCACCTAAATGTATCTTCTGAAAGATTTTGAAAGAATTTAAGGCAGTTTTTTTTTTTTAAACTCATACCAATTAAGAAAGGTTAAAGCAAAACAACTGTACCGTGTTAACCACTTTAGAGTGGATTCACGCCAGCCCTGTTTATTTTGCTTTACTCTTGCTCCAGTCCATTAGCCTAGAAAGTCCGGTTCATTTGTGGAAGTGTAAATTTAACTTTGGACCAAAACCAGGCACTCTGGTCCGCTTATAAACCTCGGTTTTGGTTCGGTTGAAGCAAACTCTGGTGCTGTTTGAATGCATATATGAACCCCAAGCGGACTGGAGACTGCTTTAAAAACAGGAAGTGGACTACAGAGCATGGCATTCTGGGTAAATACAATCAAAACAAACATAGCCTATCGCTAGCAGGAGAAATGACTCATTGTTTTTTACCAAAGATAAATCCTACAATCACTAAAATCTGACGCCACTCCATTTTTGTTTACATTTTGTGAAGAAGAAAGTTGTGCTCGGTATCTTCAGAGGTTTTTACGTCATTTTCTTCACTAGTTCTTGGTACAGCGCCCCCACAGGCAGGGAGGGAACAAGTTTTTCACAGAGATTGTGAAAGAGAATTGTAACATCTTAAAATGTATCAAATGTTGTAATTTTGGTCCTAAATTGAACCAAATGGATTAGGTGATAAAACACCCTTACAGTAAGGATTTGCAGTCAAATCACCATCAATCAAGAGTGTAATCTTATTATTCTCAGAATTTTTATGAATCTAGTGAATCTAAAATCTTATTTATCCAGACATATCAAACCACAGCAAGGTTACAAAGTCACACCTAAACTTAAGATGAACAATAAAACTTATGTCTTTTCAAGGATAACAAATCTATATAAACACAAATTAATTATAATTTCTAAAACTGGAGACAAATGAGTCACTGAATGTGCTGAGTAACGCCTCTGAAGCTGCACTCATGATTAAAGCAGGAGATTTCCCCTCTAAGGTCAACCTCTCACAGAACAGGACGCTGTATTTGGGAAGCAACAGCCGCGTTGTGATCATCTCCCCTCGCTCTCCTCAGAGACTCCTCCGCCTTGAATATGGTGATGATATTAACACTAATCGTAATATAGCTGGCGAGAGATACAGGCTGTGCCGCTTTGAACTGTAAATGGGGTTGTGTTTGGAGGAAGAGAGGCGATTAACTGCTGCGAGACGGTATGAGACGGTAAATCTGGGGAAGTAAGCAACCCCAACCTAACACAGTCATAAACAAATAAGCGAGCTCTGCTTCTCTACCCCCCCCTGTTCCCCTCTACACCAATTCAAATCAGTTTGGATTAGGACAGAATATGGGAATATTCCCTTTTAATGTCTCGGAGACGCACAGAGCGGATGCGGCTTCTACCTCTTATGCCCCCGTACCCCTCCACCGCCACCGTCGCCACCTTAGCGCATGGCTTTTGGAGATGTGCTGTGTTTAGCCCTGCTTAGCCAAATGAGCTCCTAATAAATGCAGCGCTGAGCCCGTCTTCTGAGCAGCCGCAGATAATTGGAGGGCTTTCTCCTTCGCTTTCGAGAGGGAAGAAATAACGAAGGGGTGGGATAGAAGGTGGAAGGTGCCTTCACGTGCAGATGAAGGTATTTATAAGGTGGAGTGCTGCTTAAATGTGTGCAAAGGGTGGGCTGGTAGGGATTTGGGTTACGTTTCATTTTGTGATGGTGCGAATATGGAAATATGGGTTTTGGGTCTTTTGTTAATGTCAAAACTCCCTCGCCTGTATTTTTTATTTTTGGTGCATTCACACCAACCCTGTTTAGTCTGGCTTAGTTAAACTCTAGTTTGTCTAGAACAGTATTTCTCAAACTTTTTCAGGTGAGGAGCACTTGACCCATTTAACAAACACTGATGGACCACCTAATTCGAAGTTGTCCCGCAGTACCAGAACATCTTAACCTGAAATGAAAATATTAGTCTCTTAAGACACTTATTGTTATTTTCTTTGTTCATGCTGTTTTGTAAATGTGAATGGCCACGACAAAGCCATGAACACGTCCACTCTGGGCGTTTTGAGTTATTTTCGGATTCTGAAAGTGTGTATTTTCAGCTTACCAATGATAACACAGAAAAACTGTTGAACAAGTCAAAACCCTCCTATTCTTCCTTTTTGTTACTCTCTGTGTCGGTTATGCTCCACGCAGGCTCGTTGGCATAGCAACTGACTAACGACAGCTCTACTTGTGCATCAGGGTTCACCACCAAAACCACGCAAACATTTCCCACACAGAGAAAAAAACATTCAGTCAGTTACAGTTTTATGCTTTCAAACTCGATGTTTATTCTGTGATTATTAATAAGTGATTGTCTGAACACTGCGGTGGTTGATTACCTAATTTAAACACCTGATTATTGATTATCTGTCAGAGTTGGTGTGGGTCACCTTGTTTCTTTTTTTAATTTTTCAATTTCAAATTTTTTTTTCCAGAACCTAAACACAGAATTCCACAGCACATCTACATGTTAAGGTTGTCAAAGTCAAGCTAGCATAACTGAACTACTTCCTTGTCTCCCTCTATTTGTGTTTTTATTTTTTAAATTAAAACCTTTTTCTGACCTTATTATCTAGTGTTGACAGTTGGTATCTAAGCACTGCGTCCCTTTTTCTTTTATATATCACATTTGAATTTAAGATTTAGCGCCTTATGTTGACAACTATCAGCTAAACCCAATGCTAGTCATCGTTAGCAAGCAGCTTTTTGTCCTCCAGCAGAAAGCTATGCGGCAGGATCTTGTGCGCATGACGTCACGCTGCATCATTTCTATAAGCTCTGAGCTTCTTATGTGTCTACTTGGTTTTGAAGTGACAAGAAAACAAGCAATGTGAGAGACTCCATATGAATGTGTTGATGTAAATGTTAGTTCAGCCAGACGAGGGCAAAGCTTTGTGCTGGAATTTGGCCCAACCACAGAAAGAGCTTCTTTCAGATAAACGCCAGAAAACATGGAAATACAACTGCAAAAATGAAAGATGCATTCTCTGCAGCAATGTTCCTCTCATCGACATTCACAATAAAATCTCTGCCGCCTTTTGTTGACATCCCCATCTCTTTCTTAGGCACTAATTTGATTTCTAGAAATCAGGGTTTTGTCTCGTCGACTGACTGGCAGTTGCCTTTGCCTTAATGAGCGCTGTGTAAAAAAAATAAAGATTTTGTGGATAATGCTCCTCCCTTTCTTGCTTCCCCCCTGTTATATCAAGCTAAAATAATTAATTCACACACATATCTGCGACATTAGTTCCAGAGGAGATAATTAAGAAAATGATTTGGGTATTGTTCCCCAGCATCTATCAAGAGAATGCTGCTATCTGTTTTTAGAAGAGCCTGTAGTCACCATTACCGTATCTTTAAAGGGCAGTGATATTGCGTTTGGTAATTGCATGATGGATTTGAAGCGATGCTATTAATTGAGAAGAGTGAGGAAGCATTCATCTCGTGTTCGTTCTCATCAAGTGTTTGCCGCTCATATGTGAGAGTCTGTGGGGGAGAGATAGTGTGAATGTGTGTTCAAACAAATAAACTATCTCTGTGTCATATTTCTCGTCATCTCAAGCCATTTATTTTTCCGCTATCTGGTGGCAAACATTTGCACGTTGGGCTCATTGTCACGGTTGCACCATTCAGTTGCCGCTCGCCGTGTTTTCATTGTGTCTGTATCTTGTTCATCATGCTAACGTCAACATCTAACATGAAAGACAACTTCTAATCAATAGAGCCGGGCAACGGGCCAAATATTAAATTAAATGATTTCAGGAAGTAGAGTGCGGCTATTTCTCTTCCTCCTTCTCAAAAAGTCTAACCTTTCAAAAGCTTATTTGAATTTTGAAAATGTTCACAAGATCATACATGTAAAAGCTGTGAAAAAGCCTTAATTCTTAAATGTTTAGTTTTGAAACTTTACTGCTGTCACAACATATTAAACAAGGATTGATTTTTTTTTTTAATTGTCATACCAGCTTTGCTTGTTTGTGGTATGAAAAACGTAAAAAAGGACGAAAATAGACATTTTTCAGTCTTATGGCTGAAAAACGTAACTCAATATAAGCAATATATAACAATTTTGTCAGTCAGTATTGATAATTATTGATTAGTTGTGTGTTTTAAATATCTGAACTATTGCCAAACTGGTGATATGACCTTTCCTGTTTTATCCAGTTTTCACTCCATGTTGTTTTCTATTTTTATGCAGTTATAAGAATCAGTGGTGAAACAAACTGCTGCTACACAAGTTATTCAACAGGTTGTTTTTCACTGTTGGAAAGGAGCAGCTAGGAGTTATTTTGTTGTTTTTACACCTGAGCTAACTAGCTAAATATTGTCCTCTGGATGCCACCATGACCTACGGAGTCCTGCTAATGACAATATTATGGATTATTCAGGTTTGTTCAAACAGGAAACAAATCCTGGCCTAATCTTTGGCAGAAGTCACTGGAACCGCTGAGTTGCAGAGTAGTTGCACTTTTCTTAAAAATTTAGTTTTTCTCTAGAAAAACAAATTTCCAGATAAATGTGCTGGTGGCAGCACATTGAAGTAGCTCCGTTTGTTGTTTTTTATTTATTTTTGGAAGTGACATTGTGTTTTTGAACCATTATTTCCTCTGATTTTAGATGCTGGAAGGATTTTTAATGTTTTTTACAATAAGACTGTTGTTGAATGTAGCTGAAGCTTCCTTTGTTGACCTTTGTTGTCACTTCTACATTATTATTAAAATCCAGATGCAAACAAACAGTTTAAGCTAATAGTTTAAACTGTTTAAACATTAGGCTTCAGTTTAGATTGTTGTTTAAAGAGAAGCTAACGGGATTTTAGGCCAATTTAAAGCAAAAGGAGAGGCAAACACTGTATATACATTATGATTTATACAAATACTGCAAAACCTGTCTGTATTTTATCCCAAAAAATACATTTTGTCTCTGTAAATCTCTGGACGCTTTGTTTCACATACAGTAATATGTTGTTGCTCTTCGTCTTTTTACCCTGGTTTTGCGATTTGATCCCAACATTTATTTCTTGGCAAGGAACCATGAATTTTTCTCTGTATCTAAGGTGAAGCAGAAATGGGGTGTATGAAAGTTTTATTAATGATTATGATTATGACCAAAGGTCTTACGGTCTTTTCTTTGACATTTAATCTGTTTAAGTGAAGGACTTTTATTTCTGATGATATTCTAAGAGAGCCATGACATTTGTATTAATGTTTCACTTTTCTTTTTGTTTAAAACTGTGATGTTTCATACAACAATGCTTCAGTAAAACCACAGAATAAAGCATTCATGGTGAAAGGAATGATTTTATGTACTTAGGGGTCAACTTAATTCAGAGAAAGCTTCTGTCGACAGTTGCATTTCCAAAGATTTGGAACATTCTTAAACTTATATTGTGATTTTTCTTAAATATTTTTTAGAATATTATTTGATTTACAAGAAAGTTTAAAAAGTGCAAGTTGCCATTGATTTGTCCTTATTATGGGTTTTCAAACAGGGCCATCAATAACCTCAAAGTTTGTCCTTGATCAAAGTTATGATGTTTATAATTTCTGCCAATGATCAGGTCGGTTCATGGAATGCTTCCTAAAATTGTTAGAAACATTTGTTTCTTGTGTAAAGAGACGAAGAAGAAAACTAAATGAGTTGAGCCGAAGGGTCTGATGGACAACTTACAAAACGGCCTTTAATTATTAAATAAAAATCACTCAAGAAAATCCATTCTCCATCCGTTCAGTTGAATATATCTCTTTTTTTCCCCTTCTAAGTCCTAACATGACATTTGTATTTAATAACTAATTGGCTAAACCAAATTTAATGACGATATGAACTGTACATTAAGTTAATAACTGCTCATTTTGATTAATTGGTGTGAACATTTTTGCCTTTACTCATCAGAATAAACATTTGGTGAATAATATTTAATCTGATGTGTATTTTCATGTGATTGGAAATCCATGCATCTTCATGTTTCCAGGTAGGCTGCTTCTAGCATAAGTCGTGTTTTTGCAGATCAGACAACTGAGCAAACCCTGATGATTAATGGCCTGTCAGCCCCAGGACCAAACGCCTCCTAATGGGACAACAAACCCTGCTAATGCTGCAAGCCTAAATATGAAAACGCTTTAGCAGAGCACAATATAAATGTGAATTATTACACAAACATCTGATTGAAGAGACTTGAAAGTTAATATCTTAATGAACCAGTAAAGACCGCAAGGTGTCGGAAACCTTCTGGTCCGTACTGACATGAAGGCATCATCACCCAACATCAACATTATGAACCTTTTGTTCCTCTAAATTTCAAGGTTATTTGGTGATGATGGAGGACATTAAAGGTGTAAAGTTGTTTAATAGAACATTTATTCAACAAGACAATTCAAAGTGCTTTACATGATTAAAACATAACAGAATAAAGGAACTGAAAACATAATATCACAGCAGCAAAAGAAAGATAAGCTTTAAGTTACAATCCAGACTAAAACTGATGATGTTTTAGTTATTATTAATTAGAGATGGGCATTAATTATGACCAATGGTCATTGGTGGCTATGCTAACAAGGAGGGTTTGAGTGCCGCGTATGCAGACATGATTGACAGCGTTAACACCCTCTTCCCGACTCTATTGTCCTAATATTAACTACAGACCACATGACACTGTTAACAGAAAGAATGATCATATCAATCAACCTATTCCAATATTGATCATCAAATGCCCATTTTCTGAAACTTGACCGATGATACTCTAGAAATTTGTTGCTTTTTTAAAATCTTATTTGCTACTATTTTATAATTATTCCTGTATAAATTAGAAAACTTGGGTTCAGCTAATTGCAGATTTTCTGTAGTAACTAGTTACATTTACTTTTAGAATAATTTTGTACTGCGCTGTACTTTTTACTTTTACTTGAGTAATTTTAATATTAATTATCTCTACTCTTGAGTAAAATTTCTGAATTTTCTACTGACTGAATGAAAAACAAACATGTTTTAACAGAAAGTTCACCAGACACAAACACACCTGCAGTTTTTGTTAGTTTAATAAGTTTTTTTTTATTTTATTGAAAGGAACTGATTTGGAAACATTTTTATTTTGTCTGATCTTATTTTTTGTTCATTATATTAATTGTTTTCATTTTGGTCCTAAACATACCATAATTTCCACTTATCTTTATATTTTGGTCCATCTCATATAATTTTTAATATTAAATGATTGATAATTTCATCAGTTACTCAGTACTTGAGTAGACTTTCACCAAATATGTTTTTACTCTTGAGTAATTTCTTGGACGGCAACGTTTTACTTTTACTTGAGGAAAAATATGTTGAGGTAGGAATACTTTTACTTAAGTACAATGTTTGGATACTCTGCTCAGATTTTGCTGTATAGGATGACAAAAACTGCACATTTATTTGGTTAAATCAGTGCTAATTAAATTTAGAAATTCCTAAGTATCTTTAATTTCAGGTGAAACTGCTGACATTTGAGGTCCAGGTGCTGCAGAGAGGAAGGAGACGAAGCGACTCTTCTTCCTCCAACATGCCTACAAACTGATCAATTACCTTCTGCTTTCTCTGTTTCTTATCAGGCTTTCACAAATCAGTCTTTGATATGCAGCCTTCAGTCTGTGTGATTGTCTGTTGTCTTTTGAAGTAACCACTACAGTTCAAGTTAATCCCGTAACTTTGATCTTTGAGGATGTGAGTGAGCAGAAATGTCAACTGTGTTGCTGCTGCTACAGCATATGAAAGGGTTATTATTGCTTCTTTTTTTTTTTGTCAAGCAAGTTGATTCAGAACCTGGGATTTTGCAAAGCGGTTACACAATACCTGGAGCTGAATGAGTGCAGGCTGGCTTTGTGCCAGTGGAGCTGGCAGAAGGATTGCAGCCACAGGGCAGAATTACCGCCATCCGACAGTGTCGGTTTCCAGCCCCACTCGCTGCCCTGAGGGAGGAGCCACTGTGCAGCAGGTGTGTTTAAACCAGACTTGATTAGCCGCACTTTGCATTCAGCTGTCAGGTGTATGTTTCAAACTTTTGTCGTATCACCAAATTGAAAATTAACTCATTTCTTCTGCTGAACTGGAGCAAAAATAAACAAGAACCTGACCTCAGCTGGAGCAGCCCGCATGTTTTCATCTTAGCTGTGGGTCCAACACGCAGCAGCTCTGATTACTGTTGATTAAAAAATATGTGATCAATAAATAATTAACACAAATTAGAATTTGGACATAACCATAAAAGAAAACGCTGACTTTTTTTTGTTTTTGGCTCGTTTTCCAAGCACAGTTTTGAATAAAATTCAATGTTTTTTATAATCTGGGTGCAAAAGTTTGTGAATTATGGATTTTCTCTAATTCACACAACAAAATGTTGCGGCTAGACTGCTAGTTGCGGCAACATTTTGTTGTGTGCTAATATATATGTACATACTTTACCTACATATATAAGCAGTTCAGGAGTATTTTTTTTCTTCTTAAAAGCAAGTCCTACTTTCTCTTTATGGATTATTAATGTCTTGAGTTTGTATTTTTGTTTTTACCAACATGAACTTGATTGTTTTTGGTCTGATTTTCAAAAACTTGGTGCACAAGTTGATGCTTTTTATGGATTTTCTCAAATTCACACATGAAAAATGTTACGTACGCTAATATGTATATACATACTTTATAGATTAAGTACTTTAAGTATTGTTCAGGAGTGTTGTTAAGACCTAGGCTTATTAATTTGTCTTTCTTGATCAATAGTGTTTTGAGTTGGTACTTTTGTTTTTACCAACATAGAATGTATTGTTTTTGGCTTGATTTTTAAACGCTGAGTGCACAGGTTAGATTTTTAAAGATTTTTCTCCAATTCACACAACATGAAAATGTTCCAATGTCATGTAGGCTAAAATTTACACATACTTTTACCTATATTTTCTATAAGTAGTGTTGTACATTTTTCATTACTTGCCAAGGCCTATTAACTGCTCTTTATTGTTGATTATTGCCTTGAGTTGGTACTTTGCCAACATAAATAGTTTTTTTTAAGCACTCTCTTAGAAGAAGTGTAGATTTACATAAGTTGGAAAATCCTTTGGAGAAAGTTTCTAAAAATCTAAGAGGCTAAAACAATTAAGATTTTAATTAAAGAAATTCGTTCAGATGTTGAAGAACCATCGAAGCTAAAGTCTGCCATTGGCAGGAAATTGGTTCTTTGCCTTAAAATCAAACTCTTTAAGCTCAACCGACACGTTCAGATGTTCACATGGACAAGCCGAATGTCGTCTGCAGACACGTCTGTCCTACGCACTCAGGGTGGACAAGATAGTTTTGGTTTGTCACTTTCAGCTCAAATTAGTGGGAGAATTGAACGTAGGACTATCTAGTTGATCGTAACGATTTCCTACATTTCTCTTGACAAATTTGCCATAATTTCATTTTCATTCATTTTCTGTCAATATTTCTGCACATTTATACTCCCATTTGTGTTTCCTCCGCTTCTAAAAGCAGCCAGAGCTCTTAAATAAAACACCCTGCTATTTTTTTGGCAATAAGTTAATATTTCATAATGTCTAGAAAATGAGTCGTTTCAAAAACCTCCCAATGTCACATTCAGCTGACACTGCCCTGTTACCTAGCAACCACAGCCAAGCCCAGACTGTCTCCTAGCAACCCCAGTGGAGCTCCAGCTGGTTTAACCGCTGTATTCACTGTACAAAGACTGCTGGGAAAAACAAGGGTTTTGTTGACGTATCGTACCGTTATCTTATTTTCAATAAATATAATTTTCAATAGAAACTTCTTGTTCTCCTTTCTGCACCCGGGTCCAAAAATTTGCAGCTAAGGCTGGACGATACGGCTGTAAAACACTTCATGAAATAAGTGCTCTTTTTAAAAAATAAAAATAAATCTTTCCACTGTAAAAACATGTCATCATCACTCAGGTTCCACCAGCTTCATTCGTTTCAGACATGTTCACTTCCAGACCACCTTCAGTTAGACTCAAAGTCCTTCACAACGTTTCGTTTTTGGGTTCGGTGTCTTGCCTGAGGACAAGTCGGTGTGTTTGACAGGCATCAAACCAGCAACTCCGTATTCACCATGTGAGGACGTTAATCTCAGCTAAAACTGTAGTTTTGAGACGCATAAGGCCATAAATGCTGTAATTGTATTTTCTGTGTGATCGTAAATGTCAGTTATGTTGATAAAAACCATCCAATAATTTTCCTGCAATCAAGTTTATTTGTTTAGCACATTTCAGCAACAAGGCAGTTCAAAGTGCTGTACATCATAAAACCACAAAAATAAACAAGTTATTTCTCCACTTCATTATGTCCTGCATGACCAAACAAGTTGACCATGTTTTGTGCCATTCAGCTTTTGCATAATCACAATGATGCGTAAGACGCCTGCTACCTGCTACAAACCTCAAAGCACAACGATAAGTCAAAGCATTCGTGTTTAAAACGTCTCCGTAATCCAGCAGTGGTAAGAATGTTGCTGATCCCAATTTCTAGCTTAGAGAGAGAAATCCATTACGGTAACAAAACCCAGTCTTCATTTTCAGTGTTTGTGACAAATTTTGTGCTTTTTAAAAGAAAGCTCATTACCTAAAATAAAATCAAGATATTTTAATTGCTGACAAACTCAATTTGTGCACCTAGAGCATTGGATAAATTGGTTTCATTTGATCCACATTCAAAACCAGCTTCACAATATGTTAGCAAGTCTGAGCTACATTAAAACCAGACTAAGAACTCCACGGCCTGTAAAAGTGAAGAACAACAGTAGTAGATTACTAAGTCATCAGCATAAAAATATGAAAAAAGCATTTGAGAAATTAGCACAATTTATTTATTTAAAATAAGAGGACCAAGAACGGAGCCCTGTGGTACACTGTTTGAATATATAGATGTTAGTTTCTCTCCTATGAATGATGTTATTTTGCTAACTAAGAAAGCTTTGAAGAAAACAATGATAACTCATCACTTTAAATGTAACTATTTAGACAGAATATTGTTATTTTTGCCCCTTGGATGACAGTATATTTGAAACTTTGAATGTGAAAACTGCCTCAGTGATTAGGAAGCATTTTGATTTATACTTCTAGTTTGTCGATAGGTTTGGTCTGTCTTAGTTTCTTTTTAACATTTTGGTCCAGTGTTTCTGGTGTTGTAAGATTTCAGATTCATCCTCCTTTCTCCGTTTCCCTCGGAAATGAAGCACCATGGTTGCTAAGCATGAGGAATTGCTGTTAACTCAGCAATTTTTTTTTTTACCAATTTGAATTATAGACTGATTTGTTTGGATGATTGAACTGCTTTTTTGTAAAGAAACTTCAGTGTATTTATTGTAAGCTGGAGTTAACTTATTGCTAAAAATGTCAAACATTTATTTACCTAGCCTTAAACTTTTCCTTTTAGTAGAAGTTTGTAGAGTCGAATTAAATGTATTATTTTTGCTTGATTGTGTTTTGGTTTTTAATACTGAAAAATATAGAAAAATCTCCCTCAAAGAAAATAATTCATCCTTCATATTGATGTTGTGGTTATGAGCCTGACTGATTTTTGATAGATGGTGTGACTGATTAAAATATTTTAACATAGCTTAACAAGGTACGCTGTGTCTTTCAGCACATGCAGACATGCTGGTCGTAACTTGTTGGACCGAAGCTCAATCACTAATCCAGTTTACGCAGAATTTTATTACTCCACTGTTCTGACAGCTGTTGCACATAAACACTATTTTCATTCAGGTTTGATTTGCTATAAAACTAAATTCACCATGAATGTCATGTTGTTTATAAACTTTGATATTAAGTCAGTTAAGTTAGAAAAGACAAAGAAGGCGGATAATGACAGGGTGAACAAAGCCGCTGTGACCAAAAAAATTGCAATTGACACGTTGGTGGGTCTTTCCCCCTCTGACATGATGACTCGATTTATCTCAAGCCAACTTTTGTCCGCCTAACGTGCCAAACAGTAAATCAAAGCTTGTCAGACTGAGGAGACATACACATGTTCACCGGATAAGATAAATGGATTTTCTGGCTCTGGGCCTATTCTGCATGAACTCACTCTTTTTATCTCTCTCATTTCGTCGGTCTTACAAGGTGTGCGTGTGATTGAAAGGTCATCCTATCGCACCTGTGGACCGCCTTCAGCGCACAATGCAACATTTGCGAACCTGTGTTGGGTGGTGGCCACCTCGGGCTGAGGGAGATTCCTTTGTGTGGGTGGAGTGTGTGCGTGTCTGGTTTTCATATCTTTTCTAGGAACATGGCAAGCATCCTTTACCATGTTAGCTACAGATTGATTTATGTTTAGTATGAAAGGCAAAGAATTTCCAGCTCATTTTCTGCAGTGGAGAAATTAAATCAACAAAAGTGTTCAAGGCAATTAAGAAGGAACATCTTCAAAAGTTCACCTCAGGCTAGTGAATTTGGATGGCTAGATTTTACGCCTTACACTGCAACAAATCTACCACAAAATTGGCAACGATATCAAGATCCTGCTCATAAAAGGTCAGACTTCATATCAATTAAATGCCTGATCAGTTCTTAAGCAATTTGTGGATAAACTCAAATCATCTAGACTATCCAATCATCTGGTAGACTAGATTATTGGGTAACCACCCAATCATCTGGATGGGGTTGTGCCATGTCCCCCTGGGATTCATGTCTGGAACTTACTTTCTAAATATAATGACCACCAATATTTCTTGTTTTATGGACCACAACTACCAGCGAAGAGCTGAACTCAATGAATACTTGAGCCTCCCTCTCAAAAACTCTTACAACAACTTATTTTTAATAGACCGAACAACAAATCTACCTCAATATTCATTAATATATACAGTAGAAACCATCTTGAAGAAACTGTGGATACCAATATCTACAGTCTTCCTAATCTGTGTTATCTCAGCCAATCAGCACCAACTAAAATAAATGGGGTTCCTGGATTGGCTACTTTGCAAACACCAGCCAGTGGCATTGTCTCAATGTATTATAGCTTCACAACTGCATTTATTTTGATTATTTTAGATATGTACAATAAGAAAAAAATCTGCGAATCTGCTAATTTTTCACGAATACTTTGGAGTTACGTTTTACAAAAAATCTGCGAATATCCACTCTATTCTCAGTGAATAGAGTGGGAACCCCACAGAGGTCAAATATCACTGAAATGGGAGTTAATAAAATTATTTAAAATTGTGCAACACCATTATGGGTCCCAAATTACAGCCAGAATGATTCTGCTTAAAATTATATTGGCATTTAATACAGGGCCATGATTGGGCCTAAAGACAGTCTCACATGGGGCCCATTTTAACCCATGTTTAAAGTCTAAATGATTATTTTTTTATATTTTCCTATTAAAGGGCTTACAGTAAATGAATATCATGACAACACATATTTTCTCTGTACACGCTACACATTATATCTAGTGTAGATTCTTGTCTCTAAATATTCTCATGGAGTTAAAGTGAGGATAAAAATGTTATATCTTACAGACGGGGGATAAATTACCATACAAAACATTTTCCTTGAAAGTTGCTTGGCATGCTGAAAAACCCTTCGTGTTTCGAATCAAATTGCAGAAGTAGCCTGAAAGGAAACAGGAATAAATGTTCATCTCTGCCTCTCATCGCCTCAGGAGAATCTATCAGTCCTTTGATTTCCGGGTGAGACAGTTACATTTTAACGCAGCAGCTAAAATTGCAGCGGTTGACTAAATATCAATGTGCAGCACCAACATTAAAGAGCGAGACATAATTGAAGAACATAACTACAGGACATCCCAGAATAAGGTGGGGAGAAGGTTGTCATGGTGACGATGAAGAAGGTGGTCGGGTGGGGGGTTTCTTTCAGTTCTGCTGATTCTCTTCATGATTCACATTGGGACAGCTTTCAGGCCGACACTTCAACACATACTCTATGTACTGAAAGGATTTAGCACAAGATTTAAGTTGCTTTCTTTCATTTTTGTGTTTTTGTTTGTTTTGCTTAACAAAATAGGTGCAGCATCAAGAAGACCAAAACAAACCAAAGACCTTCAGGCTTGGTCAAAATGCCCAAAGCTGTAAATGTTTTATGCCGTTTTCACACCTGATAGTCCGGTAAATTCTGTTCAATTAGGAACAAAAATGGAACATTTGTTACATTCTCAGCTGCTGTGGTTCTCTCTCACACGGCACTGTCCCAAACAAATCAAACGCTTTGAAAAACCTGTTCCCCTCCTCGCCTGTAGGGGCGCTGCAACAAGAACCACTGACAGAAACGGCATGAAAACCTCTGAAGAAGAAACTATCTACATTTCCATTGATCATATAATTTCTCAAATGGAAATTACGCAAATAAATTTGCAATTTTGGAAAAAACATGTTTTTCATTAAAGTTTTTGCATGTATTTTGTAAAACTGTGATTGAAACACTTTTTTTGAGTCACCTGATCAACAACTGGACGTTACTTCTGTCAGAAATGACAAAGAGGATGTCAGGAAGTAGTCGGAAGACGATGTTGCGACATATTTTTTAATGACTTATCACGTGAACAAACTTATTCGTGTGTGATTTTAATTGGGTATTTTATTTAATGGAAACACTGATATTGCGAAATTGTGTTTTTTGACATTAGCAAACTATCGACAAAGTTTTGTGCACATTTATACGGACAATGCATCCACTGAGCACAACTTCCTCCTTCACTAAATGGAGTAGGGTCAGATTTTAGCGGTTGTAGGATTTCTCTAACTACCGTTGGATTCATGGGTTTGTTTAGTTTTATTTACCCAGAATGCCCTGCGCTGTATTCCTCTTCCTGTTTTTGGAGCGGTTTCCGGTCCGTTTGCCATTTTCATATGCATTCGAACAGCACCAAAGTTCACATCAACCGAACGGAGACCAAGGTTTGTAGAAGGAACAGAGTTTGCTTTTCCGTCCCAATCAGAATTTCTTTTATTGTCATTGTGGATAGAAGAAAGCACAACAAAATGAAAAATGTTTAAAAATGGCAACTCTCGAAGGAAAGTCACATAATAGAATAAAAGTAGCAATGATATGTATATATCAATAAAAATAAAAATATAGTAGAAACAAACTTCTGGGATGTTGGTATCAGAGTTCGGCCTGTTTGTCATAAAAAACGGATTTAAAACTCAGATTGAATGAGATTTTAGTTTTTTCTGAAAGTATCAGTATTAGATAGTTCATTTCACTGTGACAGACGTTTCTAATAAAAAATAAACCCACATGGATGTGCATGAGAATTTAAACCACTGGCATTTTAAATGTAGGTTTGAGTCTGATGATGCAGCCGAATGAATCTCCAAATCACACAAAAACAATTACAATTATTTCTTTTTTCCCTCTTGTGGAGTAAAAAAGTGAAACTCCAGCTAAAGACTGCAGCGACACTGAAAGCAGTTCTGATTGTGTGTTTGCTCGAGAGTTGATGAAGCCTGCCGTTAATAACGGGTTCATGCGTTCACAATCACCGACAGCGATCAATTAATGTGTCCACACTTCACCTGAGAACGCTTAATGCTAGGCTAGCTGCTGGGAAGTGGATCAGCTGTAATCAATGACGGCGTTGAGATGTGATGGTCAGACGGAGCAACGGGAAAGGAAACGAGCAGGGCTGAGGATGAGCTTCCTGCATCTGATGCACTCAAACGCACAAGCTCCTGTAAAAAAATAAAATTAACACAAGAAGTAAAAAAAAAATAAAAAAAAGTTTGGAGAAATGCTTTTTTGTCATATTGTTTCCACAATATTACAAGAACAGTCAGAACATTTTGAGAATAGTTATATTGAGAATATTGCATATTATTTTGACTTTTTTTCCTGTAATTTTAAAGCTTTTCTTGCAATATTAGGACTTTAATCTGTTTAATACGTTTCATAAACTTCATCTTTTCTTCTTACGCCCACAGTATGACATTTTTTGTAGCATACCAACATATCTGATGACTAAATGATGTCACAAAGACTTAAAATTTTGTTTTTTAATCCCAATTCTATCAGGGTGAAATGAAAGTTACATTTCCAAAGATTTTTGTAACGCAGCATCAGTTTATAGATTAAATTGAACCACCTGCAGCTGCTTGTGCATACCCAAAATGTGTAAAGACAAATTTTTCTGCTCCTTTGCAACAGACGCCTCCACAGATCCTGGATACAAGAGCCGTCCAACAACCAGTTGCTGGTGAGACAACAGGGGAGGCCCCCAGCCGTGACCAACACATGGTGCTCCAACACACACCGCCAGGACCCATCTGTGAGTGTGTGTGTCATAAATTAATAAACATATCTGACAAGTGCATTGCAGGCACCCGAGGGCATTATAATGTTTGCAAACAACTCCCCACTTTCACCCCTAGCGCACACACACACTCACACACACACACTCCCAGAGGAGCAGCGATTGTTAAATGATTCAATTAGCTGCGTGGCGTGCTGAGAGCTGGAGGCAAGATGGAGTGATAATTGATAAACATGTTTAATCCTGAGAGAGAGAAAGAGAGGAGGGGTGGAAAGATAAAACCAGATAAAGCACACTGAACCGCAGCTGCGTTCACACACACACACACACACACACACACACACACACACACACACACACACACACGCACACGTTTTTACAGTCCAATGGCTCATTACGTTTTACTTTGTTCATCAGTGACTCGTTTCTTTATCCAAACCTTTTCAACGTAAAGTGAAAACATTTTTTAAATAAATTATGTGCTGAGTAAAGAAAGAAAAGTTTAAAAATAGCTGATTAAAGAAAAGAAGCAGTTTACTAGGACCAAGTATCAGAAAAATAAATAAAATTATGAGAATAAAGGGCAACGCTTTATTTGAAGAGATGTGCATAAAAATGACATGACACCGTCAGGAACATGAGGGAGTCTTTATGAATGTATGAAGTGTTTTTCAGGAAATAATGAGACTTTTAATGCAAAGTTCAATTAAAACTTGAATTATAAATCCATTACAAGTGTGTTATTCACCGAATAATGCAAAGTTGACACTTTTTATGGACTTTTGATGCAAGTTTTAGTGCCTTGGCCTGTTGCAATAAGCAACAAATCAATCAATTGCAAGATAAATTAGAACAAACTCAATAATTTCCATTTGCATAATTTATTGATTTTCTCTTTTCTATCAAAACTGGATGATAAAAGTGTTTTGGTCACAACTAGGATCATTTTGTTTACAGACTTCATGATTAATTTTATTGTTTGTTTTAGGTCTTTTGGATATTTAAATGTCTTCCGGTTCCAGTGTTAAATTTCCTTTAGAATTTAAAGTTTATTGATATTTGAGAATGTTCTTGAATTATTATATAATTACCACTAAATTACTTGAAAATGCTTTCAAAATAAAAATATTGTTGTGTATCGCAATAACTTCTGGAACAATTTATCATCCAGCAAAATTTATTTTGACAGGTCTAAGGGCAACTTTGCATTATTTGGTAAATACTGAACTTTTAGTGCAACGTTGCATTAAAAGTTGCATTATTTACAGGATGACACTTCATGACAACAGTCATCAACATTCATGAAGTCATGTTTATGACCGTGTCGTATGAGTCATATTCTCACCCCTTCACATAAAGTTACCAAGTCGTCATAAAATAACAGGAAAGTCATAAATTAACAAGAGATTATAAATGTAAATAGCAAATGTTTGTGACTAACTTTAATGAATGTGATTTTTTTCATCTCCTATCATTTGATTATTCCATCATCTCTCATTAATTTATGTCTACATAGGTGAATCAAGCAGATTAAATTAGAAATTTAATTATTTTTAATTGACTGAGGTGTTTTTCTCAGTGTCCCACTGTAGGAAATAATAACCTTGACAATACATTCAGAAGTATGTTTTTATTTATTTGGGTTGTGTTCGTGTTCCTGCATGTTTCTCACCTGCAGCAGCATCTTCTCTTTTAATCACTTCTACCTTTAAAATAAAAACAAAACTATCAGTTTGTATTCAACTAGACATTAAAAATTTCTGAAATGACTCTAACAGTGTTCATCCAAAAGATTTTCTGTTTTTATTTTACAGAATCAACAAGCTTGATTACTGTTGTGATGCAAAAACAAAAGAGTTTTTTGTAATTTCTAATACTTTTGACCTCAATCTTGTCTTTTTGTTGATGCTTGTTTGTTTTTGTCCATGTTTGCATCGAGGCCGTCACTCAGCGAAGTGGATTCTCTACAGAGTTTAAACAGCTGCTCTGTGTGTGTTTGCCTGTGCCTACATCTGCCTAAGCCTGTGTTTGTGTCTGCTCTCCTGTGTGTGTGTGTGTGTGTGTGTGTGTGTGTGTGTGTGTGTGTGTGTGTGTGTGTGTGTGTGTGTGTGTGTATAGGAGTAAACTGGGGAATTCACTATGTTCTTTTGTGTTAATAGGAAATATTGACTTTACTGTCCAGACAGACATTTTCCTGAGAAATAACAAATGTTCCCAGTCTCTTTACAATTTAACATTTGACAATTTAATATTTTCAAAGCTAATTAAGTTCATGTTGATTTTTGTTACTCGCCACATCGATCACAGATCAACTTGGCATCAAAGTAGAAGTAGCTAGAATCACTTAAACTCAATATTCTTGACTATTTTTGCAGATAATTTGCAATAAACTCATAATTATGCATTAGCGTTAAAACATCTGTTGATCTTTGTTTCCCAGTTTGCAGAGAAAAACTGCTTTGACTTTATTGTTGAAATAATATTGAAGCACACGACTGTTATTCATTTATCCTTGTCTTTGGAGTCAAAACAGCCGCATAAGAAGATGCACCCACCGGCCACTTTATTAGGTTCACCTGGCTAGTACTGGGTTGGACCTTCTTTTGCCTTCAGAACTGCCTTAATCCTTCATGGCATAGATTCTGGAAACATTCCTCAGAGTCTGGTCCATATTGACATGATAGCATCACGCAGTTGCTACAGATTTGTCAGCTGCACATCCAGGATGCAAAGAAAGGCTAGAAACCAGTCTGAAGCAGTTGTTCAGTTTTCTGGAAGTCTGTTCCAGATTGTGGTGTGTAGCGGCTAAATGCTAGCTAGCTAAGTAGCACTCATTTGGATTTAAATGTCTCTGTTGACCTTTTGTGATTTGCTGAATCATCCTTGTTGCAGTGATGAGTCACTGAATCTCTGAATGTTTGAACTTTTCAACCTGTGACGTAAATCGCTGTCTTTTAAAAAAAACAAAACAAACCAGAGTGATATTGGTGATTAAAGGTTGAACCTCAGCATGTCAGTCGCAGCAGCCTGAAGAGACGCCACTGTTCACACTCCTCCAGATTAGCTTCTTCTGGGTTATTTCTGTGCAACTGTGTGCCAGAGAATGTGTCCTGCTGGGCTGCAGAATTAAAGGAGAGCCTTTGAAACGGACACACACACATGCGCGCACCCCCCCTACACACACACACACACACACACACACACACACACACACACACACACACACACACACACACACACACAGACACTTCTGTTGCATCCTTTTATTTGTCATAACCATCTGCCTGCTCTACAGGGAGAGAGGAATAGAGAAACTACACCCTGACTTTACGTCAGAGCATTCACTGTTATCCTCCTGCTTCAGTTTTTCTTTTTAAAACCGACTTCATGCTCAGAAAGGAAGATTTAAAATGTGATTTTATATAGATATAAAATTATCTATGTCTTTAAATTTTTTGTGTGTTTTTAGTTTTAGTTCTGCAGGAGAATCCAAGTTTTAGATACATATTAGCAATCTTAAATGACTGATTTGTATCAGAAGCAAAAAGATTTTAACATAAGTTTTCTAAATCTATGATGTAGTAGTATAGCCATACTACTAAAAAATTAAAATAATTTTATTCTCATAACATATTTTGTTCTAATATTACAAAACATTAGAACAAAATACTTTGTAATATTATAAATGACTCAAATGACTATTAGAATAAAATCATTTATAAAGTCATTTATCCTCATGAATAAATGAGAATGAGAATTATTCTCATCATAAATGACGTTATAATGAGAATTTTCAATATATTGTATATTATGAGAACAAACTCGTACAAGAAAAAGACGAAATGATGCATGAATAAAGTCATAGTATTAGGGGAATAAAGTTATAACGTAAAGTTGCATGAGAATACCGGCAAAATAACAAGAATAAAGTCATAATATTATAACTTTGTTCTTGTAATACTTCAACTTTATATTCATAATATGACTTCTCATACTATTATAACTTTTTCTCATAATACAACTCTGTTGTATTATTTTGACTTTTTATTATTTTTCATTAGCTCTTCTTTAAAACCGCCAACTACAATTTCCCCCAAAGTGGGCGGTGCTCCCAACTAAGCCCCGCCTACTTTGGGGGAAATTGTACTGAATAGACCCAAAGTCTGTTCTGATTGGCTGAATTAGGAATATAATCTCATGTAACTGTTTACTACCTGTTACTGCCATGATTTTTAACGACTTATTCACATGTGATTTTAATTTAAATTCTTATTTAGAAATAGTGTTTTTTCGACATCAGCAGAATATAGACAAAGATTTGCTCACATCTGTAATAGAAACAGAGCTAATGACTCATCAGACTCATAGCTTCGCGTTAAAAATGGGGTTAAACTGTAAAATGAAGATCAGGGAGAAGAAAACAAAACATGGAAAAAGGAAGCAAAAGCAAAGGAGATGATATGTAGGCTCTGCTGTATGAAAAAAAATAAAATAAAAAATAGCAAACTGACCGTATTCAGACTCAACCCCCCCTGTATCTCATAATTGTAGCATCTCCAAACAACCAAAACAAACCAAACCAGGTCTAATGTATCTCACTGCCGCAATTGCCCGGCGGGAGCCAAATAGCGGCTTCCAGAGTGAGATGTTTTTCTTTTTTTAAAAGCGGCTCTGATAAATATATCCCTCTGCATGACAGATAGCAGGCTGGGCACTCCCCTTCTACCATTTTTCTTCTCGTGTTCACACCGCCCTTCCATATGTTCATTTCTAAAGTAGCGAGAGAGAGAGACAGAGCGCTCTCTGAATACCAAAATATGCTTTGCACACAACAAATCACAACATGTCATGTTTGAATGTTGAAGTTTCAGTGAAGCTGGATGAACAGATTAGCATCAAGAAACTAAATTTACTGTAGGAAGTAAAACTTTGAAATTCTGTTTTCTTTTGCTCTATGTGTATAAATGTATGAAAACTGATGTGACTGAAGAAATTTTGTAAAACAATTTGATTTACTGATATCAGGTGTGCTAACGTTCCACTAAGACATTAGCACAAGGCTAACGTATTAAAATAGGATAAATAATCCTTTATTTCACTGACTTGTAGAAAAATCTATTTTGGCCTATTGTTTAAACTGATTGAATAGCAAAACTTTAATATACTTGAAAAAGTATTCTTAACCCTTGAACCTTTCCAGTTCTCTTCTCTGTAAAAAAAATCTTTTGGTTTATGTATAGACAAGATGGAAAGTGATGTCACACATGATCTCCCCCCATCTCCATGCTGAAGGGTAAAAAGCTCCTTGCCAACAATGACTAGCGTTGGTTTTAGCTGTCAAGTTGTCAACATAATGCACTAAATCTTAAATATATGGCTGATATATAAAAAAAGAGATTCAGTGCTTTTCTGCTAATTGTCAACACTATGACAACTAGATAACGAGGTCAGGAAAACATTAATTTAAGAAAAGTAGCTAGGGAGAGGGAAGTAGCTCAAGTATGCTAGCTTGACTTTGACAATCTTACCATGTAGATGTGCTGTGGAATTATGTGTGTTTTGGTTCAGTTAAAATTAAAAAACATTTGACCCACAGATCATCAGTAGAGCAGTTGTTTAAATTAGCTAATCAACAACTGCAGTGTTAGCTTGGCTAATAGCAGTAGCTAATCCACCACAGCAGTCACTTATTAATAATCACAAAATAAACATAGAACTGTAACGGACTGTTCTTTGTTTGAGTGCTTTTTGGTGTTGGATCATGATGCATTAGTGGTTTTCTTGTCAGTTGCTATGACAAGAGTGTGAGAGTGAAAAAAAAGTGGTTTTGAGATATTTTTTTCGATGGTTTTTCTTTACTTTTCCCTTTGTGGTGGCACATTGTAAACAGTAACATGCAGAGTGTCTATTCCATTTTATGCTGGTTTTTCACATTAATTTCCAATGAAATATATGGAAAAGTTCAAGAGGTATGAATACCTTTTCAAGCCACAGCATTAACAAATACAATAAAAAACACTAATATTTTTATAAATAGTTATATCTATTTCTGAGTGTCAGTAATTTGTACTGATACATTTTCACAGACTGTTGATAAAGTCACCTAATGACACTTTCTGCTGTAATAACAGACTTGTGTTTGTGTCTGAATTTTTGTTTGTAAAGGCAGGTTGCATGTCATGGGAAGGGATTATCGGCATTTTAAAAAGGGTTCAATGCTAATGTCAGACAGACGAGTTCTGCATTAAACCGATGACAGCTCTGCCTGCTGCATGCAGACACCAGCAGATCAGTGTTTTAATGCCTCTCAAATGTTATTAACGACATGCAGAAGCTTATTAACGGGTTAAAGGATGTTAAACAGTCTCACAAACATAAAAAATTCAGCACGTGTTGAACTAGCTAATCTAATTACCGACATGAAACGGAAATCCCTGACATATTCATGTCCTAAAAATAAATTTAGCTGCCCATCATCCAGCCTTCACATTAACATATTTTGTTGAAGTTTTACAGAACGTCACACAAATGCGAGGGGTGAGACACACATTTATTTTCAATTGTTTGTTGTTTTTTTCTGAATAATTTTACTAAAACATACTTTTTAAAAATAAAGCTAGGTAAAACTTACTAAAACAACAACAAAAGAATCACATTTTAGCACAGATTTTAGTTTATTAAAGGGACAAGTTACTGTAAAATCAAAATTTTTCATCATGTTATAATGTTTATTCCCTCATCAAAAACAAACCTGTAGTGTTGCTTTGATTCTTTCATGCATGATTGAGAAATCCTTTAGTCTCCATGGCAACCATTCAGCTGTACAAGACGCCTGGGTGGACCTAGCTCCGCCTTTGAGGCGCAGCTCCTCCTCAGAGCTGCAGTTTCTATGTTTCTGTGATGTCCCTTCAGCTCCCTCACTCAACTCCTTCAGACTAGCTAGCAGCAATTAGCAAACATCTTGTGGATCTGGAGCTGCTTCTCAGTGAAACTCTGGTAAAAACGTTGCTGGGGGCGTGCCGTGGTGGTGTAGTGGTTAGCACGACCCATTTTTGGAGGCCTTGAGTCCTCGACGCGGCCGTTGCGGGTTCGACTCCCAGACCCGACGATATTTGCCGCATGTCTTCCCCCCTCTCCTTCCCCGTTTCCTGTCAGCCTGCTATCATATAAGGGACACTATAACCCACAAAAGACCCCCTGGAGGGGTAAAAAAAAAAAAAAAACGTTGCTGGAAGGATAACAGAGGAGCCATGTTGGGATGACTTCCTGTAGGCGGAGTTTCAGAAAGAGCAGCAGTTTTTAAAGAGACAGAGACCCAATTTCAAGGCATTAAATTACAATGTCAAATTTATTTTAAATCATATTTCAGTCAATCAATAAAGTTTATTTGTATAGCACATTTCAGCAGCAAGGTGCTTTACATAATGAAAACACAAAATTATATAAAAAAACCTCCATACAGTCAATGATTGAAAATATATTTGATATAAACAACATTTTTCTAACAACTGAAGGTGACATAATTACTTTATTGAGCTATAAAAAGGCAAATACACAATCTACCTCCTTAACCATTTCAATAACGTGGAAACGTCCAAGTCCTGCCATTTATATTTTATTATTAAAGATGCTTTGCGTTAGTTTTGTATATTAGTGACTTTCTCCTAATACAACTTCATTCTCGAAAAACTACAACTTTATTCTTGTAATTTTTAAAGAAGTTTCTTAGGGTGGCTCTAATACTCTGTATTTACGAGACAGTTTTTTGCTATTATTCTTTCTTAGTTGTTGCCAGTTAGTATTTTGATCATTGCTGTGATCAGTCGTGCTTCTTGAGGGCGATTATCTGATAAGTTACAATGAAATCAGCAGAAAAATGATTAAAAGAAGATTTCCGTTGCAGGATTTTACAAAAATGTGTTGAAAAGCTGCGCTCCCTGCAGCCCTGCCTACCTGACCAGGTGAGTGAGTGTGCGCCACGCCTTGGATCAACCTAATGCCTCTCGCTCTCCAAACTGCTGCAAGAGCCGACCTGCCCCCCGAACGTTGTTTTTCTCAACATGAGCGATTTGTGTGCGTGTGTGTCTGTGAGAACGCAGCGCCGGCTCAGGGCGTAGCAGCGGCTAGTTTACTCACAGAGCAAACAAATCTCCGGAGTGTTTTCTTAACCCAGTAGTCACAGCTGACACCATGTCAACAAACTGGGGGGAGGGGGGACACGTCTTCTCTCTCTCTTTTATCCGTTCATGTATTCTCCGCCTCATTATCTTTGTCTTTCAGCGAGAGCTTTGATTTTTGGCCGCCTTTTGTCTGCGTTTAAATCTCCCAGTTCCTACCTCGGCCATATTTTCTCTGTGTTTATTCCCGCTGCGGTCCTCCCTTTTCTTTCTCCCATTCAGGAGTCGAGAGAAAGCTGCGACCGCAGAAAGTTGTGTAAAGCTCTGCTCTGTCACTTCCTTCGGATGCGACTGTTTGCCGATCCTCACTGCCAATTTGTTTCTGATCCTGTTTGTGTGTTTGTTTGAGCCCAGCCAGGTGTGCTGGAAATGATCCAGGGAAGAGATTAAAACATCAAATCCGGTTTCCTATGATACATTATTGATATTACAATGATATTTCCTTTGATGTTTTTTCCCACTTGAACTGAATTTTTAGTTTGCATAGTCATCAAGGTGCTTCGAGTTATTTGGCCCTAGGGGTCGTAAAAACCTTTGAAAACCATTTTACATTCAACGATCCTGTCGTAGGAAAGAAGAAAGAAAATATCTCTGACAAATCAGCAAACTATTTTGGTCTAAATTTTCAGTCATTTCACTCTCTAAGGATGGTAACGTTCAATGATTGGACTTGGGCAAAATGTTTCTAGTTGATAGAAATTATTTTTTAGTAGCCGAATGTCAAACGTATTTTTTTTAGAATTCACTGTTTGGTTTTAACATTCACACCTCCTCAAACAAAAATGTGTATTATCTTACTTAAAGATGTGTTGAGTTATTTATTATACATCTTTTAATGTGTCTTAATATTGTATAAAAAGGCCTGAGAGGTTAAATTAAAAAATCTGCAAAATGTGACCATGTATACAATTAATCAACTAACAGAAAAATCGATTATTACAATAATTTTTAGTTGCAGCCCTATGAATATTACTCCCAGCCTTTGACATCTTCAAAGAACTTGTAGCACATTTTCCTATTATGGTTAAAAGTTATATTTAATTGTTCGTTTTTGTTTGTTTGTTTGTTTTTTAAGTTATAAAAAGGTGTTTCTTTTGTCTTATACTCTTAAAAAAGGAGATTGGAGCTCAGGTCTTCTACCAGGAAATCGGTATGGATCAGCAAAAGCCTGTCGACTCTTCAAAACAGAAAATGTTAGTTTATTTTTTAGTGAAAATATCTTAGTACACCTGAAATAAGACAAAACTGACTTATAAATAACAAGAAAGAAAGTAGCAAGAAATAATTTATTTTAAGTACATAATTCCGTAATATTGGGGAAAAAAGTGAAATAATCTGCCAGTGGAACTAGCATGTTTCCTAAATATTAATGAACTGGTGACCTAAACAGGCTCTTATGTCTTACAAAACGTTACTTGTAAACCAGTTTTGTCTCATTTGAAGTGTACTAAAATGTTTCCATTAGAAGCTAAGCAAAAATTCTTGAAAAGATTCTTCAGTTTTGCAGTGTAGGAACTTGAACCAGATCCAAAATTTGATTGATGGCGTTATTTTTAAGTGATGCTTCTTTTCTCCCTTAAAATGCCGTCCATAAAGTTAAATGGAAAGATTAATCTGGAGGATAAAATGTAATTTTTGCTCACAGAAAATGTGCCGCTACTTGTAGACCAGTTTTCCTAACACCACAAGCAGTTTTTATTTTATGAGGTTAGAAAGTGTCACTCATCTTCTCTTTTCTATGAGTGAAGGTTTATGCTCAAATAGTAGAGCAGAAATCCTCTTGCCCCAACAAAGTGGTTGTTTCCTCATTACCCTTTCCACTCCTAATGCTGCAGAAACCCTAAATAGTGGCATGTTAAAACCTTTGCTCAGGTTCTGAATCATACCCTCACAGCTACACGCACGCTTACACACACAGGCTGTGGTGTTTTGACTGGTATGTCAGAGTTAAGAGATCAGCGCAGACCACCCCAGAAGGCAGGAAGAGAAAGAAAACTATTTCAAATATGTCGATTAAAGCTCAACTTTCTGTTGCATGCAGTGCTAAAAGTTTTTTTTATGCACAAAAAGTTTTATTTTGGATGTTACAAGACAAATGCTTTGGAGAAGATACAATAAACGATGGAACATATTCAACAAGTCAAGGTCTTCCTCACAGTGACGAAACATTTTCTTTGGTTTTAAAATGTTGGTTATTAATGGGTAGGAAGGGGCTTGAGAGCCACTGAAGAGCAGCAATGAAAGGAAAAACATTCCTTGACCTGTTCACCCTGCAGCAACAATATAAAATCCAATATTCTGCTTTTAGGCGTCGTTTCCATTCAGGCTGGAAGCCTCAGCTGTGAGATGCAGCCGCTGCATTTCAAATTCAATCAGTTCACTGCAAAAACACAAAGTCTCACAGAGTAGCTATGGTTTAGTTTCTTGTGCAAATGTCTTAGTACATTTGAAAAAATACAATTTAACTTGGATTTGGGGATTTTGCAGTATATTATTTAATAATTATTTCCTATACACTGCAAAAACACAAAATTGTTCAAAGTAAATTTGTCTGGTTTTCTCAGTACACCTGAAATAAAACAAAACTTAAAGATAACTTTTAAACGAGATATAAGAGATTATTTTAAGTCAACAACTTATTGATAAAGATAAAAAAACAAGTTATATTTCCACTGGCAGATTTTGAAACTTGCAACACGAGAAGATTTCTTCCCCATGTGAAAAACAAATCTACCAGTAGCAAACTATTGCAAATGGAAATAGAAACAAATTTACTTGGTACAACTTTGTGTTTTTGCAGTGTAAGGGAGAATAGTATACAAATCTACACTCCAAAAACAGAAAATCCTACTGAGTATTTTTGGTCTGGTTTCCAGTGCAAACATCTTGGTACACTGGAAATAAGACAAAACTAATTAAAAAGTAACTTTTCAAAAACATACAGAAAGTTATTTTTAGTCAATAACTTAATTTTAATTATTTATAAAATGTCTTGTTGTAAGAGAAATAATTTGCCACCAGAACTTTTTCATCAACATTAAGCGATTCTATGCTGAAATAAACTCCTATATTTGCTAAAAAAAAGTTACTTTTTAGTTAGTTTTGTCTTATTCCAGGTGTACAAGGATATTTGAACTAGACTCTAAACCAAACATATTTACAAAGATTTTGTATTTTTGCAGTGAAATCCTTAAAATGATAAAGCTATGTTTGATTTTAAAGCTGATCAACAGTTTAATTTACAAAACTAATGTATTTTATTAGTGTTGCGGTATTGTAAATGGGATGTTTCAGTCTGAGCGTTTGCCTGAGAAGCTGCTTTGTCTGAAACGGCGTCACTGTGGAGGGAAATGCCTTCTGGGAATCTTTTCCTTAAACCACTTCTATCTCTCAGACAGACAATACAAACCAACAATGACTTGAAAAGGACGGAGTTACACAAAAGCAAGAGGACGTGGCTGTGAGCATGGGCAGGAGTTCATATGTTGGTAGACCTTCACAACGTTGTTTCCATGTTTATGTTGGCATCAGACTGAAAATCGATGCTTATTTGGGCCATATTTTGAAATATGAAATTTTTACCATATGTAAATATTTTGGAGAACTCCTAACTCTTTATATTGTGACTTTCTTGGTAGTCTTTAAAGTGAAAAACAGATCCTTAAGGTCACTTTTGTTATTGAATTTTGCATGTTTACATTTTTATATATATATTTTATTGGATGTTTACTTTAGCTCGCTGAAAAATCTTGTTCTCCTTTCTAGCATTTGTATTTTATGACATACTACACTGTCACCTAATCCTAACAAAGGGTGAAAAGGCAGACTTTGTAATTGTCTAAAACATAATTACAAAGTCTGTCTTTTATCACCTGAAGAACATTTATAGGATTAAAGGACTAAAGTCCCAAAAACTTTTAGAGAAACTCGTACATTCATCACCACAGTTCTAAAGTCCTTCCAGAGAATAAACTTTAAAAAATCTGTTAGTTTATAAATCACTGTACAGCTTGGCACCACAATACATTACAGACCTTTCAGACCTCTCAGGCCGTCTGGTTCTGGCCTCTCCAGAACCAGAACCAAACATGGAGAAGCAGCATTCAGTTTTTATGCTCCGAAAATCTGGAACAAACTTGAAGAAAACTGCAAAACAGCCGAAACACTGAGTCATTTTAAATTAAGGGCTAAAAATCAATTTAGAACATCATAAATTCTTTTTTCAACTTTTCAAAATGTTTTATATTACTATTTCTTTCAAATTACAAACAAATCAAAATAATTTTTGATTTTTGCAGTGTATATCTCAGTATTATATTCCTATACACTGTAAAAACACAAGATTGTTCAAAGTAAACTTGTCCGGTTTCTAGTTTGTGTTAAAGACGTTCTAGGTCCATTTGTAGATTATTTCACTTATAAAATGGGGGAAATGTTTTGTTAGAAGTAAAATAATCTGTCATTGGAACTAGAACTGGGTTGCTAGGTAACGGGCTGGGCTTGGCTGTGGTTGCTAGGTAACGGTGCAGTGCCTGTCCTTTGTGAAATAAGTGAAATAATCTGCCAGTGGAACTAGAACTTCATCAATATTAACTTAAAATACCTAATTTCTTGCTGAAAAGTTACCTGTAAGTTAGTTTAGTCTTATTTCAAATGCACTAAAATATTTAGACTAGAAACTAAACCAAAAATATTTGGTAGGATTTTGCATTGAATGCACACTTAAATAAATTCCTGGTTTATTACTCAAAATGTCTTTATTCTGCAGCGTTTTGGAGTTTAAAAGGTTAACTATAGAATTGACTGGAGGCCTTCATCCCCAAAAAAATAAAATAAAATTACAGGAGCTTATGCCATGTTGACGGTAAACCCTGCAATTACAGTCACTCACTTGTATCTTTATTTATCATTTCGTTTGTAATTGTAGAAACACACGCATGAACACACACCCAGGAGAAGGAGAAAGTCAGGAATGTGTTTACCGGCCTTTACAAGGCAACTAAATGTTTAAATGTTCAAGGTAAACATGGCAGATCCCTCCCACACCCCTCATCCGCCGGGCTGTTCCCACCCACACACACACACACACACACACACGCACACACACACACACACACACACCCACACACACACGCCTACAAACCAGACTGCTGGAATGAACCTGGTCCAGTGTGGCTTGTTGACAATGACTGCAGTGACAGGCGAAGCTTTACGCCGACATCCGTCTTGACTGACAGCGCTGACCCTCGCCGTGACCCTGCGAATCAAGACACGCTCGCAAGCATCAGTCAGTCACTGGGGAGCTGTTGGGATTTCATTTATTAGGGTGGAGAAAGTCATAAGACGTAAGATTAGCATCAATTATGATGTTTAAAGGAAATTCTGATTGCAGAGCTTACAGAGCTATTAATGCGGCTGAAAGAAAAACAAGCAGAGGTGGGTAGAGAAGCCACAAGTCGCTGTGAAAACATAAACAGATTTCGCAAGCAGAGTTACAGTTTGGTTATGAAATCTGAATTAAACTGTACAAAATGATGGAAAAATAAAAAATTAGAAAAAAAAACTTGACAGGCCGTTTGCTGATTAAAAAAAACCCCAACATATTGAGAGCAGTAATTTAGCCCAAACTGTACTATATATGTATATATTTAAGATAAAAACACCTTTGTCTGTTAATGTTTTAGCCAAAACACCAAGTGGCAGTTTTAGCTTCACCTGGTTCAGATTTACTAAAGGAATGCTAAGTTATTGCAATTTATGCAATACAATGTTTATTTTCTTATTTAAAAGATGAACTGAAATGTTCATTTGCATCTTTTAATGTACTTCTAAAATAGTATGAAAAAAGCTTAAGTGGTTAAAGGAAAAATCCATATCACTCATCAGAATAATTGATCAATTATTCCTTAGTTGCATCCTTAGTCAAACTAACACTGTGATTGTTGCTGCCTGTCTAAACTGCAGCTTGCAGCTAAATTGCTTCCAGCTATGCAGTAATACATGGTGAAGAAGAAGAAACAACAACAATAAGGAGTGAAAAATACATTCTGGTTGAGCTGGAATTAAAAAAAGGAAACATAAACAACCCTGAGCCGCCCTTATCTTCTCACAAGTGTGAAATCTTCAACAGTCTAGAGAGAAATGTGTCAGATAATTGGTGACAGATGATCATTGTTGATTTATGTAGTTTAAACGGCGAAGCAAAGAATTTCCTTACATATGAGAAAAGAAGGTTTCCAGTATCAAATACTACAGAGTGTCATGTAATTTTCAATGGCCGTCCATTCATTGTCACAGCTGGAATCAAAATGATCACGTCTCCTTTTTGAAAAAATAAACTTCACATGGAGAGAATAGAGGATTCAGAACAAATTATTGCCATCCAAATAATCCAGACTGATGTTTTCTTTGCTTCTGGAAATGCTGGTAGAATATTGACAAGCTTTACAGTCTAATAATTTTGTTTTCCAGCCTTCAAACGTCAAATATACACTGCAAAAAAGCAAAATCTTATTTATTGAAGTATTTTTTTTTGGTCTAGTTTAGGGGTGTCCAAAGTGTGGCCCGGGGGCCATTTCGGCCCCTGGACTGTTTGTGTGTGGCTCCTGACTTCAGCTCAATAACGATGCAAATTTGAGCCCCTAGTTCAGGTACTTAGGTAGTTAAATTGTGTTGTATTTTTTCCCCAATTGATGCCTAGAAATTTAGTAAAATTATTTTTACTAAAAATAATTTAGCCCTGGTGGATTCTGTTCATTACTTTCATGGACAGAATCTCTAGGCGCAGCGTAGAGATCCCCTTAGGATCGCGTCTCTGCTTTTTGCAGACGATGTGGTTCTGTTGGCTTCATCAGGCCTTGATCTGCAGCTCTCGCTGGAGCGGTTCGCAGCCGAGTGTGAAGCGGCCGGGATGAGGATCAGTGCCTCCAGATCCGAGGCCATGGTCTGGAGCCAAAAAGGGTAGAGTGCCTTCTCCGGGTCGGGGTGGGGGTGTCCTGCCCCAAGTGGAGGAGTTCAAGTATCTCGGGATCTTGTTCACGAATGAGGGAAGGGCTGGCCTGGGAACGGCTTGGGATTCCCCCGGAGGAGCCAGAACAAGTGGCTGGGGAGAGGGAAGTCTGGGCCTCCCTTCTGAAGCTGCTACCCTCGCGACCCGACCCCGGATAAAGTGGAAGAAGATGGATGGATGGATAGATTTTTGATGAGGCAAATTTGCATAAACCTTTTAAAGTTTTGGATCTAGAATAATTTCCTACAACAAGTCTGAGTGCTTTATTGTTGAGTTGGTAAAAAAACAACAAAAAGCAACATCTTTGACCCATTTGACAAAAAGATTTGGACACCTCTGTTCTAGTTTTTCATGAAAATATGTTAAAACTAACTTACAGGTAACGTTTTAGCAACATATAGGAGGTTATTTAAAGTCAATAATTCCTTAATATTGGTGAAAAAGGTCTAGTTTCACTGGCAGATTATTTCATTTATAACATGATTTTTTTTTTCATGTTACAAGTGAAATAATCTGCCATAGGAACAAGTATTTTTTAAATCAATGTTAAGTAAATATTGACCTCCTGTGTCTTGCTGAAAAGTCATCTATTAGTTTAGTCTTATTTCAAATGCACTAAAACATTTACAACAGAAACTAGAACAGAAATACTTATGATTTTGTTTTTTGCAGAGTGAGACTTGATTCATTTAGTGGAAGTTGTCACTTGGTGAAACTTTTGTTCTATAACATGAAACGCAGGCAAAAGGCCAATTCCTGCGATGTGGCTCCTGATTACATCCTGTTGCTTATTAACACGTTGCCTGTTCAGAATTACTTCTGGTCGCACTCCGATTTCAATCTTTAGATCTGTTGCCAGCTGCAGCTTCCTGTTTTGACTGAGAAAGCAATAATCTAAAGTGGTTAAACAACTTGGAGGAAGCCATCTGAAGCGTTGATGTCACTGCTGAACCCGAGGGAAATGTCAAACTCAGGGTGCGTCAGGATTGGGCGTGCTGAACCTGGATTAGCGTCTAATATTAGGCTGAGGGCAGGTTCAGGTAAGTCTGAAGCTGGTGGAAAAAAAAAACAATTATCACTTCCTGTCTGGTTTCAAAGTAATATCGTTCTGAATGAGTCGACGCGAATGGCATCCACTGTCAGCATGCGGCGATAAAGCCAGGTTTGAATGGAACGCACTGTTAACTGAAAGGATTAATGCGAGATTTACCTTGAACGGTCGGGTGACTGAGAAGAGAGCGTGAGGATAACTCGTCTGGGATGTTCCTGCAAAAATAAGCGGCGCACACGCAAATGAAAGTGCATGAAAAGTGCACACATTCTGCCTCTCCTCCCTGTTTCTCTTTCACTCACATGCATGCACAACCCTGACTTCCTCCTGTTGTTGTGTGTGTTTTGTCAGCCTAATCTGGGTTCTAATCCTCACACTGCTGCCAGACAGACAGGCCCACCCAGGTGAGCGAGCCTGAACCCAGCTACGAGTGTGTGTGCATGACTGTGATTGCGCTCACAGACAAACAAACAGCTGGTGGAGGTTTTAGGTTAAATTATAGAAAGTGATTTCTTTGGTTTTTGCTTTTCTTAGTCTCACCTCAATGTTCCAGGGTTCATACTCTTCATATTGTAAAAATCAAGCACTTTCAAGGACTATTCAAGGTAGTTTTACACTTTTTCAGCACCACACTTTGGAGATAAAACAATTTAACTAAACTACAAAACACAGAACATGTAATTCATTATTACATTATTTCATTTATTACTGTTAATAATGTACTGATAGTATTCTACATTCTACAGAAGGGATAAAATAAACTTAAAAAACGAAAGATTTTATGCTGTGAAAAGTGACCGGTCCAAGAACAAAACACTAAACTCAGTGAAGTTTATTTGTGTAACACATTTCAGCAACAATTCAAACTGTTTTACTTCATGAAATCATAAACGCATCACAGTCACAACCAGTTAAAACCAGTAACAAACATTACATTTTGTTAAAATTAGCGATACACATCAAAAATGTTGGTCAATGTTTCATTTATTGTGTCTCAAAAGCAGCTTTAACCAGCTGGGTTTTTAGTCCAGATTTATCAGCACTCAGTGTTTCGGCTGTTTTGCAGTTTTCTGGAAGTTTGTTCCAGATTTTGAGGCATATAGAAGCTGAATGCAGCTTCTATATGGAGATGCAGACCAGAAACAGAAGAGAAAAATTCACCAATTTCAATAATTTGAATGTATAAAATATAAGCCAACCTTTATTTCATTTACACAGATCAAAAAGTCATTGAGCTGTTAGCAGTAATAAATATTCATTACATTTAAGCAATCCATACAAATGGTGTAAGATAAAGAACGTTCCTGCTTAAACTTGTTGAAATGTTTCAAACACAATTTACAAAGAAACTCACAAAAAAACCCTCTAAAAACTAAGTTTTTAGAGTTTCAAGTAGAAATAATTTTGGACATTCCAGCTTACCAAAAACAAGAAAAGTTTAGTTTGATTTAACTTCTGACAGCAAAAGAGAAAAAAGTATTTGTAAATTTCTGATTTCAGCTGTAAATGTCCAAATTTAGGCAAACGCTAACGCTAAGGCGCTAAAGCAATGCAAACTGCAGTTGACATAAAAAACTTTAAAAAAAAAAAACTACAACATTGAGCTCTAATTAAACTTTGACATTAAAATTAATGTTTTATAGAGTGCGTTTCATTTTGTTCCTGTATGTTTCTTGTTTGAAGTTATTAGGAAAAAGAGAGAGAGAGAATGTGAGGAGAGGAAACAGTTAAACAGTCTAGACCTACTTCAAAGTAAGAGCCTCAATTTAAACGACACCAAAACTTTAACATGGATGTCAAACTTTATTCAACTGAAAGTTTATGAAACAGCCAATTAAATTAGTGCTTTAGAGTTCATCTGATAGTTAATTTAGGGCAAGCTAACAGCACTAAATGTTTTCAATGCTAAAGCACTAAACAAAAACCCAGCTTGCTGTTAGCGCATTTCAGAATAATACACCTGACAATGAGAATGATTCTGAGATGGGGGTTGGTTGATAAAATACTTCATAACAAGAAGAATAAATCAGTTTTTAAAAAATAAAGATTTGATGTTGATTCAAACTTGTAATGAAATCACAAACTGACTTTTATTCAGTTATTTAGATTTTACAAAAGTGTGACATTTTCCACAAAGGAGCATTAGTCTAAATGTATGAAAGATGAGTAGCAGAAAACACAATTTTCAGTTTTCTTTTCCTCCTGTAACGTTTGGCCTCCTGCGCCGCAGCGTGCAGCAGGACTAAACCAACGCCTTGGGGAGGAAATGGCGTAAGAGATCAACAAACTTTCAGGTCGACTAGCAGAAGCATGTTTCTGACTGGATAGCGTGTCAGCGGTTGGTGACTACATCACCAAGCCGCCAAAGATCAAAGATTTCACAGAGACACGCAGATTAATTTGTTTTTGTGTGACCATGGCATAGGTTTGATAAATACAGTGTCAGCACAACAACTGTAGGTGGTCTGATGAGTTGGATGAATCAGGCGGATTTCATGGACTTAAGACCTGGTCCTGGTAAGCTTGTTGCTGACAGCAGCCCTGGATATGAAGGCAAGAAATTAATTGCTGCATACATTTCAAACCAAAATGCTTTACACACCGTCTTCTCAGAAAAGGAGCAGAAAGCCTGAAGAGAATGAATAAAGCCATTTCTCCCCAGAATATCAATAGAGATTTTGTGCCCTTGACGGATAAATTATCTACACTCAAAAACAAGCATCATTGTTGTTTATTTCTTCCTCTGCTTATGACCTGACCTCTCCGTTTCTTTATGCTTCTTGATTGTCTGAAACATCACAAACAGCCAGCATGATCACAGAAATCTGAAAGCTGTTCATGGACATTTGTAGAGATGGGGGTCAGTGGATACATATGATAAAATTTACATCCCAGAAAATTCACGGTTTGCCAGATAGAAGAGCCATTTGGATGGTATGAATTAGGTTTTACGGGTCTTGTTCTGAACTTATAAAACTGGTCACTTCCCTATCCATTCATATTCTTTTATTTGTGAAAATGGCTGCAAGCAGATGTGCAATTATACAATCGTGCATCTTTGATAAGCAGAAGTGTGACCTCCTGCACAACCACCAAAGAGAGCTTGGCTTGGGTTGCCAGGTAACACAGCAGCGCACATCAAATGTGACCTAACAATCATGAGAATTTTAGAATTGCTCATTTTCCAGACACCAAAGAAGTTTAACTTAGTGTCAAAAAACAGAGATTACTCAGAAAACTCAGATTTTTTAAAGTTGGAATTTCATCTGGTAATCCTGTATCCGGGAAGGATACAGGATGTGCAAAGAGAGGGCAACATGTGGAGCTTCAGTCATTTTAGATATTGTCCACTTTATGTAGTGCATTTGGGATGAAGGGTGAAAAAATAACAACACTGTCAGGATGGAGCTTCATAATCAGATCCATTGAAAAGCAATGAAGAATATTTTTTACAACACTGTGGCAGATTGCTGAGGAGTTTTGGGAAGAATAACTTTTTCTTTTTGGATAATAATTAGCATTGAAACGGCAAATCGAACCATTATGTGTTATTTTACATGTGACAGTAAGTATCTGATGTTGGTCTCATTTCACAGTACTTTAGGTCTGACCTTTAATATATGCTACCTAAATCAAAGAATGGAGAAATTTTTAAAATATCCTAAAACTGAGAAGAGAATCTCAGTTTTGTGATTTCCAAAAATGTCAAACCAGATTGATACCCCAAAAAACGAAGGAAGCCGATTAAGACGAGCATTACATCTAAATGCTCGTCTAAACATTAGTTCAAGTTCAAGAGAGAAACCTTATGTTTAAGAAACATGCAGGACAAAAATGCTCCTAATTATATGGTGTCAAATGTTTAAACACTCACATATGTAGGAAAAAGCATCACTGTATAACTTTGAAGATTTCTCCTAATTTAATCCATGTCTTCACCGTTCCCGGCTGACATTAAAAGCTGAGTTGCATTTTATATTAACTAAGACATGCAGCTACAATTCTATATACCACATATGACAAACAGCTAATCCTTATTTGTGCCTTGCCAAGCCTGTCACAATTTAAGCTGCGGTTGCATTATGGCCAGTGGCAGGTAAAGTGCAGTAAGCCTGACTGGATTTGGCAGCAGTGTGAGACACAGACCTTAGTGTTTCCTTCAAAAATGAAAGATATCCCCCACTTGAAAACTGACACCTTCTCTTGCGATTGTCGCCAGAAAAGTAGAGCTTCTTACAGAGGAGCAAAAAGTTAGAAACCATCTGAGGACTTCAGCCGAGGTGCAGCTCTGATAATGTTCACTGAAGTAAAACCTGCTGCTAACTTCAAACTAAAGATGACCATGTGTAAAAAATTCACATCTAGAAAGTAAAGCTTTAATTTTAAAAAAACCCTGCATATCCACCATATTCATAATTAATAGGAAGAACAGACATACAAAATAGTGGAAACCTATAATTGATCAAGAATTGACATACATGCTAAATAAAATTTTTACCTGTGCTTCCATTTGGGTTTGAACTGCTTCTACGAACACCCAAAACAATAAATAAATAATAATAAGAAGAATTACTTTATTTATCCCAGCAGGGAAATTATTTCGCAGTTACAGCAAGATTTTTTTTATACACAGATTAACACACACGACGGGAGCTGCGTCTGCAGGCAGCCAGCTGAGCCGGCACCATTTTTGAAGGAGGACATGCAGCAAAGGTCGTTAGGGACCGGAAGTCAAACCTGCGACGTCCTCGGGTCTAAGGCCTCCAAATGTGGGGCGTGCTAACCCCCTGCGCGCCCACACAGGTGTTTTTAGGCAGCAAGTTAATGCTTTTTGGTGTCTAGAAAATGAGCGGTTTCAAAACCTTTCAGAATGTAACATCACAAAACAGCAGGCACTGCCCTGTTACCTAACAACCCAAGCTGAGCTCCAGCAGGTTTGGTCAGATGGTTTTACAAATGTATGTGCTGTACAATGGCTGCTGGAAAAGACGAGTGTTAAGTTGTTGACGTACCCGTCAGTGTGCGTTCACACCAGCCCTGTTTATTATTTTTGCTTTAATCAAACTCCATTCTGTTTGTCTACACAGTTTGGTTTGTTTGGGGAGGTGTGAACGTCATCAGTCAAACTGATGTGGACCAAAAAAGAGAACCTTGGTCTCAGTTTTTTTGAAGTGAATTCAATGCATATGTGAACGCCAAGCGGACCGGAAACCGCTCCAAAAGCAGGGAGTGGACTACAGCAAGGGAATTCTAGGTAAACACAACCAAAACAAATGTGCTAAGCTAGTGCTAGCGCTAGAGAGAGGTGAGACCTTTTAGGAAAGCCTAAAGAGAAATCCTACAGCTGCTAAAATCTCATGCTACTTTAGTTCTATTTACATTTCGTGGAGAAGGACGTTTCACTCAATGTCTTCTGAGGTTTTGTGTCGTTTCCTTCAATGGCTCTTGGTGCAGCGCCCCCACAGGCGAGGAGGGGAACAGGTTTTTTAGTTAGTTTGGTTTGGTTGATACAGTGGAAACAAACTGCAGCAGTCGATGTAGCAAATCAAACCGAGCTTACCGGACTATCAGCCGAAAACACCCTTAGAGATCACTTGCTGCATTCTTGCTTGTTGTGTAGAAGGCTCCACGTCTGCTTTTCAAATATGTACGGTTATATAATTGCGTATCTGTTTGCAGCCATTTTTACATGTGAGCGTTAAGGTTGAGTTAATGGGCGTGGCCAGCAGCAGCTTATCTGAATTTACAGTGACAGAGGCCCTAACAAGCTCAAAATAGGCAGACTGAGCAGAGTAAAATCTAATTTTCTCAGAATTATTTTTGTTCAAAAAAAATGTAATGAGCATGTTTTGTGTAGACCCTAGACCTATTCAAACCTCTCCACGATGCATAAAAGGTCACCTTTAAACCAGTTGCAGCTAATTTTCTATAAAGTCTGACAGAAGGCCTACTTCCTCCAAACACACCTGAACAAAGATTTAATCAGACTAACGTGCAAAAGAAAATCCACATCCTCGTTTCTAAGTTATTATCAAAGAAAACAACAAGGGATCCAGAAAATATGATTATCAAGACAAACCTAAAGTCATTTTGTTGTAAATTGATCTGTTTTTGTCATTTTCTGATGCTTTTCACAATCTGTGAGGCCAACAATGACAGAGAAAATAATCTATTTTTTTTGTAATGGGTACTATTGAGCTGTGAATGAGTTTGGGAATTATTACTCTTCATATGTGTCCTTCTATTCTTTGCCAAATTTAGCTGGAGAAAAGATTTATTTCTCTGTCAGACAAAAACTCAACCGTGTTTCAGAGTCAGTTTATGAGTGTCTGTACATGTAAGGACAAGTATTTCTGCAAACTGCAGAGGGAGACAACACAAATCTAATCCCAGAAAAACGCCTGGTAGTCACAGGTCGCCATCTGAAAGCAAATTTAATTCTAACACACTTCAGTTTTGCTCTTTATTAGAATACAAAATAACAAAAATATTGATCTGTTTGGGTCGAAATACAGAGCAGATAAGCAGCTATTTGCAATTTGAATATTTCTCAAGTCAGTATACAGAACCCATTTAAGTGGATGTTTAAAATTCCCTTTTTGACGGCATTATAGTGCTTTATTTTTAAAACCTCTTGACTTTTCTGAAACTAGTTCTGTGTGCATCTGGGCCAATTAGAAACCAAACCTTACAGTTTCACTTCCTTTGATGACCAAACATCTAATATATCACAACCTACAAAGATAATTTTAAATAAAACTTTTTAACTTTAACAGGACATTTGTTTCTTTATTGATTCTGTTATTGGGACACATGGAGGATCTTAAAGTCATAAAAACGCTACTTTCCCTCACTACTGCATTACTCCATCACAAATATGTACAAAACTTTGTCATTATTCTATAACTTTGCAATTGCCGTGTTTCCAATAAATGAGAAATGCAATTAAAATTACATCTGAATAAGTTTATTTATGGGATAAGTAAAAAAAACGCAGCGCCATCATCCTACGACCACTTCCTGTTGTCTTCTTCATCGTTTCCGCCAGGAGTGACATCCTGTTGTTGATCATGTGATGTGAAAATGTTTTCATTGCAGTTTTTCAAAATACATTAATTTCGATACAGTTGAGAAGCAGAAAAACGTGAGTTTTGTGTTTCCATTAAGCAAATTTATTTACGTAGTACCAAATTTGTGCAACTTTATGGTCAATGTAAACTCAGGTTATCGGTCACATTTCTTTACAGTAATACTGCAGATATCAAACAAAATGTATTCTTTTTCTCAAATTACATTCCTGGAAGACGAGGAAATTCCCCCCTTCTTGCACTTTAATTTCGGGGAAAAAGTTTCATTTTTAAATTTTTTGCGTTGCTGAATGCGGGTTGCTCTGCAGCACTGAGAGCCTGATTGCAGGTGAAGAGGCCTCTTGGTATGCTTGGTAATTTACATGACATGATTACTGCAGCAGCCCTGCTCTTTGTGTGTGTGTGTGTCTGGGTTGCGTGTAGGTGTGTGTGTGTGTGTGACAGAGCGACGGTAAAATGGTGCTAAACATCTGTGAGCTTGATGACACTCACTTAAAACAACGGCTTGGGAGGCGTGAGGGCGGTGTGATTGAAGGAAGAAAAAGAGGAAGATGGAAGAGAGCGGGTAGAGGGGGAGGAAGATGGAGGAAAAAATGTATACAGGTATTTGAAAGGAAGGAGAGATGCATGGTGAAGCTGAAAGATACTCAAGAATTGCGAACGTGAAGGAAGAGATGTGAGGTATTTCTGTGTGTGTGTGTGTGTGTGTGTGTGCGCGCGCGTGTTTGTTTCTAATACTTTGTGAGGACCATTTTCCTGACATATACTACGTTGTGGGGACCCACTGCCCCTTGTGGGGACCGAAGCCTGGTCCCCACAAGGGGAAACGCTGTTTTTGGGTCAGGGGTCAGATTTAGGACTAAGGTGTGAATTGAGTTTTGGTTAGGGTTAGGTATGTAATGGTTAGGGTTAGAATAAGGGTAAGGGTAAGGTTTAGGCTGTAGAAATGAATGGAAGTCAATGGAAAGTCCCCGCAAAGATAGCTGCGCAAACATGTGTGTGTGTATGTGTGTGTGAGGGGCAGACAGGGCAGGTGAGCTGCATGGTCCAACTTGCTTTAAAAGCACCTGAAGAAACAACACGAGGCTGGCATGATAACATCTCCCCTGCCTGCCTGTCAGGCTCCATATGCTTCTAAATTTATACCAACACGCCGGCTTTGACATGCAGATTTCTGCAGTTTTCTCAGACCTGCATGACAGTACTCCTCTTTGGAAAGTTATGTTTATGATCGCTGTAGATTTATTTACTTCTCTGTTTATTATGTTCATCCCCAAATGCAGTTTGTAGTCTTAACGGCTTCTTCTGGTTTTCTTTTGCATTTTTATTCAGCACTTTGTCACAGGAGCAACACGTTTGTTTGATTTCAGCTGATTTTATACGTTTGTTTAGCACTGAGATAGATTTAAGTTTCTAGATGTTTATTTTAATTAAGATCTCAGAAATGTTCATAAATATGCTGATAAAGAAAATATGAATGAACATTTGTAGATTAAGCATTTGTAAATAGGGAAAGTAATAAATTTTAAGAAACCCATAAATGTTCTGAAAAAAAAGGGGACATTTCTGTTTGAAATTTTTTTAATTTGCTGAAAAACTGTCAGGAATTTTGAGATTAAGCTTGGACTTTCGACTTTTGGAATTTGCCAAAAGTTTAGCAGATTTTTCACGTTTGCTGTATTTAAAGAAAAACATCCAATTTTCAGTTTCTTTTGGGCTCGACTGAATAAATTTATTTTCAGTAATAACATGATTTGGGTCACTATCATTCAAAGACATTTGCTATATTTGGTCCAGTCTAATAAATTAAATGAAAGTTGATTTCAAAGTCGCCTTTTCAGTAAAGGTTTCTGTATAAACTTGATTTTACCTTTTGTTAAAGCTTGGTTGTAAAAACACAAACACTTTGTGCTGTACTTCACATTTTCATTATGTCCATAATAATTTTACCCTTTTTACAAATTATCTGCATCTATCAGCCAGATTTCTATAATTTTTGAGTTGCAGCTAGGGGCCGCACACAGTCAGCCCAAGGGCCACAAATGGGCCATGGGCTGCACTTTCAACACCCCTGCTGTAGTCAGTGCTTCCAGGAAGTTGTGATCCCAACTATCATCTCATTAAATTATTCACAAAATCTACATAAATTCACCACCAATTTTCACCAGTCATCACAACTTTTTCATAAATCTCACCAATCTTTGCTTTCTTCTAATTTAACTTTTTATTTGTTTTTGTTTACATTTTGTGAAGAAGGAAGTTGCGCTCAGTGTCTTCAGAGGTTTTTGTGTCGTTTCATTCAGTGGTTCTTGGTGCAGCGCCCCCACAGGCCAGGAGGGGAACAGGTTTTACAAAACGTTTGGTCCGTTAGACTCGGTGTGAAAGAGAACAGCAGCAGCTGAAATATAACAAGTGTTGTGATGTTTGGTCCCAAATCGAACTGATTCTACCGGACTTTTGCATGTGAACACACCCTATGTTCCGGTTTCACTCCATCTCTACATCACCAGTCCAAACTGTTGATAAATATTTTATTTATGACCCTTCCATCTTAGTTCTGCAGCTAAAATAAAAACTTTATTACATCTATTCTGTGTAAATGATTTTCTGATTACCTAGTATGGTCCTCTGCTGCTGTAGCTCATCTTCATCATTTTGAAATGCAATTGTGGTATGAAGTGGATCTTTACTGGAAGTTTGCTGTCATTTCAAACCTGCTATTTGCTATTAAGCAGTTGGACAGTTAGAATCAATGAAATGTCTGCTAAGAACACCTGTTTATTTATGTAGGACCTGATTATGTAATTATTTCATTCTTAATGCAGTTTGTCCTCCAGGGAACTCATCATTTTCAATGCTGGGAAGAATAAAAGTAATCTGCCAGTTTGTGAAAGATCCTTTAGATCAGAAAGTGTGTTGAGAGTGAAATGTAATTTACTGTAGAGTGTGAGGTATTTTACTCCATCTCATTTGAAGATTCCATCAGGAGGAAATGTTGCTCTTAAAGGGAGAGGATGCGAGCTTAGGCTGATTCCTCAGACAATGCAGCATCAATAACCATCTTTCACCAGCAGCGGATACTACGGCATGGGCAAAGGATTAGTTTATAAAACCTCTACAATACACAGTTACGTCAACAAAACCTGGTTAAAAGGTGCAGCGCATCATGGAAAAGGAAATATCTTTAATGTCTCGTCACTCTAGAAGTCTGTATGGAAATCAGAAAGATTTATAGCTTCAGAAATAAACAAGTTCCTGTTTTTATACTAATCCCTTTAGTGAAGAAAGTTTATGTCCTAATGCACAAATTAATCCAGAAAATATGAATAATCTGAAGATGAATTAGGTACTTTTTAAAAGTACTTTTAGAAGTATTTTTACCACGCTGTACTTTTTTCTTGAGTAATTTTATGAAGTATTTTTTCGTTTACTGGAGTAAAATTTAAGTTTTTTTACCAACTGAAGGAAAAACGAACATGTTTTAACCAAAAAATCACCAGACAGACACACACCTGAAGTTTTTGTTAGTGTCATAAGATTTTTATTGAAAGAAACTGATTTGAAAAAACTTTTTTTGCCTGATTTTTGTTAGTTTTTATATAATTTGTCATTTCAATCCTCTAAACAGCAAAATTTCCACTGAACTTTATATTTTTGTCTGACTGTCATTTTTAAATATTAAATGATTGATAATTTGATCAGTTACTCAGTAATTGAGTAGACTTTTTACCAAATACTTCTTTTTACTCTTATCGAGTAACCCTAACCCTAACCCTTTTTACTTGAGTAAAATCATGTTGAAGTAGTCCTACTCTGACTTGAGTACAACTTTTGGATCCTCTGATTAAACATATTTTCCTGCAGTTTTCATGAAACCCCAGAATATTTTTCTACAAACAGATTGTTTCTGTGGCTGTGCAGCTTTGCAGCAGCAGACTTTGCTTTACTGCGGCCTGTTTCTGACGTCGGTCAGTGAGATTTTAGCATTTAAGAAAACACGGCTACCCTTGACGTCGCTCTCTCCGTGCTTCACCTCTCGTTCTGCGTCTCCCAGGCAGAGGCGGATTAGCAGAGTTCTGCTTCGTTTACCTTCACCTGTCAACGCCGGCTGCGTGTGTGTGCGTGTGTGTGTCCTGAGCACTCAGCCATGAGAAGCTACCGCTAAGACCCTGCATCATAGGTTGTGTGTAGGTGACAGCTAAAGAGTCACACCCAGAACACACACACACACACCCCTAAGGTTTAAAGTGACGCTTAAGCCGACTAAATGCATCGGGGTTTCGGATCCTGCGAGCCTGCGATGCACTCAGAATATGAAAACCTGACGCCGCTTTTAATTTTCTGTTTCCACTTAAGTTGAGAGGAGAAGATGTGGAGAACAGCGTCAGAGGGGGGGAGTGTGTGTGTGTGTGTGTGTGTGTGTGGTCCCGTGTGACGAGAAGGAGCTGCACCTCCACGGCTCACTGCCATCCTCCTTCCTCCCTGAGCTGCCGGAGCCTGCTCTGGCCTGTTGGCAGGAAGTGTCCTCCCAGCTGACAAAATCACACTCAGTCACAAACACACACATCCTCACAAAAAAGCTGGCAAAATGCCCCCCTGTCCCGCCCCATGACACCGCAGAACGCAACCAGAACCTCTAAATTAAAGACGCTTCGCCATGTCTGAGTCCGATCAGGAAGAGGACCAGAGGAAATAAAAATGATCAGAATGAGCAGCAAAACTTCACTGTGTTTTTACTCAAGTAAAAGTAAATTAGTATTTTTGGTAAAAAAGTCTACTTAAGTACTGAGTAACTGATCAAATTATAAATCATCTAATATTTAAAAATTACATCATCAGACGAACCAAAATATAAAGTTACATTAAAGTTACTACCCAACTGCAGAAATACCACCAAGTATTTTTGGTCTAGTTTCTAGTGCAAATATCAAAATAAGACAAACTAACTTACACATAACTTTTCAGCAAAATATAGGATCCTGTTTCAAATCAATAATTCCTTAATATTGATGAAAAAGTTGTAGTCCAACTGGCAGATTTAATTTATGGGAAAATGTCTCATTATAGGTGGAACTAGAACTTTTTAAAAATCAATTTTAAGGAATTATTTTCTTAAATCAAGCTCCTAGATCTTACTGAAAGGTCACCCTTTTCAAGAATTGGGTACTAACTAGTTAAACTTATTCAACTACATTTACTTGAGTAACTTTTTGGAAAAATATACATTTAGGAGTATTTTACTACACTGTACTTTTTACTTTTACTTGAGTAATTTTATTATGAAGTATTTCTATTCTTAGTTGAGTAAACGTTTTGGGAACGCTACCCACTTCTGACAACATGACATCCAAAGTAACAGAGAGAAGTGACTTTCAGCAGGTGGCGCTCTTCCTTCTGGATTTGACTGCAAAACATTGGTGAACATCAAAAACTAACAGTTTTCCTGTGCAGGAAGTAAACATGTTACAGAAATATTCAGCTGAAACAAAAGGTTAAAACACTAAGAGGTATTCCACTTCTGCTCCAAGTAAGGAGCTGCAGCAGGTTAGCTGGTGCTGAGAGACAAAGTGAGAACGCCTATTCAACGTTAACCTTGGAACCAAATATCATTTTAATTACGTTCATTCAGACTTGATTGTTTTCTTAGTTTTAATCAACAAAAACAAGCTGGAAATTAAACCCAAGCAGTCTTAGTTTAAAAAAAAAATCAGACAAAAGAGGCATTAATTAAAACAAAAGTTTACAACCAGTCACACAATTTAAATAGAGTTTTAATAATAATAATAATAATAAGGTGAGATCTGTGTCTTATGAGAGCTGTATTTCTGTTTAATAGTCGCTTTGACCTGCATGATTAAATCCCTTCTGGTATAATTCAACTATCACAGAAATCTGAAGAACATTTTAAAAAAGACTTTGACAGGAAAAACAAAAAGCCATAGCTATAGAAAAACAGAAAAAAGCCTCTAAAGTTGTTTAATTCAAGCTGATTGCTCTTCTGATTCATCGCCATCGTAGAAAATTGATCATTCAAATCATTTCACATAAAACATTACTAAACACTTCAACTGCAAAACCATCTGAAGTGAGAGTAAAAAAACTTTTATATCGGTAAACTAGTTTAAATTAGTGTTTCTCTTCCTTTTTTTAACTGTAGCTTTCCATCAGTAGTTGTAGCTACTATTAACGACTGAGAGGAAGATTTTCAGTTTTTAAAGTTTTAATAACAGCAGTCACTTGAATAAAAACATTTTCCATGAACCACCTGAAGAAAACCCTCCCAGAAGTCAGATTGCTGTTCAGATATCGAAGGTAGCAGCATTATTTATAACTGGTTTAAGGTGACATACTTCCTTGAACATCTTAATTACATTTTTTGCACAAAATCATTCTTGGGTAAGATTTTGGTTTTTTTTTAGCTCCTTTCAGAAGCAGCTGTTTTGGGGCGTCTTATCATTTTAAACCCAGATTAGCTGCTGCTGGCCACGCCCCCCAACTCTATGTTCGCTCTCTGTCTTGTAAATGGCTGCAAAGAGATGCGCAATTATACAACCGTACATCTTTGAAAAGTAGAAGTGGAGCCTCCTGTGCAACCAACAACAATGCAGCAAGAGGTTTCTGAATGTTAAGTCAACAACAAAACATGAACACAGCTGACCAAAGGTGCTGGAACTCCCATTTGGTTGCTAGGTAACAGGCCAGGCTCATCTGGGGTTGCTAGGTAACGGTGCAGTTCTTGTCGGTTTTTGAAACGGCACAAAACTTGTTTTTTGCTTTTTGTGCTTGATCTGTTTTTAGAAACTGTTGAGGCTGAAATGGAAGTATAAAATGTGCAAAAAAGTGAATTTTTCTAATAGATCCCTTTTAGTAAACAGTTTAAATGGGCATGTTCAATTTGTAACTCATAATAATAATAATCGGATCTAAACGTTTTATGATAGTTCTCAATATGTGCATTTTGATGATGCAGAAGTCCTTAAAATGTTTAGAAAACATGAATAAAACTGCTAAAAAAACTCTCAAACATCAGCCTCAATGCTCAGCTTTGCAAAGTTTAGATTAAAAATGTAAAGAAAACAAGCCAATACATCCGTCCTGTAGCCAAGGACCTCGCTTGACTGATTTATTTTTTCATTTTACTGTAACTTCTCCCCCATGGGTTCAGAGAGGGGTGGCTTGTCTAAGTACCTGAATTAGAGACACAGAGAGAGAGAGGTAATTAGAATCCAGTGATTAATGTTCTAATGAGTTTATTCTCTGAGGGGATTAACATGAAGGCTAATAGCAGCTCTGCTAAAAACATCCCAAAAAACCCAAAACACTGGAGACAAAAAGGCAGGCTCGGGATTTACTGCTTCAGCAGAAAAAACAAAAACGTGTTGCTGCTCTTGTTTTTCACTCCTTATTTTGTTTATTATGAACTTCCTCAACCTTGAAATGACCTCAACTCTGCTTGGCAGCACTGCAGCAAAAAGAGATGTTCAACTGTTCTCAGTCATAATATGGAGCAAAATAAAAACAGTTCACTTTCTCACTGTACAATAAAAGCTAAATCATTGTTCTGCACTAATCAGTCCGATTTTGCACAACTGCACTGTGGCACACTTGCTGTACATATATTTACATATCTGCATTTTTTTTTTTTATCTTTGCAAGGACTGCTCTTAAGTTGCTTTTATATTAACAGCATTTCATATTTTTACAATTTATAGCATTTTATTTTTTATTTTTATTTTATCTACAACTACTACTCAGTGGTAGTTGTTATTGTGTCTTGTCTCTATGCTGTAACTGCAAAGTAATTTCCCTGCTGGGATGAATAAAGTACTTCTATTCTATTCTATTATTCTATAACAGCACTAATATGAGGTTAGATTTGAATTGAAATGTTTCCTCAGCAGGAAGACACGTGCAAAATTAAATTTAGAGGTTCTAAAAAACCCCCAAATAAAACAAAACGGACCTAAAAAGGCTTAAAAGACAAAGACATTTTTTTCCACAATGGTGACAAACCTTAAGATCTCAAATGATCACAAGGACACACAGAGTCAGCCATGCAGTAAAAAACAAAATAACTGCTTATAAGAGCCAAACCGTTAAACTAAAAAGATCAAAAGGAGAAGCACAATTACTAAACTGGAATGAAAAACACTAAACAAAACATGTAAAGCGAACACAAAGTGTTGTGAAACAGGCAAAATCACAGGTAAAATACACAGCTGGGGAAACAGAGAAACCACAAATTACGTTTGCGGTTTGTGGTCGTTTTGTATCTTTTCAGTTTGTGTGTCTTTGTCCTCAGTAATAACAGTTAAGGGCCTTTTTCATGTTGGAGCCCTGGGGGTCTTCTGTTTCAGAGTAGCAAAGATATTATTCACTTTCCTCCTCCCACATAGACAGAATAGATTCAAATTTCAGTGATTTTTTATTGGATTTTTTCAGGAAGGTTCCCAACTTTCTTTGTAAGGCTGCTAAACACAAAATCTTATCAAGTATTTTTGGTCTAGTTTCTAGTGCAAACTTGAAATAAGACAAAAGTAAATTACAAATAACTTTTCAGCAAAATATAGTTTGTTTTAAGTAAATACTTCACAAAGTACTAGTTGTATTGGCAGATTATTAAACTTATAACAAGACATTTGTCCCATGTTATAAGTCAATTTAAAATTATGTTATAACATAGTTTATGTTATAATTAAGGAATTGTTTACTTAAAACAAGCTTCTATATCTTGCTGAAAATCTTACTTTAAAGTTGGTTTGTCTTATTTCAAGACAAACTTAGAATCTAGACCAAATTCAGTTAAGATTTTGTGTTTTTGCAGTGAAAATAAGAAAAGAAGAAGTGACAAGGTTACATGAAGAGACACAGAGAAAAGCAAGCATGGAGAAAACATATACGCTTGTAACCAATTGGTTTTTGGAGTGACATTTGGGTTGGCTTAGCCATTTTCTGAAGGAAAAGGAGAGATTAAGACAATCCTCAGCGAGCCACCTTCACCGCGCCGAGGTGCTTAGGGACACCGGGAGCAAAGAGGATTGTGGAGAAGAGAGGGGCTTCTGGGAGAGCGTCAGAGGAATCTTAGGAGGCATTAGCAGTAACATACTCCACCTGAGATAGACGGGGAAGACCACACCAGCAGCACCGGACCCCTTTGTTGACAGGCTTAGTGGTCCTGCCTTTGACAGACACACACAGAAACACACTTTAGACGCCTCGTGTCGTGCATGTTGTTGCACACTGTGGATGTAGAGGAAAGGCTGCCTTTAAAGGGGGAAATATCATACAGAACTCACATTTTGCATGTTTTTGAACTTTCATTTGGGTCACTAGTGCTTATAAAAACAAGCCAAGCGCCCAAATGTTGTTTTTTTTTTAGCAATTAATGGACTGAACTGGAGTAGACATCTTGTGATCAGAAGTTTGTAGGTTTGATTTCTACTTCCATCAAATCAAATTTTATTTTCATAGCACATTTCAGCAACAAGGCATTTCAAAGTGCTTCACATTATAAAAACACAAAAATACAAAGTTATGGAATGTAATGCTTCAACAGTTGAAACATTACATTTTGCCACACTGGATTGTTGCTTAATGTTTCACTGATTGTGTTTCGAAAGCAATAGGTGGGTTTTAGTCTAGATTTAAAGAAAAACATGGATGAGTTTCTCTAGATCTTTCTGAGACTTTAGTCCTTTAATCCTGGAAATGTTCCTCAGCTGACAGAAGGCCGACTTTGTAACTGTCGCTTTGTGACTCTGAAGGTTCAGGTCAGAGTCCATCACCACACCCAGAATCTGTTGATGAGAGCGTCATCTCTTCTGCCATCATCTGGTGGGGCAGCAGCATCAGAGCAAGGCACCTACAGAGGCTCAACAGCCTGATAAAGAAGGCTGGTTCTGGTTCTGGTTCTGTTCTGATGACGACTGTGGAACCTCTAGTGATGATCATGCAAAGAAGGATTCTTCATAAGATCAAGAAAATGATGGACAACCCCGACCATCCTCTTTACGACACTATCTTGGGAAAACGGAGGATCTTCAGTCAGAGTTGTCTTCAGATTTGTTGTAATACAGACTGCTACAGGAGATCTTTCCGGCCAACAGGAACCATCTTCACCATCTTCAATGACTTTTTGAAGAATCTGAACTGATGAGTTACAATTATTTAATTGAATTAAATAAATGTGAATGTGACTCTTGTGTAAAAGGCTTTGACTGATCAAAATGATTGACAAAGCGCTTTATGGGGCGTGCCGTGGTGGTGGAGGGGTTAGCGTGACCCACATTCAGAGGCAACGTGGCCTTGACGCGGCTGTCGCGGGTTCGACTCCCGCGTTTATTGCATGTCTTCCTCCTTCTGCTTCCCCCTTTCCTGTCAGCCTACTTTGAAAAAGCGATAAAAAAGAAAAAGCGCTTTATAAGTTCAGTCCATTTACCTTTTTTTAGCAATAAGTTAAAGTTTTTAGGTGTCTGGAAAGTGAGCCGTTCCAAAAGCCTTCTGAATGTAACGTTACACATCAGCAGGCACCTCTCCGTTACCTAGCAACCCCACTGAAACCCAGGCCGTTACCTGGCAACCCCACTGAAACCCAGCTTGTCCAGGTCAATAATTCCTTAATATTGATGAAAAATATTCTGTCATCAATATTAAAGGATGAGTTTTTGTGCATCACAAACAGCTTTTTGTCTAAAAGGAAAATTACAACATTTTAGGACATGTTCTTTAAAAAATCTTTTTAAAAGTTCTATATGTTTAAGAAATCACATTTTACTAGAATCATTGATTACTGTAAAAACTGGTCATTTTATCTTCATGTATACATGTTGAGCACAAATTCATTTCAGAACAAGATTCCTTTAAAGTTTTGCATTGAATTTAGTTTTTTATTGCAATATTTGATTTCAGATTTTTTTTTTCGTCATCATAAGAGACACTTTTAAAGTTGATTTCTTCAGTTCTGTTGTGGTAACAGTTTAGAAAGTTGCAGAAAGGAGACACTCGTAACAAATGTTGACTTTATCATGATGTCAACTGCGAAGAGCTGCCGGGAACAAATAAGCATCAGCTTTTCTACACACTGCGCTCAGAAGAGAGTAGCTCTTCTCAAGGTTAGCAGCGTCTCGCTCCGCATGCTGGAGTGTCCTTGGGTGAAACGTTGTCTCTGGATGCTTTGATGTGATGTTGTGACATAAAACTCGCTGCACTCCACAGTCTAAGAAGCTGAAATGAATGTATGTTTGAATGTGGCTTGAGGTGTAAAGCAGTTGTCAGTAAACTAGCTTCATACACTTATTGGCACCTTTGGCAAAGCTGTATAAAAAGCCTTAAAATTTATGTATATTTTTTTATTTTTCACAGAGGGTGTTATGTAAAATTGATCCTTTTTTTTAGCTTTTAAAAAAAATAAATCGTGTTATAATGTTTTTCCGTCATCAAAAACATACCTGGAATACTTTGAATCTCCCATAGCAACCATTCAGGAATACCTAACAACCTGCTCTCACAAAACGCCCCTATTTCTACAGAGACCCCCCTCAGATCTTCACTGCCACGCTCAGCTCCTACAGACTAGGGCAGCAGCAATTAGCAAACACCTGGTCGAGCTTATCAGACCAACTGCTTTTCAGTCCAACGCTCCTAAGAATGTTTACTTAATGAAGAAACATTGTTTGACTTGCTGAAGACAGTGTCTAAAAGAGCAGGAGATTCTTAAAGAGACAGGCCCGATTCCAAGGCGTCTAATTGTGAAGTCAACTTTCTTTTAAGCTACATATGTAAGCTAAGAAAAAGAGGGTTGATTTTGTGTCTTAAGAGTCAGTTTTACATGAACTTGCTTGATATTTTGGAGCTACAGTATATCTTGCTGAGAAACCCATGCTGATCATCAACTTGCTCATATGAATACGTTTGTGCATAAATTCTAATTCAAAAATACTTTATTGAATAAAAAAACACACAAAAAAACTAAATCTGGTGAATGTATTTAGCTCATTTGCTCTGTTCTGACTTCCATCTATCTGATCCTCCTTTTGCTTGAAGCATGAGATCTTCATCCCTGACCACACATCCCTGATATTGTTCCTCTGCAGTTTATTCTATCTTTTCTCCTTACTGTCTCTAATTTTTATAAAGCTATATAGTCTTTAATAACTCCCTGTCTCGCTCCCTAAAGGCTTTCTTCTTGTTTTGCAGTTCCTTTAGTTCACTGGTGAGAAGCATCTCACTGTTCAGGCGCTGCCCACACGCTCAGCCATGGCACTGATGTCATCTCCATGTGGCTGGCAAAGAGCAATCCAATCCGTAGCCTCAAAACAACTCTGGAAGGCTTCTTCTGCTTCGACTTTCTTTCAGCGGTTTTTGTTACGGGCCATCTCTGAACAAAGGACTTGTATGCTGAACAGAGAAACACGAGGTTATGATTTGATTTCCCCAGCGTAGGTCTTGCTTTGGACATATCAGTCCTTGACATTTGTGGAAAAACAAACCCAAAGTCTTGTTTTCTCAGGTGGAGCAGCTGACGAACTGTTGAAAGGTTGGCAGTGTAGCAGAGAGTGAGGCATGATTAAAATCGCCAGATATTGCCACAAATGCATTGGGGTGTTGTGTCCGTATCCTAGCAACAGCGGAACTGATGACATCACATGCACTATCGGCAACAGCTGAGGGTGGAATGTAAACGGCTGCCAGCAAAATAACAAGGCAAATAAATATGGAGGGAAACTTGCTGCCAAGAGTTCAAGGTCTGGACTGCAGAGACGACACTGGATGACAGTGCTAATCTAATCCACCTTGGTGAACAAAACTGCTGTAATATTCCTAGAAAGTTGGGTAGTAACTAGTTACCTTTACTCTGTTACATTTAATTGAGGAACATTTTGAAAAATATATACTTTTAGGAGTATGTTTGCTCCGCTGTAATTTTTATCCTTTACTTGAGTAACTATTATGAAGTATCGCTACTCCTGCTTGAGCAAAATGTCTGTATTCTCTACTCAATATGAGTCACTGAATGCATCTTACCAAGTATTTGTGATCTAGTTTCTAGTGTAGATATTTTGGCACGATTGAAACAAGACAAAAGTAACTTACAAGTAACTTTTCAGCAAGATACAGGAACTAGTCAATAATTCCTTAATATTGGTGACAAAGGGCGTGCCGTGGTGGCGGAGGGGTTGGCGCGACCCACATTCAGAGGCAACGTGGCCTCGACGCGGCCGTCGCGGGTTCGACTCCCGACGGCGTTTACCGCATGTCTTCCCCCTTTCCTGTCAGCCTACTTTGAAAAAAGGGACACTAGAGCCCACAAAAAGACCCCTTGCGGGGCAATTTAAAAAAAATAATAATAATAATAATAATGGTGACAAAGTACTAGCTCTATTGGCAGATTATTTCACTTATAACATGGAAATTGATTTGGAAAAATGTTTATTTTGCCTGATATTTATATGAATTTGATCTTTAAAATGCCAAACTTTCCACACAATTTTATTTCATGGACTGTCTGATAATTGTAATTTTTAAATATTAAATGATCAGTTAATATTTGAGTAGTCTTTTTTTTTTTTTTACCAAATACTTTGTTTATTCTTACTTTAATAATTTCTTAGATGGCTACTTGTTACTTTTACTTGAGTAAAAATGTGTTGAAGTTGTGCTGTTCTTACTTGACTAGAGGTTTTGGGTCCTTTACTCATCTCTGACTTCTGAATTTGGCAACCACTGAGAGTTTAAAGGCCACCCGGCTCCTTCTGCAGTCATGTTACAAATCTGCTGTGTTTATAAACAAATAATCCCTCTAAAGTCGTTTTTACGTGTTACAATTTTCAATCCTGACATTTTAACACAGAAGCTTAACTGAGAAAAGCCGATCTGTTGAGCCCTCACAGAAAAACTGAAGATGTTTTTCTCATTGTTGTTCATTTTTATCCTGAATGCAGATCAAGTGACCGTTATAAAACGCAGACACAAGCATCCAGGAAATCTCCCCCAGGAAATCAGGCAGTCAGACAACGGGACCCAACAAGGTAACAGCGATGGGAGAGGGAACAAAGGAGTTCATGGCTGTCGTTGGGCTTTCTTTCGTTTTTGTAGTTGTTTCATCCCTTCTTTTGTCTGGGGGCAAACTGCAGGAGCCAGGAGGCCCCGGAGCAACAGCTGGCAGGTAGGAAGAGAGGGAGGGAGAGAAGGAAGTAGAGAGGAAAAGAGGGGGCGGCGTACAGACGACAGGCTGAAGAAAGGTAAGAGGGAAGGACACAAAGTGCAGGATGGAAACTTTTTACCTTAACATGTTGACTGCATGTTCAGCTACTAATATTTCAGATTTAAGAGAAAGATTGAAGATTTTTAGATATGTGTGACTGCTAATATTTAGTCCATGAAAAGACAGATAAGAAATTATCAAAGGTACATTAATGCATAAAATGATAATCTGACACACATGAAACTCTGTCCCTTTTTCCCGCTGAGTCTCTCTTTCTCTCTCTCACACACACACACACACACACCCACGCACACACACACACACACACACACACACACACACACACACACACACACACACACACACACACACACACACACACACACACATGGTAGGTCTCAGTTAACCAAAGTCAATAGCCTGCAGACAGACAAGTGTGATTACAGGAGATACTATTGCTCTCACTATTTAGCAGCTTCACTTTCTGTGTCTGAGGGGAAAATGAAGGGTGTTAAAAAGAGACGACAGAACAAACCAGAGGTTTCATCTTGGATCGTCTCTTCACACAGCTGACATGCGGCGCTCTTTGAATCACTTTTTTATCACATTTTTTGGTTTTTAAAATGTCTCCGTGTATTAATCTGCATTTTGATTCATGATATCTATTTATTTTTATATTCAACTGCAAAAACTTGCAAAAGGTTAAACTTGCATCTTATTTTGGCTTCAGTAGTAGGTTGAGTTTTTATCTTCCATTCTCGTACAACTTTATTTTCTTAATACTATGACTTTATTCATGTAGTTGTTACTTTTTTTCTCGTAATTTTTACTTACGATTTTTATTTTCTTATAATCCATTGTAGAAAACCAATCTTTACTGATATTTAGGAAGATGAAGCGACTTCAGCAGAGTTGTAGTAACTGGTTATATTTACTCAATTACATTTGCCTGAGTAACTTTTTGAAAAACATTTACTTTTTGAAGTATCTCTACTCTTACTTGAGTACTGATTTGGAAAAACTTTATTTTCCTTGTATTTGTTATTTTTTGTTACTACATGAATTATTGTCAGTTTAGTTCTTAAAATACCAAAATTTCCACTTAACTTTATATTTTGGTCGATCTGATGATCCATCCATCTATTTTCTAACCCCCTGGTCTTTAGTGGGGTCAGGAGGTGCTGCTGCCTGTCCAGGTGAGACGTTCCAGGTGAGACGTTCCGGGTCACCCTGGACAGGTCGCCAGTCTGTCGCAGGGCCCATCTGATGATGTAATTTTTAAATATTAGATGATTGATAATTTGATCAGTTGCTCAGTACTTTTTACCAAATACTGTTTTACTCTTACTTGAGTAATTTCATGGACAGCTACTTTTTACTTTTACTGAAGTAGAAATGTGTTGAATTAGTGCTACTCTGGCTAGAGTATAATTTTGGGAATTTTACCCTCATCTGGACTTCAGTGAGAATGAAACTTTATATTTGTTTTTAAGTAATGAGTGAAATTCATTCGTTTATCCTCTTAGAAAAAAAGTTTTGATCATACTAAGGAAGGAAGAAAACTCTACATCTTGTATCAGTTTTATGTTAGTACAAAAATAAAAAATAAACAAAGAAAATCAGTGTGAAGAAATGACAGTTGTTTTATGTCCAAGCAGGTCAACTGCAGCCTAATGTCCGACTGTTGCTGTGCGTTATTTATTTACATCAGGCAGCCTCAAACACTCAATCATCCGTTTATCTCTGCCTGTCTTACCACACACACACACACCCCCACACACACACCCTGCTCTGGCCAGGCAGATGGTTGTGCCACCCCTGCCAAAGCAGCATAACAAGCTACACACACACACACACACACACACACACACACACACACACACACACACACACACACACACACACACACACACACACACACGCACACACGCACACACAACACACACACACACACACACACAAATAAATAAAGGGGAGTGAGACGTCTGTTTCAGCTGCCTCTCTGTGTCGAAGTGAAGCTGGCATCAGCCATGAATCCATCAATCCTTCACGCTGCCCCCCTTTCACCTCCACCTGTTACAGTACAGGCTGCTCAACTGGAAACACTGGCAAAACAAAATTAAACTGGTGATGAGAACAAGCTGTGTTTCCATGAAAAATGTTGACCAATATTCCACTAATGTCAAAAAAACATACTTTGGCAATTCCTGTGTTTCCATTAAATAAGGAATTAAAGTCACACATGAATAAATTTGTTCAAGTGATAAGTGATTAAAAACCATCCCACTCCATCCTCCTCCCACCACTTCCTGTCGTCGTCTTCTTTGTGGTTCTTCCAGTAGTAACATCCTGTTGTTGATCATGTGACTTGTGTGATGTAAAACAATTGTTTCCATTGCAGTTTTGTAAAATAAAACTGTAAAACTGCAATGGTTCAGGCAATGGTTTATTTGATCAATTTTTTTTCTTTTTAATCAACATATTTCAATTAAGCAAATTTATTTTTGAAATGTAAAAAGCTACATTCACACTGTGCCCTGAAGTCACCCAATTCTGATTTTTTTTGTTGTCATGAAAAGATCTGATACGTAATGGATTTAGAACCACATATCCAGGTGGCCTGGGTCACATTAAGGCAGAGACATCAGAACTGGGTCACTCCAGGCTACAGTGTAAACGCAGCCTCTGATAAGCTCTGCTGTTAGCATCCATGTTTACTTCCACAAACTCTGAGCACTTCTTCTTCTTCCTTTTTTTGTGACATTTGGTAAAACACTGAGCACACTCTCTGTGTGACGTTATTGCGCCCTCTACTGCACATGTGGGACATTTTCAGGTCGTTTCCAGTTCACACTGGAGATAACATACAAGTCGCATATATTTGGAAATGTGAACGACCACGCAAGAAAAATCCAGTGTGACAAAAAAATCGGTTTTGGGTCAAATCAGGAAGCAGAGTGAACCTAGCCAAATTACATAATTTACTGGTTAATAGAAACACATTTATAGACTAAAAGACCTTCAGACTGGATGATTTTGTGATTTTGGGGCCTCTTGCAGCTGTCGAACACCCTGAGGCTGCACCCAAACACACACACCCCTACACGCACACACACTATCACATCTACCAAACAGGCTTTACAACTAACAACATTAATCACCTTTTCAACAAAGAGAGTGACAGCCAATTTTAACGGCCAAGACGGATCGCGGTAAGAATAAATGGCCGAGTATCACGGAGCATCTGGGTATGTCTTAATATGCATGTGACTGTACGTCACTGTCAACGTGTGTGTGTGGGTGTGTCTGTAAACAACTCAACTTACACAGATTACTTCTGAAACTCTGTAACTAGAATACACACACACAGAGACACACAGAGTCATCCTTATCCATGTTTCCACCTTCCAAATCAACACATCCTCATAGATTACTCCACACACCTTAATCTCCCGCTTAATTCTTAAATGTCTTCGTCAAACGCACAAGCCAGCAGAACCCAGATTAGATTAGGCTGCTCTCGGAACAAGGTGGCGCTGCAGAAAAAAAGATTTTCCAGCATACAGCAAAAATAAAATTTAGTCAAAATACTGAGTCAACCGTTTGCTTCAGATTTGTGAGGTAAATCCCGAGTGATTACACAGTGTCTGAGATGTTATATGTTATTTTATGCATGCAACACAAAACGCTGGAGTGGAAAATATGCTGTAAATGTTTGGATTTAGCCATAAACGGGTGGTAGTGGTGTTTACCGTCGTTTACCAATATCTTGTATGTTTGCATCATTAAAATAGCTACTGTGAAGCAGGTGATTGCATTAATCGTCTCTTAAACTGCAAAAAGACAAAATCTTACCAAGTATGTTTGCTTTAGTTTGTAGTCTAAATATCTCAATACACTTTAAATAAGACAAAACTAGCTTGCAAATAACTTTTCAGCAAAATATAGGAGCTTGTATAAAGACAAGAAATCCTTAAAAATGATGAAAAAGTTTCACTGGCATATTATTTCACTTTTAATAAGACAGTTCCCCCATGTTACAATTGAAATATTATGTCAACAAAACTAGTACTTTTTCATCAATATTAAAGAATTATTCACTTAAAACAATCTCCCATATTTTGATGAAAAGTTTATTTCAATTGTAAGATATTTGCAGTAGAAACTGCACCAAAAATAACATTTTATTTTTGCTGTGTAAAGATTTAGCAAACTACACATATCTTTTCATATTTTTGTTTAAATGTAACCACTGACTGTTTCAGATAATTTATCGAAGACAATAACAATCGAAGATCCAGCAGAACAACTTCACCTCTAACAACTGATGAAGAGTTTTCAAATTTTTCTATTTTGCCCCAAGTCGAGCAGACTTCTAATTGAATTCTCTACCTCAGTTAAATTGGAATATACATATATATCACAATACCTACAGCTATCATCGCAGTAAAACATGTTTCTATAAACTAGTTACTCCATTAGTCTTAATACAAACGGACTGCTACAGATGATGACTAGGGCCACTGAAAAGAGAGAATTTTGACTTTAAAATCAAAATTCTTACTTTTTTTCTCAGAATTTTGACATTTTTTCCTCTGAATTCTGACTTCAATCTCAGATTTCTTATTTTTTCAGATTTCTAATTTGAATATTCTGAGGTTAAGTCTGAATTCTAAGACAAAATGTAAAAATTATAAGAAAATTCAGACTCATTCTGAGTTTTAAAACAGAATTATTAGTTAAAGTCAGTAACACTTTTCAGATTATTTGTAAAAATGTTACAATGTTAATTTTTATTGTAATCTAGAAAAAGGACAAAATATAATTAAACTGGGCAGATGTGCAGGATTCTTCCCAACCTGACTTTATTACAAAGAGATAGTATTTTATTTTTAATTAATTTGATACTTTCTACTCTTTCCAAAACATTTATATTTGCTAAGATGGTTCATGCTGCTTCCGTCCCAAAGTTAAATAATTAAATTTCTTTCTTCATCCAGCTGAGTGCTGATATCTCATCTAGACTGAACCTAACAGCGTATCTGTCTATCTATCAATCTATCTATGGTTACAGAGTTCCTCTTATTAACCTCATGCCCTCTGGGCCATCAATAATAGAAAAAGAACTAATTTTGAATTTGACACCAAGGATTACCGGCCTTTTGCTTTACAAAACACCTCCTCCATCAATTATTCAGAGAGCAAATCCAATACTGGAGCGCAGGGCTGCATGAAGAGATGCGGAGCAGCCCGGAACCAAAACGGACTTTTATGGATTTCAACTGATTCATAATGGAAAAATAAAACGAGAGAACATGAAGTTTGGATCGTGTTCAGTTTTATTTTATCAGAATCATTGTGGTGAGCTGCAATAGTTAGGTTATCGTTTGCTACTTTTTATGATTTAAATCAGTAACTTGACATTTAACAGAAAAAAATCTTACAAACAATGAGCATTTATTTATTAATATTTTACTATTTGAATGTGTTTTTACAATGTTACATATCAAATGTTTGGACAAAACACAGTCAGTAGCACTTTTACCCAGCTGAGGCAATCTGAGCAAAAACTATGTGGTGACATAAATTATGAATTAAAACCGTGCATCAAATATCACATTGACTGACTTGTAAAATCAGGTGAGCATCAAATAACAACCTGCTGGTATTCTATCCTGTTGTGTAGCTCACCCCCAAGCAAGTTTGGTAAGATAATCATTTAATTAGAAGAGAGAAAACAAAAAAGATTAAAAATAGATATAATGCAGCTCTTATGATTTTTCTTTCTTAGCTTCACTTGTATTTTTGATTTTCTGCTGAAAAAACAGAAAGATGGAGCAGGATCTTAATTCACTCATCCAATATATTATTCTTTTAAGAACATCAAAGAATGTAAAATACATAATTAAATGCTTTTTTAAAAATAACTAAATCCCAATAAGCTGGGTTTGAATCTAATTCAACCCAAATTATCAACTAAGTTTAGTTTAATCAATATTATGATCCACTGCAGTGAAATTGAGTTGATTTCTCAACATTACCTGTTAAATGATCTCTAAATCCAGAAAAAAAGTCATTGTCTTTACAGCAATCCCTCGTCCAGATGAAGGAATCCTGAGTGCAGACACTGAGCAAAGAGTACTTTTATGAAAAGTAACTAAGCAGCAAAACGTTATTAATGTCCATGAAAGAGATTTTGCCAAACACACAAACACAGAGCCAGGATCACTTTTAAAGGAAAAGAAAATCAAAGAGAGTATACAAGGTTAACAAAAATGATAGAAACTGTTGGTTTTGTCTGAGAAAACAACACAGTTTAACACAGTCACTGGGCCAGGAATACTTTCTTTTATTAAAGATAATTCACAACGTTTACTTCCAGCAATTGTTTCATCCAGGAAAGACACAAGCTAACCACACAAAACCCGAGACAGGAGTACTTTCTATGCAAAAAAACCCTCCAACACAAAACATAAAAAGTACCCAAAGTTAATGGCAGGAATTGTTAAAAAAGATATCTTGCTAGCACACAAACACAGAGCCAGGAGCACTTTCAATGGAAAAGAAAATCAAAAATGATATACAAAGTTAACAAGAACTATAGATCCACCATTATTTTTTCTACAAAAACAGTTGAACAGAGATACTTACTCAGGAGTACTTTCTATTAGAAAAGAAAAAGAAAGTACTATGTCTGCTCTATTTTTTCTTTTGAAAGTTTTCTATTAAACTTTACCCAGGAAAGAGACAAGCTAAGCACACAAAAACTGAGCCAGGAGCAATTTCTGTAGATTATCCATAATAACACTTTCATTGTTTTGACTGAGAAGTTGCCAGGCGACGGTACTTTTTCATTCCACGCGCGAGCAGAAAATGATTTGCAAGCGAGCAGAGAGGTTTGCGAGCAAAGATTTGATCCAAGCAGAGACAAGTTTTGAGCACAAGGAGAAATGTTTTGAGGAAGCACAGTGAATATTTGAAAGAGGGCAGATGTTTTGAGTACAAGCATTACAAGTTTTGAGAAGACTGACTGCTTATTACAGTCCTGCTTTTAAACTGAAAATGTGTGCTCTTGACTTATGGTAGAAAAATGCCCCTATAGGCAGCTCTTTTTATCATGCAATGCGTATTGAACAGTAGAGGCGCACGTCAGTAAATTAGAATATCATCAACAGTGATGTCAGTAATCAGACCACTTCTTTCAGTATCGGCTAACATTTTGTTATTTCAAATCCAGTAATCAGATTAAAGTTACTTTTCCAAATCACTGTGCATTACCACTTCTGTTATTTTCTCTAATAATTTTATTTTATTTAATTTATGCGTCTTGGGAAGTGGCAACTCAATAACGTTATCAGCACCTGTGATTGGTTTTTCATACTTAAGAAAAAAACATTTTGTTGTTTTTATAACAAGTATTAATGTTTAATGATGCATTAAAATGCACTTTAATGGTAAGTATTGGCAAAACTCAATGTAATATTTATATTGAAGTGGCAGAGGCTGACAACAGCCACAGCACTTTATGTATAAAACTGCTGAAAGTAACTAATAAAGTAACTTCTAATCTAACTTAGTTACTTTCCAAATCAAGTAATCAGTAACGTAACTAAATTACTTATTCAAGGAGTAATCAGTCACTGTGCCATCACTGACCATCAAAAAGTTCAATTGTTGAATTGAATCTTTTAAAAGCTTGAAATATTGGCAGAGAACAATGAACGGATTTATCTTTGAAGTGAAGGACTTCTACGTTTTTTTCCCTCTGCCACATACACACACCCAGCCATAACCTGTGGGGACTTTACATTCACTTCCCTTCACTTTCTGCAGCCTAACCCCTATCCTAACCCTACGCCTAACCTTGACCATCATAGACCTAACTCCTAACCCATAAACAGCATTTCCCCTCATGGGGACCAAGAAAATGTCCCCATAGGGAGCAGTGGTCCCCACAGCCCCGTATCGTAGACAGAATTAGGTCCCCACGAGCATATAAAAACCTGGTTCTCACACGCACACACACACCAAAAAGCTGTTGTGAAACACTTAAAAACAGAACAGAGGACGAACTAAATATGATCTGCATGGGACTGGTGCGTGAGTACGATGTGGTGCAAGGATTACTAGAGCTAATACCAGGTGTTAGAGAGCAATCAGCCAACCCATACACGCACACACACACGCACACGTCACAGCCTGTCTCCAGGCACCTCTCAGCTCCATCAGCGCAGGTAAGACAAACAGAAAACCCACGCATGAATGTGTGAATCACCATCCACTGTCCACACACACACACACACGCGCGCACGCCTACACACACACACACACACACTGAAAGGAGAAAAACATGCATACATCATCAACAACCTGCACACACACACATAAATACACAGATATCACAGTGCATTTCCAGAGCTGGCTGGCTGCCTAAGCTGCTAATTACAGCTGTGTGTGTGAACTCTCACTCTCACTGACTGAACAACCCAACATTAAAACACATGAGAGAGAGAACCTCAGGGTAGTTCCTCTATAATCCATATTTAATGGCTTACTATAGTACAGCTTGTGGTTGTGTTCTGCTTGTGTTTTCATTACAACGATTAAAAGGATATTTAAAAAGAAAAACCTTCTGTTCTGTAAATAGTTTCAACATTCAGACTTTCACCTTCATGCCTAATTTTCTCTGATATGGAGACAAGAAGGTGGTTGAATCTCCTAAAGGCTATAAAAATGGCATATTAATAAAGAGAAACCTTGAATGCTCATAAAACATTGATTTTCTGTATATTTGTAATCAGTCTTTGCTAAAACAGTCTAAAGAATAAAAGACAAAAATCAACAAATTCAATTCAGATTATTTATGTAGTCCCAATTCACAAAGTTTGGTTATAAAAAGACAAATACTTTGTGTTGCACTTAACATTTTCTATTGTAAGAAAGTCATTTTGATTAGAATTTTACCCTGATTAGAAATAAGGCATGAGTCGGTCTCTATACTAGCTATTTTCATCTTTTGTAAATTGCGCTGTCTATGAGGCCCAACCAGGTGTGTTACTTTCAGACAAATTAGCTCGACTGGAACAAGAATAAGCCACGAATAAACTGGCAAAAACAACTTTGGAAAACAATTTCAGTTGCTCTGTTCAACACTCCCGTCCTTTACTTCCGATGTCCATCATGGCGCATGGAATGATTTAGTGAAGTAGTTGCAAATGGTCAATAGCTTCTATGCAGAGAAAAATAACTGAGAAATTATGAAGTTAACAGTTGAAATAGCAGCAAATAATGCAAACTGGAAAGTAGTAGAAGAACAAAGTGAGAAAAACTGGCAGCATAACTACAGAAGGAGTTCAAGATCATTTTTAAAAATGTTTTTTTTAAATACTATTTTCACTGACGAAGCTATTTTTCCCATAATAAAAATGAAATAATCTGTCAATAAAACAGTTAATAATTAGGGACTATTGACTTCAAACACACTTCCATACCTTGTTGAAAAATCACATGCAAGTTAGTTTTCTGTTATTTCAAATTTACTAAGACATTTTCAGTAAAAACTAGACCAAAAATATAATTTTTTATAAGTTTTTCAGTGATATTTATGAAAAACCACTGTTTGTATTTGAAAATATCACCATAATTAAAGATGTATATTTGAATTATCTAAGTGAAATACATATAAAAATGACTTAAAGTAAGAAAGCTACTTACTTTATTTTCAACAAACATTTTCTAAATGAAAACATTTAGAAAACCTTATTTAATTATTCCCATGGATAGCGGTTTTAAGCCTTGCCATCCGAAGTGAAACTTCCCATTTGAACTGGTTTGCTTGCTCACTCTCTCCAGTATTTCCCAATGCCTTAGTCAACATTTAAGCTGTCTGTATGCACACTAAAGTGTGTTTGTGTATATGTGGGCTCATGGTTTGTTTGTGTGCCCTGCTGATTCAGCTAAGCCTTCACTTTATCTCCCACCAATGGAATTTTCCAACTTCTCTTCCTCTTTAAAACATATCACAGCTATGAACAGGCTAGACGCACTGGCCGTACTATGATCTTATGTTTAATAAAAGCAAACCGTACATGCAGACTGTTGCTCTTTACAATAGAGACTGAGAAATACAAGACAGAATTATCCATTTATTGCAACAGACTAGTTTTAATCGTATGATGAATAAAATGTAGCCTTGAAGATAATTGCACCAGAATAGATGTCTCTATGTTGGATATATGGAGTGAAAAGTGAAATGTTTTATCCAACGCAGAAACCAGTTTTGCTAAAGAAATAATGGGAATTGTTGCAATTAATATCAGTCTCCAAATTACAAAGTGAGTAATATGTAGGAGGGAATCAATTAGTTGCACTCCACTCTACAAACTTAGAAAATCTCCTTATAAGGCTACAATAATACTTCCTTGAACAAGTTAGGATGCAAAACATGTTCACAAAATTTTTTTTGCACAAAATCACGCCCCCTCAAAGTTTACACTCCCGTGAAAATGGCTGCAAACAGATGTGCGATTATACAACCGTACATCTTTAAAAAGCATTAGTAAAGCCTCCTGCACAACCACCAACACAGCAAGTGGTTTCTAGATGGGAAGTCAACAACAAAGCACTTGTCTTTTCCAGCAGTCAATGTACAGCGGTAAAACCAGCTGACCAAATGTTCTGGAGCTCAGCTTGGGTTGCCAGGTAATGGGCAAAACTCCACTGGGGTTGCTAGGTAACAGGGTAGGCTTTGTTGGGGTTGCTAAATCAAAATCAAATCAAGTTTATTTTGTATTGCACATTTCAGCAACAAGTCATTTCAAAAATTTTTACATCATAAAAACGAGACAAAAATACAAAGTCACAGAAGACAGTAAACAATTGAAAACATTAGATTTAGACAAGTTCATGCATAAACAGAAGCTGAGCACAAATTTATAACACAGTGAAGCTGTCAGGTGAAATAAAATATAAATGTTTCCTACATCTTCAAAAAGTTATACACTGTAGTGTTAACAACAAGGCCTTTCTTTGATTAATTTTTTTTATCTGCAGTGACACAGCTTGTTGTCTGACCCGTTCAGTCTGGTGATTATTGTATTATATCAGTCTGAGACATCTGTGTGTGCAGTCATCTAGAAAGCTCTACGACTGTTACCTTCCTCCTCTGTCGTCACCTCAGCCTTACAGTACTGTGGGCATACACACACACACACACACACACACACACACACACACACACACACACGCACACACACACACACACACACACACCCATACATTTCAACACATGCCAAACTAGAAAATGAGAATTATCGGGGGACATGCAAGCTTGCACATTTTTAAGAAGAATCTCTAGAGGAAGGAAGGATACATTTTTTACACTATCCAAGTATGAAAGCAGATTATTTTTCTTAAATAAACTTTCCAGTTGTGAATCAATATCAGCATACGCTTGATTGAAAGAGAACGTCCAGTTTTAATTACTTAATTTTAAAAAAATGTTTGAGCTCCGTAACTTTGATTTCCGAGGCAAATATAATTTCTCTGAGTTATTGTCTACTGGAACTACTTTAATAATCTGTTTTTCTTACTGTTGATGGAAGGTTTCTTAACATTTTATTCTGAATAGTAGAAAAAACCTTTCATGTAACATAAAACACACAAAAACTGACCTTGAACATACTTATGCACAGAGATACAGACTTCACTACTGTGTACAAGAAAAATCCTTTCTCACATTAGCTTGAAAATCTGCTCACAAAATTCTTCTGAGTTACTTAAGGATACAAACTTTTTGCTTTCATTGGTTGTTTATTCAAACACATTTCCTGAAAACAAGACTTTTCCCAGAATGACTGGGGAAATCAACATCTCGGGTTGTCTTCACACATGATAGTCTGGTAGACTTGGTTTGATGAGGGACCAAAATTGCAACATTTGTTCCATTTTCAGCTGCTGCAGCTTACTGAACAAACCTCATTCACACCTCATTGAACAAACCAAATAATTTGAAAAATTTGTTCCCCTCCTTGCCTGTTGGGGCGCTGCACTAACAACCACAGAAGGAAATTAAATAAAAACTTTTGAAGAAGACGCATAGCACAACTTCCTTCTTCATAAAATGTAAACAAAAATGGAGTAGCGTTAGATTTTAGTGGTTGTAAGTTTTCACTGTGGTCTTTGGTAAAAGACCAGGAGCCATTTCTGGTCTTCGATAGACTCGCACATTTGTTTTGGTTGTATTTACCCAGAATGCCCTGCACTGTAGTATACTTCCTGTTTTTGGAGCGGGCTCTAGTCCGCTTGGCGTTCACATATGCTTTTGAACTTCTAAAGGATTCACTTCAATCGAACCGAGATCTAGGGTTTTAGGCGGATCAGAGGTCAATTACACATCCACACCTCTATAAACAAACTAGATGATCTAGAAAAACAAATTCTAGTTTGATTAAAGTGCATTAAACAGGGCTTTGTTTAATTTCTATACTAGATTCAGTTTCCCTTGTGAAGTGATTTTAGATAAAGCAGAAGATGGTGAATTGATGCATGTTCAACTTTAATTGCTGACATTGTGCATTTAAATTCAAGCACCATTGGTTTTTTTGTTGCATTCAGTGTTACTCTGACTTTATTTGAACTTACAACAAGACATCTTTTCATATTTTAAGTAAATTAGTCTGCCAGTAGAACTAGTAGTTTTATTAATCAATGTTAAGAAATTATTTAATTATAAGTACCCCCTATTTCTTGCTGAAAATATTTACACTAGAAACTAGATAAAAATACTAAGTCAAAACAGGAAAGACAAGAGAACATTGCATATATGCAAGTCAGATGTGACTTTCTAACAGAAAATAGTGACTCTCCTAAATGTTAGATTATCTATAAGTGCTGCAACAATTTAAACCAACTGAAACTGGGAGAAACAAAGTGGGATAAGGAGCCTAGTTTAAACTGGCACCATTCACAGAGAGCAGAATAGAAAGGCAAGGAAATAATCGATCAAAGTAACTAAGAGTGGCATGTTGGGGTCATGAAGTCTCCGTAACAACCGTTAGACACTATCCAATGGTTGCCATGGAGACGTTTCCTACTGGTAGTTAGGGAAATGGTTTAGCAAACTGAGCCTCAGTCCTCAAACTTGCTTTCTATAAAAAAACAGTGAATAACATAAAAAGAAGAAAGTAACCAAGACTGAATACTCGAGAAATTGTCAAGGGTTTCCTACTCTATAAGCTTGAACCTTGTAAAAAGTTACAGAAATACACTGAGTGCTTGGTTACCAGAAACAGAGGTTTGATTCTTTTCAAAGTTTTAGTTTAGGATTAAACTGCAGCAACATAGATTAACTTTTCAAGCATTTTCAGACATTTTTACCAGGAGTGGCACCAGGTGTAGAAGGATTTGCAAATGGAGATTTTTTACAGAAGCAATATGCACATCGTTGCTACCTTTGCTCTACAAGTGTATGCAAAGCGTTGTCGATATTCCACTAATATTGAAGAAACAAAACACAATTTCACAATTGCGGTGTTTCCAATAAATAAGAAATATCATTAAAAAACATGTTGCACCATCATCCTCCAACAATTTCCTGTCAACAACTTCATTGTTTCCACCAGTAGTAACATCTGGCTGTTGCTCACATGTCTTGTGATATGAAAACACAATTAAAATCACACATGAATAAGTTCTCACAATAAGTCACTAAAAAACATGAAGTGCCATCATCCTCCAACTACTTCCTGTAATCTTCTTCATATTTTCTGCCAGTATTAACATCCAGTTATTCACATGAATTGTGTGATGTAAAAAAACACTAATTTCAATACAGCTGAAAGACCACCTCATCCTAACGCAAAAGCTTTTTTAATGAACAATGTGAGTGTTTTCAAAATTGGGTTTACATTAAGCAATTATTGTCATAATCCCAATTTGACCAATTATGTTATCAAGGGAAACTCAAATATTATTTTGGGTCAATTCTTTTGAAAAGATAAACACAGTAAACAAATTTGTCTCTGTTTACTTGACATATTTTTTCTAAAAGACAACAGTTTTTACAACTATTCAATAACTCAAGAAGCCTATACTTTGGTAATTAATGGTTGAATGTTTTTATCCAGGCCAGCAGCTGATAGTTGGTGTTTGTAAATGCGGAAGTAGTGCGGCTGAATCTCTGTCAGCGCGCAGGATTAGAGCGAGGCAGCTACAATAAGAACCTTTTTATTACTCCTCATCAAAGACCATTTTCCTGCACTGCTCGACTCTCCACACAAACAAATCAGAGCTCACGCTGGTCACAGCACACCTGTTGGTGTGTGTGCATGAGTGTGAACGTCTGCAGCAGAACAAACCCTCCTCCAAGCAGCAGGGTTTAAGTGAGTACATTTAGAGATCAGAGGTTTCTCAGGGCGATAATACAGCAAGCTCCACTCCCTCCCTCCCAACTAAACCAAACCAAATACACCTGAAAACACTAACACAGGTGTGTGTGTGTGTGTGTGTGTGCGTGTGTGTGTGTGTGTGTGTGAGAGGGGAAAGAAGAGGGGAAGGAGAGTGAAGGGGCGGGGGAAATAGAACGCAAAACCTCAATCTCACATTTCAGATACAGTGAACCCTCCCTATAACGCGGTCCACCTTTCACGGCCTCGCTGCTTCGCGGAGTTTTTTGTGCATTTTTTTTCACAGTGCATTGTGTTCTGCGTCCTGATTGGCTAAACAGTCTCCGCGCTTCTTCTCTACCTGTGTGCCAATAACGTTACGGTATTTAAATATACAGCTTGGTAAATTTTGGCAAATATTTTTGCCCAGAAGTAAAAAGAGCGACAACAACTATTAATAACTATGTTCTTCCCTCGAAAAGAACGTAGCCTTCACCTCAGGCTTCAGGAGAAAAGGCCAGTAGAGAGCGGCGTCAGGCCGCAGCATCACAGTCAGAGGAACAGTGAAATACGCCAGTCACAATTTCTCCTACTGTACTTCGTATTGATGATTACAATGATTATTTTGCTGTAGTTATTTGTAAGAAGGCGTTCTATTTGTTAAAAAAACCCGACCCCGGATAAGCGGAAGAAGATGGATGGACGGATGGATAATCCATTCCCTAACATTCTTGTATATTCTGTATATTCTGTATAATCTGTGCATATAGCTCCCATATTTATATTTATACACAATATCATTATCTCTTTGCTATAACCCCTTATAGTCCATACATACATAGTCTTGTACATCTGTAAATAAATATTTATATCTCGTAGAGCACTTCTGGATAGATGCAAACTACATCTACATCTACAATGACAATAAAGTTGAATTCTATTCTATTCTAACTATGCTGTACTTTTTACTTTTACTTGAGTAAATTTATTATTTTATTATTTTAGTGCCTCTACTGTTGAATTAAGTTTATAGATTTTTTTAACCCACTGAATGAAAAACAAACATGTTTTAACCAAAAATTCACCAGACACAGACACACAACTGCAGTTTTTATTAGTTTTTCTGAGTTTCATTGAAAGAAACAGATTTGGGGAAAAAAAAATCTCTCCCATTATTTTGTTTCTTCTACGAATTATTGTCATTTTTGTCAAAAAACTACAAAAATGTCCCCTTTATTTTGATCCATCTGATTATGTAATTTTTAATTATTAAATGATTGATAATTTAATCAGTCACTCGAGTAGACTTTTTACCAAATACTTTTTTTACTCTAACGTAGTTCCTTGGACAGATACTTACTTGAGTAAAAATATGTTGAACTAGTTCTACTCTTACTTGAGTTAAATTTTTGAGAACTATTTTTATCACAGTATCCATATGTTTCTCCTTCCTGTATGTCTTTATGTGATGTTTCTGCTGTCGTTTTTCTGAATCACTCTTCCAGTTCAGCAGTTTGTAAATAAAAACACCAGTAGAGGTATTTCCTTATGTCTTATCAGACAGTAGATAGTGGTGCAGTTGGTCTGTCTATCTTGGGTCTATGCGGTCCGATAATTATCAGGTCACAGTGTTTCACGCTCTGCTACTATGGCAGAGGTGCACAGTTGGTATGCCAACATAACATGTTGGATTTGATTGACATTTTAACCCCAGCCCTCCCAGTTTTCATGTGAATTTCTCTCTGACCAGGTCCAAATGACATTCACTAATGACTTTTATGGTTTAGTCATGCCCTGATTATTTACTACATATACAAAACGTGGCTAAAAGGAATGTGGCAGTCAAGCGAAGCCCTTCGAAAGTGACTCACAGTTTGCTTAACTTTATCTAGTTGGAAAAAGGTCAAAAGATACGGCTTGGTCTGAAAATGTTCAACTTAAATGTGGAAATCAGTTTCTTTCACTTCGATTTTATGTATATCTCACTTTTAAGGGAGAAATATGAGCTAACATCTAACAAAGTAAGACAAATAAAATCAATCATCACATTAGAATGATCAAAATAAAACTTAAACAATAAAAAAGGTACAAATAATCAAATATGCGTGATCAGTTTACATTTTGTTTATTCTGAGTTTTGTTCAAAATTTTATTTTGTTATTTAGCTTCTTTTTTTTTTACTTCATTCATAGATTGTCAATTTTAGCATACCTAAGAGACTGGGACATTGGAGTCACAACATGAATATCATGAAGAAAAAGGGAAAGCAAAAGAATTTACCTACATAAAGCAATGAATAAAAGATATATTAAAAATGTATAGCAATAACAGATTCTTAAAGTACAATAATTATGGCTTAAATGAAGAACAGGTTGTTTAAAAGTTATGTTGCCTTACAATGAAAGAAATGTATAATATTACAATATAGAAAACTACATAAAACAAAGTACAAAATAAATACACCAAGTGTTGATAGTGTGTCATAAAACTCATAAAGCTCTTATGTTTCTTTTATTTGGGTTTTATTGTGTCTTTTCAATGTTTTCTTTAAATGTTGCTTCTAGTATTTACTCCCAGTACCTCATATTTCACATTTATTCCCTTTAAATGTGGCCAGTAGGTTTGGTAACACTTTATTTGACGGGTTGTGAATAAGACTGTTATGACACTGTCATTAACATGACATAACACCTGTCATTAACATGAGTAAGTCTTCATGAATATTTATGACTGTTGTCATAAAGTGTCATTCCGTAAATAACGACGCTTTTAATACAAAGTTGACATTATTCAAAATGTCTTTGTTATGACAACTTGACATTAACCAAAAATCATGATCTGACATAAATTTGTTATAAAAGTGATACTGATTAAACTTTAAGAAATTATGTAGCTTAATGTTATTAAAGCGAAAGTTTTATCAGTATCACTTTTGTAACAAAGTTATGTCAGATCATGATTTCTTGGATAATGTCAAGTTGACATAACAAAGACATTTTAAATAATGACAACTTTGTATTAAAAGTGTCATTATTTACCGAATGACACTTTATGACAACAGTTATAAATATTAATGAAGACTTACTCATGTTAATGACAGGTGTTATGTCATGTTTATGACGGTGTCATGACAGTCTTATTCACAACCCATCAAATAAAATGTTATCGTTGGTTTTCATGTATCTGAAAAAAACTAAACCAAAATTACCATATTTTTGCTGAATCACAACTTGAAATAGAATTCTTATTATTATTGATCCAGTACTTAATTGTTTCAGATTTTACCTAAAGAACTGGGACTTCTGGAAAATGTAATATGGAGTACCGCAGGGTTCAATCCTGGGATCCCTCTTATTAAATATCTATGTGCTGGTTCTTTTATGGTGTAAAGCACTTTGAACTGCCTTCTTCCTGAAATGTTCCACACAAATAAACTTGACTTATTATAGAGGTCAAGAATCTTAAATGTCATTTACAACCAGTAGTAATTTACCACATTGGCCTTTAAAGATTAAGGGTTACATTTGGGAAAATATGCAATTTGCCTCAATTTCTTGCAGATATTTTGTAAAGATAAGGTATGTTACGTTAACTATAGTACAAAAAGAAAGTATGACTTAATACACCATCCATTTCTAAAGATCCGCCGGCAAATGTTTATGTTTTCAACAAAGCCTCCATTCACTAACAACTGTTGCCTGTTCAACAAATTTCAAACACCAATTGTGAGCAGAACTTGAATTGAGGTCATACAATCTTAAAGATTGTAAACTGCAGCTGAGCTCACCTTGTTTGTGTTATTACAGCCATTTTGTGGTCTGCAAACAGAAGGTTACATGTTTTATCCTGATTTTAAGCAACTGCATCTATGCTCTGCTAGACGCATGTTTTGTGTATGCATATATGCGTGTGTGTGTGTGTGTGTGTGTGTGTGTGTGTGTGTGTGTGTGTGTGTGTGTGTGTGTGTGTGTGTGTGTGTGTGTGTGTGTGTGAAATCAGATGAGCTCATTGTAGCACTATGAATGATTCTGGTCATAGAACCTCCTCCTGGCAGCCATGTGCAGCCTGCTGAAACCCAAACAAGAGATAAAGTTTGATGATGCCCACACACACACACACGCACACGCCCCTCTCCCCACACACATAGTTGTGTTTTCATGTCTTATGGGGACTTTACATTGACTTCCATTCATTTTCTACAGCCTAACCTTTACCCTACCCCTAACTAAAAGTCAATTCACACCTTAGCCCTAAACCTAAACCCTAACCCAAAAACAGCATTAGTCTGCTTGGGGACCAAGAAATGTCCCCACAAGGAGCTGTGGTCCCCACAATCCCACATTGCAGACAGATATAGGTCCCCACAAGAATATAAAAACCGGGTTCACACACACCCACAGTCAGTATGCCAGTGGATGCTGAAGGGAACTTGAACCCTCATGTTGCGCTGCCAGGTGATCTCATGTTTTGGCCAAAATATGAGAGTGGGGAGGAGAAAACAAGAACTGTAGTAAACATAGAAGTGACAATGTAATCTAATAACTGTTTTTATTTTAAGAATGATACATGGAGAGAAAATAAAAACACTGAACAAACAATGAATAAATATAAGTATATTTAATAAACACCATTAGCTTAAGCTCTTGTACCGCCCACACCTAATAATCAAAACTTCTTTGTATTTTTAATATTAATTAGAAAAATAATGAGGTTTTGTTTAATTACAGAAAACATAATAGTTGGCAAATAAAAGTAAATGGGAAACAACTTGTTTTGTTGAACATTGAAAATGTTTTGTCATAAAGTTGAATTCTTTACATAATTTTGTTATAGCTTTAATTCACGGAACATCTCTTGTTTACATCATATTATAATGCACAATTAGAATTGGACAAAATGTTACCAATTCAACTTTGCCCTGAAGGAAGAGGGGGCAGTAGTGAGCAATGCATGTGTGTGTATTTGCAGAAGAAGAAAAGTAGATTTTTATTTCTAAGTGTGTAGCATTATTATAGTGTGAAGCAAAATCTCCACAAAGCTCTTCATTGCTACGTGTCATAGATTTATGACAAGTTGCTGGCTCGGATGTCAGCCATCTTGGTACCCATCCTTTATTTATTCATTTTAAAGCGTTCATACGTCACTGTGAGGTGTGAGAACTTGCTGTAAAGGCCCTCAGGTGTTGTCACCTGTTCTTCCAGTTCAGAAAGCTTCTCTTGTTCGCTGCACCTGATACTCCTGTTGCACCTGTTATAGTGGAAAATCTGACATCATTAATTTTTTTCTCTTTCAACATTGACATCGTAAGCACAACAGATTAGCTAAAAAAACACATCTGCCTCTGCTGACGTTGAACAAAGTCATAACAAACTTGTGAGTAATCTGGCAGAAATACTGTGTACATCAAACATCTTTTAAATTATTGATGCGTCTAAATAAATTTGCAAGAAATGGAACTCTTAAGTTTAAAAGTGATCTGGACACAAGATGTTTGCACCATTTTCAATATGCAGCAGACAAAAGACACAGAAAGCTTTTAGTAGCTGATTTAAGGCCTAAATAAAATCAAAGATTTTGTGAAAATAAGGAAATAATGAAGGTGTGGCAAAAGGATATAATTTTTTTATTGTATTTATTATTGGTCATTTTTAACGTCCATATTGCCCGGTTGTGAAAGTGGCGTCTTCTTTGTTTCTATAATCATTACATTTTTCCAATTTTTAAAAAAAAATTACCCATTTTTCCATCCCAGCTCCACAGTTGGTGTTTCTTATTTATACAAAGACAAATGTTTTTGTTGTTGACCATCCAGGAACAACTTGATTCAACCTTGTTGATGTTGGACTTGTTGGTTGTGAGGAAACTCCACTTCTGCTTTTCAAGCATGTACTATTGTGTTATTGCTCATCTGTTTGCAAACCTATTCATGTGTGATTCTTATTTAATTTGGGTTTTTTGACATTAGCAGAAGATAAACAAAGGTTTACACATAACCTATAAGGCAAATGGAGCTCATGACTGTTTAGTGTTTTTCCTCTCCCTTCCAGCAGACGATTTGCTGTTTAAATTATACTATTGAAGAAAAAAAACAACATCTTGGCCCCAAATCGGCTTAATAAACATACAGTGTGGGGTAATAAACCTGCAGAGTTTTAATTTTGGCTAAACTGCTCCTTTAAGAACAGAGGGAGGCACTGGAGTGAGACAAATGAACAAGGGAAGACTGGAGAGGAGAGGGGAGGGATGCAGGGCAGTCACCTGTGGTGTGGGAATGGAGCAGTGCTCTCCATGGGGGGCGGTGGTCTCCTGCCACAACACCCCCCAACCCCAGTCTACCCTGCTTACTTCATCTTCCTACCTCCTCCTCCTCCTGTCTTTTGGACACAGCTGCAGGGCAAATCAGAAAGATTGGTTTTGCACAAATTAGAAGAACAGAGCAACTGATAGGACAAACAAATAATGAGGAAAAGAGTTAAACTAATGTAACTTTCTCCAGATGCATTAGCAGATATTTTGGAGTTACATGATGAAATCCTGAGGGCAATTACTTTGTGGGGACCATTTTCCTGACAATACGTTGTGGGGACTCACTGCTCCTTGTGGGGACCAAAGACTGGGGTCAGGGGTTAGATTTAGGACTAAGGTGGGAATTGAGTTTGGGTTAGGGTTAGGATATGGGTAAGGTTAGGCTGTAGAAATGAATGGAAGTCAATGGAAAGTCCCTACAAAGATAGCTACTCAAACATGGGTGTGTGCATGTAGGCGTGCGTGTGTGTTGCCCTTTGTCCCCTAGGCAGCTGCTTCCAGATGACCCTCTAGCAGCGAGCTGTCACCGGACATCTGCATCTCACACACACACACAAGTTTATGAGCCTCTGCATGTACATAAAGTGTGATGGCCTCTTTTCTGCTTGGTTGGGAATCTGTCACAAGTATTTACGTCTTCCCCCAGCCACACGAACGCTGACAGCCTCTGACACTAACCGCAGGAGCTGGACAGAGCGATGCTCGCTCATGTTGCTGATGTTAATGATGAGAAAGAATAGTGTAACTACAGTCATGCCAGAGTTATGGACGGGACCCCACATCTCTGTAAACACACACACACACACTGAATGTGAAATGCAATTCCTTTCTCATTGTATTGGTTTATATTTGATTTGTTTTTATGGCTCGTGGGCTGTTTTTGTGACCAAGTTTTTTTCTATTTTAAGATGTTAATAAATCATGTTAAATTTATACTAAATAGCAAGTTAGAGAATATCTGTATTTACTTATTTTGGAAACCATTACCATTAGCAGGAGTAACAGCAGGATGTCTTTGTTAAAGTATCTTATTTTACCAATCTTACCTCTCTGTGCAACAAAAAGAATCATTTTATCAGTTTATATGAAGCCATTTATATGAAGCCAGCTGGACATAATAGCAGAATTACTCTCTAAATACTGACAGATTTTAACTGGTTTCTAGGCCCTCAGTTGCTTTTTTCCCTTCTTGTGTTCAATACTTATTCCTTGTTGCACTTATTCCTTGTAGGTCTGTCGCAGTAAGCAATGAATAAATGAATTGCGCAATAAATTGAAACAAACTCAATCATTTTTGTATATGAGTTTGTTTTTCTCATTTCTCCCTTTCTTTCAAAAACCGAATGATAAAAGTCAACTTGTCCTTTTTTGAAGGATAATTTTGTTTACAAAGATTTTATAATTAATTTTATTTGGTGTTTCTTTTGTTTTGTTTATTCATTTTGGATATTTAAAATGTTTTCCAGTTCATTAGAAATTAACGTTTATTGAGTTTTGAGAATGTGTTCTCGCACTATTACCATTATATTACTTGAAAATGGTCTGACAACAACAATATTATCGTTTATCGCAATAACTTCTGGGACAATTTGTCATCCAACTAAATTTGTTTTTGTGACAGGCCTACTTGCTCCTCATTACACAAATCTTAATTTGTGAACTAATTGCTGTTAACATCTGGTGTGAATTTCATGTCAGCAGAAATATGATAAGATATTTACTAAGAAAAACATCAACATGTTCAATACTTTTTTTTACTTGCTGCATATTTAACTTTACATAACCTGTTCTTGTTCTTTCAAAATGTTGCCTTTTAACATAACTGACCTGCTGACGTGTTGCTCTATTTATTGCTCTGATAGCAGAGTAGAAGTGCTGGCATGTCAACTAATTTGAAAACCTACGATGGCCTTGATGTTTTTCTATTTATTCTATTTTTAATGGTAAAATGACAGGATCCAAGTTGTTTGGAAATGGCCTATAAACCCCCCAGATGGGCAGTAACAATAACTTCTCTAAGATTATAATATAATCCCAGTTTGGCATTGTGCTAACACACCTGAATGCCCTCACTGCCAAAATTCCTCTGCACAGATTAAGTGCAGTAGATTAGCAGCACCTGGCTGCTCTCTGACTTTTTAACAAAAAATGAAAATGAAAATGAAATGATAGATTGTGACTAGATTTCATCATGTTTTTTCTCTACAGTTAATCTTCAACTATACCAACATCTGGACCAAAAGGTGATAAAATCAACATTTTGGTTCTTAATCAGTGGAATAAGCTGAATGTACTGATTTGAGTTTATTGATAACTTTGAAGGTTTATCAATTTTAACTTTGCAGTACAAATTCTAGATACTAACTGTCTTTCTATAAAATTGAGCAAATTGGAGTTATAAAAATAAATTTGCTTAATGAAAGCACGCCAATCTCAAAAACTCATTTTTTGATAAAAGGTTTTTGTGCCATAGGATGTATTGAAATTAGCATATTTCACAATGGAAACACTTTTTTGGATCACACAAGTCATGTGGCCAATTACTTAATGTTACTACTGACAGAAATGCCGAATTAGACGGCAGGAAGTGGTAGGAGGATGATGGTGCGGCATGTTTGTATTGACTTGATGCATGAACAAACTTATTTATGTGTGATTTTAAATGTGTTTCTTATTTAATGAAAACATTGCAATTGAAAAAACATTGTTTTTTTTTTACATTAGTGGAACATCAACAAAGTTTTGTGCAGCTTCTGTAGCAGAGTGAGAGAGAGACTTAGTGACAGACAGGAAGTGAGAACTTTTCTTCCCAATCGTGTCTAACTCGTTCTGCTGTGCACACAAGCTGCACGTCTGACAGAGTTTTCCAGCAATCTCCTCTAATCTGTTGAAACAATGTGCTGAGGTGTGTGTGTGTGAGTGGTGCAGGGAATGGCAGGGTCCCACACCACCATGATTGGGGTTAAAGGTCATCAGGGGACCAGGGAGCTGTCATACTCCATTAGACCATCATTTGGGACAAAACTAAAACTGCAGTGAGCCATGCTGAAAACTTTTTTTACAGTCACCCGGACACTTAGTTTGTACACGACCACACAGGTTCACACACATCCGTACACCATTTGACTCCTTAGTCACAGTTAAAAGTGAATAATTATTTTTTGCTCATTATTTTCTATCCTAATATGTTATTTGGTAAGCGTCTACTGTATATTTCCATTCAAACAGCTTTAAGCTGAAATGTTAAACATGTCAAGAGAAGAAGAAAAAATAACGAAGAGGTGACACGAGCAACAAGTGAAGCACATCAGTCACGCCAACAGCTTATATGGAGGACCCAGCTTTTATTTTGGTAATCCACTTCCAGTTTATAGGCATGTGAATTAGCATATTAGCTAAATATTTACCACTGAACTAAATATTTAATTTGAAACTAAATTGATTATTTAGTTTCAAATATACAAAATTTTTAGTTTGTTTGATGCTTAGTTTGCTAACTAAATATTTAGCTTTAAATATGTAGCTTTGAGAGATAAATACAGTCAAGCTTAATAGCTAAATATTTAACTATTAAGCTAAATATTTAGTCCAGACCTAGATCTTATTTCACTTCAAACTAATTGTTTAGTTCGGAGTTGAATATTTAGCTTCAAGAGCTAAATGCAGTCAGGTGCAGATCCTAGCTGCATATTAGTGACTAACATCTCCGCTAATTACGTATTTAGTTTGAAACTGTAACATTTATAAATGAATAAATGGTGAAAATATATATATTTTTTTCTTATGACAGGCTAAATAACCAAAATTATAACAATGGTTCACACAGTTTAATCACCTAATCTGTATTTTTGATATATTGAAAAAGATCAACATCTATACAGCACATGTGTTTCACTACTACAGATATAATACAACTGTAGCTAATTCTGCAGCAATGACACAAGAGTCACCTGACCTGATCTGAGCCAATGTCATGGAAACGGTTTACTGACTGCAGGAATGTGGGATACAGAAAGTGAAAGTCAGTCAGGAATGTGCACAGCCAGGACAGTTTTATAATCCTTGCCAACTCATGAGTTACTCCAACTACAAGGTATTGGTATTGACTTTGACTTTAGCAAGGGACTCCAAAGTCACAAAATCAGAAAAGAGGCCTAAAATTGCAGCGACTGGTCTGATAGAATATTATGTTTTGTAATTATATTATTAAACACATCTGAAGTGTTGTTTTGTAGAAACTGGCATTGAGGGAAGCTCCTCTTTGCTCTCAAACTTGCTCTGACTTTTTTGTCCGACTTATCTTGCACAAAATGAAGGATAGCTGCCTTTTTAAAATAAAATAATCCTTTAACCATTGGCATCTGTCTCCTGTGTATTTACACCTGACTGTCCTCAACATAAAATCAACAACTTAACAGCCGAGAACTTTCCACTTCTCCTGGGACTCGTTCACAGCCTTCGGCCTCGTCTGTCTATGGATGGAAAATAAACTTTTTAAGAATGCTGCTGTGCTGAGTTAGTGACGGGTTTGTCTTGTCTATTCTGAGGCAACTTTCCACTTTCTGAGCAGATGGTTTCCTTGACAGAAAGTATTCTCAGCTGTCCGCAGCTATTTATTACTGAAACATGGTGGCTGACTAAATGTCTGTAAGCGCTACGGTGAAACATGTGATGATGGTAAAAAAGGCCAACCTTGACAGCAGCTGTGTATGTTCATGCAAAGAGACAGTTAGGTGTAGCCTTTCCACTCTCTCTGGTGGATCTAAGGGACAATTGGTTCCTAAATATAATACTAAAAAACTTAAGGAAGCTCTTTTTGTTGCAACTGAGTGTCTTGGAACCAACAAATGTGTTTTCATACAACTTTAAAGGTATTTTTAAGATGTTGTCAAGTTAAGTCAAGTTTATTTGTGTAACGCATTTCTGCAACTAGGTAGTTCAAAGTACTTGACACCATGAAAACATAATACAGTATCAGTTATTAACGACAATAAACATTACATTTTGTCAAATGACATCTAAATCATCAAGCAAATTTATTGACCAATGTTCTAGTTACTGCTAATCAAAGGCAACTCTAAACAGGCGGGTTTTTAGCCTTGGTTTAAAGGAAGTCAGTGTTTCAGCAGCCTTGCAGTTTTCTGGAAGTTTGTCCATGTTTGTATATGTGTTGTATTTCCAGTTATATGTGTGACCTGTAGATATTTGTTAAGTTTAGTTCTGTGTCGGAGGGGATGCATTACAGTGTGTTAAACTTTCATAGGGCTGCAGCTGATGGTTATTTTAGTAATTAGTCAAACTTTTGAATATTCTGACGATTAATTGGTTATTCAGATTGAAAAATTTGCATATTCTGCAGGTATTTCATTTAACCACTTATGCCTTTCTATGCAAAATAATTTTTGCTTGACTTAACACCAATATGGTGAAGTAGATTTTTTTAAATTAACTGATTAATTAGATATTAAAAGGGGCTTAGCAGATTTTAAACAGAATTTGAACGAGGTCAGGCTAAAATTGGGCCACTTAAGTTCTGGGTAATTTTTACAGAGTAAGAAGGTTTATTTTTCTGTTAAATGCAAAATGTATGTATTTTCAGTTTTGGTGCAACTTTTTGAGTCTATAAGCTTAAGGTAACGATTAACAGATTGCTAAATTAGTTGATGATTATTCCAATTAATTGTTTCAGAGCTAAACTTTTACATTATTTAATTAGAGATTTTGATGTATACAATCATTTAAGAATTCATAATCTGACCAATTAAGAGCTGTGGTGAAAGGTTTTCTGATTCCCAATATTTCACTTTCAACAGCCGCATATTTTCATGCCCTTACGTTCCCCTGTTGAGCAACATTCAGTCACTGATAAGGAGACACAAAGGCCACCTGTGAGAGCTGCACTGAGATGTTAGGCTTTCCAGAAAGTCTGTGTGAGCTGGGTCGCGATGGTGCAAGCTGCTCCTGAGCAAGCACTTCATGTTTAGTCCCAGTCTAGTGGAAAAAAACCTGCCAAACCAGTCCCCTCCGCTTTGCTGCAGATGCATGCGTGTGGGCTACTTACCTCACCAACTGCTTTAGGAAAAACATCCGAACATTCATCAAAACAGCAGAACGCAGATCGCGATAAGACCCTTCTGTTTTCGTATGACAGGCCTGTTTTTGAGCGTGCGTTCCCGTTGCAGCAGTGGGTGAGGGGATCCTCTGTGTGCATCTCAGAGGAAGGTTAGAGACGCCAAACATACAGGCAGAGAGCAGGCTGCAACTGGTTTTAAAGCCAACGAGCGTCTACCTCTGATTGGAGCTCAGCTGGACCAGAGATAAGAAAATCGTAAGCAGGGCTGAGTTCGTGTGTGGTTTGCAAGCTGCTGCTACCAAAGCATCTCATTTTCCCCTGAAGTTTGATAAATGAAAGCCTGACACAAAAAGTACTCTCAAGGGGATTTAAAATTAATCATATTTTAACCAACCAACCAGTCAAACAAAAACATATTTCAAATAATGTTGCTGATTTGGGATTTTCTGTTTTGACTGAAACACAACATATTAGTAAAATGACCTGCAGGCTGTCCGCGCATCCTTAAAAAGTCTTAAATTTGTGCATCTAAAATTAAGGCTTTAAAATGTCTTAAATTTAGTTGAACAAGTGTAAGTTAATCACAAGTCTTACATTTTGTGATAGTATCACTATTTTATTTAGTTCCTGTGTAGTTTATTTCTCTTATGGGACTTTTCTGTCACATGCAGACGTCGTCATTGCATTCTGGTGTTCGAGGCTGCTGCTAACCAGCTGCTAACATACCCTTGCTAATTAGCTAGCTTTTTGTTTCTAACACAAATTTATTCCTAATTGGCTGGATGATGTTTATCTTTGCAACTGGCTCACTTCTGTTGCCAACCTGTACGATGCCACATTTATTCTGTGCAGAAACGCTTGACACTTCTACTGTATGAATTATATTCTCTTTTGTACATTTCCATCATGATGTCTTAAATTTAAATCACAATGGTCTTTTAAAAAAGTCTTAAAAAGTCTTAAGATGTGTTACATCCTTCGTCGGGGCAGATAGCTCAGGTTTTCTGCAAATCAAACTTTAAGTTAGAGTAAAATTAAATGCTAGTTGATACATTTGAAGGTTACTTTAATTGTATCATCCAACCATCCATCCATCCATCCATCCATCTATCCATCCATCCATCCATCCATCCATCCATCCATCCATCCAACCAACCAACCGTTCCTTATCAAAAACTGAGTCACGAAAGCAACAGATCAGCAGACATCCCCAGCCCTTCCTCCCACTCACTTTAGGTAACTGTAATGTTTTTCTCAGATTTCATCTTCATGACAAGTCATGGGCCCTGAGATGCATTTCAGCATGCAGGCTGACTCACCAGAGTCATCGCCACTATGAGATTCTTAGGGCATAATAACCTTTAAGTAAAAATGTTACAGTTTTTCAATACGGTGGTAGTAACCATGCTAACCATATTTACTGTTGTCCAGATAAATATTTATTAAAACTTTTAAAAATTTAAATGGGCTTATTGCAGTGAATATTCTTTTTTTCTTTTTTGCTGTTCTGCTCTTTATAGAGAAATGTGTTAAAAATAATAATAAACTGATATTAACTGGTTAGTCAGACTTTCTACTAGAGTAAAGCCTTCAGTCGCCTCCTTGACAGACATGACATGAGATTGGCAGAGTTGGGACCAAAGTTGCAACATTTGTTATATTTTCTATTTTTCTGAGATGTTTGGTTCGTGTTAGTTTGCAGCCTCTACTTCCTGTTTATTACAGCCTTGCATAATGTTGGCATCTGACAAAATTACGCTTAATGTAGCCTGGTTGATTCGCCCCAAACTATTAGACGGAAACAAAAAAATTACATTTTTATTGTTTTGTTTTCTTGCGACATTTTAAAAGTTCACTCAAAATGCACATAACTATTAAATGGAAACAAAGTATGACCGTAGTTTGTGTACCACATTTCCTGGTTAGGGAATAAGGCTTAACCTGAAAAGGCTTAAACATTTTCTAAAGTTAGCTTAAGAAAATGTCAAGTTTTCAACAAAAATAATATTTATTTTTGCTGAACATAGAAAAAACACCTACTCTACACACACATCCATGTTCAAACTGACACAAATGTACAAATAATGCAATAGATTGAAGGTTGTAGAGCCTTTTTTAATGCAATCTGTTTACTTTAATACCAGAAGCGACGCTGATTGAATCGACAATTTAAAAAAAACTCTAGATATTTATTCTGCAGAGTAAAACAAATCAGGGACAAACTTCCAGAAAACTGTAAAAAGGCCAAAACCCAGAGTTCCTTTAAATCTAGACTAAAACCCACCTGTTTAGAATTGGCTTTGAAACCTAATCAATTAAACATTAATCAATATTCTGATGTGTAATGGCAGCACTTGAGAAAATGTGATGCTTTAATTGTTCTATAATTTTGTATTTTAGTGTTTTTATGATGTAAAGCACTTTAGTTTGCCTTGTTGCTGTACAAATAAACTTGATTGATTAATTGACTATCAAACTGGTGATAAATTACTACAGCAACAAGAAAATACTTTAGATTCTTTAACTTTTACTGGTAATTTAGGAACATTTCCTTATCTGGGTGGGGAGAGACACTCAACAGGTCCAAGAATCACCGTTACGTCATCCGTTTAAATAAATCCCATAAACATAAAAACTCCTGTCCTTAGCTTTTTTTTTTAAATAAGGCTGAAAATCTGCAGTTTGGACAACAAACCAAGCTGTCCCCATTTCACCTAAACGTAACCCCAACCGTTTTTAAAGCGCAGCTCATCGCCGATCATGAGCGAATCTACCAGCGGAGCTTTCCAGCTGAGGAGGAATATTTGGTGAAGCGTTAGTGGGATTTCATATATCCCCATGAAGTCCTCTGCTCTTCTCTTTTAAGAGAGCTAAACTTATGAGTGCAAGTGTGAAAATGTTTGATGAGGGATGGGCGCAAGCCTTTAAAGTGTTTAAGTCTTTCATCCCTCCCTCTCAGAGACATTTTAATATGTTAAACATTAACGATGTTGTCAGAGGCGACAGACCAACGTGGAAATGTGCCGTCGCTTGACTCACTGGTTTGTTTTCCAAGCTGGGAGAAGATTGAGGCTGATAAGTCAAGCCGCTAAATATAAAGTTGAGAAATCATTAAAAGCATGTAAATATTCCCCTCCAATCCCTTTACACTAATCCACACCATGGCCAATGAAACTATTCATTAGAAAATCATCAGCTTTGCAACATTCCAGGATTTTTTTCATACTTAGGGCACACGCGTGTGCGAGTCTCTGCTTTTTGCTTGCATGTGAGCAGCAGAGGCAGAAAATCTGTGGTTACATGCATCTTTTTTTTTGGCCAGGTTTAAACTACTTGCTTATGCAAATCACTGTGCCATTTTCTAGGTGTAACTGACAACATTAAGTCTAATCCTAAAACTGAAATCTCACACATTGTTCTTACATTAAACCTGCTACAGATTTCTAATGTATGAATGAGATTTACTGCCAGCAAATGATCTGTCACCGCTTTTCTGTTTGTGGCCAAGGTTAAAGGTCAAATCCATAAAATGTATGTTGATTCAAATTAAGAAAGAATATTGTAACCATACCAACCCATGTTTTTAAAACTTTAAAGTGTGACTCATTTATAATGCATTGAAACAGATTGATTGATTTTTGATGAATATAACAGCTCAAAGTTGAGAATTATTATTTAATTCAAGAAAACAACATAACAGACGTGGCTAAACAATATAAGTTCATGGAAACTTAATATGAAGAGTAGTCAAAACTTTTACTCAAGTAATAGCAGAACTACTTTTACATGTTTTTGCTCCAGTAAAAGTAAAAAGTGTCCGTCCAAGAAATTACTCAAGTAAAAGTAAAAAAGTATTTGGTAAAATGTTTTCTCAAGTACTAAGTAACTGATCAAACTATCAATTATTTTAAAAATTACATCATCCGACGAACCAAAATATAAAGTTATGTGGAAATTTTGGTATTTTAAGGACCAAGATGACAATAATTCATATAAATAACAGAATTACAAAATAACAAAATCAGGGAAAAGAATCAAGAAATTCAACAGAAACTGCAGGTGTGTGTCTGTGTGGTGATTATTATTATTTTTGTTAAAGCGTGTTTGTTTTTCATTCAGTGAAGTTATTCTTAGTCTGTTGAGATCCACACATTTTACTCAAGAGAAACGACACGTTATAATAAAATTACCCACATAAAGGTAAAAGTCCTGCTAAAAGTTATTTCATTCCAAGAAGTTACTCAAGTAAATGTAACTGAGTAAATGTAACTCATTCCTACCCAACTATGCAGGATGGTTAGACTTAGACTTAGACTTGTACTTTATTGATCCCTTGGGAAGACTCCCTCAGGAAATAGAAGTTACCAGCAGCTCCCAGGCAAAAAACAGAGAGGATGTTTAAAGGGAACCTATTTTCAAAATGCACATTTTGAACGTTTTTGTTCCTCATTTTGAACGTTTTTGTTCCTCATTTTGAACATTTTTGTTCCTCATTTTGGACGTTTGGATTTCTACTCCTTCTAAAAACATCCAAACACTAAAAAAACAACAAAAAAACACCCAGTTGGTTTTGGTAATAAGTTGATGTTTTGTGGTGTCTGAGAAATGAGCTGTTTCAAAAACCTCCAGAATGTAACATCACAAATTAGCAGGCACTGCCCGTTACCTAGCAACCGTAGCTGATCTCTAGCATGTTTGGTCAGCTGGTTTTATTGCTTTATGATCTGTACAATGGCTGCTGGAAAAAAGACAAGTATTTTGTTGAGTTCAGAAACCACTGTCTGCATTCTTGTTGGTTGTGCAGGAGGTTCCACTTCTGCTTCTCTAAGATGTACATTTGTGTAATTGCGCGTCAGTTTGCAGTTATTTTCACTTGTGAGTGTAAATGTTGAGCTGGGGGCGTGGCCAGCAGCAGCTTATTTAGATTTAAAGTGACAGAGGCCCTAAAACAGACGAACATCTCATCATCTAAGAAAAAAATTATACTGAACATCTTCTGTATTGTCCAAAGAACCTATCCTAGCCTGTTCCAGGAAGTATAATAGGTCACCTTTAAAGGTGATCGTAAAGGTAATAGGTCACCTTTATGAAAATCACCCATTCAAAATATGTTACAGTGCTGCTTTAAGTTTTAGCCAAATAAAGACAGGCCTTCACTCCAGTTCAGTGAACTAAGTAATTCAACTTTCACATTAAACATCAGGATGTCTAATGAGGTATTGAATGCAAAGCGTTCAGATATTTGAACTCTAATTTCGTCAGATATTTCTGGAGTAAATTTCAAAACGTAGCCAAATTGACCTCGGGTAACTGGGTTGTGATGACAAACAGAAACACAAACAATCTACCTGGCAGCAAGATGGAGGAGAGGGCCTCCATTTCAGGCCGAGCGCTGGGTATCGGTGAACCTTTCCCCAGGTGTGTGTGTGTGTCTGTGTGTGTGGGGGGGTGAGTAAGAGAGCCGAGACACCCTGCTTGGCAGCCGGTTTGAGGAAAGATTATCTTGACAAATTGGATAAACATCTTGTGTGTGACAGGATGCTGATGGAGGGTCTGCCTGCCCACACACACTCACACATGCACACACACCCCTACACACACCTGGGACTGTTGGCTGCTTTAGCCAGCACTGTGTGTGTTGGTGCGAGTGCGTGTGTGTGCGAACCCCGCCTAAAGGCAGGTAACAACAGGTCTCCCTTCTCAAACAGAGAATGCAGGTTCTCAGGTGTGTCTGCCTGCTCCACTTCAAATACTCTACCATAGTACTTTGTGTTTGTTTGCATGTGTGTGTGCGTGTGTGTGTATGTGTGTAGAATGCTGCACAACACAGCTTTACCTGACCTCATTGGTGTTTTTATCTTACATAATTTCTGTAATTTTTCTCACGCTACTGTAGGTTGAATTCAGCCTAAGAAATAACTAAATGAATTTGTGTATTCAAGGTTTTTATTTGAAGATAAAGCATTCATCTTGTGTCGTGGTAATGTGTGTATTCAGTATTTTATTGAGTTGCTGGTGATTTCGTCGTCATGGCATGAAGTAGGTAGGGTCAGGGTTAGAGCTGTCATATTAACTTTAACGTTCCAGTCATCAGTCGGATTATTTTTCCATCTTTGAAACAGCATGTTGTGATTGTCAAATGTCAATGTCAAACTTATTTATATAGCACATTTCCAACATCTCAAACTGTACAAAGTTCTGCACAAGTTGAATAATCCATCCATCCATCCATCTTCTTCCGCTTATCCGAGGTCGGGTCGCAGGGGTAGCAGCTTCAGAAGGGAGGCCCAGACTTCCCTCTCCCCAGCCACTTCTTCTAGCTCCTCCGGGGGAATCCCGAGGCGTTCCCAGGCCAGCCGAGAGACATAGTCCCTCCAGCGTGTCCTGGGTCTTCCCCGGGGCCTCCTCCCGGTGGGACGTGCCCGGAACACCTCACCAGGGAGGCGTCCAGGAGGCATCCTGACCAGATGCCCGAGCCACCTCAACTGGCTCCTCTCGATGTGAAGGAGCAGCGGCTCTACTCTGAGTCCCTCCCGGATGACTGAGCTTCTCACCCTATCTCTAAGGGAGAGCCCAGCCACCCTACGACACCCTACAAGTTGAATAAGGATAAGTAAAATACAAAACTGTGGTACAATCAGATATAAAAGGTTTAACTGTAAGATAAAAAATATTGGGGTTAAGATGGACTGAAGGAGTAAAAGGATGAAAATTATTGTGAATTTGAATTTTATGACTCTAATGATGGACTCTGACCTGAACATTCAGAGCCACATAAAGTCGGCTACAAAGTCGGCCTTCTGTCCCCTGAAGAACATTTCCAGGATCAGAAGACTGATGTCTCATCCATGGAGAAACTTCTCCATGTGTTTCTCTTTAATTGCTTTGATTACTGCAGGAGTGTCTTCACAGGTCTGCCTAAAAATATATATTTCAAAAAATCAATGCTGCAGCTGATCCAGAACGCTGCTGCTGTAGTTCTGACTAAAACCAGGAAGTTACAGCACATCACCCTGAGAGAATAGACTTTAAAACACTGTTCTGAGTTTATAAACCACTGAGTGGCTTAGCACCACAATACATTAAAGATTTGTTGTTGTTGTTTAGTTTCCATGCAGCACAAATCTAAAAAAAAACTGCAAAACAGCCAAAACACAGAGTTCCTTTAAGTAAAGGCTAAAAACTCACCTGTTTAGAGTTGCTTTTGATTAGTAATAACTAGAACATTGATTGATATATTTGCTTGATAATTTTGATAGATCGATATGTATGTGTACAGATCTACAGGGGGGTGTATATGTGTGTGTGTGCATGTATAGGTATATAAATCTACATATATGTAGTAATATAGCATAAATCAAATCCTTATGAACCACACTCCATACCAGTAGGGGGAGGTAATGCGACTTGTAAAACATTTCTTGCCAACCTCCAATAAAAATCCAAATGATGTTGATGGTATTTGACAAAATGTAATGTTTAATGCTTGTTTCATAAATGGTCACGATGTTTTTATGACGTAAGGTGCTTTGAACTGCCTGGTGTTTTACAAATACACTTGATTTTACTAGTAATGCCAAATTTTCCATTAAAGTGTATCGACGTAGGAAATTAAAACCAAGAAATTAGCAAAGATTTATGAAATAGAAAGCAAAAATGAAACAGGAATCGGTTATTTGTTGAAGCATCAGACTTTTGCTGTGTTAAAGTCAATATCTGTGAATTCCTGGTTTCTTTTTTAGTGTCTGTATGGCAACAATAGTGAGCAGATGAGAAAAAAAAATTTAAAAGATGTTGAGAGTTTGATATATTAATATTTCTACTGACAGCCATTTAAGACTCATTTCAAGGATTTGGGGATTCATGATCACTTCTGCGTTTCTTCTATCTCTCCATCGTCCCATTTCCTCTTTGCTCCGTGGGGCTTCCACCCGCCAATGGCTGAAGGATTTGGGAGCCATTTTTGTCTTAATTAAAGCTTCCGACCCGCTCAGATCTTTAGCAGAAGGACAGAGCGATGACTGCGGTGAGGACATGGACACAGAAATGTGTTTGTGCGTTTCAGGGTGGCACGGAGAGGTCACTGGATTTACTGTTAGAGGCGCACTGCTCTGCATTATTCCTCCGTACGCACGCGCTCCGTTTTAGGCATGTAAGGCCCTTATCTGAGGAAGCAAACATCAACTCTGCACCTCCCTGCTGCGTCTGACACCACTGCACTGAAATCCTACAAAGTAAAACACGACCACAAAATAAACAGCAGGGCGCTGAGTGCAAATTGAGAAATTGTGTGTCTTACTTAAACTGCAGTATGTGAGGTTCTGTGGTGGCGCAGGGGCAAAGCACGACCCACGCTTTGAGGCCTTAGTGGTCGCAGGTTCGATTCCCGGCCTGGCGACATTTGCCATGTCTTTCCCCTCTCTCACTACCATGTTGAACTACTTACAAATAAAGGCCACTAGAGCCAAAAAAGCTGCAGTATGTAACTTTTATATTAAAAAAAATGTTTTTTACATATTTGTCAAAACTACGTATATCTGTTATGATGGTATATGAGACAAATAATCTGTGAAAAGATCGATCTCCTTCACGTCTTCCCTGAGCTATTGCTATCTGAAGAAATGCTTCGCTCCCAAACAAAAGCAACCAATCAGAGCCAGGAGGCGGGGCTTAATGCTGTCAGTCAATACCGATAAATGTGCATTGGTGGTCATGCTAATTACCCTGAGCATAAACATCATTCTATGCTAGCTGCAGTAGCACAGAGCAAGGAAGTGAGGGAGGATTAGTAATTTGATATGGTGATTGACAGCGCTAAGCCCCGCCTCCTGGCTCTGATTGGTTGTTTGTAGTTAGCACTTATAGAAGAGCTTTCACGAATTATCCATTTTATTTCATGCTATCACAACATAGTGACAGTTTCAATAAACTTGTAACATAAAAATTTCATACTGCAGCTTTACAATAAAACTCCACCCTGTCTGACAATAAAAGAACAAAATATATCGGAGGACGGGGAAGAAGAATGATATGAAGATATGTGGGGAATACAAAATACAGCACAATCAGTACTTTTACAACTATTTATCCTGATAAAGCAGATTGAGGTGCAGGTGGAAACCAGATTAACACGTTTAGCAGCAGTTAGCATCTGGTCGGCTGCAGACTCTATTTGAAGGGGTTTGCCTGAGACTGACATGACATAACATCTGTTATGAACATGAAGGAATCTTCATGAATGTTTATGACTGTTGTCATGAAGTTAATAATTAATAATGACATTGATAATGCAAAGTTGCATTAAAAACCCATTAAAAGAGTAAACCTTCACACATTCATGAAGACTCCTTCATGCTCATAACAGGTGTTATGTCAGTCTTATTCACACCTCTTCAAATAAAGTGTTACCACAACTCCTCAGCCACAAACACAACAGATGCAGATAAAAAGTTAAATGTTCTATATTTTTACTTACTAACATAAAACTCCAGGTTATAAATTATAAACCATCCACAAAAAACATCATCTGACTACAGGAATTATGTCAGAATGAATTTATGTTTCAGGTAAGGTGAATCCTTTGAGGTAATTTATTATCTTAATAGAGTTAATAACTCTTGACCTCTTCAATTTTTTCATTCTGAGTATTTCATGAAAATCCTGCAGGCTGGATAAATAATAACCAGAAAATCAAAATACTCCACCAAGCAGCATTACTGAACAAAACAGAAAACTTCATACAATTAATACTTTAATTTTGTACCCTAAGAATATTTAGTGACACATACATATCAGTGTCCAGTTTTGGAAATAATTTATTTTACTTTAAATGTGACCAGCATGTTTTAACATCGCTGGCTGATTGCTACATTGCAATTTAACTGCAGTACAAAAAATGTACATTATTTATTTTAAATTTTTACAATTAAAATACATTTTTTGTGTTGAGTTTTTCAGGACTCAACAGTTATTGGTAAAGTATTGTCAATAACACATCATTACGAAGTCATATTATTGATTTTTTTGTTCAACTTTTAAATTTTTTAACAGAGAAACATGATCCAGAAAACTAGCAAGCTTAGCTAGTTTCCTGGGGAAAACTCTGCTGATATTTTATCATTTTTATCCTGCTCTGCTGTAAATGCAGTCAGGCTAATTCGAGTTTAAAACAGTTCTGTCTGCTGTTAAGTACAGAGTGGTGATAGTCACTGTTCACTCATAAAAAGCAGCTCTCTTCATTTAAAAACAGGGCTCCCTGTCATAGCTCCAACAAACGGTTGTAAATAAAGACTCAATGTTAAATTAAACACACACACACACACAATCTCATGTAGTGGATCCTCTGTCAGACTTTCACAAATCCACTCACACAATAAATGACAGCAGTGTTGTCAAAACTGCCTGCAGACAATGTTGCCCCTCTGCTTAACTAAAAGTACGCCATGCAAACAGCCTTTTTCTGTCTGGTGTGTGTGTGTGTGTGTGTGTGTGTGTGCGTGTGTGTGTGTGTGTGTGTGTGTGTGTGTGTGTGTGTGTGTGTGTGTGTGTGTGTGTGTGTGTGTGTGAAAGGGGTCAGTAATCAACCAACAAAGAGCTTATGGAAGAGAAAACAGGATAGATTATTCACTATAAAAAGCTGCATATAAACAGGAACGGGGGGAGAGAGAACATTAAAGTGGAGAATTGAACAAACGGAGCTGGTACTGAAACTTTCAGCATCTTACGTTGACTGATCCAGTTTAAATGCACAATATTTCTATCTGTCATCACATAAAATGTATATCCCAACACATATTTACTGTCAGCACCACAGCAGAACAGAGTTTTTCCATTGGTTGTAAAATTATAAGAGAATGTCACAATAGCTGCTGTTTAAAGGCAGTAAAATGGGAATCATGGATCAAGTGTAGATTAACAGTCACAGTGTTTCCTGCCAAGCTACACACAATGAGTGAACTTCTGAATCTGTACAATGAAAGTTTAACGTTCAAATGTTTGAAAAATTATTCAGAAATGACAAGAAACAGAGAAAATTAAACTGTAACTAATGTTTTATGTGCAGCACAATGTCCACAGGTTTTTCTAACAAGTTGAAAATGTTATTTAGATGAGGGGAAATAACAAAGTCACATTAAAATTTAATGCATTTTCCCCAAGTCCCTGGAACAGGGGGCATATTTTAAGTTTTTTTCCCTTATACCCATTACTGCACCTCCACACTGTTAATCATAGATATATTTGGTATCCATGGAAACGTCAGACACTAAGCCAGAAAATTATAAAAAGCATTTGAGATTTCCAAATGTCAGTGACCAGGAACCTTCATCAAAAAGAAATTGTAGGGAATTCTGGTAGTGCCAAAAGTATATATGTTGGTGGTTTTAATTTGGGTTTTTTTTCTGTAAAATGTGCCTAAATTTCTTTTTTATTATTTTACACTGGATTTCCAAAAAGTACACTTCATTTTAGTCAGATATAACAATTTATTGTTTAACTTTAATTGAATAAATTAAATAAATAAATATATATATATAAAAGAAAAAATCAAAAAGGAGCAATTTTGGACATTCAAAAATAGGTTTAGTGAGTAAAGACACAGAAAATCCCCAGTTTTGTAGATGGTGCCATCCTGTGCCAATGGTTAAAAGCTTAGGTATTTGTTTACTACAATATTTGTAAAATATTTGTAAATTTACTACGATCTTTGCACAGGCAATATGGATCTATGGTTTCCTAAAGTTTGTAGTCTTACTTGTGATATTTTAAAAGGTTTATACACCATATAATACAAAAAAACTGCACTATTCAACTCCAGCTACCACGAGTTAGAACTTGGAAGGCAAACTTTGCATTTCAAGATGGTCGCTCCTCATCGTAAGATTTGGTGGAAACATATTTATTTTACAAGATACACATGGAAAAGACAGAGTAAAGTCTAAAATCAGTGTTACATGCAGTGCCTGCAACTCTAATTTGAACAAATTGAAAGTGGTGTTTGCATATGAAAAGTAAAACCTAAAATTATGATTTTGGGTGTCGCCATGTTGAAATTCCGGCGTCTTCACTAAAACGCCAATATTCTGGTCGGACATCAAATCAAACTCAAGTAACTGGAATGCTGCATAATTTTGTGCTTCTTGTGTTTCCTTCAGTGGGTCTTGGTGCAGCGCCCCCACAGGCCTGGAGGGGAAATGGGATTTCGATTGGTTTAGATTCTTTGATAGTGCTGTATGAAAGCAGCCAAATGTTGCAACTTTGGTCCCCAATTAAACCAAATCTACCAGAATCTCAGGTGTGAAAACAACCTGAGAGCAGAAAAATATCCAGATATCATCTGACATTAACCAAATAGGTTAATCTTCTGTCTGAAGTTTCTTGGGAGACAGTTGTATAAGTTTTCCTGAGCAGTACTGTGGCACTTAGTATGTTTTCCCCTGTGGTAGTGAAAGGCTAATTTACAGCTTAAACACAGGAAATGACCTTAATCCCCTGAGTTTCCCTTAATCTGCAAACTCTTTCTGTTCTTCATGCTCCAAATGATTGAGCAGCACACATGTCCTCATGCAGCCACACACGGCACTAAAGCTGCTCACTGGTCAATGGCGGAGGAGATCCTGTTTAAGGTGATTAGGATTTCATCTGAAGGCAACAAAGAAATAATCCAGAAAACTAACGGTCAAATGTTAGAGGTTGTTCGGTTGCTTTGTAACACTTTAAGCTAAACGAGTATCCTGTAACACATGGCTCAGAAATATTAGCTTCATGTCACTGCTTAGAAGATTGTTACACAAGGAGATGGCAATACCTGAAAATTCTGCAAAGGTAGATTTTGCTTTTTATTATATGTTTAGTTTGACTGTTTATAGAAAGTAGAATAATATCTTAGCTAAACAGTTTGTGCCAGCTGATGTTTGGAATGATAGTAACCCAGTAGAAATCAGCCCCTTGTTCTACTCTTCGCTTGACCATCAACTATTGAGAATCAATGGCTGGCAGGAGGTGTGAACTCTGGTTGAAGTTTTAATCTTTACCCAATCTCTATTTGCCCGTGACTTATGTAATGTGCTAGTTTGATTGTGAAGAAGCTATGCTGCTAAGCTTACCGCTGCTTGCGGCGTAAACAATTATCCATCACAGCGATCATAGAAGTCCCAAGCCGAATGAACACGTCTTTGCCAGTAATAAAATGTTTTAAACATTCCTCTTGCTCCGACTTTAATTGCTCAATATTTGGAGACCTATAATGCCTCCTTGAATAGGTTAGGATAAGTCTATGGGTTATACAAAATGTTCTTTACATTGTTTACACAAAGTCATTCTTAGATACTGTCTGCTCAGTTCTGCATATTTTATGAGCTGTTTTAGGGCATCCTGTCACTTTAAATCCAAATAAGCTGCTGCTGGCCACGCCCCCAAGACTCATTACAAAATGGCTGCAAACAGATGTGCAATTATGCAACTGTAGAACAAACTCTTGTCCTTTCCAGCAGCCATTGTACAGCATGTACAGCAGTAAAACCAGTTGACCAAACGTGCTGGTGCTCTTCTTCGGTTGCTAGGCGATGGGCTCGACTGGGGTTGCTAGGTAACGGGGCAGTGCCCATTGATTGTGACTTAACATTCTGAAGGTTTTTGAAACGGTTCATTTTTCAAACACCAAAAAACATAAACATGTTGTCGAAAACAGCTGGGTTGGTTGGTTGGTTGTTTTTTAAGCACTTGGACCTCTTGTAGCTGTAGAAACTCAAATGGAAGTATAAAAATGTTCATAATAAATCGTCTTTAATATTAAAGACACAATGCCAGTGACTGTCTGCTGTTGCTTCATGTTCAGGAAAAGTGAAGGCTGCTAGTCATTGACTCAATCATACCGTTTAACGTTTTTTCTCAATCAGAATAATCAACGGAGCGTGACTGTGTTGTTTGGTAACCAGGATCAAATTTGAATGTTTGTACTTAACTTGGAATTTGTATGATTGTAAGAATTGTCTTTATTTTTTATTTTTTGCAAAGTGCCTTGAGACAACGTGTTATGAATTGGCACTATTTAAATAAACTGAATTGAACTCACAAAATAAAACACAATCAAGCACACATTTTTTTTCTTTTAGCAAACAGGCATTTATTTTAGTGCATCCTGCTGAGATGTGACAGCATAATAAACACCTTCCTGCTGTGTTCTGCCACGTGATACGGCCTCTTATATCAGGTTTTATGCCCATTACAGCATTTCCCTGCTTTAATGTATGGTTTTGAGTGACAAATGTGTTTTTACATTACAATACATTTCTTTTCACAGGCAGGAATTTCAAACAAATTGCTTAAAAAAAAAAAAAAAACACTTTTTTTTTGCGTAAAACCACTTAAGCACTTGGCCATTCTCCCAGTCTGGGCTGTCCTGGCTGCTGAATGGACAAATTGGCACCATATAGGTTCTTATCATTTCACCACCAACCGCATTTTAGCCCATTAATTACCAGAAATGTATTTCTTCTACACTGTTGGAGAACATTAGCAAACAAACAACCAAGGAACAGAACAGACAGGTCATAATTTAAGATTTGCTCAAAAATGAGTCAAATAATGTTAAGTTAAATATTTAAAATTAAGAAAATCTCTGAGAAAATACAAAACACTGTAGACAAGAGAAATGGGATTTGACATAACTGAGTTCCTTCTCATTTATTTGAAATAAATGAGAAGAAAGACGTTTTGTCTGCTGTTGTGTCTCAGACTGAGACTGTATTGTGATTCGTATCATCAGGCGGTCGACGTCTTCATCCTCACACACAACCCGCACTTATTCACGACTCTTCTTCATTAACCATGCATAGAGAGACACTCCAGTAAGGAGGCTATCATTGGCTTTAGCTGTAAAGTTGTCAACGTGCTGACACGTTGACAACTTTACAGCTGTCATCTTTAAATAACAGCTTTTAATAAGACAACCATCTATAAATAACCATTTAAAGATGCTTATTTGTCTATAAATTAAAGTTGTTTAGAGTCTCAGATACATTTAAATATTAAATGTACCTGTGATATCTTAAAGAAAAAGGGACGCAGTGCTTTGCTACACTACAACAGACAGATAACAAGATCAGGAAACAGTTTTAATTTACAAAAAGAACAGCAAGGGACAGGGAAGTTGTTCAGTTATGCTAGCTTGACTATGACAATCTAACAAGTAGCTGTGCTGCTGAATTTGGTGTTTCAGTTTAGTTAAAAAAAGGCGACCTAAACACCAACTCAGACAGATCGTCAGTTGAGCAGGTGATTAAATTAGCTAGTCAGCCACAGCTGTGTTAGATTAGCTAATGTTAATAATCACAAAATAAACAGTTGTCGTAGTATTGACCATTAGTAGCAAAGCATCTATTTTCTCTTATATATGTCACCCATACATTTAAGATTTAGCGTTATGTTGGCAACTTGACCGCTAAAACCAATGCTAGTCATCGTCAGCTAGCAGCAGGGGGCGGGATCTCACACTGCAACGTGTCTATAGATCCTACTGTGAAATTAATATCAGTCTTATTGTTGAACAAACAAAAAAGCTCCAAATAGTCATTGAAGAAAATTAAATAATTCATAAAGAAATTGCTAAATCTATGTATGACTAAGTTTGCTAAGTAAATGATTATAATAGTACGTCAAATTTCAGTTGAAATCGCACCACATTTCAGTTTATTTTAATATGTGCAGTTTCATCAAATCATGTTTAATTTCCAGCAGATTCAGAGTAGAGATCTACAGTTTTTGCAAGTATATCCGTTGGTGTGTTTGTTCTGGTCGGAGTGCATCTGTGCTTTTCCATTGGGAACAATGGTTTTGCTTGTGTTTGTGACAGCTTGACCTCTTCCTTTCTCTGCCCCTCTCACACACACAGGCGACGATTCCTGAATGGGGTTGGAGGTTAGCAGTCGGTTACACGTGACGAGTCGTAGTTAATTCCAGCAGCACAAAGGAAGCTCTGGGGGCCGGCAGATACAGCGCTGCTCACATCATCCCATCACTGCACCAGCACAGTCACTGCAGAAACAAAACACACTTCTATTAACGGCCTTTCACCAACTTACAGCAATTTAAACAAATCTGAGGTAGTTTCATTAAATCAATTTAATGAAACTACCTCAAGTTTGAAATAGTTTTGCATGTTACTAAATGAAATGTGTATTTGATTACTTGCAATTTGTCAAGTATTACAGATATTCCTGCTGTTATGTGAATCATTTCACATATTTATTATATATAAATATCCCCTATGTATGAGTGAGTGAGGATGGTTATTTGTCTTTAAATTAAAGCTTTTTAATCTCAAATGTTACACGACCTTTTGAAAGAGACGGTTTGTATTATTTTGTGAATATCTAGTAAAGGAAATGTGTTTGTCATTTTCAAAGGATCACCATTTTATGACCAATTTTAGGTTTTAAAATAAAATAAAAAACAATATAAACATGTTTTCTTCTATGGGATGTTGGAAAATTATGTAAAAATATAAAAAAATTTCCAACCAAAGCTAGATCTAAAAATAGATTACATGTATTTTTAGTGTCATTCATGGATGACTAGATGAATTATGTTAACATTTTTTAAACATTCACCAAAAATTAGTGTATTTTGCGAAACTGCAAAGGAAACACTGTTTTTGCATCACACAAGTCACACGATCAACAACAGGAAGTTACTACTGCCGGAAACCACAAAGAAGACAACAGGAAGTGGTAGGAAGATTATGTTTTTTAATGACTGACTGCATGAGCAAACTTATTTACGTGATTATTGTTGTGCATGTTATTTAACAGAAATGCTGCAATATTGCAAAATTATATTTTTTTTGACATATATTGATATTGACATATATGAATATTGACAAAGTTTTGCTTACATTTTTCATGGAAACGCAGCTACTGGTGAGAAAGTGGAATTGCACCCATTTAGAATGACAATGTAACTAATTAAACACAGTGTGTTGCTTTTGCATCTTTAACCTACAATATTTGGACTTGATATTAGAAAAAGGACAAAAATGATCAAAACATGTGATTTTGTCAAGTAGCTCACAGCCACAAATTATAGAAAGATGCTAATTTTTGGATTTACTTTTTTTATTACATTTTTATTTAAGGTATGTTTAATATTCCCAGCTTTAAACTAGTAAACAAAAAAATAGGAGACAGAAATTTCAGATTATGAGAATTTCCGGCTCATAGATTTCACTGCATTTACACCTTTGTTCAGTTTTAATCGTTTCAAACTTTGTTGCAAACAGAATAAAATCTGATGAAGAGTAAAGGTGTGTGTGTGAACCCCACAGAGACTTGGCATGTGTATGTGCGTGTGTGTGTGTGTGTGTGTGTGCGTGTGTGTGTGTGTGTGTGTGTGTGTGTGTGTGTGTGTGTGTGTGTGTGTGTGGAGGTCTTGATGCACATCAGTGGTGTGTGTTTACTGATTAATCTGTTATCCATCACTATCGTCTCATCTCCGCCCAGTAAACAGAGACATCAGTGACTGATCACCCTGATTTCAATCAACAGAAAACACTTCATCAATCGGGTCAAACACACTAATGTGGTTTGAGAGTGTGGACAAACAAATGTGTGTGTGTGTGTGTGTGTGTGTGTGTGTGTGTGTGTGTGTGTGTGTGTGTGTGTGTGTGTGTGTGTGTGTGTGTGTGTGTGTGTGTGTGTGTGTGTGTGTGTGTGGATGGGAGGTGGCAGAAGTTGGGCGGAGGGAACAGTGATTTGGTCTGATGCAACAGAGTCGGTTTCATGACCCGCGGTGGTGAAGATGAGGAGGAGGAGGAGGAAGCATGGACAATCTAAAATGACTGGCAGACGCACAAACTGTGGGTTCAGCTTCCTTCAAGCTCCTTAAATGACGGTGAGTTATGAGCGCAGCGTTGCGATCGTTTACACTCTGCTGCTGGTCGCCAGTGGCTGATACTCTGTCTACAACTCTGGTTGGTTCAACACTAACTAACAACACTACAAGTAAAAATAAATCACAAAAAAGAAGAAAAAATCTGTAAGCTGAGTGGTTTTAAAGGAGGTCAGACATCATCTGCCAAAATAAGTTATTTCAGTCGCATCGTGTTCCTGATATTTAGAAAAATTCTATATTTTTAGTAGAGGAACAAATCCCACATTAATAAAGTGTTTTTATTTTACAAAGTTCTGTTGCCATCCCTTAATAATCTTAGTACAACGGAGCATTAGGGCCATACTAAGAAAATAGTAAATTATGAGCAAAAAGTTATAATATTTCATCTTTATTCTCAGTATGACGTCAGTATGAGACAGATTATCTTTGAAAAGATCAGTTTCCTCCAAATGCACCAAAACCAACCAATCAGAGCCAGGAGGCGGGGCTTAGTGCTGTCAATCAATCTCATGCACTCACTGCTCAATGTAACTTACAATTACAGGAAAATGGTTTATCAGCTGTCATCTGTGGCTACGCTAATTAGCCTAGCATTCACAACAAGACGGGGATGAGCAGCACCACATGGGATTGGGATTGGTAGCACTAAGACCCGCCTCCTGGCTCTGATTGGTTGTTTCCAGTTTTTCACAGATTATGTTTCACACCAAACTGTCATAATCTAGTTACAGTTTCAACAAATATGTTTTATTAAAGTTACATTCTGCAGCTTTAACACATATTTAGACAATAGACAGATCAGATGAGAAAAACAATGATATTTATAAAACAATTGATTAATATTAACTCATTAATATTAATGCACAAAGGAGAGCTTGTTTAATGATAGCATTATATTAAAGTAACATAATATTGATATTAATGTGAATAATGTTTTGCTAACATCATGTTTCCATCCAGATTGTAGTTTTTAAGGCCGCTGCTCTGAATCCTTTTTTACCGTTTTTCCGTGTTATTCCAGTTCACCTGGATTCCTTCTGATCTGCTTCTCTTCACCTGGAAACAGTTTTACACATTCACTGTGTGTGTTGGAGTGTGAAATCTTCTTCATTTGTTGAGGCGAGACGACGTTCCTCCATCAGCATCACCTACAGGGAGAAACAGGAACAGTGTTGGTGACTGACTTTCAGAGACTAACGCACACAAAAACCAAAAACCTCAAATATCTGGCAGGTCTGTCTGAGGAAAATAAGTAAAAGGTTAAACTGTCTGGCAAAAGAATATATTTGTAGAACTGCTGGACTGAAATATGTCAAATTCTTAAGCAAAGACTAAAGTAAAACGCGACACACGGATGGAGGTGCAGCAGAGCTCTGAACTGTCATAGTCAAGTCAATCCAATTTCTACAAACACACACACACACACCTGCCCGCGCGCGCACACACACACATACACACACACACACACACAATTCAATCATGTTTCTGCTGCAGCCTGGGGGAACTTACTGTGGAAACCTCACTATAGTGGAAAATCACCTTTTCCATGTTATTTTGCTCAGAAGGACCTACAGAACACACACACACACACACACACATCCCCTGACTAAATTTGCACAACGAACCAAGCGATCCGATTTTTTTTTTTAACTCTTTGTGGTGCAGATCTCACACTTTCATGCTTATCCCAGCCAGAAGAGCCAGCAAAGGAAGCAACTTTTATGCAACCGTGGAAAATAAAATCTGGGCCTCAAACAGTTAAAAAGTGATTTTCATGACAACTGAAGGTTTCCTGTTGAAGTTTTACATCAACAGGAAACCAGATTCTGTCTAAAGCCTTATTGTACACAGCTTATAGATAGAGACACAATAATACATGAAATCAAAGGGAAAAATGATTCATCATTTAAATTACAGGTTAAAAACAAATCAAGCAGAATTGGATTTCTGTTTGGTTTTTTTTACAGTTTTGTTGTCAAAATGTAATTCCTTAGAATCTTTCACCATCAATTTAAATCTTTCAGAACAAATAAAACATGATTGTTAGGAACCAAGTGACAAAAAGCAGTCACTAATATTGTGCTTTTACCAATCCTTTTATTCTCTAATTTGCTTGATGAATTATCAGTAATTAATGAGCTCCACTGGCAAATAATTTCACTTTTAAGAAGACATTTTCCTGTTGTGGAAGTGGTTGCTAGGTAACGGCCTGGGCTTGGTTGGGGTTGCTAGGTAACGGCCTGTCGATTTTGAAATAAGTGAGATAATCTGCCAGTGGAACTAACACTTTTTTAATCAACATAAAGGAATTATTTACTTAAAATAAACTCATTTCTCGCTAAAAAGTTACCTTTAAGTTAGTTTTGTCTTATTTCAAGTGTACTAGGATATTTTCATGGGGAACTAGTCCAAAAATACTTGGTAAGATTTTGTGTTTTTGCAGTGTAAAGACACTGTCCAGTTATTGTTTTCCATATTGGTTTCACATGTAGAGACTAAATTTATCTGCTGGGGAAATAAGATTTATTTACGTTCTGTCAGAGGAAAAGTAAGACGTCTTCATCATCACAAAAACAAAACTCTTCTCTGCTTCTGTCGCTTGTGGAGTCGTCTGAACCCGCTCCTCCTCCTCCAACCCGCCCCGGACCCCCGCTCTCTCTCTCTCTCTCGCCCGTCCTCAGGGCAGAAGTAAACCACGCCTTGAGGCCCTGCTCCCATTGTGCGCCCTCTGCTACTTCTGTTTGGGGCCTTTGTGCGCCGCTAATCAGCCGTGGGGCCATGCTTGGCCCCGAGTGTGTGTCTGTGCGTGTGCGTGAGTGTGTGTGTCTGTGTCCCTTGCCCTCATTACGTAGCCACACTGGGAGGCCAGCATGGGAAGTTTCTGCTGCACTACACCCCCTCCATCCCTCCACGCCTCCCACTCGCCGTCCGTCGCTGCCATCCTCCCCCTTCGCTCTGAGGCTTGGACACTTTGTGAGCTGAGCTGCACCTGTTTCACACAAACTTTTACTGTCATGCAGAGACGTTTTTCCACTGTGTTAATATACGTTTGTGTAGAGTCAGTGATAATTTTGACAGTGAAATAGAGTCATTGTAGGTAGAAATAAAGGAAGAGTACATTTCTGATAAAAAACTGAAATTTGTACAGTGCAAATCCCAGAAACTAAAAACATTTGAAATTCTCAGAAATGTTCTAGAATAAAAACTTGGAAATGATTGAGCTCCAAGAGTCCAAATTTTGCTAGAGATTTTCTTTTATATTATTTTGCGCAAAATTTTCAGAAAAACGACATTTCTTAATTTTAAAAGTTTAAAATTTGCTAGAAATTTTTATATTAATTTCAGAAATTTGCTTGAAAAAAACTTGGCTTGGCTCTAAAAGTTAAACATTTTTGAAAATTAACGGATTTTGCTTGTTCAGATGTTTTCTGGGTTCATCTCTGGAAGACTTATCTGTAAATTGATTTATCTGTAAATTGATTTTTCACTGTTTCTCTGTTCATTACGCCGCTTGTTTTGGACTCTTTGTTTTAATGAAGTTTCACTTTTTTTAAGGTCTTACTGTCTCTAGTGGTCTTTATTTGATAGTGAATAGAAAGGAAAGTGCATAATGAGAGAAGGTCAAAGGTCACCAGGCCAGGAATCGAACCTGTGACGCTGTACAGAACCTCTGCGCCACCACAGCAACCCGAAGTTTCACCCCGAAGTTTAATGATTTTTCTACCACCTGTCTGCGTTGGTTCAGCTCAACAATAAAATTGAACAGATTAAAAAAAAAGTTTTCCATTACTATTAATGTAGTTTATTCATGTTAATTGTACTTTTGTTTCATGTGTATTTTGTGTTTCCACATTTCAGTTTTACTGGGATGAAAATATTTTGTCGAACTTTAACTTGATTTACAGAAGATGATGTTTTGCTTTCTGAATACATTCAACAGTAAGTGAATTGTCTCTTCAATCAGTGTCAGTCTCTAAAAGCAGTCAGCTGGGCTCAGTGAACCGTCCATTCATCCATTCACCCTCTTTGTGCCCCTTTACCCTCCTGTTCCCTTCCCTCTCTTCCTCTCCTTTACCTTTCTGTCATTTGTCATCCCTTCTTTTCAGGCAGCTGGCCCGGCTCTCCTTTTCCTCCTGATGTATCACCTGCCTCTGGCTGAGCGTTTCTCTCTCATGAATCGGTTTGAGCCAATCAAACTCTCTCAGCTGAGTGACAGGGTGATCTATTCATGGCTCATCATGACTTCACAGGAATTACACGGACCCCCGCGCTGTTCTTTCCAGTATACTCACCCTGACCCCAACAGCTGTTTCTCCTAGCTGAACTTTGAGCAGGTTGGGGTAGGTTTATGGGCGACACAAAACATTTTTTACACAAATTCATTCTTAAATACTGAGATTTTAGTCTGTTTTAGGGCGTCTTGTCTCTTTAAATCCAAATAAGCTGCTGCTGGCCACGCCCCCAAACTCAACCTTTACACTCGCACGTAATAATGACTGCAAACAGATGCACAATAACACAACCGTACATCTTTGAAAAGCAGCAGTGGAGCCTCCTGCACAACCAACAAGAATGCAGCAAGAGATTTTCAGATGTTAAGTCAACAACAAAACACTTTTGTTTTCCAGCAGCCATTGTACAAGTGTAAATTAATTAAAGTCTCTAAGATAAGAGTTATACCTGCTGAAACACAAACACATACACACAGTTATGGAGGATCTTCAGGTTCCAATGTGGGACTGACAATGTCCCTCCCTTCCTCCCCTCTTGGCTCTAGGTCACTAACTTTGTCGACTTACTGACCCGTATTCATGCCACAACTCATAACGAGCCGCTACGCTTGTTTCCATTTTCTCTCAAATATAAGTTAAGGGAGCTTGAGGAACTGCTTCAGAATGGAAATGTTCCAAACTTCAGTCATTTATAATCATATTTACTCTGTAAAGTTGCTCTGATGTTACTAAGAATCCACATGTTGAGATAATGCATCGTTTTATTCACCAGGTTAACAAAATCTTCCCCAAAGTTTCACACTAAACCTCCTGGAGCAGAAAACACATCACATGTAACATGATTGGTAAAGAGCAACAACACTCACACCACAGAATTGGTTTATTGAATGTATAGAATGGACCAGAGCAGAAGTCCTGCAATCTGATGCTCAGCAGGGGGCCGCCGGGGCCGCAGTGGCAGTTCAGGCCGTTACAGGGGCCCAATAACCTCCTGACAAGTTCAGGAAGTTCAGCCGTGTTTAAAACAAAACTAACAATCTGGTATATTTTCAAATCCACAGACAAAGAAGATAAAAGGTGAATCACTAAGAGGTGCAGCTTTGATGAAGGATAAATTATCTCAAGTTTATCAAAACTAAAACTGTACGATGGAAAATGGATGAATTGAGGAACAGCTTTTAGAATTTGAAAAATTGTTTTTACAAACACAATATGGAAGCATTAGAGGATTATGCAAAGCAGCTGTGACCTCAAAGTATTAATTAAATGTTTTGTAACTGTAATTAGTAAACAGAATAACTGTGTTTTCCAACGTTTGTGTATCGCAGTAAAAAAGAATAAACTCCAATAATAATGACTCAAGGATTCATAAACTATGATAAAAAAATGTATAATTTTATTCAAAATTCAGTCAAAAAAGGGTTCAGTGAAAGTAGGACAAGTTTATCCGAATTTAAAATACTTTGTGTCACAATTTGTCTGTATTTAATTTAATAGTACAAATATCAGTTTTAGAGAAGAATTTTATCAAATTAATCATGACCACATTTCAACTTTATAAGCTTGAAATGTGAATAAAAACATTTTCAAACTTATGTTTTTTAATGTTAAACCAAACATGTCTAAAGATTCTGTTTTACAGATTTTCATATTCAGGCTGTTTTGTTTTAAACTTTAATTTAGAAATGTTAACTATAAACTGCTTGTGCTTCGGTAGAAAAATAATTTAACATTGCAGTATGTAATGTTAAATTACGTAATTTAAAGTATGTAATTTACTTCTCTAGTAAATTACATACTAAAATAAAACATACTAGTTTTATTGTATCCAAACCGTTGTCATGGTAACTATGTTAATGTATGGAAATAGATTTCCAACCTGAAAACTCTGAATGGGATTTTTTTTTTAAAATAAAGTATTCTAGATTATATAGATATAATGATTGATTCAGTACAGTGCTGCATTATTACAAATATAATGTTTTTCTCTGTTACTATCAGACTTGGGTACTAACTAGTTACATTTACTCAGTTACATTTGCTTGAGTAACTTTTTTGAAAATAAATAGCTTTTAGTAGTATTTGTACTACGCTGTATTTTACTTTTGCTTGAGTATTTTTGTTATAAAGTATTTCTACTCTGACTTGAGTAAAATGTCTGGATTTTCTACCCACTGAATGAAAAACAAACACGTTTTAACCAAAAACTCACCAGACACACACACACACACACACACACACACACACACACACACACACACAGCTGCAGTTTCTGTTAAAGTTTTATTCGTTTTCTAATGAAAGAAACTGATTTGGAATAAAATGTTATTTGGTCTGATTTTGTTATTTATATGAATTATTGTCATTTAAATATCAACATTTCCACTTAACTTTATATTTTGGTCCATCTGATGGTGTAATTTTTACATATTCAGTACTTTTTCCCCCAAATACTTTTTATTCTTTCTTGAGTAAAATATGTTGAAGTAGTGCTACTTTTACTTGAGTATAATTTTTGGCCAGTCTGCCCTTCATCGGTTATTATTATGTTTCTGTATTTAACAATGTTTCTGTTTGGGAGGTTGATTGATGTTTAGTTGCTAGAAAAGTTTTTGTTTTCTTCAAACTACCCCTTTTCATTCAAAAAAATAAAATTCAAATTTTCCTCTTGCATAATTTCTGGAATATCAGCCTCGTTTCGTCTGTCACACTGAGACAAAACACGATTCCTGAATCGGTGTACGAAACAGATTTAATGCCAGATTTCTACTCCGTCTTCAAAGATCAGCTTCACATCTTTAATCTATAAGAAAGTCTCCAATATTGGCAGAGCCTCTGCGTGTTGTTTGCTCTGCTAAGTGCTTACATGTTCCTGATTATTGCAGACAGATTGCTCTTCAAGTGGGGCTTTAACTTTGGAATCGTATTGTATTTGTAATATCTTAAAAGCGACTCTATTATGGCGTTAAGGAAGTGTCGAAAACGGGCAAATAAAAAAGGCTAAAACCTCCCACTTTGTTCTAATGCAGGACAAATACAGAGATTTAAACGTTTCAATGCATTTTCAAACATCTGGATAAAAACTGGCACATTTTGTTCTCCATGCTGGAAAATAAAGCCAAGATTTAAAGTCGTAATTTGAGAGCTGAGCATGAGAATCTCAGAAGAGAATAAAAATGAAAACCTGAACAGCTAAAGAACTTTATATATTTCTCTGCGGATAATTTCAGTCAGGAAATCACCAGATATGAAACGACTCAAACAACAAAATAAAAGAGAAGAAGAACTATTTTGTCTAGTTTCTAGTTCAAATACTTTAGCACACTTGAAATAAAATAAAATAACTTAAAAGTAACTTCTAAAACATGAATGTTCTTATTTTAAGGCAACAATTCTTGAATATAGTTTTTCTAAGTAAAAGATCCACTGGCAGATTTTCTCACTTGGTGGGATGGTGGTGGTGGTTTTCTGGTTTATGGTGGTGACAGAAGGCTGATTTTGTAACCGTCTTTATGTGGCTCTGAAGGTTCAGGTCAGAGTTCATCACTACACCTGAATTTCAGCCTGATGTTTAGTTTTTTTCAGTAGTAACTGAAGCTGTTCTGATCGTTCCTCTTTAGGTCCAAACATATTAACTTCAGTTTGTTTTGCCCCAGTTCTCCCAGTTCTCCCAGTTCTCCCACCCAGTTTTATACACTTTCTTAAGTTAAAGAAAAAAACCGAGAGCCAAGAATTGGGGTAACTTGCTAGCTAGTTCCGTTACACTTAGCGCCAACGTTTCTTCTTCTTCTTTGTTTTAATGGCTGTTAGCAAACAACCAATGGAAACATTACTGCCACCAACTGGTAAGGATAGTGGACTACATTTTATTGGCGGCAAGTAATAGTGGCAATACTTCAATATATTGTTACTCAAGTAAAAGTAAAAAGTAGAGATAGTTACATTTACTTGTGTAACTTTGTTGAAAAAAAATTACTTTAGGAGTATTTTTACTACGCTGTACTTTTTACTCTTAACTGAGTGAAATTTCTCCCAATTTTCTACCGACTGAATGAAAAGCAAACATGTTTTTTATTGAAGGAAACTGATTTAGAAGCATTTTCCTTTTTTTGATTTTGTTATTTATATGAATTATTGTAATTAAAATATCAACATTTTAACTTAACTTTACATTTTAGTCCATCTGATGATGTAATTTTTAAATGATTGATAATTTGATCAGTTAATCTGTACTTTTTTTACTCTTACTTGAGTAATTTCTTGGTCAACTACTTTTTACTTTTACTTGAGTAATAACATGTTGAAGTAGTACTATTCTTCCTTGAGTACCTCTGCATATAGCTGCTGATTTGCCAGATTGGAGTCGTGTATTTGGTGTTTTTCTGGGTTTCCTCTGAGATTTCACAGCAGACGAAAGTGAGCAGAGTTTGAGGAGTGAGGGAGGAAGGAAGGTGGAGAGAAGAAAGAAGAACACTTCAGATTCTTGTTTTATTCCCTCCAAACTTGTAATGTAGGTTTGATTAGCAAGCATGTAATGTACTTTTCCCCCACGGCTGGAGACGGAGCAGCGGGGGGAGGCGGAGGCCAGGCGGAGTGGGATGGAGGCAGAGGTATAGCAGGAAGGAGGAGGAGGAGGCATATAGGCTGCCATCTCAGCAGGTCTCCCCCCCTCCACTGCGCCTCCTACATTTTATTTCTCCATGTCTTCAAAACAAGATGCACCCCCCCCTCTTTAAAACCTAACATCACCTCTGTCTAGGCACACACACTGCACCCTAATGCCCCTCCTATAGCTGCACCATGCTGGGTAAGTGCAGGGTGTGGGTGGGGTAGGAGGAGGTTGGAGGTCACAAGCAGGAAGAGTTTTTCTTTTCTGGGGTCGGATTGAGTGGGGGTGAGGAGTTGCCTCCCCACTAACAAGTTGGATGTCTGCATGCAGGAAGTTGTTTGTGCGTCGACACAAAGCCAGTTTGTTTGAATCCAGCAGGGAAAAGTCAGCCGTGTTGACACTCAGCTGGTTTAAGGGTTAAAGGCTAACGAAAATGTCGAGGCAGCATCCGCCCAAGTCTCGCTTTTTAGGAACTAAAGAGTCATCAGGAAAATCAGGTTAAAAATTACACCTGAACATCAGCTGTACACTGCAAAAACACAAAATCTTACCAAGTAATTTTGGTCTAGTTTCTAATGCAAATCTTAGTACATTGGAAATAAGACAAAACTAACTCATACGTAACTTTTCTGCAAGATAAGAGATTGTTTTAAATCAATCCCTTAATTACTTAATTATAAAAACCAGAACTTTTTCATCAATATTCAAGAATGACTTGACTTAAAACAAGTTTCTATGTCTTGCTGAAAAGTCATCTATTAGTTAGTTTTGTCTTTTTTAAAGTGTACTAAGATATTTGCACTAAAATTTACTTTGCAAGACTTTGCGTTTTTGCAGTGATCTTTATTAAAATATCATTCTTAAGTCCTTTTATACTATAAAAAACCAGCTGTATTTATTTGACAATGTCTCCAGATTGACATATACTGTATATATATTTGAATCATCTAAGTAACTAAATGACTCCAAATAAGAAAGCTACATGAAAACATTTAGAAGTGTTTTCTAAGTATTGCTATCCAAAGTAAAACTTTAGAAATGATGAAAAAGTTTTAGTTCCACTGACAGTTTATTTCACTTCTAACATGACATTTTTCCTGTTATAAATGAAATTATCTGCCAATAGAACTAAAACGTTTTCATCAATATTAGGAATTATTTACTTAAAGCAAGTTCCTACATCTTGCTCAAAAGTTACTTGTAAGTTAGTTTTGTCTTATTTCAAGTGTACTAAAATATTTGAACTAGAAAGTAGAGCAAATTGGTAAGATTTAGTGTTTTTGCAGTGATAACTGTAAAGCTAACCAAACCTCCTGGCTCTCTAAAGCTAAATATCTGTAAAATGAGCAACCCAACCAAACGAGGCGTTTCCCATCATGCCTCCCGTCAGAGCCGGTCGGCGCTTCCCGTTCCCCGTCTCCCTGGCTGCGCTGTCGGCTCAGGCTGTGAGCAGAGCGACGTTAATGTGTGGAGACACCTGACAAGCCGGCTGGCCTTTAGGGCTCAGCCTAATCACTCCAGACCCGAACCCATCGGGAGTTAAACCCGCAAAACCAAACAGTCGCTGTGGGAGCCGGCTGGCGTCTGCAAGAGGCAGCGAAAGGAGCGGAAACGTTCTGACAGAAGAAGAGAAAATACAGAATCTGCATCTAAACGTCCAACATTCAACCTCTGATCCTCAGAGAAACATTTTCACTTAAAAATCATAAAACAAAAGGCTTCCTCAGACAAATAAAAACATGGATGCACTGCAAAAACACAAAATATTACCAAATATTATTGGTTTAGTTTTGTAATACATATGGAATAAAATTAAACGAACTTACAAGTAACTTGTTAGGAATTTGTTTTAAGTGAATAATGCATTAATATTGATGAAAAAGTTCCAGTTCCATTGGTATTTTACTTCACATTTTCCCAGTTCATAAATGGAATAATCTGCCAGTGAAACTTATATTTTTCCATAAATATTAATGAATCATTTACTTAAAACAAGCTCCTATAACTTACTGAAAAGTTACTAATAATTTAGTTTTGTCTTATTTTATAGAAACTAAACTAAAATTACTTGGTAAGATTGATAAGATTTTGATTGATCGTTTTTGCAGTAAATTCTACTTAATAATGTTTAAAAAAAACTAAAACTGTCCTTATTGTCAGGATTGTTATTTTTACCATTTTCTCCACAGTTTGTTCAATAAAGGTGTATAAATAAATTAGAAAATATGATTAAATGCAGAAACTAGAAGTTTTGTGGGGCTATAATTGCTGTGACCTTAAAAAACAAGTAATAAATTTGTTTTTTTGTCACTTTTATTATCACCATAGTACCACAAAATATTGTGATTAAACTTTACGTCCCAGACAGAGGCATAGAAAGAAATGATATATAACAACTTAAATAGAGCTTAGCTCCAAGAGGCTAGAAATCGCATCAGAAATGTCTTTGCAGCATGTTAGCGCTAACATTAAAGCTCTTTTTCACCCTTTAAAATACTGTACTAATTCAAAATGAATGGGGATTTTCCAGTGTTTAAAGTACAGTAGCTTGTTAACTCTGGTATCTGTTCAGCCACACAGGGCCCCTCGCCACTCTGCCCCTCTCTCCAGATGCCCTCATTAATTTTAGATTGGCTCTAAATGAGTCTCCTTCATCGCACCCGAGGTTTTCTAAATTAGATTCATTTATATTTAAATTGTGAAACAGGCGTGGTTAATGAGAGAATCGTTATTTTTGGGGGTTATTTCAGATATGCTGATAGTTTGGCTGTGTGAACTTAAACCACCAGAGAAGGCTCACATGTAGCGAGGCCTGCAGTGTGTCAGCTTCTACTTCTGTTTTCTATGTTTTAAAGATGTTAATGAGAATGTAGCAGAACAAACACTACATACAAATAATAATTAAAGGTGACATACTAAACATCCTTAATCAGTCTAGAATAGGTTTATGAACAATATTAAACATGTTCTTTACATCTTTTGTACCAAATCATTAGATACTGAGATTTCTATGACTGAGTATACAAGGAAATAACAATATGTTACAAGAATAAAGTCGAAATATTCCAAGAAAAAAAAAACATATACAATTTCATTCTCGTAATTTTATGACTGTATTCTTAGCATTTTTATTTTCTTAATATGGCAGCCACAACTCACTGTTTACACTCGCACGTGAAAATGGCTGCAAACAAACGCGTAATTATACAACCATACATCTTTGAAAAGCAGAAGAGGAGCCTCCTGCACAACCAACCAGAAATCAGCAAGTGCTTTCTGGAGGGTAAGTCAACAGCAAAACTCTTGTCTTTTCCAGCAGCCATTGTACAGCGCATACAGCGGTAAAACCAGGGAGAAGTCGGAGAAGAAAAAGTCAAAATTTGGAGATTAAAGTCAGAATTCTGAGATTAAAATCAACAACAAAACTCTTGTCTTTTCCAGCAGCCTTTGTACAGCGCAGAGCCAGCGCGAGCTCCGCTTGAGTCGCTTAGTAACAGCTTGCGGTTGCTAGGCAACAGGTCTCCGCCTACTAATTTGTGCCGTTACATTTGGAAGGTTTTTGAAACAGCTAATTTTCCAAAGACCAAAAAACATGAACTTATGGCCAAAAAACAGGCTGGCTGTTTTTTTAAGCGCCTGTGTTGTTTTTATAAGCAGTAGAGATCCAGATATACTTATAAAAGAGAACAATATGTGAATTTTGCATAATAGATCCGGTTTAAGAGAAGTTGTTTTTGTGTCCTTTCTGTCAGAATTAAGGTGAGTCCATAAACACAACCCTCGTTTGTTTCTTCTTTTAACACCTAATGTGTCGTTTCCAGCACATTTGTGCATTTTGCTGCTCCACATGTGCTAAAGAGCAGATCATCAGACTCATGTTGACCTAACAAGTGCCTCCATCAACACACGACGGAGCAGCAGGACGCCTCTTAAAAATAAACTGCTGAAAATGCCACATCTGAGAAATAAAGAACATGAGCAGGAATCCCACCCACCCCACTCATAAAAATGCCAAATCACAGAGCGCTTTACAGCTGTACGTCTCCTCACAAGGCGTCCCATAGCAACCCCCCCGGCTTCTCCCGTCAGGAATCTGCTGTTAGGAATCTAAGTGCCAGGCGTTTAAAACCTGAGGAATGCTATTGTTCTGGTCACAGCTGCAGGACCGCTGGCCCGGCTGCTGCTGGGGCCAGGAGGAAGGAGGGCGGGGGCCAAGAGGTGTGAAACAGACAACTTTACGTGTTTTAGCGCTCTGTGGTCTCATGACAAAGCAGCAAATAGTTGACAGCAAGTCGACACATTCCTCCTGGCCTGGACGTTTACAGTGGCTCCATAACCTTTGAACTTTGCTCAATTTTGTCAAATTGCCAACACAAGGTTCAGTGTGTTTTATTAGGATTTTATGTGCTAGAATTAAAAATGTGGCAGATATGTGTGTTTAACCTACGCAAGAGGATTAGGGACACTAAAAAAAATCTGACTTTAATGACTGAATTCGGAGGTTTTTTCTAATAATTTTGACTTTTGATCTCAGAAAATTGACGTCAAAATTCTGAGACAAAAGTCAGAATTCAAGGATTAAAGTCAGAATTTGGGGGGAAGAAAATAAATATTCTGAAATTAAAGTCAGAATTTGGAGAAAAAGTTAGAATTCAGTTTTTTTCCAGTTGCTCTGATCCTCTTCAATATTAACCCCTTCCACACCAACATAACAGAAAAAAAATCCCCTTTGATCTCTGGTTCAAATGAGACTGAAATATAACCCTTTTGCCTGCATACTGGAAAACTAGCACACATTGTGTAATGTAGGGTGATGGCAGCATCATGCAGTGGGGATGCTTTAACTGAGTTTAGAAGACGACAAATGGAGCAAAATACAATCAGTTGTGTGATTGTAAGGCGAACACATGTGAAAAGATCAAAGGTCATTTTACAAGGCGTTCCATTTTAAAATCCTGATTCGACATTTCAACACTCAGTCTGCTGAGAAAACGCCGTGTTGACGCCAGAGGAGGAAGAGGATGATGAAGACACTTGTAGCAGAAAGAGGATCCTTGTTGGTGATGCTCCTGTTTCTCGTTCATCACAGCGAGAAGGAAGAGATTCTCTGTCTCATTGGAAATTACCACCCAGCTGCTGGTTGGAACAATGCCTGGCCTTTTTCCAAACACTTCATAAACACTGAGCCACGCTCAGTTCGGTCGCAGCGGCACGAACGCTGCCCTCCGAGGCACTGCTGTGTGTGTGTCTGTGTGTGTGTCTGTGTGTGTGTGTGTGTGGGTGTGTGTGTGTTGTGTGGGGGGGTGTGTGGGTGTGATGTACCTACCTGGTCCCAGTTTCTGCCGTCTGGTTCAATCGCTGCCAGGGCGCGTCTTTAATCTCATGTTACGTAACTGGAAAAGAATAAAAACAAAGTGAGAAACCGACTCATGAATTTGTATCCACACTGCAAAAACTCAAAATATTACCAAGTATTTTTGATCTAGTTTTTATCTTAGTTCACGTAAAATGAGACAAAACTAACTTCTAAGTAACTTTTCAGCAAGATATACAGTAGTAGCTTGTTTTAGGTCAATATTCTTGTTTCACTGGCAGATTATTTCGCTTATAAAGTGGGAAAAACATTTTGTTATGAGTGAAAACCTGCCAGTGAAACTAGGACTTTTCATCAGTATTGACCTAAAACAAGCTTCTATATCTCTGAAAAGTTACTTAGAAGTTTGTTTTGTCTTATTTTAAGTGAACTAAGATATTTGCACTAGAAACTAAATCAAAAATATTTGGTAATACTTTGAGTTTTTGCAGTGAAAAAGAAAAGATCATGAAAATAAATATGAATCCTATGGTTCAAAATTATTAAATGAATTGGCAATTTTAGTGCAAAAACATTATTATTAACCATGGTGGCCATCTTGGGAAAAAAACACAGTAAATATGATTTCTGTGGGTCCAGTGTATGATTGGACACCAAAAGTACTAATCTGTGATGAAAATTAGCAAATTCAGTGGAAACATACGTCTTCCTTGAAAAATGGCTGCCACCTTGAATTTTTCAAATCAAATCAAATTTTATTTGTATAGCACATTTCAGCAGCAAGCATTTCAAAGTGCTTTACATCATATCAAACACAGAAACACAATGCAACATAGAACCAACAATCAAAACACCACAGTGTCTAACTTATTTATTTATTTAGTTCCCAAAAAGCAAAGACCCTGGGAACATTTGTGCCCAGTTGGGTTCTTTCATCCACATGTGGAAGATTTTGCTGAAACTCTGAATTATGTGCGGCGCCATAAAGACAAACAGAAAGCCCTGATTGCCACCTGTACATTTATTTCTGAGGCGTGATCAGATCACAAAGCGCGTTTCTGCGGTATTTATCAGCGAAGCTGTGGGTGAATTCACAGATAGGAGACGGATTTATAAAACACTCAGCCTTGGTGAAAAGCTGCTGAGACTAAAAGGTCAGAGATCGTTGTGAATCCTTGTGCGCTCACAATGGCTCCCAGTGTTTCCTGATCCAAGGTTGTGTTACCAGGCAACAAATACAGTTCAGGGCGAGTAACTTGCTGACCCCCTCCCCCCAGTGAACTGTATCAAAGTTTCTTTGCAGAAAGTTGAGGCTGAGGCTTGAATTTATGTAAACGTACGGCTAATCTACGAGAAATAGTCTGAAAATTCTCCTTGCAGACACAGAGCCACTGCTGCAGTGGAAACACACAAACTGAGCCCCTTCCTCCTTTAATTCATCTGAATAGTTTGCACCAAGTCACCCCCATTGCACTGCCCCAAAATAAAATAAAAAATTAACAGAAATAAACAGAAACATACGCAGCGACATAAAGGTGTATAATACATAAACTACTGATCGTTTACGTATTTATAGTTTAACAGGAAACATTTGATAAATGCAGTAAAGTTCATTTAATGTTAAATTATAAAAACTGATTAAAAAGTGAAGATGTATATTCTTTTTTTGCAAAAAATTTAACCCTTATTGAGTAAATTTATTCATTGGGGGAAAAACCACAAATAATTATTTGCATAAAAAGGATTTAGAGCAACTTATGCTTGACTTTTTTTACTATAATCCAAATGTTGGTGAATTTAATTACTAATCCATGGCTTCCTCCTGTAAACTTTATGAATAAATATAATGTGATACAGAGATCTATTTCATTAGCCACATTTAAAAATGGGAAAGACAAGAGAACATGAGGTTTAAGGAAGTCCCTGTGTTGATCTTTATGAGTTAGGATTAATCTACATGAGAACAGCTGCAGGGCTGGATTTCCATCTGCAATCAGAGAATTTATTAAAATTAATAAAGTAAAATTAGTGAGTCTATTGAAAACTATCAGATCTGATTAGAAACAAATAATCACATTTTTTGGCCCGTCTGATGATGTAATTTTTAAATATTAAATGATTGATAATTTGATCCGTTACTCAGTATAATTGAATAGAGTTTTTTCTAAATACTATTTTTTGAGAATGTAAAAGTCTAAATCAGTTATTTTTTGCTTATAAATCGCTCCAGGAATGGAAATATTTAAACTATTAACACTAAAATAAAAATGTGACAGCAGGTGAAACTGCATAAACTGTTTCGTTTGAACGGTTTTAAAATGAGACGATGAACAAAGCAAGCAAACAGTTGAGCATCGAAATGAAACCTTTTCTGAAACTAACTAAACTAAACTAAACTTCAAAATGAGTGAAATTACCTGCAATAACAAATCAAATCTTTACATTTCTGAAGCATTTTTCCTGTTCTTCCTTCCCATTGTCTTTTTTCCAGCTGGTTTATCCATTATGACATAATTATATATAAACTGTTTGCATCCAGATGAGGTTCACCTGAGAGCCCAGAAATGTCCTGGACCGTCTGCAACGCCTGCGGCTGCTTGGTGAGACAAACTTTCTAATAACAGAAAACGTTACATGTTTTCCGTAAATCCATTTGACTTTCAAATGGTGCAACAGACTCCAGTAACACCAGAGCAACAAAGATGGTGTACAAACGGGAGGTCTCACTTTGACATGAACGGTCAGCATCTTTGTCTGGTGCATTTTTTTTGTTAAAATAATTTGTTTTTTCTTCAGTGAGGTTAATGACAATGAGTACAAAATCCAGAACTGTTGCTGAAGTAAGAGTAGTGATACTTCATGATAGTAATAAGTAAAAGTAAAATAAAAATATTCCTAAAAGTAAATTCTTTCCAAAAGTTTCTCCAGTAAATGTAACGACTGTGAAGTTCCCTGCATTGTCTGACTCACAGAGTGTTTATGAATCACTGCCAGTGAAGTGAGCTGCTGATTTGTTGCTAACTTTACTGAGACGACAGGCAGATGTGGTGCAGATTCCAGCTGTGTTTGTGTCAGAGCAGTAAATATATGTAATCTTTGGTTTATGACTGGTTACGTATGAGACGAATAATTGCTAGTTTTACATTTTAACTCTAATTACTTTTATTAGTGTTTTTGTCTGATTTGTTAATTTATGATTGTGGATGTAACAGATTTGAGAGAAATATGACAAACACAATATACTGTATATGAAAGCATTGAAGTATTTATTATGTTTATTTTTGGAAAAAATATAATTTGAAACTGTTTGTTCTGCTTGAATTTGTTATTTGTTTATTTTCGGCCCTTTTAGGCTATAAATACCAGAGTTTGGACATAACTTCATAATTTGATAACATAAATTTAAATATTAAATCAGATGTTGTGGTCTGTCCTAAATCAACCTTTTTATCAAATACTTTGATAAAAAGGCTGATTTAATTTTACTTCAGTAAAACCGAAGTAATACTACTCTTACTTCAGTACCTCTGGTTTTATATTTATGGTTTTAATAGTTTTATGGATGTTTATCTTTCAGTAAAGATTGTGCCTAAGATATAAACTCAATATTACAAATGAACAAATAAGAAAAGTGTTATTAAGAACTCACTGGATTTAAGTTTAGTTGTGGTTTAAAGCATCACGAAAACATAAAAACATTAAATAGTCATCAATTGTGAAATCAGTAACAATTATTATAATTTAAATGCCATCATTAAAATCATCGATAAACATCAAATATGTTGATTTGTGCTTCATTTATTATGTTCAAAAGCCGCACTAATCTGATGTGTTTTTAGTCTGGATGTAAAGGAGCTCAGTGTTTCAACTATGTTTCAGATTTTTTTGTTCCAGATTTGTTCAGTGATTTATAAACTAACGGTATTTTAAAGTTTATTCTCTGACTGTAGAACTGGGTGATGTGCTCTAACTTCCTGGTTTTAGTCAGAACTAGAGCAGCAGCGTTCTGGATCAGATGATTGATTTGTTTGTCAGACCTGTGAAGATGCTGCTGCTATAATGAATGCAACCAAACACAAACGCATGGATGAGTTTCTCTAGACCAGAAACGTTTTGCATCATTTAACAGAATCCCAAAGTTGAAAATACTCAGCGGCCCTATTTGAGACTTTTTAAAAAATCTTTTCTGCAACAAATTAAGCAATAAAGAAGCAAGTTATCATCTTAATTAATTTTTTAGGACTTTTTTTCCAGTTTATTCAGTCTAGAAGTAAACTGGCCTGTTCCAACAACAAAAACAAGAACTTTTTCCAAAGAAAGGTTTAATAGAAGAATTAATGTGGTCTAGTCCTGTTTCAGTGAAATGTCACTGGATGTTTTCGCCTTACTTACTATGAAATTAAAATGAAAACAAACACAACTATTAAAAAATACTTCATGCCTAATACTTTCCATTAAAGAAGAATTCAACAGAACAATTTCCTGCTGAAAAGTGACAAAAGAACCCACTCTGGGCCCATTCCTTTAACTGCAGTCATGAAATTGTTTCAAGGGCCACAAATGGCCCCCAGACCGCACTTTGGACAACCCTGCTCTAGATTTTACTCTGACATCGGTCCTCTAATCCTGGAAATGTTCCTCAGGCGATAAAAGGCCGACTTTGTAACCGTCTTTATGTGGCTCTGAATGTCCATAGTTTCTTCTTCATATAAAAGTCATTAAGTTTCAAATTAAACTCAAATCAACAGAATGAGCATGTCCCTCTCTGTGCTTCTGCATCTGTAAAACCCTGTGCTAACATGTAGGCGTGTGTGTGTGTGTGTGTGTGTGTGTGTGTGTGTGTGTGTGTGTGTGTGTGTGTGTGTGTGTGTGTGTGCGTGTGTGTGTGTGTGTGTGTGTGTGTGTGTGTGTGTGTGTGTGTGTGTGTGTGTGTGTGTGTTTTAACAGCAGAGGGCCCCCAGAACCGGACTCCATCATTTCCAGCTGGATTGTGGGTAGCAGGGAGAGCTGGGAGCGGGTTTGGGGTCGGGCTTTGTTTGTTCCTGTGTGCTGACATCACCGTGCTGATGGCACCAAATCCCCGTTCCCCTGCACACAGCACTTTCTATACAAAACAGCAACACACACACACACGCCGTGGCACATGGTACGAGTAATGCCAACTAGGCCAAAAAGAAAACCAGCTTTCTTTTTTTTAACAGACATCCATGAATGCACATATGCTCAGCTAACGGGCGGTTCTGTCTATATTTGGGTTTTTGCTGAAACTTTAAATGAGTTTAAAGGAGTTCAGGAAGGAGGAGCCACATCAGCCCCGACTCCCAGTCACTTCTACCAAACAAACTCAGGACATAATTTAAAAAAATTCAATCATTTGAAAGATTTCTGATTAATTCATGAATATTTGAAGGAATAAGCAAAGTTTTTCATTCAAAAAATGTTTTTTTTATAACTTAGACAATAATTAAGCTTAAATGATTCAGATAATAATTATCCACAGCAGATTTTACCTTCGTTTAGTGAAAGACTGAATGTTAAAACATTGTTTTTAAGCTTTCTAAATAATCAGATGATGGCCAGTCATTTTCTATTGTTCATAAAAAATAACTTGTTTTATACGCTTTTGACTTTCCATAATGACTTTTTGCAGGTGAGAGAAAATATGAAAGGGAGAGGATGATAATCATGAAATGAAACTGAAAAATGAAGCACAAGAAAAACAGGAATGTTTTAAAATTAAGAGTTTTGATCAAAGCAAATTATTGTTGAAAGTTTTTATACATATGGGGAAAATTTTCATCACAACCTTGTAGTGTTTATTTTCTCTTGTTCAACCAATGAGGGATAATAAACCACTTAGGGTTAAAAACAATAAAACGAGATTTTAGGAATAGTTTTGGAAAAAATAAAGATTCCTGCTTTTGTTATTGCAAATAAACATTCAACAAACAACAAATTGTGTTTCAAGGAATTATAATAATTTAAATAAAGTTTGAATTCTCAAAATAATCAGTTTCACGTCAAAAAAGCAATGAAAGAGTCTCAAAGAAAAGTTTTATGAATCTGAGTTTATAGATCTATTTCAGACAGATTGGTTCTCCTTTCCATGAATTTAAAAATGAAGGAAAAATCGTATTTTCATAATATTAATGATTTAAAGAGACGAAAAACAATGTATCTGTGAATCTTTACAACATTTTATTTGCACAGTTTAATATAAAATCTGGACTTCTGACTGTCCAAGTTTCTACAACCTGTGGATGAATTTCTGATTTTAACTGAATGAAAATCTTCTAGTATTTTATACTGATGATAAAAAGTTGAGTTTAACTCGTACTTACATGCCACAAAAATCTTTACTCTTATTTCAAAGAGTTTCTTTTATTTGTTAAAGAAATAGACAACAAAAATTAAGGTGTAATAACTGGAACTGAAAACGAGGGAAAAAGTCATTAATGTCGACAGAAAAACTTTAAAAGACCTTCAGAAAACTAAAGAAATATTCACCTTTTAATGACTAAAGACAGATCTATCGCCTGGAGGGAAATATTATTATTTTTAAACTATTTCATTGTAATTCGCCGAGTTCAGGGAGTTGATGTCGTACATGTGTTTGCTCATAATCTGCCTGTCTTTACATTAGCTGGTTAAATATTAACCCAGAGCTTTTCTCCTTCACTTTACTGGCTCTTTGGTATGCATGCAGCCCAGCGAGAGGCGGGGCCAGGCGCACACACTTCCTCTCAGCCAACAGGAAACTGGGACATTTTTTCCTCTTATAATGATTATTACTTGTTTTTTTAATGTTATAAACACAAAACCTCATTTTGACCTTTTTTTTCTCCAATGAAAAACATTCTCAAGGTTAAACATTTGACCTCAAAGTGTCCACTAGGGGCTGGGGAATTATTGCATCGTTTACAATTTATTGTGATAAATTTCTTGTCATGATAAGATTTTCATTTATTATTATAAATGTAAACATGTGGGAATATCACCTGGTAGTTTGGTAGTTTGTTGTAATCTTGGGTTTTGTTTCTTTTGAACATTTGAACCTCCAGTTTGTGCTAAATTACAACATTGCTTTTACAGTTTCTAAACCTTTTGATTGATTGATTGATTGATTGATTGATTGATTTATATCTGAACTTTAAGCTTCATTTTATTACTAATGTTTTGATTGACTTCGCTCAATCTTTTTTTATTTGTCTTTTTAGTTTAAAGCCCTGTTAGCAATGTTGATTTAATAATTAAAATACCTGAGGATAATTGGTTAAACCACTATTGTCTAAATATGCCTAATGTCGCTAATTTGCAACATATCTAATTTTATATATATGTTTTCTTACTTTATTTAATTAACAGGCTTCACAACAAAAATACAATAACTGTTTTTGTTTCATAAAATTAGAAATAGATTTATGAAAGTTGCCTCTCTCGTTTGTGCTCGATAATCTACAGGATTTCATTTAGTTCCCAATCCTTTTGATTGATTGATTGATTGATTGATTGATTGATTGATTGATTGATGGATTGATGGATTGATTAACTGATTTATATCTGAACTTTAAACCTCATTTTATTACCAATATTTTGATTGTGCTTTCTACTTAGCTTGATCTTTGCTTATTTCTGTCTTTGTTCTGCATGTTTCTATGTGAAGTATGACTGATTGATTCATATCCATGTTGGTGAATAAATAGGCGACAAAAAACCAAACATATTTCCATCTGTTCATTATTGTTCATGTTAAACTCAACAAAATGACCAGAAATGCTCTCAGACTGCGACACTTAAATGGAAACGTACGAAAAAGTTCAGCAGAAGTTCCAGCATTTTGAGAAGGTGAGATATCTTTAGGATCCAAATGAAAGCAGCTTTACTTTAATCATGTTATTCAACACTTCCTGTCATTTTGGGATATAAAAATACAGCATCTTGCTCAAGGACACTTCAGCAGAGCAGCTGCAGGTTCAACCCTCATCCTCTGGCTGAATGGAGACTCAAAGCCACTCATCCGTCTTCATGCCCTTGTATGTGTTTGTACTTTCCAGGGCATACAGGGGCTTGATGTGTCTCTGCAAACACATCTCTGCACTCAGACATTCTGAGACACACACAGCTGAAGCTATGGACACACACACACACACACACACACACACACGCACACACACATGCCTAAGCTCCCTGGAAAATGGCGGGGATGAACGCGGCACTTGAAGCCACTCAGAGCCAATCAGAGCTGATGATGGTTCACTCACGCCGCAGCTCTCCTCATTCACATTTTACACAACTTTGTTCGTAAAACGTTTTCTGAAGTTCTTGTTCAATAATTACCAAAAGATCAATTTTAAAAAATGAATCCGCTCAGATATTGAGAGCTGTTCGCACGCTAGCCTGATGGTATTCTTTTATATTTTCTAGCTGAAATGTATTTAAAGTTAATTTTTAGAAAAATCTTAGTTACAATTTATAACATTTTTTAAACAGTTTTCAATCTTAACTGAACAGAGATGAGTTTTATGCTCACATTTCTACTTCAGCTAAGGCTTCACAAATCCAATTCTTACATTTTATTTAGCTGAGTCAAGTTTTGACTTGAGATACTTTTTGCAATTTTTCAATGACCTTTGACCCCAATTCAGTCATGGGATCGTCTCAATCTGCTTACAGTTTTCAAATGTTTTGTTATAATATGAAGCCTAGGCGCAAATTCAAACTGGAAGACTCTGTTATCCCCACCGGGACCCGTTAATTGAAGCGACCTGCCCACAATCGTCAACCTATCAACGCCGGACCAAGCCACGTCACGTCCAATCATCGACCAAGTCCCAGCTGATAAGGACCTTCATTCATGGCGTCCTTCGCTCTCCAGCCGAGCTCAACCCACCACCACCCCTTCTCCTCCATTCGCCCGGTCCTGAGGCCCGCACCCTTCTTCAACCTCCACCACCAGTGCCGGGCCCTGGGGGACGACGTTCCTAACAGCATCGGGATGCTCATCTGAAGCCTGTCGCTAACGCTGCGATAACCGTTATCCCCAGCCGGGGCCCGAGCGCCAAAGACTTTAAATTCTGTTTGTCAATAAACTCTTCTAATTGTCTTCTCATCTCCGTCTGAGTCTCTCCAGATTGAATTGCTGGTGTAACTAGAACTTTTTCATCAATATTAGGGATTATTGACTTAAAGTAAGTTAGTTTAGTTTTATTTAAAGATATTCTCTCTGGAAGAGAAGATAAAAATACTTGGTAAGATTTTGTGTTTTTGCAGTACATTTGTCAAGCATTTTACCACTGACATACTTCATAAAGATTTTGTAGTTTAGCTCCACTTTTTTGGCTAACCTGCTTTTCTTTACTGTATTTCCAATAAATTATATATTATATTCTAGGATCAGAAAAAAACTTCCAAACAAAACGTGCGTCTTTTAAACCGAGTTTCTGGTGAGAAACAAACAGATGTAATCTCAGAGCTCATGTATTTTTAAACTTTCAATAACAATGCTTCACTCTCTCACTAATGCACACACAGACACACGCCTGCCCACGCACACACACACACACACACACACACCCACACACACACACAGAGGGTTCTGTCGGCAACGGGCCGGGCTGCGTGCTGATTGGCTGGACGGGGAATGTTGGGGGTTATGCTGGATTTGGTGAACCACCTGCTGGGCCTCAGCCGCCAACTGACTGAAAACATTTACATCACAGCCAAAACAGAAAAAGAGAATTATAAAGTTATGAAATTAAATCATTTTTAAACTAAATGCTTTTATGTTCCTCCCTCTTTAACTATATATTTTAAAAATCATTTTCAGTGAGTAAATTTGATCAAAATGTTCCTAAGAGCTGACATATTAGCGACAGGAGTTTAGTTTTAAATGCTGCTGCTGAATCACAGTTCAGTGAGAATGAGGGGATGAAACCAAACTTGTTTCTATAGCCAGGAAAACTACAAAGTTCATTAATCACAGCGCAAAGAGTTACAATATTAAAACTCTAAAATCCAGGGACGTGTGGTCAGGGGAGGCAAGAGAGGCAGAGCCTCACCTCATAATGGAAAAATATAATGATAAAATAATTTATATTGCTATTTTCACCCTGTGGTTTGTACTGTAAAGTACTTATTTTTCATTTAGCTTAACCAATTCTGATTATTTTTTCTTCAAAATTGCTGAATTTTCACATTTTCCCATTCAAATGCCCAGAAGTGACGCTAGTGAGGCAGCAGCAAGTTGAGCCTCATCTGAGATTGATCAACCTCCCGCTAACTGCACTGGCTGCCATTCGATGACAGCATGCTCCTCCTGTCTGTACATCGCCAATAAAATGGCTAAAAAGCATTTAATATATGATATATTCATATATCCATAATTTAGTCTATGTATATAATGTACAGTGTTTGTTGTCACCAACTGTGTGTGTAACGTGTTTCGTGTGCTGAGCAGCGATCAGAAACTGCAGAGAACAGATTGGAGGTGAGGCAGGCAGTTCTCTGGCCTCATGGCAGGGGGCGCTCATGATCCCAGACATTGTGACTCCACAACTGCAGAGTAAGAGACAGTAACAGCGAGCTAGCCATGGAGCTAGCCATACAGTATATATTTATAGTTTTCTCCTCTTACCACATCAATCACTTATTAATAATCGCAAAAATAAACATTAAGCCTAAAACCATGTTACTGCAGCAGACTGAATGTTCTGCTCTTTGTGTGGGAAATATTTTAGTATTTCTTTTTAGGGGCATTGCTGTCAGTTGCTATGGCAACGAGTAGCTGCGCTGATACAGAGAGCGAGAGAGAGGTGGTTTTGAGTTGTACTTCAACGATTAGTTAGATAAGTTCTAGTTTCAACTAAAAATGACAAACTTGTCCGTCAGAAGCTACATTTCCATAAAAACGTCCGATAAACTTTGCTGATATTCCGTTAATGTAAAAAAAACAATTTCATAATTGTGATATTTCCATTAAATAAGAAACTCGATTAAAATCACATGTGAATAAGTTTGTTCATGCGATAAGTCATTAAAAAACATGCAGCACCATCATCTTCCTATTACCTCCTGTCAGTTTCTTCATCGTTTCTGCCAGTAGTAACATCCTGTTGTTGATTAACTGTTTGCATCATAGTTTCTACGGAATAAATAAATTTTGATACGACTGAAAAAAAATCACCTCAACCTAGTGCAAAACGTTTTATTGTAAATTGCCGTTTTTGAATAATTTTATGGAAACTGGAAATGCAGCTCCAGGTGTGTGAAGTCTCAGAGAGGCAAAATAATCACCAGACTAAAGGAGGGAAATCATTAGAGCTGCTGGACTGCTATAAATCCAAATGCAACAACGTCCCGATTTCACTCATAATCAGCTTAATTTCAAGCCGACGGATCTGAAAACTTCTGGCACCACAAGCAGAGATTTTCTGCGGCCCCTGGCCCTCCAAAAGCACCAGCTGCCCTCCCAAACCCTGCAGTAAGACGGTCCGGGGCCACATGGGTCGGTCCAGGGCCACATGGGTCCCTGTTGCACCCCTGCTCCGTCTCCAGCCCTGCCCGTGTGTGTGTGTGTGTGTGTGTGTGTGTACGGTGGAGGGGGAGTTGTTCTGACCCGCAAACTGACCTCCTCAAACTTCAAACTGAATACTTTTGGCAGTTTCCACGACGACAGAGCTCTCCAAGCCTTATCCTACTTACTGAGACGAGACAAGGAGCGAGGAAGAGGAGGCAGGAGGAGGAAGGAGGGCGAGGGAGAGAATGAGAGAGAGAATGGGAGCGGTGTGTGTGGACGGGGTGGGGGCGACAGACGGGCAGAAAGCGAGAGTTGCTGCTGTTGCATCTCTGTGTTTTCCATGAGTGGACAGTTTACTGGGAGATTATTCCCAGTCTGGTATTCAGCCTTATTAGGCCAGCAAGACCAGTGGAAGCTGTCCATCCCATTACCAGTGTAACACACTGACTAATTAATCAATCGATTAATCAATCAATCAATCAAGTTTAGTTGTGTAGCACATTTCAGCAACAAGGCAGTTCAAAGTTCTTTACGATCATAAAAACACTTAAATCAACAATTGAAACATTTTTCCAAATGCCTCCATTCACACATCAGAATGTTGATCAATATTTCATTGATTATTAATCAAAATCAATTCTATCATCTGGGTTTTTAGTCTAGGTTTAAAGGAACTCAGTGTTTCAGGTTTTTTTTTTTCAGTTTTCTGGAAGTTTGTTCCAGATTTGTGGTACATAGAAGCTGAATGCTGCTTCTGCATGTTTGGTTCTGGTTTTGGATGCAGAGCAGAACCAGAACCAGAAGACCTGAGTAGTCTGGGAGGTTGCTATGACAACAGCAGATCTTTAATGTATTTGGATGATTTATAAACCAACAGTATTTTAAAGTTTATTCTCTGGAAGGACTTAAGAACTGGGTGATGTGCTCCATCGCCCTGGTTTTAGTCAGAACGCCAGCAGCAGGATTCTGGGTCACATTGTTTGAGTCATAACGAGGAAGAAGTTTAAGTATTTTTGTCCAACAGGTGTGTTTATGTTCTCAGGTGCAGCGTGTAATAAGGTCCCCCGCCTCACAGAGTTCCACTGACTCCGAGTCAGACCACCAGTCCTAAAATCTGTGCCTTGATTTTAAACAAACTCAGTCCGACTATCTCTGGATCACAAGGTGGATTTTTATTCTGATGATTTCATTTAATAAAACAAATGTAAAAACCCAGGCAGACCTGTGAAGATACTGTTGCAGTAATCAATGCAACTAAAGATAAACGCATGGATGAGTTTCTCTAGATGTTGCTGAGACATTAGTCCTCTAATCCTGGAAATGTTCTTAAATTTTGACTTTTTGTATTTATTTACGTTTTCTTTAACATGTATTTATCTTTTTCCTGGATCTCTAATACAGTGAATGATAACTATTAAAGTATATTGTCTCATTTTTTGTTGAGAAGTCTAAACTCTTCCTACTGTCTTTCTGTAGCTCGGGGTGTCCAAAGTGTGGTCTGGGGGCCATTTGTGGCCCTTGGATGAATTCTTTGTGGCCTCTGATGAAGTTACTGCTAAAAGGAAGATAAATAAATCTTGTGTGTATTTTTCTATAAATCATGTAGCAAATACAACAAACTACTCTGGTGAGATTTAATTAAAATTGGTCTAAATGAATAAAAAAATCACTGCAGGTTGTTGGCAGCATCATTCGTGTTGCCAGATTGGGTGGATTTGCTCCTAACTGGACTTTTTTGAAGGACTTGGGCTGAAAAGCCCTCCACCCCACCCCACCCCAGCTCAGCTCTGGGCTTCTTTCTGCAACTTTTAGCAGGTTTTTAGAAAGTTTTCATAGAAAAATTCTATTGAAATACTTTTTTTTCTCCAAAGAGTCCAAAAATACGCTAGTGGCTCGTATTTTTTGCGACAGTAGGCAGACAGAAAGGAGGGCGAGGAGGGGCGGGGGGCATGTGGCAAAGGTCGCCAGGACCGGGAGCCGAACCCCCCAACGTCCGCGTCGAGGACTAAGGCCTCCAAACGTGGGGCGTGCTAACCCCCTGCGCCACCACAGGTTTTTACTCTGGCAGGAAAAAAAGCCAATAAAAAATGATAAGATCTAAACACATAAACTGAAATCTAAATGCTGAGTTTCTGGTCACAGTTAAAGATTCGATGAACTTGAACAACTTTGCAGAACCAAAACAATCCCAAAAGCTTTAAGTGTTTACAAAATAACAACCATGCATCCATTTTTCTTCCTCTTCAAAATAAAGGACTTGTTTTTGTAGCTTTAGTGCATAACATGTTGAAACCATTAGTGATGGAGTTTGTCACAATCTGAAAGAATGTGAAGATTTATAAAGCCGGGTTTGGCATTTATTGATTTGTTATCATGATAAGAATTTAGATTTATCGTTCTCAATAAATTCCAATTATTAGTATTTGAAACTAAATTGTTGAGATTGATCATTTTACTTTTTTCTACATAACTAGTTTTGAAAATTTGCAGTTAATGACATAAATTACACTTCTTCATGTGACTGGGGTCCTAAAGAAGCGTATTTGTGTTTGTGGGGAAATGATTGCTACTTCATCCAGTCACATACAATCACCTACAAAAGTAATAATACATACTTCTTAATGTTACTTTTATCAAAGTAGTACCACAAAATATCATGATAAAACTTTAAGTCGACGTCGTCCAACCGTAGTCATAGAGCTATAAAAGCTTTAGAAATCCACTGTAACAGAAGTTATAAACCAGATTATCTTTATAGTCTGAACATGATAATCTTGTGGATTGTGTGGAATCAAAGCGGAGCAGGCCGTGCTAACGGGCCGTGCTAACAGCAGGCTAACGGGCCGTGCTAACAGCAGGCTAACGGGCCGTGCTAACAGCAGGCTAACGGGCCGTGCTAACAGGCGGCTAACGGGCCGTGCTAACAGGCGGCTAACCTCCCTCAGGGCGACTGAGCGCCGTCAGTCGGTAAATCGGTAAGTGATCCTGGATGTCATTTAATCAATATGAACAAGCAGCAGCTGTTCCACATCATCATCTCCCCTGGGGGTCATTGTCAAGACAAGGCATAAAAAATTCATGCTAGTGTGTGTGTGTGTGTGTGTGTGTGTGTGTGTGTGTGTGTGTGTGTGTGTGTGTGTGTGTGTGTGTGTGTGTGTGTGTGTGTGTGTGTGTGTGTGTGTCCAACAATTTATCTGAGCCATTTTTCACAGCGCTTTAATGTGACAGGGGGATAAACTGTGGAGCTGGTCTGATGGAGTTTACAGTCAAAGCATCTGCTCCTCTGAGCTGAAATACTGAGAATCTGACTGATTTTATTAAATATGATGGAGTATTAGGGCCATACCAAAATGTTTATTTTTCTATTTTTATTATTTTTTAATTTGTATTTTAAAAAAACATTTATTATGAGAGTAAAGTCAAAATAATACAAGAATAAAATCTGAATATTTCCAGAATAAAGTCAAAATATTCTGATATTAAAATCATAATATTATGAGAATAAGGTCAAGATATTTTGAGAATATTCATAATATGAGAACAAATATATTTTGAAAATAAAATTTTAATAAAATCGTAACACTGACTTCACTCTGTTATTTCAACTTTATTCTCATAACTTTATTTTTATCATTTATTCTCATACAAATTTATTCTTAAATTACTTCGACTTTATTCTTGTCATTTTATTTGGCCTTATTACTCCATCATAATTTTATTCAAGAATCATTAAAAATGGGCCGAGTTAACTTCCTTATACATGAATAATGATGTTTTTACACCAATTTTGTGTTAATTAATATTTATTCAGTAATTTCAGGTTTTAATACATCCTTGAGCTCTAAAATTTTAAAATTTAATATTTTTTTCACTTTTAATTTACTTTTTATTGCCAAAGCACAGAGGTATACTTTAAGTAGCTTTCGTCAAATCTACTTCCGTTTGTTTTTATTGAATCAGCTGAGACGTTGAGCAGATGAGGAAACACTCCCAGGTGTTACGCCGTCTCCTTTCCTTCCCTCTTGGTTCCTCTCCCAACGTGAGACAGTGAAATCTCATCCAGCCACTCTTTTCTGCCCTTACAGCCCGCAGGGAGGGACATGTCATTTCACTCGTCTGCATGTGTGTGTGTGTGTGTGTGTGTGTGTGTGTGTGTGTGTGTGTGTGTGTGTGTGTGTGTGTGTGTGTGTGTGTGTGTGTGTGTGTGTGTGTGTGTGTGTGTGTGTGTGTGAGTGGGTGACAGGGCTCTGATCTCTCAGATAGGGAGATAGCCACCTGATTCAAATGGCTCGCTTGTTCCCGGCAGTCACCTGATCGGCGTGTGAACTGACTCCTCTCTTATTTACAATCAAATGCTGCAGAGCTGACCTGCCCAACCCAACCCAACCCAACCCAACCCGGGACGGCCCGCTTTCTGCGCTTGCCCTATATTTACCATGTGGGTCTCTACTTGCCACACACACACCCAGACATACAGAGGGTTAATCAGAGAAGCACTGATGGAAACTTCCAGCAATGATGTTTTGCAACTAGCAACCTATCTAGTTGTATGTACATATATATATTTTTTTTATTAGAGGTGACTTATCACGCTCCCTTGAACATGTTAGGATGTGTCCTAATAAGTTTATTACTTTTCTTTTTAACAAAATCAGTCTTAGTTGATGAGATTTTAGTCTATTTCAGGACCTCTGTCACTTTAAATCCAAATAAGCTGCTGCTGGCCACGCCCACCAACTCAATGTTTACACTCATACGTGAAAATGGCTGCAAACAGATGCACAATTGTACAACCGTACATCCTTGAAAAGCAGAAGTGGAGCCTACTGCCCAACCAACAAGAATGCAGCAAGTGGTAAACAACAAAACTCTGTCTTTTCCAGCAGCCATTGTACAACACGTACACAGTGGTAAAACCAGCTCAACAAATGTGTTAGAGCTTAGCTGGAGTTGCTAGGTAACAGGCTGAGGTTTGCGGCGGTTGCTAGGTAACGAGGCAGTGCCTGTTGACGTTATATTATAAATGTATACTATAAATGTCTCATTTTCCAGAGACCAACAAACATGAACTTATTGCCAAAAACCGGCTGGGTGATTTTAAAAACAGTAGAAAACTGTACAGCTGTTCAAAGTACAAAAAGGTGCAAAATGTGAAGTTTTATAAGCGTTCATGCTGACAGCCATGACACAAAATAGAAAACTGAAAAAGAACGTTGAAGAAAAATCAAAGTCTGCTTTGTGAGTTTTTCAGTTTGATGACATCACAAGAGGGTTGATCTGAAACACCATGGCAGACGAGCAACTTCTCACTGAGAAATTGCTCGTCTGACCTTTTAGTTGAGAAAAACTTACAATTATTTTGGACATCTCAAACTTCCAAGAAGATTTACTTAAAAACAAGTGAAACACTGTCTAATCTAATCTAATCTAATCTAATCTAATCTAATCTAATCTAATCTAATCCAACTGATGAGTTAGATTGACTATGAAAAGACGCTGCTCTGAAGGGTTAGATATAAAATCTCACAGAAGTGAATTTAGTTTATGAAGCGTAAAAAAACCTAAGAAGAAAATAAGTTTATCAATTAAACTTTATTTTAAAAAGTGAGAATTTTTGAGGCAAAAAGTCTAAAATCTGAGATGAAAGTCAGAATTCAAAAATGTGATTCTGAATTCTGATAAAAAAAGCACATTCCCCCCCAGCAGTCCTGATCCTGTTCTGTACAAACGTCCTTTTGAAATGAGTGAAAAATGAGCCTCAGAGTGAGAAAGAAGCAGCTCCAGTGTGGAGCATCTGTCCGTCTGTCCGTCCCTCTGTGACTGTCCTGTCTGATTATCTGTCCCCGCTGGCCCTGCGGGGACACACACACTGAAAGAGGCCACTCTTCCATTCAACAACAGCTTCTGTCTCACACACACACACACACACACACACACACACACACACACAGAGACCTCAAAGTCACCAGCTCCAGAACGGCCCGATAGTGACTGATGCAATCAATCGAAATCTGCGCTGCAGTCAACAAGAACGACTCTTTTCCTTTTTCTTTAGGTGACACAGAAAAGAGATTTAAAGAGGGCAGAGTCGACGTGAAAACGGCAGGTTTTTATGAGCCGTAAACGCTCGACACACACGCAGCCGTATGAGGTTCATGTGTTAACGCTCCATTAAGACATTTTTACCGTTTGACACATAGCAGCCGCATCTAAACGTGTCAGTCATGAATCATGAAGTCTATTAGAATGTAAAACACAGTATCATCTGCAAAACATGGCACCTGGAAGAACTGAGCTGATTTTATGATGCATTATGAACTCATTTATTACAGCTTCTATTAAAAAAACCCAAAAAAATTAATTTATTCTAAGTGGTGGAGACTTTATGTTTACGTGTTTATCCCCATTAGCATCACTAGCAGCAGCTATTCTTCCTGAGGTCAGATTACGTTTACAAACATGTCATATTACAGCTGAAGTTTTAAAGTTACACGTTTGATACCTTTTACAGAAAGATGTTATATTCCCGTTACATAAAATTTAAAAATATGATACTTTATCAGCTACACCTTAAGTAAACTAGCAGCATTTTGGGTTATCAGTTTGTGAGCCTCCATCATTTTGTAATATCTGAAATTTATTCCAATTACAATTCCAGTCATGGGTAGAATATTTCAACAATAAGAATGTTTTCCTTGTAGCTGTTCGTGAGGAAAAGAGAAAACAGGAGCACAGGGAAGATCAGTAACATCATTTCTGTGTGTGTGTGTGTGTGTGTGTGCGTGTGTGTGTGTGTGTGTGTGTGTGTGTGTGTGTGTGTGTGTAGCTGTCATCTTCATGTCATGTCTGAACTCCTGACATGCTGTAATGCATTAGGGTTAGGGCCTAAGCACACACTCAGACAGCAGGATTTATGTGTTTAAGTAACGCAGACTTCACTCTGCAGCGCTGAATTATGTTGATTAGCACAAAAAGAAATTTACAACATGAATCTTTTATGATCAAATTAGGTTTGAATGTGTAAAACATAAACCGAAGGTTTAGCTGAAAATCAGGTTTTACTGCTGTACCTTTTCATCCTATAGGTGTATTTTCACTGTCAAACAATAAAGTGTTTGATTTTAGGCCAAATTCAATAAATCTTTAACAATAACATGTTTAAAACCAAAACAATGTTTGAATATATAAAAATAAAAGGTTGCCATTGGCGACTGAGTGGATATAACTAGATCTGTCGTAAAAACATCCAGACATGACTGTCCTCATTAGTCGTCATGCTGATTATAAGGCTTTTATTTTGAAATGTGAGTCATCGGTACCTAAAACATTTTATCCAATAAAATTGCCATTTAAGTTTCCATATCTTTTATTTAACTGGTTGTTGATTGATATTTGTTTGAATTTAACCAACTAAAACCTAAATTAGTCAATTAAATCTGCTTATTTACCTAAATTAGTTAAATTCTTAGATTTTTTTGCTCCTCTGTGTTGCTCAGTCACATGAAAAAGAGAGCAAAGTTATTATTTTGTAATAAGGGCAGAAGACGTTACTGCTATGAGTCAGAAATCTTATTAATGCTCATAACTGCTCATAGTGACTCTGATGTCAGTCACACGTTTAGTGACAGTTCTGACATTTTCCTTTATAATTAATCCAGTTCTGGGAAGAACGACAGGAAATAGTGGTTCACTAAACCAGGACATTTAATTTAATTAGCTCCACTAACACAAACAGTGTTTTTGTATGTTTGTGTATTCACAAACTTATGTTGTATGTAACCTTTTTTGTTTATCTCTTTGATAAAAACCTACAAGCTTAAAAAAAAACCTCAGGAGTCACAGTTTATTTTTGGTTTTTGGTTAAAATGCTAAATAATCTGATTTTTTTTTTCATTTTAACTGCTCAGCAACAAATGATATTCTAATGAAACAGTACTGTATGTAAAATTGACTTTTTAGCTTTACATCATGTTATAACGTGATTCCCTCATCACGAGTGTTGCTTTGATTCTTTCATGCATGTTTGAGAAAGCCTTTCATCTCCATGGCACCCATTCAGCTGTACCAAACGAAAGGTTTGGTACAGCTGAAACCATTCAGGTGGACCTAGCTCCGCCTTCAAGATGCTGAAGTTTCTCCCACTCAGCTCCTTCAGACTAGCCAGCAGCGATTAGCAAAGACCTGGTGGAGCTGCTGAGCTCATTACAGGAGCTGCTGCTCAGTGAAAAGCCTTCAGCGTTGTTAAAGGGTTAATAGAGGAGCCATGTTGGGATGATTCCTGAAGGCGGAGTTTCAGATTTTAAAGAGACAGAGGCTCAAAATCAAGGCTTTGAATCAGGAAGTAAAATTTCTTTTAAGTCATAATTTATATATATATAATTTTTCTAACAACTGAGGGTATAAAAATGCTGTAACATGGCACCAGGTGCCTGGAAAACATTTAATACTGTGATTAGAAAGCGAGTTGTAGTATTATATTTTCAGTTTTATCTCGTTATTTTATTGTATATTCAGTTTTATAATCTGTCGATGGGCTGCAGGTGCAAATTAGCTTTTGCTACAATCTGGTTCAGATTACAGAATAAATGATGACATTAATTATTCAGCTGAACAATTAAATAGCTTTCTAAATAAAGCTTATTGCAACATCAGTAGTAGTAGTAGTAATAATAATAATAATAATAATAATAATAATAATAATAATAATAATAATAATAATAATAATAATAATAATAATATTGTCCATCTAAGATATAAATGTATCATTGAAAATCTCATACAAAAGAAAAATAAAACTCTCATCTCCATCAGCTCCGTTTGCTGGAGTCCCATTTAAACCATTTCTAAACTGCATCTAGGCGGCCGCAAAAAACAACTCCAAGGACCTCAAATGGCCCTCAAACCGCACGTTGGACTCCCCTCTCATAGCGCCACACCTTCTCATCCCTTTTGGAGCCACTTTTTTCCCAGCCTGCCTGCATGCATCTCTGACTGTGTCATATTCCAAAATAGGCCAGGCAGCGCCGGCCGGCCCTCCTCCCCCGTTTTAATGTGCGAATGGAGTTGTTGGTCAACAGTTGGGTCGGGGGCCAGGCAGGGGGAGGGGGGCCGCGAACAATGGACTGCGCTGTTTTACGCCGGAGTCGGTGGAGGGAGAGAGTCAGGCTGATGACAGAGTGAAAGAGGTTAGTGTCTGTGCTGGGAAATGAGACCAGAGAGCGGAGGGGGGGTTCCTGTGTCTGCTGGCTTGTTAATGATGATTCAGTCCCATCAGCTCAACAGCCTTCCATATCAAAGAGTCCCTGATCGCAGGAGAAGCAGCTCCAGCTCAGCCAGTCAAACTGCTTACATGTTAAATTATGTCAGCTGGGTTTTCAACACCTGCTGACAGAATCCATGATGGAAAAACTTTTATTTTTGGCAGCTAGAGAATGAAAATCACCTCACATTACATTGTTTTAATAAGTGACTATAGTTTTATTTCACCATTTGGTGGTTCTGACAAACATCCCCTTAAAAAAAACAACAACAATATCTTACCAAGTATTTATGTTCTAGTTTATCTAAATACGCCTGAGATAACTTACAAGAAGCTCGTTTAAAGTCAGTGATGTCCAAACTTTTTGCCCTGTGGGCCAAAACTGGAAAACTTCATCTACTGGCACAAAATGTTTAGAAAAATTAAAAAATAAGTTTCCTGTTACCTTTTTCAGTTTTCCCTGCTCAACAATAAACACAACTTTTTATGAAATCTGAGGATCCAGAACATAAAAAAGGCTCTAAACTGTTAAAGCAAAAACAGACCATTTCCAAATTATTTGGCTCATCAATTATTTTTTTAGGCCAATTTCTTGACTTTGATCAGGAGCCGAACAAAATCATTTCAAGGGCCACAAATGGCCCCCGGGCCACACTTTGGGCACCCCTGTTTTACATCAATAATTCCTTTATATTGATGAAAAAGAGTTTGTTCCACTGGCAGATTATTTGTATTACTAGTACTTTCCTCAATATTAAGGAATCATTGACCTAAAATAAGCTCCTATATCTGCTGAACAGTTAGTCTTGTCTTATTTCAACTGCACTTAGATACTAACACTAGAAATTAGACTAAAAACACTGTACGATTTTGTATTTTTTCTTTGTATCTAAGAAGAAAACTCTAATCCCGCTCATTCAACAAGTCACTGTGCAGAAAGAAAAAAAAATCAAAGCTGCAGCCGGATGAGTCGAGACGCTTCAGCCAACTGGGTGGAAATCTGCAGGCAGCGAGAGTTTATGGGAGGAAACGCTCTGCACTGCAGCTACGGTCGTTTCTCATTCACACCCAGGCTGCCTGGTGGAAGCAAAGCCGGCCCAAAGCAGAAGAAAACTCAGCCAACCTGGACTATCACTCTTAAATCTAAAGTTTGTTTTTATTTGTTCACTTTTACCTCACCAAGATGCTGACTACAAGTCACAATAAAACAACACAGACTGGATTTAAGAGTTTGAAATTCTTCAAGGTTGGCTATTTTTAGGATTTAACAGAAATAAATGTAAAAACTAAGTTGTAATTGTGCAAAGTGTTCTTAGACTGACATGTCAGATTCTGTTCTTTAAAATCATTTCTTACACAGTGAGGCAATAAATACAGGACAAACACTGAAAAATAAAATCTTACCAAGTATTTCTGTTTAGTTCTAGTGAAATATCTGAGAACACTTGAAATAAAACAAAACTAACTTACAAATAACTTTTAGCAACATATAGGAGCTTATTTTAGGTCAATAATTCCTTAATGTTTATATCTTCCATTGGCAAATTATTTCACTTGTGAAAAAATGTGTAATCTAAAAAGACAATGTTAATATTAAGGAATTATTGACCTTAAACAAGCTCCCATAACTTGCTAAAGAAGTTACTTGTGAGTTAGTTTTGTCTTATTTTAAATGTAATAAGATATTTAGACCAAATATCTTTGGTCAGATTTTGTGTCTTTTGCAGTTTATGACTTTAAAGCAGTGAATCATATTGGAAAAATCTGCCTAATTATAAATTCTGTGCAGCCCGCCTTTTAGTTTTTGTTTTCTGAGATGAAATGATGCATCATAGAAACTAAAACTAAAACTGAGTCCCTTTGGAGAATAAAATAACTTTAGATCAGCCGGTGGAGTTTCATTTGAGGCTGCAACTCAAGCTGCACCATCACCTGTTGCATCAAGCAGCCAGCAGAAGCATATTATTATTATTATTATTATTATTATTATTATTATTATTATTATTATTATTATTATTATTATTATTATGGACCAGTACAGTGTGAACCTGCAGGGTTGGAGCTGCATTGTCCTCCTCCCTCTGCAGCCAGCAGGGCTCAGCATCCAGCACAGCCAGCCAAGCGTTTGACGTTATTAAATAATAAAGAGATGTTGATCTGGTTGCATTGTTGTGAAGCAAAAAAGGCCAATTAGCGCGCCGTTATACTATCATTATGGTTGCATTAACTCGAATTTGTTATAAGACAATGCGCACATTGACACTCGGGTTTTACATCTCTGACAATGGCGGAAATTAATCTGCATGCAGGAATCTGACGGCTGGAAGCGCCGCGATAAATCAATAAAAACGTAAGAGAAGAAGAAGAAAGTTTAATTTGGAACTTGAATTCTGTTCTGATTCGGTTGTAGGTTAAATTACCTGCAAGTGTTCAGGTTTACCAGAGGCGACAGGTTTATTGTCCTGATCAAACCAAACGGGACATTTATTGTTTGTTTTTTCTTTGCCAAAGTTTCACATAACGAGCCAGATATCGAGCTGAATTTCGTGACTCATTTTTTCGTTTTTAAGAGCTCCGTTTTCTGTTATTTTGAAGAATCTGAGAGCAAAATAATAATAAAAAATAACCAAACACGAGTTTTAGTTACAATAAAGCGGGACAAACGAGAGTTGTCGCTTTTGTTCCGCGGCGAACTGCGCATTCCTGCAATGATGGCGCTTTATAAAGCTGTCAGCATCAATGAGCAGAAATGATAAACGGAGCTGGGGTCGCTGGTGACGTGGAGGTGGGTGTGGGGGGGAGGGGCGTGGGGTCCGCGGAGGCCTCGAGCCCTCTGAGGGTCCGGGCCGCGCGAGGCTGATGGCATGATGGTCCGTGTCAGTGTGTGGTCCTTTTCAAAGGAAGAAAGTGCGCGCGCGCGTGTGTGTGAGTGAGAGAGAGTCTGTGTATGGGTTACTGTAGAAGACACACACACACCATCTCTCTCTCTCTCTCTCTCTCACACACACACCACCCGCTTCCCTTCCCTGCACCTGCGCTAGAGCAGCAGGCTACTGGCTGCCATTCAGTCCCTCTCTGCTCCAAACACACACACACACACACACACACACACACACACACACACACACACACACACACACACACACACACACACACACACACAGCTGAAACTCTCAGCTCTGACTGTTTTGCTATCCATCCATTCTGCTCTGCTCCGATCTGAACAGAAACCTCTGGATCATGAAAAGTAATTCGGTTCGCGTCACTTTGGGGGCGAATTTCTCTTCCACCGACGGAACCGCTTCAACCTGGACCGAGTCTGAACTCTCTGATCCAAACCAGTTTTAAAAGGTTCTTCTAGTGTTTACAACTGAAACCAAGGTTGGTGTGAAACAGAGTAAGAAACGGAGGGAGAGTTTAATGTGGAGGTGACGTCATACTCCCCCCCCCCCAATCATCATCATCTGCCGAGCCGTGGTGAAAAAGGAAAGTGGCTCTCGTGGGATTAGGAGCCGCAAAGGTCGTATTGTCTGCGCGTGCACGCGCGCGCGTGAAGCCGGGTCATTTGACCTAATTTAAAAAAAAAAAAAAAATCATCTAATCCCAACAACAAACACAGACAATAACGGATTTGATGGAATAAAGCCAGTGGCCCATAAACAAACCAACCGTGTTCTGATTCAAAGAGTTTTGACTTTTTTTTTCAGACATTTATGCAGGATTAGAAATTTTGGTCTGAACTAAATATTCAAATTTAAGTGATTTTTTTTTTTTGTTTTTTTGCTTCTTTTCACGCGCAGAAATTATAACAACAGTTTTAAAAAAATGTTTTTGGACGCGTTTGTTATTAATCGTGTCGGTGTTTCGCAGCCAGCAGAAAACATCTGGAAGGTGGTTGGTTTTTAATCTGGGAGGTAAAATAAGGGGGAAAGTGGCGCGCGCTCACCACCTGTTGCAAACCAAATAGCCTCGAGCTGCGGCCGCCAGACTGCACGCGAGAAACAGATGGATGGATGGATGGATGGATGGATGGATGGATGGATGGATGGATGGATGGATGGATGGATGGATGGATGGATGGATGGATGGATGGATGGATGGATGGGAAACTAAATGTTTCTGCTTTAACTTTGGTTTTATCTCCACTCTGACGGTCAGTTTGACCGTTTGATCAGATTTTATGACATTTTTCTGTGAAACATTTTGGACCCTTGATTCCGTCCATCACCTGTGTTTGCGCAGGTCGGGCAGCACCTTTATTTAATGTTTGAACTAGGACGCCTTGTGGACTCAACCTTTTTTTCACAAAACAAATGTGGGGTAATGTTTACTATTACATTTTTGCGTCTTGTACATTTATCATTTTTCTTTTTTTTTTTATTAAAATATGCTCAATTTGAAAGGAAAACAAAGTGCGTAAACTGTGAATTATTGCTGGACAGGAACAAATGAAATCGTTTTCTTCAATTAGCATGAATGAAATATTGAGTTTCTCCGCTTTTTAAAGCTCGCTGAGTTTTCTCTTTAGGTGTCACCAACACTTTGTATCAGCTTTGAAAAATACATCAAGCGCTCCATGTGTTCAAAAAGCCTTTTTCCATCACATCAAAGCTACAGAGCTGATATAGGGAGAGAAATTATTAATTTTACGGGGCCTCGGGGCCTGCAGGGGCCCAGCGTTCATGGGAATAAAATGTAACAAAAAGGAAAAAAACATGAGGGAGTTTAACGCGTCCACTGCGACCTTTTAGAAACAAATTGTTTATCAGCGGCCTTCTCGGCTATTACAAGCAATTCAGCTGTTCGGATCAATAATTAATGGGCCAAGCAACGATCCCCTGACCTCTTCAAAGTCCGCCTGAGCGACTGGGAAGGAGATGGATAAATACCGAGTGGCCTCTTCAAATATTCATCTGCCGCTCCCCCGGGGACCGAGCCTGCAAAGACACAACGGCCTTAATCTACCTCTCTCTCTCACACACACACACACACACACACCTACACACACACACACACACACGCACACGCACACACACAGGCTGACACACTCCCCCCAGATTTAAAACGGTTAGGAAAATTAAGGCCGAGCTGTTAGCTCATCATAGGGATTATTATTATTATTATTATTATTATTATTATTGGTTCGGGTCGGGTCGGCTTGATATGAAGATGCATGCAGGATTCCCCCCCCCCTCCCCCCCGTCTTATTTAATAAAAACAGAGGAAATGTTGGTGGGTTACCGGAACAGCAGGAGCAGTTTGATTAAACATGAAATTAAAAACGGACAATCTGCGTGGCGCTATTAGAAAAAGGCGCTTTTCCGCCTTCTTCTCTTTTTTAGCGGACTCCCCTTCAATTTACCGCTAATTTAAACTGTTATCCTGTTAAGACAACCCTGGGATTTACAGCATGGAGAGAGAGGAAACGCTCTGGCCCACACTTTGAACTCATTTGGTTTTGTGAATAGCAGCATAACATCTATTACTGCAGAAATATTAAACATTGAAAACGATGTTGACATAAAAAAAATGCAGATGTTTAACTGATTGGCTTCAGCAACAAAACTCTGAAAAGTCTGTTACAGAAGAAGAGAAATAAAGGTTTATACCTGCGGATGGAAAATCTGATGAGGCCATTAGAAAATACTGGGGATCCTGAAGCAGCTGGTTATTTGTGCTGACATCCTGCTAAAAAAGAGCGCAAATATTATCTGCTTCTAAAGTTAAAAAAAATAAAATAAAATCCTCAATTTGCTTTAAAATGAAATCATAAACAGACAGATGACAACACGTGATGAGTGAGAAAGAAAAATCAAAACTCAAACAATTTCAAGTATCCAAATTTCAAAAAATTTATTCATTTTTCAAACTGCATATTGAAAAAAAATATATATACTCAGCTGAAATTGTAACTGTTATAAGGATGGTATTAGTTCCGGTAATATGTACATGGAGTGGTTGGCTTCTGCGAACAGGCCACAATTCTTTTAAAAAATACAACTACGGGAATGGATTTGGAAATAAAAACTTAAAATGTCACAGTAAATATACAGAAACTGTACAAATCAATTAGAAAATAAAGAGCACAAGCGTCATATCTCTAACAGATGAGAAGTGGGAGACGGAAATATAAATTAACAACCTATGACAGGAAAAAAAAGTGTCATATTTTGTAAAAGAAAATTTAAATTTTTTTTAGTAATATTGACTTTTAAAGAAAAAAAATAACAGTATTACCTGCTTATGTCCCTTTTCTTTCCAATGTTTGCAGTAATTAAGGAGCATATAATCCCAGTTCTGCCATTTTCACCTTTTAATATTTTCTGCAGAACTGGCGTTGCTTTATATAAAAATTGCAACCTCTTGCAGTTTAACAATTTCATCTGATTGTAATGTTTCTTTGATAAATACTGTACAAAAGGTGATTGCAATAATAAAACATTTGATTGCGACTCCCACTTTCTAGATTTCCAAGCTCCACCGGCGGTGAAGCGGGTCTCCTACGGTTCCTCTAGAGCTTCCTTATTAAATGAAAGAGAGAGAGAAAAAAGAGCGGTTTCCTTTTTCTTGGAGACTTCTATACAACTTTTCCCACCCCGAAATTTGTCTGTACAAAAATAGTCCAACGTTAAGTAGTCCAGAGTTTCTCTTATAAAAGTTCGGGTTGTTTTTCTTTTTCTTTTTCTTCTTCTTCTCTTAATGGGCTCCGAGTCTCTTACATGTGTGTTAATGGCAGCGTGCCGTTGATCGTCGTCCCGGGCACGGTGCTCTGGTAGTGCCCGGACATGTGTAACCTGCTCTGGGCGCTCTGGTCGCTCACCTCGGCCCCCGGCAGGTACATGCTGATCATGTCCCTCAGGTCGCCGCTCTGGCAGCCCGGGGCGGCCCGGTGGGACGACGAGGTGACGACGGGCGGGCTGGAGCTGCTGGACTCGGACTTGACCACCGAGGAAGGCCCCATGGAGCCCAGCGCGGTCATCCCCGGCGTGCTCTGCTGGGAGTAGGACATGGAGTAGGTCGGGGAGCCGTTCATGTAGCTCTGGGAGCTCGTCATGGAGTTGTACTGCAGGGCGCTCATGTCGTAGCGGTGCATGGACTGCATCTGGCCCGGGTTGTGCGCGTTCAGCCCCGGGTGCTGGTAGCTCAGCTGGTCCTGCATCATCCCGTAGCCGCCGTTGGTCCAGCCGTTCATGTGCGCCGCATAGCTGTCCATCCGCTGGTTCACCCCACCGCCCAGTCCGGCCCCCACTCCCACGCCGACCCCAGTCCCCATCCCGTTTCCTCCAGGGGCCAGCAGCCCGCCGGGCAGGGTGTACTTGTCCTTCTTCATGAGGGTCTTGGTTTTCCGCCGGGGCCGGTATTTGTAATCCGGGTGCTCCTTCATGTGCAGGGCCCTCAGCCGCTTGGCTTCGTCGATGAACGGTCTCTTCTCGCTTTCCGACAGAAGTTTCCACTCGGCGCCCAGCCGCTTGCTGATTTCAGAGTTGTGCATTTTGGGGTTTTCTTGCGCCATCTTCCTCCTCTGGCCCCGGGACCACACCATGAACGCGTTCATGGGTCTCTTGACCCGCTCCGGGCTGTTTTTCTGGTTCGGGCCGTTCCCCGGGGTGTTGGGGTTGCCCGTGCCCCCCGTGTTGGTCTGGGGAGCTGGGGGCTTCAGTTCAGTCTCCATCATGTTATACATGAGGAACAGCTTTCAGTTGGGAGCTTCCGAGCCGAAAAGAGGAAGGAGACAAACTCCAGCAGCCGGAGGCAGACGGAGGCAGGAGAGGGAAAAAGTTACCTGTCGATCTTCTCCGCAACTTTTCTCTGGACAAAAACAAGCATCAAGTCGCGTCTCCACACTCTCTCCCTTCTCTCTCCCTGTTCCCACCAGAGAGTGTGTGTCACAGAGTCAGCGTGTGAGTGTGTGTGACAAGAGAGGCTTTTCCCAAAAAGGTCCCCGCGACGTTGTGTCCACAAAAACTTCTCCCGCTCGGTGGAAAAAGCATCAACAAACGGCACTTTTTCGCCGCTCTGTCCGCCTGAGCCTTGACAACTCCAGATAGTTTTTGGACAAGTTAATAGACAACCATTCATGTGACTGGGCTGTCAGAGAATAAATGGCTTCGACCTGGCCAATCAGAGCGCGCGTTCTCCACGACGCGCCAATGAGAGCCTTAATTAGCATAATGGGCGGGGCCTAAATGCCCCGAAGCGGCAGAGGAAGCGCTCTCACTCTCAACATCCAATATAAAGTACATGTTTACTATTTTCCACACTTCTGAAAATACTTTTTATCCGAAGTAATGTATGACTTTTCTATATATACAAAATAAAACAAAACTAATTAAATAATGTCTTAAACTTCCCATTTACTTGGAGTTTAGAAGATATTCAAAGATTGAAAAATATGCTCTGATAGTGGATCAGATTGTAAAGATTAAACCAAAAGTTATAATTCAATTAATTTGTCAGGATGGATTTGTTTTAGTGGCTCGTGTCACTCCTGTTGTTTCATTTTTTAAAGGTTTTAATTCCCTCATTTCCAGGTTTGATAAAACAACAAAAACACTTAAATAAACTTTGTTAGTTACTCAAAGCGCTGAATGGAAGAAGCCATGGCTGGTTTTGGCGTTGAAAAGAGGAAAGGTAATCCAAGACGTCCCCCTCCCCTCTTCTTCTTCTTCTTCTTCTTCTTCTTTTGTTTAGCCAAGTTGAATGCCAACACACAGAAGGCAGACGGGCTCATCTCATTTTGTTTGGGATGTTGTCGCTACATCTGTCCGGACAAAGACCCAACTCCACTTCCACTTCCTCTGGTGCTGCTGCTGGCAGTGTGCAGGGAGGAGAAATAAAATATGAGGAATAATTCAAAATAAAACGGATTTCCCCCCCAAATCTAATTCCAACAAACATGTCGGTGAGATTGGAGTAAATAAATAAATATATGTATGTATATATATAAATCCAACCGCTGGTTCTGTTGTAATCAGAGCAGTGAGTGGATTCAGAGTAAAAGTTTTCAGAAGCTGGATGTTTCATCCCGCAGAAACACGCCGTGCTGCGTGACACAAGCGCCGCCTAGTGGACGAAACTGAAACTGCAAACGCTGCTGCTCCTCAGATCAGTTCAGCACAAATAAAATACCTAAAAGATGTTCATCCAGAAGCGAAACTTTTGTTATTCTGCCAGCAGCAGCAAACCGAAGCTAAATCAATCCCACCTGACATGATTTCATGTAAACACGAGCATCCAGATTAAATCAAACCAGCAGAGATCAAGACATATTATTTTTGTTTTAGTCATTTGATAATAAATGGAGGACAGACCCCCCTCCCTGCTCTCATTATGCCGGCCTCGGCCACCTTACATAAGATTCATCTTGTGCTTAATAGGCAGCGAGGGGCGACACATGCACCTCGGTCCATTATGATGCAAGGTTGAAATGGGCCGCTCGGCTGCTATCTGCATCTGAGTGTGTTCCCCGCTACCTCTAATCTGCTTATGATAATAAAGGAACAGCGGGGCCCTGCTGCTGTCTGAAAGCAAGGCCCCCAGCCAACCGCGGGAATGGCCCCTGCATCCACAATCATCCCGAATTAAAGCCGCTGCTTGACAAAAACTAGCGGGGCGGCTCCCTGCGACCCCCCGCCACACCATCCAGCACGGATCCTGCAAAAATATACAACAAGCGGCGCGACAGCAAAAACACGGTTTTATGGAGGCACAAGAGCAGGTGAGAGGAAAAACAGGCTGGATTTGAAATCTAATTCAAGTTGCGAAGGTTAAGTTTTTAACTTGTTGCGCCAAAAATTGCGCAAGTTTACCCCGACCAAATATTAATAACCACATGGCAAAAATACAGAGAAACATTAATAATAGCAAAATGAAACAATATTGGATTTGTGCGTGACGAAAGAGTCAAAGAAGTTGCAGATAAAATGATAATAATGTTGTATATGCAGCCGCTAGGGGCCGTGCAGAACAAAACATGAAGCATATGTTTTGTTGCATGAATATCCGACTCGATGTGTGATCAGAGAAAATTCACATAAAAACGCTGCGTTTGATATTTATTACATTTTATGTTCAGACTTAACACAATGTGCGCTAAAATGAATATTAATTACATTTTATATGGGGAAAAATATTTATTTACAATCATTAAAAAAATATATTTAAGCGAAATCCAATCAAATGCAAAAAAGCTGCACAAATGAGTCCAGTTTGGTGAAAACGTGAATTATTTAATATTAATCGCTTTAATAATAATCCGTCGTTAAATTGCCAAATATAAAATATTCCCCATAATGTTTGTTATTTTTCTAAACTGTCAAAAGCGAAAAACATCTGAGAGTCAAGTTCATAAAGCCATGCGGTGTCATTCCACAACACTGCATGCTTAACACACACACACACACACACACACACACGCCCTCACACGCACACACACCAGCTGGAACACACACTTACATGCACACGGACACGCAGAGCCACACGCTCCGGGCTTCTCCTCTCCATCGCAGTTCAACTTGCTGCCACTTCGGGACTTGTCTTCCTCTCCTCTTGATTGGCGCAAATTAAGCAACTCGCCGTTTCGCTCAACTTCCCCGGAAATCTTCAGCCGTCGCCGCGGCCCAAATGAGTCCGGCGGCAGCTGCTCCAGGTCCGGCCGCGTCCCGTCCCGCATGCCGCCTCCCCTCCGTAGCCCCCGGGAGTCCGCGCGGTTCCGATCCGACCGCCGGGCTGCCTTCGCCGGGCGAGCGGAGCCGCGCAGCCTCGCTCTCTGTCTGGAGCTCCGCTTGTCTTCTCTCCGCGAGTCCCTGCAACAAGAAAAGCCGTTTATGGCGACACAATGTGAAAAGGGGGCCGATTTAAAAAGGAGAAGAATGCAAGCAAGAACAACAAAAGTCAGTTATAGCAAAGTCTGTGCCTCTCCTATCTTCCACCCCCTAGCTTAGCCCACATAATGAGCAGGAAAAAGCTTTATATTTTGTTCACTGGGTATTCACAGATAATTTGAAGCCATTGTTTCTGCCACAGATGGTTCTTTTTAATACAATAACGGTGCTCTTTGTGAATAGCGAGCCCACAATAAAAATCTAAAGCGTCCTCCTGAATAACCATTTTGTTCTCTCTTGTATAGGCCGAACAAAAGCGCCAGTGAGGTAATGGCCTGCCTTATTGAAAGCCTCAGAATGGGGATTTGATAAAGATTTTTTTTCGCTCCTTTTTTTCTTTTTGCAAAGTAAACGGCAGTGTCAAAGAGAAAGTGACACGGGATGAAAAGGGGGGGAAACAGCTAGAAAAGGTGCCTGCTGCTGCAAGTTTCACATATTATTATTAATATTATTATTTACTTTTTTGTGTTTTGTGCAAAAACTAGTGATGGCGTTTAACAATAAAGGGGGTCTGGTCAGGTGCATGGAGCTTTAATCCAGAATACATTAAAGGTCTGCTCGGGATTTAAAACACGGTGTACTGCAGGGTTTGCTCCGTTCCGCTGAAATGCATGGAGAGGAGTCTGACTGGAGCGACCTGCTCAGGTCCAGATGCGCACCTGTACGGCGCATCCTGCGGCCTCCAGTTTGATGCAATCCGTAATTAACTGCAGGCTAATCAATAAAGCATTTAACGGATGTACAATGCGCGCGCAGGGGGATGATCCCGAGCCAAACAGATTGGATGTCTGATCGTTACAAGGTGAGGACACGCTGTCTGTCACAGGATGGAGGCTGGAGGGCAGCAGGTGAAGGGATGAGGAGAGATGAATAGCAGGAAGAGGAGGATGAGGAGGAAGGGGGGGATGAAGGCCCAAATAATGGAGGAAGGAAAAGATGAACAGAGAGGAATCTTTTAAAAAAAACAGATCATGGAGTCAGAACATCAGAAAACACATCAACATATATTTACCTCTCAGGTTGCAGATATTGATCTAAATTAATAGTAATAAATAAAAATTACATCCAAATATGTAAAAAGTGACAAAATTCCCTCAAAGAATCACAATTTCTGTTAAACCCATTTCCATATTAGGTTGTATCAATTTATTTATTTAATGTTCCCAAAACCCATAAAAAAACTTAAAATATTAATAAATAGCTGCTTCTGCATTCAATGTCCTAAAACTAACGACTGAACATCTTTTTTTATGTTATTTGGCATCTTACAGATTAAAACTGTTTTGATTTGATTATAAAATAAGATTTAAGCACACAGCTGATATCTAGAGGGCCACATAAAAGCACTAGTGGGCCGGGTTTGGCCCCCGGGCCTCCAGTTTGACACATGATAAAGTTTTCATCACCTACAGTGTTTTGTTTTATAACCTAATCATCTTTCACAGAAGTTTCTTCTAACAGCAGGTTTTTAATTAATGACATTTAGAACTGGAAACTCAATATTCTTTATTTACTCTTCAAAATATTCATCATGCAAGCTGCACTTTTCAAAAAGCAGAATTAAATATTTTTAAACGCTTCCATTTTCAAATAAGAAAAAAAAGTGAAATGACTGCTGCCTACACGAGTTTAAGCAGCAGCAAAAATAAAATCACCAAATCGCGACACAGTCAGCTCACCGCTGGGTTTTATTTGGAGGAATGAGATCCACCTTCAGGCATCCAGGGTCAAAGTTCATATGAGGGAGTGCATGGCAGCAGAAACCAGACAGCAGCTTGGAGTTAAATAAAAACTGAACCAAAGGAAGACGTGAAAACAAAAAACAGATGAGAGAGAGAAGATCAGCGCTCTCAGAGGGAAATAACTCAGATTTATCTGATCAATCTGAATCAGTCGCAGAATTTTAATTCTAAACCCAGAAACTGAGGAGGGAGAACGAGATCACATGTTTAAAACCTGCAAAAAGGAGAGAAAGGCCCTCAGCACCATGGGAGCTTTTAGAAAGGCCACAACCATCACTGAATGCTAATGTCTCTTACACACACACACACACACACAAAACATTCACATGTGATTCTGCACATTCACACAAATGCATATTACACATGCATGCTAACGCCTCCATATGCATGAGAGCCGACACATTTGCAGCGTCTGTTTGTGTTTTTTCTGCAGCGCTGCCTGATGGAAGAGCCACAGTGGGCTTTTCTCCCTTTGTGTGTCTGCAAAAGCATAGCGTCGGTGTGTGTGTGTGTGTGTGTGCGGCAGACACATTGACACAGTATTCAGTGAAAAGGGAGGCCCTGACTGAAGGAAACACGGCTAGCCAACTGTCAATCATGGCGCACGCACAAACATTACCACACACACAGAAAGCCGCCCATTCATTAGCGCTGATGTTCTGGTCCTTGAGAAGAGATAGTTATGCAGTTAGAGGCTGCGTTTGGGTCCAGCAGAGGCTCTCAGCACCACCAAACGTCTGCATGAGTTCACACTCTCTGTCAATGCACCTGGTTTTGCTCAAATTCATTTTTCCTGTCTTCAACTTTTCTATCAGAAGTACATTGGGGGCATTTATTATTTATCAGTTATCGTCACAATACATTCCAAGTAATAATGTTTAAAATCCTCCAAAACTCTCCACAGGTTTAAATCAAAACATAAGTATCTGTACTGATGGCCCAGTCAAAGTAAAAACTAAATTTTTGGTCACATTTGAAGACTTCTGATGAGCTTGAACTATTTTGCAGAACACAAACGATTCCAAGAGACTAAGGACTAATGTCCCAGGAAGATCTAGAGCAGCGGTTCTTAACCTGGGTTCTATCGAACCCTAGGGGTTCGATGAGTCGGTCTCGGGGGTTCAGAGGAGCCTTTGCCACAGAGGTAAAGACACACTTGTGTAAAGTCGTGATGACACGCTCTGGTTGGCCATCATTGCTGCAGAGCATCATATTACATTGGTTGGCCAATCGGTGCTGCAGGAAATCATCAGCAGAAGTTACCCTCATTTATGCAAAAACAAATCAAAGTAAACCTTTGATTTGTGAAGATGTCTGTTAGACAGATATTTAAACTCTTGGCACCAGAGAAATAAAACATTTTTAAAATTGCTCATTTTAAAACATTAAGTCAATTGAGTCAAATTTGATATTTCTCCAAAACCAGATCTCTGATGTGTGACAGCTGATGAGCAAAATTACATATTTACTGAAACACGACAGACAAAGAAAGTGTGGAAACGGACCATGAAACAGGTCTTCATCATGTTTATCATGTTCATCATGTTTATGGTGTTTATTGTGTTTGTGGTGTTGGTGGTGTTTGTGGTGTTGGTGGTGTTTGTGGTGTTGGTGGTGTTTGTGGTGTTGGTGGTGTTTGTGGTGTCTGAAAGGACGGAGGCAGAAGCCGTTCTTCGGTGTGAACTGAACTGTGCGTATGCGGCCTTGCAGAGTCAGACAGTGAAGGTTAGACCTGTGAAAACCCAACACTCCTCTGTGCCTGACCCATTCCACCACATGATGCAACACAGCTTTCAACTTTCTATGTGGACAGGAAACTTTTCTGAAAAGGGAAGAAAAAAGCCTTTAAAATGCAAGTGTGGACATAAATTTTCATATCTGAACAGCTCTTTTCAGGCGGCCTGCCTCGGCATGGACATGGCTGCTGTCAGAAAGGTGCAGGACAGAGAGCACAAAGTTGAGGATTAAAGCTCTGAAGATACCAAAGTGCTGACCACCAGCAGAGAGCATCCGGCTGGTCAGTCCAGCAGTTGTTTGCCCAGGCGGCGGCGGGAAGATACACGGACACAGCTGCCAGATATTTGCTGAACAACACACTTTGTTGGCATCTCATTATGAAGGACAGAATCACAAACAGCTTGAGCAGATCTGGAGAGACATTCTGGGGGGTCGCCATCTTTTCAGGCTCACGTTTTACTCTAACTCTTCCTGATAAAACTCTACGGTAGGAGTGGTGGGACTCAATTCAAATGGTTTCTCCAGTTAACTGCATGCTCTGTAAGTAATTATTCGCATTTAAACTGATTTTCATTTTAAAACCCCGTCAAAAATAAGCAACATTTTTAATTCAAAATCCCTTTTTGCAGCTAAATTATTGAACAAATGGATATATGAGTTCAACAAAAAATATTTGTTGTTAATCTGTTATTTAATTTTCTATTTTATTTGCAATTTATTTTAATTTAAAAAACCTGACAAATATAAGCAACATTTTCAATTCAAAACCCCATTTTGCAGCTAAATTATTTAAGAAATAGACATTTAAGTTAAACAAAAAAGATATCTATTGTTTTTTTTATTTGTTATTTATGTAATTTATCCATTCGATTAGTGTTTCAGGAACTCCTGATCATTCATAGAAATACATTCGCTGACGTTAGCATGTGCTGCTGCTACGTGTTTAGCATGGAGATGCTAATATAAGGCTAGAATAGGTCCTCTGATAGGCTAACTCCTTTTAACGCAAGACAAACACAACAATAGTATTTTCCAGCATCCAATCAGATCGTTTCAATGAGCAGAAATTGACTCCCAGACAAGCAGCTTGGTGGTTGTTGTTGTTTGCAGTTGCTGCATGTGCGTCAGATTTACTGGCGTACCAGAAACACAACGCAAAGGTTCCGGCTTTGGATTTTTATGTGTTAGGGGAAAAAAAAAAAAGTTTTTAACACATAACAATTTAAGTATTTAATTAATCAAAATTAAAAGCGTGAAAATCGTGGCCCTACTGTTAATGCTTAATCACACAAAATGGCTTCCAAGCAATTTTTTTTCTTTTGCTTTTAACAAATGTTTTACTGTTTGATGCATTAAACAGGGACAGACAGCTCTCCTTAAAGCTGCAGCTTTTATTAAAAAGGTTTTGTACATATTTGTTAAAATCATTATGTTGTGACAATGTAACACAATTAGGTAATCTGTAAAAAAGAATAAAAAACGTTGCTTTCTCCCAGTGCTCCCAGTACTAACTGCAGAAATACACCCCTCACTCAGAAACAACCAATCAGAGCCAGGGGGAGGGACTTAGTGCTGTCAATCACTCTCAGGCTCGCCCCGTCCCGATTGCTCTTTGCTAAATTATAGCTGGTTCACCACAGCATATCCTGACATCATTGCTAATGCTGATTAGCATAGCCACTGATGACGGCGAATAAACGGTTTTTCTGTAACACTAAATTGTTTTTCCACCATTAGCAGATTGAGCAGAGTACAGGAGGTTGATTGACAGCACTAAGACCCGCCTCCTGGCTCTGATTGGTTGTTTTTGGTGCATTTTTGCAGACTATATTAGTAGCTCAGGAAGGAGGAAATCGATTTTTTCACAGATTATTTCTTAAACTGTCAGAACATGGTGGCAGTTTTAATAAATATGGAAAAACATATTCTTGTAAAAGTTACATACTGCAGCTTTGACAGTCAGGAAAGGAGGAGATGCACATGATCTATATATTATAACACTATATAAAACAAACATCACTCTGTTTTTAACATGCAGAAATCAAATAATATTTTTTACTTATTTAGTTAAGTGTAACTGTCGTGAACCATTCAATTTTCAGGATTATATTTAAGATTAGACACAGAATTGCACATCCTTAGATTATCTTGATGATAATTAAACTGTCATCTGTGTCAGTTATAGTCTTCGTGCTTTCTAAATGGTTGCTAACTTGAACAATTTAAAGTTGAACAGATGGTTTTTTGATCTAAGGCCATGATTTTTCAACTCCTGACATATTGAATATTTAAATATTTCATCATTACACTGATGGGAATATTTATGACAACATATCAGACATGCATCCACATAATTACGGTTTATTTAAAAGCACGAACAGTTTATTTGATGGACAGTTAATAACGATGAAGTCATATAAGAGTTTGTGCTTGTGGATTTGTTATTGATCGCCTTCATATATTGTCTGTCAGGATGAGGAGGAAACGAAGATCAGAATATTAGATGAATAAGGAAATCTCTCTGAGGAGAAATGAAGTCAGATTATCAAACGGCTCAAAGAGACTTATCATCTGAGTGCCATTAAGAAATATAGTGCAGTATGGATGTGTGTGTATGTTGTGTTGCTAGAAGCTGTTGCAGGGACTGGATCTCTGCTGGCTGTTTGTCTTGTGCTTAGACCTGGACGGGGCGGGTTGGGTTCTGGGAGAAATCAGCTTGAACTTCCTCTTCTCTCTATCTATAACTACAGTGTTTTCATTGTACTAATGTTTGATGTATGTCAAGCTGTAAAATTCAATAAAGAAAGTTGGGGGGGAAAAAAGAAAGAAATATAGTGCAGTCAGTAGAGATGACATGAAGCAACGCAGTTTAATCTGTTTTACAGGCATCTGTGATGAAGCACCAGAAAAAAACAGCATCAGTTTAGCATCATGTCGCTATGAAACAGGTGGAAGTTGGTCTCACTCTGGTGCAGCACGTCTGTCAGTGAATCACAAAGTGAAACTGCATTTTTCTGCTCTGGTTTTGAACCTCAGAGTGTTTCATCAGCCTGGCGGGTCACCAAGTTTTACCTGCCCCCCGCCAGGCTGAGGGCTGTCTGTTTATTTTAATTTGAGGTTTTTATACAGTAGTAACAGTGACAGTAAAGATGGATTAAGCTAGCTTTATGGTTGATGCATTGAACTGGTGTGAACTCAACTGCAACTTTTACAGGAATCAACACCAGAAGCTTACAGACAGTAGATGGGTGGATGGTACCGTAAAACTTCACAGCTCTGTTTTATATGATGCTTTGTGGGAATATTTGTGTGGCATAAAGTTGTAAGGTTGGTAGACTTGGAGACGACTTTGTTTTTGGCTGTTTGGGCCAACTTTATACACTGCAAAAACAAAATCTTCCCAAGTATTTTTGTTTAGTTTCAAGCACTAATATCTCAGTACACTTGAATTGTGCAAGTCACTTTCCACCAACACGAGAGCTTGTTTTGAGTCAATAACTCAATAATATTGAGTCAATAATATTCATCTAGAGACGAATATTGATAAAAAGTAATAGTTCTACTGGCAGATTTTTGCGCTTATGCCAAGGACATTTTTTCCTTGTTATAAAATAAAGAGAAATTAAACTAGTACTTTTTATAAATGTTCAAGAATTATTGATGTAAAACAAGCTCCTATATCACAGGTGTCAAACTCAAGGCCTGGGGGCCAAATCTGGCTCGCCGTAGCTTTTTATGTGGCCCTCTAAACTGCAAATTTTCTCAAAATTGGTCAAAATCATTTGGTTTGTGACTTGTCAAGTTATAGTCTGATACGGCGTGTAATAAAAAGTCACATTTAACATCATACATTAGAACAAATATTGTAAAAATTCCTTACAAACATTTCTTAACTGGCACCAAAAATCTGGAATTTTGATCGCAAAAAAATACTAAAGCATTCACAAAATGCTGGAGGAACAGCTATTTATTGATATTTTAACAGTTTAGTTAGCTTTGTTAATATATTCTGGCACAACCGGCCCTTTAAGAACATTCAGATTTTTTATATGACCCAAAATTAAACTGAGTTAGACGCCCCTGTCCTACATCCTAAAAAGTTCCTTGTAACTTAGTAGACTTAAATTGAGACAAAACTAAAACATTTGCACTTGGAAACTAAACCAAAAATACTTGGCAAGATTTTGTGATTTTGCAGTGTGATGCTGAATTATTATTTTTTTAAGTCATCCTCAAGTTGCGCATATTTTATATTTGATCTGAAAATGTAACTATCCATTTCTAAGCCTCTCTTGCACACATGCGTTGCTTCGTCGAAATATATCCAAATACATTCCTCTGCACACACAGATACACACGCAGCTATATTACACATGTACACATATAGGATATGTCACACTTCCTCCATCATGCACTCATCTCTCTTGCAGCCGCTGCTGGTTTTGTTTACAAGCCAATTTGAATGAGAATGGATCCCTCTCGGATGTTTCTAGAAAGCGGTCTAATCCACGGTGGCTGCCGCCAAGCCCCGGCCCTTTGTTTGGGATTACTGCAGCTTAGCGCTAGCTAACAATGAAGAGATGAGCAGCTCACCTCATCACCGTTAATGAAGTGTGGAGAGTCATTTAGCCGCTAGCTAGCTGCTACCGAGCCGTGATGATACCTTCACACACCCCTGCACACCAACACACACACCCCCACAAACACATGGACAGGTCTACTTATACACACTTGTTTTCATATGCAATTGAAGATATGGACTATATTTAATTATAAATGTCCTGGTTGCCACAGAAACAAGCACGAACTAAATTCACTAAGTAGCTTCGAAGTTGTAAAAAGTGCATTAATGTATGAAATTAATAAGTGTAGCTACCATGCCAATCTTCAATCCAAACCAAATGTAAACATTTACTAAATATGGCTCCACCATTTATAGTCATAAAAGGACCAATTACTTTTAAGCTGCAACAATTTCAAATTTCTAAAATATTTAAATTCTTTCATAGCTGTAAACTCATGGTGGGCAATGTGGACTTAAGGTTTCATCACAATATTTTGTGGTACTGTTGTAATAACAATAAAAATGACCATAAGAACTATTATTTATTTTTTAAGTATCTAAACTGAATCACAGCCTCAAAAGTCAAACGCAGCTTTTTACAAACAAATGCATTTGGATGCAGCTCAGAGGAAAACTTAAACTGTTAGTTTATAAATCACTGAACGGTTTAGCACCACAATACATTAAAGACCTGCTGCTGTTGTCATAGCAACCTTCCAGAACTCTCAGGTCTTCTGCTTCTGGTTCTGCTCTGCATCCACAGAACCAGAACTGAACATGGAGAAGCAGCATTCAGCTTCTATGCACCACAGATCTGGAACAAACTTCAAGAAAAGCTGCAAAAGTTCTTTTAAATCTTTAAATAATTTCCCTGCTGGGATGAATAAAGTAATTCTATTCTATTCTAGACTAAATCCCAGCTGCTTCTGAACCATAGTAAATGAAATATTACCAACATTATATCAAAATATGTCTGTCACATTGTTGACTGCATTGTGTTTTCTCTATAAATTTGTAGTTTTATGTTTTTATGATGTAAAGCATCTTGAACTACCTTGCTGCTGAAATGAGCAACACAAATAAACTTTGATTGATTGATAGATTAATTGGATTTAGAGATACACCGATCCGATATTAATATCTGTATCGGTCCTGATACTGACAAAAACTCTAGATCAGGTGTTAGTTAAAGTGTGTGGATCTATTCAGTCTAACTCTATGCTTTGTTCTCTGAGCGACGTCATGCTTTGTTGTTCATTTTTCTTTCTGAACCATTTGAAAGAAGGTTTGCCAAAGTCTATTTTTCATGTTTGGCCAAAGTAGTTAAGCGATTGTTCTTGCCAGCTTCAGTTTCTTTAGTATTTATTTAACATTTGCTGTTATGGTCGTAATTATACTGACAATGTTTTTACTTCCTGCCGCGGTCGAACAAACTTGTTAGCTAAATAAAACCTGGAGATGAAAATATTATTCATTTAGTGCAATGCGCCACATAACGCAGAAAAAACACTGTTGAACAAATCAAAACCATTCATATTCTGCTTTTTTCTTGCTCTCTATGTCGCGATGCTGCTCAGACATGTTGCTATAGCAACTGACTGACAACGGCTCCACTATTGTATCAGGATTCAACTCTGAAAAACTTTGGTGTTGCACACATAATGTTACATTGCAAAGTCAATTTTAAAGAGTTAATTCAATGTTTTGGCACTGAAGGAGGAAACACACAGATAACAAAATAAAAAGTACTTTTCCTTGTCTTGAAAACAATTAATGCTGGAGAGACTAAATCTTAAATCAGAAACTTAGTCTTGGTATTTCCTTCAGGATATTTTTTGTCAAAGTTGATATTCAGATTGCCTCATTATTGGTTCCTCACATTTCAAACTGCTGCACACTCTTCTTGGTTCCCAATAAGCTCTTTAACCAGAAAAAAAAAGCTTTTCTTTCTTATGCGTCGATGCTGCAAACACAAGAGCCACACAGTAACGCTCACCGGTCCGTGTGTGTGTTGGAGGATATAAGCCTTGGTCACCAGGGCAGAGAGGCTCCAAGGCAACAGGAGATCCAGGAAGGTTTAAGCTTGGCAGAAGCACACACAGATTGCAGAGGTCCACACTGAGAGTATGTTGGCTCGGCTTCTAACAGGGACTGAGCCTGCGATCTGATTGGTGCGGAGCAGGAGGGACGGAGAGTTTTCATGTTTATCCAGGTTTGTGGATGAGCTTGACAGTCAGACCTTGGTTTGTGAGGAACTGGCTCTGTTTTGGTGACATAGCAGGACATTCCCCCGGCCTTTACTTGTACCCTCCATTTTGGAATGGAGGGTACAAACAGCGCTGGATGAAAGTTACATTTCCAGCTTTTTTTAAAATGTAGTTTAAATCTTACCAATATATATTTTTTCTCTTTCAAAACATCAATGTTGCAGTGAGTGAGGAAGAAAGCAATCACAATTTTCTAGAAAAGCCAAATGAGTCACACTAAGGGTGAATTCACACCAGCCCTGTTTGGTCCACTTTGATCAAACTCCAGTCCATTTGTCTAGAAAGTCCGGTTCGTTTGGGGAAGCGTGAATCCTAATCAAAATCTGGTCCGACTGAAAAAATAAGTTTCAGTTTGTTTGAAGTGAACTCTGGTGCGATTCAAATGCATATGCGAACACTAAGTGGACCTGAGACCGCTCCAAAAGCAGGAAGTGGACTACCTGCACAGGAAGTGGGCACAGCACAGGGCATTCTGGGTAAATACAACCAAAACAAATGTGTTAGCCTAGCGCTAGTAGGAGAAAAGGCTACTAGTCTTTTACCAAAGACAGAAAATAAATCCTACAACCACTAAAATATGACGGCATTCCATTTTGTGAAGGAAGTTGCAACGTCAACGTCTTCAGTTTCTTCTCCAGAGGTTTTTATGTTGTTTCCTTCAGTTGTACTCGGTGCAGCGCCCCCACAGGCGAGTAGGGGAACAGGTTTTTCAAATGGTTTGGTTTGTTTGACTCAGTGCAGTGTGAAAGACAATCACAGCAGCTGAAAATGTAACAAATATTGCAACTTTGATCCCAAACTGAACCAAATCTGTTGGAAAATCAGTTGTGAAAACATCCTTAAAGTCTAGACTTATTTTCATAACTCCACCTGGAGATCAAATATTCAAACCAAAATATTTTCACATTTACAGAGTTTTTGTAGATTTTGTTCTCATGTATGATGAAGTATTAGGACAATACTAAGAAGAAAAAAAAACTATTTGGAAAAGTCATAAAATTACAAGAACAACGTAAAAATACTACGACATTATTCTCATAATATTTTTGTAATGTGACTTTATTCTCATATTATTTCAACTCTTCTTGAAACAGTATGGCATTTTTTTGTATGTCTTCTTCTTCTCATAATTTTATATTTTCTTAGCACGGCCCTCATCCTTCGTCGAACTGAAGTAAACTTTGTTTTCCAATAAGAGATTAGAGCAGGACTGATAAAAACAACAACAAAAAAACCACCAGGCTACCTCAGCTACCAGTTTTTAGCATTTTGGAAAGTACACGGAAATAAAATGGTTAAAACAAATATCCAGACTTGGAGCAAAGATAAATTAGCCTGAGCTGCAGATCAAAACCTGGTGAGTTCAGGTTCCTGGTTGCAGGATCACACAGTCGGCAGGCATCTCAGTGTTTATCTTACAGCCGAGAAACTTGGCACGTCTCTGACAATGCGTGCGTTCAGGAAACGGCGGTCAGAGCGAGACGCCGCTTAATGATCCCTGAACACACTTACACACACCGGCCGTCTTCCTCCTTAAACACTGCCTGTTGAATTTCACAACCAGCATTTAAAATACTCTGAATGTGTTTCAGCCCACGGGAAAACAAACCCGGCCTGTTTGTCTAACTCGGGGCGTCTTTACCTCTGTGTGCCAAACTCGCTCTGCTGAACGGCGTGAAAGGTGAACGGAGGGCTGAGAACCGACCACAAGATCCTCTCCCAGAACAGTTTGAAACACAAAGTTAACCTGAAGCATCCGCTTAGAGCAGTCTTTCTCAAACTGTGGTTTCCAGACCACCGGTGGTCCGCAGGCGGCCCCTAGTGGTCTGTGAGGTACTGCATGTAAACAACTGTTTGTGACGTGAGCTCAAAGTGCTACGCGATATGACCATGGCGGTGAACAGCCCTGCGCCCCGCGCTGACTAACTGCATCCTAACGCCCAAAATAAAATTATTCATGTTAGAGTACCTACTAGCTGGAAGAAAATGTTTGTTTTTGCTAGCGCAACTCCAGTGCTTTTCTTTTATTACGCTTCTAAATTACAAATAGTCCTAAAATGTTACTAGTGCACAAGACGCTTGTAGGAAAGAACTTTTTTGATTTCCATGTGTTGGAAAACTTAGACTCTGTAAAATAACTCAAACGCCCCGAGTCGTCGTGTTCATTTGGTACGTGATTCTTGTGATACGAGTATCTTTAGAAATCTGTACACTGCAAAAACACAAAATCTTACCAAGTATTTTAGTCTTGTTTCTAGTGCAAATATCTTAGAATACTTGAAATGAGAGAAAACTAAATTAGAAGTAAGTCCAGGAAGATATAGGAGCTTTATTTTAAGACAAAAAGTTCTGGTTCCACTGGCAGTTTTTTCGCTAAACATTTTTCCCACAAGCAAACAAACCACCTGCCATTTGAACTAATAGTTTTCATCAAGATTTATTTACCTAAAACAAACAGCTGTATCTTGCTGAACAGCTCCTTTAAGGTTAGTACACTTAAAATTAGACAAAACCAAGACATTTGCACTAGAAACTAGACAAAAATACTTGGTATGATTTTGTGTTTTTGCAGTGTAGGTGCAGAGCATTTTTCCCACTGCTGATTGAAAACAAACCGAATGCAACATGAACAGATGGAAACATCTGTCCTGATTTTCCAGAGTGTGAATTAGAGGTGAGTTAAATAGAAAATGCATTATGCGATCAGTGGATGATTATCACTCATCCCTGCTGCTCTGCTTCCTCATGTTGTTCCATGAGTGTAATCCAATTATCTTCATGTAGGCATGTTGTGTGGCGTCGTGTTCTGGACTCCGACGGCTGACACCTGCAGCATTAAACTCCGCCAGGCTGCACTCTGAGCCTCAGCATGGAGCGCAAACACAAAAACACACAAACTGTCATAAGAACCGATGCAGGAATTTGAACCTTTTATTTATATTCAGAGATGGACAGAATACCAAAACATTATACTCAAGTAAGAGTAGCTTCAACACATTTTACTCAAGTAAAAGTAAAAAGTATTTGGTAAAAAGTCGACTCAAGTACTGAGTAACTGATCAAATGATTTAATATTTAAAAATTACATCATCAGCTGGACCAAAATATAAAGATTAATGGGATTTTTGGTATTTTAAGGACCAAAATGACAATAATTCATAAAAATAAAAATAATTTAAAAAAAAATTAAAAATCAGTTTCTTTCAATAAAAAAGTACAAAAAGCAGTGAATGTTTGCCAGAAAACTTTTCTAGAAAAAACTTGGAAATTTGAGTTTGAAAAGTCAAAAATTTGCAAAAAAATGATAAGAATTTTTAATTTCAAACTTTCTAGAAAAAAGTCAAAATTCTTTATTAATAATCCACAAAAATAAGTTGCAAATTGATTTATATATTTATGTAGCTTTTGTAAATTAGTTAACATATAATTTTGATGTTTATCTTTATGTTATTACTTTGGCACAACAACTGAGGATCTACAAAAAAGGCCAACCGACATCTTCTCACAGAAAAAAACTGTTTATCAAGTTTTCAGCAGGTTTAACCAACTCAAATTTAAGACTTTTAAAGACCAATATCAATTAAATTTAAGACCTGCATCACACTAGAAACGTACAAAAGGAAACTGCATATTTTAAGCTGTAGTAGTGCCAAACTTTGTAGCAGAAAATGCCAGTGGTGAAGATAAATATTATCCAGGAAAATGGTGATAAATTTACACTTACTCATGATAGATGCAAAAAACTAGCTAGTTACTTAGCAAGGGTATATTAGAAGCTAGTTAGCGGTAACCACAATCACCTAACGCCACAGAACAGAATAAAGATGTCTGAGTGGATCTGTCTGTCTGACAGAAAAATCCTGCAGGAAAGAATATACTAGACAGAATTTAAGACCTGCAATTAAAATATTTAAGGCCAACTTAAGTTTTTTAAATGAATTTAAGACATTTAAAGGCCTTAGTTTCAAGGCTATGATGACATCCTGATTTTATTCTTTTTGTGATCACAGAAAGAAAAACCAAACATCGATAAAGAATGAACAGTTTTTGGATTTCTCTGCTTTCTCTTTTTAGATGACAAAATAGTTTCAGACAGTAATATTTTAAATCAGATGGACAGAAAACCAGAAAATGCTTTCAGCTATTAGCTAGACAGGTCTGCTGATGTTCATGTCGTCGATTCTAATTTTAAAATATTTCTGCGTTCCCGAACCCAAACAATGCCGGCGTCTGCAGCCAGACGGGTTCTGTAATGGGGAAGCGTGTCTGTGTCCGTCGTTAAGCCATGCAGGCGCTAATGTAAATAAAAAGCAGCGGGACGGGGTGTGTTGCTAATGTGCAGACAGGGACAAAAAGCTTGGATCTGTGGGGTATTGTGACACACATCCCAACCTCTAAGCACACACACACACTCCTCCGACTCGATTGATGGCTCCTCCAAATCAATAAAAATGATCTTGCAGTCCATCCACCATTTGGCTGCATCATCTTGGAAGTGCCTTCTTTAGAATATAGCAGCCATACTGTACAATGGAGCAGGCGAGCGCGGGTAATTTGCCATTGATTTCCCCTCCGCCTTCTTCGCCCGCAGTCACTGCACACAGCACAAAACTAACTTCATCATACACCCTGTTAATGCACATGCACAATAACCCTCTTTTCTTGTGCCCTCTGGTAATTTCACTCTTTCATTATCTTTTTCACTTTCCCTCTCTTATCTCCTCGGTCGTCCGCTCACTTTGTGCCCCGGCCTCGTTCCTGAAATCTCTTCACAGGTCACTGTTCTTTCTCTGCACAAAACGCTGGTCTGGGCAGACGCCAATAAACATTGTTTAACATGGTAATAATCTGAATTATCTTGTTTTTAGTTCTTATTTTGAAAACACATTATATTCAGAGTGAATCTAAATTCAAAAGTAATAGTCCTTGAAGTTTTTTAAAGCTTCAAACTTAAATATATTTTGAGTTCTGTTTCTGTTAATCACTGATTTTTCTCATCTCATAAAAAAATAAAGGAGATGCATCAGATTTATGAATATGGAACATCTTTGAAGGTATTTACAATAAAAACAAACATCCTGAATGATTTTTCTCAATCCTATATTGTTATTGATTATGTACATTTTATAGTTCTGTATATAGCAACAGTGTATTTATTCCATACACTGCGATTAAAATATTTAAGGTTTACTTTCTAGTGAAAATATTTTAGCCCACTTTAAATAAGACAAAACTAACTTACAAGTAAACTTTTAGCAAGATTTAATGGCTTGTTTTAAGACAGTAAATTCTTAATATTGATATAAAAGCATCAGAACATGGCAAAACTGTCTTGTTATAAGCACTACTTTCCCAACTTTAAGGGATTATTTACTTAAAACAAGCCAATATATCTTGCTAAAAGTTACCTGTAAGTTAGTTTCGTCCTATTTTAAGTGTATTAAGATATTTGAACTGGAAACCAGACAAAAATACTTGGTAAGATTTTGTGTTTTTGCAGTGTATACTTAACTAAATGTACTTTTTGCAATGGTATATTTTATCAGGGTTCATCAGAGTGAGATTATATGACTATAATTAAAGATGAATTTATTTTTTATACTTTTATCTTTGGAGTGTCAGTAACTGTGAATGGAGCTGGATGACTCAAAGTATTAAATAAAAATAGACACAGAAATGCTAAGGAATGAACTTTAAGATATTTAATGACACTTTTCAGCATCAGAACAGCAACATTTTGAAGATTTAAAATCTAAAAGATTTGTTTACTTTGAGTTATGACTCTCAACATGAATGAATTAATGCATGCTTTTAATCTGAAAATCTTAACATGTTAATATTACATAATGTAGATTAATCAAAAAATTTTTTATTAATCTGCAAAAAAGTTTTCTCATTTCTCTTTGTTGCATTTCATTTCTAAATTAATTAATAAAATTAATAAAAAAAATTAACTTTTTTTTTTTTTTACCCCTCCAGGGGGTCTTTTGTGGGCTCTAGTGCCCCTTTTACGAAAGTAGGCTGACAGGAATGGGGAAGGAGAGGAGGGAAGACATGCGGCAAATGTCGCCGGGTCCGGGAGTCGAACCCGCGATGGCCGCGTCCAGGACTCAAGGCCTCCAAATATGGGTCGCGCTAACCGCTACGCCACCACGGCACGCCCCATAAATTAACATTTAAAACAAAATGGCTTCCTTTAAGCTTTCCTTAATATAAAATCCTGAAAACTGAGGATCTTCAAACTTATAGAGATATTTGAAAGTTATTTCATTGCCTCATTTGGTTTGAGACAATAAAACATTTTTTGAAAATGACAGAATATTTTTTTTTTTATATGGGCAGTTACCCAGAGTGAAAGCAGAAAGGGGCGGGGCCACACAAGAATTAGAAAAAACTCACATATTTTCTGTCATTTGTCCCCTGAAGACGTTTGCTGCTTGTTTACATGTGTAGAGGAGTAAGTTGCTCTGAGTTGCTGTTGAGTGCTGGAGATTTCTGCAACCATAACAAAATCAGATCATTTCATGCATTTTAATTGGTTGGAGGGGTTTGTCCAACAGTGTGCATATTTATTTATATTTCAAGCTTATAAAGTTAGGCGCTAATAATGATTAATCACAGTGCTAGAGCATGATTAATCTGATAATCTGACATTTAATCGATTGTCAGCAATTATTTGGATATTAAATTGACAAATTCTGACTTTTAAAGAGTTGAAGGAATAAAGACATGAAACAAATAATGTTGACTTCTAGGACATCTGAAAAGTCAGACTTTAAGGACCAAAATGACAATATTTCATAAAAATAACAAAAAATAAAATCTGGCAAAAGAACATTTTTCCAAATCAGTTTCTTTCAACAAAAAACTTGTAAAACTTTAACAAAAACTGCAGGTGTGTGTCTGTGTCTGGTGGATTTTTGGTTGAAATGTGTCAAACTGAAGGCCCGGGGGCCGAATCTGGCCCGCCGTAGGTTTTCATGTGGCCCTCTAGACTCCAAATTAAATCAATAAATCCCTCCAGTTTTCACAAATCTGCTAAATGTACACAAGATCAACAGATCCCCACAGTTATTCTTATTTTAGTGCAAATCTTTCACTAAATTGGTCCAAGACATTGGGTTATAGTGACTGTCTGCGTTCTATATGGCGAGTAATAAAAAGTCACATTTAACCTCATACAGTAGCGCAAATATCATAAAAATAACTTACAAATATTTCTATTAGTACCACAAAATCTGTTATTTTGACTGCAGAAAACACAAAAACAATTAGAAAGAAGATACTGATGTACTGATCAGTATGAAAAGATGTTCAAAATTATTTCATTTTAAGAAAACCTTCATGAATGCTGAAACAAACAGCCATTGATATTTTAACAGCTGAATGGGGTTTATCAATACATTCTGGTGCAACTGGCCCTTTAAGAACATTCTGATGTTTTATACAACACAAAATGAAACTAAGTTTTAAACATGTTTGTTTTTCACTCAGTGTGTTGAGAATCCAGAAATTTTACTCAAGTAAGAGTAGAAATACTTTATAATAAAATTACTTAAGTAAATGTAATAAGTACAGTGTAGTAAAAATACTCTTACAAGTATTTTTTTAAAGTTACTCAAGTAAATGTATCTAATTACTACAGATAATGAAAACCCAAAATGCAACGTGTCAGAAAAATAAAATACTCTGTAAATGTTTGGTCACTTAATGCTCATGATTTGGTTTGGCCTCATTTTGCTTGAGTTACTGCATCAATGCAGTGTGACACGGACGCTGGCCAGTACAGTGGATCTCCACTAAAACCATTACAACTGCCTATTTTAATAGTAAATGTAACTGGTGGCTACACACACACACACATACACACACACACACAGACACACAGACACACATACACACACACACACACACACACACAGACAGTTGTTTATTCTTCGGTTACGTTGCGTTGCTAAACCTGACGCTGCTTCAGCCACTCTAAGCCTCTTGCTGCATTCTCTCTCTGCTGGTCACAACACACACAAACACACACACACAGCGGCGCTATCGCTAAAACCGTATTCAATAAGCCTAGCATATCACACACATCATCCGTCCTAAAAACACACACATCTGAATCTTTTCTCCTGGCGGCGGCGGAGCTGTTTGTTGGAAGTATCGTTTACAGCGAAGGTGTTTGAAGACAGACACCTCTCCCGTGGCGAGGCGTGTGTGTGTGTGTGTGTGTGTGTGTGTCTTTAGAGTGGGGCTTTGCTGCTCCTGACACCGTTATCAGCTCCAGTCGAATGTATTTCTTATCGAGGCGGAGGTGTGGAAGGGAACGGAGGGGGGAGCGATTGACAATACAAGCTTATCAAACGTCTTCAGCCATGATTCAGCCTGTCACTCAAGGCCCTCACACACACACGCGCGCGCACACACACACACACACATATTTACAAAAACACACAGACAGCAGCCGGTGTTTTGATTGATAGATGGCTTTCCCAACAAATAGAAAGCTGGAATCAACATCCTGTGGCCTTTTATACTCCACACTCTGGTGCCATAGCAAAATATATGTATTGACGTGTGTGTGTGGGTGTGTGTGTGTGCGTGTGTGTTGGGGTGTGTGTGTGACGGAGAGACAACATTCCAGACTAACAAAGGTGGGATTAGGGATGCATTAACTGGCCGCAGAGCGAGGGGCCTGTCAATAACAGCAGCCAGAATAAACCTCGATAAGAAGACAAAGAGAGCCAGATAGTGAGGGAGAGGAGGATCAATAGAGGAAGAGTGGAGATGGATGGATGAAGACGGACTGAAAGAATCAATACGAGGAGAAGGAGGAGAACCTCTGAACGGCTGAGAGGCTTCATGTTGGCCTACAGGTGAGAGACAGATGCTATGGTGGCTGCCAGAGGAGTGAAATCAAAAAATGAAATCAATATTTCAGAATTATTCCTTCAGTTTGTCTCATCAGACTGAAGATCCAACAGCATCTTTAAAAACTGTTCAACGTTTATTTCTTAACTGCAAACTGCTGAAGTTTTTCTACAGAAAGTAGAAAACCAAAGACGAGACTTCTGAAAAAAAGAGAAAGGATTGGCTTCAAAACATTTCCCACCAACATTTTTATTCTTTTCAGTTAAATTTTGCTTTTAACAAACTTTATGGCTTCAATTTAGCTCCGTAAGCAGGGGCCAAAACTCCTCCACAGATGTAAAAGAGTCAGTAGCAGATTGATGGCAGGTTTGGCTGCAAAGTGTGAAAAAAGTCATTAGTCTAGATGGCATTTCGTTTTCCACAAGGAAACAATATTCAGGTTGGTCTGAATATTGTTTTCTGTACTGAAGAAATCATAACTTAAAAATGACTTTTTTGACATTTACTCAAACTTTTATATTAAAATTATCTTGATTTTCTGAAATATTCAAAAGCTACAAAAAAAAGTAAAATGCTGTGATGCAGCTGGTATTTTTTCAAAGTTTAAGTCCTGGAGATTTCCTCTTCTTAGTCCCATCGACCTAAATTAAGGGTCTGCAGCCTGTGACTCTTTAGACCACATGTGTCAAAGTCGAGGTAAGAGGGCCCAATCTGGCCCACCGCTGCTTTTTACCTTTCCCTCTAGGCTCCAGAGACTCAAGACTTTAATTCAGATTTAAGACTTTTTTGACCATTATGAGTTAGATTTAAGACCTGCATCACTTCAGAAATGTACAAAAGAACCAGCCTTAACCCTCCTAGTGCCAAAGTTGTTTTTTTTCCACAGAACGAATGCAGCATTGTGCAGGTTGGCAACAGAAATGATCCAAAGGCAAAGATGAATGTCATCCAGTCATAGGCGATAAATCTGCACTTAAACCATGATAGACATAAAACCACAAGGTTGCCAGCTGGCTAGCTTGAAAGTTTTTCTTCTCCCTCCATTTCCATTGCAGGAACCACCAACAGTTCCTGCTAATACACTAGCTAGTAAGAGTATATTAGCAGCTAGCTAGCAGTAGCCTCAACCGCCTCGAGTCGCAGAACGTAATGAAGTGACTCAAATGTTTGTCTGACAGAAAAGTCCCACGAAAAAAAATATTCTAGAATATATGAGATTAAATTGTCCTGCTACGACAAAACTGAAGCCCTGAGATTAACATATTTAAGGCTAACTGACCTTTAATTATTGCATTAAAGACTTTTTAAGGATGCACAGTCTGCCTGTATTTAGTGTACTTTAGTGAACTTGCAGGTAAAGATGAACCAATCCGATATATCGAAATGTCCTGATACAGAAAAACATTCTAGATCTGTGTCAGTGACAATGTGCATATCTACTCAGTCTAATTCTACGCTTTGCGCTCTGAGTGACATCATGCTTTATTAATTATTTTATATTATATTCAGAATTCCTAATTTTACTTTCTGAATGATTTGAAAGAAAGTTTGTTGAAGCTTATTTTTTATGTTTGACCAGGGCAGTCAACCTTTCGTTTTTACCTTTATTAACTCCTATTTACAGCGACTGAACAAATAATTTTTTTTTTACATGTTTGTCCAAACTAGTGAAGCTGTTGGTGTGATAAGTGAGCAAAGTCATCAAATTTGTCTGTGTTTTAAAAAAAGAGAAACATTTTAAGTCAGTTCAGCTGTTTTTCTGTATCGTATCGGTATCAGCCGATACTTAACCTCAGATATCGGTAACTGCAGTGTCAAAGGGGATCGGTTCATCCTATTCATGTTACTTTCAGGTCTAAAACTCAGAGATAAACATGTATTAAAACAGACTCAGGGTTGTCAGTGGGAAGCCAAAAATATCAGTTTAAAGCTCATTTCAGTGAATCTGATGAAGCCTATATGCAGCTGAAGCTTGTTGATGTGGGTATTAGTAGAAGAATAGCTAAATAAAGAGCCTGCATTTTGTTTATCTCCCTGCCAAACACACGCCACTGTGGATCCGGGAGGTTGAAAAGCGGCGGGCTCTTTGTCACAACAATCCTATAGAGGCCTGAACCAATGACAGGAAGGCAGGCGGCGGCGGCGGCGGCGCGGAGGGACGGGAGGCCGATTGTTTCAGCAACTCATTAATTAATTTCACTCCCATCATTTATCCTGGAAGCACTACATAGGTGTGGGAGGTATAGGTAATGATACAGGAGGGGAGACATGAATACTGAGAGAGCGCATCCTGTTCGCCGTCAGCGCGGCGCCGAGCAGCTAGCTGTCACACAACGACACAATGAGGCCCGGCAACAAACAGCCACTTAAAAAAACAGCCTGGCAACTGAGAGCAAATTCAATTAGAGAAGTAATTAGTAGATACAGGGCCAGGCGGCGGCGGCGGCGCCACAACACAGGAATTAACGGGCGCGGATAGGAGGAGGACGCTGTCATAATTAAGAGGCAATCACCTATGTCAATGAATACCTAAAAAAACACAAAACTATTAATTCAGTGATCAAAAATATTTCAGGAGAAGATTAATACAGCAAATTCATTTTAAAAGACTAATTTCTGGAAAGATAGCAAGACAATTGCACATAATGTACTTCGCCTGGCATTTATATTGCTAATTAATTTTTTCTTTTTGATAATTTGCTAAAGGGCCGCTCATCCCTCTCTCTCCTCCACTTTGTGTGTGTGTGTGTGTGTGTGGGTGTGTGTGTGTGTGTGTGTGCGTGTGTGTGTGTGAGACGCACTGGAGGCGGTGTTGCAGCAGTAGCTAAATATAAAGCAGAGTGCTGTCTCTCCGAACGCCTCGCTGCAAAGCGCTTCCATGCATGATGCAAAAGAAGAAGAAAAACACAACATGAACAACAGAAAATATTCACCGCCTCTTCCTCCACCCTGCGTGTTTATCTCCCCCCAGCACCGCCACCTCCTCCCCTATGACTCCACTCACACAAAAGGACCAGCAATTAAATTAGACGATAAGGATGTGAAATAAATCAGCAGGTTATTGATTGATTTGTCCCTCTCTTGGGGCGGCAGCAGCTATCATTTCACACCAACAGCTTCTCTATCACCAACTAATTACTCTGTTTCCAAAATCCCTCAGAAGAGCCAGCGACGTTCCAGACAACAGATAGAGCAGCTTCTGGAAAACAGAACAGGATTAAAAATCATCAGAGAGGCTAAAAAACCAGAGGAATGTTTCTGATACGTCGGCCGAGGACGAGTGTGTTTGTTGTTCTTCTCTAAACATTCAAACAACAAAAAAAAGCTGCTTACAAATGATTTATTCCAGCATTAACTGCCTATAAAGTCTCTAATTTCAGTGTTTTATTGATTACAGATGTGGCTTCTCAAGTAAGAGTAGAACTACTTCAACATGGTTTTACTTTAAGTATTTTATTTTAAGAAATTACTCAGTAAGAGTAAAACGTATTTGGTAAAAAAGTAACTGATCAAATTATCAATCATTTAAAATGAAAAAATTACACAATCAGACGAACCAAAATATAACGTTAAGTAAAAATGTTGGTGTTTAAAAAGAAAATGACAATAATTCATGTAAGTAACAAAAAATAACAAAATTAGAAAAAGAAAATATTTCCCACTCAGTTTCTTTTAATAACAAACTTATAAAACTTTAACAGAAGCTGCAGGTTTGAGTCTGGTGAATATTTGGTTAAAACATGTTTGTTGTTCATTCTGTGGGAAGAAAATTCAGAAATTTTACTCAAGTCAGAGCAGAAATACTTTATAATGAAATTACTCAAGTAAGAGTAGAAAGTACAGCGTAGTAAAAATACTCCTAAAAGTAATTTCTAAAAAACAGTTACTCAAGTAAATGTAACTAGTTAATAGGTAGCTCTGATTATAAGAGGACAGACAGTTTGTGATTTCTGAGAGAAACGGATCCAAACAAATTAAATGTTTGAGTTTTCAAACTTTGTTCTGTTATCAGGTTGGACCTTCAGCCTCAAACTAAAAAATAATCATATCATCTGCAAAGAGTATTACTATTTCTTATTTCAACTTTCTACTCTGATTAATGACAGAATAGTTTTTTAACTTGATAATTTATATTCTAAAGAAGTCATTTAAATTCTTCTCATCACCTTTATTTTCATATCCTCAAGAATTCCTGCAAGAAAATTCTAAAAAACAACATTAAAATTATGAAAATAAAGTCATAATATTACAACTTTATTTTCAAAATATTAGAACTTAATCCTGTAACATTATGACTGTCATATCAAGACTTTATTTTTGTAAAAATGTTGTATAAATCTTTTAAAGTGATGTGATTTCATTCTGTTATGAATCTTATCTTGTAATATGACTTTTGCAAAACGTCGACTTTATTCTCAAATTATTAGAACTTTGTCATAGAAAGATTTTATTCTTGCATAAATGTTCTTGTAATTTGACTATTTTTGTAATACTATGACTGTTTTCTCAAAATATTACGACTTCATCGTGATATTATTACGACTTCATTCTTGTACAACATTTTTCTCATATTATAACTTTATTCTTGAATTTTATGTATTTTTTCTCTTAGTTGGTTTAATCCCGTCGTACAACTCAACTACAAATTAATGAAATGTGAAATACAAATAATAATAACAATAATAATTCACATTTTAAATTCAATCCAATTATGAAAAACCTAACTTTGTATCTAATCTAACAACAACACTTTGAATTTCAGCTCCAGAGAGAAATATCATCTCATTTTTATTTTATCTTAGTAGAAATGAAAGCCAGGCTCACACTGAGGAAGAGGAAGAGGAAGAGTGTCCACATCCTCATCGTTTCAATACAGATTTGGTTTGTGTGAAGAAACGAAGGCAGATCTCCATATGCAGAATTTACATATTCATCTTTGACAGCTGGGTTTTATTTGGGAGCAAAGTGTGGAAAAATATACCACTTAGCTTTATCATGTGCAGCAATCGGGCCTCATGAGCCGGCAACGGGCTGAAGGGGAAGGATAACACTAATATGGCCTCAGATTGTTGGCAGGACTAGTTAATGCTATTTACTGAGGAAGGTGGATGACGGACGGGGGAGCAGGAGGGCGAACGGAGGGACGGAGACGGACATTAAGTGGCCTTCCAAGCCTCTGGATGCTCCTTTAGGAGCCAATTACCGAGCTAATGGAGCTAATGCCAGAGATGAGATGAGTTTGGAAGATGAGAGGAGAGGCAGGCCGACGGGAAAGCCTTGACACCGAGACAAACCGCCGGCGGCGCAGAGGACGATTAACGTTTGCTAATCTGATGGGCGAATCTTCAGGCGTCAAACGCGCCGCGTCCGGAAAGAAACCCCGAAACGGGACGGAGGGGGCGCCAGCAAGCAAACACGTCTCGTTTTCATGATCCGTCATGTTCGGCTGCAGATTAAAAGTGTGATCTACAGGCTTATAAACGATTTAGTCAATTACCAACGTTATCTAAAAACGCTTTAATTTGCCTTTCAGCGCTGCAACAGGGGCCCTCTGCGCTGTCAATGAGGTGATTAGAGCCCAGATTGCTGCTTCCAAAGGCCAAAAACAGCTGCTGTCACCGACACTCGGAGACGTCAGCACAGGAGAGAAAAAACTCCCAACTCGTCAAGACTTGGCATGTGAATAGTGAAGAAAGGGAAGAAGAGGAGAGGAAAGGAGAAGATGTAGTTTAGATAAGACAGGAGGAGAAAGAAGAGGTAGAAATACCTGAGTTGGTCGGCTGCCAGCCAGCGCAGTGTGACAGGGAAGGCCCATCTGCGCTCCCCGACACTCAAGATGGCAGATGTAGAAGCAGATTGATTTTCATTCAGCTGTCATGATACACAAGTGGAAAAAAACACTCGCGAGCATACACACTCACAATCACGGTGTTTGAAAGCTCTGTCAAGTGGCTGGGCCGCTGCTGGCTGTCGGTTTGCCAACCTGCTTCTCTCCTTCCTGTCATTTCATCCTTCTCCTTCCCTCCCTCTCTGCCGCCGTCAACGAGTGCTAGCAAAAATCTCAGCGCCACATCTGGCGCTCAAATTAAATCATTTACAGTCCATAGTGAGGAGCTGCGTTTGGTGACAATACAGCCGGTGGGGAATCAGCGTGTTTTCTCCGAGCCCTGACACCAAGCGGCTCCTCTGGCGTCTGATTAGGCGCCGGCGCGCGGCGGTTCGTGTTTCACAAAGTCTGGATCATCTGCTGGCGCGGCCCCTGACACCTGCACTCCTTCCTCTGGGAGCCGCGGCCTCCATCTGCAGGTTTCATTCTGTTGGAGAACGTCGTGTTTCCTCTTTTGCTCATCTGAATGTTTACAAGGTCATAAAACTGTCAGCTTGAAATCATCACTTCGCATGCAGAACTCCCTGAAAATCCTCCAAATTTGGAAACTTCTGTAACACCTTCAAAATCTTCTGCATAAACATTATTTACATCTGGAAATTTCGTGCTTGCGAACAGCACTGGAGGGCAAAAAGACGAGTCTTTTACCTGCCATCCGCAGCCGCGCTGCTGCCGTACAACGACTCCGTTAACAAAATGAAACCTGTAGATGTTGGGATTATTAATTTAGCGCAATGCGCCGCAGCAAAGGGAAAAATGAAGCAGAAAAACGTTAAAGAACGACTCAAGATCAGTCATTCTTCCTTTCTACCGCTTTCTGTGCTACCTTTACGCTACACACAGATTGTTGCCGTAGCAACTGACTGACAACAGCTCCACTAGTGCATCACGAGTCAACACCAAAAAACACACATCCTTCTTTCTTGTAAATATCATGTGTACATCTTAGATTTATGGCTTTATGGCAGACCGCATGTCTGCACCTGACTTCACGTTTCAACATGTCTGCAAAATGCACAAGACAGTTCAACGGCAGATTATTTCACTTATGGGAAAATGTCTTGTTATAAGTGAATTAATCTGCAAGAAACCTCTTGACAAGTGCTTATATTTACTTGTAAGCTGGTTTTGTCTTGTTTTATGTTTACTGAGATGTTTGAACTAAAAAGTAGAGAAAACTACCTGGTAGGATTTCGTCTTTTTGCAGTGAAACGTCTGATGTTTGTCGTCTTCCTTGCGAAAAAACCCCACATTTTTCTCTCATGCTTCACTAAATCCCCGAGCATCACCACTCTGATCCGTTTGACCGGCGCCGATTCTGCTAAATGAGTTTCAGTCAGATTCGAGTTGTGTGCTGAATACTAAGAAATGAGTCGGACCGGTGAGAACTCGTGACACCGACCTCTGAAGCAGGATCCGACTGCGACCCGAACCCCGGCGCTCTGAAGATCCGGCCGGCGTTTTAACGGGTTCACAGAAAGCAGCAGATTTGATCAGAAAGCACTCAGCTTCTCACGCTACATCTCTTGATCCCTATTTATTTATTTCTCAGCTGCAAACAAAGATATTTATACGCCTGCAGCTCTGTGATCGCAGCGATAAAGATGGAAGCCGGACTTCTGCCGGTCAGGCTGTTACATCATGCAGCTCTGTGGGGTCAGAAGGTCACGGTGGTCGGAGCAGCTGAAGGTCTGAGTTTCCTCTACAACATTCACAAAGATGAAACATGCAATGTACACTTTATGTGTTACTGTATGTGCAGGGCTCCAGCTCAGGCTGCAGAAAGGGAAGTGTGAAAAGATTTTCTTCTAGATCTGCACACAAAAAGAAAATCGTGTGGAAAATATTTCTATTTACAGACTTTATTAAGCAACTTTTTCTCTAAAAGTTCATCTGTTTTTTTTAGTGCAGCAGATAATTGGATATTTCAGCAAAATCATTCAGAAGAACCTCAGCAGTTTGTTTTTCTGGAACAATTCAATGGCCACTGAAAAGTTCAAAATGGTCGTGAAGGAAAATGTATTTTTCCACTAAATTTGCAGATATTTATCACAGATACAGCTCTGACCACTGCACTGGAAACCTGCTGGTTGTTCCACTAAATACTGATTTCTGAACTCTTCCTGAGTTGAAACATTGGTATTGTTGTTTCTAAATGAATATTAACTCGTCTTCTTCGCATTATTTGAGCATCACTGTCTTTATTTTGACCATTTCTCATTTTCTGCAAATAAATATAAAATTTTTGCTTGTAATTTCAGAGACATGCTGTCAGTAGTTCAAAGATAAAGAGCAATGATCATTTTACTCAAATATACCTATAAAAAGTAGAATCAGAGAAACTGATAGTTTTAAGTGGTGTCTTCATTTTTCCAGAGCTGTAAATACTTTTTCTCAAATGATACATAATTGGACCCATAGAGATCATATTGATTGATGTTTTTTTATTGTTCAAAATGGTCGCCATGGTTGCCATGGAAATTTAATTTTTGCCCTAAAATCGCCAATTAGATGGACATGTTTGTTGTCAAATCATAGCCTACATATTTTTGATCTGTATGTTTTGTTGGGATTTTCTTTCTTTTCCAAATTGACCAAAAAGTTAATATTTTGGTCAATTTGGGCCTCCATGAAAAAATGAAAAAAAAATTTCATTTCATATTTTATTTTATTTAAATTTTTCATTTCATTTTTCTTTTTTTTCATTTCATTTCATCCATGAAAAAAATGGATGCCCATCTATTCATGGATCAATATTTACAAATTTATCTGTTTCTGGTGTTTTTAGAGGTCAGCTCTAAACCTCTAAAAAATGTGCGTTAGCTAAAGCTTACCATTAGCACCACATCATGTGCTTCCAGTTCCAGGTCTGGCATCTGATTTTACACATAAATCCCTTTAAAGTTGCATCTTGTGGCAATAATTTGTTTAAAATGCTCAAGAAATGGCAGCCATCTTGAAAAATGGCCATCATCTGGAAATTCAAGAGGCTAATGAGAAATTAAAGTTCATAAGTTTTTAGAAATAGATAACAAAAACACACTGTTTACTTCTTAAATGTAAAAGTGGAACATTTTGACTTAATGCATAAAACCTTCTTGTGTGAAGCAACTATTGGTGTTTCAGAAATGTTTTGATATTTCACATTTCCTCCTTGCAGTAAGGTTTGGCTGTACTGTATCTACATAGAGTATTATTGAACTGAAGAAATAAAATAATCATTTCTTCTAGTTTTTCAAACCGGATTGAGAAAAAAAATGGATGCCCATCTATTCATGGATCCATATTTACAAATTTACCTGTTTCTGATTTTTATTTATGAGAACATAGCTCCAAATTATCTAAATGTTTGCAGATTTTTTTATGGTATATCTAAAGTATTATAAAGAAAATGCAACTTGAGACTGAAATACAGAGATAAAATTTTTTTGTGATGATTGGCTAAGACTGCAGACGTTAGCGTCTGCTGTAGTGCTAAAATGGTTTTTAACTGTGTATATTAATGTTTATTTGTTTGTGTTTTAACTGTTGAAATAGAGAGCTGCAAGCTTTTTCTCAAATAATAGTCTCAAATATGTGCAGATTTTATCTAATTCTTTGCCAGAATCTGAAAATCTTGCTAAAAATATGATAATGTTTTGTTGTGAAATTGTTTAAAGATCCATTAAATTTAAAACTATCAGATAAAACGTTCAAAAATCATATTTTTTTTCCCAGTTGAGAAGTTATAAGGTCATGAGAATCTGTCATGTTCAGATTGGAAAATATAATTTTCCCCTGAATTCTGAGCATCCAGAAACGCCGAGACATTTTTCCTCCAAGCATTTTCTCTTGACCCAGAACACAAAGAGGTTCTGTTCCAAGAAGAACCGCACTCTGGGCTCATTTCAGAAGGATCTGCAGAGGAGAAAGTTTTCCTCATGAAGAGACAAGAAAACAAATAGTGCAATTTAAAAAGATATAACAATGTCTGTGTTATATCACTAATATTTCAATGCAAGAATCCAAACTTCTGCAGCATCGAAGGCAATTAAAACAACGTTCAGCCCCAGAGAAATCCTTAAATAAGTTGCTTAATGTCGGAACAGAAACAACAGCCTTTTCGTTTCTGTTTTTCTGAAGAAAACAAGATTTAAGATCTCAAAAAAGAAAATCTGTGAATGACTCGTTAATGCAGACTTTTACTCCCTGCAAAGGCATCACAGCAATCCAGTGGCACTAAAAGCACAAAACGGGATTTAAAATGACAACTGCTGCGCTGAACATGTCGACACATTACAGACGAGAACAATAATGACGCGTCAGTCCAACCATACAGACACTGATAAAACACATTAACTGCTGCTTTCTCTGGAAGGAATTAAAATTTAACACATTTATTAAACTTTCTCTTTCTTTTCAAGACTTTAACAGAAGGCTTTTGAGGTTTTGGGAAACAGGAGAGAATGAAAAACAAAATCTAGTTTCTAGAGTAAATATCTTAATACATTTAAGGAAAACAAAAATTTACAAGTAAGTTATCAAGAAATAGGAGCTTGTTTTAAGACAATAATTCCTCAATATTGATTAAAAAGTACTTGTTCCATTGTTAGATAAATTCACTTATGTTACATGTGTCAAACTCAAGGCCCGGGGGCCGAATCTGGCCCGCCGTAGCTTTTCATGTGGCCCTCTAGACTCTAAATTACATCAATAGATCCCCACAGTTTTTCTGGTTTAATGCAAATATTTATCTTAATTGATCTAAATCAATGGGTTTAAGTAATAGTCTGTGATCGATCGAGTAAAAAGTCACATTTAACCTCATACATTAGCGCAAATACCGTAAAGATTTCTTACAAACATTTCTAAATTAGCGCCACAAAATCTGTGATTTTGTTCAGTGTGAAAATATTTTCAAAATTAAGAAATTTTAAGAAAACCTTATTGAATGCTGAAACAAACAGCTATTTATTATTTTATCAACACATTCTGCCCTTTAAGAACATTCAGATTTTTGAAATGACAGAAAATGAAACACAGTTTGACGCCTGTTATCAGGGAAATAATCTTCCAATAATAATCTTAATAATCTTAATAATAATCCAATAATAATCTTCCAATGGAAAAAAACCTTTCTACCAATATCAAGGAATTATTGACTTAAAACAAGATCCTACATCTTGCAGGAAAGTTATCTATTAGTTAGTTTTGTCTTATTTGAAATGTATTTAGATATTTCACTAGAAACTAAACCAAAAAATCTTAATACTTAGTTTTTTGCAGTGTAGTGTGGGAAGTAGCTGACTCCTGTAAGTTTGGGCCTGCTGGTCATCCATCATCATCGTCAGACAGCAAGGCCTTTGTTTGTCCTCTACCAACCAGCAGTGGACTGGTCTGGCTGCTGGAGGAACTGGAAGACTTGTGTGTGTGTGTGTGTGTGTGTGTGTGTGTGTGTGTGTGTGTGTGTGTGTGTGTGTGTGTGTGTGTGTGTGTGTGTGCGTACGAAGGCCAGCTGAACCAGAATCGGCTCGACACAGAAACCAGTGTGAGAGTGTGAATGTGTGACAGAGGAAGCCGGTTGACCTGGTGTCAATTAGAGCCGTATCGTTCCATTCCCCGGGGGCGAGGCCGGCTCCCAAACATTAAATCATTTCATTCCCTCCGACCCGACCGTCCTGCTGCGGCGCTCCCACACCGCCCGCTCCAGAACCCCACGCTGCTTCACTGACATTTCTGAAAATTATCAAAGTGGTTTTGGATTGTGCTCATTAGCATACGGCAGCAATGTGTCGTTTATCTGGCACAAATAACGAATTACATGCGCAGAGATGTTGGAGAAACGACAAAAATCCAACTAAACATCTGTTTAAAAGCCATAAGGAGAGTAAATCACACAGGACAGATGGGGCTTTTATTTTTAATTAGTAAAATATTGTTAAAAATTAAAATATTATTGTACTGGAAAACATTTGATGAAATAAGAAGCCTTAATTTTTTAATAACTATGCTTAAGACCAACTCAGAATTTATTGGAAGCTAATGCTAAACTAGAGCTACACTAACACTGTACTTAGTGTAAACTGCATGTTTTATGGAAATCTGGTTCAGGCAAATACAAAGATGACCATTTTTAAAATCAGATAAATGTGCAAAATTTCAAAACTAAAAATAGTTTGAAATTAGTTCAGGTTTGTTAAGCCTAAATTAAACTCTCATCACAGGATGAGTCTTTAGGTTTTAGCAAAGCAGAATTATGAGAAACAATTAAAAACATTTGCAACAAAGGAAGATAAAAATATATATCCTAACCTACTTATTTCAAAAACGCATACAGATTTGAAAAGTCTGATCCGCTATAAAACTTCCTACAAATTCTCAAACTGATTCGTAATAAATCCCATATTTCCGTTTCTGTTGTTTGTTGGTGGCAGACTCCAAATCAGCTTTTCCATAAAATCCTCTCTGACTAAATGTGACAAACTATTGTCGTTCTTTGTCTCCGTATCGCTCTAATCCTCTTTCTCTGTCTCTGCATCCCTCCATCCGCTCGCCCAAACCAGAGGGAAGCGCCTCGCTGCTGACCAGCAGAGGCCCAACGCACGGCTCTTACTGGAGGCCTAAGCTGTGTGGTCACAGTTTACATCTGTGTGTGTGTGTGTGTGTGTGTGTGTGTGTGTGTGTGTGTGTGTGTGTGTGTGTGTGTTAAACAGGGAATTGGCCTGTATGTCAGTAGGTTTTGGCCAACTGATCAGTGTATAAATGTGTGTTTTGCTCCACTGGTCAGACTTGGGGGAAGGTTAGCCAGATTTGGCTGTGCTAGCCGTGTGTGTGACTCGTTGGCACCTGTTCACACCAAGCTGGGTTGCTGTAACACACACACACACGCACACACACATCTGTGTGTTTGCTTGGCTATTGTTGTAGGTATGCAGCAGATCAGTTTAAGCTTCATAAACCCATTATTGTGCAATAAACCCGTCTTGTCTTTTATAACCTTTTTGTTTGTTAGTCACTCTGTTTCTGTTGACTGATCACCAAATTGAGCCTAATTATGATGGAGTTTTAAGGAGATACTAAGAAAAATGAAAAGATAAAATTAAGAGAATCGAGTCACAATATTATGAGAATAAAGTCATAATACATCTAGAAGTTTCATATAAACTGTAACACATTGTTACAATGTTGTTGCTTCATGAATCAGGAAATGAAATATTGATAAAGACCAACTGATGGAATCCAATTGGTTTCAGCAGGAGTGCAAAGTGAAACCAAATGTCATTTATAACTACTAAAGATAGACAATATTTTATTAATATTACAAACGCCTCGTTTCTAAAGTTTGAACTCTTTTGAAACAGATGTGAAATGATTGGATTTTGTTGCACAGAAGGAAACTTGGTTGCAACAAAGTTTTGTTCTTTGTCATTACAGAAGATAATTATTTAGATTTTTCTCCCAACAAACTTCAAAGAATCTTACCAATAATGATCTTTGTTAAATTATGTTTGTTAAATTAACACAAGAGGAAATAGTCATATTTATTTTTAATAAAATAAACAAGTATTTTGAAAAAATGTGTTTTCTAAATGAAAAGATTTACTGTACATTTATGTCAAATGTCATAAATGTTTACGGTAAAGAATCACAGAACGACAGACGGACAGTTTGACTTTAGATTTTTTTTGTTTTGTTTGTCAATCTACCATTTGGATGGTTGGAAACGAAAAATCCTTTTCACATCATTTTCTTTTCCCAAACTTATTCAGATCAGGATAACAGTTTCCCAGAGTTTAAAGAACGCTGCAGTTTTAAGCTCAATATATTCTACTATCAATAACATATTACAGAAATAAGAAAAGACGTGAACAGTCAATATGAACACAAGCTGGATTGGAGTTAAAACTGCAACTTCAAATTAATCTGTAGACACAATTGATAACAAGTCTGCATTTTCTTCAAGCTAGAGAGAAAATAAACTTATTTTCAGCTGATAAAGCGTCTCCTAATAGTTGAGCTAACACAGCTCTGACTACACTAAACATAAAGCTAGCTTAGCATTTGATCAAAGTCCAGCTGTTAGCAGGAACTCAGAACCACGGAGCACTTAGAGCCTGATCCATAATTTCACTCAAGCACCAGCAACAACAAAGAGGAATCCAGCTCCAGTAAACGAACAGAGGCAGAAAATACGCTGTGGAGGCGCCCCTCCCCTCTGACTGAAATAATACTGCTGCTGTAATTGGTTTGAGAATTAGGCTGATAAAAGGCGGGGGAGCTGGACAGTAAATCCATTCAGCTCATCTGTTTACTACCAAAGCTTTTGAAGAAAAGTGTTGTTTGTGTTTGGTGTAAAGATTAGAGTCACAAAGAGTTATGGATTTGTAAAGTCCTTTAAATATATTTTTCTAATGATTGTTTTCAACTGCAAGAAAAAGTCAACTGAAAAAGAAAAAGCTCAATAAATGATATCAGGCTCAGAGTCCGATGATGCTTAGTTGTAGAGCAGTTTGAGTCTGGCATTGCGCCGAGTCCAAATTCACTCAATATTTTCTCTTAAAATCCAGCAGCAGCAGCGAAGGAACGCAAAAACGCAAATGTAAAAAGTCTTCAGGTGAATTCACACCAGGCTGGTTTACTCCGCTTTAATCAACTCCAGTCCGTTTGACTATAAAGTCCGGTTCATTTGGGGAGAAGTGAACCAAACTCTCATGTGGACCAAAACTCTAATTCTGGTTTGTCTACAAACCTCGGCCTCTGTCTGATCGAAGTGAACTCTGGTTTGATTCTAATGCATGTGTGAACGCCAAACGGATCGGAGACCGCTTCAAAAGCAGAAAGTGGACTACAGCGCAGTGCATTCTGGGTAAATGTAACCAAAACAAACATGCTAAGCTAGTGCTGGTGGGAGAAATAACTCGTGATTTTTCTCTTTTTCAAAACAGAAATCCTACAGCTGCTAAATTCTGACGCCACTCCATTTCTGTTCACATTTAATGAAGAAGGAAGTTGGGTTCTGTGTCTTCTTCAGAGGTTTTCATGCTGTTTCCTTTGATGGTTCTTGGTGCAGCGCCCCCACAGGTGAGGAGGGGAACAAGTTTTTCAAAGGGTTTGCACAGCATAAACAAAATCTCACCAAGTATTTTTGGCCCAGTTTTAAGTTTCTTAATTCACACTCACTTGAATTAAGAGAAAACAAACTTACAAGTAACTTTTCAGAAAGAAATAGTTTGCTTTAAGTCAAGACCTCCTTAATAAAGATGAAAAAGTTCCAGTTGCACAGGCTGATTATTTCACTTATAAGTACTTTTTCATCAATATTAAACAAAGTTTATTTGTACAGCATATTTCAGCAGCAAGGCGGATCTATGTGCATCACATCATAAGAACAGGAAATGAAAAAGTTAGGAAGAAAACCATTAACAATTGAACAGACATTATATTTTGATGAGTGCCATCACCAGAATCATACACATCAAAAATGATGGTCAATGTTTCATTTATTATGGGTCAAAGCCAATTTTAACCAGCTGGGATTTTAGTCTTGATTTAAAGGAACTCAGTGTTTCAGTTGTTTTGCAGTTTTCCAGAAGTTTGTTCCAGATTTCCAGCTGATCCAGAACGCTGCTGCTGGAGTTCTGACTAAATGCAGGAAGTCAGAGCACATCACCCAGTTCTACAATCCTTCCAGAGAATAAACTATTAAAGACCTGCTGCTGTTGTCATAGCAACCTACCAGACCTCTCAGGTCTTCTGGTTCTGGTTCTGCTCTGTATGCCCAGAACCAGAACCAAACATGGAGAAGCAGCATTCAGCTTCTATGCCCCACACATCTGGAACAAACTTCCAGAAAACTGCAAAACAGCCGAAACATTGAGTTCCTTTAAATCTAGACTAAAAACCCACCGGGTTAGAGCTGCTTTTGAAACATAATAAATGAAAATCAACATTTTGATGTGTAACGACGGCTAAATATAAAGTTTCAGTTGTTGACTGTGTGTTTCTGTGTTTCTATGATGTAAAGCTCTTTGAAATGCCTTGTTGCTAAAATGTGCCAAATAAATACAATTTGATTTGTGGTGCATACAAGCTGAATGCTGCTTCTCCATGTTTGGTTCTGGTTCTGGATGCGGAGCAGAACCAGAACCAGAAGACCTGAGAGGTCTGGAAGGTTGCCATGACAACAGCAGATCTATAATGAGCCATTCAGTGATTTATAAACTAACAGACGTTTATTACAGTCAAGGAATTCTTGACCTAAAAGAAGCTTCCATATCTTGATGAAAAGTTACTTTAAGTTAGTTCCATCTTATTTCAGGTGAACTAAGATATTTGCTCTAGAAACTAGATAAACATACTTGGCAAGGTTGTGTTTTTGCAATGTGGTCGGTTTGACTCAGTGCAGCCAAACCGAGTCTGCGCCACTATCAGGTGTGAAAACAGCCTTAATGTAAACTAAAAACAGAAACAACCTCTGACAGAAACTCAAGCACACACAAACATCGACGCGCGCGCCTGCTCTCTTAGAAACCGGAAAAGTTTACAGCCTCTTAAGTGTCCGGCCTAAAGCTGTATTAGCTTCTTCTCCTCCATCCTCCATCACATCTTAATGTGTGTGATAAAACATCAGGGTGGAGGGAAGGGCAAATGATGTGCTTTTTTTCTTTTTGGGGGCCAAAACAGCTAAAAGATGAGGATAAAGAACTGAGACTGTGTGTCCAAGTGTTTCTGTCCACTCGCAGCATTAAGAATCCGGCCAGCTTCTTTTCAAAGCCAGCCACTTTGGTTGGACCGCAGCATCAGGGCCTTTTGTGCCGCCTCAATCTCTCCCCATCCCGCCGCCGCCCTCCCCCTGCCTCTCGGGCCGCCTGAGTGTCTGTAATGGCCAAGACAGGGAGGGAGGAAGTGAAAAGGGAATGGAGGAACGGAGCAAGAGAAAAAGAGAGCAAGCAGGAGGAACTGGAGGGTGAAGGAGGGAAGGGACAAAAGGAGGAGAGAGCGAAGCGATGGAGAGGAGAAAGAGGAGACACGGGAGCGGGATGCTTGGGCGGGAGTCTTTAGGGGGAAGCCAGGTGGCACTAAGCGTCTCTGTTGCTGCCCAGCCAGGCCTGCCGCCCCCCGGGGAATGAAAACCGTCAGCGCTCTCCTCTCCTCCGACGTCCACTTCATCCTCTCATCCCACTTCACGCACTTTCAGTTTCATCTGGATTCGCCCGTCTTGTTGAGACCTTCCTTTGGATTACTTTAAATCTATGAACCCGAGGTTGTCCTGTCCTCTTTTGTATTTACAGACTCATGGGAGGGGAACGGCTTTTCCCTCTGAGGCAGGGAGGAAGTATCGTAATTTCTGTCCTGATTTCAGGGATTAAATCAGGACAGAGGTCAAGGGAATTTTGCAATTGAATGAGAAATTTGATTGTCTTTTTATCTTTATTTAAAAGTTAAACACAGTTTTATGAAGTTCCTTTTGTCTTTCTTTAAAGACTAGAAAACAAAACACAAACAGCAATAACTAAATCTTACAGATCTATTGAGCAAGATAAAAGACCTTGTTTTAAGTATAATTCCTTCATTCTTGTATATTATAACAAAACATTTCTTTCATGACATAAGTGACATCATCTGCCAGTAATACTTTTTTTTTAAATTAATGTTAAGGAATTATTAAACTTTACTCATATTTCTTGGTAAAGTTACTTGTAGTTAGTTTTGTCTTATTTCAAGTTTACTAAGATATTTGCACTACAAACTAGACCCAAAATACCTGGTAAGATTTTGTGTTTTTGCAGTAAAAAAAAAAAATTACAGTAGAAAAATGAAAAGAAACCCTGCTGTGTACTGCCCAACAACCAGGGCCGGATCTACCAGGATGTGGAGCCAGTGTTGGTTCCCAATCCACTAAGGAGAAATTATTTTACTAATGCAAATTACAGTACAGTAAGAGGTAATATTATATATCAGCAGTTATGAACTGATACATGGTAGTTTAATGCCATGTATCAGCTCCATGTTGTTCTCAAAGAAATTGAATACAACTTGATCATTTTCAAATATCTGAATTTTGTTTAGAATCCTAAAAACTTAAAAACAATAATACAACTCACCTGATTTGGGCTTATGAGTTTTATGTAAAGTATAATGTTTTCAAAACACGTATTCAATCAATAGCAAAAATCTTTGGGTCGCCCCAACAACCCTTTCTAAAGAATAGTTCAGTCACAGTTTTTTTACCGACTGAAAAGCAAAATGCATCAAACTTCAGCTTTATGGCCTTTTAGAAATATAAACTTTTGCAACAGAGAAAAAAAGACTTTTACTTTTGTGTTTGCTGATGCTGACAACAACATGCTACCATTAGCATGGTGCTATCGAACCAAGCCATTACAGAGCAACACAGAGACACACAGAACAAACATAAACATAAAGCTAATGTTAGCTATCACTAGCTAACATTACTTACATGTTAAAGTTAGGTGAAATGCTAGCATTTACTAAGGGTATGCTAGCAAACAGTAACAAACACCATCTGATGTTCTATCAACAACTTGCACATCATCAGATGATACATAGCTAGCATTAGCATAAGGGAAGCATTACTCAAAACCGCAATGGCATGTAATGCTAACGTTAGCCTGCTTGTTTTTACACATTTTCCCCAAAAACAAGCTTTACGGAGAGAATGGGAGGAAAATATTCCACATTTCATTCTTAGAATTAAAATGTTAAATATTTATTGTAATTAGTCCCTTTAAGACGTGTGTTACTTCTGACACGTATACTTCTGCGTCTTGTTTTGTCGCCTGTCAACAAACTGGACATCTGTGACTCAGCACTGAGTTTGGCTCAAGGAAAACCGCCACATCTCATAAAATAACCGTTCAGTTTGTTTGTTACCGAGTCTAACTCAAATATCTGCTGAAATAATCGGAGAAAAACCCAGGATTGCTTTCACTTCTGACGATCACTGTGTCCTAAACTAGCAGAACAAAATGAAACTCAGACAGGCATTTAAAATATTTCATCATTGGGATTCAGGGTCCTAGACGCAGCAAAACCCGACAGTCTCAGTAAATCAGGAGAATAAACAGTTATTTCAGCTCAGTCTGATGTTTTACTTCACAAAGCATCAGATTTCTAAACATTTCAAAGTTTATTTTGTAGTTCAATGTGCTTTACATCATAAAAACATCAGTAATCAATTATGAAACAAGATATAAATACTATAATTAGTCAAACGCCATCCTTAAAAATCAAATATGTTGATTAATGTTTCACTTATTACCAACTTTAAACAGGTGGTTTAAAGCCTGGATTTACAGGAAGTCGGTGTTTCGGTAGTTTTGCAGTTTTCTGGATGTTTGTTACAGATTTGTGGTATTATTTTAGTTACTCTCAACTGCTACATTTAATGGTCCATTTAATTTTTTCTCAAATAAATAAATTCATTCTGAAATTTCAAGAAATGATAAACAAAAAAATATTTTCTTTTTGCATTTTTTTCCAATAACAGCCTGAAGTTTTTATTTGCTAAACTATGACCTAAAAATTTCACATTCTTCAGCTACTGTCAACGTTTTTCCTGTGGCTCTCATAAGAACACACACACACATAAACACACACACACACACACACAGAGGCAGTGGCCTCGGGACTAATTGCTAGATTGAAGCAGATTTTCTAGTTCAGTTCAGGGCTGTAATTGTGAAGAGAGCTGGGAGGAATGACAGGGCTTCAAGCTGAGAGGACAAATCACCAGAGGCCGACGATTATACTGCATTGATGTTCACATGTCAGCGTGTGTGTGTGTGTGTGTGCGTGTGTGTGTGTGTGTGTGTGTGTTTGGGGTGAGGGGTTAAGCCAACCAAATCTCAGATCCAGGTTGCTGTGGCACTGACCCCAAAGAGCTTCTTACGACCCCTGCTGACCCCTGCAGACGCTCAGCTCTGCCTGCATGCAGCCAAAAAATAAAAACTCAACTTTACCTTCAAAAACCATATCCTGCAAATTTAACTCTCAATCTATGGAGCTAGAACTTTTTTAAGGAATTATTGACTTAAAGGAAACTCATATGTTGCTGAAATGTTACTTGTAAGTCAGTTAATTTTATACTAATCTATGCAAATCTGTTTTAAAAAAAAGTAAAACAATATTTATTGAAAAAAAGCACAATTAAGAATTTTTTTTCTTGAGAAATTCTTGTCTGCATTTTCTAACATCATTATTTGGTTTATGTTTATAAAGAATTTCATAAATTACATAAACTGCAGCACCAAGAGACGAGATCTGAGCAGCTACTTGCACAAGAAAAATAAAATAATCTCAAAATGTAAATATTAACCTATTTAATGTTTTTCATTATTTAAATAATTGGATTTTAGTGACAAATAGAGGAACATTGGTTATGTATGATTTAAGCAAGATTGATGATTTAGTGGAAAAATTTGTCAAATATTTGCATTTCAGTGACAGAAACATTCATCCCACAACAGCAGGGATGACAGTATTAATTATTAATATGAAAATGGATCAGAACCGTCTTTAAAACCAGTCCAAATCCACATGCAGATCTAGAACTTTCCCACTCATCTATAAAAACTGACAATAATAATACAGATTTGGGTAAATAAGTACACATTTAGTCTTTTCTTTTGAGTCTCCTGCTAAGCTTTGGGTTTCGTTTCTGTTGCCTGGATTCAATATTAGAAATGCATTTTTTAGCTTAGCATAAATATAGCGAGAGGAGATTTCATCATATAGTTCTGTTCTCTGGTTCTGAATAAACCAGTTCATCGTGGAAGGAAATTCATGATCATAAACAGGAAACTCCTCATTTACAGCAGGAAATGAAGAAATGATGCAACACAGAGCTAGCATTTTGCTACCAGAGGCTTAAAAATGAGAGATTCGCCGATATTAATATCTGTCCCAATATCGAAAAAAAATTCTAGATCGTGCATCAGTGATAATGTGCCCGATCTATTCAGTCGGATTCTATGCTTTATTAATTGTTATACATTATTGTCAGATTTCCTAATTGCTCTTTCTGAACCATCTGACAGAATATTTGTTGCAGTTTAATTTACACATCTGACCAAACTTTTTGTTTTTGTCAGTTTCAGTTTGTCATTTATTTTATATGAATTGTTACACTGCTAATCGCACAGACTGAACAAATTAAAGTTGTTTTTACATGTTTGAGCAAACTGGTGAAACTATTGGTCCAATAAAGTGTGAAGTACTGCAGCAAAGTTATCAAATAAACTAGTAATTAAGAACATTTATGTTTGTGTTTAGAAGAAAAATGTTAGTTAACCTGTTTTTCTGTATCGGATCTTATCACATATCGGTATCGGAAGTGAAAAATGTAGATCAGTGCGTTTGTAATTGTAATTATGAAAAAGCATCTGATGTTGTGAATGTTTCATATGGACAAAAATGTAAATAAATAAAAAAATATGACGAGGTTTATGCAGGTTTAATCAACTAAAATTTAAGACTTTCTAAGACCATTATGGGATAAAATTAAGACCTTTATCATGACTGAACTGCAACAGACAGACTGTGACATTTCCAGGATCTTTTCAGTATCAGCCGATACCAAACCTCAGATATCGGAAGTGAAAACGATCAGATCAGTTCATCCCTGATAGAAACTCATCACTGGTGGCCTTCTGGAAGATTTCACCAATCAGTCGTCCAGCTGATTATTTATGAAATGTTTCAGAGCGCTTACCTGGCCATGATGTCACGCTCGTCGCTATGACATTATCAGCGGTCCTGTCGTCTGATTGGACGTCCGCTGCAGCCTTACATCCAGAGCAGGAACAGGAAACTGCTTCCCACAGTGACAGAAAGTCAGACATTTTGGTGTTTTTCTAAGTTTGTTTTAGATGATTTGACCAAATTTCCAGATTCTGAAACCTCCTTACTTAGAGGGGAAGAACGCATGTTAGTTTTTGCTTCTTTCCTGCAGCTTTTTTTAAAAAAAAATCTCATCTCAGTCTCCATCTTCCCTACCTTCCTGTCCGTACCCGCCCTCACACCTCCCCCGTTTCCGCTCAGTCACCCGTTCCTGGAGCCACTGTCCCAGGCTCCGGGCCCCGGACCCCGGGCCCTGGCCCACACTCCCAGGCCCGTGGCCCTCGGCTCTCCCTGCCTCTCCTCCAGCCTGCCGCCTCCCTCAGTCCCAGCCTTCTGCTCGCCAGCTAGGAATGCTGTGGCTCTAGACGTTTGGTCCAAGCCCTAGGTCTCTTTCACTGAGGCAAGATTAGTTCATAGAAAAACTCAACAATACGCCACTGAAAGCCATTGTTGATATTCAACATTTTTCACATAGCGGAGCAGAATAGACAATACGGCAGCCGGGAAAGCCCGAAGCGGACTAGGAGGGTTGATGGCTGATGGTATCTTAGCCGAGCAAGGCCTTAATCCCTTTTATACACACACACACACACACACACACGCACGCACCCCCCCACACACACACGCACTCTCTCAACAGCTTGGAGACAGAAAAATCAATACTGCTTGCCGTGTGTGTGTGTGTGTCTGGAGATGTTCTTAGATCTTTGACACACAGATCTCTGAGTTGTGTTTCTGATGTTCTTCCTTCATTTCCATCAATAAAAAACAACAGAGCAAGAATCCATACGGAAGAGGATTAAGAAAAAAAACAAGAATTCAGACCTTTTCTCAGAATTTTGACTCTTTTTTTAGAATTGGGACTTTATTTTCTCAATTTTGACGTAATTCTGATTATTTTTTTAATCATAATTCTGACTTGGATATAAAAATTCAGTTTTTTTCTCAGAATACTGACTAATCTCAGAATCTCAGTTCTGACTTTTTCAAAATTGTGATTTTTTTTTTGCTCAAAATTTTGACTTTAATCTCAGAAATGTTACTTTTTTTTGTCTAACTTGTTTATGCTCCATCAGGCAAATCTAATCTTAAAACTCAAACCTACCAGATAAATTTAGGACAGACTGCCAGTGTGGATAAAGTGCAGGTTTACATTTTATATGCCAACATCATAACTGACATGCACTTAAGAATATTTGATTATCTCAAACTGAAAAAGGTTTCCTCTTTTTGAGAGGTTTTATTTTGCTGCCGAGTTTCATTTTCACAGAGTGAAGAAAAGAAAGAACAGAGAGAGAAAAAGAGAAAAGTCTGGATCGGATCCAAGGCGCCAAATGGCACCAAGCAGTCTGAAAATACCACAGCAGGAAGTAAATATGAACAATATTTAAGGCATCAAGCTCAATGCATGTTGGATCTCATCTTTCCTAATATGCATCTCTGCAGTGCAACACATGAGGATGATTTTTAACTTTCAGGCCTTTATTTACTCAGGAAGTAAGAAAAACGCTGTGCAGGCTCAGCTTAGCATTCACTGTTAGTCCTGTTTGAGTTATTTTATTAAACAATCTGTCAACAAATTATTGCACTGTATTGGTATAAAATCATATTTAAATTTAATTAGATACAGTTTAATTTGACTGTATTTATAAACCAACAAGTCAAAATGCAGTTTGGGCTTGCAATAATGTAAATTTATAAAATTATTACTTATTTATTTATGGTATTTTCATTTATTTAGGACGAAGAGTATATGAAGTTTAGAATCAACTGGTACCGATCCGATACAGAAAAACTAGACTCAAAATGTTTCTTTTTAAAAACGCAAACATAAATGTAGTGAATTACAGATTCATTTGTAAAAAATGAAAAAGCTTCACAAACATGTGAAAAACGACTTATAAGTCACACAGCCAATAGAAAATAAAGAAACTGAAAACTGTTGGTCAAACATGTAAAAATAAACTGCAACAACCCGTCTTTCACATCGTTCAGAAAGTAAAATTAGGAATTCTACATATAATGTAAAATAAATAGTAAAGCATAGAATTAGACTGAATAGATCTGCACATTTTCACTGATACCCAATGTTTAAACATCAGGACTGATGGATTTTAATGTCGAATTGGTTCGTCTCCAATTATTTACTCAGCAAATCCTCGTCCTGATCAAACATGTGCTGATAGTAGAAAGGAACAACTCTCTTAGAACCAGAAGTAACCTCCAGCAGAAGGTTGGATAAATAAACTGAACAGATGTCAGATTACCAGATTTGCAATTTATAAAAGATTATTTAAAACTTATATAACATAAACTTACAAAACTCAGTTTTAATCCACTTTTTTATAAACATTTGACTCTTTAGTTGGAGAAATAAATACTTAGGTTGGCATCAACTGCTTGAGAAACAATTAAAAGTTGATTTCCTAAATGAAGGTGAAGCAAAACAAACTGTATTCCTGAGATGAAATGCACTGCAGAGCGTCACTTCAGGATTTGCACGGCGTTTCTCTACACTTCCATTTACGGTTACAGCTGGTTAATGTAATGAACGCCGCATGATGTAAAAACTCCTAAATCATGTCGCTGCAGCCGAATCATTTCATAAAACATGATTAAAAGTGTCGTGTAACATTGGGAGCAGCCGTGTCAGAGCGAGACATGTTAATTGTGCACTAATGATATATAATGAATGTCATCAGCCCCGAGGCTCTGGCTAACGAGCTAAATGAACTGGCACTAATGGGTCTGTTAGCTTATCTTAGCACTAACATTAGCTAGCATAATGAAGGGTTTGTCGTCTGGTGACAGCGACCGACGACTCTGAGTGGCACGGCGGTTTGCAGAGGTGTCATATTACAATTAGACGCTCCTATTAAGCAGCTTTTTGACATCAGCAACAGGAAAACAAAAGCGATGAATCCTTCACCCTCTGAAGATCAAAACAAGATGGGAAAAAGTTACTTTTCCTGCCTCTGCGCTGGCCTTCACCTGGACTCCTGATCCAAACCGGAATCCAGCGGCCGGGCTTTCCCTGGACCCTGAAGTTTGCTAGGTAACGGAGAAGAGGAGGAAGACGAAGAGGAGGGGGGACACAGGGGCCCCTTCTTCCCTTCGCTGTCCCTTTTGACCAGCTGACAGGTGATTGATGGCTATCTCCTCAGCCTAACAAAGAGCAGCTTTAGCACGACTAAAACAATGTACAGTAGAGTGAGGCAAACACTAAATTACACGTTACGCTCCTCCCAGTACTCCACTCTCACCCGCCTTTCTTTACCTTTCACTCTCAGTCTCCCACATTCAGCCGAACACGACGGCAGGCAAACAAAACAAAACAAAAAGTATGCTTTTTGTCCCTCCTGTGAGCCCTTCAGCGCTGCGGCTTGACAGCTTCTTTAGCAGGAGACGCACAAAAGGCCTGACAGTGAGGGAGAAACGAAACACACGCAGACACACACACCGACTACACACCACAGCACCGTCATTTGAATAAGGCACTGACCTTCAAGGAGTTGTTGTTTGGGAGGTGTGTGTGTGTGAGTGTGTGTGTGTTGGGGAGAGGTGTGAACTGTAAATTGAATGAACGCTGCGGATGAAGTGTGCATCGAGGGCCTTGCTCTTCATCTCAAATGGAAGAAAGCTGGCTGACAAAATAGGTAATTTGCACTTCCTTTATACGAGTGTTTTATAAAGTGATATCCACCCAGCCAGGAGATCGGCAGTCACAAATCTTTGCCATAAAGTTTTATGTGCTTTTTGAAGATGTTTCATCTCAGAATTTCAGTTATTAAATTAGAATTATGAATTTGATGCTGCAAATAACTGACAACACAAAAAATTAGAACATCATCAATTACCACTTAGAACATTGTTCATTTTCTCTCTGCTATGTGTCGATTTTAAAAAGAATCAGTAAAACAACAGAGACTGACATACATTTTGTCACAATTAATTTTGCTGGATGATAAATTGTCCCAGAGGTTGCTGCAATAAACGATAACATTGTTGTTTTGACATCATTTTCAAGTAATATAATGGAAAAAAATGCAAGCACACGTTCTCAAGGATCAATAAACTTTAAATTCTGATGAATATTCAACACTGGAACTGGAAGACATTTTAAATATTCAAAATAAACAAACAAAACGACAAATAAATGAATTATAAAGTCTCTGTAAACAAAACTGTCCTAAAACGAAATGGCCCAGTGGAGACAAAACCAGCAACTGAAGACTTTAACACTTGGTTTTTGGTAGAAAAGAAGGAAAAGATCAAATTGATAAATTATGTAAATGGAAATAATTGAATTTGTGTTCATTTATCATGGGATTATCACTGCAACAGGCCTAAATTTGTGCAGTTTATTCCCAGAACCATTTGATCTCCAGCTCTTCTGGTTAAGCTTTGATAAGCGTTTCAGAGTGAGTTTAATGTAAATTATGACTATATTCTTCCAGAAGCACATCTGTGAGGTCAGACACTGATGTTGGATGAGAAGGCCTGGCTTTCAGACTCCATACAAGCACACAAAGGTCATTCTAAAGTCATTCATGTCTTTATGGACCAGAAAAATGGCATCCTGAAATGTTTCCCACAGGGTTTTATATGCCTGTGGCTGTCAGTGATTGGAATACCAGAATTCAATGATTTGGAATGGTAACATACTTTGGCCAATACAGTGTAACTATTAAAACTTAACAGCTGTGTTGATCAGAATGGGTCAAAGACCAGAGTCCATGTTTCCTCCATTTCTATAGCTGCCATTTTAATTCTTTGCCATCTTGACACAGTGAAGGAATTTAAAAATGAATGATACTGTTAGAAAACTCAAGTCTTGGATTCTTGGAATATTTTTAACTGACTGTGAGAGACAGTGTGGTTTTGGTTAACAAACATAGGCATATCAAATACATTGTTCCATGTATAAAGTTAGCAGCTGAAGCTAAAACAACTTGTTAGTCTATTGGTGTTGACGTACAACTAAAGTTCAGCAACAACAGCCAAATACTAGTAATCTGAAACAATCTTTACAGTCATTAATTTCCTTCCTTTAGTTGTTGCCATAGCAACAGGACACAGTTGGTCCACTTACTGAGCAGACCAGGAACTAAGCCATCTACGAAATCAGGGCCGGGCACACTTCCGCTAATAACGAAGCTAATTTTAGCTTAGCGCTTTTGCTAACTTTGTAAATGTTTCGCGCAGTTAGCTTCAGCTAAATACGTTTTTCCAGATAAATTTAAAACACTTGGCTGTTTTGTGAACTTTCAGTGGAATAAAGGTAGACATCTTTGGTTATCGACAGTAAAATCAACAACAGAGTTAGCACTGCTAACCACTAATAAATTAAAATTGTAACTATGAGCGAAAGGTTTGTTGAAAAGAATGACTTCCTGAAGCACGAACAGTTCAGGTAGGCGTGTGATGAGAACTTTGACCTTGTTGAGGGAAATACTCCATGTTGTAGCACATTGTCCTGTTATCGCTTTAGCATTAGCTTCCAATGCATATTTCTGTGCATATTTTCTAACTGCTAAGTAATGTTATTTATTGAAGCGTGAGGCTAAATTTCCACCGCTTCTAAAGTTGCTAGTACAAGTATTATCTAACAAACATGGTATAGTTTCATAATAAATACAGTTTCAGACCCTGGAAAAGACCAGATTATGTTTCACTATGTCCTCATATATAAAACCTGAATGAAAGCAGGTTATTTGTTCTCATTGTGAATTTTTCTATACCAACTAAAAGTCAATGGCATTCCATATTTTCTATTAAACTGAATGCTATAACCTAATTAACAAAACTGTAGAGATTCTATGAGATGAATTTTTACTTTCAGCAGACATGTTGGTGCTGAGCTCCACAGAAAATGGTTCATCAATGGAAAAGGCCGCAGCTGCATTCAGAGGTAAAAATGGACATGATGAGTGGATTCCCCAGGAATAACCAACCTCCGCCTCTACAGCAGTCGTATTCATTTCACTGGAGAATTTCACTCACTGTATGCAGGTTCATCAGCACTTAAAGAATTCAAAGTGTTAACCTTACATTTTTTACTCAGGTATGCGCAACAAACTTAACTACTTCTAACTCTGCAGAGTGAATCCTGACGAACAGAGAGATATTTATGATCTGTATCAGTCATTTTTTAAATGTTTTTTTGTACTTTTCTGTGTGTGGAATTAGAAATCCAGTCAGTTTGTGGATGGGCAGCGATGAAGTGACCCCGTCTTTCTCCCATCTCTCCTCTACTTGGGCCAACAATCTGCTCTCTAATTGTTCATTCATAGCGTGAATCGTTAAATAGGGGGGGCCGCAGCCTGGCGCTAAGATAATGACTCGCTCTGTGTCGTTAGCTAGCAAGGCTAAATTACCGCTGCGGCTCGGCGGGGAGTTACCATGGAAATAGGCCACAATGAGAGTGATTAGTCTAGTGTCTTTTTCCACACTGAGACGTTTTGCACTTCAGCACCAACTCCACAAATCCTCGTTCATCTCTGTTCTGTTATTAGCGTGACATGTTTGCTTAGCTTGTTTGCTCCAATTAGCAATAATTAGCACAAGCTGCATCGATAAATTATATCTGATCATATTTGCCAGCTGTCTGACTGGGCGGCAATGAATTTCAGACTCAGATATGAGAAGATTTATGAATTAAAGTATCGGTTTCGTTTTCAGTTTTGTTGTGTTTGCAGTGTCAACAGACACTTTACATGCTTCTTTCTTCCCAGGGGTTTCTATGACAACCTTCCTCAATTACAGAGGCTCACTGTGTGATCCTTTGTAGGGATCTTCCCCTCCTTTCCTGAGGCGATGAGATTTGTGTCTTTTGTTGCTCTCTACTCTGAGATTTTAGATGTTTTTTTACTTCCATATAATCATTTTATCATTTCTTATAACTGCTGTGTTTGCCAACTCTTTGTTCGTTCCTCTTCATCACCATCTCTTCCCTGTCCGTTGCTAAACACACAACTCAGTGCAGGTGTGTTTATATAAGTGTGTGTGTGCGTGTGTGTGTGTGTGTGTGTGTGTGTGTGTGTGTGTGTGTGCGTGCGTGTGTGTGTGTGTGTGTGTGTGTGTGTGTGTGTGTGTGTGTGTGTGTGTGTGTATTTGCTCATCCACATTTGAGGATCCTTAGGGTGACTGAGTGGCACTTTGCTGATAGCCAACAGGAGATTCGGACCACTTCCCGTTGGCCTTTCTCCCAAACCAGACGCCATGGGAGGAGAGGAAGAGAGCGGGGGGATAATCTGTGTCAGGCCGCCAGAGGAAAATCTAAAATAGCCGTCATTACCTGGCCTGCCGCTGGCATCAGAGGAGGAATCCGATCATATAGGTCTGCACTTATCAGTGTCACAATTCTAAACTCCAAAATTCAAGACTTTTCTCTAATTTGTGTCAATTACAACCATTGCAGATTGAATAAGAAAAACAGTACATTTCCATCCATCCATCCATCCATCCATCCATCCATCCATCCATCCATCCATCCATTCATCCATTTTCTAACACCCTAGTCCCTCATGGGGTCGGGAGGAGCTGCTGCCTCTCCAGCTACGTTCTGGGCGAGAGGCGGGGTCACCTGGACAGGTCGCCAGTCTGTCGCAGAAGTACATTACCTCCAAAATGTTCTTGAAAAAATTTCTTTATTTGAAATGTTGCAAATTTGTTAGAGAAAAACAGAAAATTTTTCAGATGTTTTCTGAAAGTCAGAAATTTCTGAGTTTGGAAAGTTGCAAATTTTCGACTTATCAAATTCAGAAATTTCCTTTTTTTTCCCTTGAAAGTTTTAAACTCAAAATGTCAATTTTTCCAACACATTTTCTGACTAATCTCAGAAATGTTCAAGAATATATTTTTTTTAATTTCTGAGTTTTTCAAGCGCAGATTTTTTTTAATTTCATTTTTTAATTTCTGAGATTAATCTAAAAAAAATTCTGAGCTTTTTATTTCTTTTCTATCTGCAACAGCCCTAATATGCCATTGTATTTTTAAATATATAAACACAATATCTAAGTATAAACATACTGCACATATTTTTAAAGAAGTGATACCTGAAATATGTAAGCAAAAATTACTTACAAATTCTGAGAATGTTCTGTGAAAGAGAATTTGTTAACTTTTTTTCATATCTAAATGTTTCAAATTATAAGGATTACTTAGGAAAACCTGAGTAAATATAAAATTCAGATTTTTTTTATTTACAGAACTTGCAGGTAAATAGTAAATAACACCTCTACTGAAAAATGTAATGTTTTTCCAAAGAGTTAACAGCCAAAATACCAAAAGGTTCTCTTTCTGTTTGACCATCAGAGTGAAATCTATCGTATATTAATTTCCCCATAATCTTAAAATGATGCACAACTTTGTGTTGCACATAAAATGCCAAGAAAATTCCTTTCTCACTTTTTGTTACAACAACAAACTCTAAAGTTCAAGGTGTTTGAATACTTTTGCAAGGCCTTTTATAACATATAGATTATTAGTGCTTTATATTAAAATTGGACCTCTGTGTTGTAGTTATGAGCAAACCAGATTAGGGGTGAAACATTATCTAAGCGGCACATTCCCATATGTTGAAAGGAAAAACGTTTGTTATCAAAATCCCAGCTGAGCCTCTTAATAACTTCTGTTTCCGTTTTTTTTTTTTAAGACGACAGTTCACTTTCCTCTGCTGTTTCACCGGCTCAGACATTGCATCACAATCATCTAATGTATTATTCTATGATAAACTTTACATCTTGAATGGTTTTGTTTGGTGCGTTTCAGGCTTTTTTAGTTTGTACCATCACCTTCAGCTAATTACTGCCACTTCCTGGTTATTGTCTTCTACTTTCTAACAATCAGCCCTGATGCTCTTGCTAATGCTCTTAACCCGCATTACTAGCACTAATCCTCTCCAAGCTGCAGGCATTGTTTCTGGACGACTAAGTTGTACTGTTAGCATTGACAACAGGTGCTAAAGCTGCAGCTAACGCCAGCTAACACCGCCCAGAGTGACAGGAAGACAGGAAATGCTGGGAGGTGATATTTACCTACTTACCCCCAGAACTAAAATGCATCATGCATGCTGACTAAATGCTTTACATACAAAAGACTTAAAACAAAGGCAACATGCTGATTATCGTTAGCTTACATCTGCATGACAGTGCAGCTCTGCAGGACAACAGCATGGCTTCCTTAACCCACAGGAGGCAAAGAAAAATATGACGTTTACATTTTTAACAGGTTTAACCGTTGAGATTCACATTACAAACAGAAACGTTGTGTAATCTTCTAATAGAGGGTTTAGATGGCAATTATTCAACAATTGTATTTATTCAATGCAAAAAAATATATTTTTACATCAAATTTGTGCAGTTTTTACAAATTTGATGCAAAAATAATTTTTTTGCATCTAAATAACCAAACACAACATGTTTGTGTATTTATATATTTGTGCATCATCCAAAGTCATTTAAAGGCACAACGATAACAACGTAATAACATCGATATTTTTATATTATTTATTTGATGGGAACATGAATCTGACCTTTAAAGATCTAGATTTTTTATAATTTCATCTTTTTATTTTAGTGACTTTAGTGACTTTTATTTTATTTTAGTTACAAAGTTTTATTTATGTTCTGTTGTAAATGTGCTCTTACTGTTCAGTCTTTGATTCTTATTTGTATGTTTGTATATTTTTACTTTGCAGCTGTTGCACCTAAATTTTCCCTCTATGGGACAATAAAGGATATTTATATTCATTTCTTTGAGTCTTATGTTAAAAATTACGTTAAGCAACCATTGAATTATTAAACTACTGTGTAAAATAGTATAACATAAAACCTCCTGCTATAAGACATTACGACTCAACGAAAAACACACATAAGGAATTTATTCATCAATGTTTGTTTAAGATTATAAAGGCTATAAGGCAGCAAATAAACTCCAACATTTCAACAATATTAATTGAAAAGCACTAAAACAATTATCATGGAAAACATTCTTCTTGCAGCTGAACCTTTTTTTCTGATTCTGAATAAATGTTTTCAAACTTTTGCTCAGTCTTCCCATGGCTACTAAAGCCCTTTTTAATTTTCTGCTGCACTTTTTATAATTATAAAATTATAATTAATGTGAGATTCCTAAGAGACCAGTGCTTACCCATGCTGATACATGACACAAAGTAATTATTTAAGTCATCATATAATTAATATTTCTTAATGTTTTCCATTAATAAAATTTGTTTCTAACACATACTAACAAGTTAAACTTTTAAGAATAAGTCTTACATGAAATAAAATAGTTTAGATGTAACTTTAAACCTTTTGTTATATTTATTATTCACTGTTTAATAAAATAAATAAAAAGAGACAGTCCCCACTCCTCTGAGCTCAAATGCAAAAAAATCTAATAAAAAAACAGGATAAAAATATTGATAAAGACTAAAACCTTTTTTTTTTTTTAGAATTTTCTTTTTTCCATTCAATAATCTGTCTTTGGTTAAATAAAAACTATTAAATGCTGAAAATCTTCTCATTTTAATTCATCTTTATCTGTTGTCATTTCAGGTTATTTTGTTTGGAAGTCAAATGAATTCTTCGGAGTGAAACTATCAATCAACATATCGATTAGCACTAATTAGGATCAATCCCTCTGCGTTTAGCTCAGCAGATGAAGTCTGCTGCATGTGTGTGTGTGTGTGTGTGTGTGTGGGCGTGTGTGTGTGTGTGTGTGTGTGCATGCATCTTTGTCTCGACTGTCACCCTGAAGGTTATCTCCGTGGTGGCAGCATCGTCAGGCGACAGCGCCGTCCCATGATGCCAAGCGGAACGTCAAACTGTCCTTCCAACCACCGTTCACTTGACGACAAGAGTTTCACACACAAACCCTCATATAGACGTGCAGGTGGGAAGTGTGTGTGTGTGTGTATCACTGCTGCAGAAGGGCTGCTAAGACTTTGATAAGCTATCACCTGTCCCAGGGGACGGTCTCCAACGTCACATCGGCCCAAACGAATCGAATCAAACGCACCCAGACCAAACATCCTGGCAACCAAAACCAAACAAACCCAAACTGACAATATATATTTTACATACATTTCTCTGAGATGGTCTCGCAAAACAGAGGAGCGTTTCATCTATCAGCGCTTAGCCAAGAAAGAAGCATCCCCGATAAGATGGAGTATTTAAAGGGCCGGCGCAGAGCCACATGAGGGCCTTGTAGCACACAAAGCCTTCACAGCAGTCACTATCAGTGTAAAGCTGTTTCACAAACCACCTGTCAATCAAATGATGGCTACTGCCAGTTTCATCATACACACACACACACACACACACACACACACACACACACACACACACACACACACACACACACAGTGACTTCAGATGGCCGACATGCTCCAAATGATCACTTCCTGTTCCCATCTGAAGTTATAAGCATCCATTAGGTTTCTAACAGAACGGTGCTGATTGGAAGTTTACATACACTTGTTGCTATTTTGGGATTGTTAATCACTGTGAGTATCAATCATTACTGGAAAACATTCAAAAGCTCTTCGTAATAAAGGAAGCACTTTATAATTCAGGGGAAAAATGTGAATTTAAACATTTCAAACTGTATGTGGGGTGAGGCTGTGTAATGATTCAAGCAAATCAAACAATATCCAAATATAAAACAGTTTAAAACTTAATTTAAGAAGATGGTCATCACTGCTGTTAGTGCTATTATAAATGTTTTTGTTTCTATTTAATGAAGTTGTCAAATATAACTGCATTATAGTATATTCATTTAGAATTAAGATGTGAAAATGATGCTAGCTTATAATGTCATGCAGTGTATTAGTTACAGATATGGACGGAGAAAATAGTAAGTAATAACGACTTAAAACCAAGTTGACATAAATAGTGATTTATTGGATGATGCTACAGATGTAAGAGGTGCCGCTGTAAAAACAACTCATGCTTCTTCCTACTCCTTTGAACATTTAAATACTTTACTGCTGTTCTTCTTTTGTTTGTTTTTGTTTTAAAATTTGTTTGTATGTAACTTTGTTTATTTTGTTATTACCCAACAATCAATAAAGTCAAGCTAACTAATGAACTATAACAGAAAACAAGCTGGATTTGAAAATAAAGAATTGGGAGGGATTCTGAGAGCAAACTGGATCTGGGTGTGTTTTCACCAGTAGATTCGGTTTGATTTGGGTCCAAACTGGAACATCTGTTACATTTTCAGCTGCTGCAGTTTGTTTTCACGCTGCATTGTGTCAAACAAACCAAACTCTTTTAATATTGATCTCAGCAGGTCCACCAGGTGTTTGCTAATTGCTGCTGGCTAGTCTGAAGGAGCTGAGTGGGGGAGGAGCTGCGCCTTGAAGGCGGGGCTAGGTCCGACCAGGCCTGAACAGCTGAATGGTTGCCATGGAGACTAAAGGATTTCATGCATAAAAAAAATCAAAGCAACACTTCAGGTTTGTTTTTGATGAGGGAATAAAATTATAACATGATGGAAAGCTTAAAAAGAAAAAGTCTATTTTATATAATACTGCCCCTTTAGAATCTAGAATGATATAAAACATTTTATAATTATTATTATTCTTTATTAAACCAAATAAAACCCCATAGAGATCAAGTTCTCTTTCACAGGGTGACTTGACCAGAAAAGGCAACAGCAGACATCATAATAACCCAGACAAGCAGGCAGAACTAACAAAATAGACACTAGAAATATAGAAAATGCAAACAATTTGAGTTGTGACAGTAATAATTAATAAAACAGAGAAGAATAAAGGCTTAAACAGGAGCTAAAGTGATGCTTTTAGACTTCATGACTGGAAAACTTTATAAATTATAAAGATTTGTTTATAAATTATTAAAAACATTCCAAGCTTTAAAACTGTAAGATGATGCAAACATTAACCAGATAAACTCAGTGAACTGCTAAAGGAAGAAAGAAAAAACGTCCTTACTCAACACACACTCCTACATGCACACGCAGCAACACACCCCTTGCCTTGTACAATTACAGAATTACAGCATCTTGGAAATGAGACATGACAGAGGAAAGGCTGGCTGCTGTGTTTTCTTTAACTCCCTCTGTTTCACACACACACACACACACACACACACCCACACACACACACACACACACACCCACACACACACACACACAGCTCTCCCATAATGAAGCGTTCTCCCGCGCTCGCTATGTCAGTGACACAGGCTCCATTACCTGACATGTCACCACAGCGTCCAACTGACGGCCTGTCACATCCTGTTTGGTTGCCATGGCGAGAGCCGCTGAAAGCCACATGATCCGGCGACACAGAGCTGCGTTTCGTTCATCAGTTTAAAACTGTGTGTGTATTAGATGCACAGAGTAGAGAAACTGATTAGGGATGAGTTTGTAGTTACCCGACAAAAATGCTCCTGGTTTATATAACACCGCCGACACGCTGCATGTTACTGTTTACATCCAGAAATTTTGCGTATGCGCACAACGCTGGAGGGCGAAAAGCTGATTGTTTCACATGCCGTCCATAAAAGCGCCGCTGCGACAGAACGATGCTGTTAACTACATGAGATGTGGGTATTATTAATCTGGTGAAAAAATAACAGAAAAACCGTTGAATAACAACTCAAAACCAATTTTTTCTTGCTCCCTGTGTTGCTACGGTACACGCAGACTTGTTGCTATGGCGACTGACAACACCACCACTATATGTTTCGGGATTCAACACTAAAAAATACTCAAACGTTTCCCACACAAGAGCCGTTTGTTACAGTTTTATGTTTTCAGGCTTGGTGTTTATTTAATAAGTGATCGCTGTGGTGGATTAGCAACATGGACTGTGGAAGAACCAAAGTGCTGGTTCTGTTGGACCTCAGTGCAGTTTTTAACACTGTTGACCATGACATATTACTGAAATGACTGGAGAGTTGGGTCGGACTTTCTGGTCCAGTGCTCAACTTGGTTGGATATCTATATCTATATGCTCCCACTAGCTCAGTTTATAACAGGAAATAAGATTAGCTACCATAACTATGCAGACGATACACAGCGTCACATTACGATGTCACCAGGTGACTCTGAACCATCCAATCAATGAACAGATCAATGTGTGGATGTGCCAAAACTTTCTCCAGCCAAACAGAAACAAAACTGAAGTTATTATTTTTGAATCTAAAGAGGAACGATCTAGAGTTATAGATCTAGAGTTATAGATCTAGAGTCAATGCACAGCTTCAGTTATTACAACTAAAAACCAGCGATCAGCCCGAAACCTGGGAGTAGTGATGGACTCTGACCTGAACCTCCAGAGCCACATAAAGACAGTTACAAAGTCGGCCTTCTATCACCTGAAGAACATTTCCAGGATTAAAGGACTAATGTCTCAGCCAGATCTAGAGAAACTCATCCATGCGTTCATCTTCAGTCGTATTGATTATTGCAACAGCGTCTTCACAGGTCTGACTAAAAAAATCCTGACCTGTGAACTGATCCAGAACGCTGCTGCTGGAGTTCTGACTAAAACCAGGAAGTCAGAGCACATCACCCACTTCTGCAATCCTTCCACTGAGAGAATAGACTATAAAATGTTGTTGCTAGTTTATAAATCTCTTAACGGCTTGGCACTACAATACATTAAAGATCTGCTGTTGTCATAGCAACCTCCCAGACCTCTCAGGTCTTCTGGTTCTGGTCTCCATCCCCAGAACCAGAACCAAACATGGAGAAGCAGCATTCAGCTTCTATGCACAACAAATCTGGAACAAACTTCCAGAAAACTGCAAAACTGCTGAATCACTGAGTTCCTTTACATCTACCTGATGGAGTTGCTTTTGAAGCAAAAACTGTAATGTTTCACTTGTTCACTGCATGTTTTAATGATATAAAGCACTTATTATATTTGCTATACAAATAAAGTTTGATTGATCTTATTGCTTTGACCATTTTTGCAGAAAATTAACTCACAATTATGAATTAGCAAGAAAAGTTGACTGATGTAATTTGCCAGTAAATAGATAAAAACTGCTTTGATTTTATTGATAAATAATATTTAAGCACACAACTGTTTCATCTGGAGTCTGAAGGGCCACATAAGAAGTTGTAGTGGACTTAGTTTGGCCCCCGGGCCTCGAGTTTGACACACGTAGGTTAGAGAAACATGTGGCTCCTAAATGACTAAACACCATTACGGAAAAACCTAAACTCGTCTCCAACCAATTAAAAATGGTGTTTTTGAACCGTGGGAGGAAACCGGAGTAGCCAGAGGGGGCGCTGTTAGCGGACGATCTTCCTGCCTGTTGGAGGCGAACAGGAGTTATGGTCTCATTACACTCAGCTCTAAAGTCACTATTGTGTGTTTTCCTCCACAGCCGAAAGAAAATAAGAGAAACTGATTTCATTGTCTTCTTGTGCCTGTCGTTCATCTTTCCCCCGTTCCAGCTCTCTCTCTCTCTCTCTCTCTCTCTCTGTCTTGTTGTTTGCTCTGATAATTTACTTTATTGCCCTGATAGCTCCCCACCGTCTGACGAAAACAATTACAGTCTCTTCTCCTCCATCTCTTCCTCTCTTCTCCATCATCATCACTCGCTCTGCCTCTGTAGCAGAGAGCTCTAATTAGGTTTCACTGATGCTTTTCCAACTTTTCTCAAGGTTTTTCACATTTCTATGTGTCGACATTTTTTTAAGGTACGTTTGTGCAATTAAAGTTCCACTGAAACATTTTTAAAAGGGAATTTACAGCAACTTTGTACTGATTACATAAAACATGTTGAGCTACCTGCTGCTGCATTTCACATACATTATATTTGCCAAGGCCTGATGAATCAGTTTAAAAAAGAATATCTTATTTATTTATTTTTTTAATCTCCTTTTTCAGACTATTTTCAGAATATGATCTCAGCAAGTTTGGATGCTGTTTATGCACAAAAAAAATATTCATGTGTATTAATAACGTGGACATGGAAAAATTAGCAGATGAGGTTCTTATATTGTAAATAAAACATGAAAAATCTTATTTAAAAAAATAGTTTTTTTCCTTGCATAATCATAAAAATCCAAAAGAAAAAAAAATTGTTATGTTGTGAATTAAGTTAAATATTTTTACTTATAATTGTGTAAAAATATTCTGGTGTCTCTAATATCTCAATGTGACACATTTATATGATAATAATGGCTGTTAAATAAAAAAATATTGAAAAGGACAGAAATATCTTTACAACAATTAAATATTTAAACATATTTGTTTTCCTTTGTCTTGTTTTGAAATTATTTTGTCAAATTGTAGCAATAAATCTCTCAGTGGGTCACATTAGTCCCTTTAACACCCAATAGACTTTATCAACTATTCGTTCAAAAAAAGGTGCTGCTTTAATATTCTTCCCCTTTTTGCCCAAAAAGATTCTTTAACTTTATGGTAATTGTGGATTCTGCTGTTTGTGTTTTTCACTATTTGTCCCCATTTTATTTGAAAAGCTAACTTTCTACCTGTGTTGATGTCTGAAATTCATCTTCAAAAGATTTTCATCCATCTAAATATAAAATATTCTCAGCCGTCTGAGGACAGTTTGTTCTTCTTAGGCTGTTGGTTTGTTTGTGAGTGTTTTGATGATTGTTTTCAGGGGTTTTCTGGAGCGCTTTATGTCAGGAACATTCTGCACTTCATTCAATGTGACAAAAATTCACATATAAACCCAAAATCCTGGCCGAGGATTCCTTAAAGGAAAAAAACTAGTTTCCAACAGACCACAGAACCACACCGCATACTTTTATTAGATAATCTTTCAGCACCTGTTTAGATACATGGAGAACTTATTTTCAACGTCAAACTAAATTTGCAATTAGGACTTTCATTATGCTGAATTAATGCATCATGATTTGCATGAAAACAATAATTTGTATGAAACTAAACTGGTTCCCGTGCGCCTGTCAGCTCGTCCCTCTTTCTGGCTGCAGACAGGATAGCATTACATTGTCAGCGGTAATTTAACTCTCATCTGTCTTCACTAATTATTGTCACATTCATCAGATTCATCAAGAGGGGCTCTCACAGGGATTGCACCGTTTGCCGTTAATACAACATCAGCTGCTATTAGGACCGAGGAAGCCGAGAGGTGACTGTGTGTCTGTCGCTAATTAGACCAAGCTGTGTGATTAATTATACAGTCCGCCTTTTTTTTTTTTTTTTACTCCAGAGCCTGAGGATGGCGATGCTGATGGTAGGAAAAATAACGGCAGAAGAGGAAGAGTGAAAGATGGAGGAAGAGGGAAACGGCGTCGGTGGAGAGGAGGAGAGCTGAGGGAACGAAGCGGAGAGGTGAAGTGTTTTGTCACGAACCCTCAGAGTAATTCCCACCTGACAAAGACGCTTGAATCAGGGGGGAAATTGCAACTTGTCACCCAGCAAATAAACTGCCCTGATAACTGATTAATAACGCACACCTGGGACAGCTGCACACACTCACTCACATGCAGATGTAGGCACACGCTGAGACACACACTGAAGATTTCTGAACACACACACACACACACACACACACACACAATTATGCACATTCATGCTTTGGAAATTCAGCCAAATTCAGAAACTCACACACTTCATGCAAAATTAGCTGCCATTCACAAGTAAGTGGCATAATTTCTCCTATAGTTAGGCACAAATAAACTGTCATAAATATCATGAAACCATCAGAACATTTAAATTTCTCTTCTAATATTGTTCTCAATTACACCAGTTTTCAATGCTGTTCATTAATACTTGTGTGTTTTATTCACAGTAGATTGCATTGTTGTTGTTTTTAACTAAAGTGGAAAGAGGAAACCAGTCTGATATAAAGTTAAAGATTTTATTCATTTATCAATTTAGCTTTAAGTTTCACCAAATAATTAGTAAAAAATATCAAACGAAAATCAAAACAAAGCCCAAATATGTCAATCTGAACACAAAAAGAGAAAAGTTTAGGATCAAAATAATCTTTAACTTAATGGTATCAAAATATCCTTCACTCAATAAGTTTTCCTCCGTAGAGCAGAAAGTATGAAGACCTGCTTTGCCTGATGCAGCCGAGTTTCAAAACACAGAATCATCAGAGCAGGTTGAAGAATAGATTCTCACTAACCTGAAATAACTCACATCATAAACATCATGGCTGAGAAACATGAGGAAAAACTATATAAATCTTAAGTTTCTGTATAATATTTCAGAGGTGAACTGTTATGTTTCTGTGAAGAGATTAGGACAGGTCCATACAAAACATGTTTACTACATTTTTTGCATTAAATCATTCTTGGATAAAGAGATTTTGAGTATTTTGGGCTCCTTTCAGACTAAATTGTTTTAGACTCTCTGTCACTTTAAATCCAAATAAGTTGCTGCTGGCCACGCCCCCCCGGCCTCCAACTCAATGTTTACACTTGCAAGTAAAAATAACTGCAAACAGATGCGCAATTATACAACCAACAAGAATGCAGCAAGTGGTTTCTGGATGGTAAGTTAACAACAAAACATTGCATACAGCTGTAAAACCAGCTAACCAAACATGCTGGAAGTCTGCTTGGGTTGCTAGGTAACAGGCGGAACTTCACTGGGGTTGCTAGGTAACAGGCAGTGCCTGCTGATTTGTGACGTTACATTTTGTAGGTTTTTTCAAGACACCAAAAACTATTAACTTATCGATATAAAACAGAAGAGAGGATTTTTTAAAGTGCTCAGATTGTTTTTAGAAGCTATAAAAACTCATTGGAAGCACAGCAAAGCTTTCTAAAAATACACAAACTCAATAAAGTCTAACGGTGGGTTTTGTGAACAGCTGGAGGAGCCATTGATGCTTCGAGATGATGTTCAAGTAAACAAGGAAAATCCAAACCCATCTTTTAGGTGTCAGGCCCGGGTTCAGAAAGGTCACCTGATCTTTACACAAAAGGAAAGTCTGTGAACAAAATGAGTAATTTTTCAATATTTTTAATGTGTCTGGGGAGATGAAAGAAGATGGTTAATACTGCTTCATACTGGAAATAAAAACAAATCTGACCATCAAGTCCCTGGAGACAAAGACAACAACAATAGGAGAGGAGAAAAATCCAATTACTGACAGACAGAGCTTTTAAAAGACTCAAAGGATCAGCTCTCTTCCCGCTTTCCTCTTTCTTTTTCTTGAGATGATGCACATGCACACATGTCAGTCAATATTGGCACACATTGACCCTCCCTGGAGAAGCCATTTAGAGTGACATCTACTCTTAGTGCCTATTATACACTTACACCTTCCTCCCTGAACTCACAGCCTCGCTGCGTTTCTGAGGGTTCGCACCTTCCGGCCTCTGATCCGCTCTCTGATTGGACAACAACGGTGGGACCAAGACGGGGTCGGGCCGGGCCATGCTCGGCACCACCAAACTCATACACCCATCACGTTTCTTACAGCAGCCACACACTCTCACACACACACATCTCCTCCAAACAAAACCTCTTCATCTGCAGCACAATGGAGGCTCTCCTGAAAGCCTATCATTTTCACTGGCACCGGGTCGAACGGTGACGAAGAGGAGGAGGAGGAGGAGGAGGGACGGAGGACAGGAGGACGGGGACACAGTCGAAAATTGGATCAGAGCCGAGTGTTGTCATTTGGAGTTTTATCAGCGGAGCCTGACGCCCAAAAGGTCATCTGACATAATGGCTGATGAATTTAAAAAACGTGCTGAGCAGGATTTTCATTTGCAATTTTCAATTTAGCCAGACGGAGCCTCTCATGGCAGCCGGCTGATAACCGTCTGCAGCCTGTCAGCGCTATCGCTGCTCCTGTCACAAACATCAGGCAGCTGCTGCAGCCGCAGGACGGAGGGATGCAGACAGCCAGAGAGGGAGATGCAGAGGCGATAGGGAACAATCAGAACGCACAGAAATACACAGATACTCTACAAGTTAGCTTACACTTAAACAATCTGCTGTTCTGTAACTGTGCTTAAAGAAGCATCCAGATTTGGAGGAACACGCTGCGTTTCCATTAAATGTACACAAAACGTTGTCAATATTTTGCCAACGTTGAAAAAACACACCTGCAGCATTTCCATTAAATGAGAAATGCAATTAAAATCACACATGAATATGTTTGCTCATGTCATTTAAAACATATGCAGAGCCAACATCCTCCAACCACTTCCTGTCGTCTTCTTCATCGTTTCCACCAGTAGTAATATCATGTTGTTGACCACTGGTGTTTCCATTTCAGTTTTTCCAAATATACTAATTTTGATACAGCCAAAAACCCTAAAATGCAAAACAGTTTTATCAAAAAACATTTTTTTTCCATATAGCAAATTTATTTTTGTATTTCCAATTTGTGCAATTAGTTGGTCAATGGGAACGCAGCTGGTGCCACAGTTTGGTGTCAGAGTTTTAACTTGTGACTTGGAGTTTTTGTGGAATCTACACATAAATATCTGGTTCTCCACAGAGACAGAAACCTGGACTAACTCTGAGAAACACAAATGTTTAAAACTGGCTGTTAGCAAGAGATGCAAACAAGTTTGTACAACATGACCAGTGACTTGTTGGAATAAAACTCCAGCAGATTTCACACAATCCACTCATCTAAAGTCAACTTTCATGTGAACAGAATTATTGGGAATTATCAGAATTATTTACATACATTTTAAGTCGAATCAATGAAATAAATATCATATAAAAATCTAATTTGATTGAAAAGGAATGTAATTTAACTCCTTTGTAGCTTCTTTTCTGCTGATCCTGCGGTACATCATCGATTCTTGTATTGGAAAATAAACAGAAAATAGTATTTTTAACTTGCACGTACATGTTTTGACTGGTCAAAACACAAATTATATCCATTAAAAGAAGGAAAATTTACAAGCCATTTCTTAAAACTGCCTAATGCTGAAGAAAGTGAAAGATTATGAAAGGATTTCTCAGGTCCTAATTAAACGGTACTGCAGCTCAGACATTTATAAGTTCAATGGAGCAATCACTGCTGCAGATTTTACCGCTTTGACCTTAAAGTGTATTTAGTTTATTGAACAGGAACCATGGATGTTACAAAAAACACATATATACGGTTCAATCATGCAAGTTTCATCTTTTCTTGTATCGGCGTCAAACTTTTATTCAGCAGTTAATATGTAAACAAAATTTTTACCGTCAACATTAATTAATTTGAGGAATACAAAAAGGAGCATGTTAGCTTTACTTCAGAAGAATAAATGTTTTCTAGTCTGATCAGAATATTTAGGAAATGAAAAACAAAGAGAAGTTTGTAAACGCCATGAATGAACGGCATCAAAACAAAGTGATAAAAACCAACAGGACTGAGGAGTGGTACCAAGGACAACCTGAGAATCCTTTTAAACGTAACTAAAAGTATTATTAGTTTGATGTATTTTGTACCTGAACTGACAGAGATAGTTTACTGTGTGTCAAACTTGAGGCCTGGGGGCCAAATCTGGCCCGCATGAGCTTTTTATGTGGTCCTCAAGGCTCATAATTGGAACAAAGATACCATTTGTGTGTTTAAATATTATTTTATGAGTGAAATCAAACCGGTTTTTATCTCCATACTGCCTTTTAACATCAGTCAGTAACTCGAGTCTTTCACGATTCTGCAATTGCCAAATCCCACTTACAGGTGGCGGTATAACTTACAACTGTCTCAGTCTTACTTGATGTCAAGTTATCCGTGATCGATATGGTGAGCAACAAAAGGTCGCACTTACCGTCAAATATAAGCACAAATATTGCAAAATTTCTTGCAAATATTCTTAAAGTATCACAAAATGAGTGATTTTTATTGATAATCACAAAAACAATCACAAGGTTCTGGATGGGCTGATCAATGTGAAAAGATGTTATTTAATTTTGAAAAGAACTCATCGAATGCAGACAGTTATTGATTAATATATTGACAGTTTGTTCATGGATTTTATAAGTACACAAACATTTTAGTCAAGAGTAGTACTACTTCAAAATATTTCTACTCAAGTAAAAGTAAAAAGTAGCCATTCAAGAAATCACTCAAATAAGATCAAAAAAAGTATTTGGTGAAAATACTCAAGTACTGAGTAACTGATCAAATTATCAATCATTTAATATTTAACAGTTTCATCATCAGAAGGACCAAAGTATAAAGTTACATGGAAATATTGGTAATTTAAGGACGAAAGTGACAATAATTCATACAAGTAACAAAATTAGGAAATTGAAATTTGTTTCCAAATCAGTTTCTGTCAATAAAAAACTTATGAAACATTAACAGAAACTGCAGGTGATTTTTTGTTTTTCATTCAGAGGGTAGAAAATCCAGACATTTTACTCAATTAAGAGTAGAAATACTTCATAATAAAAGTAAGAAGTACAGCTTTTATTATGAAAATTCTGAAAGTATTTTTACTTTTTAGAAGTAAAAATACTTCTAAAAGTACATTTATTCAAAAAAGTAACTAGTTGTTACCAAACTCTGCATACGACTTAAAACTCGAAATACAAATTTATTACAGTATTAAAACTATTTTCATAAGATTTTATTCTCATATTACGACTTTATTCTTAGTCGTACGAGAATAAAGTTAAAATAATACAAGCAGATATTAATGAAATATGATTTAATTATAATATTTCAACTTTATTTTCCTACAATTACTCTTGTAACATTAAGACTTCATTCGGATATAAATTTATTCTCATGTGACTTTTTTCCAATAATACTAATTTTATTGCCAAGTATCATTATGTAAAAAACAGTCACAACCAGCCCTTTGAGAACAGTGATGTTTCTGATGTTGCCCAAAATAAAAACGAGTTTGAAACTCGTTCACTCCTTCACCCTGAACCCCTGCTGAGTTTGAAATCTTTCAGAATAAAAGCACAGCAGAGAACATGCAGAAATATTAACGGCTTGCAGAGCAGACAGTGTTGCGCTGCTGCACCTGATGGAGGGTGAGACCAGCACCAAGGCTTTTGGCAGCGGATCCAACAGCTGTGTCTAATAAAGTGCCTCGTCTCAAAGGAGGGCGATGGGGCACTCCACCACAATCCACGGAGGAGGAGGAGGAAGAGAGGGATAAATGTCGAAGAGATTCTGATGAAAGCGTAAATGACAGAGGCCAATTTCTCCCAACCAGCAGGAAAATGTACAATAAGTCGTCTGATTGGTGTGTACTCACATTTAATCGCCAACTGGTTCAAGAGGAGCGTCAGCAGCAAATCGACTTGATATGAATGTGGTTTGTTTCATAACCAAGTTTCACATTTCTATTGTGTCTATTAGCAACATGTCATTATTAATCTGCTTTATGTATAAAAGCTCAGACAAAATCTGGTTCATTTGACACAGTCACACTGTTTCTTATCTGGAAAAACATGTTACACATGTTTAAACATGTAAAAGTGGAACATCAACTCCTGAACTTCATGTTTTTATGTCACTTTCTTATTCACCTCAGCTGCCAATAGTGAGCAAGTATTGGCATCGATGGTGAGGAAGTCACACTGTGACTGGACTGGTGACTTATAGCACAACATCACAGCCCGGTTTTACTAAGCATCGACTTTAAGCTGCATGTGGAGCAGATTTTTTTTTTTATATTGTCGTTTTGACTGACTGGTCAAAAAAAAAAAAGAGACTTTATAATTCATTTTATTAGTTTTTTCAGTTTATTTATTTTGGATATTTAAAATGTCTGCCAGTTCCAGTGTTAAATGTTCATTAGAAATTAAGGTTTATTGTCCTTGGAGAACATGTTCTTGCGTCATTATATGACTTGAAAATACTGTCAAAAAAACATCGTCATTTATCAGAATAACTTCTGGAACAGTTTGTTGGCCATCACACATGTAACTTTTTCTCTGCAGTGACAAAAAACACGGACTTTGGCCACAATAACTACATTTAAACAATGAAATTAAATGTTTGCACTAAAAATTATGAACGATTCACAAGTCTCACAACTTCCTCCTGATGTTGATCTGCTGTATGGGAGATGGGAATTACAAGCTCCACTTCAGACAAAGTTGTGAAATCAGGGAACATTCTCCAGGTGAAGTAAACAGAAATTGGCAGGATTGTTCAGAACAGATTAGAATAATCCCTACACACTAAAGCCAGCTAAATTGGAAAATGCATTTATATTCAAATATAAACTACAAGAATCAATATACGCTGAAGGGATAACGGTCACAAATGTGCCTTGGTGTTTATTATACATTTTCTGCTATTGCTTTGTGAGAATGGATTCTGTCTGTCCATCTGCTTCAACCTCAGACGCAATGAAAGTCTGAGTATCCTAAAAGAGGATTCTAGCGCAAAGCCTGTGCCGCCATCATGCCACCTGAACACACATCTTTACCGACTCAGGTGGAGAAACATGGAAGAGTGTAAGAAAAAAAAACCTTTCAAGAGGCCAAAACAGGAGAGAAAAGCAGCACCATGGCCTTGAGAATATGAATCCACACTTCCCAACACCTTTGTCTCAGAGCCACAAGAGAGCACTGCATGTGTACAACTGTGTGTGTGTGGGGGTGGGTGTGTGTGTGTGAGGTGGAGGGGTGCTGGGCTGTGTGACAGAGTCTCTCTGCATTAATTGCTTAAATTGAAGCACTGCCACGTCTCAGTGAGAGACGCTTTGATATGATAATGGAAGCCTTCTCAGCACAGGAGAGCCCTGCTTTGTATGTAGGGGTGTGTGTGTGAGTGTGAGTGTGAGTGTGTGTGTGTGTGTGTGTGTGTGTGTGTGTGCGTGTGTGTGTGTGTGTGTGTGTGTGTGTGTGTGTGTGTGTGTGTGTGTGTGTGTGTGTGTGTGTGTGTGTGTGTGTGTGTGTGTACGGGTGCGGATGGTAATTTAGTGGCATGCACCTGCCAGCATGCCACTGTCTCCTGTCGCCATCAACACGGCCAGGGAGACAGGCGAAGTCAGACAGACGGAGACGGAGCGAGGATGACAGGAAGTGGGATGAAGATCATGTTTGGGACGACGGGTGCAGAACCGGCCGTCTGTAAATGCTTTAAAACAAAACGTGATTAACTAAAACACAAGTTAAATATGAAGGCATGCCGGACATTTCAACCAGATAAACTCATACCTAGCAAAGAATCATTTAGTGTCACCAGTCAATAACAGGTTGATAACCAGACACTGATTACAGAAACCTGTCAGAAATGAACCTGTAATATATATAAATATATATATATATACTATATTAGCTAGCTGACAGAAAAAGTTTCCTCCTTGCACTTTTCCTACCAATGAAAACCTTTTGATGACTTAATAACCACCACATAAATAAAGGACATGCTTCTTTTCTCTACATCAACAACATGAACAGTGGAGTTAAACGATCAAAGTCCAGGTTAAGAAATGAAACATGTACATGTGGTTCACACAAATATTCACCTGTGAATGATGTGAGTCACGAAATGTATGAGTGGATTTTGGAACATTTTATGGTAAAAACCCATGTGAAAATATGTGTATCATGAATTTTTACCACGAAACATTTACATGAAATGCACAAGTGCATTCATTGCATGTGAAATATGTGAAGATATTTTTAAAAAATATGTACATATGTAAAACTATGACTTATAACTATGCTACTTCAGTGACCCAGCGCAGATTTTATACCAGGTGTGAATAATTGTTAAATTTATCTGAATCAGCCAGAATGTGTTTAAACAGAGGATTAAAGGTGGCGCCTCCAAATGTTGAATAAATAAAAAAAATATAAAAGCATTGTGTTTTATTTATTCATTCTATTCTATTCATTCATTCATTTATTTTTTCTAATTGAAAAAATAAACATGATAAAATATGATGTAATAGCTTTTAACATTTATTCTGAGTTGGAGATACATTTAAAAAATCAAAGGTCTGTTCCTGTAAATTAGGACAAATCTGAGTGTTTGTTATTTTAATGTTTAAATAAATTAATTTTCCCATTTAATTCGACCAACAGTCAACACAAGTCTGTTCAGCTCCTCCAATGACGACACAGGTCGAAAGGGTCCGTCAGTACAGCACCAAAGTCTCCATGGCAACGGCGAATGTGCTGCCATGATGGTGGTCTTGGTAGCTGTGGGAGAAGGTTTACCGGAAGGAAAAGGATGTGTGCGTGTGTGTGTGTGTGTGTGTGTGTGTGTGTGGGGGGGGTGTGTGTGTGTGTGTGTGTGTGTGTGTGTGTGTGAGTAATTCAGCAGAGGCAGGGATGCCAAGTCGAGTCAGCCTTCACCCTGAAACCTCAGTGATTCCACAGGAAGAAGGGAAGCACTGTTTCCTGAGGTCAGACACTCATTCACAGGCATGCAGGCCTCCTGCTTATTGGACAGGCCAGTTGACCTTTATGTAGGCCACCCACAGTTGACCCGGCAACCGCCAGATGGGGTGATAGGAGACCAAAACTACCGCAGTCTCACTAAAAATGTGCCAATGTTGAAAGATACTGCAGGAGTTCAGTTTATGTGAGAACCTGATAATGTTTCCCCTAAAACTAAGTTGTGTTTATTCCACTGCATTTAGAACGACTGAGTCTGAAAAAAAGAAATAAAGACAAGACATTAAAATCCCATCATTCTTGGCCTTTGTCTTTGTTTTAAAGAGGTGGAACGTCTCAGTATGACCTCGAAATTGCGCAAATTTGACTTAAAAAGAATAAATCTTCTTAATGGAAACACACCAGTTCCAAAATGGAACTCAAGTTTTTAGATTAAATGTTTTTGTGCTATAATGAGGTGACTTTTCAGCTGTATCAAAGTTTGCGTATTTCACATGATCAACAACAGGATGGTACTACTGGCAGAAACGTTGAAGAAGACAGTGACAGGAAGAGGTTGGAGGATGAAGGTGCGGCATGTTTTTTAGTGACAAATGAACAAACTTTATTTACGTGATTTTAATTGCGTTTATAATTTAACAGTAAGCTCACAATTGCAAAATTGTCTTTTTTTTTAAACAAAGTTTTGCACACATTTGTAGTAGAACGGAGCTCTCAAAAACTGATTTTTCATTTGGAGACAAATTGTGTAAAATCTTCCAAATGTAACATTGTCTCAATTTATCCCATTTTATGATGGTCTAACTGGAACTGGACCAGTGTGTTATGGTCTCATGGTTAGTTAGTATCAATAGTAAAAATGCAAACATGAATTTGAATCTTTTAGCAACTAAAGACATGAAAACTCCCAAATAATGTCAACTTTCATGTATGCAAAAACTTTCTAAACTTACTAAATATACTGAAGCTTATAAGATATTTTTCAGCAGATTTTAGTTGTTCACTAAACTAAATATAAAATAATGTGCACTTATATCTGCTTACTTTATTTATAAAAATACAGTTGTTTTTGGTTGCATACAAGAATGAGAGATTTAGAAAATGGGATTATGACTAAAAGTATCTTCCTTAGAGCTGTACTGACAGGTAACATCTCTGCTTACAACACAATTTGCAGGTAGATAAACCTTATTACTACATTTTCTTCATCTCTTGTGTGTAAATTATCTGTTGGAATTTGAATGAAGTGGAAGAAAGAAAGGAAGTGAAGCTTCAATATCTGCAAACGTAACTTTAAATCATTCACAAATATCCAAGAAATCTGTATTCTGTAAAAGGAGGTCTGACTAAACTGTTGTTCCATTATTGGATCCCAGGCTGTGTCACAAGAATCTGTTTTAGTCTGCGTTTGCTCGTCTGTAGCAGGTTGCCAAAAGCCTCATTCCCATCCCTTGATCTGGAACAATGTGCTTCAGTCAGAAAGAGACAAAGCTGCTTCAGAAACGGGGGCCCCTAAAAACACCCACAGATACATCTGCAGTCAATCTGAAGAAGGTTCACAATCTAAAAAATATCTACATTTTTACTACTTCCAAAATTTCAGTTATTCTAATACACGTTCAGCAATTTTCCAAAAACAGGACACACCTCTGTAATTATAGAGTGCGCCAAAGGTCACATTCACGCTCCACTTCCTCCAGCTTTCCCAACCGATTCACTCATTAGGAAAATATCTGTCCCAGTTGGGAAGGGGGAATGGTCGATAAATAAGAGGAGGAGGGCACAGGAGAGTTATTAAGTGACTGGTAGTGAATGGGAAGTAATTACTGCTCCCTGCCTTCTCGCCAAATATTTTAATTTAAACTTTCACAAAAGATTGTAGACTTTTACACACCAAGGAGCAGAAAAAAAAAACTTCTTTGTGTATATAAAAAAAGAGACAACGAAGTCATGTTTATGCAGGACATTATTTGGGTATACTCATAATAATAATCCGAAAACATCAAACTGAGAGTCAGCATTTTGTACTGGCTGCACCAAATTGGGACAGCAAAGCAATGAAAGGTTGAGCTTTGAGAACATACAACATCAGCAGAGAAGAAGAAGAAGAAAATGGTCTTGAAAAGCTTGAATGGATGTTTGGAACATTTTTTTAGTGGCCTAAAAAATAAAACACTAGACGAATGTTGTGTCATAACTTTTCATTTCTTCGGACAAAAGCAATGTAGGTGATTGCTGATTTTATATAAAAATATATATAGATATATACACAAGAAACAATCAAATATTCCTCTTCTATTCACACAAAGTTCCTTTTATTGTTTACATGAAGCTCTGATGTTATTATGGACTTAAAGAAAAGATTATGAAGTTATGCCACTTACATGCTGAGCAACATTAACTTAATCTATTCATTATGCAAGTTTTGACGGTTAAATTAGTTCAAAAGCTAAAGTTAGCTTATTTGTTATCATTATGTTGTCTTACACTGGCATGACTGCTAACAATAAATGAAACAATAAATTAATCAATTCGGTAAAAATAGGCTAAGATGCTAAAGAGCCTCCGTTATGATTGCAGAAAAACCATTTTGGTGCCACGCTCTCAGTTTCATCCTCCGAGGCACAAAGAGACCAGCAAAGAAACGACGGCGCGTCCACATGGACTCTGAACGAAAACCAGACGCACCTGGTGCTCAAATCACATTTGGTGTGAGCACAGCGTAATAAATGTCAGGCGTCTGACTTCAAAGTGCACACGCATCCAACTTGAAGTGCCGGACGTGTTTTTGACACATGAAACATGTTTGGTGTGAACGCAGCATAAAGGGACTAACTACACCTAGGCTTCAAAAACCACATCGGGCAACGCATGGAGTTCCTCTGCCTCTGCCATTATAACGCTGTTCTTTGTTGGGGTTTGCTCTACTTCCGCATGGCGGCGGTGCCGGCATCATGTCAATTGCAAAATCAATTCAAGGACCACAAATGGCTCCCGGGCCGCACTTTGGACACCCCTGTCTTGTGTGGACTCACACACACACACACACACAGACAGTGAGCCGTTGCCAGTGGCTCATAGGTTGCCTGGATGAATAGCGGCTCTGTTCTGCCTGGCTCCCGGCCCTCTTCATGCCCCGCTGCTGACTGGCAGATTGGAAGCAACAAATTGCTGCATCCTCAGAATGATAATTAGAAAAGCCATGAAGGTGGGTTTTGTTTAAAGCAGCCAAACTTTCTTTTGGTCACCTGACTTCACAGAGTCTACTCAATCGACTCAAACAAAACAAAACAAAAATCCATGAAAGTTTTTCCATTGAGCCTCCAACCTCAAAAACCTGTTATGAGTCACAGGACAGAAGTTTCATGATTGAATTAGGCAAAAAAAATATTTCTTTGAAAGAAAATTCAATCTCCACACACATCAACCCAGGTAAGATGAAAACAGAACTTTGTGGCCTTTTAATAATTAAATCTCCACAGAGAAGAGTTCCCTTTTCTTGCCTTGCTGCCTCTTGCACCGCTCCAGCATCTCCATCAACAAGTCAAAATAGGCTCCGGTTTCTGAGACATTAGCTAGGAAGCTATGGAGGAGAGCAGGGCTTATTATAAGCCTCTTATGGATTCTGCAGGAGGTGAAGAAATGGTCTCTGTTAGGGGAATCAATCCCCGGGTAATTACCTAGCCACACTGCGGGCTGCTGAGGAGGACTGGACCCGGACTGAGGATGCGAGGAGTTCAATAAGAGCCTTTATGGAGAGCCCATTGTCTCAGACTTAAGAGAGGGGAGCAGACTGATAATGATAATGATGATGGCGACGATGATGATAAATACACAGCCAGTAATCAAGAGGTGTTTGATGGACACAAGTGCACAGCGGGACTCATCAGACTTTAGCTGCGCGCAGGCAGGCGATCTATAATCCGCCGTTCTGCAGACACGCTCATGATGTTTGGGTCTGTCCCTGCTGCACCGCCGGGCGGAGGGGGAGCAGAGCCACAACGTTTCTGTATCATTCACCGTAAATTCACCCAATGTTTCATGCTTCCTCTTTTAGGCAAATTGCTTCCAAACTGATTTCCTCGCTGCATTCAGACAGATTTTTGTAAATCAAGCAGGAACGCTCGTCAGTAACTCTGAGCCTTTAGCAAATCTGCAGCCTGGCAGGCATCGCTTTTTCAATGTTTTTCGCAATTTATGTTTTTTATTTATAGGTGACTAGAATTATTTTTTTTTCTATTTATTAAAAGATTTATTGTTGATGGGGTGGGTGATATGTACCTTGCATTTCATCACAATATTTCATGGTACTATTATGATATTAATGAAAATGATGAAAAACTGATTACATCTTTTTTTTAGGTAACAGAGACAAAGTAATCATAGCCCCACAAACACAAATACACTGCAAAACACAAAATACCACCAAGTATTTTTGGTCTAGCTTCTAATGCAAATATCTTAGCAAACTTGAAATAGGCCAAAACTAACTTACAAGTAACTTTTCAGCAAGATATGGATCCTCCAACTGATCCAAAATGCTGCTGCTGGTGTTCTGACTAAAACCAGGAGGATAAGAGCACATCACCCAGTTTTAATGTCCCTCCACTGGCTCCCTGTAGCTCAGATAATAGACCTTAAAATACTGTTGTTAGTTTATGAATCACTGAACAGTTTAGCACCACAATACATTAAAGATCTGCTGCTGTTGTATGAATCTTCCAGACCTCTCAGGTCTTCTGGCTCTTCTGTAACGGTAACTTGTTTCTCCACATTTAGCAGCAAGTACATGAGGTTGACTGACAGTGCTAAGCCCCACCTCCTGGCTTTGATTGGTTGTTTTTGGTGCATTTCATTTGTAGCCCTTGGACAGACTTTGTGTGGTCCCCATATGCAATTAAAAATTGATACAAATTTCACCGGTTTGACATTAAAAAATGTTACCAACATAATTTTCTCACACAGGAAAATGTAAAAAACAACACAAAGAATTTGTGTTTATAACAAATTTTTAACAAAAAGTAAAACCAAGTTCATCCAGAGACTTTTACTGAAAAGCCGACTTTGCAGCAGCCAAATCAGTTTTTATTCTTTCTTAAACTTTGTTAAATATAAGAAACGTTTTGAAACAAAGTGACTCAAATCCTGTTCTTATTACTCAAATTAGATTTAATTGAGCCAAAAAGAAAATGAAAATCTGATGTCTTTTTAATACAGCAAACATGCAAAATTAAAATGGTAGTAAGCATAACATTTCTGACAGACATTTTGAGATTAATATCAGGAATTTTCTAACTTCTGAATTTCAAATGTCAAAAAATTTCTTTTGACAAAATTTTCTAGAATATTTCAAAATAAATCACAAAATTTCAGAGTTGGTGGCTGAAATATTGTCCTTCGCACAGTCGTAAAAATCTACTATTTTTACTGCTTTATTTGCTTGATTTTATTTTGGGCATTTTTGGCCAGCGACTATTTTGGAGTCGACAATTTTGGCCCACATGGCAAAATGTTTGGACACCACTGCTGTTTGCAATGCGTTCCACCATTTGCTCCACATTTTTGTACCTGTCAGCCACCGTAGATCGCCCATGAACAATCACATCCAGACTGCAGCAGTTAATGCTGCTGCAGTCTGGAGTCTCATTTTATTAATTTGTTTACTGCAACACAGAAACCATAGAATAACTAATCAGTGAGATAATTATATATGGTTTTAAAATGTAGCACATTTTAATCACCTAATTTCACACTTATGTATATTTAGTAAATTCTTGGCACATTTTCAGAACTATTCCAACATTTAATCCTTTATTTAAGACATTTCTGTCTAATCAGAGTTTAATTATGACGAGTAAATTTTGTTTCTAATGATTTATTTAAATGTTGAACTGAAACGTCGCCATCACTTGTGAACTCTGGAAACAGCCACATAGACACACACCGATTGGTTAGCAGGCAAATGAAAAGGAAATTAGATAAGCAGGCAGACAGACGGAAAGAAAGACAAACACGGCGGAGGCCTTGACATCTGCAAAACTATTTGCAACGAGGCACACAGGAGAGGAATATGGAGCAGAAAGGAGCTAAAACGTAAAAACTAGATAAAGTAAAAGCGCTCTTTCATATGAAATCAAGAGTTTAGGGGGGCAGAGTTCAGTCATAAGTGGCACTGCTACAACACGTTGCAGGAAGAAAAAAATTAATTTCACATTCTTTAATTTTCCAGAGTAAAATGGCCAGCCATTTCAGGTCGAATAATTGTTTGAACCAATGATTTTATCATTAATCCAGCAGCAGCCCCCGAGAGCTGGGGGTCACACCGGAGGTTGATTAGGTACGAGGCGGCACAAAGAGCCCTCCAGTCGATGCCATTGAAAAGGAGCAAGTCATTTAGATTGTGAATTGGTCCCGGGGCTGCGCGGCTCGCTCCATTACAGGCCATTTTCAATTTCAGCCTCACAATAAACATCAAGCCAGGCCAAGGAAATTACAGCATCTTGGAGATGTAGCCGAACAGATAGGTGGGGTACGGACAAGATGACACGACTGGAGGCAGGCGGGAGGGGAGGGTAATGCTGAGGGCTGGCGGGAAGGAAGAAAGGAAGAGATTATCCAATGGATCGGAACAACATTCCGATCCTTCTCAGTTTAGAGATTTACATGCTGAAGAAGCATCCAGGGATCCATTTAACCGAGTTAAAACGAGGCTCAGGAAGCAACAAGGGAGTAATAATGACGGGCATGCAAAAACAAAATGAATCACATGTCATTGTTATTTCATTAATGGAGGCCCTCACCAAGCAAAGACAATCTGAAAGGCTGTGATCCCAATCGAGGATTTGGTCAAATGGGATAAAAACGTAGTTTTCCATGTGTTGCTTCAAACTACAGCCTGAATTAGCCGAATTAGTCAGCAACTCGAGTCCAATCTGAAAGAAAGCACATGTTCGCGCTAAACATCTTCTCTGCTTCATGAATAGAAACACGGTGTGTGTGGAGCATTCACTACAAGTTTAATTCCAGTGTTTTGATTTGCGTCCTTGCCTCAATGACTTAACATGATTGTGCCGCATTTTACTACAATAGCCTTGTTTACTTGTAAATGCAAAAAACTAATTGAATTTAATAAGGAAAGACCTCCGTTCGTAATTAGCAGGAAACAGAAAAAATACTTTTTTGGCTCTCAACAAAAATCCATTTAAAAGTTACAAAGATTCACTGCTTTAGTTTTGGTGTTTTCAGTTTTCAGCTGAACAAAAACAAAATGATTGAAACTGTAAACCCTGGTGGCTTAGACCCCATTCATATGGGAATTTTTGGGGTTTTTTTCTAAAACAGGAACATTTTTAACCATTGTGCCCCACATGCAGACGTAAACAGCGTTTCAAAGAACCGTAATGATTTTAGTTTCTTTCTAGAGGGTTCCAATATTTTTTATTTTGCTGTTGCGTATTCAAAAAAAGCCTCTTTTGTGAAAAATGCTAACGTATTAGCCTAATCTTTAACCTGACCTTTAACCCTAAGCACATCATATTCGCCATACATGCTAACAACAATGGCAGATAAAATGTAGAGATGAACTGATTCACTTTTTTTTACTTCCGATACCGATATCCAAGGTTTAGTATCGGCTGGTACCGATCCAATACAGAAAACTAGGCTGAATTGACTTAACCCTTTCATGCACAGCAGTCACTGCAGTCGACGGCTGTCTGTCTGAGAGCCATTTTCTTATGTTTCTTGTGGATTGTTATGTTATAAATGCACACAGAGCACTGAAGTGGACACTAGTGCATCATACAGTACAGTGCCAACTACTGGCCATCCACTGCAAGTGCAAGAACATTTTTGCTAAATCCAATATGACAGACAGACAAAGAAGCAATAAACATAAACATGCTTCATGCTTGGAGCCCCCTAGAGGTCCAGGGGAGTAAAAACAGCGTTCTGGGCCTCTCTCTGTGTTTTTAGGTGGATGAAAACATTTCTGGAAACAGTCCTGTGTGGACTCAGGTGTTTTTGAAACTAAAAACCCATTTTAGAAGAAAAATCCAGAAATATTGGTTGATTGTAAGTTGATTGCAATAGATTTGATTTAAATGTATCAAAATTAAAGAAAAAAAGGCAAAATTTTCCACCAAACTGAAAACCACAGATCATTTTGCTCTGACTTCAGAGCCATGCTGCACAATTAGACACAATTTAGACAATTTAATGATGTCAAAAGCAATATAAAGAAGAACAGGTACGGCCTGTACTATACACCTAACAATATAAGGTAAACTGGACTGTAAACATATCTACATTTAAAAAAACATTAGTACATCATTCAAAAACTTCCAAACACCAATAATAGATTTATTGTTTCATAATCCATTCATTGTCTACAGTTATTTACTGATAAAATCTAATCAAATCTCCAGCCAGTTCTCTACTGGAACAAACTGAAAACATTTACCAGTGCTGGGACTCGATTAAAATATTTAATCAAGAAGTTATTTGCACGGTTTGTAAATAATTTTAATCAAAACACATTAACAAAATAAGCAGCATTTTTGATTCAAATACCGTTCTTGCTGCTAAATTATTTAAAAAATCGACATAATAGCTCAACAACAAAGATATTTGTTTTTTTCTGTTACTTAGGTTGATAACCCATCAGACTGGTGCCAATATACATACAGTCATGTTCAATAAATTAGAATATGTCCCAATGGCGCTCTTTTGTCAGCTATGAAAATGGTGAACTTTTAAACATGTAATAAACGGTTCTCATTAATCTCACATTTCTGTAGTAAAAATGTTTTTTCTTTTAGTGGTCTGATGTAATATTTTAATTTTAAATGTCTTGTTTTTATTAGCTGTAAATGGAAAATCATGTTATTTAAAGTCTTCCAAACAAGCCGTGCAGTTAATCTATTTAATGTGAAAAAATTAATTCTTCAGTAATCTTCACTGAATGCATCTGTATTCAACTTTCAAGTGTTTCAGGAATCAAACGCCTAATATAACTCCTAAACTGTTCTGCCATATTTTCTGCAATAAAAACAATAGTTTCTACACTTCTAAGGTTATAAACAGAGAAGAGCAGCAAACAAAAACCAAGGCAATAAGAGAAAACACCTCTGCATGGCGGTGTGAAGAACCTTAAGCAGCAGGGTTTTTTCTCCATTTGTGGCAGAAAATCAATGGTCGTGGCCTGAGAGGACAGACGGAGGCTAATTTTACCCTGCATTTTCTCTGGCGGCTAATCCCACCGCCAGAAGATAAACCATGGAGAGCAAGAGGAGGAAGAGGAGCAGAGAAGAAAAGGGAAAGAGATCTCCCTCCCTGAGTAAATATTACCAGCATGAAAACAAAGTGACTACCTGAACAAAGTCCATTTTACAGAAGCACTTCAATAGATTTCACCATCTTTCCTTCCTCTCTGGTTCTCCAGGGCGGCTGGAATTTATATACGTCCATCAGGCAAAACATTAAAACCGCTGGACTAATATTCAGGAGGCAGAAATGGCCATTTGTCACATATTTGGCCCAAATATTTCCTGTTTCTGTACAAAACACACACAATACAGAGTTCCAACAAGTCGGAACTGGAAGTGATCGGTGCCATCTTAGTAAAGGTTATTTTATTTATATAGTACATTTTCAGCAATAAGACAGTTAAAAGTGCTTTACATGAATTAGAAAAAAATACAAACAACAAAACCAAAAGAAAGACAAAAAGGCAAGGGTAACAACAACAAAAAAAAAAACTAAATGTTGGCCCTCCATGTTTGATTCTTGTTCTGGGTTGCCAAGTATCCCAGGAGTTTCTCAATTAGCGAGGTATGAAACTAAATGTTGGTTATGCCTGCTCAGGGTTGCTATTAGCAAGTACAACAGTGTGTTTAGACCAAACGCGTTACGTGCATCAAAAACGCGTCCAACGCTTCAAGTTCAACACGTCTGCAGACATTTTGTGTTTCAAACGTCTGGTTTACATTTAAAGTCTATGTGGAGGCATCAGAATCTCTGGCTGCTGCTGCCAGCCAATGACAATAAAGTTGAATTCTATTCTATTTTATTCTATTTTGTGGGACGTGTTGGACGTGTTGGACGCTCTGGACGCGTCAAACACTCAAAATGCTCCAAACGCTTTAAATCGCAAATACAGACATGTGAACTTTGTAACTGACAGCTGAAGTATTTTCTAGATAATATAATTACATTAAAAACACCATTTAGCAAAAATACCCATTACTCAACTATGTTTCACTGCCAAAATACGAAACTACAGTGATGTTAAATATTTCCTTAGTATTGATGAAAAATTCTGGTTCCACTGGCAAATTATTTCACTAATAACAAGGAAAACATGTCTAGTTATAAATGAATTGCTCTGCCAGTGGAAGTAGAACTTTTTCATCAATATTAAGGAAATATTTACTTGAATCAAGCTGCAATATCTTGCCGAAAAGTTACTTTTAAATTAGTTTTGTCGTATTTCAAATGTTGTAAGATATTTCCCCTATAAACTAGACCGAAATTACTTGGTAAGATTTTGCAGTGTTGGATTTTAATTATGTGAAAAATACATTTTGTCTGGTGAATTTCTGGTTAAAACATGTTTGTTTTTCATTCAGTGGACAGAAAATCCAGAAGTTTTACTCGAGGAAGAGTAACGATACTTCATAATAAGATCACTCAAAAAGTAAAAATAGTCTTAAAAGTAGTAAAAATAGTAAAAATACTTTGTTTTTTTTTTTGTTTTTTTTCAAAAAAGTGACTCAAGTAAATGTAATGGATTAAATGCAACCAGTTACTACCATGCTCTGCTTAAACCTAAGGTGTGAGTTTAGTTTAGGTTTCAGGTTAGTTATGCACTGGTTTAGGTTCCAAATAAACCAATGAAAAATGAATGGAAGCCAAGGGAAAGTCTTTGTGATACTGAGTGTGTGTGTGTGTGTGTGTGTGTGTGTGTGTGTGTGTGTGTGTGTGTGTGTGTGTGTGTGTGTGTGTGTGTGTGTGTGTGTGTGTGTGTGTGTGTGTGTGTGTGTGTGTGTGTTGTGGTTTTCACACACTGCCAAAGGGGAGTGGTTATGTCTCAGTCATTAAGGAAATGAAGTGAGGGGTGAAATCTACTGAGCAGATAGATTTCTGTAGAGTCATGGTACATGCTTCACCACAGCAAGTGCAACACAAACAGCAACGCATCAAATCTTTCTGCTCTGCTACTGATCCACTGCAGAGCGACGTGCAGAAAGCAGCTGGGACTCTGCTGCACCGCTAATCAAAGCGGTGATACTCACGCCTGAAACTTTTAGCCCATACAACACAAAAAAAGAGAAGTACAGTTTAAATCATCCAGTTTTGGTTGAGAATTTAGTATTGATCATTTCTGATAAGCTGCAGAAAAAACGTTGTTATACTTTTTTTATGTGAGTTTTTGTGACATTATTATTGGCAGTGAATCTGCAGCATGAAGATGTTACATCACTTGTTGATAAAGTAAACAGAGATGGACAGTAACTGGTTACATTGACTCAATTACATTTACTTGACAAAATTTACTTTTAGGAGTATTTTTACTTTCACTTTGGTAATTTTATTATGAAGTATTTCTACTCTTACTTGAGTAAATTTCTGGATTTTCTACCCAATGAATGAAAAACAAACATGATTTAACTGAAAATTCACCAGACTCAGACACAGACCTGCAGTTTTTGTTAAAGTTTTATAAATTTTTTTATTGATATAAAATAATTTAGAAGCATTTTATTTTGCCTGACTTTGTTAGTTTTTGTTACTTTATGAATTATTGTCATTTTGATTCTTAAAATACCAAAATCGCCAATTTAGCTTTATATTTTGATTCATCTGATGATGCATTTTTAAAATATTAAATTATTGCTAATTTGACCAGTTACTCAGTACTTGAGTAGATTTTTTACCAAATAATTTTTTACTCTTGAGTAATTTCTTGGACGACTACATTTTACTTTTATTGCAGTAAAAATATGTTGAAGTATTGCTGCTCTTACTTGAGTTCTGGATACTCTACCCACCTCTGAAACTAAACAGCTTTCCTCTACTGCAAGGATCTTTAGTTCAGTTGATTTTAATGAATAAATTCAGCTTAAACAGACAATTTACAACTGGCTAGTTGTTAGCCATCTACAACTCTGAGGATTTGTTGAATTGTTCAGTAAGTTCATGATAATGTGACATCTTTCTATTATAGTTAACATAAAAATAACATTTGTGCTTTCTTTTCAATAGTGAAAGAATTTTTCAAACTTTTTCTGTAACATTTTAACTTTTTGTACACCATGAATAATTTTTGTTTCTACCTTTGAGTTGAAATCCCAATAAAATGACATTTGTGACATCTTTAAACGTGAAAAACAAAACTGTTTTGCAGAACAAAAACCTGATTTATGCAACACAAAGAGTGAGAAGAAGTCAGACTCCAAGATAAGCTACAACTTTTATCTCTTCAGAAAGCAAACAATACAGTTAGGCTTGAGTGTTTCCATAGTGGCCACAAATATAGCTGAAACGCAAACACACAAACCTCACAGATTCTTTTCATTTATGACAACTAAAACCCCTTAACTCTCTGGCTTCTTCTGCACACTTTAATAGGAGGTTGGTAGAGAGGGGATGTAAGAGAGAGCAGCAACGGGTGGGGGTGGGGGGCTAATGGAATGAGAGAAGTAGACAAAAAGAGGAAGGGGGTGGAAGTGGGAAGGAATGGAAATGGAGAGACGGAGCAATAGCATCAGAGAAAAGGAGGGTAGACGCCTCTTCCACATCACTGCCTTCAATTTAACACAGGTGGTAAAGTTAGCAGATAACACTGATAGTTTCACCATGGCTCCGCATGACGAATGCTACACAACAGGCACGCACACACACACACACACACACGCCCACACACACACAGATTTCCACCACCTTCACTGTGAAACGGGTGGGCTGAGAAGGGATAAAGGGAAAATGAAAGAGTCCAATGACGGAGAAAAAAAAATGAAATGAAAAGAAAAACATCCCGGAAGCAAAACCTCTGTTTGGTGTTACTGTGTTACAGAGCGGAGATCATTTATTAACCCTTCAGACCTGAAGGTCATCTGCGTACCAAAGGTCACGGTCGTCAGGAGAGAGAGGAGGTAGACAGGCCAAATCTACAAACCACTGGGATTGATTTATGTTCATCAGCAGGCGGTTTTCAAGCAATGACTGGCAATAATAAACCAAATCATACCTGCTGTATGAGGCCACCAGGCAGTATTCACACCTTAAAATGGATTAATGCAGGAAAACCAGGAAAACTAACCTTTAGGGTTAAAGGTTAGTTTTAGATAAGAGAACCACCCAGAATACCATTCAGCTATTTATAGCACATTTGCCATCCAGCAGGGGGCAGCACTGATCATCCCTAAGCACAGACACTTGATACAGAAATAAAGATGATGGTGGGATACCAGAATAAGAAAGAGAAAAGGTCCAAATGGTCTATTGTGGCATAAAAAAATGCATTTTATGCGGTTTTGTTTAGAAATATAAACAGTGAAGAAACTCCTTAAATTTCACCTGGACAGCGTGACGTAGCAGGATCGACTTCTCATTGAAAAATTACTGATGTGCTATGAAGGCAAGGATGTGATGACAGAAAGGTGGAGGGGATAACAGAAAAAAAATCATTATGATGGATAAAACATGATGCCTATTGACCCTTTGCACATGATGTCATGCTCTCCTATTATAAAAAAAACATTTTTCCCATGTTAGAAGTGAAATAATCTATTCACTTTTTCATCAAAGAATTATTTACTTAAAGCAAGCTCCTATATCTAGCTAAAAAGTTACTTTTAAGTTTGTTTTTTCTTATTTCAAATGTTCTAAGATATTAGCTTTGGAAACTAGACCAAAAATACTTGGCAATATTTTGTGTTTTTGCAGCGATAGCAATACATTTCCTCATTTTCTGTGTGGCAACATTTCTCGCATCATATAAAAGGAAGAAGTGATGCGGAAGTGGAGGTATGGCCGCCAAACAATCAGCACTCATGAGTCTCATTAGCTATAAATCTTGCTGTGAAGCAGCACATTACAGTTACTACGGCTGTTATAAATCCCACTTCTGTTTGAGGCCAACGCGTCATTTGTTAAGTTGTGATCAAAGCAGCTTAATGATGTTCAGCAGACGATAAACGCACAAACCTTAATGAGTGTCATAAAATGAAGAATAACAACTCTCTAGTGGTCATATTCAGTTTATTCATATCCACTCCCATTGTGCGTCTGTTAGCTACAAAAGAGTGTGTGTGTATGAGTGTGTCTGAGAGAGAATGGAGGTAATGGGCAGTGCAGCTGGCCTGCTCTGCGTATAAATGCTGCCTGATTGTTTTAGCTCAACCTGGGTTTGATGATGGAGATGGAGCCGTTGTTCGAACACAGAAACTGCACCGCGAGTGCACATCTGTGGTTTGCTAACAGGTGTGCAAGAGACAAGAGAAGAGATGGTGTGAGAGACAGGATTCTGGAAGCCGGCCCGGCATCCAGCGGAAGCCAAATTAAAAAGGAAATCAAAGCCTTTTTTTTTGGTCCACTTGAGGATGATGGTCGTGTTTGTACAGTGGAGGAGATGAAAAAGACGCGGCGTGAATGTGCATTATATCTACATTGTTGTAAATCAACACAATATTGGCAGATTCTACTTGAACAATCACTTCACTTGGCTTGATGCTGATAATGTTTGCAAAGGTGAGTCAGACATTCTTACACAGAACCCGGCAGTAGAGTTATTCTGGAGATAAGAACCAAATGAAACACATCAAAAAACAAATATTAGGGCTGTCAATGTTAATGCATGAAATGAGTCTAAAAATGTTGGACATGTTAACACTACATAATGTGGATTAATCAAATTATCTTTGATTAATCAGCTGAATCAGGGGTTCACAAACTTTTCAACAGCACAGAAATAGCGTCTGGCCGTCCGTTTGCAAATCCACAGCTTAAAAGTGCCTTGTCTCTTTAGATCTAAACAAGCTGCTGCTTGTTTGGATTTAAATAAGCAGAAGCCACGCCCCTAACTCAACATTTACAGTCACACATGAAAATGTCTGCCAACAGACGAGTAATGATACAACCGCACACCTTTAAAAAGCAGAAGTGGAGCCTCCTGCACAACCAGTAAGAACAGAGCAAGTAGTTTCTGAATGCAAAGTCAGCAACAAAACTCTCGTCTTTACCAGTAGCCATTTTACAGCGAATGCAGCGGTAAAACCAGCTGCCCAAATGAGCTGGAGCTCCTTAGACTGTATTTTAGAAACAGCTAATTTTCCAGAAAACATTAACTTACTGACAAAAAACAGCTAAGTGGTTTTTTAAGCATTGGGACTGTTTTTAGAAGCAGTAGAAACCCAAATGAAAGTACAAAAACATGTAAAAAGTTAATTTTGCATAATAGGTTTCCATTAAAACTCTAGAGGAACTGCAGAGATCCACCGCTCAGGTGGGAGAAATAATGTCTTTTAGATCTGCACATGAATAAAATGTTGACCCAAACTCAGGTGAGACATAGAAACCATGTGAGTGATGGACATGACAAACCTAAACTTTCTGGCCAACACACAAAACCACTATGAATGGATGAAAAGTAACCATGAACACATTAACCCATAGTTAGTGTAATAACTAGTTACAATTACTCAGTTATATTTACTTGAGTAACGTTTTGGAAAAAATTTACTTCTAGGGGTATTAATACTACGTTGTACTTTTTACTTTTACTTGAGGTGTAAAAATGCAATTTTATTATGAAGTATTTCTACTCTTGAGTAAATTTCTGGATTTTCTACTCACTGAATGGAAAAATGTTTTAACCAAAGATTCACCAGACAAACACCTTCAGTTTCTGTTAAAGTTTCACAAGTTTTTTATTGACAGAAACTGATTTGGAAAAATGTTCTTTTACTTGATTTTGTTATTTTTTGTTACTTAAATTAATTATTGTCATTTTTGTCCTTAAAATACCTAAATGTCCTGGTAACTTTATATTTTTGATCCATCTGATAATGTCATTTTAAATATTAAATGATCATTTATTCAGTTACTCAATACTTGAGTCAATTTTTTACCAAATACTTTTTTTACTTTTACTTGGGAAATTTTTTCAATGGCTACTTGTTACTTTTATTTGAGTAAAACTATGTTGAAGTAGAGCTTCTCCTAAGTACAGGTCTGGGTAGAGTTCCCACAAATTGTATCCAAGAATACTGAATCAAAAGGTGGTTTGAAAATTTTGCAGGATTATACAACCAGAATCTTGCATGATTGTATTATTTGCTTCACATTTTCACTTTCAGAATGAATCCTAAACATTTTTAAACAGTGTTGCCTCTTATATGTAGAATGGATAAAATCAATGTTTGTTTTCAACAGGTAAATGGAAATAAATGCTGGTAATTTGACTATAGATTATCAAAATTGTTAAGAAAACACAGTATCTGTAGAAGCAACATTCAGTTTTCTGCTCCATGGCCACACAGCAGCGCAACAATAGGACCAGCATTTACGTCACACACAAGCCGGGTATTTTTTTCCAATTTCTCCCACTTCCAACTCTCCATCTCGGTCCCAGCAGGCCTCACAAAAGATTATGCCTGCAATCTGAGTGGCCACAACGGAGGATGGCCCGGCCTCATCCACAGCGCTTCAAAAGCTAAGACGTTTTAATTTCTCACTTTTTATCGTCGCCACACAGACCACTTTAAAACTACTCCGCTTCCAACCAGTTTCATATCCAGGCCTCCAAAAATCTGCGTCTTAAACGGCCCAGAATCTTCACAGCCCGACGGTCCCCGGATGGGTCCCATCCCCCCCACTTTCTCCCCAAAAAAACTGGCCAGAACTCAAATCTTGGCTTGATGGGCTGCGTGGAATTAAAAACCAAGCAATTACAGTGAAAAAATTGAAATCTTATGTTTTGTATGGGGATGGCAAGCTGTGGTGGAGGAGGAGATTAGGCTAAAGCCGGACTGGTGCTCGAATGGTGAATAAACCGAAAGTCCCTGAAAGACGCCACTTGTTATTAGAGTGTAAACACTGCCAAGCTGCAGACAAGCTGGTAAGAACACAGTGGACATAAAGAGGCTGTCTGTGGACATGTGGTATTATCCCTCTGTACATTAACTGTCTGTTAAACACTTGGCTGAAAGATACCAACTCTTCCCCCCGTCTGCATCTCCCACTTTGAGCGAATCCCCCTTTGTAATCCCTTCCAGACAATGAGGGAGCGAGTGAAGAGACGGACACCAAGAAGAGAGAAATCTGGAGTGGAAAGTCCACTGGGACGGTCGGTCTTATCTCTATCTAACACTGCGGGTCGCACACTTATCTTAACTGGTGGAGGAAGTTAATTCAGAAGACACCAAATAGATGATTTATACAAAGACTTACATTCACTAAATAAGTCAATTTCTTCTAATATGGTCAAGACAAAATTTATATCCTTCATTAAAGAGGCAGTGTTATGGAAAATTTACTTTTTTTAAGCTTTACATCATCAAAAACAAACCTGGAGTGTTGCTTTGATTCTTTCATGCATGTTTGAGGAGTCCTTTAATCTCCATGGCAACCATTCAGCTGTACAAGACGCCTGGGTGGACCTAGCTCCGCCTTCGAGGCGCAGCTCCTCCTCAGAGCTGCAGTTTCCAGGTTTTTGAATGTTCACCCTTCAGACTAGCCAGCAGCAATTAGCAAACACCTGGTGGAGCTGCTGAGCTCATTACAGGAGCTGCTGCTAAGAGTAAAAACATTGTTAAAGGGTTGATAGAGGAGCCATGTTGGTATGACTTCCTGAAGGCGGAGTTTCAGAAACAAGCAGGAGTTTTTAAAGAGACAGAGGCCCAATTTCAGGCCGTTACATTAGGAAGTCAACTTTCTTTTAAGTCATATTTAATATATGCAGCATTTTTATAGCAACTGAGGGTAATAAAGTTATTTGATGTCTGCTTTTTACCTTTTTCTAAAATTTTTTCTCTATATATAGAATTAGGAAAGGTTTTAATGAGGAAATATTATAAATGTTGACTTTAAACAAAAACAATCACAAAATTCAGGGAGAATTATTAGTTTGTGGTGAACTAAGTGGTTATTTATGGCTAGATTGGTAGGTAGGTCGGTTGGTCGGTTAGTAGGTAGCTTGGTTTGTTGGCGCGTTGGTTGGTTTAGTATAAGATGTGAGATGATATGATAGAACTAAAAGATTTCTGGAGATCCTTAAACATTTTCTTTTACCTTGATGTTCCAAAATCCCATTATAATTCAACTGCACACTATTATAATCCAAGTTTCATCCCATCATGTCTCCATGGTGTCACTAGAACTGCACTGATGTATTTAAGAAAATATTATTCCTTATATGTTAGAACCTACACTTTTTATATCATATTTTTCTCCTACTCCAGTGAATAAAACCATGCAGATAGTAAGATTATGTCTCTAATTATACAGCAAACAGACACATAGATTGTCCCTTTGAGTCTTGAACACACACACACACACACACACACACCCACACACACACACACAGACATAGAGCGTAAATGTCTGGCCCTGCAAGGTCATTATGTTGAACCACGTGAGTCGCTTCTATTCATGGCTCTCTATTGTTCACACCAAGGTAAGTAGGGGAGCCTTCAGACTGTAATCACCTGCACACACTCAGGTACACAAACACACAGACACTCATTGATGAGGAAATGGCAAGAAGAAATGAGATACTAAATATTAGAATGAAAAACAAACGTTTGGTAGAAAGCACGTAGAGAAAATAAAACTAGGTTTGTTTCCCATGTGATCAAGAATTACAAACAGATGTGCATCAAGTTTGCATCCAAAAAAAATTTAAAAAGTAGATTAAAAAAAATAGTGATGTGTAAAAATGTTTATTTGTAGTAAAGTGTATTTTGTGAGACACAAATTTAGTTTCACAAGGTGGTACCAAACAAACACCAGAAGAAGAGACATCAGCAAAGAAAAAAAGAAAAAACATTTATTTGTAATTAAATATATTTTAATATTTTTGTGTTTTCCACATTTGGACCTTTTATCCTTTTGGGACCAGTGGACGTAGAAACCGCATTAAATTTGTGTTGAGAACAGCTGAAAAACATCATTATAGTCATTAATCATATTGAAAACTGTAAACCTCTATATAACTGTGATTTACTGCTAAAGCTTTACTGTCGTTTTCTGTTCCTATTGCGTTCCAGATTTTGTTTGAGTGAAACAAAATCTTCATATGCTACATGATACAGGCTCACCTCTCGTAAACTAACAGGTCAATATTCACAGGAACACAATAGGAAAGCTGATATTTGATTAGCAAGGAGAACAGTTTTAATAGAACAATAGAGAGCAAACAATGAAGCTAACTCTAAGGACGAATGCAGCCAGAGGAGAGTGCAGTTTATGCAGCAAAGTGTTTTAATGTTTTCAAAACAGTGGGCAGGTGAGCAAACATCAACTGTGTAAAATACCAGGTAATGGCAGAATGGTCCAGAAGGAAGGCTGTAATTATGAAGGTTTAGGGTTACATGGAAATGTAGAAATAAACAGATTGGTAATATTTTTCTCATTGCTTTTAATGAGTTAGAAAAAAAAACATAACTCAATGAAAATGTTGAAAGAGAGCTAGGTAAGGAAATTGCATGAATGAATGAATGAATGAATGTCAATATTTACATCTGCATTAAACTTTCAGATCCCAGTACTGACAGTGTTACCAGCTGATTAACTAAGACAGCTGACAACAAAGATGCAAAGATGAAAATAGGATAAATATTTGTAGAAGGTGAACTCGGCATTAAGTGGTGGATATACAGTAATGTTGAAATTTAGTGCATTAAACATGTATCTAATACATGTAGAAGATGGAAGTTTGATTACAGCAATCAAACTGTTTTGTTGCTCATCTTTTAGGGTGCATTCACACCAGCCATGTTTAATCCACATTAGCTGTTCGTTTGTCTAGAAACTATTTTGTTTATCGATGTGTGAACGCTAATTTAACTCTGATTCGGAACAAAAAATCAAACTCTGGTCTCAGTTCAGTTGAAGCAAACTCTGATGTGGTTTGAATGCTTATGTGAACATCAAGCAGACTTTAAAAATCAGGAAGTGGACTACAGTGGAGGGGATTCTGGGTAAGTACAATCAAAACAAACGTGCTAGCCTAGCGCTAGCAGGAAAAATGACTCATTACATAAGACAAAAGAGAAATTCTATAACTTTTCAAATCTGATGCCACTCCACTTTTGTTTACATTTTGCAAAGAAGAAAGTTGTGTTCAGTGTTTTCTTCAGAGGTTTTTGTGTCGTTTCCTTCAGTGGTCCTTGGTGCAGCGCCTCCACAGGCCAGGAGGGGAACAGGTTTTCTAATTTGTTTGATTTGTTTGACAAAAGGAATGCGAAAGAAAACCACAGCAGATGAAAATGCAACAAATATTGTAGTTTTAATCCCAATCAAACAGATTCCACCGGGCTATCAGGTGTGAAAACTGCCTTAATCAACCTGAACGTGTTGCTGATGTGTGTATAACCAAACATGTTTGAATTATAAGCTTTTAATGACCAACACCAAAGCATAAAGACATCAAGCTTCGTGACATCTACATTTTCCTCCTGTGCATGCGGATCGCTTTGGGGTCGTAAACCGTTCACACAGAACAATGATTGCGATTGAAGTAGTAGCATGAATGGCTACGTAAAAGAAAGAAAACAATTGAATTTCAGGAAAAAAAAAAAAAGAAATTACACACAGCTGGACTATAATTACACTTGATTTTATTTCAGGGTATCAGAATATCCGGAGCTGAACACATATGTGTTATTTGTGAAAGTTGAATCATGAAGAGGCTGATGGTGTTTGTACACAGCTACGTTTCCTCTGCTGATTGATATTTACCAGAGAGGATCAGCAGACATTACTGGCTCAGCTTCAACAACCGCCGGTGCTAAAGAAACGCTGAGAGGAACCGAAGGGACAGAAAGTAAAGTACCGAATGTTTGAGGGATTTAAAACTGGGACGGAAAATAATTACAATGCGGTTTCATGTCACTGGAAGACATTATAAAAGTATCATATGGTGCAACATTTAAGATGTGTTATGTAATTTTTTTCTAAAAATAAATGTTAATGAGCTACCCTCTTCTCTGCAATCCCTCTCCAGCCGGAGAAAACATATTTCCATTTTAAGGCCTTAAATATGATCAAAGGATCGGCTTAATATAATCAGTTTAAAACCCATTTATTACCATTTCCCTTCCTCCACCTCCTCTTCATCACCGCTCTCTATTCCTCCTCCTCAATCTCCCTCCATCCTCTCTTCACCCGCTTCCCTTCCTTCACGCCTTCTCTGTTTCTGTCGCATTTATTTTCTGCAGTCCATCCATCCCTCCATCTCCACCCCACCTCTCAAAATGTGTGTGTGTGTGTGTGTGTGTGTGTGTGTGTGTGTGTGTGTGTGTGTGTGTGTGTGTGTGTGTGTGTGTGTGTGTGTGTGTGTGTGTGTGTGTGTGTGTGTGTGTGCCCTCATCTCTATCTAGCCTGAAACAGGTGCTATATAATAGTAAATTAATTAGACGGAGAAGATGCGCTGTGTTCACCACAAAGCCCCTTGTGGCCTGCCAAGGGTTGACTCACATGCTTCACACACACACACACACACACACACACACACACACACACACACACACACACACACACACACACACACACACACACACACACGCGCGCCGCTCACACACAGCCACTGGGAAAAAAGCCATCTGGGCGAGGCCAGATCTCACGGGAGCTTGTGTAAATATGAGTAGGGGTGTGTGTGTTTGTGTGTGTGTGTGCGTGTGTGAGGGGCACAGAGAGATTTTGAGTGATTGGCTGTGAAGTCGACTGCAGTGACGGTTTCACATGACAATTAACCCTATTAGACCTCATGTTCACTCTCTAAAATGTATTTCTGTGTGTGTGTGTGTGTGTGTGTGTGTGTGTGTGTGTGTGTGTGTGTGTGTGTGTGTGTGTGTGTGTGTGTGTGTGTGTGTGTGTGTGTGTGTGTGTGTGTGTGTGATTTTAGCCGTTTTATATGAGTGTATGCTCCTGCAGTCAAAACACAAGTCTCATTTCACTTCAACGAGAGGAAATATTTCAGGATTCTTTAGAAAATTATGAGTTTGACAAAGTTTTTCTCGGAACCAAAGTGGCAAAAATTATTTCAGAAACATAAAAAGTGAAGAAAGAAAACTCAAAAATTAAGATTTTCCTGAACTCAACAGAAATGTTTTTATGCTTTTTTTCAAGTCAGCAAGAAAAAATGTTGGAATGCATTGAAGAAGCAGGACAAAAAAACAAAAATCATAAAGCCTTTTTAACCAGTTCACATTATAATCATAGAGATTTTATGAGAGTAAATTCACATGAGATTAAAATAATATTCATGACAATAAATCATGATGTTATAACTTTATTCTGGTTTTCTTTGGACTTTATTCTGATAATGCAACTCGTAACACTATGACTTTATTTTCATAATATTATGACCTTATTCTCATAAAACTAAAACTTTTCTCATATTAATGTGACTTTATTCTTGTGACATTATAACTTAATTCTCGTAATTTTATTCTTTATTCATATGGCCCTAATTCTCCATCATATCTGGCCTGTCGCAATAAACAATAAATCAATTCATTGAATGATAAATTAAAACAAACTCAATAATTTCCACTTGCGTGATTTATAATTTTTCTCTTTTCAGTCTTTTCACCAAACACTGGATGATAAACGTTTTCCATTTGGTGATTTTGAAGGACACATAATTCATGTTATTTCTTGTTTTATTTTTGTTTATTTAATTTGCAGATTTAAAATGTCTTCCAGCTCCAGTGTTAAATTTTAACAAGCATCTGTTCTTGCATTATTATGTCACCACTGTTATATTCCGTGAAAATGATCTAAAAACAACAATATTATCATTTATCGCAATAACTTCTGAGACAAATTATCGTCCAGAATAAAAAGTTTATCGTGACCAGGCTACCTCCCCCCTGGAAGAGAGAACACCTCTGTCTCCTCTTGGGGAAAATTTACTGATCTTTATACTTCTAAATCCTGCTGCTGTAACTACTGTGATCGAAAAATCAGAGGCGTAACATGATGGTGGGAACATGGTGCCTTAATCCCACCTGAGGGAACAAAACTGGTCAAAAAAAGATTTTTGCAAGATGCGAACACAGAGAAAACGTGGAAACTTGACAAAACCTTTTCATTTTATTATTACGCAATCAGTTTTTAACAATCTCTCGTTCATATCATTCCTTACTCTTCCTTGACTTCTATGTTTCATATTCTATACTTGCAGGACAGAAAACATGCAGAACAACACGGCGCCGTTCTGACAGCTTCTTCTGAAATCAGGCAGAGATTCCAGAGACAATCCCAGCGACCGCTGAGTGTTTGATTGACAGCATCGCCTTGTGGCTTTGGTTTAATTACTGAAGGAGAATTGGTGTGTGTGTGTGTGTGTGTGTGTGTGTAGGGGTGGTGGGATGTAAGGGGGTCGTATAGGACAATGGAGACTTCAGAGAGGAAAGGAGTTGATAGGATATGGGTGTTGATGTGATGTTGATATGTAGGTGATTTGAATATTTCTCTATTTTTACATTATTAATTAGTATCAAATAAAAGTTTTAGTCAAAAGTCATCGACAAAATAAGCAACATTCCATTCAAAAATCTTTTTTGCTACTAAATTATTGAGTAGATAGATACTTGATCTCAACAATAAAGATATTTATTGTTTTTAATCTGTTATGTTGGTTTTTCCACTATCAGATTGGAGTAAAGTGAGAAAATGGCGCCACGTGTCAACTATTAACGCCATATAGCTCTCTTGGCTCGAACGCGCTCAACGCTAACTTCCAAAAGCGCTACTATAACTAAACATAACTATAAACACAAAAGAAAATTTACGGCTTTTACTTTTGTATGTAAGAAAAAGAAGCATTAAACTGCGTTTAATTTTTAACATGTTAATGCCTACGTAATTAATTCATCAAAATATTTTAGAATCTGACTCACTTTTTCACAAGGCTGGATACACAACCCTCTGCTGCCCCCTTCTGGCCTAGTGGATAATGCAGACAAGCAGAGTTCAGTAGTAACTAGTTACATTTACTCAATTACATTTACTTGAATAATTTTTTTTAATTGTACTTTTAGGAATATTTTTACTACACTGTACTTTTTACTTTAACTTGAGTAACATTTTTTGATTTTCTACCCACTGAATGAAAAGCAAACATATTTTAACCAAATATTCACCAGACAGACACGCAGCTGCAGTTTCTGTTAAAGTTTCACAGGTTATTTTATACAAAGAAACTGATTTGGAAACATTTTCTTTTGCCTGATTTGGTTATCTTCCGTTTCTTAGATAAATTATTGTCCCTTTGGTCCTTAAAATGCCAAAATTTCCATTTAACTTTATATTTTGGTCCAGCTGATGTCATTTTTAAATATGAAATGATTGATCATTTGATCAGTCACTCAGTACTTTTTACCAAATAAATTTTTACTCTTACGTGAGTAAAAATATGTTAAAATATGTTGAAGTAGTGCGACTGTCACTAGAGCCACCAAACATCCTGAATCGCTGAGCAGGTCAACAGGGTGTAGAAAATGGACAAACAGGTGAAAGTTTTGTTAATCTCAACCTTCTCTAAATTTATTCTCGCAATATTTCAACTTTTTTCTCGTACGTCTTTATCCTTGTACTTTTATTTGTCTTCTTTTCTTAGTGTGGCCCTGTACTAAAGTCTGATAAAGTTTTGAACTGAATAAACACTTTGATTCAAAGTCGATCATGGCTGACCCGGGAGGACGCAGGTCAACCCAGGTGAGAGTTTCTTACATGTGAGATTATCTCATTCAGTCTTACACTCAAACTCAATGCAGTCGCTAACAGCTTGCTAAAGGGATTAGCTGTGCATTTCACTTTTCTTACAAATATTCACACACACCCACACATATAAGCATCTCCCTAGCAGAGACTCGGATCCCCTCCATGTGTCACACAGATTTTGAGATTAATCAAACAGAGACGGCGAAGACAGCAGGGCAAATAACTAGGACCTGAGGATTGGCACTTGGGGGCCCTTGACAAATATTGGGATTATAACTCCAGCACAGCATCACAGTGAAGTGTGGGGGCGTGCATGTGTGTGCGTGTGTGTGTGTGTGTGTGTGTGTGTGCATCAGCCCCTGAAGCAGATGGTCAGGGATGTTCGTTTAAGACAGACGATTGATTTTAGGAAACAGATATCTAGCCTTGTTAAGCAGAAAGCACCTCTGGGACCTGCTGACGGAGAGAAGGAGGGAGGGATGGAGGGATGGAGAGACAGAGTGAGCTTGTCTAACCTCTGCCTCTGCGGAGAGATGGAGGGAGACGGCAAACGAGAAAAAAATAAGCGCATGAGAGAGAGCAAAACTGCTCCCATTGAACTTTATTACTGCGGATGAAAAAACGGGAGAAGAGGAGAGAAAAGAGGGGGAGAGAGGAGAGGATAATGGGGTTAATGCCGGCAGACAAGCATCAGCCGTGGCGGGGTTAATAACACATAAACTCACTCTCTCTGGGGAGGGAACAAAGTGGGAAAGCCTGCATTTGATCTGTGAGTAACACATTAAATGTGTATGAGCGCACTCTGATGTCGTCTGTGAAAGTGTGTGTTGTCTGCGAGCGTTGACAGGACAGAGTCCTTACACACACACAGATGGAAATCAGAAAACTCTAACAACAAACAAAAACTCCAACTAATTCAATCCAACAATGAAGAAAACAAAAAAGATCCTGAAACAACTTCCTGTTAAAGGATGAAACAGGCAACGCTAATCCAACATTCACTGGCGAGGAAACACAAAATCCCATCAAAATGTCTTACATCACAACTTGCTTTCAAAATCAAGGCATGTGTGATTCAGACACTGTAACAATGTCCAGTTTATTCTGCATCCACTAAAAAAGATTCACTCACCTCAGTATGTCGAATGCTTGAAACTGAAACCTGATAGTTTGGCCACATTTACTGAAATGTTGTTTAACTCATCCGACTGTCAGGAAGCAAATGACAGACATTTAACTTCCAGAAAAATCAGCTAACCATTACATGGGGGGGGAAAACACATTAAAAAAAATGTGACACGAGAAAATTGAGTTCCAGTCTTGATCCCAACACATGCGCTCTATTCGGTAAGAAATGTGTGGAAAGTGGTAAACATTTAAAAAATTGGCAGGACTTGATGTTGCAAAGAATGATTTTCACTTCCTCATGTTTCAACCTACATTACACCTCCAATCCATTACCTTTAGCTTAAAGTAGCTACTGTAGATTTCACTATTTTCGATGTGGACACCACCAATAATTAAAAGGTTAGTTATGATAACGCTACAGCTCTAACCACAGTTACTCTAATGCTAAAGCTCTACAACAGGGGTCCCTAAAGTGGGTCCTGGAGGCCCGGCATCCTGCACATTTTAGTTTTCTCCCTGGTGGCAGCAACAACTTTTTCAGCTTATCAATGTTCTTCTTAGGCCTCTAACGAGCCATCATTGGATCCAGGTGCGTTAAACCAGGGAGAGAACTAAAACATGCAGGATGCCGGCCCTCCAGGACCCACTTTGGGGACTCCTGCTCTACAACATTTAGCAGAAGCTAATGTTAAAATGTTACGGTAAATGGACTGAACCTATATAGAGCTTTTCCAATCACTTTGACCACTCAAAGCACTTTACACTAAAGTCACATTCAGCCATTTGCCCTCACAAACGTTCCCACTTTTATACACCGACTGGTAGGCAGTTGCCCAGGAGCACATCGTCGTGTGGCAGGAAGAAGCTGGAATTGAACAAACAACTTTGTGATCACAAGACAACTACAGAACCCCAACTGTTACACCAACACGGTATTAAATGAAAGTGAATACTAAAGTCCTGAATTCAATTCAAATTATATCTGCTCGAGAAAAAACTACAAACCTTGAACACCAATTTAATTTTGACATATAATGTGGATGTACATTATATCTTGTTCTATCTGTGTTTTACTTTGTTCCTTTGAAATAAAATTATTAGGAAAAATAGAGAGAGGAAACGGAACTGCAGCATAAACAGTCATCACCCACTTCAAAATAAGAGCATGAGTATAAACTTCTAACTACTTGAAGAACTCTTAACCAAAGCCTTTAACACAGATGTTGAACTATATCCAATTGAAAGTTTACAAAACTGCCAAGTAAATTACCGCTAAGTTTGCTAAAAGCTAGCAAACACGCTACACAAAAATTAGCTTCACCATAAAAAGAAGTGTGCCACCATGGAGTGGGTATGTAAAAAAGGCACGACAGGAAACGTGTTGTTGCCAGGAGTAAAAGCTTCGACCAAAAAAACCAGACAGGCCTTAAAGTTATAAGATACAAAACATAAAACCAGAGATCTGCACCCAAACGTGTTCAAACAGTTATAATCAAGCATTACAGTCTTAATTAACTGGTAAATCCAGGAGTGCTGGCATGTGTGTGCATCATAATCAAAAAGCACAAAAACCTTTAAAGAGGAAAAGGCCAAGCTTCTCCAAATGGAAGTTTTGTACTTTAAAATTCACCAAAAAGACAAATTTACTGAGATATGAAGATGAACTGAAGTGATGAAGAAAGAAAACGCCGGCATTCTTTAATCTCTGCCCCAATCAGAACAGACTAGTGAGTTTGTAACGTGAAAAATATTTATGCAACCATTTGTCTGCTGTTATTATGTCATAAAATGGTCTTTACACTGGTTAGTGATTCTGTTTTAAACTGGATTGAAGAATTGAATAGTGCAGTGGTTAAAACCAAATCCGTCCGTTTGATGGATATAAACCCGATGCAGTTAACACTCTGCAGCATGTTTTAAATAATTCCTCTAATTATAGTGACCTATGATTATAGTACTATGTCAGAACCTTCACACCGATGTTATAATGTGCCTATTATGAAAACTAATTGCCATTTCAAGCCTCTAACTTCTTCCATTATTAAGCGGCTGAATGCAGACAGTTTCCTGCCTGAATAAATGTATAACCGGAATACGAGAAATGTTGTTTATTATTTGTCTATCATTTCTGAGCTGCAAATAAATTGCATATTGAGAGAAAGTTTGCTGTACAACTTCATGTCACGCACTATGCAAGCTTTTATTTCAGCTGCAGATCAACACATGCTGTCCTGTCCTCTAATTTGCCTGATGTTTGTGTTTTATCTCCAACATGCTGCGTATATTCATGTCTGCATCCAAACCTGGGAGCCGCAGCGGCGCTGTAACCTTTAGGATGAGCAGCGATGGGCGCCGGATAGCGGCTGCCGGCGTTCTGCTCTAAAGGTCTCCCTCCTCGCATTATTTCAGATTTTCCCTTCTGTGCTAATCACAGACATCACACCGCTGTGGAGGAGGAGAGCGGGGAGAATACTGACGTATTATTCTGTTTTTTTCTTTACATGTATGCAAAGGTGTGACCTGTTAGTGGAAAATTAAGCCTCTATCCTTTCCTGCATCCATTTAATTGGCTAAAATGACAGCCTTTCATCAATACTGCCTTGAAAATACTTTGCAGCGCTGCTATTTCTCAATCTGCCTCTATTTTTTTCCACTCAACAACAGTCCCCCTTTTTTTCCTTCCTTTATTCAATCAAATCACAGTCAGCGTGGATCTCCACTGAGGCCACACTGCAGCCAATTCTTTGTGTTTCAACCGTAAGACATTAGGATGGAGAGAGGTCTCATTAGTCCACAGATCACAAAGACAGAGATTATCAGCCTGCACACAACAGCTGGAGATTTAAATGAAGGACGTTTAATGGAGCGCCTGTCATTCTGATATGATACCTCTATCTGAGGAAAAAGACAAAATCCTGCAGGGGCTTTTCACCTTTTAAATATTGCAGCGCTGCTATGTGATACCAAGATCACAGAGACAAATTACAGGCACACAAAAGCCGACCGGAGGCTTTATTTAAAAAGAAAATACACCTCAGGAGTATTTCTGAAGCTTCTCCAGCATTAATGAAGACCAATACAAGCTGAATATCACAACATTTTAGTTCATTCATTTCTGAAATTTAGTAGTTGATTACAGAACAACAAGTCTGTGTTTCTGTACATAAATTCGCCTGAGCTGCAGTGGCGGCGGCGCAGCGCGGCGTAATTTCTAATGAATACATTTCTTCTCGGCGTGTGTCCTTACATGTTTTAGGCCACAATCATTTGTCATTTCAGGAGCTTTTCTTAGACATTCTGCTGTCGAAAAACGATCCATTACCAGAGCCCGCTATCTTTTCTCCTGTGTGAAGTGTCTGCAAGAAACAGAGCAGCAGGGGATTCACACACACAAAAACACATTACAGCCACCTGAAACACACATTTCTCCAGTGGAGACACTCAGAGTTAAAGGTGGCTGCTCGCCTGCCCACTTCCTTCCACTCACAAATATATATATACACATTTTTTAATGTTAGCAGCAAATTTTGTTCTTGTGCAACACTGCATTGTGGGTGAAATCCTGTTACTTTAGAGCGTAACTAAATTAAACAGGTATCAAGAGTCTAATAATAAAATATAAAAATATGAACATAAATAAATAAATAGAATGAGTTCAGCTGTTTTGATTAAAAATACAGAATAAATATTTTGCTATAGACGATTTTTTAATCAAGAGAATTTTGCATCTAGAAAAAAGAACATAAAAAATATTTTTTGTAGAATATTTTTAAACCTAACTCGCCCATTTTTATTATTATTAATTAGCTTATGTTTGATTGCATGTTTTGTTTATTATATGAGTTGTGAATATTCCAGCTGGATCCCTGCACACACAGCAGAGCGCAGAGGGAAACGACTCAAGCCTAGTGCTGTGATGCCATCTATTGGAGCTCTGGCTGCTGCCGTAACGCAGGACATGATTCCAAACCCAAACTGATGCTCATTCACACAGGAACTGATATTAAACCTGGTAGGATTTAACATCATTTGTGCTTTTCTTTATTTTACAATTAAAACCCTGGAGATTGGATAAAAGTATTCACAAACGGCCAGAAATTAGCTGAACAAAAACTGTACACTAAAACATTTGACATTTAGATCATTTTAGATCTTAAAATATGTCAGCATTTCATCCAGTTTAAAAAAATCCTGAACTGGAGAGAAACAGGTTTGTGCTTCAGTATCTGAATCATACAACAGACTGAAGAGTCTGAGGAGTTTATTGTCCGGACGATCTTTACTAAATCTGCAACATTCATGTTAGGAAATAAAACTTGTATGAGGTTTTAAGTTGTATTTGTACGTCCAGTGCATCAAATCGTTGACTGTAGTCAGAAAAGCAGAAAGAGAAAAGTCATGCTGCATAAAGTCAATGATTTTATCTGTTGATCTGTTAGATAATCTGAGGATTTTTTTTTGTTGGGTGAGCAGTTTGTTCTTAATATGTTTCGCGATGCATAACAGTAGAAGTTTGTTTAATAATAGTGATCAAAAGGGATAACAAAATGTAAAAAAATAAATAAAGCTAAGACATTGCAAAAGGTAAAGATTACCTGTCTGTTAACATGTTAGCTTTATCATTAGCTCAGCTTTGAATGAAAATAGCTAAAAGTGACAACATTTCTCATGCTAACGCTAAAAGATTTACTGTCTTTGTTTCCGTTCATTTCTGCACAGGAAACAGACGTAAAGCTGGTGTTCTCGTCTGATGATATTATGCAACTTCTGAGCGAGAAACGGCTTTAAGATTCAGTTTGTATTTTCTGCTCGGCGACGTCTGGCTGTAAGACGCTGCTGAGTGTGAGACGAGTGTGATGAAGATAATGGAGCTGATCCTCCTCCTCCCTACGTTTCTACTCGTCTCTTAATTCCCTTTGGTTTCACTGCAGAGGGCACCGACAGCACACACACATTTACAGACTCACACACACACAATGGAGCCGAAATACACTCACACAAAAGCAGCACAGCAGACACAGAGGAGGAATACCTCAGAAACAAAGACACACAACGCAGATCTGTTCTAAATACTGATCATTCTTCAATATTTTATTATAAATTAAGCAATTCACTTATGAAAATAACAAAAACAGCTTAATTTCGAGAGGATCTGTAAAGTCTAGATGTACAGAATAAGCCAATTTAATTTAAAATAGACCAATTCCAACCTTTAAAGCAAGCTGCCTTGTTGGTTTTATGTCTGGTGTTTAAATGACCAGATGTTTCATTTTAACAACGTTTCTCTCTTTTTTTTATTTTCAAGAAATTGCCAAAAAAAAAGCTGTAAATTTGACCATAACATAAATTTTCACTGCTTCTGTTTTCAGCTCCATGTGTAATATGTATAATATTCTTATACAAATATTTATAAAGTTAAACAGGAAATAATGTCGGACGTTTTCCTGCAGGTTTCCTGTCTGTTTTATTTTTCTATGTAAAATTCTGCTTTACCACTAATGTTTTACTGTGAAATAAAATGATACTTTTCTTGCATTTGGTACTGAATAAATCCTTTGTTACATCTATTTTAGGAATGGCCTCCAGAAAAACAAACAGTGTTTTCCAAAACCTCAGCTTTACATGTTGAATTTAGAGATTATCATTTATCAATTCACATTCCTGGATATATTGAGTTGGTCAAAATTCTTTTACTTTATTTAAAAAAAATCACATGAAAGGTTACATTCAAGTCAGACGACGACAATAATATGAATAATACTAATAAAAGACACAAATAACAGCGACAAAATGACAAAATAAGTCACATTTAGATGTTAATTAATCTCAATATTTTGTTTCATTTCATTTTCAGTCATTTGCAAAAAATATGGGCTCATAACTCTGCAAAAACCTAAAATCTTAGCAAATATTGTTGGTCTAATTTCTAATGAAATGATCTTAAAGCACTTGAAATAAGACTAAACTTACAAGTAACTTTTTAGCAAGATATAGGATGTTGTTTAAAGTAATAGCTCCTAAATATCGATTAAAAAACAGTACTAGTTCGACTGGCAGATTATTTCACTTCTAACGTGGCAAAAATGTTGTGATAATTGATGTAATTTGCCAGTGGAACTAGTTTTCATCAATATTAAGGAATTATTTAGGTAATTATTTGGCTATATCTTGCTGAAAAGTTATTTGTAAGTTAGTTTTGTCTTATTTCAAGCGTACTCAGATATTTAATTAGAAACTAAACAAAATACTTGGTAGTATTTTGTGTTTTTTCAGTAAAACTGAATTATGTGTTTGGCCACTAAGTTTATTCATGTCATTGAAATGCGTTTTAAATTCTTTTAAAGTCTTGCCTTGTTTTCAGCACCTTGGACAGAGTCTCTCTGTTTTTAACTGGTTTTATTCCTAATTATCTGCTCCAGGTTTGATATTATTATACAAATATTTATAAAGTTATGCAGGAAATAAAGTCAAACAGTTTCCTGCATTCTTCCTGTTTCTGTGTAGTATCTATTTTATTCCTTCAGTTTTTAAATTGCAGCACTACATTTATGCTGAATACAGTTTTTATTCATTGTGACTGTGAAACGTATCTATTTATGGTTTTGCAGAAATGTTGTGTCCTGATGTGTTAGACAGCCGCATCTATAGGACGAAACGCTCTTCTTCTATGGTATGGCTTGTTGTTCCAGACGTTTTAAGCTGACATTTTGCCACATCTCTGAATGTTTGTGTCACATTTGAACCGCGTGCGATTTGTATTTGTCTGAATGTGTCTAAATGTCACTCTGCTGCTGATGTTTCTGCTAGCAGTTCCTCAAAATCTCACACCATTTTCTTCTTTTTTATTTGCTTAAATTGGATTCACCTCGGCTGTCACTGATGGAGAAATTAAAGGTTTGGACAACACATCTATTCACGTATCTGTTCCAGCCGGCAGCAATCATGTCAATTTATGTGTATTTCTGTTTGTGGGCGTGCGTGTGCGTGTGTGTGTTTTCACACCCCTTGTGTGTGGCTTCTCAGCTCAAGGCTAAACGCTGAATAGCACACATGAGGCTTCATCACCGCATCGCAGAGCAGCCAATGAAATCCCAAATCCCTCGACCTTGTCTGCGTCCGTCCCTGAAAACATTCCCCATCAGCAGCAGGAGTACACAAACATTTTGAGATTTAATTACGAGGGAGATTCGTTTCCATCATATCCTAGCAGTCCTGCAAAGCCACCAATAATTCATAACAATAAAGCTGTTACAACCTGCAATAATAAGATTCCCAAAACATTTGTTGAACGATGAAAATGCAAGACATTCTGCACAGACGTACAGAAACATTTCAGCTGTAAACTTGTCCATTTGTTTAAATTTGCAGTATTATAGACCACTAGTCACATTTTGAATCTTTCCTCAGTACAGTGGTCAACTAACAAGCTGCTTCATGTATGTGATGATTTTATTAAGCTAGCTTTAATAAAAGGGATTATCGCCGTCAAGCTGCAGAAAGAAACCAAGATTATTCTAACGATTTAAACTATTTACAATTAGGATAATAAAAAATAAAGTTATTTATAACTTGCAGTGGCACAAATATGTTGGACAGCAAGTGATGACCTTTGTATCTGTGAAAAGCATTTTATAAGTAAGCTTTACTTACTAAGAACACAAGCTGTTTCTGTGGGTGATCTTGCTGCACGCCTTTTTATTTGGTGTCGTTTACCCACAATGCACTGTGTGCTACTCCTGTAGCGCACTTCCTGTATTTGGTTCTCTAGTAAGTGGATTTGAATGATTTTCTTTCATCCAAACCGGAGGTCGGTTGCACATTCAGATTTCCCAACATCCAGTGGCGTCCACTAGAGGTGGGCAGGGGGGGCCATGGCCACCAGAAAAACATTTTTTAAATGTGCCTACACGTAAATTTCTACAAAAAAACTTCATATATTTACAAGAAAAATGTGGACACACTTAAGTTGAAAAATTGAAAGTCATAAAATTTTCCAGAAAAACAAATTTTTCCAAGATTAAACGTATAAATCTACAATATTAAAACATTCAAGACTAAAAATACCACAAGTCCCCTGAGGTTTAAGTGATAAACTTAAGAGATGCACGTCGGGATATTGACACCTCTTGTCAACGTCCAGCTGACCTATTTAGCAGCACAGAGAGGGAGGTTTTAAAAACAAAATGGCGTTTTGTCGGGTTGGAACAGGAAACGGTCGTGTTGCCATGGCGAACAGATGGCAGAAGAGGAAATGACTGACAGGGTTCCTGATGCTAGAGCTGACTTTGATTTGGTAAAAATGGTAAAAAGCAGCAGAAAATAATAAAGACAAAAGAATAAATAATGTTAATGCAACTGCTGGCTGTTCTTGATATTCATACAATTCACTCATACGTGCTTTTGTAACAGATTCCTGCTTGTTCTGTTAATTATATGCAACATAAAACTACTTTTATATTATAAATTCATTGTTTTAGTCATTTTTTTCTGTTTTGTTGATTGTGATTTTATGTTTCTTTAATGTTTGAGGTCCAGGCGCTGATTTAGACATCAGTCTGAATCGTTTTCAGTTTTGTGCAGAACATGGTGACTTACTGAGGAATGAATTCAGAGATCTGAATCAGGAAAACGTTAAAAACAAGCAGAACAGTGAGAACATGGAGGTACAACAGTGCTTATGCTAATTTATCTGTGATGGTGCATTTTCTCCTCAGGTATCTACTTTCATTTTCTTGTAATGAAGCATTTCCTCTCAGAGTTTCAGTGTTTTCAGATTTAATAACAGCAGTAGTAAAGGTAGAAATGTATCTCTAGTTGCAGTGATAATCTTAGCGATATCTATTTGAAAACTAACTTTTGATGCGATTCTGTCTAATCAAGAGAGTGAAGCATGAATTTATAATCATTACACCCTGCTGGCATTTCCACAATCATTTGTACTCTATTTAACTAATTATTACATATTTCTGCTTCTTTTGAACATCTGTTTTTCTTCACTGATATAGTTGACTGTAAAAAGTCATCCTACTTAGTTGCATATTCTTGGGATTGTATGATTTTTAATCTAATACCTGTACAGTAGCTCTATTGTTATTTCTATTATTGTTAATCTTGCTTTTGATAACAATTTTTAACCATTTTGGTTCTAAGTGTGTGAACAGATATATCTGATGTTAATCCTAACTTTCCTCTCTGTGTCACAATAAAGGATATTTCCATCTGTGATCATTTTAAAATGATTAAAGTATGACTTTTAGCTTTCTGTTTCTACTTATTAAAATGGAAAAAGGAAAAAGCACAATCAAAGTAAAGTAAACTGAGGTTAGACTTCTCCAATGAAAGATAAATGATAACTTTCTCAGAGTTTCCAACCAGATTTGGAAAGTAACTAGTTATATTTACTTTAGTAACTGGTACTTTTAGGACTATTTTTACTACGCTGTACTTTTTACTTTTACTTGAGTAAAATTATAAAGTATATTATAAAGTATTTCTAATCTGACTTGAGGAAATTTCTTGATTTTCAACCCACTGAATGAAAAACAAACATGATTTAACCAAAAATTCACCAGACAGAGACCTGCAGTTTCTGTTAAAGTTTTATAAGGTTTTTATTGAAAAAAATTGATTTGGAAAAATTTTAATTGCCTGATTTTGCCATTTTTTGTTACTTATATGAATTATTGTCAATTTGTTCTTTAACATACCAAAATTTCCACTTAACTTTATATTTTGGTCCGGCTGATGATGTAATTGTTCAATATTAATGATCGATGTTTTGATCAGTTACTCAGTACTCCTGTTGAATTTTTTACCCAAATATTTTTTTTACTCTTATTTGAGTAATTTCTACTTTTGATTGTCAGTAGAGTAAAAACATATTGACATAGTGAAACTAGGGTAAAATCAACAAATGCTGAGACCACAAAGAAACTACATTGATGTTAGCTGTCCTGGGAAAGAGACTGGAAGCTGATTTGATCTGAAGTTTCTCCAGTGTTTCCAGTTTTCTGCCTTTAGTTGCTGATCTGCAGCCCGACTGCAGCAGCTGTTGGACTGCGAGGCCACCAGGTCCATCTGATAATTGACTGTCAAATAAACGGCTGTTCCTCTCCGACTCTGCCGCAATCTGTCTTCACTTAGAGAGGCTCAAGTCAGGCCGTTGCCCCTCCCTCTGTCCTCTACACCCAATTATCTATCCATCTATCCGTTTATTGGCCCCGACCGTTTATCCCTCCATCAGCAGCTCTTCTCCCAACACGCTAACAGCTGTTTGACAGTAATGGCTCTAAAAGCAGGACGGGACGCCAGCCGCCGTGTGATTCTGCATGTTCATGTTGGAGGGAAACATGGCTGCAGGACCTGGGAGCCTCAGGGGGCGCGCACACACACACACACACACACACACCCACACACACAAACACATGTTTGCGCAGCTATCTTTGCGGGGACTTTCCATTGACTTCCATTCATTTCTACACCCTAAACCTTATCCTAACCCTTATCCTAACCCTATCCATTACATACCTAACCCTAACCAAAAGTCAATTCACACCTTAGTCCTAAATCTGACCCCTGACCCAAAAACAGCGTTTCTCCTTGTGGGGACCAGACTTTGGTCCCCACAAGGGGCAGAGGGTCCCCAAAACGTAGTATATGTCAGAAAAATGGTCCCCACAAGGTATTAGAAACAAATGCGCGCGCGCACACATACACACACACACACACACACACATCACTTTAAGAGAGTTATACACACACAGAGACAGCTTCCAACCAATAGCAGGTTTGAGTCTTTTCAGTCACACTGATGGTGTCATTTATGACTGAGTGTTAGCCACGCTGAGAAAAATAAAATAAAATAAAATTACGAGAAAAAGTTGCAATATTATGATTTTCTTGTAATATTATGACCTGAGGCAGGTAGAGTACCTAAAAATTACACTCAAGTAAGAGTAGAACTACTTGAACATATTTTTACTGAAGTAAAAGTGAAAAGTAGCCGTCCAAGAAATTACTTTAAAGTGAAAAAGTATTTGTTAAAAAGTCGACTCAAAAAGTGATTAAAATTATCAATCATTTAATATTTAAAAATTACATCATCAGACAGACCAAAATATAAAGTTACGTGGAAAATTTGGTATTTTAAAAACCAAAATGACAATTATTCATATAAATAAAAATCAGGCAAAAGAAAATGTTTCCAAATCAGTTTTTAATTGAAAGAAACTTTAACAGAAACTGCAGGTGTGTGTCTGTGTCTGGTGAATTTTTGATTAAAACATGTTTGTTTTTCATTCAGTGGGAAGAAAATCCAGAAATTTGACTCAAGTAAGAGCAGAAATACTTCACAATAAAATGACTCAAGTAAAAGTAAAAAGTACAGCACAGTAAAAATACTCAAAATTAAATTTTTTCAAAAAACGTTACTGAAGTAAATGTAACTAGTTGCTGCCAAACACTGCTTATGACTTAATATTCGAAATCCAACTTTATTATAGTATTAAGACTATTTTTGTACAATTTTATTCACGTAATACTATGACTTTATGCTTAGTTGTACGAGAAAAGTCAAAATAATACAGTCTTTATATTATAACTGTATACCTAAAATATGACTATTTTAATAATATTTCAACTTTATTCTCCTTTGACTATTCTATATTAAGACTTTATTCTGATATTATGACTTTAGTCTCGCAATGTGATTTTATTCACTCAATACTGTGACTATTACAATAGTTAAACTTTATTCTCATGCAACTTTATTTTAATAACACTGATTTTATTACCAAATATTATCACTGTATTCTAATATTATACATATAATTCTTACAAAATGCCAAGTATTTGTCCAAATTATCTTCCTCTGTGATTTCTGACTCAACAATCTCTGGAAATGGGCACCAACAACAACTACACTGCAAAAACACAAAATCTTACCAAGTGTTTTTGGTAGTTTCTAGTACAAAAATCTTAGTGCACTTGAAATAAGACAAAACTAACTTAAAAGTAACTTTTTAGCAACATAGAGGTTTGTTTTTTAGTAAATAATAGTGTAATTGGTCTGAAATAGTATGTGTGTAAAAAAATAAAAGTATTAACTTCTGAATTGAGTTCAGTGAGTGCAAATGATGATCATTGTGTGTCTGTTTCCTGGCTGTAAAAACCCTGCAGGATTTGCTTTGGATCATAATGAATTTTCCAGTCTAACAAAGACCTGTGGGTGGAAACGTTTCTCTCTAAGCGCTCTGATTTTAACCTCTTCCTCTTATCGCCATGAAACAACCGCTGGTTTCAACACCTGGAGCTAAAGCTGCCCTGCAGAAGCTAACCAGCAGATTTAATAGTTTGTCCACTAATGCAGCTCTTAAACTCCCATCACCCTTTGCTGTAACACTCATTAGCTTATCAGGACAAGACAAAAGGGAATATTAGCTCTGCCTGCTGCGCTCAAGGGCCAAGCTGACGTGTCACATCAAGATAGCAGGTATTAGCATGCGGCACATCCATCTTTGTCCACGGATACAACTCTGTAAGCCTCTCATTACTTCATCCTCTTAAGACAATACGCTCTGATTCCTCCTCCTTTACCCGGCCGGTGAGGTTTTCATTGGTCACCCGTTCAACACGCCTTCCTGAGGCTCAAATCCTCGACCTCAAACTTCCTCCAGATCCCCATCGCCTTATCAGGAGAAGACAAAAGTAAAGCAGAGGTGTGACTGTCTGACTCTGCTGGCTTTTGGATTAGCTGCTAACGCTAACACGGCTCCTGCAGGCCAAGGTGAGGGCTGCCTTAATGTTCCAGCTTTGGGGCAGAAAGCCGCCTAATTTCTGCTGCTATCGCTGCTAGCAAGGCTTCGTGCGGCTTCTGGGGCGCCACAGGGAGCTGCAGCTAAGACAAAGTAGTGCAAGGTTAATCCCAGCACGGCAGGAGTCAGAAGGTATTTAAATTAAAGGAGAGGGACACACCTGTTTAAATTTCAAAGAGTAGCAGGTTGTAAAAGCATAAAATCAAAAGTAAAACTCAGATTTGTCTGTTTTTTGCTCCATTGGTAAAGTAATGAAAAAGAAGATTTCATCTTGTGGGTTTTTCTGATGTTTGGAATCTTTTACTGGTTTTTCTGCAGTAAATATTTTTGATTTTCCAGACATTTTTCATCTTTTATTTTTCTAGAGTTCCCTGTTGTGCATTGTTTTATAAATGTCTAAGTTTGATCACGTGAGAAAACCAAAATTTTATGTCAGTATTTAACACAGCTGACACAAAACAATGTTAGGATGTCATTTAAAATTCAGCATATTATAAAAAACTTAGTCCACTATGTTATAAAAAGACAATCAATCAACTTTAATATTACTTCTTAATCGATAACTTGCATCTCAAATTGCAAAAAGTGCAACTTGGTGTCAAGTTTAACTCTGGTTGAACCTTTTAAAAACCGATTGCTACTTTTTTATGATTCTATTATTTCCTTAATTATTTTTCCTTGATAAAACAGACATCGTTAAGAGAAGTGATTAAATTTCTACATTAATCCTGACAGGAATAAAAAATATTTGTAGTTTTCAAGTAAATGCATCAATGCTTTTCCCACAGCAAAATTCAAACATTTTCTATGTAAGTTTTCAAACTTTTCCAGCACCAAACTATGGAGAAACAACACAGACCATCGAAAGAAAGGGGAAAAAAACAGCTTCAACTCACGATTATATAATATTTATTACTATAAATGATATATTGTGATTGTATTCAACATTCTGCAGCACGGACAATGTAAATTAAAATATAAATATATGTGTGTGTAAATATACACCTTACACACCTGACTGGTCTGAAAACAAAACACTAACTTAGCAAAGGAAATCTATCAATTTCAATAACTTTAACATATGAAATATAAGAAACCCTGATTTAAATTACACAGGTCAATAAGTCATTGAGATATTAGGAATAATAATTATTCATTGCAATGAAACAAAACAAGGTTGTTAAATAAACAACCGCCCAGTTTAAATTAAATGTTTAAACATATTTATATACCAAGAAAGTTATAAAATAAATATGTAAAAAAAAAAATAAATCTCTCAAACTCTTCTGGCATTTAGTAAATATAATTAATTTTGGTAATTTAACTGACCTAAAACAAGAAAGGTTTAGTCTGATTGAACTGCATTTTTATTTTCTGTTAGGTGTATGAAAACTTCTGGTTTAAATGTTAATAACATTTTCAAATTTAGGTTTTTAATTAAATGTTTGTTTGCATTTTATTATAAAACTGTACAATTTGAATATCAAACCATTACAAGGACTTTATACAGAAATAAAAAACTTTCCAAACCTTGAAAACTCCTCACTGTACGAACCGGTTTAATTTTTTTATATTTTTGTCTCTTACAATCTACAGTTTCCCAGAGCGTAAATCCCAAAGGGATGAATAAAGTTTCTATCTATTTATCCATCTCACATATTCCAGTTTACCTGATGAGATGAGCTGCACAGAAACAACCTGACGAAGACAGCTGATCAGCCTTTCCACAAACACTTTCCTCATCTGCCTGGCTGCTGATGAGGAGCCAGGCAGAGAAATCACAGGTCAAAGGTTAAGTACAGACACTGTCCAAATCAGAGGGGTCAACTGACAGGCAGGGAAAATGACGGGCTTAATGACTAGCTGCTGCGGCTAATGACCGCCAACACACACACACAGGTACACCCCCACTTCTGCTCACAGATTACAGATGAAATCAAGCCGCAGCCACTCCTGCTCAATGAGCTCTAATTGGTTCCTGAGCAGCTCAAGTCCCGCCCACTACTTTACCAGCCCATTAGAAGTTATTAGAGGGGTTCCTCAGGGAGCGGTATGGGTCACAACACATGGCTAAGCTAGCTGGGAATAATAACCCAGCAGCTTTAATAGAGAGCAGTCATCTTCACAGCGGCAGGGAGGAACTTAAGACGAAGCAGCCGGACAGAAAAATGATTTATGACGCTTTAAGATTGGCTTAATGTAGGATTATTATAGAGCTGCAGCCACATGCGGCTCTCAGCTAAAATTAAAAAATATAGACATAACAAATGCATTTTTTAGTGTCCTTTTTTTCTTTCATGGAAAATTGTATTGAATTCTACAACAGAATGTGACTAAAATTACCAGCAAAATCTTTTTAAATCTATTTTTCCTGTAGCTGCGTTTTCATTCACCATATAATTGAGCAAATTAACATTTAAAAAAATTATTTGCTTAATGGAAAGAAGCCAGTTTCAGAAATGCTCACGTTTTGATAAAAGGTTTTGCTGTGGGGTGAGGTGGGTTTTTTCTGTATAGACGCTGATTTATTTCACAAAACTGCGATGGAAACGCCTTTTCGCATCACATGATTAACAACAGGATGTTACTACTGTCAGAAACCACGAAGAAGAAGACAGGAAGTCTCATGGTGGGGATGCTTTTTAATGACTTATCGCATGAACAAACTCATTCATGTGATTTTATTTACACTTATTTAAAGGAAACATTGCAATTACGAAAATATGCTTTTCAACATTCGTGGAAAACTGAAAGTTCTGAGCAGATTTGTAATAGATACACAGCTACTGTGTTTACAAATGGACTGTTGTACTTCCTGGAACAGGTTAGGCTCCGTCTATGTGCCACGCAAAACACGTTCATTACATTTAAAAATAAATAAATCACAAAATCTTAGAGCAATGCCTGCTGATTTTCCAGACACTAAAAAACAAGAACTTATTGTCAAAAAACGACTGACTGTGTTTTGTCTTTTAAAGCACTCAGGTGCAAATTGAAGAACAAAACCATGAACATTTTTGCATAATACGTCTCCCAAATTGGTAAAAATAAAAAACCAGCTAAGATTTTCAAACAAATGCAAGTTATAACAACTGCATTGGATTTCCACAACAAAATGTCACAAAAAGTCCCTGCAACAAGTTTTCAAATTGGTTGTTCTTGTCATCGTCTTTAATATTTCCCATAAAAACCAACATCTCACTGAAGAGAATATATTCATCCTGTTGCACTACAAAAAAAATCTTACCAAGTATTGACGGTCTACAAGACAAAATAAACTTACAAATAACTTTTCAGGAAGATACAACAGCATGTTGTAAGTCAATAAATCCTTAATACTGATGAAAAACTTCCAGTTTTCCAGTGAATTTTGTTTCACTTATAACCTTCAAAGACTTGAGATTTAGCATTTGATGTTTGAATGTGTGAAAAAGAGAAGGTATCTTTTAACTGAGTCAGTTTGCAGTATTAAGTTAATATGTTTAAATCTTGTTTTCGACATTAGCTGACGGCACACAGACACACCTGTGATTGGCTTGGGCTTCAGCGGCTTGTTGGGAACAGTCAAAGCAACGGCGCATGCCATGTGACTGAGTGAGTGTGACGGTTTGGCTGTGTGTGCTGATGTGTTGTGGTACGTAGATACCTCGTTGCTCATTCTGCTCCAAATGACTTTGTTCTGGTGCAAATTTTGACATTTTAATGTGCCAACTGAGAAGTCAGCTCACCGGAAGGCTGCGTGTTAGTTTGTTGTTTACTTAGTTTAAAAAGTGAAGTGAGATGAAAACATTTCAACCTCGGGTAAATGAAGATCCAGGTGGCAAATAGGTTTAATTTAATTGTTGTTTCAGGATTTAATGTAGATATTTACTACCAGTTACTTCACTTCTTTACATTTACACCCAAGCACTGCAAAAACAGAATCTAACCAAGTATGTTTAATCTAGTTTCTACTCAAATATTTAATACATTTGAAATAAGACTAAACCAACTTACAAGTAACTTTTCAATAAGATAGAACAGCTTGTTTGAAGTCAATAATTGCTTAGTATTGATTAAAAACACAAAATCTTACCAAGTGTGTTTGATCTACTTTCTGCTAAAATATCTTAGTGAACTTGAAATAAGACTAACAAGTAACTTTTTAGCAAAATACTGGAGTTTGTTTTAGGTCAGTAAATCCTTAATATTAATAGCTGGCAGATTATTTAACTTATGACACATTTTTCAATAATCTGCTAATGAGCTTTTTCATCCATATTAAGTATTTATTGACTAAACAAGCTAGTATATTTTGCTGAAAAGTTACATATAAGTTAGTTTTGTCTCATTTCAAGTGTCATAAGATATTTGCAGGAGAAACCAGACTAAAAATACTTGGTTAGATTGATGTTTTTTGCAGTGTACCTGCAGCAGCTTCACTTCCTCTTTCAGCTGATTGTGTTGCTAGCTAACTGACTGCAGGGAATTTATTAAAATATAATGTTGTATTGATTAATCTGTGATCTAAAAAAGTTTTTTGTTTTTGGCATCTTTTAGAGTGACTGTCGTTAGAAGAATGAAAATGATGGAAAATCTCACCTGAAAAAAGCTACATTTGTCTTCTGAGCAGAAATACTAAGACATGTTTCTATTCCAGCACTCAAAATACAAGACATTTACACAGAAACCTACAAATATAATGATGTACTTCAAAATAATAACGTCCACTCAAGCCTGGACGCCCCAGTGCTTGAATTATTAAACACTGTAGAAAACTATAACAACCAGCAGCAGGAGAAGCGAGGCAGAGTTTGGAAACAGAGAAATGAAACACAATATTAAAGTCTCAGTTAAAAAAACACACAAAAAATGAGATGTAGTGATAAAATGTCATAATTTTGGGTTTTGACTTTGCTGGTTTTCTGTTTACCTTTAAACAATTGCACATTTTTGCAGCAAACCTGAAAAATTTACCCCATCTGTATTCAGACTTTTAAAAGTTACTTCCTTTTCCTCTTCGTTTTTCAACATTCAGGTAAACGGAGAGAGTTAGGAAACCCAAAAGACTCCCTGGTTATGTCACAATATCATCTTCTGAGAAAAGTAACACAAAATGTTATTAAATGCACAAAACTTCAGTCTCAACTGAACTTGGAAAGACAATTTTTCAGTTTTCTGCTCCATCTTCTTGTAACCTAAAGGAGCTGCTGTCACTAAATGTTTCTCAGAAGGAGTAATCTGTTTGTAAATGTTTTAATTAAGGAATCTTAACTAATTTATTTATGACTGTATTAACTTTTTCTGTTCTGCTGTGAAAGCTTTGTAAACAAGAGATTTTTAATCTCAATGGGATTTTCCTGCTGAAACAGATTAGTTTGAGTGTCTGAAAAACAAAAATGCTCTTCTATGACATGAAGGGAAGTTGAACTGCCATCATTTTGACAGGACAAACTGCAGCAGGATGAGGCAGAAACAGCTGATCTGCTGCAGAGAAGAGAAAATAACCAGGACTCACCGACAGCAGAACACGTCTGGTTTCACTCCAACCGCTGGAAATCAGGAACTAATCTGCAGGCCACACAAAGACTTTACATTCTCTCCACCTGTTTAGGATCCGGCAGGTTTTACTGGTAAACAACGGGCAACGTTACGTCTGATGTGCATTAGAGATGAAGGTTACTGACCTTTAGCCAGAGCCGTCTCTCCCGCTGTCAGCAAATCCACGATCGTCGCCCTGCAGCCGGTCCGATCCAAGCTGCCGTAGTTTGTAATCCTGCAGCACAATGATTCCGTATGAACGCTGCCTCTTCCTCCTCTTCCTCCTCAGCTTCATGGCTGCTCCAGACTCCGGAGCAGAGGGGTTTCCGTCTGCAGCGGGACAACAGGTGAGAGGGAATCAGGAGATGTTCTGCTCCTCTCCTCTCCTCAGCTTGTCTGGTAAGACTACGCTTGTTTTGCTGCTCTTTACAAAAACACACAAACTCACACACATACTGAGGAGCACTTTTTTTCTTCCTTTGGTTTTGTTTTGTGTTTTTTTTTTTTTTTTTTCTAGCGGTGGAGCTAACCCTGAGCCGGGCCCGGTCTGCCTTTGAGATGCTCTCTAGCCCACAAACACAAGGCGGCTTTCATTATCTTGCCCGTCGCAGCGCAAGGCCTAGCTTCTAAAAGCTACTGATTTCTTTCTTCCTTTAGCCCCCTGCACAAAGGGAGGGCATTTTGTAAATTACTTGCTCGTTTCAGACCAACAAAAGGTACTTTCATTGAACCCTCCTCCCCCCCACTGCTCTCCTTCTTTCCTCCCGCCATTTCATTTTGCTCAAATTTGATTACAAGGCTTGAAAAAGGAGGAGAAGAAAAGAGAAGAGGAAATAAGAAAGCTTCACAGATGGCGTGCTCATTCACTACTGTGAATGGCTTTATATGGGCTGCCTTTATACATGTGGCAATCCAAAGACGCTTCAGCCGCTCGGCTAAAAAAAGAACTTGACAAAATTATTGGTTTGGCGGCTTTCTTACACGGCTGACATGGAGAACTCTGAAAACGCGCCCGCTTCCTTTTTCTCCTCCGTTCTTGTCTCGATGCCTCACAGCGTTGATCACCTTGATTGAAACAAACCGCAAAATGTTTCTGATTCTTAGAGAAACCGTGTTAATATTCACCTGATCCGCTCCTACTGGGGTCCAACATTTAGCAGCAATAAACACACACACACCAGAGGAGGGTAAAAATTATACTCAAGTAAAAGTATCACTACTTCAGCATATTTTTACTCAAGTAAAAATACAAATTAGCCGTCCAAGAAATTACTTAAGTAAAAAAGTATTTGGCAAAAAGTTGACTTGGCAAAAAGTCCTGAGTCTCCGATCAAATAATCAATCATTTAATATTTAAAAATTACATCATCAGATGAACTAAAATGTAAAACTAGGTGGAAATGTTGGTATTTTAAGAATCAAAATGACAATAATTCATATAAATAACAAAAAACAACAAAATCAGGCAGAACAATTTTTTTCCAAATCAGTTTCTCTCAATAAAAAACTGATACAGCTTTAACAACAACTGCAGGTGTGTGTCTGTCTGGTGAATTTTTTGGTTAAAACATGTTTGTGTTTCATTCAGTCAGTAGAAAATTCAGAAATTTTACTCAAGTAAGAGAAGAGATACTTCATAATAAAATTACTGAAAGTACAAAGTAGTAAAAATACTCCTAAAAGTTGTTGGGTTTTTTTTCAAAAAAGTTACTCAAGTAAATGTAGCTAGTTACTACCCAACTGACACACACACACACACACACACACTCTTCAAATCAGACCGTCTGCTACAAGACAGAGTTTACAGGCTGGTACTCTCCATGCAGCACTTATTTTCCTCTGGAGGATTACAGGCTGCTAGAGGAAAATGTACCCACACACTCACTCACACTCACACACACAAGCACCCAGAGCAAAGCGAACTATGACTTGTTATCCCATTATCACATCATCCCACCTGACAGAGCGCAGAAATGGAGAAATAGTTTGGGTCCTTGCAGGGTCACAGCGGCTAAAAGTCTAATGGGAAAGGGTCAGTTAAATTCTGGTGCTACATCATGTCGAGGTCAGAGGTCGGGCCGATGCATCAGCGAGGTAAAAATGTCAGCCATAACTCAGGCTGGGTGGAAAGAAAACTATTTTCTTCTTTAAGTGTCACTAAAAAGCTGCAGTATGAATCTTTTTTATTTAAAATATGTTTTTTACATATTTGTTGAAATTGTCACCATGTGTTTGTTATGAGACAGATAATCTGTGAATAGATTGATCTCCTCCACCTCTTCTCTGAAGAAATGCACCAAAAACGACCAATCAGAGCCAGGGGGTGGGGCTTAGCGCTGCCAATCAACTGTATGCTGCTAACTGTGCTAATGGTGGAGAAATAACATGGAAAACCATTTATCAGCCCTCACTGATGGCTATGCTAACTAGCTTAGCAATCAAACACATCTGCTGATAGGGAGATGCTTGTGACTGAAGACAGGCCTTCTGGTTCTTATTGGTTGTTTCTAGTTAGTACTGGGAGAAGACATGGGAACGCTACACCAAGCTGCAGTACTGCACGTCACCTGAGGAAAGAAAGCAAGAACATATTCCAACTAAATTATTTATAATTAGGCTAATACAATTATACACATCTCACAGTTTACCACTTGCCCTCATGGCTACATGATCATTTTTCCGCTAATTGTGACCAAAATATGTAGAAATGATCGTATTTCATTTGTCCTCTGCTAAATACAATTTCTGTTTTTTTAGGGGGGGTTTTAAAATCTAGTTTTAGGGAAAACTGTATTCTGATGCCATCGATCAGCATGGATACGTTAGGATTACAGGGATTTAAAGCACCCAGAGCTGATCTTACCGTGCATAAAATTGCTTTATATTCCTAGTAAGAAATGTCCGACATCTGAAGTTTGGGACATTTTTTCAATATGGCCGCTGCAAGATAAGATTTGGTGGAAACATGTTTATTTTACAACACAAACAAGTGAGAGTGAGTCTAAAAATCAACGTCTAAACTGAACAAATAAAAAGTGGTGTTCTATTATGGAAAGTAAAGCTTAAAATTATGCTTGTTAACGGTATCGCAAACAAGGTTTATGGGTGCCGCCATTTTGAAATTCTGTCTTCTTAACTACAGGGCTGTTACCTCGGTGCTGACGTCAAATCCAGCTCCGGGTTTCCACCTCCCAGGTAAATGAAACGCAACATACTAACGAGTCTTTCTGACAAGATGGCGGCTGTTGATTACAAACACGGAGCACCTGGGAGAGAAGAGAGACAGGTAGACTTTGTCTTCTTCTTTTCTGTTGTGCCGGATCGCAAACAACTTTAGGATGCACACCGCCACCTACTGTATATGAGTGTAGCAACACTACCTCACATCTATTAAATTCTATTTTTTAATCTGGAATAATCTAAGAGAAAATAAAACACAAATATATAGAAAAATAACACAAACTAAGAAACTATAAACATAAAGGAGTGAACAGGTATGGCAACACCCTATAGGTAATGATAATGAACTAATATGGCAAGTTCTTTTGAAAATAAATACAACACAAGGAAAAGCTAAAAATACAAAAGAAAATCAAAACATACAAGGATCATTCATAACAGGACAACATATATCCACAGATTTTTACTCAAAAAGACTTTGAGGCAATCTGCTTTTAAATCATTTAATACATTTTGCTAAATATAGCAACAATTTTAAAATAAAGAATCGCCCAAATCATGTTCTTATTGCTAAAAAATGTTCTATTTATTAAAATAATAAAATAAAATTTTTGTTTGGTTTTGAAAACAAATGATATATTTGACCTTCAAGAACCCTCCATTAGCCTAACTTACAAACTTATGATTTTAAAGAAGTCTGTCCATGAAACTATTAGAAATTTATTTTGCATCTTTACAAACCTTGGATAAATTGATTCTAACTGTCCATTTTTAAAATAAACTAAAGTAGTAAATAAAATAAAACTCCAAGAAAAAAATATATATATATATATATGTCTTGTTTAATGAGAAAAATTTTGATTTTGTTATTACTGATGAGGGCAGAGATTCCCCTCTGTGTGCAGCGAACATTCATAATAAGCAGCCGATTCCCCCAAACCTGAAGTAATTATTGTCTCAAGATAAAAAATGGAAAGCATGGGTTATTTTTGAAGGATAAAATAAACCAGAGATAGAAATGACCTTAATATTATTTCTCTCTCCAGGCATTTCCAGTGCGAGTGCGCCATCGGAGGGTTTGATAAAAGGATTAGGTGGTCAGCTTTACGTGGCTGCAGTCGAATCTGGATGTGGAGGGAGAGCTGATTGAATAATTCTTGTTTCCTTTCTGCCAGCATGGCACTCTTCTTTGGGAAAAGTAAAAATCAGCATTATGCCAGATTTGTAAATGTGCTCTGTGTGTCTGTAGATTCCCGTCCGCTCACCGCTGTGTGACCAGCGCCTGGAAATCTCAGCATGTGGAAAACCCAGTGCTTGTGTTTCTTCGTTGTTGTGAAACTTAACATGCTCATCTTCATTTTCCAGAATTTTTTAATATTTATTTATGGTGCTTTGCAAAGAATTCACCATCTCATTTCTTCAGTTTTGTCACGTTGAAGTTAATATTTTTAAGAGGATTGGTTGCTTGAAACAAAGTAATACATTTTTTAAAAAACAAATATGCTCCATGCAGGCCACTGACTGAAATGAACTGAACCTGAGTGAAGTTGCTCCTCCATCTTCTTCAAATAAAACAAGATTGGTGTAAAAACATTTTTGTTTGTGCCACAAAAATATTCGCTATCATTTTAAAGATATTAACAACCAGAGGTCATGAAAGGTCAACCAGCTGCTCCCTTCCCACACTTTTATGAAATCCAACAAAATTCATATCAACTCTGAAAGTTGATATGAATCAATTTAAATTTAAATTTTATTGGTTTCGATAGAAAGTTATTTTTGCTGGATTTCGTTAATGTGGGGGCTGGTTGACCTCTGAAAGCCTTTTTAAAATTGTAGCAGCACAAGCGAAAGGTTTTGCTGCACAAACATAGAGTTGATGGACATCCTCATTAATCCTCATCATTATTGCGATTCGTCATTTTACTAAGACATCTATTTAGTATTAATGTTGATGCTCAGATGTCAGTAATTCACTGTGATCGTCTGCTTGTACAAAGTCATTTGATTTGGAGAAACGACCAACATAAAACCAGAAAGTAGAAAACATGAAACCAACTTTACACCATATTCTCTGCTTAAGACACTATTAGGTAAGTGTTGTCCAAAATGTGGCCCAAAGGCCATTTGTGGCCCTTGAAATATGTTTGCCTGGATCCTGAACACAAGTTAAGAATGGTAAAAAATTTGGCCAACAAAACAGAAAACAATTAATGACCCCAAAAGTTGGAAATAATCTGTTTTCTTTCAAAAAGGTAACACTCCAAATCCCTTATTATGTTTTGGATCTTTAATGATATACAGATTTAACATAAACAATGTTAACTGTTGTAAAACTAAAAACAAAACAATAAAATAAATACAAACTAATATTTGCATTTTTTAACATTTTTCGGTGCGGCTTTTCTGTGGATTTTTCTTCAACCACCAGGGGGCTCTTTAGCAGGAAGTGAATCATTGGAAGTCAAAATTGGAACTCAAAGAAGAAGGCGCTAATTTTCCTTTAGAACAAGCACATGCTAGCAGCAGGCACGGCGGCGAAATGTTTTCAAACCCCCTCATCATGAAAAACACACGAAGAAGTTCATACGATGCAGCTTTTAAGTCGAGAGCTCTCGATCTGGCAGTACAGACGGGAAATAGAGCCGCTGCACGTAAACTCGGCGTGAACGAATCCATGGTTCGGCGTTGGAGACGGAGGGCTGCGTCCTTGATAAATCCAGCAGATTTATTAAGTGAAAAACCAAGAGCAGCCAGGATGTACGTTTCCAGTTTAAAAAAAAAAAACTTTGTAGATGCGGCTTATAGTGATGTGCGCTCTATAGTCCGGAAAATACGGTAATGAATTTTGAGGCTCGTCAGTAGACTCAGTTTGCCAGTTTTGGCTCCAAGTGTAAAAATGTTTTCACATCTGATAGTTCGGTAGACTCAGTTCAATTGGGACCAAAACTGCAACATTTGTTACATTTTCAGCTGCTGCTGTTCTCTTTCACACAGCACGGAGTTAAACTACCCGAACAAATTGAAAACCAGTTTCTCTGCTCGCCTGTGGGGGGCGCTGCCCTACAGAAGGAATCAACACAAAAACCTCTGAACACAAAATGTAAACAACAATAGAGTAGCTTGAGATTTTAGCGTTTAAAGGATGTCTTAAGATGCATTCACACCGGTCCTGTTTAGTCCGCTTTAACTGAACTCCAGTTCATTCGCGTAAAAAGTCCGGTTCATTTGTGGAAGTGTGAATCGAACTCTGATTCAGACCAAAAAGGCCAAATTCTGGCTCACCTTCAAATCCAAGTCTCGGTTCGGTTGAAGTGAACTCTTTAGTGTTCTGAATGCATATTTGAATACCATTTAAGCAGACTGAAGACCACTCTAAAAGCAGGAAGTGGACTATGGCACAGGGCATTCTGGGTAAATACAACCAAAACAAACATGCTAGTCTATTGCTAGCATGAGAAAGGTCTCGTAATTTTTTACCAAAGACAAAAGAGAAATCCTGCACTCACTAAAATCCATTTTTGTTTACATTTTGTGAAGAAAGAAGTTGCGCTCGGTGGCTTCACAGGTTTTCTTTGTCGGGTCCTTCAGTATTCCTCGGTGCAGCGCCCCCACAGGCGAGGAGGGGCACTGGGTTTTTAAAGGGTTCAGTTGGTTTGACACAGAGAAGTGAGAAAGAGCTGAAAATGTAACAAATGTTTGGTCTCAAATCAAACCAATTCTAACAGACTATCGCAACATGGTGACAGTTTGAACAAATATGTAAAAAACATATTTTATAAAAGTTACATAATGCAGCTTTAAGCTTAAATTAGCAGTAAAAGAAGACAGGTGGGAATTCTGAAGATTTATTATAATTCCTGCTGTACCTTTAAATTAACTAAACAAACAAACAAAAAATAACTGTTATTTCCTTAAAGTCGCCTGACTTTAAGGGTCATCTAGAGTTCAACATCAGGCAAACGCTCCAGAAACCATATTCTATTTTTGAATAATTTTTTCATTCAAGCTGTTAAAATAACAAAACATTATTCATCCTCTCTTATCAGGTATCATCAGCCGTCAGAGCCGCCTGCCGTTTAAGCGCGTGACCTCAGAGTTTACTTATCATAACAGAGCTGCGACCTCCTGACCTGCAGTCATTACCGCTGTCGCCTCCAATCAGGCCGGCGGGAGGCTGCTGGGACGGAGCAATGGCAGATTTATGTATATGTGCTGGAGAGGTGGCAGAACATGCCCCGCCCCGGGGTAATTCTCATGTTCTATCGCCCCTCAGGGCCGAGGTATGCTGACAGCTATTAGAGAAAAACTGAAAGGTGTTTGGTGGATGTAGGAATACCTGCCATGCAGTTACAGTGAATTTCTGTACGAATATGTTTTTTTAAAATAATGCCAATAAAATGATATATTAAAAACTAGAGTTGTTAGATTTGTCACTAGTTTGTTTCTTAATTACGTGTAGCAAAATATAATGTCAAAGTTTATAACAACGGTATTTCTCTCTTCCTCACCACAACCACTGAAAAAACTGAATTCTGATGTTTTCTTTTCAGAAAAATGTCAAAATGCTCAGACTACAGTCAGAATTCTGAGATTAAAATCTACATTTTGAGATTATAGTCAGAATTTGAGGAAAAAAAGTCAAAATTCTGAGAAATTCAATCAAATTCTGGGATTAAAGTCAAAATCCAGAGATTATGGTCAAAATTCTGAGAAAAAAAGTCAAAATTCTGAGAAATTCAATCAGAATTCTGGTACAAAATGTTGATTTTGTACCAGACTCTCTGCTGCTTTAGTGTCACATTGACTGCAGTCTGCAGCCTGGATGTGGTGTGATTGTGACGGGATGCGTTTCACTGGTGCAGACTTCTTTCATACGTTCATAACTACAGTTTTCAGCCATTGTTTACATTCTGATTTACAGCATCTGTTTTTTTCTGGTGCAGAATTATGACCCATGTCTCACACCAATGACGTAAAAGCTGGATAAATAAGCTGCAGATGCTTTGAAAACAATCGGACATGTATCCGGTTTTGTACCACAAGTGGCACAGATCGGGTTTTTGGGAGGTGAAAAGATCGGAATCGGGCCGTTCAGACCAGACTGCCATTAAAAAGTTTGAGATGGTCAACTTTTGAAAAATGCTTTTTAATCTGGACTTCTTTAGAGAGAGCAAATAAGACGGTAAAAAGTTGCTGCCATTCCAGTGATTTTAATTCAAGAGTTAACAGCAAAGTAAAGCAAAATCGAAAAGAACAAAACGAGGAAAGTTAATTAAATTTAACTTACAACTGTTTATGAGTCTTATGAATCATTTTGGACACAGGAAGGAAAACTCAAGCAAATCAGAAAACACTGTTGCCTGTTAAACCTCCATGAAGTTTATTCTAACACAGTTTGGCTTGCAGTGACTTTATCTGGTAACTGAACTGATTTAACCACAAATGATCTTAAATATCAACGGGCGGCTGCCAACAATCCAGCAGGATCTCATCACTCTAACTTTTCTCTTTCTGACCTGATTGTTTCTCCAAACTGCTTCAGAAATGTATCAGATGAAAGCAATTATAGTTAAACGGCATCATCACGGCTCAAAATACACAGATGTTTTCTCATCTGGTTAATTAAAATGATCTGCTGTGAGTCCAAACTCTGAGCATTTAGCTGACAGGACACGATGTCTGGACTCGTACCAATTACCAAAACTGATTCTGACCAATTTTTGGAAAAATATAAAACGGAGCAGACAGTTTTATGGATTATTTTATCTTTTTGAATGCAGCAGAAAATTAAGGAATTCAAAGATTCTGTCTTTCTATTTCTGTCTGCATTTACTTCATGTGATTTTATGCACTGAAAAAGTAAATCTTAACCAAATATGGTGAGAGTTTTTGGTTTTAATGCATTTAATAAATAGATAATTAAAACTTTTTGCTTATGACATGTAAACACAGACATTATGAAAACAGAAATGACTGAATAAAATTTTTGGATGATTGAATGACGTCATGTCTTAGTTTTGAATTTATTCAAATATAATCTGTTCACAGAAACTGACATCTGTTGTCCTGAGTTTGTAAAACACAAAGAGAAATTTTAAACACACGTTATAACTACAAAGATGATGTATTAATGAAGTAAATATATATTTCTTTCTTTGTGTTTTGAGATTTTGGTCAATTTGAAAACTACGTAATATAAGTTTAAAAGGTTAATTCTGAATTTTTACTTAAACGTAGCACTTTATCGGCATTTCATGTGATTTGAGAATTAAAATGAGAATTAAAACACACTTTAGACTCTTAATGTACGACATTTATCGCTGATGAAAGTTTCTCGATGGATGATGGCTGATAAAAAAAACAAACACCTTTTTTAAAACAAAAATATTTTTAATTGTAAAATTTTGACTTAAACTTTACATATTATCAGCATTTTATGTGATTTGTGAATTAAAATGCAAATTAAAAACACCTTTGATCTGTTTCCTTAAAAACAAATCTGCTTAAATGGCAACATTTACTGCTGATGAAAGTTTCTTATGGTGAGTTAACTCTTTAAACAGGAGAAACAAACTAAGGCACAACCGTACTAGAGGAGAACAAAGTCCTGATAAAAATCAGAGACACATGAACCACATTCATACAGTGGGAATGAACACGTCACGTCAAAGAGCCAGAGCAGCACCACGCCTCCATAATGGGTCACTCTGGGAAATGATTGGTCGGGGAAATAATCCCCTGACAGGAGGTCAAAACATGACTTTGCACTTTTCACATTATATCTGCGGTCTAATTTTAATTAGTTGGACTTTTGCAAGAAAATGCAAAAGTCCAACTTTGACTCCAAAACACAAAAACTAAAACTTCATCCCTCCCTCCTCATCTCCTGCAGCCTGCCTCCTGAGTTCATAATAATAATAATAATAAAAATAAGAAGAAAGAAATCCCTGTCTGTCCCTAAAGTATCCCATTGTCATTCCTAATCAGTGCTGAGGATCACAAACTTTTCCTCCTCCATTCAGCTCTGGCTGCTTATGCAGTTCCCAGAAGGCATTGCCTTTCAAACTCTTCCTCTCTGTCGCGTCCGGCGGAGATAAAAATAAATAACAAAACAAAAATCAAACAACCGGCGGGGAAGACAAAAGAAAAAGTGTCCAGAAATACCTGGTGTGTGCCCAGAGGAAGGCTCCCGCCGGCCGGCCGGCCGACCGGCCAGATGAGCAGATATTCCTGTCCTCCTCTCTCGCCGTACGGCGCGGAGTGACTGTCGCAGCCCGCCTGGCATATCTAATTAGAGCCGGGCTGCTGCTGCTGCTGCTGCTGCTGCTGCTGCTGCTGCTGCTGCTGCTGCTGCTATCGGCCACAGGATCTACCTCTCCAATCTCTCCTGACTCAATCTTCCCCATCTCTGATTTTCTTTTATATTTATGCTGGAATATTTAATTGTAGACAAAAGGTTACTCTGGGCTCCATTCATCGCGCACAGGCAGAATAATCTCCTTTAAAAGGCTTGACATTTCAGGCTTTTCAAAAGGGGCTGAAAAAATTATATCCCCGCTTTTGTTAATCAATGAAGTAGAACTCCTCCGAACAAAAGAATTAAATTGCTTGGTTGGGTTAATAAAACACGCAGAAATAGCTGCTTCCTGCGGGCTTTTGTGCTTGCCACTGGCTCCCCCCGCCATCATATGCAACCAGCACTGTAATTCCATATGATTCGAGGGGCAAAACTCTTATTTCTCCTCACAGTTGGCTTTTTAAATCCCACTGGCTGATTGGCTGGCAGCGCATTTAGGTCTGACTTCCACTGAGGAGAGCAGAGCGGCGAGTCCACTGCAATTTACAATTTCTATAGTGCCTCTGCCTGGAAAAATACATTGTAATTATGCAAATGATAGGGGCAATAATTAGGCCCTTCACTGTCCCATTGTGTCAGCCGCATGTTCCGGGTTAGACAGTCTGCGCAGGGGATTCTGGGTAAAACAATGCAACAGCAGAGTTAAGGTGCAGCTCCTGGCAATGATACGGGCGGCATGGACAACCGCCCAGGGCAGCATGTTGTGGGGGAGGCATGAGCGCCAAAGCCTGACTTTAATCCCAGACTTCTACATTTAATCTCAGGATTGTGACTTCTTTCTTAGAAATTTCTGAGACTAAAGTCAGATTTCAAACTTCAATCTCAAAATTCTGACTTTAATCTCAGAATTTTTACTTTAATCTGAGAATTCTGACTTTTTTCAGGGAATTTTGTGTCTATGTCAAAATTTAAATAAATTACCAGCCATTTTTAGGTAGGTCAATTAAAAGTAATTCAAACTGTTTCTTCCTTGTGATAGGATCTGTAAACCTGCACGTTATCCACACTTGAAGCATGCCCCGAATTTATTTGGTAGATTTGAGTTTTAGGACTAAATTTTCCTGATGGCGAATAAACAATTTAAACAATTCTGATTCTGAGGGAAAAAAATCTGAATTCTGAAATTCAAGTCTAAGTTCTGAGAAAAAGAAAGCTAAAATGATTATTTCTTTCCTGTTTGAAGAAGGTGGCCCTAATCCTTTTAGCAGTCGCTGAAAAAAAGGTAATTTTGATTTTAATCTCAGAATTCTGACTTTTAATCTCAGAAGACTAAAGTCAAAATCCTGAGAATTAGTGAGCCTGTTTGTCTTTTGTACCATTCGCACTGGAAACCTTAACCCTGATCTAGCGTACAGTGTATGTGCATTGTTTACTGTAGGTATTATTTTCATGTTTTATTTTGTTTTGCTTGAAAAAAAAGGAACAGAGTTTCTCCTGCCTGGATTTGTTAGTCATGTTATGAAATTAGATTATAGAAAAATCTGTTTTCATCTTAGTATTAAAAATACCATAATTTGTACACAGCTCTACATTTCTGTCTGTCTGGTGACATCATTTTTAAGTATTAAATGAAATGATCTGATCATTTACTCAGAACTTGAGAAGCTTTTGTATGAAATACTTTTTTTTTTTACTTTGACTAGATTCATTTATTGTACTGTTACTTCTTACTCTTACTTGAGTAAAATTTTTGCGTACTCTACCCACCTCTGTTCATTTCTCATTTAATCTAAATGTACACTGTGAGGTGAGCGGAAACCACAGAAACAAGCAGATGTCTTCAACTGCCTCAGCTGTCGGAGGGGAATTACATTTTACGACACTTCCCAACCGTTTGCGGCATAAACACATGGACGCCTGCGGTTAGCTACGAGAACTTGAGAGGTCAAAAGTTATGATCCTAATCTGCGAAATAAACGGGACATAACACTGAGATATGGTAGGTCCGGCCCGATACTTATCATTGGGTTTGACATTCATGTATAAAATGTGTTCCGGGTTCTGAAAATGACCAGAAAGCGTTGAATTCAATAGCTAAGCTAACATTAGCTTCCCTCTTTGTGACCTAACAGCATATTATCAAACGCAGCTAGTAAGTTATTTGCTGCTTTAATCAGCTAATTTAGCGATTTTACTGAGGCAAATGGTTGCAATTTTCTGAATAAAGCAGAAAGAGACCGCGCTGGCTTCGCTGGTCTTTGTTTACGTGTGGAGCAGCTGATGAGAGGAAGACTCACGATTTTCCTCTGATTTCTTCTTCTTGTGTCCCTGCAGGCCAGCTCCATGGTGGCAGTGGGACTGGCTCTGGCAGCTGCTGGGTTTGCAGGTAAAACATGGAGCCCTGCAACTCTAAACAGCTTTATGTCTCACATTTAATCTGTTTTGGACTGCTTCAGTAAAAAGTGAACTTCCTTCAAAAGAATCTGTTCAATTAATCATCATAAATCACAAGTTAAAGTCTCTAAAGAACCGGAGAAGAGACTATCTATAAAATGTAGAAAAATGTTCTCTATTTTCTGTAATAAAGTGCATAATGCGGAGTATCAGGATCACTGTAGATAAAATAAAATAAAAAAAAGACCATTGATCAGTAAAGTTCTGCTAAAAAACTCAAAGTTCAAAACTCATTTCACACATTCACAAGAAAACTGCGGATATTTGCTGATCTCAAAAATATTTCATGATTAAAGGCATAAACTTATATTAAAACAAAGATATTGTCTGGAATGTGCATAAAAAACTCAATTTTCAGACACAGTAAAGTTATACTTTTTCAACATAGAAAGCCAGAAATCTTAAGAATGAAACAGCAAATTTATGGTTATAAATTCTTTGATATTTTGAGTAGATATGACCTATTTTTTCTTGGGTGCAGATTTGCCATGAACACCAAAAAACACGGCTATAAACCTAACACCCAAAAATTTTCTTTTGCCTAATTTTATTTTTTGTTACTTATATAAATTATTGTCATTTCGGTCCTTAAAATACCAAAATTTCTACTTAACTTTATATTTTAGTCCGTTTGATGACGTCATTTTTAAATATTAAATGATTGATAATTTGATCAGTTACTCAATACCTTTTGCCAAATACTTTTTTACTCTTGAGTGATTTCTTGGACGGCTACATTTTACTTTTAGTTGAGTAAAAACATGTTAAAGTATTTCTACGCTGAGTATAATTTTTGGGAACTCTGCCCCCTCTGGTCAGCAGTAAGAACTGCATGTTTTCCCGGCAGGTCGCTACGCCATGCAGGCCATGAAACAAATGGAGCCGCAGGTGAAACAGGCCCTCCAGAGTTTTCCCAACACGGTAATTAAAAAGATAAAACAAAAAGTTTTTATTTATCATTTTGTGAAGCTAACAGTGGCAGCCTTTTATCAGTCAGCGTTTTGTTTTCTGCTGCTCCAGGCCTTTGGCGGAGGATACTACAGAGGCGGGTTTGAACCAAAGATGACAAAGAGAGAAGCTGCTCTTATTTTAGGTGTCAGGTATGTGAAATTTGCATAGTGCATCTCCGTTATGCCAGTTACTTGCACTGTGTTCTCATCCAGCCGTTATCTTTTTAACCTCCTTTTTCTGATTGTGAGAATGATCATTTCTTGTGCAATATTTCTCTTTTTCAGTCCCACAGCCAACAAGAATAAGATCCGAGAAGCCCATAGAAAGCTGATGGTCCTGAACCATCCAGACAGAGGTACGTTCTGCACCCGAGTCCTTCACTAAAACCTGAACTTTTACCGCCAGTAAAACTGAATGTGTGTTTTTTGTCACAGGTGGTTCTCCGTACATCGCTGCAAAAATAAATGAAGCAAAGGACCTGATGGATGGCCAAGCTAGGAAACAGAGCTGAAGATCAGGACGAAATAAAATTTATTTCACGCTGCTTTTATATGCTCCATTTCATGGACTGAGTTAAGGAAGCACTTGATTTTTTTTTCTAATTCTTCCCAAATAAAATAAAATCACCAAACAAGAACTGTGTGTTTAGGAAAGTGTCTATTTTCCATTTGACAAAAGTGAAATATTGCTGGATATCCACAAATATTAGTATTCTGATATTTTTGGATGTATATTGAATTAGTTTTTGTCTCTAAGTTAAGCAAGCAAAAGTTTATTTATACAACATGTTTTCACAAACTGTCACAAAACATAATGCTTTTTTTTGGTTGATAAATGAATTAGAGAACTGCATTTTGTATTCACTTTTTAATATAAAATTTTAATTATTTGGGAAAATACTTTTTCACAACCTAGTGTTTAGAGCAACCTACAACATGACTCCAGTCCAAAAATGAACAATTCCTGCAAAATAGCACTAAAAAACCCACAAATATTCACACAGATTGATGCGTTTCTGCAGTAATATGAGCACAAGGTGAATTATATAAATGAATCAGACATTTGGGTTCAGATCTACATAGAAGATCAAGTTTATTTAGGAACTACCTGCGTACAAAACATATTGCACATCAACCAACCAGACAATCCTTAAAAAAGAAACATTTACTGTAGTTGACCCAACAAAAACTCTTGGGATGTTACAACTGTCAGTAGTCCAAATCGTAGATGGATGTATGAAAACCTCTGGATATCACGTTTTAGTGTCAAGAAAAAGAAGAGTGTCTTTATTTTTTTAATATTTTTTTAAATACTGTACACTTTTTAAAAAATAAATAATCCAAATAAATCTTCCTCAGAGGAACAGTCGTGACCAGTTTCCAGCCAGCCAGTGTGGAAGAACCATGAAAAGACCATCGTCGCTCTGCTTCGGTTTTCTGCAACATCTCAACACCGGATTAATCCAGTTGTGTTTTTTTGTTATTTTTTACAGTTTTCTGAAGTTCTCGGTGTCGTACTTGATCAAATAAAAGGTTGGGTAGTGAGATGTTCCCAGAAAACCAGCAACGCAACGGCTTTCAGACTCGACTACAATCAGCTTTAAGAGTAAAAGGTTACGCTTCAGTGCAAACAAAACAACTCTTCTCATTTCTTTTCCAGATCTGCAGTAATGACATCTTTCCTATGATCCAAGTGGTTGCATATTAAAGAACAGGAAGCAGCTAAAAGTCAAAAAATCCTCCAGATACACTTAAAGGATCACCGAATCCCCCTCCCAACGACTTTGAGAGCAGAGACACCTGATTTGAAAAGAAGGCTCTGAAACCCCTCAGCATTTCGCACGCTGACTCACCCAGACTGGTTCCACTGGTGGCAGGCGACCCGGACTGGTTCCACTGGTGGCAGGCGACCCGGACTGGTTCCACTGGTGGCAGGTGAGGGGAGGAGGGATTCCAGATGGAGCGCAGAGCCAGGCAGCAACTTGTTGAGTCTACTCTCAAGGCACGACAGCTGATCACAAGTACGTCACACTTGGGTTTTTCAGCAAACCTTCTGCACTCTGCTCATGCAGAATATTGAACTTGATGCACAAAACGTCCCAAAAAGAAATGATTCGGCTACGTTCACCTGATAGAAGGCAGACTACGACATTATGAACCAGGAAAACAGGCTGCATCCACACCGCAGTATCTGATTAAAATCCCTGCCTGCATTATGTAAATACTGCATTTAGTCCGAGCTCTAAGATGAAGAGCGGACTAAAAGTACAGCTCTAAGTGTGTGTGTGTGTGTGTGTGTGACTATCTTTGGCAAGCTCATACTGGAAGAAGTATTGAAAAGTGAACAGAAGCAGACACAAACATGTAAAGGTCAGGGTTCAGAGCGCTAAAAGGTTTGCTGCAGAACGGGTTTCAAATATTAAGTAAAAAAAAACAAACAAAAAAAAAAACAAAACAGTGCTTGTTGTGTTTAGATGTTAACATTTGACGCCTCTATGCCGACATGAAGATCCAATCAAGTGTCGTCAATATTTGAAACCATTTCCTTTGCTGGGGTCTAACTAGGAGAGTCCGTTCATGACGGGTTGTGGGTTCGAGTCCCTGTTGTAGGCGGAGACGTTCGGGGCGGTGACGTCGGACACGTCGTCGTTGGAGCCGTTGGTGGTTGCCGGAGCCGACTGTGGGCTGTGCTCAGCAATGACCTCCGCCTGACCCTGAAGACACAGAAACAAAAACACGATGAGGGAGAAACTGGAAAGTTTAAAGGAAGGAAAAAATCAGCTGGTCTCACAACTGAATATAGCTGCGTTTCCATTGACCGTAAAACTGCGGAAATTGAAATTAAGGAAAATAAGCGTTATTTGATCAAATGTTTTTGCACTAGGATGAGGTGGATTTTCAGTCGTATTAAAACTGCAACTGAAAACTGGTGGAAACGATGAAAACGACGACAGGAGGTGGTGGAAAGATTCTGTTTTTTAATGACTTATCGCACAGACAAACTTATTCACACATGATTTTAATTGGATTTCTTATTGAATGCAAGAACCGCAATTACGAAATTCCGCTAATGTAGAAAAAACACAAAGTTCTGAGCACTTTTGTAATGAAAACGTAGCCATCAGGTGTTTCTCCATTGACCATAAAATTGTGCAAATTAAAATTACAAAACTAAATTTGCTCAATGGAAAAATGGCAATTACAGGGGGAAAAAAATCAAGAAAAAGTTATTGCGCCGTTTTGGCTGTATCGAAAATATTTTATTTCGCAAAACTGCAACTGAAACAATCAGATGTTTCTACTGGCGGAAACAACAAAGAAGACGACAGGAAGTGGTAGGAAGATTAACAACCTTACTCACAGATTTCTTATTTAATGGAAGAACCGCAATTGCTAAATTGTGGGGTTTTTTGACATTAGCGGAATATCAACAAAGATTTGCGCACACTTATAATGGAAACGTAGCTATAAGGTGCGTTTCCATTCCCCTTAAAACTGCGTAAATTTGAATTACGACAATAAATTTGCTTAATGGAAACACCTCAACTTAAAAGAAAAACTTTTTGTGCCAATATCAGGTGGTTTTTTCGGCTGCATCAAAATTAGTGCATTTTGCAATGGAAAAACTTTTTTTTACGTCACGTTTGTAGTGGAAACGCAGCTGCTGTAGCGTTTACTGACCACTTCCTTGTTTTTCTTGGTATCCTTGGCGGTCATCTGTCTGCTCTGAGATTCAGCCCTGGATATGTAGTCGGCCACAGTCACTGCATTAACAACCGAACAAAAACCCTCTCAGGTTAATTAACCAAACACAAACTGGCTCCAGGTCTGAAGGAAAGCCAAGCAGGTCTGCTCTAAACGTTCAGCCTCGTGTTAATTCAATACCGATCAGGAAAAAACAGGCAACAGCAGCCGATTTATCACACCAACATCTCATTCGTTTACAGACTAACATAAAAATATTCATGTTTAAAACCACAAACTTTAGTGAATTTTTTCAACACAAAGTAGAAAATATTTATGAAGCGGAGGGAAGGTAATTAGCGATGAACCGATTTGTAAATTTGGGCCAACATTGGCATTGAATATTAATATTGCTGTTTTTATTGGTAATATCTTTACCAATATTGGTATGTTTCCATATCAATTCAATCAATACGACCACACAAGATGGAAAAAACAGTTTAGTTATAGAACTGATACAAATATGTAAAAGAAAAGACAAACATCAGAGGTCGTGCTAATAAGTCTGTTGCAATAAGTAATTAATCAATTAATCGCATGATAAATTAAAATGAGCTTAGTAATGTCAATTCTGATAAGATTTTTTGAAGCAAAGTTTTGTTTAGAGACTTCATTGGTTTTAGCTGTCAAACTGTCAACATAACAGCTAAATATTAAATGTACGCCTGACATATAAAAGAAAATGGACGCAGTGCTTTGCTACTGATTGTAATCACTACGACAACTTGATAAAGTCAGGAAAAAAAAGTGAGGTGAAAGGAAGTAGGTCAGTTATGCTAGCTTGACTATGACAACCTTAACATGTAGATGTGCTGCAGAATTCTGCGTTCTGGTTCAGTTAAAAAATAAAAAAGGCGACTTAAACACCAACTCACAGATAATCAGTAGAGCAGATATTTAAATGAGCTAATCAACGCTGCTTTTAGCTAAGCTAACACAGCGGTAGCTAATCTACACCAGCGATCACTTATTAATAATCACCAAATAAAGATCAAGCCTGAAAACCTCAAACTGTAACGGACTGAATGTTCTGTTCTTTGTGTGGGAAATGTTTGAGTGTTTTTGGTGTTGAATCCTGAAACATATTGTGGCGTTGTCAGTTTCTATGGCAACGACACAGAGGGCGAGAAAAACAAGAATAAAAGTTGTTTTGCGTTGTTCACTGGTTATTTTTTCCTATGCTGTGGCGAACTGCACTGAATTAATACCTTTTATTTAGTTAATGGTATCGTTCTGCCGCTGCAGCGTGGCTATGGACAACAGGTAAAAGAAATTTCCGGATGTAAACAACAGGTAAGGTAATTTTATTTATATAGCACATTTTCAGCAACAAGGCAACTCAAAGTGCAGAGGGCCCATAAGGACAAAGTGTTGTATTGTGTTAGGAGCTGGAACATGCAACATTCATGCTAGTTAATTTGTGCTTCATTTAGTTCTCTGTTGCTGTTCCACAACCAAACGTGAGCGGCGGTGGAGGAGTGTGCAGCGACGCCTGCAGCTGCTGCGTTACCTGGCTGCCTCTCCTCAGGCAGGCGCATGCGGCGGCGGCGGCTGCGATTGCGACGCTGAGGTTTTGCTTCGGACAAATCTGGGAACGTTGGGTCATCACAAAGAAACGGATTGGTTCCTTTGTTATGCTTTGAGCCTGAATGCTAACAGCAGCTCTTTTCCCTCTGACTCGGTAAAGGGAATCATGGAAAATTTGTGCTCCAAAGTAAATAAAAATGAAAAATACCTATTCCATTTTCGCTGACGGAGGCGTTGTCGGACTCGCTCATGCCATCTATCAGGGTGGCGTCCTCGTCCGTCCTGCGTCGCCGGGAGCGACGGCGGCGGTTGGCGGGCAGGTTGGACTCGCTGGCGTCCGTGTCGGCCGTCTGGTCCGTCTCCGTGTTCGCCTCCAGGCTTCCGTAGGGGGGATTGTTCTCGTGATCCCTGGAGCCTGCACAAAAACCACTCCAAAGTCACGGGCGTGGAAATTTTTCCCACAGTACGACTGAAACATCACCAAACTTTGTCTTTTTTGGTTCATTTTTATTGTTTTTATTTTTAATTTCAATTTCTTTCTACCATCAATAGTGTTTGATATTTTGATACATGACCTTTGTTGTTTTATAGTGTTTATTTTATTGTTTCCATTTCTTGTACAGTGACCTTAACTGTTTTGAAAGGCACCTTCAAATAAAATGTAGTATTATTCATTACTAATGTACTGTATGATATAACTGACTGGTCTGAGAACAAAACACAAATTTAACAAAAATCCCCCAATTTCAGTAACTTTGTTTAGTGTATAAATGTAAGATATTCAATAAGTCATCAAGGCATTAGGAATAATGAACATTCATTACATTGATTCAATCCAAATAAACTGAGTTCAGGTTAAGGACCTTCTTGCTCAAATTGAATGCTAACAAAAACAAAAATCTCAAAACAAATTATTCTCACCAGGTTTTTTGACCTTTAGCAAATGTAAATAATTTTGGTAGTTTTAACTAATCTAAAACAAGAAAAGTTTAGCCTGTTTCAACGTCAGACAGTAAGAAAAATATGTGTCTGTCTTTTTATTAAGTGCATCTGGTTTCAACTGTAAATAACATTTTCCAACTTGTTTTCATCAAATGTAAAATTCAAATTTATTATAAAACAGAGCAGTTTGAATATCAAGCACTTTCAAGGACCTAATTGAAATCTAAATTCAAGCGTTTTCAAGGATTTCAACCAGAATCCTGAAAGTCCCAGGCACCAAGTTATGGTCTGATAGGGAGAGCTTAATTTTTTTTTTTTATTTGAAAGTGAGTTGTACCAGAGTTGTATCCATATGCTCCTCTTCCTCTGCCTCTTCCTCGGCCCCGGCCGGGTCCAGGCCTCCGGCGGCCGTCTCTCTGTGGGCGAGGGCCTCGCTCTCTCTCCCTGCAAATTTAAACAAAACCAAATGGAAACGATACGAGCGGAAACATCGACTCCAGAGATCTGAGCGTCGCCTGGAGGTTGAAACGTTTCTGCAGCTTTTTAGTGATGAGGAAACTCAAAGCTCACCCGTCCAGGTCCTCTCCTGCCAGCGACCAATCACTGAGCTCGTCTTTACGCTCTGAATCCGTCTCAGAGGGATTTGAATGCTCCGAATTGGCGCCTGAATTTAAGACGATGCAGGAAAACAAGAATAAACAGCAGGGATCAAGATTAATGCTCATAAAATGTCATACCTTTCCTGAGTCAAAATCCCAGACTATTCTGTTGTTTATCCAACTCAACTCAAAAATTTTAAATTACTTCATGATTATTTCAATAATCGATTAAAAAGGCAGTATTATTTCCCTTTAATTGTACCATTTTATAGCACAATCAAGTAACTATTATAAATGCTACATAAAACTCTGGAAAAGCACTTAAAATGATCAGTTTCTCTGTACTTATTGTAGATATATGTTTAAGTAAAAGGAACATTATTTTTTAGTCTTTGAACTACTGACAACATGTCTCTGAACTTCCAAGCAAAAATTAAGTATTTGCAGACCATGAGAAATGGTCAAAATAAGGAAAAAGATGCAGTGCTTTCAAACCTCAAACAATGCAGAGAAAACAATATTTATTTAGAAACAACTAAACCAATGTTTTAACTCAGGAAGAGGTCAGAAGTCAATATCTGGTGGAAAAGCCAGGAGGTTTTCAGTGGGGTTCAGTGGAGTGGGCTCTTCATTTTCTCCAGAGCTGTACATGAAATATGACTTAAAATAAAATTAACTTCCTGATTTGACATCTTGAAATTGGGTCTGTCTTTTAAAACCTCCTGCTCTTTCTGAAACTCCGCCCTCAGGAAGTCATCACAACATCTATTAGCCCTTTAAAGTAGCAGTAGCTCCTGTAATGAGCTCAGCAGGTGTTTGCTAATTGCAGCTGGCTAGTCTGAAGGAGTTGAGTGGGTCAGGTCCATCCGGGGCGTTTTGCACATATGAATGGTTGCCATGGAGATTCAAGGATTTCTCAAGCATGAATGAAAGAATCAAGGCAACACTCCAGGTTTGTTTTTGATGAGGTCAGTTTCACATAATACTGCCCCTTTAATCAGATTTATTGTTTGAGGCCTTGTTGTTAGGCTTTAAATATGAGGCTCACGAAAACTAAAACCTGTGAAGAAGAAGAACAGGAAGGGAAGGAAAGAAGACTAGATAGAGGAAGGATGGATAATCAGACAAACAGAATGGATGGATGTGTAGATGGACTGAAACCGAGAGAGAAATCCAACTTTTCCAGAAAAGGACAGTTAAAGAAGTCTGGCAACAGAAACGTTTTCCATACATATCCAGATTTGGAAATAAAATCTAAAGTTTTCCTGTGTAGGAGCCCTGAAGAAGTGAATTATTAAACACTTGCTGCAGGTGCGTACCGTATCCAGTGTTGTAGCTGTGGCCTCTCCGGCCGCGCCCCCTGCTGTTGTAGGAGCGGCTGCCGCGCAGCGAGGCCGACGACGCGTTGGCGCCGTTGTCTGCATTATAGCCCCCGCCGCCTCTCTCTCCTCGCTCGCCCCGCTCCCGATCGACCGGCCGGTGACCTTGGGTGATCTGACGCAACTGCTCATCGATCTGCATCCGCTCCAGACGAAGCTGCTCAACCTCCTTACACAAAGAAAGTCAGAACGAGGACAAAAATGAGAAGATAAGAAGAGAAAGAGGGTGACTGGCTGACGCGCTGATGCTGTTTAAAACAGATGGAATAATAAGGCAAAGCTGACATTTTGAAGGTCATCACAGGATGTGCATGCAGAGACATCATACACACATCTACACTGCTTCCAGAGCACCTTGTCCTGTTTACACTGAATCTGGCTAGGCTGCTTCCCTGAGCATAATTCGCAATTTGTCTCAGCTCTTCCTCTAGCTGCTGGCCCTCCACAAGCAGCTCCACCATGGCCTACACACACACACACACACACACACACGCACGCACGCACGCACGCACGCACGCACGCACACACACACACACACACACACACACACACACACACACACACACACCGCAGCAGGAACGCAGACATGCAGACAGCACAGGACACACAGGACAAAGTGTGTGAGTAAAGCAGAGGACTAGCAGAAACACTCTGAATTATTAGAACAATATAAGATTCGCTATAGGGCTGAACAATTCTACAGACATGCAGATAAGACGAAGAAGACTAATAAGTTTTATTTATGTAGCACTTTCTCAGTGCAGTTCAAAGAGCTTTGAACTGCACATTAATTAGAAGAAAAACAACACAAGCACAATAAAAGAAAAACTACATTTTAAAATGTTCCAGTTGTTCCGGGTTGCTCAGTATTTTCTAAGTTTGTTTTATATTAGTAAAGTATAAAGGTAAATGTCGGTTCTCCATGTTTGATTCTTGTTCTGAGTTGCTAAGTACTCCACAATTTATAAACTAACAGGAGTTTCTCCAGGTCTTGCTCCGATATTAAAATTATAAAGCCAAGTTATGATGTTGTTTATTACTGTGTCAACAATAGATTGTGATTAATATATTCTTTTTGTTGCTTTGCCTCAAAATACTTGAGATTTTTTGCAACTACTGCTAATTTTAGGTAGCGATTAATCAATTATTCTGAAGAGTCATCAATTAATCGGGAAAACTGGCAGATTCTGCAGATTTTTATACAATATTAGAAATACATTCGCAGATGCAAATCAACATATTAATTAAGTTTTAAATGAGAAAATGAACATTGTATTGCCAAAAATGCAATAACAGTGTTACTTTAGTGAACCTTGCGAAATATATATATTTTTTGGAACAATTTTGGTTTAATTACTGCTCTGAATGTGTTGTTCTTTCATCAGCTGGCTTTTTCTCCAGTCTGCACACTTCAGTCAATGATTAATCGATTACTGAATTAGTTTCAACAATCGATTAATCCGTTCAGCACCCGGAGAGAACCCACACATGCAGGAGGAGAACATGCAAACGCCATCAAGAAAAGCCCCCCGGCTGGGATTTGAACCTAGGACCTTCTCGTTGCTAGGCAACTGCAACACCCATCCAGCTAAGATTGTAATAATAAACACTGATGCTCTGGATGATGGCGTTCGATATGTGGTGCAGCTCTTCTCCATCAGATCTCAGCATGTTAGCAGAACAAACTGAAACGTTAAGCCAGTGAACATCAGTCAGGGTTCGTTCATGCAGAAGGAATGAGAATAAAAGATGGCTTACATTCAGGTAGGAGATGTGATACTCCAACAGGACCTGAACGTTGCCGATACTCTCCTTAGTACCGACAAACGTAAAGGGGACCATTCCCTGTGTCAACAAAACACAAACACCAAACACACACGTTAGTACGAACTGAGAGTGTGTGTGTAATCCAAGTCCATCGTTGTTTTAAATAATCCTCAGGAAGATGCTGGGTTAAAGGAAGTGATGTGGGAGTAGCATTCTTACTTCCTGTCTGGGTTGCTTGTTGTCGTTGTCTCCTTCTATTCGGACCCGGACCACACCAGACTTATCCACCATCTCCTGGATCACCTTCCCATTCTTACCAATCACTTTGCCTGCAGACAGGAACAGACGGAAAGCATGAAACTTTAAAAACTCGCTTTTAGATCAAGGGAGAAAATACATTTACATAGATAAAAATGAATAAATATCAAAATAAAACAAAAAAAACCCCTGCAGAATCTGTACACTTTCAAAATATGAGACAGAAAACTACAATCACAACTTTTACTCAGAGATATTTTGTGTATAATTGGCTTGATGTTGTAACCAAACTAAAACTCTGCATACCAACAAGATTCCTTGGCACCTGGACTGAATCCTCCACAAACTCCAGGAAGCTTCTGGCCTTCTTTACAGCTTCCTCCGTCTAAATTACAACACAAACATAATCTGGATTAAAAACCACAACAAATTATTAAAAAAAAGAAAGGAGAAAAAAAGTCAGAAAAGTCTAGGAATATCTTAAAAATCAGGTAGAACAACTCTATTGGTCAGAACTAAGAGGCAGGTATTTGCATATTTCATTAAAAGCATAAAAAATCTACTGTTTTAGATAACATTAGATTAAAACCTTAAAACTATTTTAATATAAACAACGTAAACAACCACAAATAAAGGCAGGTAAAATACTGGATATTGGAGAAATTATTGTGATAAACTATCATGTTGTTGTTTTGAGACCATTTAAGATGAATAAATTATAAATTCTAAGGAACATTCAACACTGGAACTGGAAGACATTTAAATATCCAACATAAATAAACAAAACAACAAATAAAATGAATTATGAAGTCTCTGTAAACAAAATTATCCTTTAAAAAAGAAGCCAATTGAAACTAAAGCACTAGACTTGCATCTATTCTAAATTAACACTTGATCTGGAAGAGATTTTAAATATTCAAAATAAAACAACACATAAATTGAATTATGAAGTCTGTGGAAGCTAAATTGCTGCTCATTAAAATGACTAGTTGAGACAAAAGCACCAGATGAAGTCATCCAGTTTTTGGTAGAAAGTGAGAAAAGACAAACAATAAATCCTACAAATGGAAATAACTGAGCTTGTTTTATTTTATTAGCGATTAATTGATTTGTTGCGACAGGCCTGGTTCCACCACCGTACCTCTCCATAAATCCTGAAGGTCCCGGTCTCTTCGTCCAACTCGATGGCGGTGACCCCTGGGAGCTTCCTGGCTTGCTGGATGTTGCTGCCGTGGCTGCCGATGGCCAGGCCCATCAGGTCCGTCCTCACGGTGAACTCCTGCTGGAAGGACGACACCAGCTGCCTGGAGGTCTAAACACCCGACACAAGACTGGGAAATTAACTCAAAGTTGATCTGGGAGTCTTCTGTGACTGATGACTGGCTCCTGTAGTGACCTACTGACCTCCAGGTGCTTTGTGGCCTCCTGGTTGCGTGACATCAGCAGCAGCTTGGTTCTCAGGCTGCGCAGGTGCATGTCGCTCAGCAGAGACACGCGCTTCACTGTCGACTCATTGGTGGACTGCAACCAGAAACAGGAAATGTTCACATCCAGAGAGAAGAACAGCTTTATGGCAGCAGCATAAAACTCCTCCTCGACCAGAGGAGAGCAGAGTATCAGCTGAGAGTAAAACTACTTCAACATATTTCTACTCAAGTAAAAGTAAAAAGTAGCTAAAATTACTCAAGCAGGAGTAAAAAGGTATTTGGTAAAAAGTACTGATAAGTACTGATTAACTGATTATATTATCAGTCACTTGATATTAAAAAATTACATCATCAGACGGAACAAATATGAAATTAAGTGGAAATTTTGGTATTTGAAGAAAAAAAAGACAATAATTCATATAACAAAAAAACAACAAAATGAAAGTTTCTTTCAATAAAAACTGCAGTAACCTACTTTGTAACCCAGCATTTTTTAGTGTGTGATGCAATTATCAATCATTCAATATTCAAAAATTACCTGAGCAGGCAGATCAAAATATAAAAGTTATGTGGAAATTTTGGTATTTTAAAGATCAAAATGATTCATTTAAGTAAAATAATAAAAAATAATAATATAATAATACAAAATTTAAAATCAGTTTCTTTCAATAAAAATATTATAAAACTTTATAATGTGTTGAGTAAGAGTAGAGAAACTTCAAATAAAATTACTCAAGGAAAAATAAAAATATTCCAAAACGTTACTCAGATAAATGTAAGTAAATGTGAGTAACAGTAACTAGTTACTGTCCATGTCTGCAGAGACGTAAAGGTCAGGCAGCGTTACCACGATCAGCAGCTCGCTGCTCTCTGGGCAGAACGAGACTCGACAGGCTCCCACTGCTTTCTTGAAATCCTTGTGTGCGTTTTCGCTCTGGCACCTGTAACACAGGAACACGACACACATTTCCATAAAACGGTAACTAAAGATGCACCAACCCACTTTTTTCACTGCCAGTACCGATACCTGGGGTTTAGAGTCAGCTGACACGGATCCAATACAGAAAAAAAAAAAACTGAATTACCTTAAAGGTACGGGTGTTTATCATTTATCATAATAAATTTCTTATCATGATAGTAATTTTGATTTATTGTTGTCACAGAAAATTCCAGTTAATGTTTAAAACCCCTCAAAATGCCTGGATTGTTAGTTTTTACCATTTTCTGCCCTTTTTGTTCAATGAAAGCATCAATTAATACCAATAAATTTGAAAATATGACTAAATGAAGTTACGATTTGCAATTTAATGGTCTAAATCACACTTATTTATGCGACTGGTGTCCTAAAGAAGCAAAAATACAAATAAGAATATTTTTCAAGCAGTTTTTGTGTTTGGGGGGATTTTGTAATCTGTGACACCCAGTAACAACCAGAGTTACCAAAAACACTAGTAATAAATACTTCCTATGGTCACTTTTATTGTTCTCACAATTCTACCACACGATACATCGACACCAACATCGATATCATTCATACCAAAGCACAGAATTAGACCGAATAGATCAGGAACATTTTCACCAATAACTGATGTTGAATTTTTTTTAATATTTGGGTCGATGCAAATATTAATATGGCATCTGTAACGTCAACATGGATGATCTGTGGCACGCACGCTTCCTGTAGATCCTGAGGAACGGAGACAGTGCACTTGTGGAAGGAGTTCTTGGTAACGGCCTTGTTAGGGTTGACCGGCCGCAAACGCTCGAACGTTACGATCTCGTTGTAGGTGGCGTCACAAGCGGCGTACTCGATCACATAGAACTGGGAACGGAGAACACAAACACAAGTAAATGAAGACTTTGGTCAATTTAAAACAAATAAATTAAACATTTGGTCAATTTAAAATAAATAAATGAAACATTTTGTCAATTTAAAACAAATTAAACATTTGGTCAAATTAAAACAAATAAATTAAACATTTGGTCAAATTAAAACAAATAAATTAAACATTTGGTCAAATTAAAACAAATAAATTAAACATTTGGTAAATTTAAAACAAATGAATGAAGAGTTTGGTAAACTTAGAACAAAGCATAGAAACTTTCTGCAACATTAAGAAACTCACATCTCCCTTCATCATGCGGACTTTGGCCAGCCACCAGCCACAAGGCTCCTGTTCGTTGGCTCTGGAGAGAATCTGACAACAATAAACCAGATATGAGGAGGGCTGGATAGTAACTGGTTACATCTACTCAATAAACCTTTTTTGAAAAATGTACTTTTAGGAGGAGCCGCACTTTTTACTTTTACTTGAGTAATTTTATTACAAAGTATTTCTGCTCTTACTTGAGTCAAATGTCTGGATTTTCTACCCACTGAATAAAAAACAAACATGTTTTAACCAGAAATCCACCAGACACACACCTGCAGTTTCTGTTAAACTTTCACAAGTTTTCATTAAAGGAAACTAATTTGGAAGTTGTTTTTTTTAATTTTGCCTGATTTCGATTTTTTTTGTTATTTATGTGAATTAGTGTAAATTTCATCCTTAAAATACTAAAATTTCTATTCAACTTTATATTTTATTGTGTCTGATGATGTAATTTTTACATATTAAATGATTGATAATTTGATCAGTTACTCAGTACTTGAGTAAACTTTTTACCAAATACTTTTTTACTCGAGTAATTTCTTGGACAGATACTTTTTATTTTTACATGAGTGAAAATATGTTGAAGTAGTGACGCTTTTATTTTTGGCCACTCTGCCCACCTCCGTTTATAAGAAGTATTGGGAGATTTTATTGATTAAACAAATTTCAGATTTTTGAAGATTTAATTTTTGGAAGAATACCACTGCATTCCTTGGGTTTCCGTAGCTCAGCCTGTCTCTGGAAACCTTTGTTCAAACTTTGCTAAAAACACAAGGTCAGCACACCCACGGCGGCCATCTTGGTTTTACAGCTTCTATTTATTAAGAATTTGAATTCAGGTCAACTCTACGACAGAATATTAGCACCAGGCTAAGATTTTTTTGGTTTTTTTAAATTGCGAGAATACACTGCAAAAACACAAAATCTTACCAAATAGTTTTGATGTAGTTTCTAGTGCAAATAATTTTGTTCACTTCAAAAAGTAAGACAAAATTAAATTAAATCAACTGTACAAACAACTGAGTCTGTTTACATCAGATCCTGATCACTTTAGAAGCCTTTTACTCATTAAAGTGACACTTTTTCTAGTAAAACTTTATCTTTATTCTGCATATATATATATATATATATATATATATATATATATATATATATATATATATATATATATATATACTGTATATCTGCTATATTCTTGTAATTAAAGAATTGTCTATCCCTAATAATCCATACTACAATTCACAGAAAGGATGACGGAAATAAAAGCCATTATTTGAAAACATCTTTTTTTAGAAAAGGAAGCAAGCAAAATAAAAAGTTGACTAAGAGTCATCCATTTTATCTTTAATTAATGTCGCCCAGCTTTAGTAGTGATTCAGGAGAAAGGGGAACATGGATGAGGAGAACATGGCCTCACCTCCACCTCTTCTCCTTCTCCGATCTCCTTCTTGGCATCCGCAGGTGGAGGCAACCTGACGTCGCTGAAGGGCACCTGGCGTTCTGGCTGCCAGCTGAAACAGAACCGTCACACTTTACTAAAAAACACAACTATTCTGTTTTTTATGTTTGCTTGTTCTACATAATACAGAAGGAGACTTGCTTACTTGTTCTCAAAGGCAATGGTGAGAGAGTCATCGTGGATATCTTTGACAAAACCCTGCAGGACAAAAACAGGTGAATAAAAGCAGCTTTCATTAGCAAATTCCTAAAACCAAATAACTCACAATTATTTTGGTCACCGATTATTCTATCAATAATTAAGGCTTACGTGGCTAAATTAAAAAAAATCTAAATATTAATTGTCTGATTAACTGCCAGATTTTTCACTTAAGAATATTAGAAATATATTAAAAGATGCAAATAAACAAAATAATTAATAGGAAAATAAATATTTCATTCCCTAAAGTGCAATAACAGTATTTCTTTTAAGCATGCTCGATTATTTGTAACAAAGAAGCTAAAAATGTGATTATGTCTCATAATAACAAATGAATAATTGGATAGAAAAAGGTGTCTAATAGAATAAATAAATATTTCACAGGATTTGAACCAGGTGAAGCTAAAACTGCCACCTGAGGAGTTCTGGTCAGAGCATATTTACAAACAAAGAAGGTTTCTCATCTTAAATACAAATTATAAATATCTTTTGTACAGTTCTGGCTTAATTACTGCCCTTACTGTGTTGTTGTTTCACCAATTTGGCGTTTTTAGTCTGTGTGTACTCCAGTTAGCGATTAATCACTTCCTAAATTAGTTGACAATTATTTCAATAATTGATTAACTGCGATTAATAATTTCAGCCGTAATAAAAATGCATTTTCTTGCTTTGATGCCTTTTACTAAAATATGGTTTTAATTGCAATAATCAAGAATTAATCACTTATGATACTAATAATAATAATTGCAAAAATATATTATTTAATTTGATTAATTTCTCGAATGTTTTCCTAAATCTTTGTTCTCTTTACCATTACGCTCAGATGCTACGCTCTGCGGTTAGCATCTCAGCTACTAAATATAGGCATCAGATGTGCGCATTAAAATCCATCCAGCTGTCCAAATATATTTTTAACATGCAAAACACGACTGCCTTACACTGGAAACAGAGCAGCCTGCTAAATATTGCAGGAAGTCACCCTTACTGCGATAACAACTCAGTTTGTTTTTTTCTTCATTAATAAATTAGCATAGTGTAGCTCCAGCTAGCATGACGTCATACATGAGTCTGCCATGATTACAAATATTCCTGAACAATAAACTGTCCGGGAAATGATTGCAATAAATATAATATTGTTGTTTCTTATCATACTTATTTTGACTAATATAGCAAGATAATGACATAATAATAATGCAAGAACATCCTCTCAAAAATTAATAAGCTTTAATTTCCAAAGAATACTGAAACTTAAATATCCAAAATAAACAAACAAAACAACAGACATAATAAATAAAATTGGTTTTTAAAGTATCAACAAAGCAAAATTGCCATTCAAAATATATAACTTTTTAGGTTCAGCGAGGGAAACATGAAAAACTGCAACTAGGACTTTTGTAAAATAAATTAAAAAAACATAAACCAACTATTTTGTAGCATTTTCCAAGATGGCGGTTTTTCAATAATATTAAATGGCTTAATGTTTACTTGTGCTTAATTAAACATTAAGTAAAATATTCAAACAAGAATGCAAATGTATTGCTCTTATTTTCATGTATCAGTAAAAGATTGATTTATTGCTTATTGTTGTCAGACAACAAATATTTTGATTCTGGGCCAACATTTTACACTACAAGCAGAAATTACATTTGTGTATTTAAAATGGAGGCTAAACACTAAAACAAGATGTCAAACGTACACCAGTGTCCAGTTTCTAAAAAAATTATTATTTTAATAATTTAAATAGTTATCTTTTCATGAGTTGTTTTCACAGAAAATTAACTAAAGAAAAACCTGATAGTTGAATCTCTCCTGTTGTTTACAACACAACATCTTAAAACTTATAAGTTTTTATTGATATGTTGAATATTTCCATTTCAAATAGTTAAATTAGTTTTTTATTTGATTTTAAGCTGTGTATATATGCAGAAAAATTGCAGTTTTAAATATAATCATACGGCAAAGACAAATGATTGCTGAATCTCTCCTGTTGTCTAGAATCCAACAATTTAAAACTTTGAAGAAAAAAAAATTTCAACTTTTATTAATATGTTGAATATTTAAGTTTCAAACAGCAGTTCAATTAATTTTTGATTTGATCTTGTGGTGTTCATATGCAGAAAAGCTTAAACATACCTTCAAAGTTTGATTCAAAGACACTACAATAACTTTCATACAAGTCATGTGACCATTTTCAGCAGAAACAAAACCCAAAACATTACCTCAACGCAATTTCATGTTAATGGTTACATATTCAGATAATGATTCAGTTAATGAGTCTGAAATATCTTTAGCTGAGTGGGTTACAGTGGAAAAAGCCTTGAGGAAAGTATGAATCAGACGGTCTAAGGCATGGAAGTGAAAGAAGAAACAAAAGGGAGGAGAAGGAAAGGAGAGCTGAAAAACATGAGGGTATCACTTTGGGTCGGAGGTCCAGAAATAGCTTGGAAGTGTGCGGTATCAGCGAACCTGTGCTGGCATGCCAGCTGGTCGGGAGTGACAGGGAACAGCTGGCTCACACATGCACATAGCAAAGATAGCTGGGACGTGATCAAGTATCAAATAATAGACGGTGACAGAAAGTGGTAGTCTGTTCAAAAACCACTAAATCAAGCAACAGTAGCAGCTTGATTTTTAATTGAAAACCCAAAAATAAAAAATGTATTCAAGTCCTAACGCATATAAACACAGAAAAGGGGGATGAATGTTACCTGGATACCGTGTTTACTCAACATCTTCAGACGTCAACAGTTTGGCAGCTAGCAAGTGAGCTAGCTTCTAGCTAAGGAAGACAACGCTCAGAGTAAAACTAGGCTGGGGGACGTAACTTTTATTTGTTTAATAATCAATACATCACAGAACAGACAATATTACTTCCTCGTAGTGTTTAACAATGGTCGTCAAAAAGTAATCAGACCTGCTAGCATCGTTAGCTTAGCCGGCTAATTTGTGCTAGCTCTGCGCTTGCCGTCTAATGATGGATCCAGAACCGGTCCGAACAACCACCCGCTGTACCTGATGTTTCAGCAGAACACGCAGTACTTGATAACGACGTGTTAATTTTCCAGACGTGTTGTTTAGCCGGGATTTACCTTGTAATAAGCGCCGTTGGAGCCACGGACCTCCACCGCCAGTTCTTCCATATTGGACACGCAAAGGAAGCCGGGACGACAGGTGTTCCTTAACGCGTCGGGCTGAGGTTAAAAGCGGAGGAGTTTCCGTTCTTCTGCTTTTTATGTTTACTTTTCACCCTCGGAGTTCAATAGTCAGTTCTACGTCGCTGTGAAATTATAGTCTGTGCTAAGTAGCAAAAGGAAAAGATGCGCATGCTCAAATTTAAACCAAAATAATAAACTGCGCACGCGATGAAAAGTACAAAAACTCTTTCCTTTTTTTAACTTAATTTATTGCCCGTCACCAAAAAAAAAAAAAAAAAAAAAAAAAAAGATGATGCGTTTTATTTACACACCTCATAAGGTAAAATTATTCAAATTAAGTTTACAGTAAGGGAGCACCCTTACTGTGCACCCTTACCCTTAAGGTGTGGCCTGGGGGCCGTTTGCAGCCGCTGGAGTGGATTTGTGCGGTCCTCCTACTGCAGTTTAAGATCGGTAGAAGTTAGCCCTGCCAGCACATGTGGAGACTTTTTCATTTTAATTACGTTAGCATCATAACAGTGGAATTTGTCTTGTTCTTTCCTACCATTTTCAATTAAAAAATGTTGATGAAGCAGATGAATATCCTGCCATTCTTGGAAATGAGTATCAGAAAATTTGAACTTATTAATAACCCTACTAGCAAAATTAATAGAGATTAGAATGGAAATGTACTTTATTGCCCCAAAACGAGGAAATTCCGATGTACCAAGTTAAAAGTGAATAGAAGCATGCATATACTGCGAGTCTGGCAGCTGAAGGAGCAACAGCTTGTCCTGCTCTCTCCCGTCCTTACTGATAACTTCGCCTGAGCTACTTTTAAAGTGACAGTTTTTATATTCACATTTTCAACATCATAACTGGATTACTACAAACCTAAGGACTGGGGGATTTTCTTACTTTTATTTTTACCTTACTCTACCAACTTCATCTCCAAGTTGAACCAGGACAAAATGCCTCCGGCCGACCCCAAGGACATTAGCAGTATTATACAACGACTTCAGTCTATAGAAATGAAGATCAAACAGCTGGAGGTTAACTTTGAAATCAACGCTAACTGTGGAAATCAGACAACTCTTCCTCAAATCAACGGAGAGGCTGTACACCTTGCATCAAGCAGCTCACCCTGGAACGCTCTGGGTGCCAAGCCGAAGCAAACGTCTCACACCGCAGATCCGATGAGGCGACTGACAGGAAGAACCCCTCACCTGGACGAATCAGCGTGGCCGGCTCTGAGCCGAAACCCACCTTCAACCTCAACACCTGCTCCACCAAAGAAAAACAAACAAGCAGCTGCAACCAAAACGGTTCCACCGACCCCGCTCCCAAGGACAGAGCGACCAGCCCGGGCCTCAAAACATTCTGACTCTGTGGGAATCCCACTGAAAAACAGATTTTCTGTACTCCAGCCTGAGCCTCTGAGTGAAACCTCGCTTTCAAACATCAACAATGAGGCAAGACCAACACATCCACCCCCCAAAGCTCCAAAGGACAAAGCGGCTGCCAGGAAAACGAAAGGTATGCCAAAAGTGCTTATTGTTGGAGATGAGGCAGTAAATGGAATCAGTCACGTTTGCAATCCCAAGAAAACGAGAGTGATTTCTTTTCCTGGTGACACTGTATCTGATTTAACTCGTAAAGTTCTTTCGCTGACCACTGATCAGCCAGATATTGAGTCCTTAGTTGTGCATGTTGGAGCCAACGATGTGGCAAAGCAGAAATCTGAGATTCTGAAAAAGGACTTTAATATTCTACTGAACACTATGGGAAAGTTAAAAATGAAGCTATTTCTCAGTGGTCCAATTCCATCACCTCAATGGGGAGACGAAAAACACTCCAGGCTGGACATGATAAACAAATGGCTGATTAAAAGCTGCTCTGCCAGCTCAGTGACCTTCATCGATAACCTCTGGATCTATTGGCAGCGCTTTCACCTCTTTGGAAGAAGCGGACGCAATCTTAATAAACATGGGATAAAGCTACTCACTGCAAATCTTTTTCACTTTATCAACAAGGACAGCAACGTGATCATCGCTTCAGAAGAACAGGCTCAAGGATTTCTGACTAGGAAGGAACCGTCGGCTTATCGGGCAAAAACAGCTGATATAACATCGACTGGAGACGGAGCGACTGGTTCCCTTCCTCCTTCTCCCCTCCCTCTCTGCTCACCCACTCATTCACAGGATTCACAAGATACACATGGAGAAATGTCTTCTGGACCGGAGTTTCTTAAATTTACAGATGGAATGAATCAACAGGTTGTACTTGGGACGTCTCTCCTTAGCGCTCACGTAGCAGACCTCACTTCATTTAAGCCACCTGACTCTAACGTCCCAGAGGATCCATCACTCTGCGTTTCTGAGGTCTGAGGCCGGGGTCCAGACTTTATCTTTACGCCCTTCTTGCTCCAGAATGTGTCTGGCCCCTCGGCACTGCAGAACAGGACATTACCTGTCCGGATCACTACAAGAAAATTTACAAGAAACAGAAACATAAAATATAGGGGACCTAATTCAAACATCAGACTGTTCCCCTGCCTAAAGGAACCTCAGACTGAAGATTTCTTGGCCTCCAAGTCACTTAAACTCGCTCTTTTAAATACCAGATCTCTCTGTGCTAAAGCTCTATTAATTAATGATTTCATCACTGAGCATAATATTGATGTTATGTTTCTGACAGAAACATGGTTGAATGATAATAATGAATCGATCGTACTAATTGAATCTGCGCCTCCTAACTACAATTTCTTCAGTGAGAATAGAAAACACAAAAAAGGAGGAGGCGTGGCTTCAATATTTAAGAATACCATAAATTGTAGTAAAATCTCTTTGGGTCACTTCACCTCTTTTGAGTATCTTGGAATTGAGGTTAAAGGCCACAAACGAACTTTGACTGTAACTTTATACAAAACTCCAACTTTTGTGGAAAATTTCTTTACTGACTTGAATGAACTTCTATCTCTCATATGTATTGATTATGATTGTTTAATAATTGTTGGTGATTTCAACATTCATGTTGACAACCCCCAAGACAGAGGGGCAAAAAAGCTCGCTAATATTTTAGAGACTGTTGGTCTAACACAACATGTCAAACAAGCAACACACACTCAAGGACACACACTGGACCTGGTTATCAGTAAGGGTGTGAATATTTCCAATGTCTCTGTAAATGATGTCGCCTGTCGGATCACTTCCTGTTATCTTTGAAAGTTCTTTATCTTTTAACCCACTTGGACAAACAGCAACCATCACAAAACGTTCTCTCACTGAAAACACAGCAGAAACTTTTAATCAAATCTACTCTTCTTCCTCACCCTTAAGCTGTAATGATGTAGATAAGTTGGTAAATGATTTTCAGTCTAAAGTTTCAGATATTATTGATTCCATTGCCCCAATTAAAATGAAGGTTGTGTCTGGTAAAAAGAAATCTCCATGGAGGAATGCACAAACAGTTAGATCTGCAAGACAACTCTGCCGTAGGGCAGAACGAAAATGGCGTAAAACTCAACTTCACGTTCATTATGACATCTATAAAGAAAGACTACATAACTATCATTTAACACTAAAACATGCAAGAGAGGCTTTCTTTGCAGATGTCATAAACAAAAACATTAACAACGCTCGGGCTTTATTTGCAACAGTTGACAGAATCACAAACCCTCCTGTGACGTTACCGCCTGAATTCCATTGTATTGCCGCCTGCAACCAGTTTTCCAGCTTCTTTTCAGAGAAAATTCAAAAAATCAGAGGATTAATCTGTACATCCACTATAAAGTCAGTACCAATGCTGTGCCCAAACAAAACAAATACAGGAAACATGACCCAATTTCAACTACTTAATTATAAAACCCTACAGGAAATTATAAGTCAATAAGCTCCAGTTCCTGCTGTCTGGATGTTTTACCCTCACATTTCTTTAAGAAAGTCCTGCCTGTTATTGCTGCTGATCTGATCCAAATAGTAAACTCATCGCTCTCGTCAGGCGTTTTCCCCCAGGCTCTGAAAACAGCAGTAATCAAACCACTTATAAAAAAGAACAATCTGGACAAATCACTAATGCAGAATTACAGGCCGATCTCCAACCTCCCATTCATCAGCAAAGTTATTGAAAAAGCTGTGTGTAAACAATTAACTAGCTTCCTAACTATAACCAACCTCTTTGACTCCTTCCAGTCTGGTTTTCGTGCTCACCACAGCACAGAGACCGCCCTGGTAAAAGTGTTCAATGACATCCATATAAATACGGACTGTGGCAGAACCACAGTGCTGGTTCTGTTGGATCTCAGTGCAGCTTTTGACACTGTTGATGACATATTACTGAATCGACTGGAGAGTTGGGTCGGACTCTCCGGTCCAGTGCTTAACTGGTTTGAATCCTACATAAAGAACAGGGATTTCTTTGTTTCAATTGAAAACTTTTCATCAAAGAGGTCAAAGGTCACATGTGGGGTACCCCAAGGTTCAATCCTAGGACCCCTTTTATTCAATATTTATATGCTCCCACTAGCTCAGGTTATAACAGGAAATAATATTAGCTACCATAACTATGCAGATGACACACAGCTCTACATTACGATGTCACCAGGTGACTCAGAGCCCATCCAATCACTGAACAGATGCTTAGAACAGATAAATGTGTGGATGTGCCAAAACTTTCTCCAGCTGAACAGAAACAAAACTGAAGTTATTATTTTTGGACCTAAAGAGGAACGATCTAGAGTCAATGCACAGCTTCAGTTATTACAACTGAAAACTAGCGATCAGGCCCGAAACCTGGGAGTAGTGATGGACTCTGACCTGAACCTCCAGAGCCACATAAAGACAGTTACAAAGTCGGCCTTCTATCACCTGAAGAACATTTCCAGGATTAAAGGACTAATGTCTCAGCCAGATCTAGAGAAACTCATCCATGCATTCATCTTCAGTCGTATTGATTATTGCAACAGCGTCTCCACAGGTCTGTCCAACAAATCAATCAAACAGCTGCAGCTGATCCAGAATGCTGCTGCTCGCGTTCTCACTAAAACCAGGAAGATAGAGCACATAACACCAGTTCTAAAGTCCCTCCACTGGCTCCCTGTAGCTCAAAGAATAGACTTTAAAATACTGTTGTTAGTTTATAAATCACTGAACGGCTTAGCACCACAATACATTAAAGATCTGCTTTTATTGTATCAACCTTCCAGACCTCTCAGGTCTTCCGGTTCTGGTCTGCTCTGCATCCCCAGAACCAGAACCAAACGAGGAGAAGCAGCTTTCAGCATCTATGCACCACGAATTTGGAACAAACTTCCAGAAAACTGTAAAACAGCTGAAACACTGACTTCTTTTAAATCTCAACTGAAAACCCACCTGTTTAGAATTGTATTTGAAATGTAATCAATTACAAATTTATTGATGTAACTTGACTTAATGATTGATTCTATATTGCATTGTGATTCTGTGTTTGTTATGATGTAAAGCACTTTGAAATGCCTTGCTGCTGAAATGTGCTACACAAATAAAATTTGATTGATTGATTGATTGATATTCACAAGTTGCCGGATAAAAACAAATATCTCTGCCACATCTTTTTAATAAATAATACTGTGCATACTATTGGTTTCAGAACTTTTTTACCCACGCTTTAAATATGCCAGGCCTGTAGGGGGCAGTGTAGCACAAAACTAAAATCTATGCCAGACAATCAGAAAGTTTCAAAACAATCGCAACTTCCTGTTAAGAATCGAAAATGGCGCCAGGAGGTTCAGTTGTTTGGACAAATAGATAGCTTGAACTACTTTTAAATAATATGTTACAATATAAAGTTATTAAAACACAAAATTATGTTGCTTGGAAATCATGTCAAAGGAAGTGTTTGGATATATTGGCACATTATTTGTGTCAGACTGTACTGTGTCAGACCCTAAAACTCAGTTTTCTCTTATATACACATAAACAGAAACACAGTTTCCTCAAATCTCCACTTCATTTTCATAAATAATCATTTTAATGATATTTAACAGAGGGTCTGTGTGGATAAAAGACCAAAACACATAAAAATGTATTTGTTTTCCCAGATATGTTTCTTTTGCAGTTATGTTTAGTCAGTTTATGTATTTAAAGACAGATGATCCATATTAATTAAAACTACGTCAATTTACCTTGTAAATGTCACAGATTCAGCCTTAAAACCTAATTTCTATCTGCAGGACCTGTGAAGGAAGATGATTATAGCTTTTAAGATAATTTCAGAAATCTTATGCAGTATCTTAACAGTTATCTGATGGGGTAATGGAGCCATATAAAGAAAATAAATAAATAAAAATACGGGAGTAAAGTCATGAAATTATGAGAATAATGTTTTAGTATTACGGGAAAACGTCAATACTACAACTTTATTCTCGTACTTTATTCTCATATGACTTTATTCTTGTTTTTTGTGATTTTATTCTCATAATTTTGTGACTTTATTAATTTATTATTAATATTATGACTTTATTCTTGCATGACTTCATTTTTATATGACTTCATTTTAGTAATTTTATATATTTCTTTTTGATTTTTTCTCAGTATGTGGAATTTGTCTGACGTTTTGAAAACCAACCAGCTTTATTCTGCTGTTCAGTATTTGGACGGATCTCACGTTCTCTTAGAGAAAACCTGAATTCAAAGCTCTAAATTGCTTCTCCTGGTGATGCTGCTGAAAGTGCCAGTCAGCTCTTTGTCATGCTGAGTCGTGACATTTATCGTACAGTGAAGCATTTCTCTCGTGGTGAGAGTTAATTCTTCCAGAATGGAAGGTCACTGATGGGAGTACACATGTGAAAACAGTGACTGTATGAAGCATCCATCCAGAGCAACACAGGAAACCTTGCAAACATTCAAGCTAGGCTTTCCAGAAGCTAACAAATTACATACAATTATAAAACAGTTCAAAATTTACAGTCTAAACTTGAGGAATTATTACTGCTTCCTGTCAAGACATGAACACAAAAATGTTTCAAAATGCTTTTCATGCTCAATCAATCAAGTTTATTTGTATTTCAAATTTCAGCAACAAGGCAGATCGAAGCGCTTTACATCATAAAAACACAAAAATCCACAACTGAAGCCTTATGTTTTGCCTTTATTACACATCAAAATGTTGGTCAATGTTTCATTTATTATGTTTCAAAAGCAGCTCTAACCAGCTGGGTTTAGTCTACATTTAGAGGAACTCAGTGTTTCGGCTATTTTGCAGTTTTCTGGGAATTTGTTCCAGATTTGTGGAGCATAGAAGCTGAATGCTGCTTCTCCATGTTTGGTTCCTGAACCAGAAGACCTGAGAGGTCTGGAAGGTTGCTATGACAACAGCAGCAGGTCCTTAATGTATTTGTGGTGCTACGCTGTTCAGTGATTTATAAACTACCAACAGTATTTTAAAGTCTATTCTTTCAGAGGAAGGACTTTAGAACTGGGATGATGTGCTCTGACTTCCTGGTTTTAGTCAGAAATCCAGCAGCAGCGTTCTGGATCTTCTGATTGATTTTTTCAGGCAGACCTGTGAAGACACTGTTGCAGTAATCAAAAGGACTAAACACATGGAGGAGTTTCTCTAATGCTGAGACATTAGCCCTTTAATCTGGGAAATGTTCTTCAGGTGACAAAGACCGACTTTGTAACCGTTTTTAATTGGCTCTGAATGTTCAGGTCAGAGTTCATCACTACACCCAGACATGCTGCTCTAAATGTGAGGAAATGAAACACATTTTCTAAAAAGCCACATTTTGTAATAGTATGTGAATCAAACAGTAGTACTTATAGTATGCTACTATGTGCGATACCTCATATTTTGTTATAGATCTGATACTAAGTAAAAACAGGACAGTATCACTGATACAGATACTTTTTATTACTTTAGTTAGATGTATAATCCAACTTCTTACCTTTAGATGTTTTTGTGGTTTTTCCTTTTAATTATTTTGTTTACAAAGTTGGACAAAACATATAGGTGTCTACAAAATACTTTAATAACATTAACATGATAAACAGAAACAATAGAACTAATTTCTGAAAAAAAAAAAAAAAATTAAATGAACAAAGTGCAAAAAAACCCAACAACTTTGGCAACTGAGAAAAAAAAAGTTTTTTAGGTAGAATTAAAAACTACAATACAAAAATAAAATTGAAAGAATCTGAAACTAAAGTATCGATCTTACCTTGCTGGTATCAATCAGACATTGATACTGAATTGACGTCAATACTTTGGATCAATACGTCTACTGACAAATTTATTTTTGACATTTTCTTTGTACATTCTTTTAACATCTTTGGCTGAAAGTTTAATTCTTTATGCACAGTTCGTGAGCGCCCTCCAGTGGTCAAATAATAATATTGACATGGAAGATGGTTGAGGAGGAAGCAGGAGTACCCAGAGGAACCCCAGGCATGCACAGGGAGAACATGCAAACCTTTAAAAAAATACTTCATATATTTAATCCACACCCAATAGAAACAAAAAGTAGACACTAAACAGAAAGAAAGGTTTTTAAATCAGCCACTTTCACTGAAATCATTCACTAAAAGAGGACAGGTTGAAAAAACAAAACTTTTAATGACTTTATATTTTCCAGCAACATTTTCTCCCACAAACCCAAATCAGTTCAGCTTCTTAATGGTTTATTATGTTTTCATTATTTATTTAGATACATCTGCAGGTTGTGCAGCGGTGAGGAGAGAAGATGTTTCATAAATCTGTTAGAAACAGTGACTGTGACACCTAGTGGCCACCGGTTGGCCTTCTGCGGCGCCAGTGTGCATCAGCAGATGATGAATGAATGAACAGAGGCATAAATGATGTCAGCTTTATGAGGTTCCTGAAGTATTAAAGAAAACCCCAAAATATTTCCACCATTTATTCACATATATCTAACTAAAAATCAATTTGGCACCTAAGAGAAAATTGTAAACTCAATTTTAAAGTCATATTTAAACCAAAATGATCAAATAAGAATTATTTTCTAATGCAATTACAACAATAAAAATATTTATTGTCAAACTGAAACATTACATAAAGCATCCGTGTGTCTTTATTTGTCAATAAAACTGTTTTATTTAAGCTTCTATTTAAATACACTTAATGCGACAACAAAAACCCTGAATATTGTTCAAATCCAGCAAACACCTGCATGTTGTACTTACAATATCTGCTGTTTGATTTAAAAAAGGAAAAGTTTTGGTTAGATTTCTTTTGTGCAACACATTTGGGCTGTTTTTAAAATGTGATTATTAATAAATTGGATTTAGATTTGACTTATTATTCAGTTTTTTTCAGGAAGAAAACATCCGGCTGTGTTTTACTGTTTTAGCCAAGGATTTTTTTATTTGAAATTAATTTTGAACATAGACACGCTTGCAAGAAGATAGATAAAAGCTGTCAATGACAGATTATAAAATAAGATGTAGCAGTTTTCTAATTTCACCCATTGAAATAAGAACAGAAGTGTTTAGGTATTTTATTGTCATTTAGTCGTGTAAAGATGAATGGACAAAGACAAAATGGACTTTTTAGGCTGTTTTGAAACAGCTGGCACTTGAGAAGGAGAGGTGAAGATGATGTGCTGTGTGCTCAGTGTGTGTGTGTGTGCTCTGTGTGTGTGTGTGTGTGTGTGTGTGTGTGTGTGTGTGTGTGTGTGTGTGTGTGTGTGTGTGTGTGTGTGTGTGTGTGTGTGTGTGTGTGTGTGTGTGTGTTGAGTCTGAAGACATTACCACAGTCTGCCTGATAGTCGCTCCTCACGTCCTGATTTAAACCAGTTTACCAATTCCATTATGCTAAGCCCGAACACTGGTTGGGAAATGATGAACGATTATGTGAAACACATAATCTCCCTGCTGCACCATCACTGCAGTATGACAGCCAAATTTCATTCATCCTATCCAATTTCTTCCTTATTTAAGGAAAGAAAATTACTGGTCCCAGTAATCAGATATGTAGCGCGGCTGTGTGCAGGAGTTAAGCCCACTCCCATTAGGCTTTCTGCTTCGCTCCGGCTCCACTCACATTCACGCACACAGACATAAAAACGACAGATACACATGTTCCACATGTCTGACCCTCCTCACTCCTCACATCGCCTTTCAGCCATTTCAAGGACTATTATTTGGCCTTGATATATTCTCTACAACATCATCTGTTAGCGAAGCCAGTTTGAAACACAGTGTGGCTTAAGTGGTTTACGGAGCTGGTGGCAGACGCTTCCTCTCCAATATTCCCCCCAAAATAAGGTGAAATCAGGAGAAAATGCAATTTTTTCCTGTTTTTGCAACGCATGTGATTATAATTTGTCAAAAAATTCAAAATAATTGCAGGAAATTATTTGATTCTCCATCATATGTGGCGGACTGTCAGTTTAAACCACATGCCATTTATTGGTCTCTTAGAGAGAGAGGCAGAGTTGAGAATATGACTGCTTGTTCTCTCTCCAATCAGAAATGCATTATAGGTGTAATTGAAAATTAGCAGTACATCTTTTTCTTCTTTTTAAGGGGTAATTTATCAAGCCTCATTGTTGCGGCGCGACACCTCCAGCCAGGCCTGCTGCACCGGGGGGCTTTTTGCCTGGCCGGGCCCCGCGGCGCTCTCTCTGCTTTGTCGCTAATTATGGCCTCCTCTCTCCGCTGAATTGTGATTCACCTAAAAGAGCTTGTTGGCTCGATGCAGAGGAGCTGCCGGTGACGCTCTCACCATTATCAAAGATACTCTTGATCTTTTCAAAAGCAGGAAATAGATTTTTTTTTTTTTTTGCCCCAAGCCCCCCTGTTCAATCACACATGGAGGGTGGAAAAAAAAGTAATTTGCAATGCGTCCATTAGTTCTTCATTAAAGCAAGATTAAATTGCACCTCAAATCACATCTGCCTTTTCTAGAGTAAAGGGTGACAGTTTTAGGGCCAAAACTAATTACTAGTGCCAATGAATGAGAGAGGAAAACAGGGCTGTTTTTACATGAGATAGTGTGGCCTGTCATTATATTCAGACTAATTTCACTCTGCCTGCTCTCTTAATGAGACCAGAACGTCCTCACATCTCTCTCCCTCTCTCTCTTTCTATCTGCGTGCTCTCCAAATGTATAATTTCGATAGCACTTGGAGTTTGCATTAATTAATTTTTCTGCGAGACCTGCTACAAGTGCCAAATCTGTGATGTTCTGAATTATCATTAGGAGAGAAAAGAGGCAGACGGAAAGACGGCGAGGGGTGCAGACAGAGCGACAGTCAGCGAACCAGTGGGGGAAAGTAAAATGTAGATAAATATTAACTTTATATCAGCTCTGGCTCTTCCTCATGCTCATTTTGTATCTCCTAAAAGTGATTAAAAACTGCTAAATAGCTTTAAATTAGCCTAAAAGCTCATTTTTAGAGTTTATGGATCTAAAAAATCTAAAACTAAATATGGAAGATATTATAAGTTAACTTTGCCAGGAAGGTTTTGGAGTTGGAAGTCAGCTTTGTCTGATGAGGAGATCAAATGTTAAGCTCGGTGTATTGGATCATAATTATCTGTTTCACAGAATAAAAAACTAAAACCTGAGAACAGATGCTCTCATAGTCCAGTAGATTTACTTCGATTAGAGACCAAAGTTGCAGAATTTGTTATATTTTCAGTTTGCACTGAGTAAAACAAACCCTTTGATAAACCTGTTCCCCTCCTCGCCAGTGGGGGCGCTGCACCCAGAACCACTGAAGGAAACTACACTAAAAACTCTGAAGAAGACACTGAGCGCAACTTTCTTCTTCATGAAATGTAAATAAAAGTGGAGTAGCATTAGCTTTTAGCGGTGGTAGGATTTTTCTTTTGTTTTTGGTTAAAAACCATTAGCCATTTCTCCACTTGGCTACCATGTTTGTTTTGGTTGTATTAACCCAGAATGCCCTGCGTTGTAGTCCACTTCCTGCTTTTGGAGCTGTCTATGGTCCACTTGGCGTTCACATAGACATTCAAACCGCACCAGAGTTCACTTTAACTGACCGAGACCGAGGTTTGCAGGCGGACCAGAGTTAACTTTTTTGGTTGATTACAGATTCACACCTACCTAAACGAACTGGACTTTCTAGACAAATGAACTATAGTTCAGTTAAAGAGGACTAAACTAGGCTGGTATGAATGCATCCTAAATATAAGAGGAGATGATAAACATGTCTCTAAAAAAAGAAAACTAGATTGACACATCTAAGGGTATTTTCATACCTGATATTCTAGTAGATTGGGGACCAAAGTTGCAACATTTGCTACGTTTCCATCTGCTGTGGTTCCCTTTCACTTTGTCAAATTATCTAAACCCTTTGAAAAAGCGGTTCCCCTCCTCGCCTGTGGGGGCGCTGCACCAAGAACCACCGAAGGAAACGACATGAAAACCTCTGAAGACACTTAGCGCATTTTTAAGGACGAAAATGACAATAATTTATATAAATAACAAAATACAACGAAATCAGGCAAAATATTTTTTTCCAATCAGTTTCTTTCGATAAAAAACTTAGGAAACTTTAACAGAAACTGCAGGTGTGTGTCTGAGTGGTGAGTTTTTAGTCAAAACATTTTTTGTTTTTCATTCAGTGGGTAGAAAATCCAGAGATTTTACTGAAGCAACAGGACAAATACTTCATAATAAAATTAGTCAAGTAAAAGTAAAACCCAACACACCCAAGTCAATCTGCAAACATTTACTTTTAATGTATTTCCCTTTATTTCCTCCTTGAACTAGAGGAAAGTGCCTGCGGGCCCTCAGTGCGCTGCGCTGTCCGCTGGGAGGTGGAGGTGGTTGGATTAGCCTGGAGCTGAGCGCAGTCAAAGCACAAACAGGATTTATCATGTTGTCTCTCAGCGCAGCTCGGCTGGGATCACATGGAGCTGATGAGCGCCGCAGCCTAACATGCTTACTGCAGATCCGCCGATTTACAGACAGGAGAAGTGCAGAGTAGCGACACCAACTTAACACGGCGCGTTTGTTAGCAGAGCACAAAGTTGAGATGTTGGCATCTTTAAATGAGTCAACAATGTTGTGAGGTTTTCCCTGTGCTGGCTGTAAATCTCTTAATGCGTGCTTACAGCTGATTAGCCGTCTCAAGAAGATTTTTGCCATTTTATTTTTTACATACAGAGCATTTTCTTCTTGCGAGGTGTCAAACCTCCTTTCCTTGCAGAAAAAAAATATGCACTAGCACTAATTTTCTCTATATATTTTTAAAGCGGAGGAATCACCTCTCTGGTTTCTGCTGAAGTAAGATTTGGGTGCAGAAACGGCGCCGGTTCCAGAAATTCAAACCTCATACCATCCGAGGCTGAGCTTATCCTAAGCTTGTTAGCATGAGCGATGGAGGCTCCGATAGGCGCTTCTACATTACCATAACGCTGCTGAATTAACTCTGATCTCCCTCTGCACCCGCACGGAGGGAAAAAATTAACCCACGGAACTTTTACTTATTTATTTATATGTATTTCTTGCAATATGCTGGGCAGGACGTTATGATAACACGCAATTATAAATGTTTATAATCTACTTAGGGGGAAAGCAGGGTTGAAAAATGTTTCTAAATAAGGGTTACTAATGCACCCCGAGGCTTTCTGTTCCATCATCAACATGCGGGGATGAAATTTGCAGAGTGGATCAGAAATTGGGAGAGGAAATGTTTAAGTTAATTAAAATACAGCCTGCGTAATGATTTTTAACAGAAATGCTTAATTTCTTTACTGCTGCACCAAAACTATAAAAGTATTACTATTTCTTACAGAATAATAAAATTAACCTAAGAGTATTTCCTTAAAACATAGTTGTAATGTTTACTTTTATTATTTCACAATAACTGCATCATCACTGCCTGGTTTCTGCTTTGTTCAGTTATAAATCAAAAATCTACAATTGTTTTATTTTTTTTCTCCAAAGTGTATTTTTCTAGAAACATCTGCAGTAACCAAAATAATATCTTTTGAGTCCTGCTGGTGTTTATTTGTGATTAAAGATTTGAATCAGACATTTAATCAGTTTCATCGGCGGGTCTGGTTTCCGTATCATGTGGGGGAAGATTTTCAGAATCAGGAAGTGAGACGGGAATATTTTTATATTTAAACCAAACCTTTTGCTTCTGGCAAATTTATTGGGCCACAAAATTCATTACATTAAAAATGCAGAATACTTTTAAAGTGATTTTTCTGTTTTTCAATTTAACCTACTTGATAATAAACTATTTTTAATGAAATCTATAAATCCTTTAAGATCCAAAACATAAAAAAAGCTTCAGTGTTTCATTATTAAAAGAAAAACACACAATTTCCAAATTTTGGGGTCAACAGTTGATTTCCATTTTGATGGCCACATTTTGACTCGACTTGTCGTCATTTCAAGGGCCACAAATGGCCCCCAGACCACATATTGGACACACCTCAGTAAAAGGCAGGATAAATGTACATGTGGCTGGTATCATTCAGATTCTTACATTTTCTTAACGTTTTGCAGCCAAACTTTGTTGGATAAATTCATATTTACAGCTAATACTTGGTGAGACACCAAGATCTAAAAATTAAACAGGGTGAATGTAATTTCCAGGCTTTTTTACTGCAAAAACACAAAATCTCACCAAGTATTTTTGTCTAGTTTGTGGTGCGAATGTCTTAATACACTTGAAATAAGGCAAAATTAACTTAGAAGTGACTTTTCTGCAGGATATAAGAGCTTGTTTTGAATAAATAATTACTTAATATTGACGGAAAAAGTATTAACAGATTTTTCCATGTTATCAGTGAAATAATCGGCCAGTTTAACCAGAACTTTATCAGAAATATTAAGGAATTATTCACCCAAACAAGCTCCTATATCTGGCTGAAGAGTTACTTGTATGTTGCTTTTTTTTGTCTTAATTCAGGTGTATTAAGATATTTGCACTAGAAAATCAAACCTGGTAAGATTTTGTGTTTTTGTCGAGTTAAAGAGCATCAACCCCAGTTCAGTTTTTAGTGCAAATATCTTAGTACACTTAAAATAAGACAAAACTAACTTACAAGTACATTTGCACCAAGATGTGGGAGTTTGTTTTGACTCAATAATACCTTAAAAGTTTCATTTATTACATTGGAAAAATGTCTTTTCAGTGAAATAATCTGCCAATAGAACTAGAACTTTTTCATCAATAATAATGAATTATTTACTCAAAACAATCACTTATGGCCTGTAGAAAAGTTACCTGTAAATGAGTTTTGTCTTTTTTCAAGCAACTAGAAACTAGACCAAATGTTCGGTAAGGTTTTGTGTTTTTGCAGTGTAGAAACACATTTTCCAAACAAGCCGTTTGATACTCAGAAGAGTCGCAGATATAAACGAATAATCCTCATTACTGCAGCTGAAGTTTCCTTTGACCTGCTCCATGAGCGTTTCAGTGGAAATACTATCAGACTGGTACCAATTAGAGGCGATGCATCGCCAACGTATCTGATTATTAGACGCAGCTCGTCTTATTTTGATAAACAGTCATTTGGTGTCACTGAGGACAGGAAGAGAATGAGACTTGTCTGTCTGTCTGTCACTTCATTCCTCTGCTGGGTTAAGACTCTCCTTGCTCCCCCTCTCTTTCTCAGTGTTGACACATATACATATCACACAGCAGGATTAGCATGACAGCAACTGTAACAAACCTCTCTTTTTGAGGGAAAAAAAAGAAAGAAAGGGGGGAAAGCACCCTATTCTATAGTGGAGGTGCCCAGCCAGAAAATAGCATACTTAGACAACAATGGCGTGGTAAGTACCTTAGCAAAGGATCAGCGCTGGCAGAGGGAAACACATTAGAAAACAATGGCTGCTGGCTGCTGCCTGGCTGGCTGTCAGGAGCCGCAGAGCTGCCATGAGCTGCCATGCTGCTATTTATCAGGAGGAGAAAAGGAGACACACATCATCATCATCATCTCGCTCTTCATCGCCATAAACACTGGTGTGAATGACTGGTCTAATCCCGCCTGCACACACACCTAAACACACACACGGAGCTCCCCTACTGTAAAGCGCGACATGTTGATGCAACGCATGAAGAAACGTGGATGCTGAGGTGACAGGAAGTCACATGTGCTTCGATCTTTAGCTTCTTTGCTGCAAAAACATGAAATTTTACCAAGTATTTTTGGTCGAGATTTGAATTAAGACAAAAACTAACTTAGAAGTAACTTTTCAGCTTGTTGTTTTAAGTCAATATTTAAGTCAGATTTTGTGTTTTTTCAGTGAACAAGTCTGGAAATTACATTCACAAAGTTCATTTATTAGACTTTGGCATCCTTTTATGCTGATGACAGTGTTGTTATACATTTTTTCCTGTATTATCAGTGAAATAATCTGCCAGAGTAACTAGTACTTTATAATCAATATGAAGGAATTATTGACTTAAAACAAGCTACTATTTATTGCTGAAAAGTTATCTGTAAGTTAGTTTTGTATTATTTCAAATATACTAAGATATTTGCACTAGAAACTAGACCAAAGATAATTGGTGAGATTTTGTGTTTTTGCAGAGTTTTCAGATTTAACCATGATTTGAAAAATTTCTTCCACTGTAATGGACAAACAACCAAAAAAACATTCAAAAAACAACACTGTATTTATTCAAATTCCACACATATCGAAGAAAAAGTATGATTATGTGCTGTTTTAATTTATTTCATGCATTATTTACAATGCAACTCAGCAAGTGTACCATGATATTTGCATTAGGAACTAGACAAAAAATACTTGGTAAGATTTTGTGTTTTTGCAGTGTTTTCAGATGTAACCATGATTTGAACAATACCTGCACAAAACACTAAAAAAACAACTTTGTATTTAATCTTGTTGCAGAAATCTTGAAGAAAAATATTATTATTTGCTGTTTTAGTTTACCTTATTCACTATTTACCAAGATAAAATGGATCAAACCAAACAATAAAGTCAGAGTTTTGACACTTTAAAAGAAATTTAAATGCATCAAAATGATAAAAGTTTACTGTTTAAAATTTGTCAGTTTAAAAGAGCTCCTAAATACGCTGTGCCAAAAAAAAAAAAGATTAAAAATCCAAAACAAAAGAAAAAGCACAATCCTTTGTGCTTTTTCTTTTTCACCTGGATTAAATGACAATTAATCCAGGTGTTGAATTATGCTGAAATAACTCAGAGGATACCAAGCAATTATTAAACCTCCATATCATGTGTGCAAAATGACACATTTACATTCCAATATTTTGATAGGATCTAAATCAGGAAGTCAAATATATTCCAGTTTTATTATTGGGCCAATAATGACTAGAGATTGTTTAATGCCAGTTAAAAGAGGAAAAGGGTTTCTGTGAGAAGACGGAGAGCAGGGGGGGCGTTACTAATGATTTAAGAGCAAATGTTGGAGCATCTCTTGGAAATCTGGCAGAAATCCTAATGTCGCCCCTGTCCTCTTTTAATGCAAACCAAATGAGCCTGCACTGTAATAAGAAGCTTCCCAGAATTAGTTTCCGTTTGCAGAAAATTGCAAGAAAAAGAAAAAAACTCCTAGTACCTTTATCTATGAATTTCACTCCAGCATAAGCAAAAAAAAAGAGGCAGAGACCCTCCTCTGACATTATTTGGATGACGCGCCATCAGTAGCAGCAGCAAGAAATAACATTGTGCAAATTCTATGCATGTTAATGATAAATAGGATTCCACCTGCTCACAGATAAAATGAGTTTAATTTCCCCCCGCCCACGCCTGTGTGCCTGCCTGGCCTTTTAGAAATTACTTATGCACAGCTATTATTAAAATAGGACCAGAGCAAATGAGAAAGAAGCGCTATCTTTGGAGAGTGTGGCTGGGTTTAGAGCGCCGCCGCCGCTGCTCCTTCCAGGACTCTCCGCTTCACACAGTCAGCGTTTCTTACACACACACACACACACACACACACACACACACACACATAATAAGCGCACAGTGAGACGGCAGCGTGTGCAGAGACACCTCGCCCTCTCTCAGCTCCGGTGGCAGCTCTGACCCACTATTTACTAAATTAACCCAAATCCTTTTAGGACTGTAATGGAATTTGCAAGCTTTTTGAAAACATCTATTTCTACGAGTGTCTATCTGTTTGCACATGTACGCCTGAATGTATACAGTGGGAGAACAAACGTGTGTGTTGCTGCGTGGGTGTGTGTGTGTGTGAATGGAGGAACATTCTGCTTTGCTTGTACAATGTGCTTCAGAGTGGCTGAGGATGTAACATCTGAATGCTGAGGACTCTGAATTTATCAGGCACAAAAAAACCATATTGATGTATGCAGACAGAAAAAAACCAGGAAGAGGCAGGATGGAAAGGCTTGTGAGGAGGAGGAAGTTGGAGTTTTGTTTCGATTCTCTTAGAAAATCAACACATTCCTCCTTCCCTTCACTTTGGCCTTGAACTATTCAACAACGTCTTTTTATTTGCCAAAGGTGAAGGAGGTTATGTTGGCTTCTAATCTGAACATTTCCTCAATTCTGATCCAAAACATCAAAACCACAAGGAAATCTGACCGGACCCGACGACGTCGCTGGTCGGTAAAAACAGATTTTAAAAAATTACTCAAGTTAAACACCAGCAAACACTCAGTACAGATTAAACACAGGGTTTAAATTTGAAAATAAATGTCAGTCCAAGCGGGATTAAAGCTGCAGAATGAAACTTTTATAACATAAAAATAAATAAATTGTTGAAACTGTCAGTTTGTTAAGAGACAAATGATCTGTGAATCTAGTTAGCTCCCAGTGCTAACCAGAAACAACCAATCAGAGCGAGGGGCGGGACTTAGCACTGTCAATCACTCTTCCTCTTTTGCTAGACTGCAGCTAGCACAGCCTATTGTGGATGCTACGCTAGTTAGCATAGCCACTGTTGATAAAAGGTTGTTCCTCTGCCGTTATCACATTGAGCAGCGAGCGGGAGATTGATTGACAACACTAAGATCCGCCTCCTGGCTCTGATTGGTTGTTTTTGGTCAGAAGTCGTGCATTTCTTCAGACAGTAATAATCACTCATGGAAGAGATCAAACTTTTCACAGATTATCTGTCTCATAAACTGTCACAGCATGGTGACAGTTTTAACAAAGATGGAAAAAAACTTTATTTTTTATTCTCTAGGAGTGAAAAAAAGTTGAATTTAGTCTCTTCTGCTGCTGTGTAGATAGTCTTTATACTTTATTTGGGTCATATTTTTCTAATCTGATCAGTTTTTCTGTTCCCTTTTACGTTTTTTGAACTATTGCATAATAGTGTTTGCTACAGAAATGCGAAAAGAGGGAATTGACTTCCAGCTAACCAGGTTTGCAAGTCTGACATTTTTATTTCTCACAGTGGTTTTGCTGGAATCGATGAATGGAAAAGTTACAATGTTTGGTTGCTTTGACACCGTCCCACAGCACCAAAACCTCTTCGTAGTGCCTGGTAAACTTTACTTTTCCTGAAAATGTTCCCACATTTGTCACAAAAGTCTTCTTTGATTGCACAGAGCTCTTCAAGGACCACCGCTTAGGGAACCTCACTGGTATCAAGACGGATTTCCAGAAGGACTTTGTCTGATTGAAGGTTCAGTTTCTTCTATAACTGAAGCAAAAACTTGTTTCTTTGGCTGTTGTGGCTCATTTGTGTCCACATGACAAATAATTTATCCCACTCCCACTGAACATTGCAAAAACACAAAACCTTGCCAAGTATTTTTGGTCTAGTTTTCAGCATAAATATTTTTGATATACTTGAAATAAACTAACTTACAAGTAACTTTTCAGTGAGATATAAAAGCCTGTTTTAACACAATAATTCCTGGCAGATTATTTCACTTATATCAAGACTCGTTCCCAGATTATACGTTAAATAATCTGCCAAAGGCATAAGTACTTTTTCATCAAGTGAAATAAGAAAAAGTAGGACTACTTTCAAGATTTTATTTTTATTTTTATCTTGGCCAGCAAGTTCGCTTGACTCGAAGATCACATGATGAACACTGCAAAAACACAAAATCTTACCAAGTAATTTTAGTCTATTTAGTACAAATATCTAAAAACACTTGAAATAAAACAAAACTAACTCATAAGTAACTTTTCAGCAAGATATAGGAGCTTGTTTTAAGTCAATAATTCCTTAATATTGATGAAAAAGTTCCAGTTTCATTGGCAGATTATTTCACTTATAACAAGACATTTTTCCCATTTTTAAGTGAAATAATCTGTCAATGAAAGTAACATTTTCTCATCAATATTGAGGAATTACTGACTTAAAACAAGTTCCCATATCTTGCTGAAAAATACTAATAAGGTAGTTTTGTCTTATTTCAGGTGTACTAAGATATTTCAATAGAAATTGGATCAAAAATATTTGTGTTTTTGCAGTGTAAACGTCCCACGTATGACATTTCTGTTCACACTGACTCACAGACTGTATTGGCTGTTGAAGTTTCCTGTTTCATGTTACATTACAAAGCTAATAGTAGCAATAAATACATGTTCACAGACACGGTGGGACGCAATCACGCTGATAAAAACCAGCATGAAATTATTTCATTACTCAAACACACAGTATTGGACCCTGATTCAGTTTCACCAAATGTTTCTGCTTCAGTGACTCAATTTGGTATCCAGGACCAAAACAAATCTTCAGACAAATTGAAAATGTTAAAGACGGGCTTCTGCTTCTAAAATAAAATCAATGAAGAAGCAGGACTCTAATGGGTTTCTGTGTGAGACGATGTTCCACAGACATGGTGCACTTTGTGTTGGGCTTCCTGCTGTGTGTGTGCTCCCTAATGACTGCTCCCTGGGAGTGGAAACAGCCCCCGGGGGACGTTAAGACGCTAATAAATGAGCTTCTCTCAACTTCGCACATTCTCAGGGCAGCAATTATGTCAAAACAGTGTTTACATTTCTAACAGTGACAAATATTTCCCTGCGCTGAGCGTGGATCCTCCTGGTCTTGACGGCGTTTTCTGAAGTTGAAATTACTGTGTCGCTTTGTTGCTATGTCACTGAGTAACATTTCTAAAAGTTTACAAATACCATGTTCCTTATCATTAAACAGTAGGGGCACTGGAGGAAGTAAAAAACAGAACAAAAATAAAGATATATTATTGTGTTGGTGCACAGAACTGGAGCTAAGATGGGAATGTTACTGGATTTTTTAGTGTCTATTTCCTGACTTTATAGAATCAAAACATTTCTGAATATTCAGCAAACATTTCCTCTTGTCTTTACTATTTTAAACAGTAGCTAAGAGAAATTAGCCTCTGTTTTAGATAGCACTAACTGTGGAGTTTATCTGTAAATACACTGTTGTTTTGTTTATGTATCTTGGATATTTAAAATGTCTTCCAGTCCCACTGTTAAATGTTCATTAGATTTTAAAGTGTATTGATCTTTGAGAACATGTTCTTGAATTATTAAATGGTCTCAAACAACAATATTATCGTTTATAACAATAACTTCTGAGACAATTTATCGTCCAGAAAAATCTGTTACCATAACAGACCAATGGATGCCTTTCGTTTAATGAGGCAAACATGCAAAACCCTTTTTATAGTTTTAGATTTAAAATTATTTACATCTTTTCTGCAAAAATCACCTGATTACTGCAGTAATATGATCAGTTCACTGAGCATGTAAAAAGAATCAAAATGTGTTTTTTGAGACTCCATCATGTTTGAGTCAGCGATTTTGTCCCACGTGACAAAAACTTTGAGCAGCCGTGGTTCAGGGCGTTATGTGATGACCATAAATTATTTTTGAACGTGTCCTCTCTTCCTGTAGAGGAAAGTTTGATTTCCTGCAGCAGCTCAGGGATGAGGGCCCGTTACATCGGCAGGGTGAGAGTCTGATTGAATGGCAGCAGAGAAGCATACATTTTTAAATTCCTCATTATCCACTAACACACAGACACCACGGCTGCTCCTATTCCATTACTTACTCCTCCGTATTGTCATGCTCTGAGAATTCAATGTAGTACCTTTTATTGCAGAAAATGAAAAATGTCATTTTCCCCTTCTCTCTGCCTCCCCCTCTCCTAACACTAATTTAAAATGTCTCATCTCCCTCTGCGTGTTCAACAGTCTGATTGCCTCAGTGCTGAAGAAAGAGGCCTAAGAGGAGGAATCCCCTTCTCTTTGTCAAAAGGAGTCCATGTGGGAGCGAGGCGGCGACGGGGAGGGCGGCTGGAGGAAAGGAAAGAGTTGGATGATTCATGAAGGCGAGAATCTGCAGCTTCATCAGAGTCGGTCAAGCAGGAAAACCTGCTGCTGCCGCCGCTGACCTTCCCAACGAGCACAGAGACCCGAACCTTCAAGGTCTAAAGGTTCACGCAGCCCTCATCTTCTCCACACTTCCTCTATTCTTTCTTTTCTTCCTCTATCACCTTCTTTTTTTCTTAACTCTCGGCTTATTCTGAACCAAACCTTCCAGATGAATGAACGTCCTTCTCCAGTGTAGAGAAGGACGGTCTAAAGATGGCCTTGGTGTTAAAGTAAAACCTGGGTGTTCTTTGGTAAATGTGCAATTTCAGAAAACAGAAATTACTAATGATTATTTTAGTTATCGATTAATCGAGTTTATTTGTATTGCATATTTCAGCAACATGGCAGTTCAAATGCTTTGCAACATTTCATAAACATTTTATATAATTGTGTAGATCAATAACAGACAGTGACATCGTTAAAATCATTAATACACATCAAATATGTTGGTCAATGATTAATTTATTATGGTTCAACATAAACTTTAAACAGGTGAGTTATTAGTCTGGACTTGAAGGAACTCAGTGTTTCAGCTGTTTTTCTGTTTTCTGGAAGTTTGTGGTGCAAAGAAGCTGAATGATTCTTCTCTGTGTTTGATTAATCGATTAACTGATTAATCGGATAAAAAGATTGTCACTTTCTGCAGATTTTTCACTGAAGCCAATATTAGAAATACATTAAAAGATGTAAATAAAAAAATCTTTTTAAAATAAGAAAATAAACATTTTATTGTTTAAAATGCAGTAATATAGCATTTTATATGCTATTATGCTTTAGCGCACGCCTGATCACTTTTAGCAAATAATGTAGCTTCTGATTAGTAATTGGATGCAAAAGGTGCTTAATAGGAGATTTTCTTAAGAATTTGAAGCTAAGCCACTTGAGGAGTAATTTTTTTTATCTTAAATGCAAAATGTAAATACTTTTGCTCAGTTTTGACTTAAATACTGCTCTGAATGTGTTGTTCTTCCACCACATGGTCTTTTTCTGAAGCTGTATACTCCAGTTAACAGTTAATCAATTACTAAATTAGTTGATGACTACTTCAGTAACTGATTAATCACGATTAATCATTTCAGCCTTAGTTGCAGCACAACCTCTAAACTCCTCCTTTAGTGACTTATTGCGGCACCATTCTGGACCAGATCTGGACCAGCTTGGCTTAAGGCACCTCAACGTTTCATTTCAAGTATATTACAACTTAATTGCTGGTATATCGGAGCTACTAACTTTAATTTTTAATTTTAGCAGCATTTTTGTAATTACACTGATAAAAGTCCTGGAAGCATAAAATGGTCTAAATCAAAATAGACCATTTTTTCACATTCATGAAATGCATGTGTTGTATTAATCCCCATGTTGTCTGATAGGGTAAAAAACTCCAGTCATAAATGACAATAATGACATATTCCATTTCATTTGATGTAGTTAATATGCAACAAGCTGAACACAGAAGCTACATTGTACCTCACAGGTGAATACATATACTTTCTTTGGTGATAAAAACCTCTAATTGTGGCTCCAGTAACTACATATAAATATCATCAATAAAACTAAATGATTACGTTTAAATCACCAAAGATTAATCTGCTGTGGCCTGAATCTTCCTCCTGGTCTGCATGGACCTGAACTGTTCAATCGCTTGTGCGTAATAAAATGTCTCCGGGTTTTGATGTTGAGCTGGAGGATGAATCTGCGTTCTGCTGCCACACTGGACACTGGGATTACAAGTTCCCCTTCTTCAGACAAAGTTTTGAAATCAGGGAACGTTTCTCCAATTTAAGTGCTCAATAGTCAGCAAGACTCTCTGAATATTTTCTGATCAATTAGCTCACCGACAGCGATACGCATCTAGTCGAGATCAAAGATGATTTTTTTTTTCACCATTAAGAAAAATCGGACAAAGACAAAAAATATCTGGTTAACGCGACATAAAGCAACTAAATATAGATAAAGATATGTGAGATAATAAACTAAAATGATACTGGCCTAACTTAAGATGGACTTTTAATGAGGAAACAACCTGATTAAGGTTTTTACGTACGGTGGACCCCATGGTATTTCCAGGTGTTGGGGACCACAGTTAAAATCCACAAATACATAAAAACTTTTAGAACTGCCTATTTTATTATTTCAAAACACCAAATATATGATAATATACTTTAATACACACAGTGGAAACCATCTTTGCTGAAGCTAACATCCACCATCTTCCTTCTGCTGGGTTCAGCCAATCAGTGCCAAGGACAATAAATGCTGCTTCTGGATTGGCTGATTTGCAAATGGCAGCCAATTACACAAAGTAACATTGCACAAAGGTACTTCAATTTGCCAAACTGCCTTATTTTAGAAATGCTCCACAGAGAAATTTGTGAATTTTCCATAAATAATTTGGAATTATGCATTAAAGAAAAATAAACACACATCTATATATACATACATTTATTTTCTTTTTTAATGTTTTTCCATAATATTGCTTTCTCCTGTGTCTGTTGCTGCTTTTGCAGAACTTTCTGTGGAACTTAGAATAACATTTTAATGTTAATAACTTTCATAATGGATTTATACAACTGAATACTTAGAAATATTATTTCCTCTGTCGACAATTATTAGTTTTTTTCATAACAGTTACTCTCTGAGCATCAGTGTTATTTATTGGATGTGAATTGGGCCCTAAAACCTCCTACATCTTGAATATATAAAATGATTTTCAAATCAAATATTATTATTTGCAGGATTTAAATATGGCTGAATTTGCAGTGAGAGACCATTTGACACTATTTATGACGCATAAAACAAATATGTCGTTTTCATTAGGAATTATAATATGCATCAAAAGACATACAAACACAAGATAAGTGGTTTCCACCTTAATGCGCGCTGGCCTGCAAAGCTGTCCGGTTTTAAAACCTGCAGCCTGGGACTACAGTGCTCCACTGCCCTCCAGTGGACACCTGCGGAACTGCAGCGCTGAACACCGAGACGGGAGTTTTAGAAAATATTCCCACTAAGAAATATCACAATAAAAAAATGAAAATACATTTCAAAATCACAATAGAAAACATTAATTTTGATTAATTATTCCTTGTAGAAGTTAAAGCCAAAGTCTCTTCACCACACCAGGACGCAATAGACTGATAGATTATCAATTAAAATTGTTTTATCATTTTAGTAATCTAATATGAAAATATATCTAAAAAATTATAAAGCTTAGCTACACATTTTTTAACATATTACATATATTTAAGGCATTTATTTTGGTTCATTTTGATGATTTTGTCAGTTAATGAACATGTAAGATTCAGATCATTAGAAAGATTGAATATTACATTATTATACCTGGAATTCTGCAACTTTTACAATCCAAGCAGCCATTTTTGCACAGTGGTTATTAAATCTTTAATAAAGCAGGTATTAGTACTTTTAACAGTGTGATTAAGTGCCATGTTCTGCTGGAAATTGAAATCAGTCTGCAGCTGCAGTTCATGTGAATAACTTCTGAATGTGTTGATTCTCACGCCTGTGGTTTCTGCACATTTTCTGACTACATGTTTTCCTTCCACTCAACTTCCCATATCATAAACGCTTGAATGCAGCAACGTTTTGAGGCTTGACTTCCTTGTGGAGGGCATTAACGCTCAGCTGTCTTCTTTATGATTGTGTAGGCCATAACAGGACCATAACATTTAATATTTCTGTGGTACAAATATAATATTTTCATTTTCTGAGACATCATTTTGGCTTTTCATTAGCTATATGTCATGATCTTTAAAAAGCTTGAAATATACGAAACTTTCTGTAACAAGAATGAACATTTCAGCTTAATTAACAATTTCCAGTGATATTTAAAATCACTGAGCTGAACATTTATGTTTCATTTCTATTTTTATTTAATGTCAGGATCTTGACACTTTTAGTACAGCAGCAATGAACAGAGCTGGGTGGTAATTAGTTACATTTACTTAAGTAACGTTTTGGAAAAAATTTACTGTTATCAGTATTTTTACCACAATGCATTTATTAGTATATTAGTTATTTAGTAATTTTATTATGAAGTATTTCTACTTATGAAGTAATACTTATAAGTAGAAATACTTCATAAGTAGAATAAAAGATTATGAAGTATTTTACTTTTACTTGAGTAAAATTTCTGGATTTTCTACCAACTGAATGAAAAACAAACATGTTTTAAACAAAAATCCACCAGACTCAGACTTGCAGTTTTTGTTAAAGTTTCCTAAGTTTTTTATTGACAGAAACTGATTTAGATAAACTTTCTTTCGCCTGATTATTTTTTGTTACTTATATAAATTATTGCCATTTTGTTCTTTAAAATACCAAAATTTTGAAATATTAAATGATTGATAATTTTATCAGTTACTCAGTACTTGAGACTTTTACCAAATAGTTTTTAGTCTTACTTGAGTAATTTCTTGGACGGCTGCTTCTTATTTTTACTTGAGTAAAGTTTTTGGAAACTCTGGCAGTGAACATGTTGAAGTTTTTTGCACCACACCAGGCTGAGAGCTTTTTCTATTCTGTTCAAACTTTTCCACTTTAATATAAAAATATAAAAGCAAGACCAACTTCTGTAGTTTTAAATGGACAAAATAACAATTTAACTTGTTATTTTTGCACAAATGACAGTAGGATATTTAGTACACAATAATCCCTGTGTCTATTCGTTTTACTGAACACCAAAACGTAAATCCAGTGACTCTTTACTGGTCTAATGAGTCAAGCATGAGGAGCATTTAAGCATCGTGCAGGAAGTATTTTATACCAATAGATTAAGTCGTCAGGCTTCGGAGACGGATCAGGAATCTGTGTGTGCAATATTAAATGAAGAGGCTTCTCGGACTGTATATTAGTGCTTAATCTGCCGCCTAACAAGATAGAGCGAGACACGTGGCGCCTGCACAGCATCACTGATGATGGGACCAGTAATGATGGAGGAGGAGAGCCTGAGGGTGGCAGCTAAGCCCAAAGTAGCTTACTGTGGCAACGCATGACTGGTTGCACCGCCACTGATGTGTGTGTCCAGTTATTAAATCAAATACATGACACCAAGTAGCTTAAAGCTCCAATAAGCCAACAGGAAGGTCACCCACATCCAGGTCCAAGCAGGGAGGGCAGAGAGCCAAAAGGCTGAACCAAAGCAGAAGTAGCACTATTTCAACATATCTTTTACGCAAGTAAAAGTAAAAAGTAGCAAGAAATTACTCAAATGAGAGTAAAAAAGTATTTGGTAAAAAGTTTACTCAAGTATTGAGTGTCTCAAGTGTCTATTTCTGGTGAATTGGCTAAAACATGTTTGTTTTTCATTCAGTGGGTAGAAGATCCAGAAATTTTACTGAAGTAAAAGCAGAGATAAATCATAAATAAAAGTTTACAGCATAGTAAAAATACTCCTAAAAGTACATGTCATCTGCCAAAACCTTCTCATTTTCCTGTTTGTCATCCTTGCCTCATGCCTCGATATTCATGCATAAGTCCATCTTTGTAATTTGTTGAGTTAGTAAAAGTTTACTATAGATAAATAAATAATTAAAAAAGCTTACTGGAAGTTGCAAAGACCAAAGTATGAAGCAAAGTATGAGGCGGCTATTAATGCTAATTTAGTGTTTCACTTTCTCTGCTGCCACTGAAACTACAGGCTGACTACAGCTCCAGCTCTCCTGTCCTTCCTAACATACAAACAATATAAGTACACTACAAATATTACTCAATTACAATTTCTGAGTACTCTACTCACCTCTGTGTAATACTAAATTAAGCATCAGTGACATTTACTGTAGTACTTACATGGAGACAATGCCCCACCATCATGTAGCCTAGCATGTATGGAAAAAACAGGTTAGCATCTCATCTTTTGCATGTTTTTAAAGCTGCTGCGGTGTAAAGGCCGATAGCTAATGTAAACACATGCTCTACTGACAATCTGTCAGAGTTGGTGTGTAAGTCACCTTTTTAACAAAAAAAATTAACTGAACCAAAACACACAGGATTCCACAGCACATCTACACATTAAGGTTGTCAAAGTCAAGCTAGCATAACTGAACTACTTCCTTCTCCCTCACTACTTTTTCTTAATTAACTTTTTCCTGACATCTTCATCTAGTTGTCATGGTGTAGCAAAGCACTGCGTCTCGTTTACTTTTATTTATCAGGTGGACATTTAAGTTTTTGCACATTATATTGACAACCTAACAGCTAAGTACTTCATTAAAGCTTTGCATTTTACATATCTCATAATATGTTTGGTAAAATACAGTTCTAATTATAAATACGCATTTTAATAAATGAATTACAAGTTTATAATAGTTGTCAGGCTAAAAACTCTGCTATAGATCCAGATACTTACTTCACATTAGGAAAAATAGAGCAATTCTTCTTCTACAGAAATGAATAATTAATCCCAGGTCTTCAGTCAAAATGTCTAGGGTTACACATTTTCCTGACTTATTTAAAAATGATTTAATCTAATTTAATTTAACTCTGTATTAAGTTTACTTATCTAATATCTGGATTATTTGTTTTTGGAATACATAAGTTTGTTTGTAGGATGTAGATGTGAAGCTAAGCTATAGCATTCCCATGCTAGCATGTAGAAGGCATCAGAAACAGCTTTATAATAGATATCATGCCTGTTATTCCCCCCTATTTTTGTGCATAACGTTATAAGATATTATTGACATCCCTACATTGATCAGTGTATCTATGTGATACACCATAATGTCTGAATCAACGTCATCGTTCACAGCTTCTCCTTCTGTTCGCTGATTGGTACAAATTCCGTCGGAGGAATCGACTTCAATCGGCGAAATTAGACTCGAGTAGAAAGAATTACGTAGGAAGGAAACAAACTGATTAAAACTGAAGAAAGAAAAATGGCAAAGTTTACTAACCAAAGTTTTCTTCTGTTCTGTTTGCACATAGGAAAATATGTTCAGCAACTTTTATTATTTTCCTTTCAATATGTTGACTTTTTACCAATTGCTTGAAGCAAGTCCTTTGATGATTCCCAATTTCCACTGAAGTTTGGAGCTGGACAGAGCGCCACACGTCTCGGCGGTCCGAGCTCTTAATTGGACTTCAAACAGGACCGTAGGCCGCGGCATAATCCCATGGTCAGGATCAATGCCAGGCTGGAAAATGAATCCTTTTCCACAAATTTTGCTGGTCCTGTGTGCCTCTGCTAAGCAGTCGCGTTTCACTCGGGAAGGTTTCTGTGTGACTGAACTTCAAACAGCTGAATATTTGACCAGAAGTTTCCCGTTTTCATGTTGAAGCAACATGAAAACGAGCTGTGTCCTGTTGCTCTGCACAGAGGAGCTAAAACTGCTGCAGAATTGTATAAATTACGGTAATCTTACGTTTTCAATCGTGACACTTTATAATTTATTAACTAGCATAAGGATTGTATTTCATTGAAAGTTTTTTTTTAAGTAGATGTGCATCTTAATGAATATGAATATTAGTCAAAAATGTTTTATTACACGTATTTCAATCTAAAAGTGATTAATATTTAGATTTATTGGGTATAGCTTACAGATAATGAACACCCAAATTCGGTTGCTAAGAAAACAAAAAATAATTTTTAAACCTTAAATTTAATGACCTTCAATGGTAAGAAAAAATTTACCATCAACCTTAAAATTTCCTAAATAAATTTGATTTGATTTAATTGAAACCACTAAATAAAAAAAATAAAACACACAAAAAATAAAAAAAAGCTTTGGTGCTATGATGAGTTTTTTTTTAATTTATTTTGCAAATCTGCAGTGAAAACATTTTTTCGCATCACAGGAGTCACGTGATCAACAACCGGATGTTACCACTGGTGCAAACAGGAAGTGGTAGGAAGATGGCGGCTCTGTGTCTTTTAATAACTTATTGTGTGAATACACTTATTTAGGCTTGATTTTTATAAAGAAGCAATTGCAAGATGATTTTTTTTATTTTTACATTAGAGGGATATTGACAAAGTTCTGCACACATTTGTAATGGAAACGCAGCTGATGACACCCCCAAGAGGAGGTTAATCCACAAAAGGTCATTGCTACAGAAACTGGTTGTTCAAGTTTCTCCCTTCTAGCATAATACCGAAAGGTTAAGTGGAAGGAAAAGGTTTGGTAGAATAAAAATGAAGCAACAAGAATAACAGCAGCCTTCAGTCTGGAGAAGGAGGCAGAGAATCCAAGCTGATCATCGTTTAATCTTCAACGCCTTTATTTGCCTCAGTTTCTGCATATGTTGTATTATATATGTTTAATAATAGTTATAATTATTATCAAACATATATGGTGTAATTTCTTCGCATATCTGAAGAGAACTGGTGAAAATATATTTACTTTCTAAAACTGGTGAAGGGAAAATAAAATATAAAATACAGACTGGTGGTAAGGTTTATCATGATGAAGCAGAAATAAAAAAAACTGCATTAACGTTCCACAGGTTTAATGCTTTTATTGGTTCATATTAGATGGTTTTATGACAGGTGACATACTCTTTGATTACAGCTGAAATATTATGTTAAGGCAAAAAAAGAAAGAATAGAAGCATAACCATCAGCTTCTTGTGAAGAGGAAGTTGCAGGATGGCACACAGCAGAACAAAAGGCAACTGGTTTCATTAAAAAACAGTAAAACAAACAAAAAAGTCTTTTTAGTAATTTGTAAAAAATAATCAACGGTTCTCCTCTAAACGGGGAAATCAAAGAGATGGGTCACAACGGAAGATGTTGTAAACAAAATCACGTCTTCATGACATTTTGACGAAATATTTCTGCGGAAAGTAAGACTGGATTTTATCAGAAGAGGTAAGACGTGTCAGCGTAAACTATTCATTTATTCAACACTGAAAGTAAAAAGATCAACAAGCAAGAGGTTTGGCCCTGGAGGATTTCATGAACAAAGATTAAACTGAACAAATATCATTTTACCTTCGTTTAGTCTCTTCTACATGACGGCCAATTAGGGCCGTTGTGTATATATGTAAAAAAGGAGAAAATTTCCACCAAAAAACAATTGTGAGATTAAGCTCAGAGGTTTTCAAGAATAAAACAAATTTCTGAGCTCAAACAGTTTGCAAGAAAAACTCAGACATTTTGAGATTAATCTTAGAAATTTTCTAAAAGAAAAATGAATGAGCTTAAAGTCAAATTGGTGAGAAAAATTTTTTTTTTTTTAATGAATCCCAGAAATTTTCTGAAAAAACAAAAATTAGAAATGTTTTGCTCAAAAAGGTGAAAATCTTTCATTTTTGAAACAGAAAATTTCCAAAAGTCAAAAATGTAAGGGTAATTTCCATGTTTCTTCTAGGAAATATGTGAAATTACTCAAATTTTCTCTTTTGATGCAGATTATTACCTGATGAAGTTCAGAAATTTCTAATTTATTCTAGTAAATTTCGGTTCATGCTCATAAACACCCAAATTTATTGGCAGAGAAGTCCTCCTTTTTATGTATATATATCTACAATGGTTTTGATACGCTGTCGTAGTTCTGGTTTTGTGGTGAACTCTTATTTTTTTGCTTTCACCCCCTTTTCTTTCTCGAACTGAGCGATCTGGTTGAAAATGTCCAGCAGGTTGGACGGGAGGTTCTTGTTTCTGCCGTCTCGCTGGCCGTTCTGATCTCCAGAACTCTCCGTTTTTTTACTCTGTTCTGGATCCGACGTTCTCTCTCTCTCCCTCTCTTCCTTATTCTCGTACCTACCGCCATCACAGGAGCTCCTGGTGGAGGAGTCGTGTCTAATCCTGCTCCTTCCGGAATATTCCGGTTTCTGGGAATACTCCACCTCAGCTGAAGAGCTGGATAGTTTCCTGGTGTGATTCTCCTCCACGCTGCTTCTTTCTCTCCTTCCTGCTCTGTTCTCCTCCCTCCATCTTTCCCTGCTCTCTGTTCTTCTCTCTCTCTTCGGGCTTCTGCTGGTTTTCCGTTTATTCGCCCCACTATCCGCTCTGTCCCTCCTCTTCCCTTGTCTGTGGGAAGAATCCGACTCTTCCTCCTCTGAAGCTGCTGCCAGAGAAAACAGCCGGCTGATTTTCCCGTCGCCCCCCACCCCGTCCTCCTCCGCCCCGCCAAACACCAGGCCCCCCTTTTGGTTGAGAAAAGTGGCGGAGGTGTTGGGAGGCGCGGGAAACCACTCCAACTCCTCCTCCTCCTCTTTCTCCATCCTGCCTTTCCCGCTCTTACCCTCCTCACTCTTCCTCCGGCGGTGCTTGCTTCTTCCTCGCCCGGACTTTTTCCGCTTTTTCTTTTTCTTCTTAGACCTCCTGCGGGACGAGGAAGACGACGAGGAAGAAGAACTACTGCTGCTGGAGGAGGACGAAGAGGAGGAAGTGGATCGCTTATGTTTCTTCTTCGCCCTAAAAACGAGAGACATCCGCTAAAAATCCTCCAGCTGGAAAAGCATTTTTGTTTTGAAAAAGAAAATTAATCTGACTTGTCGTTACGCGCTCGGCGAGGTTCAACCTACCTTTTCTCCTCTTTTAAGATCTTACGTAATTTCTCAGCGCTGGTCTGGCTGCTTGTCGCTTTGACTTCCTCCTTAGCAAGCGCTTCTTCTCGCAAGCGAATCGATTTCTTTACAGACAAGGCACGACAGCAGCATGCAGGCAAAAAGCCCCGAGCAGCAGATTCAAAAACATTCACACCGTTCAGAAAGCCCCAAAACCACATCCATCCATAAAGTCGCACGATTATTATTTTAAAGTTTAAAAGGAAAATTAATAAACAAGTCAAATGTGTTGCAGAATGATGGAGAAATGAACAGTCACATATTTCCCATAAATATTGGCGGCCGTAGACAGAGGTCCGGGCGATTCAAACAACATTTGTTTTCGGTTGAAATAAAAAAAGGTTTCAACGTTACCGTGTTTGGCAGCATGTATAAGAGCCGCGCACCGGTTTCCACGGGACGAAGAGTCGTTGGCACAGAGCAGTTTATGCGTTTCCAGCCCCCCACAAGGCAGGCGGCAGAGAGTCGTGGCAGTCAGGAGGTCAAAGGTCAGAGTATAAGGTGGAGCAGAAACACAAACATACCAAACACCTCATCAGTATTACAAACCTTAGAGTCAGGACGACGCCCAGCGACCCGACATTAAATGGAAACTGTTTACAGCTAAATTTAAATAAAAAACTTAACGATTCCTTTTCACAATAAACTACAAATTAAACTACGAATGAATCAACGTCACATTATGAACAGCTAATAGAAAACCAACAGTTTCTTCTCATCAGCTGGCTGCTGATCCAAAGGTCACAAGGTGTTTATATTAATAACAAACTATTCTTTATTTTATTTTTTTATTGTGAGACAACAAAGAAATTCCTTTTACATTAAATATTTTTTTTTACTTTATTTATAGAACAGATTTTCTTTAATACAAAAACCCCAAACATACAGTACAATAGAACAAGTTTACTAAAAAATGTCAAGTTGTTAAACATAAAATTTTTTTACCATCAGATAAAAAATTAAGGCTCAAGTTCAGTTTGTTGAATCTCTACGTTAAAATACAAAAAAACCCACTAAACGTATGAAATGTTTGAATAATTATTTGCTTTCAAAAGAAAAATATAACTACTCAGTAACAAAGTTCTGCTTTTTTTACTGCACCTGTAGGTACAGTTTACTTTCTAAGACAAATTAAACATGTTTGTTTAGATTTGTAGCTAACATTGTAATTTGTTCTGCAGGATTCTCCTGTATTTTGACGTGTGGAGGTGTTCTGCCCCGCTCACCTGTATGGTGTCATTGATGTTGCGCAGGGCGTCTTTGGCCTCAAGATTGGAGTCATCGAGAGACAACGCTCTCCTGTACAATCCCTCCGCTGTCACCAGTTTCTCCTGCTCTTCAAGTCTGTAAGACACAAAGACACAGAACAGAAACCTGTGAAAACATTCGTTGCGTTTCCTTCACGGCCCAGTTACAGCTACCTGCACCGCAGTGACCTTTAAACTTCATGGGAAACTGGAACAGGAAGTCAGATTTCATGTTTCACTGTCTGAAATAACATAAACATCAGAGGTAGTTTTTTTCAAATGAGTTTTATTCCCGGATTACAAATGACGTCACGAAACAAATCTGATGGCTTTTTAAAAATATTTTTAATGGATTTTCATAATTTAACCAATTAAATTATGCAGATCTAATCAATTAATACTTACAACTTGCTACGATTAGACTGAGCCAGCAGGTTTCATGTTAGTTCTGAATACAAACAAGTTTTTCTACATCCTGACAGTGAAACTTGTTATGTAAAAATTTGATTCTGCAAAACTTTCTAAAATAATCAGGATTGTGTTTCTAAGCTTTGCAAATATTAAAGAACCTCATGCACTTAAATTTATCATTATTCCTATGAAGAGAATTTCTGAGATTACTCTCAAAATTTTTTATTAATTTGTTTGAGTTTTTCTACAATGACCCAATAAGCCGCAGCAGATTTTATGTGTTTAAACGAAAGACATCTAGTTTTCAGTTTCTTTTGGGCTTTGTTGAATACATTTATTTTCAGTAAGAACAACAGGATTTGGCTCGCTTTGTTTCAAAATGTTTGCTATATTTGACGACGTTTAAGAAAAATAAAAGCTGATTTGGCTGCAGCAAGTCGGCTTTCCAGTAAAAATCTCTGGATAATCTTGGTTTTAGTTTTTGTTAAAAATTGGTTATGGAATCATGAATTCTTTGTGTTGTTTACATTTTTCTGTGTGAGAAAATTATGTTGGTAACAATCTTTAAGTCTCCATCTGCATGTACGAGTCAAATTTCTATCATTTTTGAACAAGCAGCAGCAGGATGAGCCATCACAGATTTTCTGTTCAATCAAGATCAGGAACGGTAACGTTTAATGTTTTAATGCCTTGTTAGTCTTCATTAACCAGCCTCAATCAGATGCAGACTTTTAATTATTAAAACCTTATTTTAAGAGAAAAAATTTAACATTTTAACCACTTTATCTTTTTTATTCAAAAATAAGTACCCAAAAAAATTGAAATGGGGAATCGCTGTTATTTAATTTTAAAAAAAAATCACATCCAACTTGAAAAGCAAAAGGCGCTGCTCACTGTTTTCCTCGCTCCACCAGAGTTTGGCAGAGGTACTTCTTAGCGTTCCGGTGGTCCGGACAGTTTTCCAGAGCCAGCTCAAAGTCCGAGATAGCCTTCACCATGCTGCCTTTGTTAGCATATCTGGGGAGTGAAAACAAAAGAAAATGTGAGAGATAACATCTGAGATTTTAGTCAAACGGCGCCAACATGATCTTTGCAGTAGGAAAAATCAATCGATCAATCAATGAAGTTACTTTATTCGTTTTTTATTATATCATCAAAACATCATGTAGTCACCAATTTGAAACCAGCAGCCAACATCACATTTTGTGGAGCAGCATCATTAAAATCATCGATACACATCAAATATGTTGGTCAAAGTTTCAGTTGTTATGGTTCAAAATCAATCAGTTGTGTTTTTAGTCTGAATTTACAGGAACTCAGCGTTTCAGCTCTTTTGCAGTTTTCTGTGTTTGATTAATCAATTAATCAAATACAAAAAAGAATTACACATTCTGCAGATTTTTCATTGAAGCCTTTCTTTTACCAATAACAGAAATCCAATTTTGTCAAGTGCCATCGTTAAAAACTTCCATACACATCTAAAGCAACTGGATTTTAGTCTTGATTTAAAGGAACTCAGTGTTTCGGCTGTTTTGCAGTTTTCTGGAAGCTTATTCCAGATTGCTGGAATGCTGTTTGGTTCTTGCTTTTCTAGAATCACCAGTCGTTTAATCCTGGAAATGTTCTTCAGGTGATAAAAGGCCGACTTTGTAACTGTGTTTGTGTTTCTGAAGGTTCAGATCTGAGTCCATTGCTACACACAGACCAACAAAAGGCAACAAGATAAAGACGCCTCACATTTTCTACAGAACAGGAAGGGGTGCTGGATTGAAAATATTCTTCCTCATACGTCATATCGGTATGAGGAACAAATTGAAGAACACTTTGTTCTTCAATTTGTGAATAGCTGCTTATAATCTATAAAGCTGAGAGACAATTGAATCTGCACAAGATAAGGAAACAGAGATGTAAGGAAGTAAACCCACAGAGCTCCTCGCGCCACCAGCGCTTCCACGTTATTGGTGTCGATTTCCAGAGCTTTGTTGTATTCGTTCATGGCCTCCACGTGACGGCCATGTTTGAAGTGGTCCACACCTGCGCGAACACTGCAGAGAACAGGTTTGTATGGAGGTAAATTAACAAACGACCACAGATGATATTATATCTGTATTAGCGGCGGGTGCACCAATTGCAGCTTACCATCGATTTTGGTCCATACCAATTTTTTTTTTGTCTGAAAATTCGCTAAAAATAGCAAGAAAGTCGCTGAGTTAACTGAAAACATGCAGACATGACCTGGTGGGACGGTCTGTCAGGAGAGGACAGTGATAAAATATACACCCCATCTAATCACCCTAATCAGGGGTGTCCAAACCTTTTGCCATGTGGGACAAAATTTTAAACTCAAAAGTAGTTGCAGGACAAAAATTAACCTAAAAGAAAAATAAATAAATATTTAATGTAGATTTTTACAATGGTGTATTAGGGCTGAGGTTACTCTCAAAAATAATTTTTGCAGAAATTTTGTATTATTACTTTAATTTTGCATGTTTGTTGAGTTAAAAGAAAGATTGGGGGCCAAACAACGTCAGTCAAAGGGCCACAAATAGCCCCGGGCCGCACTTTTAAAACCCCTGCCCTAAATCGTAATATTTGTTTTGAGATTGGTACTTTCATTCCTTTCCACTGCTGGTTCCATGACAGCAGAAATAAATTTGACTATATTTATTTCCACACGGTCTGTATTTGTGAGTTTTTCTCATCACTTCCATGTTTTTGATAATCATTCTGTGCAAATAAAATGAACTTAATTCATTTTAAATAAACCTAAACAGTGCTAAAAACACTGTGCTTGGGTTTCTGAATCATTCAATAACACCAAATTACTCTTTTATTTAATAAAAATGGCTGATTTTTAGACCATTGCTGAGGTAGATGAGATTGATGGATAAGATCGGTTTCACATGTAAACATCAGCTGATCACCGATGTCACAATTTCAGGAAATCGGCGCCGATAAACAGGCTGGTGGATAAATCGGTGCACCCCTAATATTAACTATAAAGTTGGCAGAGTAACATTACCACTTCAGGGCCCAGGATGCAGACTGCTTCTTTCTGATTGCAGAAGCAAAATCCTCCTTCTGGAAAAGTTTACTGTGAAGAATAAAAAACACAAAACCAGAAACTTTATAAAGTTCATCTGAGGTGATAAGTAGAAAACAAAGGCAGCACTGTGCCAGGCACAGCAATGAGAGAAATGCTGTTCAACTTGTTTGTTGTTGACTTTTGGAGCCATGTGAGTATCAGGAAACACAAGATCAAAGAATCAGAACGACACGTTTCAGTGACAGCAGAGTATCCAGCATTTCACTCCACGCTATTATTTTAAAGCAAAACAGAGATCAAAATCTGCTGTTGCAAAACATGAAAAATGAAACAGTTTTTAGACAGCTCACCACTGTAACCCTCTCATCATCGACGGCGGGTTGGTGTCACTGATTCCCACCTTCTGCAGCAGATACTCCACCACAGACGGGTTTTCGTAGCCGTGGCACCTGGTGAGGATTCGTTCGTACGTCTCGCTGGAGTCGGCGGCGGCGCGAACGCTACGGCTGAGCAACAAACACAAACTGTCACTGTAACAAAGCCTGCTGGCCGATAAAATGTCCCAGAAGTTATTGTAATAAACGATAATATTGTTGATTGGAGACCATTTTCAAGGAATATAAAACATTCTCAAAAGTCGATAAACTTTAAATTCTAACGAACATTTAATTTAAAAAATTGGAAGACATTTTAAATATCCAAAATAAATAATAGAAACAATGAAATAAAATAAATAATGAACAAAATTATTCTTCAAAAACGGTCTAGTTGAGAGCAAAGCAGCAGACTGAAAACTTCAGCAGGTTTTGGCAGAAAGTGAGAAAAAATAAAAAATGATAAATCAAGCAAATGATTATTGAGCTCGTTTTAGTTTATCATGCAATTAATTGATTTGCTGCTTATTTCAACAGGCTGTAACACAAATAATGAACCTTAATGAAAACTGGATGATTATTCAAGTTTTAGGAATTTATCACTTAGCATTTTGAGCTAAACTTTCACATCAAATAATCTGCTTTAAACAAAAATATCACCACTTTTGACACTTGAACTTCCACAGGCAACAGACGAATCAATCAGTGTTGTATTACTGAGCAGCACGACTGCCTGGTGTAATAGCTGCTCAGGTATTTGTAGCTAAACCACACGGTGGTTCAGAGAGTTCAGTGCGTTTTTACCTGTAGTGTGTGGGCAGATCTTCTCTGGTTATGACACCCAGCTTGATGTGAACCAGGTTAGGAGAAAGCGAGGCCTGGTGGAGGGACACTGTGATCTTTTCCTGGAACCGATCGATGTCTTTCACTCCAGCTGCAGAGCAAAATAAACAAACTGCTTCAGGAAAGATTCTTTTTACCATCAAATAAGATGGAAAACATTAACGAAATGTCAGCAGGGATGCACCGATTTGAAAATATGGGCCAGTATTGATATTATTTGTAGGGATGCACAATATATCGGCACCAACATCGGTATTTGTCACTTTTAGATTTTGGTATTTTCTGCCAATTTTATAATTGTCTTATTATTTTCACTGAACATAATTTTATTTTTTGCCTCATCATTTATCTACCTGTGATGCTGTGGTTGTTGTGAAGCACTTTGGTCAGCTGAGGCTGTTTTAAATGCACTACATAAATAAACTTTGACTTTGGTTTTTTAACCTATTGGTATCAGTCCAATAAATAAAAATGGGCCAAAATGAACAACCAATGTTAATTTTTTAACTTGTTGTTCTCCAAGGGTGTCAAACGGTAGTGAAATGCATGGAATATCGGTAAATATCGGTTATCGGCCATAACAGCAATATTAACATTGGATATCGACATCGGCTCAAATCTTATCGGTGTATCCTTAATTATTTGTAAACCACATTTAAGCAACAAGGCAGTTCAAAGTGATTTATGTTAAAAAAAAAACTTTTACCAATAGTGAAAAAAGTGATAAACATTACACTTTGCCAAACGCAATCAAGTTTGATCCAGATTTGTGGAGCATAGAAGCTGAATGCTGCTTCTCCATGTTTGGTTCTGGTAAAGTCATCAGTCTGTGCTGAACAGACTAACTTTACAATATTAAAGTAGCCTTTGAGCTACGTTTGAGGGTGCTAATACTAAACAAGCTTTCGTTTCTTCCTTAGTGGCTTACAGACTGCCGTCTAAACTGTTCTATTAAATGAACCTTATATTTTATCTGTGTTTATATTTCATGCCGCCATTTCATTTAACACACCTTTAATCAAATCTCCGATCTGATAGTAGGAGAGAGGATCATCATGGCTGCTGGTGGAGGGAATTTCCTTGACATGACAAAGAGCCTGAGAGCACAAACAACAGAAAACAGACAAAATAACTGTACAGTGCATCATAAATATGGCGGCCCGCCAGGCTGAGCATCATTTATTTATTTTGAATAGTTTTTTTAATACACCAATAACAGTGAAATGTGCATGCCAGCTTTCAGTTAAAACAGTGCAGTTGGAAGCTGTTCTTGTAAAGCAGCTTCGCTTCATATGATTCCTCTATGAAGGCTGTTTTTTAGAGAATACTGTAAAAACATTAGAATTAGAAATAAAGCTATAAAGGCCAAGTTAATGTTGCGATTTTAGAGGTTCACATTGAGCCTGCAGTGAGACTGATATGAGCACATACTGTATATCTGTGTGAACAAAGAATAATGTATGTTATATTTATGCGCTGCAGTCTGGTTACGTTACATTGCAGTCTTCATATTCATGGAATAACAACAATCACCTGACTTTTTTTAACTACGTGACTTCACACACTGCACATGACAGAAACAGGATCTTCGGAAACAAAACAATTCATCTTGTGGGCCGGAATAAAATATCATTCATACCTGCTGGCAGCCGTTCAACAATTCAAGAGCTGCTGCACACATGAAAGCTCTGAAATTGACAAATCAGGTTTTTCCACAAGTTTACCGCGCAGACTCACAGAAAGTTCCAGGTCCTCTATGTCTCTCTTCAGGCCTCCTGCCATGCACAGCAGTGTGAGAAAGAAGCCATATTCCCGAATGTTGTTGATGCGTCCCACCACGATGTCGCCTCTCTCCAAGTCCCTGTACATCATGGATCTTCTCTCCTCATACGGCAGCTCCATGAATACCTCCACTGGTGGCATGATGGCATAAGGCTCTGCAAGAGAACACACACATTTACAGAATTACTAAATGGAATCATAAACTAAGCTTTGCTTTCTATTTGTTTCATATTCAATCATTTTGTTCTGAATCTTTTTGTAGATAAAACTCAATAATAAAGTTACTTATTCATGTCTCGCTTTCTAACCATATAACCAGACAGATTTAAAAAGAAGCAGCAGTACTTCAAAAAAACTAAACCTTACCAAGTAATTTTGGTCTACATAACGACTTTAGTTATGTAGAAAAGTTATGTAATTCTAGTTTCTAGTGCAAATATTTTAATACTCTTCAAATAAGACAAAACTAATTTATAAGTAACTTTTCAGCAAGAAATATAACCTTGTTTTAAGTAAAAAAATTCCTTAATTTTAAAAATTTCCATTTCCACTGGCAGAGCATTTCACTTTTAACATTTTCCTATAAGTGAATTTATCTGCCAATGGAACTAGAACTTTTTCATCAACGTGAAGGAATTATTTACTTTAAAATAAGCCACTGTATCTTGCTGGAAAGCTACCTTTAAATTAGTTTGTCTTATTTCAAGTACAATAAGATATTTGCACTACAAACTAGACCAAAATTGCTTGGTAAAATTTTGTGTTTTTGCAGTGAGAAGCAATTGAGGTGGAATAGCAGTGCTTGCCAACAACCAATGATGTAATCCAGGACATAAAACTGTAAAAAATATCGTCCTGAAATTGAGCTGTTAGCATGTTGAGACAGTCATGACACTACCTGTGTTCACACAGACCTAAAAACTGGACAAATTGGAATTGTGAAAATAAATGTGCTTACTAGAAACACGGCAATTTTCCAAAACAAATCATGTTTTTCAATTAAACGTTTTTGGTGGTAATGCATTTCAATGGAAAGACTTTTTTCACATCAAGTCACATAATCAACAACCAGATGTTACTGCAGGTGAAAAAGTCAAAGAAGACGACAGGAAGTGACAGGAGGATGGTGGCGTGTTTTTTAATGACTTATCGCATAAACAAACTTATTCGTGTGATTTTAATTGTACTTCTTACTTAATAGAAACACCCCAATTGCAAACATTAGTGTAAAAACAAAGTTTTGCCCACATCTGTAATGGAAATGCAGCAACGGTGTTCAGTCAGAGGCCTCTTCAGACTGATTGCAAGACTGACTGCTACTGGAAATCCTTCCTGCCCACATCATGAGAAACCACAATGACTCCTTGAAGATACTTAGATGATCTGAGTTACAATAACATTTAATTTCTCTTTGGAATGAACAAAGTATTATTGAACTGAATTTCTAAAACCTGGCCTGTGCTTTAAAAGAAGCTTCTAATTTGAGTGGATCAACACACACCTCCGTCCTCCTCCTCTTCATCGTCCTGTGGTGGCGGGTTGGCGGTCTTCCATGCCGGGCAGAAGAGAATGTCAGCCTTCCTGGCGATGAACTGCTCCACCAGTGGACTGGCATGTTCCTCACCTCTGCTTCACACACAACAATTTAACAACATTTAATTAGCAGCGTTCCCACAAAACCCATTAAGCTGAGTTTGGCACACATAACAATTTGAAAACTTTACTATGCTACTATGTATGACAGAGATAAAGTTAAGAATGAAAGAAAGTGAAAAGAGCAATTTGTACATTTGAGAAAAAAAAACATTTAACAAAAAAATGCTTTTCAAATGCAAAACTTTATATTAATGTCTCATGTGAGGCAGCTGCGTTGACGTATGCAGAAAGGCATAAGTTGAAATTGCGACCTTGTGACGCTGCATTGGAAAGACACAAACCATAAAACCAGAACAGATTCCAGGGTGTAGTTGTTTGGTTGTTGTATCTGATTTATAAGGGTTACACATGTAAACTAACTTTATAGCTTCTAACAGAAAATAAATTAAATAAACATGTAGTTGGGATGTGTTAAGTAAGTTTGTTCAATATTTAAGATTATTACTCTGTTTCACAGCATCATGTCCATACTAATTCACAAAAAGTAAGTATTTTATTGTTTGTAATGGAAAAACAGATATTTAGATCTATCTAAAACCACTACGGGTGGGTAGTTTATCACATTGTTCATCATTTATGGTGAAAAGCGAATTAATTTTGATTTATAAAAAAAAAACTGACAGTATTATGGAAAAAAGTTATTTTGACTCATTTACTCACTTTTTGGTCCATGAGAGCATCAATAAATTTGACAGTAGGATTAAATGCAGTTACTGTGTGGAGGTTAGTGATATAAATCATACTTTTTTAAGTAAGTAGTGTTCTGAAGAAACCTATTTCAAATGAGAATGTTTTTATAATAAATGTAATTGAGTTTGTGGTGAATGACTGCTGTGTAATGCAGTCACAGCCATACAGTTGCCTAAAAAAAAAAAAACCCTGAGTTTTCTTAATCATGTTTATCGATATCAGAATACTATAACAAAATATCGCGATAAAAGTCTAACGCCTTATCACCTCTAGCAACGACACTTTTTTAAGGATAAAAAGGACCTTTTTTAACCCAAAAGCTTTGAAATAGCCGTTCTTCGAATCCTTGTTTAGACATTGAATGCACCTGTGAGCAAAATGTGATAAATTACGTGTACAAATAATTTTAAATTCAGGTATAATGTCGAAGAAAAACGCGAGTCCGACATGCTGCCATACCTTCCGTCATACGTGGCTTTGCACAGGTCAGTCACCACCGCCTGGAAGTCTGGGTTTTCCGTTTGCTCACATTTCAGTTTGTTGAACAGCGTCTCGCCATGGCGGACCAGGCACTGCCGCAACAAGTCTCTGTCCATCCTGCTCCTCTCTCCACACGCCGTCACATTTTTCACAAGACAAACGCTCCAGCCGACGGTTATCACTAACAGTCTGAGCTTAGAAACGTCTAAGAGAAGTAATCGTTCACAAACATAAGTAACATTAAGTCGAAAACAGACATGGGACTGTTGGTAATTTAAGCTTCAGCGCTGTTTTGAGCTGTTGAGGCTAACAACCAAAACGCTAATGACCCGCAGTAAGCAGACAGTGTTATTTAAAACCATTGAATCGACTCAAAATGCTTCTAAACATAGATAAAATGTATATAATATTCATTTAACTCAAACAATCCAGACCATTTGCTACATTTAGAAATAAAAGTAAGCTCAAATACTCTAAACTGAAACCGTAGCTGTTAGCTCCGGACCATCGCGCATGCTCACACTGTGTTACACTGAAATGAGCAGAAAGAAACAAGTTATGACTAGGAACTAAAGTGACGGTCAAATTTTGACTTCTGACAGTTTTTTTGAAATTCAATCTACAGCTATATCTTGTCGTAAAGTTTTAAAACATATTCCAACATTTGAAACATTTTTGAATCCCTCAAAGTGTTACTTTGAATCCCTCAAAAGGAGCTGACATTAACAGTGTTCATACAAAACCTGTTTGACAGCCTCACTATAGATTTCCTGTAATAGATTTGCTAACAATGTAATGGCACCTTCAAAGGGAAAAACTTTTGTAGGTTTCTACATCTGAGGGAATCAGATAATCAGCAGCCTGATATTTAGAAAAGTTGAAAAAAGAATTAATATATAAAAAATAAATGACTGGCTATATGCAACTACACTTCTATTCATCATAAATGGTTGGTTTTTATTATTGTTTAAGACAATTAACAGGTAAGTTTTATATTTGGCTGCCCTTTCACTTGTAAATTTTTTTCCTAAACCTATTAACTTTTAATAACATTTCATAATTTTATTTAAATAAAACTGTTATGGCTGAACTTTTTCCATACAGTTACTTTATGTTACACAACCTAAATATAGACTTTAGTGGTCATTTAGTTGTTGAGGTTATGAAAACTAAAAGTAATGTGTTGTGTTGACAATCAATTCATCTGTAAGTATTATTAATAGACAAAACAATACTTTATTGTTAATAGACAAAACAATACTTTGTTGTTAATAGATAAAACAATACTCAGAGTGTATAGGAAGCTAAAGTCACACACCATCGTTCTTTACTATGCAGTAAAATGTTATTCATTTCGGATGGAGTTGTTAATTTACAGATCTGATCTACATAGTTGGTAAATTAATAATAAAAAAATAGAATATAACATATAAAAAGCACCAGATGCTTTTTAGTTTGTTTTTTTTAGAAAAATATCCAAATTTACTAGAATAATTTCAGTTTATCCTGCATATGTTTTGTTGAATTTCTGATTTTGCTTTATTTTGTCTTTATCTAAAACATAAACAACACTTACCTATGTTCTTCATAATATAACAACACTCAGTAATGACATGTCACTCCCTCTTTATTACTGTGGGAGGAGCATTAGACAAACTTAACCATATTCACCAACAGAGATTATCTGTCTGTGCAGAACAGTGTAAAGGACAACACTATACAACATGGAGCATAAAATCATCATCTTATGTTTTCTTGGATATATTCATGCAACTTCGGGACAGGGTAAATATTCACAATAATTTCTATAATTGTTCTTGTTTTTTTTTTTCTAAGTAAGGATCATGTTAGATATTATTATAAGAGAAGGTAATGTGACAAATAAACATCTGAAATGCTAGGAAATATGTTTGGTTGAGCCTGCAGTCGAGGTTTCACTGCCAGGGTTGGTGCCAGCCATTTAGACGCCCTAAGCACAAATTCTTTGTGGCCTCCTTAGCACCTCAAAACAGCAATAATTCTGAATTTCTGTCCATTTTTCCCATTATTAAATGGTGGAAAATTAAGGTTCACAAAGTAAGAAGATTTTAAGTGGGATTAAAACGAGGAAACAAATAAAGTACAATGAATGAAATGTAACAATGTGGAGAGCAAAACAGAGCTAGAACTCATCCTATATACAGTGCTGTTTTAAATATATTTAAATATTACTCAAAGACAACATAAGTAAACACAAAATGCAAATTGTAAACTTAGGTGTCTATTGTTAAACTAGGAAAAAATCCAAACCTGCATGGCCCTGTGTGAAAAAGTGATTGCCTGTGGGCTCTGAACCTAAAAACTGGTTGGATCAGCTTTCATGGCAGCAACTTCCATCAGGCATTTGCAATAATTCGTAGTGAATCTTTTCCAGACACGAAAAACGAAGGATATTATACCCATAATTCAGTACGTTTTAGTTAGTTTTATCAGTGCGAAACATAGTTCCAGTTAGTTTTTACCCCATTATTTACTGTTTATATTCATTTCAGTTAACAAAGATGTTCTCAATTTCAATTTCTGTTATTTTGTTTGTTTTAGTTAATTATAGTAACCTTAGTCAGTCCACAGTTTTCGCAAAAGTCACTGGGATCATCGAGATGTGTTCCGGAAAAACTGAGATGAGCATTGATGTTCTTTTTGCTCAGCAGTGGTTTTCCTCTCAGAGCTCTGCCATGGAGGCCATTTTTGCCCCATTTGCCCCAACTCTTTGTTATGGCAGAGGCAGAAACTCTGACCTTAACTGAGGCCGACAGATTTTCGGACGTTGTTGTGAGGTGTTTGGTGACCTCTTGGATGAATCGTCGCTGCACTCTTGGGCTAACGTTGGTCACCCACTCCTGCAAAGGTTCACCACGGTGCCATGTTTTCTCCATGTGTGGATGACGGCTCTCACTGGTGTTCAATGCAGTCCCAAGGATTTAGAAATGGTTTTGCAACGCGATACAAAACTACAACTGATGCAAATTACTTTTGGTCACATTTATTCCTGATTCTTTTGGATCTTGTCAAAATGTCTAGCTTTTGAGAATCTTTTTGTGTAATTCACAGGGAGGTCTTAATGTCATTATATGTTTTAATTGAGAACAGTAATCAGGTCGGGTTGTGGCTAGAGATAAGTGATAAGCCACAGTTAAGTTTTTTTTTAACTGGGCAATTACATTTTTTCACAGGAACATTCATTTAAAAACAGAATTTTGTGTTTACTTGTGTTTCCTTTGACTGTTCTCAATCACTGTGTGTCATGTCAGTCAAAACAAACTACACCTATGAATGCTGAATAATCATCCCTTCTAAAACTAATAGTCTATGTTTGGGTCATTACAAACATAAATGTTGTACTCATTCTTAAGATCTGACAATTTTATGCATTTCTTTTTCATTCTTTCCTGAAAATGTCTCCTAGATTTTGGAATTTCTGTCTCGTAGCCTAGACCTCAGCTTTCAGTGAATACTGTGCACAGCTTTAGGCAAAGGGTGTTAATGCTTGTTCTAAATAAGTTTGTACTTTGCTGTTGTACAATGTTGTGAACAAATTAAAATTACATATGCAGTAAAAATGTGAAGCATCACATTCAATGTCTGGTACTTATTTACCTCAGGTAGAGTAACTATTTTAAATGTCTGTTCAACGAGTGTATAGTGATGTCGAGTATTTTCAACCACTTTCACCAGATCTTACTTTATTGCAGTACAAAACACTTCCAGAGAGAATTATAATGAAAACATGACAAGGTCATTTGACTAACTAGTACATCAACAAGGTGTCAGGACTTTTCATATTGATGACACTGACACGAATGCTTGGTATTTGTGGAATGAACTACGCATTTAGAAGAAGTGACTCACACTGATAAGTTATCAACCGGGCTATGCCGTTTGTTGTAATTGTTTTGAGGAATGCACAAGCTGTTGTGCATGTGTGAAAAGTGATTCAGAATTACTGGAATTATTAACTTGATAAAGATTATCAGTACAGTGACATTTAACACAATATTTTTTTGCTAATAATATTTATCTACAATTACAGTAACTACAACTGCTGCCCCAACAACTACAACTCCTGAACCAACAACTACAACTGCTGCCCCGATGACTACAACTCCTGCCCCGATGACTACAACTGCTGCCCCTACAACTACAACTGATGCCCCAACGACTACAACTGCTGCCCCAACGACTACAACTGCTGCCCCAACGACTACAACTGCTGCCCCAACAACTACAACTGCTGTCCCAACAACTACATCTGCTGCCCCAACGACTACAACTGATGCCCCAACGACTACAACTGATGCCCCAACGACTACATCTGCTGCCCCAACGACTACAACTGATGCCCCAACGACTACATCTGCTGCCCCAACGACTACAACTGCTGCCCCAACGACTACAACTGATGCCCCAACGACTACAACTGATGCCCCAACGACTACATCTGCTGCCCCAACAACTACAACTGCTGCCCCAACAACTACAACTGCTGCCCCAACAACTACAACTGCTGCCCCAACGACTACAACTGCTGCCCCAACAACTACAACTGATGCCCCAACAACTACAACTGCTGCCCCAACAACTACAACTGCTGCCCCAACAACTACAACTGATGCCCCAACGACTACATCTGTTGCCCCAACGACTACAACTGCTGCCCCAACGACTACAACTGCTGCCCCAACGACTACATCTGCTGCCCCAACGACTACAACTGATGTCCCAACAACTACAACTGATGCCCCAACAACTACAACTGATGCCCCAACGACTACAACTGCTGCCCCAACGACTACAACTGCTGCCCCAACGACTACATCTGCTGCCCCAACGACTACAACTGCTGCCCCAACAACTACAACTGATGTCCCAACGACTACATCTGCTGCCCCAACGACTACAACTGCTGCCCCAACAACTACAACTGCTGCCCCAACAACTACAACTGCTGCCCCAACAACTACAACTGATGCCCCAACGACTACATCTGCTGCCCCAACAACTACAACTGCTGCCCCAACAACTACAACTGCTGCCCCAACAACTACAACTGCTGCCCCAACGACTACAACTGCTGCCCCAACAACTACAACTGATGCCCCAACAACTACAACTGCTGCCCCAACAACTACAACTGCTGCCCCAACAACTACAACTGATGCCCCAACGACTACATCTGTTGCCCCAACGACTACAACTGCTGCCCCAACGACTACAACTGCTGCCCCAACGACTACATCTGCTGCCCCAACGACTACAACTGATGTCCCAACAACTACAACTGATGCCCCAACAACTACAACTGATGCCCCAACGACTACAACTGCTGCCCCAACGACTACAACTGCTGCCCCAACGACTACATCTGCTGCCCCAACGACTACAACTGCTGCCCCAACAACTACAACTGATGTCCCAACGACTACATCTGCTGCCCCAACGACTACAACTGCTGCCCCAACAACTACAACTGCTGCCCCAACAACTACAACTGCTGCCCCAACAACTACAACTGATGTCCCAACGACTACATCTGCTGCCCCAACAACTACAACTGCTGCCCCAACAACTACAACTGCTGCCCCAACGACTACAACTGCTGCCCCAACGACTACAACTGATGTCCCAACAACTACAACTGATGTCCCAACAACTACAACTGATGTCCCAACAACTACAACTGATGTCCCAACAACTACAACTGCTGCCCCAACAACTACAACTGATGTCCCAACAACTACAACTGCTGCCCCAACGACTACAACTGATGTCCCAACAACTACAACTGATGTCCCAACAACTACAACTGATGTCCCAACAACTACAACTGATGTCCCAACAACTACAACTGATGCCCCAACAACAACATCTGCTGCCCCAACGACTACAACTGCTGCCCCAACGACTACAACTGATGCCCCAACAACTACAACTCCTGCCGCAACAACTACTGCCCCACAGACTACAACTGCTGCCCCAACGACTACAACTGCTGCCCCAACACCTACAACTCCTGCCCCAACAACTACAACTCCTGCCCCAACAACTACAACTGCTGCCACAACAACTACAACTGATGCCCCAACAACTACAACTGCTGCCCCAACGACTACAACTGCTGCCACAACAACTACAACTGATGCCCCAACAACTACAACTGCTGCCCCAACTACTACAACTGTTGCCCCAACGACTACATCTGCTGCCCCAACGACTACAACTGCTGCCCCAACGACTACAACTCCTGTCCCAACAACTACAACTGCTGCCCCAACGACTACAACTGATGCCCCAACGACTACAACTGCTGCCCCAACGACTACAACTGATGCCCCAACAACTACAACTCCTGTCCCCACAACTACAACTGTTGCCCCAACAACTACAACTCCTGTCCCAACAACTACAACTGTTGCCCCAACAACTACAACTCCTGTCCCAACAACTACAACTGCTGCCCCAACAACTACAACTCCTGTCCCAACAACTACAACTGTTGCCCCAACAACTACAACTCCTGTCCCAACGACTACAACTGATGCCCCAACAACTACAACTACTGCCCCAACGACTACAACTGAGGCCCCAACGACTACAACTGCTGCCCCAACAACTACAACTACTGCCCCACCGACTACAACTCCTGAACCAACCACAACTCCTGCCCCAATGACTACAACTGCTGCCACAACAACTACAACTGAGGCCCCAACAACTACAACTGTTGCTCCAACGACTACAACTGCTGCCCCAACAACTGCTGCCCCAACGACTACAACTGCTGCCCCAACGACTACAACTGCTGCCCCAACAACTACAACTGTTGCCCCAACGACTACAACTGATGCCCCAACAACTACATCTGCTGCCCCAATGACTACAACTGCTGCCCCAACGACTACAACTGATGCCCCAACAACTACAACTCCTGCCCCAACAACTACTGCCCCACCGACTACAACTCCTGAACCAACTACTACATCTCCTGCCCCAACGACTACAACTGCTGCCCCAACGACTACAACTGATGCCCCAACAACTACAACTCCTGCCCCAACAACTACTGCCCCACCGACTACAACTCCTGAACCAACTACTACATCTCCTGCCCCAACGACTACAACTGCTGCCCCAACAACTACAACTCCTGTCCCAACAACTACAACTGTTGCCCCAACAACTACATCTCCTGCCCCAACGACTACAACTGCTGCCACAACAACTACAACTCCTGTCCCAACAACTACAACTGCTGCCCCAACTACTACAACTGCTGCCCCAACAACTACAACTCCTGTCCCAACAACTACAACTGCTGCCCCAACTACTACAACTGCTGCCCCAACAACTACAACTGCTGCCCCAACTACTACAACTGCTGCCCCAACAACTACAACTCCTGTCCCAACAACTACAACTGTTGCCCCAACAACTACATCTCCTGCCCCAACGACTACAACTGCTGCCACAACAACTACAACTCCTGTCCCAACAACTACAACTGCTGCCCCAACTACTACAACTCCTGTCCCAACAACTACAACTGTTGCCCCAACAACTACAACTCCTGTCCCAACAACTACAACTGATGCCCCAACGACTACAACTCCTGTCCCAACAACTACAACTGCTGCCCCAACAACTACAACTCCTGTCCCAACAACTACAACTGTTGCCCCAACAACTACAACTCCTGTCCCAACAACTACAACTCCTGTCCCAACAACTACAACTGTTGCCCCAACAACTACAACTCCTGTCCCAACAACTACAACTCCTGTCCCAACAACTACAACTGTTGCCCCAACAACTACAACTCCTGTCCCAACAACTACAACTGATGCCCCAACGACTACAACTCCTGTCCCAACAACTACAACTGCTGCCCCAACGACTACAACCACAACTCCAACTCCAACTTCAACCACTACTCCAACCACAACTACAACTTCAACCACAACTACAACTACAATCTCAACTACAACTCCAACTCCAACCACAACTTCAACTACAACACCAACCACAACTTCAACCACAGCTACAACTACAACTCCAACTACTACTCCAACCACAACTCCAACCACAACTCCAACAACAACTCCAACTCCAACCACAACTTCAACCACAACTCCAACAATAACTCCAACTCCAACCACAACTTCAACCACAACTCCAACTACAACTTCAACGACAACTCCAACTACAACTCCAACTACTACTCCAACCACAACTCCAACTCCAACCACAACTTCAACCACAACTCCAACCACAACTACAACTACAACTCCAACCACAACTTCAACCACAACTCCAACTACTACTCCAACCACAACTACAACTACAACTTCAACCACTACTCCAACTACAACTCCAACCACAACTTCAACCACAACTCAAACTACAACTCAAACTACAACTTCAACCACAACTACAACTCCAACTACTACTCCAACCACAACTCCAACCACAACTTCAACCACAACTCCAACTACAACTACAACTCCAACCACTACTCCAACTACAACTCCAACTACTACTCCAACCACAACTCCAACGACAACTCCAACCACAACTCCAACGACAACTCCAACCACTACTCCAACTACAACTCCAACTACTACTCCAACCACAACTTCAACCACAACTACAACTACAACCACAACTCCAACCACTACTCCAACGACAACTCCAACCACAACTCCAACGACAACTCCAACTACTACTCCAACCACAACTCCAACAACAACTCCAACCACAACTCCAACGACAACTCCAACCACTACTCCAACTACAACTCCAACTACTACTCCAACCACAACTTCAACCACAACTACAACTACAACTACAACCACAACTCCAACCACTACTCCAACCACAACTCCAACTACAACTCCAACCACTGCTCTAACCACTACTCCAACCACAACTCCAGCTACAACTCCAGCTACAACTCCAACTACTACTCCAACCACAACTCCAACGACAACTCCAACCACAACTCCAGCTCCTCCATCCACAGAAAATTCAACCCCTCCCGGTATGTTATTCCATAGTAGCTTAAATAATTTCTACAGTAATATGTCAGAAAAATTCATCTTTTAAAATGATATAAAAGTAAATTTCTAACAGTAAATTAATTCACTGACCAACAACAAATTGACTCTTTTTAATTCCCTACAGTCTTGGAGTTTCTAATGAATCTAAACATGAGGATAAAATCTTATGGAGAGATCAGCAATGGAACGGCAGTAGAGCTCATTAAACAGGTATGTAAACTAGAATAACCCACATATTGTTACTTGGCTTTTTTATTTAATCAAATCTCAACTGATAACACTTTAAATTTCTTCATTTAGTTTTTTGAAGACCATCTTCCTCGTGGAACAGCTCATGCAGTGACTGTACGAAGCATTCAAAGGGTTAGAGTTAACCCCTAGAACATCGCGGAGTTGATCGGAGAAAAAAGAGCATTTACATGTTGGTGGCATTATTCAATCAATATATCAACCAATATATCACATTATCTATGTTTTTAGTCTTATTTTAAATATCAACACTTGGTGTAGTAGGGCGGTATTCCAAAAGCATGGTACAACAAATCCAATTTCTCCATGATATCAAGGTTAATTCTGATTTTTTTTTTATTCTAGCAGCTAATCTCCTTAAATTCAGTCAATTCTGAGTATCTAAACCAGGGGTGTCCAAAGTGAGGCTGGGGCCCATTTGTGGCACCTTGGACTGACTTTGGGCGGCCTCCAATTCCGTAGATGCAGATGGAGACTTAAAAAATTGTTACCAACATAATTTTCTTACACAGAGAAATGTAAAGTACAAATCCTGTTTTCACAACTGAAAATAAATGTATTCGACTGAGCCGAAAAGAAACTGAAAACTAGATGTTTTTCTTTTCATGCAACAAACATGCAAACTTAAAGTAGTAAGTAGTAAATTTCTGTCAAATAAATTTGAGAATAATCACAGAAAACTTTTCAAGAAAGTTTAAAAAGAATTTTTGGCAGAAATTTAGTCATTTTTTTCTATCTACAACGGCCCTAGTACACCACTGTAAAAATCTACAATAAATATACAGCTACTTTATTTGCTTGATTTTAGGTGGGGTTTTCTTTGGCCCGTGAATATTTTTGAGTTAATAATTTTGTCCCACATGGCAAAAAGTTTGGACGCCCCTGATCTGAACCTTAAGTTGACAGGTAAATTTAGAGAAGGACTAAATTTGATTTAAAGCAAAGCTGTTGCAGTAACAGTAACTTCAATATCAACCAATATGGATCAGAAAAGGGTTTCCCCAAATTCAGAGTTTACAAAAACCTGCTTTCTGGAATGGCCCTATAAAGTACAAGAGATCATATTGTGTAGATTTGGCCTCTCCTGATTACAGCGTGTATTATTCCAGCGGTAAAAGTGTCGACACTTTCTCTGATCAAATTCTTTGATTTAACCTGCAAGTCAAATTAAAGAACATATTTGCTATCCTGTCACTGTAGAGTTGAATTTTGTTGTGTTTTTTCTCAGTTTGACAGATATAGGATTTTTTTTAATTGAATTTGAAGTGAATTGTTTTTGTTGCTGCTTTGGGCAAACATGCTAAAAAAACAAAGCTTTTTGGGACATAAATGTGGTGGCTTATTATTTCTTCTAACATGTTTTTATTGTCTTTGGGTTCAGGTTTTAATTAACATTCCGAAGATTGTATTTTAGCTTTTTTTTTCCAGCTTTGTAATTTTTACATGTAAAGTACAATAAAATAATTTATATAAATTACAAGCCATTTAGTTTTATTTTACTTTAATATACCATTTTTAAACTGTATTACTATAAGTTTTGAACTGCAGAAAAAAACCTGGGAAAACGGGATAAAACTCTGTAGAACATTTTTAAATGCTCAACTGAGGAATTTGTATTACTGTAAGCAGAGGTGGTTAGCGAAAAATTATACTCAAATAAGAGTATAAATACTTCAACATAATTTACTCAACTAAAGTAAAAAGTAGACATCCAAGAAACTACTTTAGAGTAAAAAAGTATTTGGTAAAAAAAAAATCTGATCCAAATATCAATAATTTAATATTTAAAAATTACATCATTAGCCAAACCAAAATATGAAGTGGAAATTGTGGTATTTTAAGGACCAAAATGACAATAATTCAAAATAACAGAATCAGACAAAATAAAGTATTTCCAAATAAGTTTCTTTTTTTTTCTTTTTTTTTATAAAAAACTTCTGAAGCTTTAACAGAAGCTGCAGGTGTGTGTCTGTCTGGTGAATATTTGGTTAAATCATGTTTGTTTTTCAATCAGTGGGTAGAAAATCCAGAAATTTTACTGAAGTAAGAGGAGAAATACTTCAAATAAAATTACTCAAGTAAAAGTAAAGCATACACCATAGTAAAAATACTCCTACATTTCTTCAAAAAAGTTACTCGAGTAAATGTAATTGAGTAAATGTAACTACCGGTAACTTCTACCAACTCTGATTACCCACAACATTAAAGGACCAGTTATGCAGACGCGACCTACCTATGAATTGTTAACAGTTGTTACTCTTTGACCCGATCATTTAACAGATGAATGAAGAATGAAGTGTGGTTAGAACTTATTGCTGTTTAAAAATGTGAACACTTACATAAGCTTTGGATTCAGTCCAACTTTTTTCTCCACTAAATAGTTTTGTAACTAGTAAACTCTGATTATTTCTGTTTCGTTTTGGTGTCAAGTCTTAAAGTTGCCATACCAGAATCTGGATCTTTTTAGATCATACTGATATTTCATGTGAAAGATAAAAAAACAATCTGATGCTACATGAAGTCACATCAGCAGTGTAAATAAGACAGAAACCTGTTTGACAGCCTCGCTGCAAATTTCCAGTAATAGCTTTGCTTACAAAGAGTAATGGCATCTCTGAAGGAAACTCCTGGTACTTTGTATTGCTGTACCTGAGTCATGAAACACAATCAGATAATCAACAGCATGTTTGAATTATTTGATCTTAGCAAATCGTATTTATGAAACATAAGTAAAAATAAATCAGGGGTATCATAAATGGTTGTTTTTTGTGTTATTGAATATGACCAGTATTTGTGTTTGTTTGCTTTTGGTCACTTGAGTTTCTGTTTTTAAACATTTTCATTATTAACATTTAAAAATGTTTTAATAATTTTAATGAGCAAACACTTTAATTGTTTTTTTCATGCAGTTATTTTCTTTTACATGCCCCATATGTATCTACAGTGGTTATTTAGTTGATGCTATGGAAAATGAAAGTAAGCTACTGTACTTAAAACCAGCCAGGTATGTATTATTAACATGTGAGAAAAATATGTAAAATATAAAGTAATAAAATGCTTTTTAAATTTCCAGTCTTGGAATAATTACTTGTAATATTTCAGTTTATCCTCAATGGTGAATTTGTTGGGGTTTTTTTACCTTACTTAATCTTTTCTCTTGTGACCTTACTCAGTTTTTTTAGGTTATTATACAATAACAAAACACAGTAACGACATGTCACTCCCTTTTTATTGTTGTGGGTGGAGAATTCCACAAACTTAACCAGTTGTGCCAATACTGTATGAGATTATGTTTCTGTGCAGACTGTGTGAAGGACAACACTATTCACCATGGATGATAAAATCATCGTTTTCTTTTGCCTTCTTGGATTTATTCATGCAACTTTGGGACAAGGTAGATATTCACAAATTCTATTTTTGTTATTGTTTGTATTCTTCATATAACTTATAATAATAATAATGGAAAAATTAGGGTTCATCAACCTTGAAAAAATGAAAAACATTTTCTATAAAGTAGTTGAAGATTTTCTAAGAGTGAATATATTTATTGGGTTAATTTAAATTAGTAATGCCTGTTTTTTAAAATTGTTGGTTGATTTTCAAAACTTGAGAGACGTGACGATAAAAGAAATCTTAACCGATTTGAACGTGGGATTTATCGTGTCCAGCCACACAAACTGATTTTCACTCAACAATGTTCAGAAGTCAGACAGAAACTCTCACAAACGCTGTCGCCATCCCAAACATGGCAGGCTGGAAAGGAGTGACGACGAAGGTTTGTGGACTATATAAATATTGTAAATTTTTATAAAAAATGAAAACAGAACATGACCAGAGACAGGTAATTAAACACAAAAAACAAACAAACAAAAAATATTTGTTAGAGCCCATTTCCAAAACTTTAGGTATTTTTTATCACATATTTGGAAAAAAATAAACTGTAACAATATTTCATCTCTGATTGAAAAGATCCATTTAATTTGTAAATATATACTATAATTTTTTTTCATCATATACTTTTTTTGTAGTCTCTGTTTCCACTCAGTTACAGTAGATGACGTCACATTATTCCAACTAATAGTTTTTGATCTTCAATAAAATACATGATTTAAAACATCAGTTGACATAACAAAGAAAACAGCGACTTCTCTTTTACCAATGTTCTCAATCTATTACTTAATATTTTTTCAGAACTTAAAAATAACTCGTCAATCCAAAAAGATATGCGAGATCAACTGTTTTACCACATTGTCTCAAAGATAAAGCCACTGGAAAATCCTTTTCACATTTTGAGGGTCCAGTTGAATTCTTTCCACTGTTTGCAATTCCCAAATTTCTATGACATAGTTGGTAATTATAAGTCTGCAGAAGGTATTTTATACAGTCAAGGGAGACACAGTTCTAGATATTTTTCTAGAACTTTATTGAAAGATTATTTCATACCATTTGGAAGTTTGTACCGGGATTTCTGTATTTTGTCTTTGTGTATTTTAGATTCTGTCCCATGTTTTGGTCAACTTGCATTCTGATTGGCAATATGTCACAAACCACACACACTAAGACATCAGGCCAAGAAAATCTAAATTGTAGAAAATATTCGGATTGGAGAAATCTAGGTGTCCGTCTAATCATTCTCACCATGTAACACATAATAGAACTGGCTCATGGAAACTGTTTTAAGAGTCATCAAAATATTCAGAAAGTTGTTCAGAAGGAAATCGGGGGAAAAATCTGAATGGAAATGTTCCAGTGGAAAATAGAAGCAAGATTATCAGTGAGGGGTGATTTTAAAAAAAACTAATGAAATGTAACAACTCTTGCAGTAATTACAGGTTCAACGACAACTGCTGCCCCAACAACTACAACTGATGCCCCAACAACTACAGCCCCAACAACTACAACAACTACAACTGCAGCTCAAACTACAACAGTTGCCCCAACAACTACAACAGTTGAACCAACAACTACAACTGATGCCCCACCAAGTACAACGGCAGGTCCAACTACAACAGCTGCCCCAACAACTACAACTACAGGCCCAACAACTACAACAGTTGAACCAACAACTACAACTGACGCCACAACAACTACAACTGCAGCTCCAACTACACCAGTTGAACCAACAACTACAACTGATGCCCCACCAAGTACAACTGCAGCTCCAACTAACACAGTTGCCCCAACAACTACAACTACAGGCCCAACAACTACAACAGTTGAACCAACAACTACAACTGATGCCCCACCAACTACAGCTACCGCCCCAACAACTACAACTGATGCCCCACCAACTACAGCTACCGCCCCAACAACTACAACTGATGCCCCAACAACTACAGCTACCGCCCCAACAACTACAACAACTACAACTGCAGCTCAAACTACAACAGCTGCCCCAACAACTACAACTACAGGCCCAACAACTACAACAGTTGAACCAACAACTACAACTGACGCCACAACAACTACAACTGCAGCTCCAACTACAACAGTTGAACCAACAACTACAACTACAGGCCCAACAACTACAACAGTTGAACCAACAACTACAACTGACGCCACAACAACTACAACTGCAGCTCCAACTACAACAGTTGCCCCAACAACTACAGCTACAGGCCCAACAACTACAACTGTTGCCCCAACAATTACAACTGCAGCAGAAACAACTACAACAGTTGCCCCAACAACTACAGCTGGTGCCCAAACAACTACAACTGTTGCCCCAACAACTACAACTGCAGCAGAAACAACTACAACTGTTGCCCCAACAACTACAGCTGGTGCCCAAACAACTACAACTGTTGCCCCAACAACTACAACTGCAGCAGAAACAACTACAACTGCTGCCCAAACAACTACAGCTGGTGCCCAAACAATTACAACTGTTGCCGCAACAACTACAACTGCAGCAGAAACAACTACAGCTGTTGCCCAAACAACTACAACTGCAGCAGAAACAACTACAACTGTTGCCCCAACTACCACAACTGCAGCAGAAACAACTACAACTGTTGCCTCAACAACTACAACTGTTGCCCCAACTACCACAACTGCAGCAGAAACAACTACAACTGTTGCCCCAACAACTACAGCTGCAGCAGAAACAACTACAGCTGTTGCCCCAACTACCACAACTGCAGCAGAAACAACTACAACTGTTGCCTCAACAACTACAACTGTTGCCCCAACTACCACAACTGCAGATGAAACAACTACAACTGTTGCCCCAACAACCACAACTGCAGCAGAAACAACTACAACTGCTGCCCCAACAACTACAACTGCAGCAGAAACAACTACAACTGTTGCCCCAACTACCACAACTGCAGCAGAAACAACTACAACTGCTGCCCAAACAACTACAACTGCTGCCCCTACAACTACAACTCCAGCAGAAACAACTACAACTGACGCCCCAACAACTTCCCCAACAACTACTGCTACCTCCCCAACAACTACAACTGATGCCCCAACAAGTACAACTGCAGCTCCAACTACAACTGTTACCACAACAACTACAACTGTTGCCCCAACAACTACAACTGCTGCCCAAACAACTACAACTGCTGCCCAAACAATTACAACTGTTGCCGCAACAACTACAACTGCAGCAGAAACAACTACAGCTGTTGCCCAAACAACCACAACTGCAGCAGAAACAACTACAGCTGTTGCCCAAACAACTACAACTGCAGCAGAAACAACTACAACTGTTGCCCCAACTACCACAACTGCAGCAGAAACAACTACAACTGTTGCCTCAACAACTACAACTGTTGCCCCAACTACCACAACTGCAGCAGAAACAACTACAACTCCTGACCCAACAACTACAACTGCAGCAGAAACAACTACAACTGTTGCCCCAACTACCACAACTGCAGCAGAAACAACTACAACTGCTGCCCAAACAACTACAACTGCTGCCCCTACAACTACAACTCCAGCAGAAACAACTACAACTGACGCCCCAACAACTTCCCCAACAACTACTGCTACCTCCCCAACAACTACAACTGATGCCCCAACAAGTACAACTGCAGCTCCAACTACAACTGTTACCACAACAACTACAACTGTTGCCCCAACAACTACAACTGCTGCCCAAACAACTACAACTGCTGCCCAAACAATTACAACTGTTGCCGCAACAACTACAACTGCAGCAGAAACAACTACAGCTGTTGCCCAAACAACCACAACTGCAGCAGAAACAACTACAGCTGTTGCCCAAACAACTACAACTGCAGCAGAAACAACTACAACTGTTGCCCCAACTACCACAACTGCAGCAGAAACAACTACAACTGTTGCCTCAACAACTACAACTGTTGCCCCAACTACCACAACTGCAGCAGAAACAACTACAACTCCTGACCCAACAACTACAACTGCAGCAGAAACAACTACAACTGTTGCCCCAACTACCACAACTGCAGCAGAAACAACTACAACTGCTGCCCAAACAACTACAACTGCTGCCCCTACAACTACAACTCCAGCAGAAACAACTACAACTGACGCCCCAACAACTTCCCCAACAACTACTGCTACCTCCCCAACAACTACAACTGATGCCCCAACAAGTACAACTGCAGCTCCAACTACAACTGTTACCACAACAACTACAACTGTTGAACCAACAACTACAACTGTTGCTCCAACAACTACAACTGCAGCAGCAACAACTACCACTGTTGCCCCAACAACTACAGCTGCAGCAGAAACAACTACAACTGCAGCAGAAACAACTGCAGCTGTTGCCCAAACAACCACAACTGCAGCAGAAACAACTACAGCTGTTGCCCCAACTACCACAACTGCAGCAGAAACAACTACAACTGTTGCCCCAACTACCACAACTGCAGCAGAAACAACTACAACTGCTGCCCAAACAACTACAACTCCAGCAGAAACAACTACAACTGACGCCCCAACAACTTCCCCAACAACTACAACTGATGCCCCAACAACTACAACTACAGGCCCAACAACTACAACTGTTGCCCCAACAACTACAACTACAGGCCCAACAACTACAACTGTTGCCCCAACAACTACAACTGCAGCAGCAACAACTACAACTGCTGCCCCAACAACTACAACTAACGCCCCAACAAGTACAACTGCAGCTCCAACTACAACAGTTGCCCCAACAGCTACAACTACAGGTCCAACAACTACAATTGCAGCAGCAACAACTACAATTGTTGCCCCAACAACTACAACTGTTGAACCAACAACTATAACTGTTGCCCCAACAACTACAACTGACGCCCCAACAACTACAACTACAGGCCCAACAACTACAACTGTTGCCCCAACAACTACAACTACAGGCCCAACAACTACAACGGTTGCCCCAACAACTACAACGGTTGAACCAACAACTACAACTGCAGCAGCAACAACTACAACTGCTGCCCCAACAACTACAACTGATGCCCCAACAACTACAACTGCAGCTCCAACTACAACAGTTGCCCCAACAGCTACAACTACAGGTCCAACCACTACAATTGCAGCAGCAACAACTACAATTGCTGCCCCAACAACTACAACTGTTGCTCCAACAACTACAACTGTTGAACCAACAACTACAACTGTTGCCCCAACAACTACAACTGATGCCCCAACAACTACAACTGTTGAACCAACAACTACAACTGCAGCAGCAACAACTACAACTGACGCCCCAACAAGTACAACTGCAACTCCAACTACAACAGTTGCCCCAACAGCTACAACTACAGGTCCAACAACTACAATTGCAGCAGAAACAACTACAACTGACGCCCCAACAACTACAGGCCCAACAACTACAACTGTTGCCCCAACAACTACAACGGTTGAACCAACAAGTACAACTGTTGCCCCAACAACTACAGGCCCAACAACTACAACTGCAGCAGCAACAACTACAACTGATGCCCCAACAACTACAATTGTTGCCCCAACAACTACAACTACAGGCCCAACAACTACAACTGTTGCCCCAACAACTATAACTGCTGCCCCAACAACTACAACTGTTGCCCAAACAACTACGACTGCAGCAGCAACAACTACGACTGCTGCCCCAACAACTACAACTGTTGCCCCAACAACTACAGCTGTTGCCCCAACAACTACAACTGTTGCCCCAACAACTACAACGGTTGAACCAACAAGTACAACTGTTGCCCCAACAACTACAGGCCCAACAACTACAACTGCAGCAGCAACAACTACAACTGATGCCCCAACAACTACAATTGTTGCCCCAACAACTACAACTACAGGCCCAACAACTACAACTGTTGCCCCAACAACTATAACTGTTGCCCCAACAACTACAACTGTTGCCCCAACAACTACAGCTGTTGCCCCAACAACTACAACTGTTGCCCCAACAACTACAACGGTTGAACCAACAAGTACAACTGTTGCCCCAACAACTACAGGCCCAACAACTACAACTGCAGCAGCAACAACTACAACTGATGCCCCAACAACTACAATTGTTGCCCCAACAACTACAACTACAGGCCCAACAACTACAACTGTTGCCCCAACAACTACAACTGTTGCCCAAACAACTACGACTGCAGCAGCAACAACTACGACTGCTGCCCCAACAACTACAACTGTTGCCCCAACAACTACAGCTGTTGCCCCAACAACTACAACTGTTGCCCCAACAACTACAACTGCTGCCCAAACAACTACAACTGTTGCCCCAACAACTACAACTACAGGTCCAACAAATACAACCTTGTTAACATCGTCTGCTGCTCCCACATCAATGCTAACATTTACATCTGCAGCTCCTCGTCCTACAGATCAAACTTCTAATGGTAAATAATTTCAAAAAAGCAACGCAGCTTTTCTTAAATTTATCCACAGACCAACTGACTTCTTCTAAATCACTACAGGTTTGGAGTATCTGTTACATCTAAACATGAAGTTACGATCTTATGGAGAGATCAGCAATGCAACCATAGTTCATCTCATTGAACAGGTTTGTAAACTAGAATAATCCACAAATTATTTGGTTTTTCTTTTTTTTTTTTTAAATCATAAAATATTAACACTTTCATTCTCCTCATTTAGTTTTTCAGAGACCAGCTCCTTAATGGATCCGCCCACAGGGTGACTGTACGAAGCATTCAACGGGTTAGAGTTAACCCATAGACAAAAACAGCATCTACATGACATGTTCTCTCTATTATTTAACCGCTATATCAATATATTGGAAACAATAAGTACTAATGATATTTCAAGTCAAGTTTGAGTGTCTGAACCTGGAATTAGCTACAGGATGATGTTTAACCAGTAAATATTATCCATACTGAAGTTGGAACACCTTAAATTTAGGTCAGAAAACCGTCACCCAGTCTAAAACAGAAGTTATTTTTGTTTTTAATATCAGTCTGGAACAGAAAATCTGAGTTTTCCCAGAATTAACTTAATCAGTTTATAAATAACCTGCTTTCTGGAAAACCCTTATGAAATACCAAAGTTTGTGTAGATTCAAGGTAACGTCTGAACTCATTGATTTTGCTTTTCACAATTGACTATGCAAAGTGTAAAAATGTCTTAGTATAAAAATGTCATAAATCAAAGTTATGTAATCTAATCAAATGGTTATTTTTTATTGTTTCACTGCAGATTCTAATTTTGTTGCGTTTTTGTCGGTTTTGTAGACGTACAATCATTTTAAAACTCATTTTGAACTAAATTGGTTTTGTTGATAACTTCATAATATTTATTCTAATATATGTTTTGATTGTATTTTAACTTTTTCAGCTTTGCAGTTAAAGTACAATTAAAGTATTCATATGAACTGCAAGTCGTTTAGCTTGATGTTACCTCAATACAAAAACCCAGTGAAAGTGAAAATATAAAGACTTTTCTGAGCTTGAAAAGTCAAAAACGTGCAAGAAAAATACTAAACATTTTTGACTTTTGAAATTTCCAAGAAAAAAAACTTGCGCAGTTGAATTAAATGTCATCTGTGTATATTTATTTTGTTTTTCTGCTTGGATAGAAACAGAAAATTAAAGATTGTTGTAGTGTGTGGCATGCTTATAAAGAGTTTGTTTTCTTTGAATCTGAATTTCAAATTCCAAGTGAATTTTCTGCTCTTTTCAAGCCTTGAGAAAGAAAATGATCCAAACTGAGATAAAAATGGAATATGCAACGAAAACAGAAACCAGTCCTACAGCCTCAGTACAGATTTCTAGTAAGATATCTATTGACAAAATCCAAATCCAAAATATAATACTGGCATGTTTATGATTTCAGGACTTACACAGGACACTCTTACATTTAATAGGGAAAAAACATCTTTAATAAAAACTAAACAAACTGTTCACAAAATTCTGCTTTATTTTCTGTTAGCCACTCAGCTTTATAATCAGAAGACATAATAAATCAGATGATACCTGATATAATTTATAGTTTCACCTGAATGTTTTAAACTCATATTGTTCTTTGGGGTGTTAAATCATACCAAGGCTTCAATTTAAATAAACAAAACTGAAGATTGAATTGGATAGTGTATGATGATGAGGTACTCTTAGAACAATGTATTCATTTTAATTTTATACATTTTAATCTTGCAAAGCGTGGCTCAAAGGCAACAAAACGTACATAAAGAGGGTTTTGATTTCAAGAAGATAGAAGTATATTTACATTATTATTTTCTGGGCTTTTTGAAAAAAAATTTTCCTCCTGCAATGTTCGTTTGTTAAAATTATTCATGCAAAGTGCAGATCATTTACCTTAAATTAACTTTATTACAATATTTTTGCAACCTTAAGCGTACTTTGGAGCAAAGAATTAAATATACATTAAATGTTAAAAATAAAATAAAAATGATAAAACTTTATGTAGACCATCTTCAAATTCCCATCTGTAGAATTTCACTGTAAATTACAAGATTATGTATATAAACAACATTTTTATTGTTGAGATAAATGACTTGAATCATCCAGGGTTTGTCAAAATACACAAAACAATCCAAACAGCAGGACACCGTCAGCAATTTATCAAAATCAAATTAGATTATAGGAACCGAAGGTCAAACACTTTAAATGCGTTGAGCAGACAACATGCTGCTCCAAGATGTCCGTTTGCTTCCTTTTATAATAACTATGTCATAATTTCAGGAGAGATTATATCTCCGCCTGCATGCAAACATCTTTGATCCAGAGTTCTGTGTAAGGTTCTGTTCAGCAGCACCAACAGGTCCAGAGGTTCTGGGACTCCTCTGGGCAGAAACAGCTCCAGAGAATCCTCAAAAGCGTGAGGGAGAACCGGGTCGGACGAGACCGAGTCCTGGCAAAAATAATAAAATTAACAAATAAATTCAGTCACATTAAGTGAAACCGTGCAAACTTTCTAGTTTAGTGGAAATATCTTCACACCTTTGAAATAGAAACAAAACTAAAGGCTTGAACACACCAGGGCCAGACGGAGATTTATTTATTTTTAATTATGAGAATAAAATCAGGATATGATGACAATGAGGTCACAACATGAACAAATTACTAGAAAAAAGCTGCTTTAATGAGAACAAAGCTTCAATAGGTACAAATCTGGCATTTTCTGATTCTTTTTAAAAAATATTCATTTCAAAGTCCAGCTACTGATAATAATTTGCTGATATTTGGACATATTAAGCACATCCCATCTGTAAAACTGACAGTGAAAGTATAACTTCACAAGATTCCCAACATTACCCTTTTCTCATAAAATTACTGTTTCATTGTCATAATATTACAACTTTATTTCTGTAATATTATGAATTTAGTCTTGTATTAATATTACTTGATTTTCTAATATGATTGTTTTTATATTATTACAATTTTACTCTTTTGAAATGATTCTCATTATGACTGTTTTCTCATTTTTCTCATAATATTACTTTATTCTAATGGGTTTATTCTCATATTTTTTGGCACTAACACTCCAATATTAGTGCCGGGCGTTCACCATCATAATTCCATCTGGTATTTTTTGCAGTGTAAAAATCTCTGTGTGATTATTTACGTTTATGATTTAAATCGTTACACAAAATTTCAAACTGATTACTGCGTGGCGTTTCATAAAATAACCGTTGGTGCTCAGCCTCACACTGAAATGGAAACTTGTAGTTTATGATCACCAACCAATAATCACTGATCACCAATTACTAATCGCTGATACCAACCTGTGAGTAAAAACGCAGAGAGATGAATTTGGGGAAACCAAGAGGAGGAAGATGATTGGTTCCTGTGATGAAGAGGAGGAGGTCTTCGAAGGAAAAATACGTTTCACCGTCTGATTCAACATGAGGAGGAAACACGTTTGTTAACGGTTCATCACAGCTCAGCCGGGGTGTGTGTGTGTGTGTGTGTGTGTGTGTGTGTGTGTTCCTGTGCTTACCGCTGACCATGCTCAGGACGGTTTCCCACTGAGCCGCTGTGGTTTCCTCAGCTCCCCTCAGCTCAGAGTCCGGATCGCTGAAGCAAAACGTGAAGAGGCGTCTGAAAGCCTCCAGGCTCGGCGCCCGCCGCTCCGTACTGGTCATCACCGGCAGAAACGTTTCCCAGTGCGACTTCACCAGATCCCACAGACCCCCGCAGCTGTTCAAGCCCTCCAGGAACTGGGAGATCATACTGGCCGCCCTGGAGTTCAGGAGGCAGTCAGACTGGAGCTGCATTTCCATTAACCATAGAAATGTCCAAATTGAAATGAAGAAAATGGATTTGGTTTTTGGAAACACAACTATTTAGAAAAAACTTAAGTTTTGGGATAAGCAGGTTTTGGTTATGATGAGGCGAATTTCAGCCGTAATGAAAGAGAGATCGCAAAACTACATTTTTGCCAAAAAAATAAATAAAAAATCTAAATTGCTGAAGTCAGACATTTTCTAGAAGACAAACATTTTTGACTTCTTGACATTTGAACTCCTTTCAAATTTCTAAGATTAATCCCAAAATTTGAGTTTTTGGTCACAAACTTTTTACTTTTGGAGCTCAGAAAATCCCTTGTTTTTTCTAGAGATTTTCTGAGATTAATCTCACAAATTTCCAACTTTTTAATCTCAAATTTCAACATCTATTCTAAATTTCTCAAATTGTAAAACTTGAGATTTTTTCCACAAATTTACAACTTTTCAAACTTAAATGTCAATGTTTCATGAAACTTTCTGAGATTAAACTCAAAATCTTTGAGTTTTTTTTTTTTCGTGTAAAGTTTCAACGTTGGACGTTAGAAATGTTCTCGTTTTTTCTAGAAAATTTATTTGATTAGCATCAAAACTACGATGGCATGTTGGCCCAAATTTCACTCAAAACACTAGAAATTTTCAAGAACAAAAAAAATGTATTCTGAGCTATAAAAAGTTTTTAAAAAATTGCAAGAAAAAACTAAAATTTCGAGAAAAATCTTACATTTCCAGAATTAAAAAAAAAATTTCTAGAAATTTCCCATTTATTTCTAGAAAATTTCTAAGATTAATCTAAGCATTTCTGAGTTTTTTGGCATAAATTTACTTTTTTCTCGTTACATTTACAGTGCCCCCAGTAAGCCGTCACACAATTACAAAACTATGTTTTTTTTTGTTTTTGCATTAACAGAATACTGACAAATATTTGCACAGATTTAATGAAAACTCAGCTTTTGGCAGCCGACAAAACTGAAACCTGATATTCAGATGAAAGGCTCAGACCTGTGGTAGACGTAGTGTTTCACCAAGCGGGCGTAAACGGCGGGAATCTGTTTGGAACAGGCCGGATGGATCCCACAGCCGGACAGCCAGTCACACAGGCTGGGAGAGAGACGCTGCACATCGCTGCAGCTCTGCAGCTGGGAGAGCAGAGCAGCAACAGTTTCATTCAGGCCGATAAACTGGTTTGATGACACAGAGGCTGCATGACGTCCACACAAAGAAAAACAGGGCGACAAAGTAACAGCTCAACCAGATTACCGTCACTCTGATGAATTAAACGCTTCACTTTGACCCAGAAAACAGACATGAAAGTCAACGGGTCAGCAGGGGAAAGTAGTAACTAGTTACATTTACTCAGATACATTTACTAGAGTAACTTTTTGGAAAAAATTTACTTTCAGGAGTATTTTTACTACACTGTACTTTGTACTTTTACTTGAGTAATTTTATTAGGAAGTATTTCTTCTTTTACTTGAGTAAAATTTCTGGCTTTTCTACCCACTGAATGGGAATCAACCATAATTTAACCTGTAATTCAAACACACACCTGCAGTTCTTGTTAAAGTTTCATATCTTTTTTATTGAAAGAAACATTTTCTTTTGTCCAATTTTATTATTTTTTGTTACTTAAATGAATTATTGTCATTTTGGTTCTTAAAATATCAACATTTCCACTTATCCTTTTATTTTTGTCAATCTGATTATGTAATTTTTAAATATTAAACGATTGATACAAAATACATTTTCTTCTTTTTGAGTAATTTCTTTAATGGCTACTTTTTACTTTTACTTCAATAAAAATATGTTGAAGTAGTGCTACTCTTACTTCAGAATAATTTTTGGCTCCACAGCTGTTATTTGTGTGCGGTGCAGGATAAGCATTTCATTTATATTTTCATAAATAAACGTTGAAATAAGCCGTGGATGTTAATCAGAGTTCTGTGTGCGCTCCACCTCCTGCAGTCGGAGTTGAGCTTCAGCATCAACGACGTCCCTCCAGTTAAAATTCTCCAGAGATGCACTTTGGCAACACATCAGCTGCAGGAACAAACAGAAACAAAAACACTTCATACAACTCTGAGCTACTGCTACGATACATGCAACGATCTGCATAAGTTCTGAACGCCAATGTGGTTTTAAATCGTTTCTTGTAATCATATTATATATGATGACTGTTTTCCCAAAGCATTTTCAGCTAAATTAAGTTAATAATAATGTTAATATTGAACCACATTCATTAAAAAAGTCATGAATATTTACTGGTATGCTTTGTTTTGTTGTTTGTTTTTTTAACGTAGCTACATGATTAAAGACTGCAATTTATAAACATTTTATTTAACCCCTTAACCTGCAACGGAACGCCAGCGTGCCGTTTTTAAATATGTTTGATTTAAAAATCAAACATATTTCTGTGTAACCACTAAATAAAAACATTCAGCTCTTTTGGTTTTTGTGCATAGCTTCAGGTTTCAACAGATTCATATTTGAGATGGTTCCTGTTGAGTGGCAGACCTGGTAGAGGGCCGGGTGCAGACAGCACGGTCCAGGTCCTCCATGAGCCAGCGACCAGCCAATCAGAACGCCCGCTTCGTAATACAACCCGTCGTCCAGCGCTGTGAGGTCATAGGTGAAAAACAGACGCTCCGGATGACCCTCAAAAACACAACTCTGCTGCAGCTCCAGGAGGGTCAGCCTGAACGGGAAGAAATTATCTTAGGATGTAAATCACACCTTCATCGCTCAAAGACAGTAACCAATTAAAACACAGCGGACCAGCGGCGCCCCCTGCTGGTTGGCGGTCAAACTACAACACCAAAAAAAGGCGGAAACCATAAGCCAAACTGGTCTCAAACTGTGGTCGCCGGGCGCCCCCTAGTGGTCCGTAAGGTACTGCATGTAAACGACCGTTTATTTACTGTGAGCAGAGGTCAAAGTGCGGCGCGTACAGCTTACCAAAGGATTGTGTTTAAAAATAATAATGGATTTGGCTTTAAACCGGGTCAGTCTAAAGAAAAACTGAAGATACCAGTGGAAAGAAAACAAATCCAGGATTATTTTTATGTGATCAGTAAAACCTGCTGAGCGATTCGATTCTGTTGAGCGGCTCTGAACGGTTGGACTCTAATCTCCGTTGGTCAGAACTGACCTTTGCTTTTTACGACTTGGCTTGCTCATAATGCTCTGCTCACATGTCAGCTATTGTTTTTATTTACTTCAAAATGACTCAATTAAGTTAATTAAATACAGAAATAATAATGGATAATTTTTATATTTAATGCGGATTTTTGTTTCTGCCAAAGCAACTCAAGTTTATTTTTCTTTTATTGTGCTTTTAAATTACAAATACCTCTCAAATGTTATTAATGCACAAAACACTTGGTAGTAAATACATTTTTTATTTTATTTATGTGTGACATTATTGGAGAGGTTAGAATCCACTTTCAGAATCTGCAAAAAACTCAAAATGTTAACTGATGGACCTTATTCTGAAAAGGTTTGAGAAACACTGCTCTACGCAGACTTTAATAGATTTAAATACATTTTTATCTAGTTAATGACTAAAAACTAAACTGAATCAGTGGCTGAAACCGTAACTTCAAGGAGCGAATCCAAACCTGAAGAACTCTCCGAGAGCTTCGTCATGGCAGAGCGTCTCCTCTCCGCTGAAGGAAACTACCGGATTGGACCTGAAGCAGAATCCTGGTTTCCTGACCTCCTTCAGCGCAGCAGAAAGGACGTCTCCTCTGCTCACCTTCAGGACAGTTTCTGCGTTTGTGTTTTCTAGTCTCAATAACCTCAGAATGGTGTCCAGGTTGAGGGTGAGCTGCACAGGAAACAGGAAGTGAACAGGAAGTCTTCCTTTTTGACCCATCAGATTTTACATCAGACTTTAACTGACCCTCTCTGGAGCCCGGCAGACATTAGGCTGCCTCTGTCCCACTGGACCGGGACTCCGTCTGCTGACCTTTGACCCTGAATCCTTCCTGTGAATGTTCAGATTTTAAAACAGCTGTATTTATTTTATTTTTAAGTTTCCACTCACAAAAACAATGTTTTCTTACCTTTTTAAGACGGATGCTTTGCTTTCATATTGTGCCTGTTGGTGTAAAATCAAACGAGTTGATCAGTGCAGGGAGAAAAAAATAAAACGTTAAATATATTTGACAGAAATTTATTTCAATCCAATTCATTAATATTTCACCAATTCACAAAAAATATCGTCTTGAGGAGCAAAAAAACAAAACAATCCAGACATTTTGATCTTAATGAGTAAAATTCAGTTTGTTTGGATTAGAAACAAAGTCTTTATTCAAAAAAGTAGAATATTATTGAAAATTCCTTTTATTTTAGGAAATTAATCACAAAGTGAAACTTTATATAGGTTGGCTCATCAGGGGATGTTTGAAAGACTTTATTTCTGTTAATTAGAATAATTTTCCATTTAAAGCTGTTGAAAGCATTTAAAATTAAAGTATCTGACCAATACTATTTTTAAAAACAGAATAGGGGTTTACCCTTTAAAACCTACCTGGTATTTTTTAACAAAACGTACTTTTAATCTGACAAACGAGACTCACTGGGCGTATATTCTAATTTTCTGTAAGACTAAGGAAACCCAGTCACTGATTTGATAAAACAATAAAACCCTGACAGTAAGTTTTATTCAAAAACCCTTAAAGCTAATCTGAATAATGAAATTACCTTTCTGATAAATGAGATTAATTGGACTGAATTGAAATGGTTTGTGCCTAAAGACGACATTTCTTACAAATTTGTGCTACATAATTAAAATAAAATGTTGCAAAATTATCTTTAAGTTAATAATTATAGCTTTAATCTGGAAACCAGCTTAAATGCAGATCCAGTAACTACAGGTGCATCTCAATAAATGATAATATTATTGAAAAGTTCATTTATTTCAGTGACTTAATTCACTAAGTGAGACATATTATAAATAATTACACACAAACTGATGTTTTCTGCCTGCAGCTTAATGGAAACACAACACTTAGGATTAAACTATTATGTCAAACTTATAAAAAAACATTTTGATATCAGAAAAGTCTTTAGTGAAATGTGTACTACCTTCTTTTAAAAGGCATTTTTAATCCGGCATAGGGACACAATTTACTCAGACATTCTTGTATTAAGAATGAAGATAGAAATCTGCTGTAGACAGAAGATTAATTTAAAAAATAAAACATGTTGTGTTGTACCTGTTCATAGCTGTGGTGACTAAATATATACAAAGCACCGTGTTCACTGGTGCGGAGGACTTGCTCTCCGGTCCAGCCCTCTGCAGGAGAATCAGGGACAAACAGCACCTTGGAGCTCCGCACACTCTGAAACACACACACGTTTAGGCTTCAAATGGAGATTCAAGCGCATTTTACGGCAGAACAACCCGACACCAACCTGTAGGTACGTGAAGGAAAACTTTTGTCCTGGTTTCTTTACAAACTGCGGTTGAAAAAGCGACGCCAGGCGACTCTGCATCTGATTGGCTGACCAGCTGGAGTCGACCGTGATGCGAGCCGCCAGGGCTGCTTGTCGGGGAGCCGTTTGTTTACTTAAATATGAAGAACAAACATGTACTGAGTCGCAGATTGTGCAAATATATTAATTGTCTGTGTAGATAACTCTTAAAGCCGAAGTGTGTAACTTTTAAAATAAGTTTAGTCCATATTTATTAAAACTGTCGCCATGTTGGGACCGATGAACCGCTTCGCTCAAAAACAACCAATCAGTCGAAAGAGAGAGAGAGACGGTCTTAGATCTATTAAACAACTTCCTGTGTGCTGATAATTATGCTAATGGTGGAAAAACAACTTACTATTACAGGAAAACCGTTTATCTGCCGTTAACTGTGGCTATGCTAACTACTTTTAGCATTAATGGCAGGTTTCTGGTTCTTCTTTTGTGTTTTACTGGCGGTTGTCAAACCAACTTAATTTGCATTTACCGCCACCTACCGGACTGGAGTGTGGTCGGCAGTGGAAACCCAGAGAATCCACCAGTTTTACTCACGTGACGTAAAAGTAAAAAGTACAGGACCGTAAAAATGCTGTTTGATTTCATTTAAATTCTGATTATTGTCAACAGAAAGAAGCTTTCCACTCACCAATATCAGAAGTAGTAGTAGTAGACAAAAATTATGCTAAAGTAAGAGTAGCACTACTACAACATACTTCACTCAAATATAAAGTACACATCCAAGAAATTACTCAAATAAGAGTAAAAAAAATTTAAAAATTGGTAAAAAGTGTAGAGTAACTCACCAAATGAATCATTTAATATTTAGAATTTACATAATCAGACTGACCAAAGTAAAAATTTTGGTATTTTAAGAACCGAAACGACAATAATTCATATAAGGAAAAAATAAAATCAGGCAAAAGAAAATGTTTCCAGATCAGTTTCTTTCAAGGAAGAACTTGTGAGACATTAATAAAACTGCAGGTGTGTGTCTGTGTCTGGCAAGTTTCAGTTTTTGTTTATTAGGTAGAGAATTCAGAAATTTTACTCAAGAGTAGAAATACTTCATCATAAAATCACTCAAGTAAAAAGTACGGCATAGTAAAAATACTTATAAAAGTAAATTTCTTTCAAAAAAAGTTACTCAAATGTAATTGAGTAAATGTAAATAGTTACTACCCAACTCTGGTCACAACATAATTTTAACGTGTAAAAAACAAAAAAATTCTTATAAAAGTTTGATACTGCAGGCGTAAGTTTTGATATTTAAATGAATCGGTGCTTCATTGCGGTAACGTTCAGGCCTCACCTGTCCAGCTGCTCCAGGAACGTTTCCTTTGGGAGACAGATCACGTCTTTAACCACATGTCTGCTCTTCTGTGGTTTCAGTTTCTTCCATTTAAGGTGACGAGGTTTGTTTAAGGATGACTGAAACATAAAACAAAGCTGCAGCTCTGCAACAAACAGCACAACATCTACCAAAAACATGACAGAAATATACAACAAGAATACTCCAGAAATTCAAAAAATCTCATTGAGTTTGACCTTTTGGTAGACAAACACTTATTCTATGGATTGTGATCTGACTGCAAATTTTAACCATTAAAAATACTTCAGTAGTTTAGACAATTTCATAAAATCTCTACTTTTTATATAAATCATGTTTTTATATTTTTCTCTTTCTGCCAAAAACTGGATGATAAAAGTCTTCAGCTTGGTGTTTTGGTCTCAGACCTTTTTTTTTTTTTTAAAGGAACATTTTGTTTACATTTACTTTACAATTAATTGTATTTGTTGTTTCTGTTTTGTTTATTGAAGCACCGATTCAAACGGTTTAGCATCATGAGACAAATACAGTTAAGCACCGAATGAAATAATTTTTAAAAATAAATTTTTGTGGTTGTGATTTGATCAAGAGAAAGTGAGAAAACCTGAGACTGACCGGGGCGGCGCAGTCAGAGCTGCCGGATTTCATCTCGACCAGCTCGATGTCAGAAAGCCTGATGGGCGGAAAAGACTGGAGGGACAGGAGACGACAGCAGGTTCAAGGAAAAACTGACTTTAGCTTCACATGCCTCATCTGAAAATAGGAATATTTTAACTTGAATTGTGAAAAATAAAAAGTATTTCTTCATGCTGGATTCATCTCTTACCTCCATCTCGATGTGTGTGTCGTCTGTTATGTTGAAGATGTGCGAACAATAAGAAGTCTCCTTGACGACGGGAGGTCCAGTTTTTGGTTCTGCTGGTTGTTTGGTTTTGATCTCGACTAGCAGGTCATCGTCCTCCTCCTCTTCCTCCAGGTCAGGGGCCAGAGGATGCTCCAGGTACCGGAACCTCTGGGTCTAACAGGGGAAACGGGTCTGGAGTAAATAAATGTTATGGAGGCCTGAAGTTTAAAAACATTGGCAGGAATTTAACTTTCACTCAAACAGATTCATTCAGTTTTTCTGGGAAATGTGTTTTGTCCTTTTCTTGTTCCTCTGTTGACAGTAACTAAGAGAATTTTCTCCATTATGGATGAACGCAGTCAAATGATCCAAAAAGAAAATATGCTGAATTACCGGCGTCGTCTTGATTATATAAACACAGCGAAACCAAAACTGTTCCACCAAGAAAGGTTGTTTAGCTTGTTTCTGACTTTAACAGGACAACAAATTTTGACATTGTACTAAATATAACTGGCAAATCATCTGGATTGAATTTTTTGAAATGCTTCTAGAGGAAGGAAATATCAGGATTGATTAACAACTGATTTGAGCACAAAAATGTTTCTTAAAGAGCAAAGAAACTCCTGCTTTCAGATTTGTGATTCTGCAACTTGAAAAACAAGCTTCATATTCTGTGGTTTGTTACTAAATCTGTGACGTTAAAGTCAAATAAATGTTTGGAAATTTGCATATCGACTTTTAATCACAGAGGAACCATATGAATGATAGTTTGTCTTTACATCAACTCATAAATAATTTGAGGTAGGGCAGAAATGAAAAAAATATATACTGAAGTATGAGCAGCACTACAATATATTTTTACTCAAGTAAAAATGAAAAGTATCCATCCAAGAAATTACTCGAGTACTGAGTATCTGACCAAATTTAATAATATAAAATTACATCATCAGAGGGACCAAAACATAAAGTTAAGTGAAAATTTTTGTATTTTAAAAACTAACATGACAATAATTCACATAAACAAAGAACAAAATAAAGTTAAAAAAAAAATGTTTATAAAAAACTTTAACAGAAACTGCAGGTCTGTGTCTGGTGAATTTTTGGTTAAAACATGTTTGTTTTTCATTCAGTAGGAAGAAACTCCAGAAATTTTACTCAAGAGCAGAAATACTTCGCAATAAAATGACTCAAGTAAAAGGTAAAAAGTACAGCGCAGTAAAAATACTACTAAAAATATATATTTTTAAAAAGTTTCACAATACCCAGCTCTGTAAATATGAAGTTTTATCTTGAAGAACGAACCTGTTCAGAGGTTTGTTTGTTCTCTTCTTTTTCCTGCGTCGCTATGATCCCAGTTTCTTCTTCTAAAGAGAAAAGCCTCATTTCGATGTTTTCTGTGATTCCCAGCAACGCCGACTTTTTGTCACAAAGCTTCATCCTGTTCCAGAGAAACAAATCCAAGTTTCTCCTTAAAATCTGCCCCAGTTGAAGTTTTAGCCTCAAACGATGGAAGTTTCCAGGTTTAGCAGAAGCAGAGGAGTTGATGAGGTCTCATCAACTCAAGCTGAGGTCTATCAGGGGTTAAAGGTCACATTTTACTCCCTCTTCTCATTGATTCTGGTGACTGCCTGCTCTCTGGAAACGCAGCTACTGACTCAGCCGTGTATACGTGACTTTTTTTATTGATGCGATTAATCAATTTCTGCTTGCAGATCATTCAAATGTAACCTTTGTGACAGAAAAATACACAAACATTTAATCAAATAAAGAACATTCCTAGAATTTTGCCTGAATGTTGATGTTAGAAAACGTTAGACTATTTAAAGCTGTAATCTCAGGTCTGGGCTGAAGTTTGCTCACTGCTGTGATTTAAAATGATTAGTTGTTTGCTTAAAGTCATGGGAACAGAAACAGACGACTTCGGTCTGCCATCAGCAACTAAAGCCGATAAATCAATACTCCTGATTAGATTATAATAGTTTCACAAAAACAAGACGAGTTTACCTGGAAATGAAACATTTAGTTTTATTTAGTAATCAGAGTAAAAGTTGACCAAAAATGAATCTTTTTTCCAATTCAAAAACTTGAGATTAACTATTTCTGTTCATCTTAATGAAAATCTAAAATTACATTAGTGATAAAATTTTCTGACATTAAACAACAAATGCAATTAAAATCACGTGAATAAGTTCGTTCATACAACTCATGAAAAACACTCCAAGCCATCTTCCTCCTGTACCAATCTGAATTTAATCTGCTATGAGCCTCAGGTTTTATTTTCGCTTTTAATTATTCGGTTTTTGTACCGTGGTTTTGTTTCCTCCCCGGATCTGTCCCATATGGATCCTACTGTTAGTTGTACTAAGTGTATCAGTTAGGGAGAAATATCTAAGATATACTATCTAGAAATAATGCTAAATGTGAAATGGTCGTCGCCATTTTTTAAAAATGTTTTTATGCAAAATGAACAAAATAATAGTTAAAAAAAACAAAACAATTCTACCACTTCCTGTCATTTTCTTTGTGGTTTCTGCCAGTAGTAAGATCCAGTTGCTGATGTGAAAGAAGTGTTTCCACGGCAATTTTGTAAAACACATTAACTTCGACATGATAAAGAAAAAATAATCATTACCAAAAAGCTTGAAATTGAAAAACAAGTTTCTACTAAGCAAATTTATTTATGTACTTTCAATTTGCATAATTTTTTTATTAATGGAAATACAGCTATAGAAACCCTCCTAAAGGAGAATAATCCCCCAAAAATGTTTGTACACACAGAGCAGTATAGAAACATTTTACTGGAAAGTTGAGTGGAAGGAAAACATTAAGAGTTTGGGAATGTTTCATAACAAACCTTGCTAAAACACAAAAGTTTATTAAAACAGGAAATAAGTTGACCAAAAATGAATCAGTCTATAATCCAGGCAGATTATAACCTGTCAGAAAGGCGTGAAGGGGCTTTCTATGTCGACGTCTAAAAATACTAGAAAGTGTTGCTGTTTTACTGCTGCAACTTTTCTTTTTTAACAGAAAAGATATTTTGGTTTTAATGAGACATAAATATCATTACAACAAGTTTTAAAAATCTCGTTATAACGACAAAGCATTGGCATTAATATGGTTCCGTATAGATGTAATTACATAGCGTTTACATTGTTAGCCTGATTAATGCTTATCATCCAACTGCAACCATCAGAAGGACATTCCAGGTTTACCAGGCCTCAGGATGTTTCCAGTAGCTAAATGTACAAAAAGAAAAAGAAAATAAAAACTCTTTAAATCCAAATTTCGGCTTAATTTGCAAACCCAGTGTCTCCAACCTGGACATACATGCAGAAACAGTCTGGAGACAAAATCACAAAACATTATTATTGGGATTGTTTTACAGTAAAGAAGCCAAAATAATTCAGTTTTAACAAAAATATTCCAGGAAATCAAAGCAAACTGTTTTTTTCATAATGTAGTTTGAAAAAAATATTTATTTTCAATAAACACCAAAGAAAAAAAAGCTAAGAAAAGAGATTTTGTTCTCACCATTTCAACAAGACATTTCATATCACAGATATTTTACTCAGACATGAACGAAATGAAGCAGGAAGTAAAGTTTGACTGGAATCCATGATAAATGATCACCAGTCTGATTTTACAGCCATAAAACTGTTTAAAAGATTCAGATTTACATTAAGTACTTTAAAAATTCACATGCTGAAACTCTTAGGAAAAAAACTAAAAATGTTGTTCTGTCTCCACAGCAGCAGGAACAAGACGTCATTTTCAGCTCCATCAAATGCTTTGCTTTGCGTTTCTGTTCTTGCTGAGTCGGCGTCTCTCAGGCCGGCAGGTGTTTCTGGCCGCAGGTCAACAGGTGAGGCAGGAAGAACGACGCCGAGCCGTCGTCTGGCAGGAGCTCCAGAAACTCTGCGGGGCTCGTCTCCATGGCAACCACCACCAGCGTCTCTGTCGGCATGGAGACCAGAGTCGATAAGCATTTTGTGTCAATAAAGCAGAATATAACAGGCTCTATTAGGCTCTAATTCTTCAAAGTCGTAATATTATGAGAACAGAGTCTAATATGAACAGGATGAAGAATATTTATCAGACGAAAATCGTAAAATTACGGGAAGCGAACGAGAAAAGAAGCAAAGATTTTCCGAGATCTGACGTGAAACTCAGCAAGTCCCACAGCTGTTTGCACAAAGTCCTGCTAATCGATTATAATTTAATGCTGATGTGTGAAAACATTAAGAATTTCTTTATTTGTAAAGCAGATACCAAGTAAAACTTCATAACATGTTCAGTTTCCTTCGTTTTGAAGCAACTTTTAGTACAAATTCTCATAAAATTACAACTTAATTGGTATATTACAAATTGAGCTAATAAAATGAAGTTGAACTTTGTTTTAAGACTCAAAATAATAAAATTAGCTGCAGCTCATGTTAAACTGTTTTGATAATCAGATTTGCATTTTTCTGCTACAGTTGGGACATTTTCTCCACCTGTCAGAGCTCCGAGCAGGAAGCCGTTGTCAGCGGCCGCTCTCGTCCGGTTGCACAACTCAGGAAGTAGTTTCTGCCACCAGAGAGCCTGGAAGAAAACATGAGAAAAGTCAATAAAACGATAAACAAAACAACAACAAATAAAATAAAGTAAATGAGGGACATGCCATGTGTTTGTCCTGCAGCTGGTGGTTGGCGTAGGCTATGATGGCCTGAGGACAGCGGTCCAACAACCGCTCAATGCTGCTGCCATAGTGCCCCCTTCTGGTGGCACAGAGGAGGTGCAGGCTGAAGCCCCACAGCGTTTCCTCCGACAGACTCTCCAACAGAGGAGCAACGTTGCCGATGGAGAGGGACGGACCGCAGAGCAACGACTGCAGGACAGAGCAGCAGGGACAGTTACATCAGTCTGACCTCATGACCACATCCAGACAGTTATGGGAGGGGAGAAGGGCCACAAAACAAAATAAAAAATGTACTTTGACTTCTGATTTTAAAGCTAGCCTTCTGAGGAAACAAATGTAAAAATTTGGGGAAACAAATTGCAAACTTTGGATGGAAAGAAAGTCAGAATTTGTAGAAAAACAGGGTATTCTGAGGAAACAAGTGGGAAAAATGTCAGAATTCATAAACTAAAGTCAGAATTTGTCAATAAAAGTCAAAATTCGTACATTAAAGTATGATTAAAACAGTGCTTCTCTTTCCAGTCCTCAGGCATGTTTTAGATGTGCCTCTATTCCAGAGCAGCTGATTCAAATGATTGCATGACCATCAAGTGCTGCAGAAACCTGTTGATCATCCACAGATTCAATCCAGGTGTGTAGCAGAAGGGAAACACCTAAAACATGCAGGGCAGGGGGGCCTGAGGACCGGAATTGAGAAACGCTGGAATAAAATAAAGTGTTTTTTTTCCTGATAAAAAAATTCTGAAATCTGAAAAAATTCAAGATTCTGAGAAAAAAAGCTGAATTTTGAGTTCAAAATCAAAATTCTGAGTTTAAAATCAGATTTCTGAGAAAGTCCATTTTAGTGGCTCCACTCCTCTTTTTTATCCATCCTTCTATCTCCACACCTGCAGTTTGTGCAGCGCCTCCTGGTGTTGGTAGCTGGAAGTCTGAGCTGGGTTCAGGACCGTGAGCCACGGGTAGAGGGCGCCATAATGAGAGCAGCAGCTGATCTGAAAGCAAAACACAGAGCAGGACTGAAGTCAAACCGCCAGAGGAAAAGCTCTCAGATACAGACGGCGGCGTAACCGTTACCAGGTCATCCACACTTTTCAGCGACTTGTGTTTTGTTGGTGATTCGCCGGCCGTCAGTCGGTCGATGTAAACCGAAGCGAGTCGGAACACAAGCTCCTGAATGACGGCATCCTGGGAGGACGCCATGAGCATCGCCTCCCAAAAGTCCACCTGCAGGCTGCTCTCACATCCCAGCTCCTGCAAACAAAACAACATCAGGACCTACAGAACATCTGGCTCCGCAGCGTTCAGACAGATCAGTGTACGGCTCCCCTAGAGCAGTGGTTCTCAAATGGGGGTACGCGTACCCCTGGGGGTACGTGGAGGTACTGCAGGGGGTACGTGAAGCTTTTCAAAATATCTTTAAAAAATCAGTAGGCTCCTCATAATAAGTCTTGGGAAAAATTATTTTGTAAAAAGTTCGATAAAATATAAATGTGTGTTCATGCACTGAATTTTATATTCAGTATTTACAAGGTATTTACAGCACTGCACCTCTTTTTTATTCCAAAAATGTTTTGCCCGTGTCAGGGGGTACTTGACTAAAAATATATTTTTAAGGGGGTACATCACTGAAAAAAGTTTGAGAACCACTGATCTAGAGGACATGGGGGGTATTGTTCTGATAGGTTACCTCACAAAAAGAAATTAATTCCTTCACAATAATGTATTTACTAGTGCGGCATGTTGAATATCAAACGTTTTTGGCAACAATATAAAGTTTTTCCATTCAGTCTGAACGGTTAACAAACGGCCGTTTTCATGTGAGTCTCATCTCCACTGAACAAAAACAAATAGATCAAATTTTAACCAGTTTTCTGCACCAAAGAGTAAAGAATGTAAAAACACTATTTACTTTAAATTGTATTTTTTTTTATCACTCTGACTGTATGGAAAATAGATGAGGATGTATTTAAAAATTTTATTAGCTGGGGAACAGAAAAGAAAAACAAATCGCCTCCATGTCCACCAGGGGGCTCTGCAGCAGCGACGGACCTTAAAGACATGATCGGCCGGCTCCAGCTGCACCTTGTTGTTCTCGTGTAAAGCCACCATGGCCGCCACCAGGAGTCCAGGCTGGGAATCAGCCAGCTGGGCGGCCAACGCCGTCGGACGCACCTGAGGGTGTTTCCCTCCTCCTCCTCCTCCTGCTGTGTGTAGCAGCAACCTCGGCTCCTCGATGAACCCGTACACCAGCAGCATCTGAATGCGCAACACAGAGTTCAACCCACATATTGATGCAAGAAAACATGCAACACACCTATTTGAAAATGTGTAATTATTATTTTCTATATCCGGTTGAAACCTGAGATCTACAAACTTTTCCCCTCATGTCTGAAGTTACATCAGATCAAAAGTCTAAAACAACTAAAGGTTCTTGCTAAGTTTTCTGACAAAAAAAAAAGAAATAATTTTGGTAATTCAAAACAACTTAAAAAAAGAAATGTTTGGTCTGATTCAACTCCAGACAGTGAGAAACAACATGTGTATGAAGTATGACACACCTCAGCGTGTCGCTCCATCAGCTCCGTGTACTGCGCCATGTTGCCCAGGCGCAGCATCATGGTCGCCATGGTGATTGTCAGAGGCACCGACACGCCAGCCGTTTCCTCCAGACGTTGTAAAATCTGCAGCGTTGCAGCCGGGTCGACATTCATCATGCACGGGCTGGCGCACGCGCTGACCAGCATCGAGGGCTCTGATTGGCTGAAAATTCTAGTGACCTCATCTGCGTCTTCCTGATTTGACACAAAGACAGAAAAACTCAGTTTTAGATTTTTTTTTTGTTTAACTTCATCCTTTTATGAGCTTAAAGGTGACCAATTATGCTTCTTGAACTGGTTAGGATCGGTCTATGGGCTAAACAAAACATGTGGCACAAAATCATTCTTAGATAATGACATTTTAGTCAGTTATATCTTTGAAAAGCAGAAGTGGAGCCTCCTGCACAACCAACAAGAATGCAGTAAGTGATTTCTGGATGGTAAGTCAACAGCAAAATTCTTGTATTATCCAGCAGCCATTGTACAGAGCATATATTGGTAAAACCAGCTGACCAAACGGGATAAAACTGTTTCCTTTACTTATTACAATTATTACTAAACTATCTCAGAACGTGTTCATTATTAATTCCACGGGCCATCATCATCATTCTTGTGTTACTCCAGAGTTTTTCTGACTTCCTGTTAGCTTAGTGCTAGCTTCCCCCTCACACACACCTGCCTTCCTGCCTGCATGAAACTTTTTCTTTATGAACATTTTCACTCCTTCTTACCGGGCAGCAGAAGCTAATCTGAACTCTTCCTCAATCTGTTCCTGGTCACGTCTTTCTCATCATCATCCTCCGACGACAATAAAGCCCCTGAATCTCTAATTCCCTCTCCTTGTCCGTTACTGAATCCCTTCTAACGGTCAAAGTTAGTGTGGTAAATAACATATTGGTTAGTTTGACACATTTTTCTGAATGGGCTAATGCGCTTTTTAGCTTTTGTCGTAGTTTTTCCGACCTGCCTCGTCTCGTATCCGATCATTTTTCTCGGACTCCGGTTAGCAGCTAACCGTTAGCTGAAATGGCGCCATTTATAAACGTAGAGGGTAGGGGCGGGCCAAGGAGGACCGAGTGATTTCATTGGATCTGCCCAATGTTTATCAATAAAATCAACCAATGGGCTGTCACGGTCGATAAAAATGAGATTTAATATCATTTTTTGTTAAATGATGACAGCGTAAGGCCACCAGATATGGATAGTAAATCCATCAGTCTGGACTCCAGGTGGTCAGTCCTCCCCTGGACAGAAGTTCAAACTGAATGCAGCTTTTTTTTTAACTTTCTGTTCAAATTGTCAACCCGCCACAGTGGCCGGTGCGTTGCTCCAATTTACACACAGTTTCATACTTTTACCCACATTTAGCCAGAGGCGGGTGCTAATTTCCACCTCAGGTTGAGACCCAAATGGAAGTTCAAAATGTGAATTTTGCGTAATAGATCCCCTTTAAAAGTAAAATAATTCAGCAAATTCAAAGTGAGGCATGACAGACACATTAGCAGATGTAATGTTTATCATTAAAATTCAGAGAGAATTTAAGGTTTTCATACCTGACCGAGGATCTGGTCAGTTTCCTCTAACAGGTAATTCTTGAGATAAAACAGGAAACCAGGTCCGTAGGAGTGAGGACTGCCTGGGAGTGGACGGTTTCTGGACATAACCTCAGTGACCGACAGACCAGACATCCTGTAGTACGGCAAAGCCAGATGACAATCCTTCTGACTGCCCCTACCAGGACACAAAACAAGAGCTGGGCTTTATTAACATTTTAAAATAAACTGACAAGATGGAGAGTCGTCACAAAAACAAATTTCAGGAGGAATTTACAACTCTAGCTGTGACTATATTGGTATAGCACTTTAGCATTAGCTTCCACTAAATACTATGTTGGTGTAGCACCTTAGTGTTAGCAAAACTAATGCCATAGCGCTTTAGGAATAGCTCAACAAAACTTGTAGCTAGTGGTGCCCACCACTGATTAACATGTAACCCAGGTTGCAAATAATGTGCAGTTTAATTGATGTGCTGATTGACAACTGATGTAATCCATCAAAATATAGAATGACAAGTTATTTTAAAAGACATGTGATAAGAGTGGAACATGAACGATTCATTTTTAATCAGCCTGAACAGAGTTTAGAGCGCTGGTACCTGCTGAAACTGTCTCCAAGCTGGGCGGAGTTCTGTCTGAACGCCTCCTCCAGCTCCTCCCCGTATGTCTGGGCGGCCATCTTTCTGACGCCTTCGCTGGCCTGCCGCTGCTCTGACGACTCCAGCAGGGAGGAGCGGAGGAGGAGGTGGGCTTCACTGAGGAGGTGACGAAGACTCAGGCCCTGTGGGTTAGTCTCTGCGTAGCGCTGGCTGTACTCAACCTGGCACACATAAACAAGACAATCCTAAAAACTCAAAATGACCCCAACAAATAAATACCTGTGCAGTTATTAAAGTTTCTTCTGAGAGAACAGCTGATTCTCAGGACATGCCATTATATGTGTAAATATTTATTCATTTTAGGGCTGCGCAGTAAATCAATAATATATATTGTGATAGATACCCACTGCATTCTGGGGGATGTAGGCAGAGGAAACGCTTTAACTGCTCAATCTCTCATGGCTAGCTAAGCTAGGTTGGTGGAATCACTCCCACTTTGGTTACCTAGCAACAACTTGGTGAGTAAGTTTTGGTTACCAAGCAACAACTTGGTGAGTAAGTTTTGGTTATCAAGCAACAACTTGGTGAGTAAGTTTTGGTTACCCAGCAACAACTTGGTGAGTAAGTTTTGGTTACCTAGCAACAACTTGGTGAGTAAGGTTTGGTTACCTAGCAACAACTTGGCGAGTACTTGTGCAGGAGCAGTTTAAAGTTTCTCCACTGTGCCTCATAAGTCTTTAAAAATAAAAACAATGGCATGGAGTGAAAACTGTGGATAAAACAGGAAAGGTCATGCCAACAGTTTGGTAACATTTTAGATATTTAAAACAAACAACTAGTCAATAATTATTGATTGATATGAAACGCTAACATTGTGATGCGTTTTCTGCCATATTGTCCAGTGCTAATTCATTCATTTAGTTTAAACAACAAAAAGTGAAAACAGCAAAAAAATAATAATAAGACAAATTGAAATGAATTTTTACACAATTTGTTCGAAAAGGAGCTTAACCTCATATTCTGATATATAGAAACTCTTCTGTTTTTTAAATTATTATAATACTGTGAAGTCTAATCATATTTATGATGGTTATATGGTTATTTTAGAGAGTTTTGTTGTTACCATCTCCTGATGGAGCGTGATGGGAGGTACGGTGTCGACAACATACAGATTCCACCCGTGTCCAACAGGACTGGTTTCTTTGGGGGATGAGATGGCCCACCTCCTGCTCCTGAGGTCAAAAACAGGAAACAAAGGTCAGAAACACAGAACACCATGAAAATCTGGGAAATCCTCCGCTGGTGTCCTTCCATCTAATCCCAAACATTTCCAAAGAAGTGTTTCATCTCCGAATATATCCACTTGGAAACTGTCTGCAAGCTATTTAGTGTTCATTTAAATAAAAACAAAGTATTACAACTGAAGGGAAAAGCAGAATCATTTCTTTAGTTCGTAAAACGATGCATATTAGATAAAGTCTTATGGATCTGGGCCATGCAAACTCTGAAACCGACCCTTTTTTTAATTAAACAAAACATCAGAAAAAAAGAAATAATCTGCGTTGCAATTGAACAATTTGAATCATTTCCACTTTGGAAACAGAGGGAGAAAAATGTCCAAATAAGTTTGGAAAAAACTCAGTTAAAATTTCCCAAAAACATCACAACACACACCACTGTATTATCCAAAAATGAATAAAAATAAATGGCTTTCACTTTCCTGTACACCTAGCAGTAAAACAAACTAAAATTATCTGTGCTTGCAGAAGAAATAAACACCATAGACATAATTAATGTAGAAATAACATGGCAAATTTCATCTTCAGGTTATGTAAAGTGATAATTCTGTTGTATCAAACAAAATAATAATAATAATAATTTGAGTTTGCCAGATGTAAGCAGGCAGGCAGTTTTTCCTTTTAGCTATGCTGTTGCTACATATGGTAAAAATGGAATTGAATATTTAGCAGTCTTAAATGGATTTATTGTTTTACTATTAATCCCTTCTCTGACTGGTTTGATGCATTAACTGGTTATAATTTATACTAAAATGATAAAAGTAAATGATTAATAAATTAAGCTGAAGAGAAACATTTCCAGTGTTTCACAACCTCTTAAAAAAAGAAAGGAAAAAACTACTTCTCAAAATAAAATTTCCATTTCCATAAAACCTTTGTGCAAAATTGCCAAAACTTGGGCAATTTCAGCTTTTAAAAAAACAAACAAAAAACCAAATGTATATATTGTTTTAAGAGTACAAATCCCATTGTGAAAATGAAAGTTTTCATTAAACATCTCGTTTTATATGAGACATGCATGAAAAACTAAAACGAGAAGAAAGTGTTCACTGTTATTGTGATCACTACTACTGCAATCACAACCAACACTTTCAACAAGAATCTCTCTGAATCCATGCAATTAAAATCAACAGGGGAGCAACAGAGCAGTTAGTCTACAGTTAGTCAGCATGTTAAAATGACGTAGCAGAGCATCTGTTCTATAGAGGATCTGCGTATTGATCCAAAAACTGCATTTGGTCTGATAGGTGAAGCAGGGGTGTCCAAACTTTTTATCACCTGGGTCAAAATCAAGTCAAACGTTTTCATGGTGCAAGAAAGTAAAAAAAAAAAAACTGGCAATTTATACTTTTGATCTTAGTTTTTTTGTTTTATTTGTTTTTATCCAAAACTTAAAAAGGATTTTTCATGATTCTTGTATCATAATAAAGGCATCTAGTTTTCAAATTCAAATTTGCTAAATGTAACCCTGATTACAAATAAAAAAATCTCCATCTGCAACAAGCTGCGCTGGATGGGCCACAAACTCTGTCCAGAGGCCACAAACGGCCCCCGTGCCTCACATTGGACACCCCGAGTTAAAAAAGCCCCATGAAGGTTGCTGCTCTGATTTATTGTATATTTTTGTAATTTTTGAAAAATATACATTTTAAAACATGTTTTAAAATATATTTAGATATATTTTAATATTTTAAAATAAAATATATTAACATTAGGAAATTAAAAGAACCTCTTTTTTAAAAAAAATTATTGGGAAATTAAAGGACCTATAAAAACTCTGGTTAAATTAGTAAAAAAAAAACAAAAAACAACAGAAGTCTTATTTTATTTCACACTTTGACGTTATGACATTATTAGTTTGCTCACACTGGGCGCGGTTAGGCGAGTTAACAGCAGCTAAGCTAGGTTTAATCTCTAAATGGGTCTGGTTGTCTCTTTCAGGCCAAGTTGCAGCATCGCACACAAATGTAAACGTATATTTAAACTTTAATAATTAATGCAAATGGAAACTGGACCAATAAAGACCAGAAGCAAAGATTTTTATATGTATATTAAATCTCAAAGAAAAAAATTGATTTTTCCAAAGTAAATCTTGTGATCGTCGGAACATGAATGTTGTCACTTAGAAAATAGGATAAGTAGCTGCTTTTCCATTAATCACAGAAATGCACAAATTGAAATTACAAAAATAAATTTGATTAATGAAAACAAGACTTTAGAAAAAAACTCACATTTTTTGATAAAGTTTTTGCATCTCGGCTTGATGTGGTTTATTGGCCGGATCAAATTTAGTTTATTTCACAAAACTGCAATGAAAACGTTTTTTTCGCATCACAGGAGTCACATGATCAACAACCGGATGTTACTACTGGAAGAAACGACAAAGACGACAGGAAGTAGAAGGAAGTTGGTTTTTTTGTAGACAATGTAGTTTTCAGACAGCATCATATCGTTCATAAAAAGTTGTCATTTGAAAGCGTTGAATCGATATTAAATGAGTTATCTTGTGAACAAACTCATTCACAAGTGATTTTAATTAAATTTCTTATGAATTCGCAAAATTGTGTTTTTTTGACATTAGCATAATATCAGCAAAGATTTGTGCACATGGAAACGCAGCTACTGTCTCAACATCACCAGAAAACAAACCCTGTAATCGAGAGAAAACAGAAATGGCCGCTCACCAGTTTCTCTTAAAAACAAACTGATTACTTTAAAAACAACAACCGGTGTAAAGATGAGATTTTGCGTGTTTTTCCAAAGCAGCTTGACCTGAAAATGACAACCAACTCTCCGGTGGGTCGGGTTTGGGGGGGCTGGATGGTTGGGTTGGGGTTTGTCTTACAGGAAGGGGCGTGACAGGAGGTTCTCCAGAGCTGGTGTGGTTGATGGATCGATTCCCACAGCAAGGAAAATACCAGTCAGCATGTTGTGCTCTTTCAAATCGCTAAAATCACAACACATACGTACAATAAAAAGATTTACAAATACCTGTGGGGACTACTACTGTTAAAAACCTTGTGTAACAATTTAATGAGATATTTGATTTTAAAAATTGAATATACTAAATGATAGCAAACACAGATGTGTGTCGGTTTGGATGCAGCATGCGTGAAACCTACAGGCCCCGGCGCTGTGTGTGGCGTTCTGTTTCCTCTGGTGCTTCTGTGTCAGCAGTGGAGAGGAGGACAACATGGCGGCCGAAGACACACAGCGACCGTAGACCAATAAATAACTGCATTCTGAGCGCACACACCTCCAGGCTGCACGGTGGACAAGCCTGTAAAACACAAACATGAGTTCCTCTCACAGATGCTCACAATGTGCTCCACAAGATATTAAGATCACAAAACAGACATTTAAGCAGGGGAGGGCACACATCTGTTAATCTGCTGGTAGTTGTGCTAATTTTTCACTTAGCATTTATGCTAACATAAAAACGGTTTTGCGCACTTTGCTTACCCTTTTCTTTTTAAACTTTAAAGCATAAATTTACTTGTTCAACAATCAAATTAAAGTTAGCGATTTAGCATTAGCTTCCACTAAATACCTTGTTGATGTATCATTTTAGCATTAGCATAATGTTTATGATTAGTGGCTTAAAGTTAGCACAACTTTAGTTAGCGGAACCCATCGGTAAATTTAAGTTAAAAAATGAATTCACATGGAGAACAACCCGGTATTGTTTAAAATAAAGTTTGACTTCTGTGTATGACATCATGTAATTTGAATAGAAGTTAGCGCTTTAGCATTAGCTTTTGCTAAATACTGTATTGGTGAATTGCTTTAGTGCTAGCAGAACTAAGTTCTTAGTTAGTGGTGCTTACTATTGCATTTACATAAGGGAGTTGAACAACATGAACAACTAGAGGGTGTTAAATGAGATACAAATGGATAAATATCATGAGAAAATGTCACCAAGATGCCGATAACTTGCAAAGAGAAGTCTTTAAAATTACAACAAATTAAAGGATAAGGGTTGAACTATGAGGAATCGCACAAGTAAAAAAAAACACTTACAGAAGAGTGAATATTTTACAGAAAACCTTCAAGTAAAAGAGCCAAACACAAAACCAGAAATACTAGCAGATGTCTGCAGTAAGCCTATAAAGTAAAATACTGAAAAAAATTAAAGACTGCACTAGTACTGTCACAAAAACTGATGCAAATTCACAACTGCTTGGATTTGAAACCAGATTTATACATACATCTACATGAGTCAGCAAACTAGCCTATCAGAAGCCTGAAGACCTGTGACATCACAATCTTTGCTTTCATGAATTGTTTAAACGGATAAGCGCACTAATGTTTATCAAAATGTAGGGAAAAAAAGAAACTTTTTTTTACATTTTGTTTAGCAGACAAAAAAACATTTTAGCTATCCGAACGAACGTAAACAGTAAAGTTTTAGTCCAATTTAATGTCAGAAAGTTTTTACAAAGCATGTAAACATTTGGTGTAAAATTTCAAAGAGACCAAAACAACCAAAATTGTATAATCATCATTTATTGTCCTAAATAAAGTAAATAAATGGAGTCAAACCTTCATGGTGGTGTCAATGTAGGGGTCTTCAACCCTGGCTGCTAGTGCGGCACAACGCACCGTAAACGACTGCAGCGCATTCCTGCAAATCAAAACAACCATAAAATACTGGTGAAATAAGTAAAATGTGTATATTTCACGTTGAAAATTCAGGGCTTGAAAAGCACCTGGTTATGACGTGCAACAGGTGATCTGTGAGCACCGCCTGCAGCGCCTTCTCTGGATACTGATAGGTGGAGAGGAGCTCAACCCCGCCCCTCAGACTGTAGAGGTATCCCGCCGTGGGAAGAGAGAAGAAGCAGAACATGCAGGCCGGTTCGTCCACAGACGCCGACTGCTTACCTGGAGACAGAGAAATTATTTTAAAATTAATCAGTTTTCAAAAGCCTCTGTGACAAATCCTGTGCAGTTCTTTTTTTTAAATTAATTTTTAAAATTGGTGTTTAAAAATTTTTATTCTGTGACAATACTGAGATTTCCCACATTCCTTGAAGCGTAAAGCATAAAGGTGGTGAAATTCTGTTAAGCTAGCACTACAAGTCTGCAGTAGTTGTGACGTCAGGTGACAGATGGGAGCTGAATCATTTAGGATTTAAATCCGTTTCCATGACAACAGCTTTCCTTATCAGGCCTTTGTATTTCTATCGGCTCCAGGTTTTCACATCAGTGCAATTTGTGCCGTTGCTGCTGCGCACATAATAAGAAACAAGCAAACATTTTATATCAGAGTTTGCACAGAAGGTTCTGGTGCCGCTAAGGGCAAAAGCTAACCGGTTCTTATCAGGTTCATGGACTTTGGGTATTGGGAAATTTCCAACCAGCAGAAAAAAACAAGAAATAAAAATTAAAACAAAAATCTGAAACAGAGAATCCTCTGAGAGTTTAAATTAATAATCGTATTTATTAATGACCAGCTCTGTTGACCTTCACCCCCAGAAAATACAAAGAAAAAACGGCAGGCGGGCATTCCGCTGCAGGTTAAATAAAGGGTTAACCTTTGAGTGAGTTTTAATTAAATGGCTCAAATTCAAAATATTTAAAGGTACTAATGCTTGAGTATTAATTAGATTGAAGTTTTCTGGCTGATCACAGATTACCGACCTGCTAATTTCCAATTCTTTTTGTTTGAAATGTCTCCAATATAGCAAGAAAGAAAATCTGGAACAACAATTCAGAAAAAATGGTAAAACAGCCGAAACCCTGAGTTCCTTTAAATCTAGACTAAAAACTAAAAATGCTGAAATGTGCCATACAAATAAAATTTGAAAAGTGGTGACTATTAACTCCTCCATGGGCTGCCACCTTATCGTGGTGGAGGGGTTTGAGTGTCCCAATGATCCTAGGAGCTATGCTGTCTGGGGCTTCATGCCCCTGGTAGGGTCACCCAAGGCAGACAGGTCCTAGGTGAGGGACCAGACAAAGAGCAGCCCGAAGACCCCTTATGATGGACAAGAACTTTGGACTTGGTGTTCCCTCGCCCGGACGCGGGTCACCGGGGCCCCACTCTGGAGCCAGGCCTGGAGGGGGGGCACGATGGCGAGCGTCTGGTGGCCGGGCTTTTACCCATGGAGCCCGGCCGGGCTCAGCCCGAAGAGGAAACATGGGCCCTCCCTCCCATGGGCCCACCACCCGTGGGAGGGGCCAAAGGGGTCGGGTGCAGTGTGGGATGGGTGGCAGCAGAGGGAGGGGACCCTGGCGGTCCGACCCTCGGTTGCAGAAACTGGCTCTTGGGACGTGGAATGTCACCTCTCTGGTGGGGAAGGAGCCGGAGCTAGTGCGTGAGGTCGAGAGGTTCCGGCTAGAAATAGTCGGTCTCACCTCGACGCACGGCTCTGGTTCTGGAACCAGTCTCCTTGAGAGGGGCTGGACATACTTCCACTCTGGAGTTGCCCAAGGTGAGAGGCGTCGGGCAGGAGTGGGCATACTTGTTGCTCCCCATCTCGGCGCCTGTACGTTGGGGTTTACCCCGGTGAACGAGAGGGTAGCATCCCTCCGCCTACGGGTGGGGGGACGGGTTCTGACTGTCGTTTGTGCTTACGGGCCGAACGACAGTTCAGATTACCCACCCTTTTTGGAGTCCTTAGAGGGGGTACTGGAGAGTGCTCCTCCTGGGGACTCCCTTGTTCTGCTGGGGGACTTCAACACTCACGTGGGCAATGACAGTGAGACCTGGAGGGGCGTGGTTGGGAGGAACGGCCCGCCCGACCTGAACTCGAGCGGTGTTCTGTTGCTGGACTTCTGTGCTCGCCATGGATTGTCCATAACGAACACCATGTTCAAGCATAAGGGTGTCCATATGTGCACTTGGCACCAGGACACCCTAGGCCGCAGTTCGATGATTGACTTTGTCATCGTTTCGTCGGATCTGCGGCCGTATGTCTTGGACACTCGGGTGAAGAGAGGTGCGGAGCTGTCCACTGACCACTATCTGGTGGTGAGTTGGCTCCGGTGGTGGGGGCGAAAGCCGGTCAGACCTGGCAGGCCCAAACGTGTTGTGAGGGTCTGCTGGGAACGTCTGGCGGAATCCCCTGTGAGACGGAGCTTTAACTCCCATCTCCGGCAAAACTTCGAACACGTCCCGGGGGAGGTGGGGGACATGGAGTCTGAGTGGACCGTGTTCCGTGCCTCCATTGTCGAGGCGGCCGATCGGAGCTGTGGCCGCAAGGTTGTCGGTGCCTGTCGCGGCGGCAACCCTCGAACCCGCTGGTGGACACCTTCGGTGAGGGATGCCGTCAGGCTGAAGAAGGAGTCCTATCGGGCCTTTTTGGCCTGTGGGACTCCGGAAGCAGCTGATGGGTACCGGCGGGCGAAGCGGCATGCGGCTCGGGCGGTTGCTGAGGCAAAAACTCGGGCGTGGGAGGAGTTTGGAGAGGCCATGGAGAAAGACTTCCGTACGGCTTCGAGGCGATTCTGGTCCACCATCCGGCGTCTCAGGGGGGGGAAGCGGTGCAGCACCAACACTGTTTATAGTGGGGATGGTGTGCTGCTGACCTCTACTCGGGACGTTGTGGGCCGGTGGGCAGAGTACTTCGAAGACCTCCTCAATCCCACCAACATGCCTTCCACTGAGGAAGCGGAGCCTGGGGACTCTGGGTTGGGCTCTCCAATCTCTGGGGACGAGGTCGCCGAGGTGGTTAAAAAGCTCCTCGGTGGCAAGGCCCCGGGGGTGGATGAGATCCGCCCGGAGTTCCTTAAGGCTCTGGATGTTGTGGGGTTGTGTTGGTTGACGCGACTCTGCAATGTCGCATGGACATCGGGGGCAGTTCCCCTGGATTGGCAGACTGGGGTGGTGGTCCCCCTGTTCAAAAAGGGGGACCGGAGGGTGTGCTCCAATTATAGAGGGGTCACACTCTTAAGCCTCCCTGGCAAGGTCTATTCAGGGGTCCTGGAGAGGAGGGTCCGTCGGATAGTCGAACCTCGGATTCAGGAAGAGCAATGTGGTTTTCGTCCTGGTCGTGGAACACTGGACCAGCTCTACACCCTCGGCAGGGTCCTGGAGGGTGCATGGGAGTTCGCCCAACCAGTCTACATGTGTTTTGTGGACTTGGAGAAGGCGTTCGACCGTGTCCCTCAGGGAGCCCTGTGGGGGGTTCTCCGGGAGTATGGGGTACCGGGCCCTTTGATACGGGCTGTCAGGTCCCTGTATGACCGGTGTCAGAGTCTGGTCCGCATTGCCGGCAGTAAGTCGGGCTCGTTTCCGGTGAGAGTTGGACTCCGCCAGGGCTGCCCTTTGTCCCCGATTCTGTTCATTACTTTCATGGACAGAATTTCTAGGCGCAGCCAAGGTGTTGAGGGGATCCGATTTGGTGGCCTTAGGATCTCATCTCTGCTTTTTGCAGACGATGTGGTCCTTTTGGCTTCATCAGATCGTGATCTGCAGCTCTCGCTGGAGCGGTTCGCAGCCGAGTGTGAAGCGGCCGGGATGGGGATCAGTGCCTCCAAATCCGAGGCCATGGTCTTGAGCCGGAAAAGGGTAGAGTGCCTTCTCCGGGTCAGGGGGGGTGTCCTGTCCCAAGTGGAGGAGTTTAAGTATCTCGGGATCTTGTTCACGAATGGGGGAAGAAGGGAGCGGGAGATCGACAGGCGGATTGGCGCAGCGTCTGCTGTCAAGCGGGCGCTGTACCGGTCCGTCGTGGTGAAGAGAGAGCTGAGCCAAAAAGCGAAGCTCTCGATTTACCGGTCGATCTACGTTCCCACCCTCATCTATGGTCATGAGCTTTGGGTCATGACCGAAAGAACGAGATCGCGGATACAAGCGGCCGAAATGGGTTTTCTCCGTAGGGTGGCTGGGCTCTCCCTTAGAGATAGGGTGAGAAGCTCAGTCATCCGGGAGGGACTCAGAGTAGAGCCGCTGCTCCTTCACATCGAGAGGAGCCAGTTGAGGTGGCTCGGGCATCTGGTCAGGATGCCTCCTGGACGCCTCCCTGGTGAGGTGTTCCGGGCACGTCCCACCGGGAGGAGGCCCCGGGGAAGACCCAGGACACGCTGGAGGGACTATGTCTCTCGGCTGGCCTGGGAACGCCTCGGGATTCCCCCGGAGGAGCTAGAAGAAGTGGCTGGGGAGAGGGAAGTCTGGGCCTCCCTTCTGAAGCTGCTACCCCCGCGACCTGACCTCGGATAAGCGGAAGAAGATGGATGGATGGATGGATGGTGACTATTAACTGCAAACACATAGACATGACCTGGTGGGCGGGGCTATCAGTCAAACCTCTCCAACAGGAGAGCAGAAGAGGACAGCGGTTGATTTTTTTGACCTTAGCTGAGGTAGATAAGACCGGCTTCACATCTAAGCATCAGCTGATCACTGATCTCTCAAAATTAATGAAATCAGCACAACCCTAATTTGAATGCTTATATTAAATCCCTGATTAAGCTGAGCAGGAAGATTTGGGGCCGTCATGGCGCTGGTACTTACTGGTGGTCATGGGGTGGAGCTGCAGCGAGTGGAGCTGAATCTCCTCCACACTGCAGCCTTGAAAGAACTCTGGAGTAAAACGCCTGCAGAAGAAAAAAGTCCAGGTCACTATCCTGAAACATCATCACAATGCTATGTTGTTCAAACAACAGAAAAGCACCTGAAGAGAAGGTAGGAGAGCGTGTAGTGCCTCCGGTCCTCCAGTCCGGTCTGCTCCACGCTGACGGGGACGTCGCAGGTTCTGGCTCCGTCCCCCAGCAGCTCCTGGTGCTTCGGAACCAGCAGGAAGTCACTCTGCTCTTCTGGATAATCTTCTAAACACGCAAACACAGAAGCCATCAGGGCTGGAAGAAACGGCTGGAAAACGTACCACCAAATAAGCATTTCATATCCATAGTTATCGATTAGTTGTCTTAAATATCTGCCAAACTGGCGACCTGACCATTCCTCTTTTATCCAGTTTTCTTATTCTACATTTAGACTCCAGCAGAGCATCTAGAAATGAAACGCTGTTGATGTGAGGTTTGTTTTTACCACTTTTAAAGGAATCTGAATGCTCTTCCACGCCTGTGGGCTCGGCCGTTGCTTCCAGCTTCAGAACCAGAACTTCAAGCTCGGCCTGGACTGCCACATAACCTCCACACAGCGCCACCTAAAGGGGAAAGCAAACATAGCTTTAATATTTTCAATGTTTGCAACAATAAAGCAAAACAAACGGAGTCAAAGGAGGCAGGTAATTTTGTACATCTTAAATTCATAGTTTAAAATAAATCAGAGCATTTAATTAGAGTAAAAATCTTGAGGAGTTTTAGTCTCATGAAATTTATTAGGTAACATCCACCATAAAAATGTCTGTCACTCACTGTAAATTAAAGGATTTATTAAAAAAAGGCTTAATAATCTGTGATGGTTCTCTATTAAAGCATTTATAATTTTGTCTCTGAAAAAACTTGTAATTAAAACATTGGTAAAACACACTTAATTTTATTTTTACTATCAGACATTTCTTATGTTTATTAAAGCATAATTAACATATAATAATTTAGAATTTTTAAAGCTTTTTTGGGTTCAAATAATGCAGACAAATAAAATTTACTACAAATTTTAGGACCTTAAAGTTCCCAAATGCTAATCCATTATTAGACAAAATAAATAAAGAGAAAATAAATCCTCCATTTTCCCAAAATGCATTTTTATTCTTAATCTCAGATTTTAAAATGTGGTTCCTTTTGCTTATGCATAATATACGACAATATTTTATGTAGTACCAAAACAGAAATAATATAAATATTTATTTACTGAAATATGTAATATACTGTATATTAAAATACATATTAAAAACTGAGTAAAACTGAGCAACAACTCAAAACTATTAAAGCTGGAATATAACATTTATATTAGAAAATAGAAATCATAAAACAGAGAGTTAAAGTACCTGCTTAGGAGTAATTTTGGAGAGATGCAGGATGACCGAACGTTCAAAGTCCAACACAGAAAGTTCCTGATTTTGAGAAGTTCGACCTGTAAGGACAACATATAAAAAATAATAAATAAAAATAAAATAAAAAATCAGCTGAGTCACAGCAGCAAAATGGAAAAGCTGATGTTTTACTTGTTTAAAATCATTCATATTTTATTTCATTTCATTTATTTCATCATTTATACATGTTTGTCAATCGTTTAATTTCTTTATTCATATATGAATTTATAAAGACTCTGATGAAGTAAGACGTGCTCTTTAGTGTGTTCAGGTTTTAAAATGTATAAAACAAAACGTTAAATTACCTGGACTCTGACTGCAGCTCTGCTCTGAGTTGGACCAGGAGCTCTGGAGGTTCTGCTGGTTCTGCTGGGATTAACAGACTGAATATTTAAATTTATTCCAAAATAAAGTTATTCAATAAATCTGTTTGAGCCAAGGAACAAGTTAAACAGGAATCCTGAAAGACAAAAAACATCTGGCAAACATTTGACTCAAATGAACTTATGTAAGTATGGAGACGTAAAACACAGGTGTCCAAACTGTGGGCCAGGGGCCATTTGTGGCCCTTAGAACTGTTTCATGGTACAAATTTGACCCTCTAGTGGGCGCTTTGTAATTTTTTAGCATGAGAATTTAAATTACAAATTTAATTCTAGCTTTTTTTTTTATGGAAAGTGTGAGGCACAAAGCATTTTATTTCAATAGCCACATTTTCTTTGGATTTTAAGCTCTTGGTAAGACGCCCTAAAGACATTCAGTGAATTTTCACTCAAAAAGACTAGAGCACATAAATTCTTCAATTAAACTCGGTTAATAGCACAACTGTTTTTTGAAGAATCTTATTTTGTTGCTGGGAATAGATTACAAGATTTTCTGCGGGCGTGCCGTGGTGGTGTAGCGGTTAGCGCGACCCGTATTTGGAGGCCTTGAGTCCTCGACGCGGCCGTCGCGGGTTCGACTCCTGGACCCGACGACATTTGCCGCATGTCTTCCTCCCTCTCCTTCCCTGTTTCCTGTCAGCCTACTATCATATACGGGACACTAGAGCCCACAAAAGACCCCCTGGAGGGGTAAAAAAAAATAGATTTTCTGTACCAAATAAACTGAAAAAAAATTACCGAAAACTGTCCGCCGCCTTTTAGTAAGAGAAAGAATTGCCACTTTGTTTCATTAAAATATTGCATGTTTAATTTATTGCTGAGCTGCGGAAAACGATTAGGTTCACTGGGAAAAAAAAGAATTCTGATTTTAAGGTCAGAATTTAGAGAAAAGTTCAAATTCAGAGATTAAAGTTAGAATTCAGAGAACAGTTGGAATTCCATGAAAAAAAGTCACAAATCTGAGAAGAAATAAAAAAATTCTAAGATTAAATTCAGCATTCTGAAAAAAAAGCATGATTTTCTCAATGTTTCTTTCAGTGGCTCTAATCATTTTCTGTACTTAGCAAAGTAAACAAAAAGAAAGAAATAAAATAATTTTGCATTTTAAGTTGTAAAAACAGTAAGGAGTATTTTCCACTTTGGGATTCTGGCCCATGTTGCAACACATCTGGTCACCACTGACCTAACCACACCATCCAGCTGTGGTCAGGATTGTTACCAGGTTCTGCTGGGTGTGTCTCCTCAAAGTGAAAAGAACCAGCGTGTTCTCGCAGCCCACCAGGAGGTCTCCAGTCAGGGCGCAGCATGCCAGGGACACGGGATGCTCCGACAGCGGGATCTCAATGATCTCCATCTGCACTCCGCCCCAGACAGACGCGCCGCGAAGCAGGTGGCCCAATAAACGCACCCCAACACGGGACTTCTCCTCCGCCTGAACAGAAAGCAAGAACCGTCTCACCAAAACAGGCTGAGCATCTTACAGAAGCCAAAAGAGAGATGACTGTCAGCACCTGAATGCACCACATGGCATTAAACAACATATGTATCTGCTTATTTAAAGAGGTGCAATGTATGTGCTTTTGTAGAAGTAAATAAGGTTTTAATATGATATAATGCATTTAATTTACCACTCAAAAAAAGAAGTTCAGAATTTATAATAAAGTTTTAAAATGGCAAACAGTAAGGTGTATTTTTAATAACTGGTGATTCCCCAGTTCAGTTTACACCAAAAAGGTAAAAGTTATGTTCAAAAATTAACTACTTAAGGAAAACATAAGCAGCGTACCTGGTGCCGCCAGTTTGTGTAAACTCTCAGATAGGTGGCGCTGTTTTTTTCCTCTATGGTTACCAAGTAGTCTCCTGAAGGAGACAATCAGAGGCATTATGATTAATAACTCTGTCATTTGACATTTTCCTACCAACTGCTTTGCAAAAACTCTGGGGGAGAAAAAAGAAAGATGGTTGCCTAAAGAAGGAATGGAGAGGTTCTACCCATGTCTTCAAAAAGTATTGTAACGATTCTGTGTTTTAGTTCTGCTGGGGTCCATATGGTTATTTGTATTTGTTATAAGTTGCATTGTGATCCTTTCTGTTAGAGTGTTATGGGCTTTCCCTCTCTGACTCTGCTGGTTCCCACTCTCATGTGATAGGCCTGCCATGTGGGCGGGGGATCGGTGGAGCGGGAGTACCAGGACCGGAAGTGGGGGAGAGTTCAGAGGGGAGTTAGCAACGAAGCTAACGGTTGATTGTCCCCGTTTGTTGGAGGCGTGAGCTGCAGTCTCAGGAATAGCAGCTTGTACCTATTTCTAATAAACCCTGTTTGGCGGGACTACAGCTGCGGTGTTGGCGTCATTACAGTATTTATATACCTTCATCATCTCCTTTTATTCTCACTTTAACCCCTCAAACTTAAATACATTAAAACAAAAATAAAAAGTAAGTTCTCTAAAGGGTGTGCATAATTTTCTGGGGAACAATAGGGGAGAAGAGCAAGTGTCCGTACCGATGGAGCTGTGCCGGATCCTCCTCACTGTGCCCATGCTAGCAAAGCGGCATATGAGAGGGCAGCCCTCCGTTTCCAAATTGTACACCTCCACCTGGGTCCAGTTAAAACACAGATATTAACATCTTTTACAAATACTTACAGTCAGATAAAGCATCACTCTCAAGAGCAGGTGGGTAGCTAGCTAGCAATGTCGCGCTAGCTAGTTAGTTAGCTAGCTACTTAGCTAGCATCGTCGAGCTAGCTAGCTAAGTAAACTTTATTAATCCCGCCATGGGGGAAATTTATGTATCAGAACTACGACATCTAGTTTGGAGTAAAGTTCAGCCAAAAAGCAAAACATTTTCACAATAATCTCAGAAATATTCCAGAAAAAACTCTGGAATATTTCTGAGCTCCAAAGGTAGTTTTTAGCAATAACAAAACTAAATGCAATCAAAAACAACCATTAATCATCATGAATGATGTATGTGAGAATGTGGCTGTTCTTATTTATTAGTTGTTGTTTTTTTACCAGTTATTTGTTAATTCTTACAGTTGTGTGTGAATTGTGAGACAGTTATTTCTTGTTTTTAAGCATATGCACTGACTGATGGCACCTTTTAAATTTCGTTGTCCTTGTGACAATGACAATAAAGATTTATCTTATCTTATCTTAATACAAGATTTGCAGGAAGAACTCAGAAAGTTTGACTTCTCAAATTCAGAAAATTTTCTAGAAAAAAAACTTTAAAATTTCTAAGATTAATCTAAAAAATTTTCGGTGGAAATGTACTCTTCCATTTTTTCCTATCTATAATGGCCCAAATACTCAATCATACACAACAGCAAATCACTATTTACAATAAACAACTCAAAAAACATAAAATGTAAAATAACTAAAACCTATACACCACATCTAAAACATTTTTTAATAAACCTGTGATATTGCATCTAATAAAATAATGTTTAAGGAGTAACTTATATATTTATTCAACTATGCTTGAATGAATATATCTACAATGAACAGAATGTTTTGTCTCCCCCCCCAACACATTGTCACAAATAAAACAGGATAAATGAGGAATACTTTAAGCGCACCTTGCATCCTCCTGTTGTCACAACAAACAGCGCTCCGCCTCCACAGCACACGAGTCCAGGTTCCTGTTCCACCTGAGCAAAACATGTTGAAGAGCTGTTGTTTTTTTGTTTGTTTTGGTTATTTAATCTGGCTCAGCATCCGTTCATTTACCTGTACAATCTGCTGTGAAGTGAAAGGATGGCAGTTGTAGACATGCACCATGTTTGCTCCTAGTTTGAAGATGTAAATTTAAATACAAACTGCTGTTCTTTCCACTCTGTTTGGTTAAATGACTCTTCTGCAGACTTCATCCATTGGAATACTGCTGGAAAATAACAATCAATAGGATTTTTTTAGTCAGAATTGAAAATCTCATCATAGTTGCTGATCAGATTCAGAACTGCCATGGACATATTGAAGAGACTAGACAGCAAAAATGCTCTTTTAAATGTTGCAATTCTGAAATATTCAATACATTAAAAGTATCAAAACTAAGAACTGAAATATTTGCAGACGTTAAACACATCAGCATTCACTCTGATGCATTGTTTTGAGCTAAAAAAAAAAAAGAAAATCAGATGGAGGTTAGGTTGTTTAGCTGCATAAATCATTTTCTGTTGGAGGTAAAACTGCTACCTCAATGGAAGACCCTGCAGCACAGTTAATTTCTCTTTTGGTTACATAGAAATATTAAAGTCAGGGAAAAAAATCAATATTAATTTACATAATATGGCAAAGCTTCTAAAATAATAAAAAACAAACAGAATTAATGTTTCACTAAACAGAAATTGTACATAAAGAAATATCTTTATAATGTACAATTATACATTGTAATGTATAATTGTACACCTCCACCTGGTATAAGGTTTTAGAACTGGACTTAATTTAGATGTAAAAATAACGATAAAGGACTAAAATGACAATCCTGTAGAGTTTTCCAAATGGAACAAAACCGTACAACTGAAATTATGTTTTCAGTTTGTATTTACGATCTTGAACGAGGAAAATGCAATGCAAAAATAGGAAGAAAACTCCAATTTCCAAAGTTATAAAAACATAATCTGTGATCTGAGCTTATATTACTTTAATAAAAAATTAAATTCTCAATATCATTTACATCATTACAGAATGAATTTAGTCCAAACTTTTCATCATTATTATTATTATTGCTAATATCGAAACTAAACGAAACCTGAAGAGTTTCTCGGCGTTAAAACTAAAATCTACTTCACCATGTTGGCTGTAGAGGCTGACAGTTGAAACAAAGCAGCGGTTGTCCTGCAGGATGTCCTCTTCCCTTACTAATCGATATCACATGCTGAGATCTTGTGAGCAGCAGCAGCAGCTCTGGTTCTTTAAAATAAATCCAAACAATTAGTTACATCACCACTTTCGTCCCATTCCGGTTTTAAATAATGTTTTATGTACAATAAAAGTCATAGCAGCAAACTAAAGTACTTACATTACTGTTACGACCTCCGCATTTTCTCTCTTCCTCATTGAGCGACTGCTGCAGTTTATTGATTACATGCGAAACAGGAAGAGAGTTGTCCATAACAACGAAGAGCCCGCCCCCTCTTGATTCTGATTGGCTCTTCAGGCTGATAGCTTCCTTTGATTGGTTACACAACGACCATGTGATCAGTCTCGAAAGTTTTTTTAACTATTTAACGACCAAAGTAAGTTTTGTGTTATTTGGTTGTTTATTAAAATATGTCATTTGTATATTTAGAATGTCTTCGTCTTTCAGTTTTTCTCTAAACAATCTTCAGCTTGCTTTGCTTTTCGTTTTTGCCGTTATTGTTCCGATGTTAACGGTATATTGTTACTAGAAGTAGCCAACTTTCCCCTGTTCTAATGTACATTAATTGCATAACCTACTGTAAGAATTCACTTCAAAACGTTGATGTTGAAAAACATTTGATTTGTTTTTGCCTGATTTGGTTATTTTCTAATTATCACTCTGCAATATCTTTAGTTTAGTCTTTAAAAGTTTTGTGTCTGATTACGTCATTTTAAAATGATATTATATTGACTCAACAGTTATTCATTGTACTTCGCCATTTTTACCTAATACTCACCAACTTTTACCTGAGTACAGGTACAGGTTGGATTTTTATGTTTGTTTTATTTTATACAATCATGTTGAAGTAGGACAAGTCCTCTGTCAGACTTGTTGATTTTTTAACAAATAAAACTAACAGGTGACAAAGACATAAGAGGAGAAATGAAACCAGTAATTTGGGACATTGCTCTAACTTTAAGTACCACAAGGGGGCAGCAGTTGAGCAAAAATTTTAAAAAGCCTTAATGACATGCATTCTGCCAGATGTGGACTTGTGTGCAAATGAAAATGAATATGTTTTATCTTTGCGTGTAAATTACTTGCATGGCTCAATAATTTGACTGCAAGAGCTTTATTTTGTAGCTTTTCTGGGGATGGAAGTTAATTTGATCAATGTAGATCCATGTGAAAGCAACCCTTGGCTGTATGGTCAGTGTAAAATTTTGCTTATTTTGATTTAAAGTCAAGAAACTCTAATTTGTTGTGAACTGGATTGTGTCTGTCTCTTCAACTGCAGGAAAAATAGCAATGCAGTTGTAAACCATAATTTAATTAAATCCCTTTAGAGTTAAAAGATTCACTGTATGGAACATCTTACTCTGCATTTCTTTAACAATATAGTTTGTTTTTCTGCTTTTCTTAGATTTAAAAGCACAGAAAACTACAAATTGTTGTTACTGTTGCAAACAAGCACAATTACCAAAAGTTTACGACTGGAATAATTTGCTTTAAATGCCATACCAAACTGGCTAATGGCTATGTATGAATTTATGAGACTCCTCAGCGCCCCCTGCTGGACTTTAACCACCAATAGATTAGAGTTACATGAAGCAGATTTGCATGAGAGTAATTGTTGAAAGAGAAGATTTTTCGTTTTTTAAAAAATTCTGGGCTCATTATGAGAATTTGAGGTATAGGTGTTAAGATCCAACAGATGGCAGTAGTGCAACAATAATGGATGAAAGCTGGCATTAAAATCTAAAGAAGAAGAAGAAGAAGAGAGTAATTGTTGCAAGCCTGGCCATCGCCTCCTTGTGCCTCTCCGCTCAAAAAAAGCGCCATGGTTTACAGCACAGTCCGGGCTTTCTCCCCGAGAGTTTGATTCTCTCCGGTAGATTTTCTGCCGGGCCAATCAGCGAACAGGAAGAGAACTCGTAAACGATGACGTTAGTTTTCTGCGCCGTTTTAGAATCGCAGTCTGCCTGTAGTTTTAATAATGGTAGGGGGAACGTGAACGAAGCTATTCAGTCACGCTTCCAAATACTGAATCAACATTAACAGCCGCCTCGATTGGATCGGATCTTCTCTCTTCACAGTGCAGGATGGTTGTTTATAGCGCAAGCAACTTCCGGCAAAGTGCGACATACATCACGGACAAACATTATTTGGGTAAAATTTAAAACTCCAACACAGTCCACGCCTCCAGTAATCATTTCTCAGTAGTCAAGCCCAGACCCTAGTTTTTACCATGCTATGTGTGCATACAAAGGAAAACTATCTTATTTTGTACAAATTTCTGTAAAAAAATTTTGTTTCAAATTTTAGTTTAGAATTTCTGAGCTAAATATTTGGCTAATGCGCAAATTCACTGAGGTAAATATTCAGATCAGTGAAATATTTAGCTTAGCTCAGACAGTTAGCTTTAGTAAATTAACTAAATAGCTTGCTAACTAAATATGTAGTTTGATAGCTAAATATTTAATATAGAGCTTACTAACTAAATATTTAGTTAGCTAATGAGCTATTTAGTTAAATAACTTGATAACTAGATATTTAGCTTGAAACTGTGACTGAATCACATAGTAAATACATAACTTTGAAAAGAGAAGCGTTTTTCTCCTCTTATGAAAAGCTAAAAATAACCCAAATTATTGTTGTTAATTTTTGACTGTGTGACTTTACAAACAGTCTCCATACTCGCCCCTCCCCTCCGGCATCATAAGGTAACCCCAGCCAAACGCTCTGCAAGCCAGCTTCTTTTATTGGTCTGCGCAGGCATGCAGGCAGGTTTGATGTGGGGAAACATTTTTCTCCGTGCATGAGGGCAGAAACTCCCTCCTGATTGTGACAGGACGGTTCGGGTTTTGATTCTCCCTGCAGGCTTCATCTGGGTGTCGACAGTAACTCATCCTGGTAGTCCGCTGACTGAACTTTGCAGTTGCAGCGGAGGATCCAAACCAGCAGCTCTTTAGCTCCTGCAGTCGAACCTGCAGGTCTGCAAACCGCTATCAGCCGCTGGGCGAAGCTCTCCAGGTAAGACACACTTTCATTCTGCATATGCATGTAATTTTAACAACAACAACAAAAAAAAAAAACATTTAATTGCACAACATTTAAAAAAAAAAAGTCGCCTAACATTTACTGTATTTACTGCGTGGGGTGTTAAACTGGCTTCTCAAGCTGTTTATTTTTAAAGACAGACATTTTTAGTCTAAAGCAATGTGGCTTTGACTTACTGTACTGTCAATTTCCTGAAAAATGATGCGGAATTAAAATATTGATAGTGTTTCACTTAAACTAATTTGATTTCGACCACTGTTTATTCAGTAAACATTAAGATATGCACCAATCAATACTAATAATTTAAAGTTTCTTTGAGGTTTGAGAGGTGATAGAAATGAAAAATTATCCCCATTATTTTTAATTCTGTGTTTGCAAGTCTTCCTAAAGTACCAGATATTTATGAAACACTAAACTAAAAAGGCTGTTGTTTAAATAGCATTAAAAGAGTGTGAGTTTTTGCTTTTGTTGCATGTAATGACTGGAGGGAAACACAGATTTTTCTGTATTTGACATCCAAGTCATTGATCAAAACCAATCAATAGGGAAAAACAATCTGATTCCGATCATTGCCTAATTGGCTGTGCATCTTTAGCATCTAATCAATGCTACTGTAGTTGTTTGCCAAGTTTCAGTGCTTATGTTTCTCTTACTTTTCTCTCACTACAGGAGCTTCTGGATGATTTATTTAGTCAGATCTAAGTTTAGATTGCTTTCATTAATGCATAAAAGATAAATTGCTCCGTCATTGTCCAGATTGCTGAGAAAAATGGGAGCAACAGCATATTGTTGCTGGATTTCTAGTCTTATGTAAGACTATAAGTAATTATTTTGAAGAAAATGTACAGAAGATTTAAAGGAATAAGTTTGCAGTCGATTTCAAACAAGTAAATAATAAACCTGTGAAAATAAACGTCCAAGGAAACATTAAGTTAATGTCAGAGCAGAAAAGAAACAACCCTTTGAGGCAAAACTTCAAGCCAAGTGGAAATTACTGATGCTGATGCTCGGTGAAAGTTGGCTGGCATGTCACAGAACTGAGATGTTTGCTGCTTTGTGGCATTTTAGCTGCAAGTCCAGCCATGCTTTCTGTGCACCTGTGTGTCAGAGCAAGAGCCTGAGCTGAGAGACTGACACCGAGATGGGCACGGATAACTTCCCGAAGCTGTGATTTTCATCAACTGCCTCTGGCAGCGTCTGCAAATGCGTGCTGACACGAAAGTTACAAAGTTGCGTGTTATCCGTCTGTAAAATGCTCTGAGCGTGAGCTAGAGGACAAAATGACATAAAAAGAAGCAAAGGAAACATGCAGCTTGTGTAATTTCAGAAATGCGAGGAAGGAAAAGAAAGAACTGGGAAAAGAAAGATGAGAATTGTGGTGGTAAAAGCAGAAAAGGAGGTGAAAGGGTTTATTCAGTCCCAAGTTACCTGCCTTTGTCTTTGTGTAAGTTTTTTTACATGATTAATTAATTCAGGTAAAATTAACTCTGATATTTATAGTCACTGTATAAAAACAGAACCTTTTTCTCTCGCTGTTTGAGATGCCACTCAGCAAAGAAGCTGATGTTACTCTAAAACCAACACAAAAAGCAAGAATACAGTTTTAAAAGTGGGAACTCAGACCTTGTATTTTTCAGACATATTCTGCAGTTTGATGAAGCTGAAGTGGAAATATTTGGCCTTAATACCATTGCTGATATACCAAGCATCCCCTGTCTGAATGCTGTCTTAGATAGTGATGGACTCTGACCTGAACCTTCAGAGCCACATAAAGACAGTTCCAAAGTCGGCCTTCTGTCACCGGAAGAACATTTTCAGGATTAGAGGACTAATGTCTCAGCAACATCCAGAGAAACTCATTCAGTGTGTTTATCTTTAGTTGAATGTATTACTACAGCAGTGTCTTCACAGGTCTGACTAACAAATCAATCAGAAAATTGATCCAGAACCCTGCTGTTCTCATTCTGACTAAAACCAAGAAGATGGAGCACATCTTCCTTCAGAGACGTTCCAGAGAGCACAACTTCTCTGGAAGTTTATTCCAGAGAATAAACTTTAAAATACTGTTAGCTTATAAGCCACTGAACGGCTTGACACCACAATACATTAAAGACCTGCTGCTGTTGTCATAGCAACCTCCCAGACCTCTCAGGTCTTCTGGTTCTGGTTCTCGTCTGCATCCCCAGAACCAGAACCAAAGATGGAGAAGCAGCATTCAGCTTCTATGCACCACAAATCTGGAACAAACTTCCAGAAAACTGTAAAACACTGAATACCTTTAAATCTAAGCTAAAAACCCACCGGGTTAGAGCTGCTTTTGAAACATGATAAATGAACATCAACATTTTGATGTGTAATGATGGAAAATGTAATATTTCAATTGTTGATTTTTGTATTTTTATGATTTATAGCACTTTGAACTGCCTTATTGCTGAAATGTGCTTTATAAATGCACTTAATTGATTGACGGATTGTCATCAAAATGGCCAAAATAGCATCTTAATTAGTGAAGTTAAAATATATTTACAAAGAAATACACCTCTGCATAGTCCAAACTTGCTTTGATTTGGAAGCGTTTGATTTTATTTAAGCTTACCAGCTGATTTTCAGCTCAAAGTTTCACAACACCAGGAGCTGGAGGAATCTGGGTGGTCGTGATGCTGATGTTATTTTTGCAGCCTAATTTAATTGGCTGGATTCTTTGTCAGTTTAATGTGATTGTTGAAATGGATGCCCTTGGACTCCAGAGGACGGCCAACGCTGGCATTGGAGAGTGGCTAAGTAAAAGGGGAAATTGTCCTCCAATGCTGCATTAGCCGCTCTGCTCTCCAAGTTTGTTCTCTGCCATAGTTACTTTGGTATGTGGCGAGTATTTGTCAAACAGCCAGGCCTGTTTAGATCATAAAACGCATGAGTCTATTTATATTCCAGGATAAAATGGATGCTCTAGAGACATGTGGTCATGGGAAACAGCTGAGGTCAAACAACAGGAAGAGGAGAGGAAGACAAACTCCTGAGGGACAGAGTGTTGGTCAAGCTTGTTCTTTAATAATGAGCATATTTAAAATGTAAAAAACAAGAAGTTTTAAATCTATCGATATAATTCTCCCTACATGTCCCCCCTCTGTTATCTTCCAACCTTTTCCAACCAGCCATGTGTAACCCCTTAAAATTTTACAAGATAAACCACTGATAGTTGGGGAGAAGCTTCCACTCTCCAAAATGACGCACATCTGTTCAGTAGTCTCCGCTGCTCAGCCATAACTCCCGTCATCTGGCTGAAAGATGCACTGCAAAGTCTTGATGTCTGTAGTAAAAGATGAACAAGGAGGCAGAGTGGTTACACTGGCATGCGTACCTCTCGCTTATTTCCAGTTGTTAAACCTCTCAGACTTGATGGTTCATCTTTAATCACATAGACGCAGTTTGACGTTAATCTACTTCCTAATTTCCTTTTAAAGAAGTGAAAGTATTAGTGGCTCTTGTGACTGGTAAATAAAATAGTCTATACTGTTTACCAGATTTTACCAGCTAGCTTAATTGGTTACAAGAAAGTCAAAGCATTAAATTATTAAGCATTAAGTGCGATGTTATGTAAAAAAAAAAAAAAAAAACTTCTGCAGCAAGGTCGAAGTGTTTAAGTTTGAGATTAATAGTTTGCAGAAAGTAGTAGTTTGCTAGATGTCATTGGTTCTACATTAAAGTGTTGTGCAGTAATGTTAAGAGCATCATTAGATGATGGATTAACTGGAGGGAGAAAAATTAGGGGATCTTCCTGCAACATCAGCAGGAAGTGCATCTCTGAGATCATAATGAAATAGCAAATGATGCCAAAAGCTTGGTATGTATGAGTGTGCTGTATCGTTTTTGTCAACTTCTGCTTAAAAAAGTTAACATGGACTTATAGGATAAAAACAGTATAACATGATGTATTTTTTAATGGAGCACCCATTTTGTCTCAAGTAATAATAGCAGTGGTGATAACTGTTGCTATGTGTTTTCTTAAAGGAGCAGTATTACTTTAAACTGACTTTTTAAAACTGTACATTGTTATAATGTCATTCCCTCATCAAAAACATACCTGGAGTGTTGCCTTGATATTTGAGAAATCATTTAATGTCCATTTAGCTGTCCAAAACGGCTGGGTGGACCAAGCTCCGCCTTCGAGGCGCAGCTCCTCCTCGGAAGTGCAGCTTCTCTGAAGGAGCTTCCCAGACTTCCCACTCAGCTCCTTCAGACTAGCCAGCAGCTACTAGCAAACCCCTGGTGCTGAGCTCTTTATAGGAGCTACTTCTCAGAGCAACGCTGCTAAAAATGTTGTTAAAGGGTTAATAGAGGAGCCGTGTTGTGATGACTTCCTGAAGACGGAGTTTCAGAAAGAGCAGGATTTTTTAAAGAGACAGAGACCCAATTTCAAGGAGTTAAATTACAAAGTCAAATTTCTATTAAATCATTTTTGATATATATAGTTTTTTTTTGTAACAACTGAAGTTAGCATAGTTACTTGATTGTCCTATAAAATGGCCCTATAGAAAATATGTAATACTGCTCCTTTGATTTTCAGTTGTGCTTAGTGAATTGTTGAAGTGGTTTGCACTTCAGGGCCACCGTACATAACAGCTCTTTATCTACACTGGAATTTTTCCAAACATTTTCTGAAAGGTTACAGGTATTCTTATTGAACCACTTCACCCCAACTTTAGAAAATGCTCCATTTGTTTTGAAAAACATGAAACATAAAGCTGGTAATACTGAATATCTCAGTGTGAATGACAAACTGGAATGACCTCCACTCTTCATTAAGGTAAAGTGGAAACACTGGTAGACTCTGACAGGAGTCCATCCTCCATTTGACCTCCTTTTCTCAAATAGACATGGTGGCCCTTGGGTGGATCAGATCCAAGTGATCCACATGATGGATGGTTATGAAGGAATCCTAGAGAGCCGCGGCTCTGATAACCTTTAGTGACATCACATTGGCTCCCGTGACATCTCTTACTGAGATTGAATGGGGTGAGGAGGCGGTTTACCGCACGTGCTCAGTCTCTGAGAAAGCTTCCCTTGTTGTGTTTTTACTGATGGCGCGGCTTTCCCCGCACACGCTGAATAAAAACACACACATGCATTAAGCAAGGAGGCCGTAAAGCCTTCAGCGGCCATGTGTGTCCTGCCACCCACGTCACGCTCATCCCGGCTGCAGACGGGCAGATGAAGAGGAACCAGTCAGTTTCATTCACAGAGTTGGTAGAAACTACTTGCATTTACTCAATTACAGTTACTTGAGTAACACAAAAAAATACTTTTGGGAGTATTTTTACTACTATGAAGTATCTCTACTCTTTCTTGAGTAAAATTTCTGAATTTTCTACCTGCTGAATGAAAAACAACCATGTTTTAACCCAAAACACACCAGATACAGACACACTGATGTTTTTATTAAAGTTTCCTAAGTTTTTATTGAAAGAAACTGATTTGGAAAACTATTTTTTTTTTGCCTGATTTTGTTACTTTTTGTTACTTATATCAATTATTGTCATTTGGGCCTTAAAATACCAAATTCTCCACTTAGTTTTATATATTTAAATATTAAATGATTGATAACTTGATCAGTTACTGAGTACTTGAGTAGAGTTTTTTACCAATTACTTTTTTTACTCTTACTTGAGTAATTTCTTGGATGGCTACTTTTTGTTTATTACTTGAGTAAAAATATGTTGAAGTAGTGCCCACCTCTGTTGTTTCCACATGTTTAATGTATTTCTTGGTGACTAATTTCCAACCAACATGATATGGAAACAAAAAATGTTTGGTTGTTTAGTCAATTGACAAGTTGCATCAATCACAGTGTCATGGATATTTTCATTATCATAGAAACAAAAATACCTCAAAAAGTGTTTGTAACCCTAAGATCAGCTTTTTGTTTTTGCTAGTAAACTCTCTAAAAAGATCATTGAAGTTGCAGTATGTAACTTTTATAATAAAATATATTTATTTTTACAGCTTTGTCATGACAACATGGTATGAGACAGATAATTTGTGGGATCAATCAACCACTTCTTGCAGTGCTAACTAGCTAGAAGGTGGGTCTTACCGCTGTCAATCATCACTCCACGTGACACTTCTGCTCATCCCACGTAGCCACGCCCCTCACTGTCTCTTGGCTCCGCCCACTTTGTTGGAATTTTTCAAATTGTTTTGGGGGGCGGGGCTTTGCTTTCACATGGGTGTCAGTTACAGTTTAAACAATTGTTTTGCTGTGTAGTTTTCTCTAAAAGGTAAAAAGAAATGGACATGAGTCCTTGCCGCTGTCAATCATCACTCTACGTGACACGTGGAGTGATGATTTCAGCTTTTTTTTTTCAATAAAGCTGAAAAATACATGAAACGATACATTAGTGTACAATTTAGAAGAAAATGGTGCTTAGACAGCAAAAATCTACAGTTACAAAATGTTAGGCAATTTGAACACTCTGCCCTGTAAAGGTCTTTATAGGTGCAGAGGACTGAGTGTGTTTTATCTTTTAAAATTCTACAATATCGCAGTTTGGGTTTTTAGCCAGCACGTTGTATGCTCATTCTGCTGATGGCAGAATGAACCAGATTTTATTAATCAACAGCCTGCCAGTTTCTCTTCCATACAAAATGCTTTATCACAATACACAAATCAATATCTGGTAAAGAATACAGGAGCAGTTTAATTCTTAAAAATGTTTGCTGTAAAATCACTGACATAAAGCGCTTGTCAACGTTTGTTTTATGTTTGTTTTTATTGTCTTGTGGTTTTTAGTTTAATGGCTGTTTTTGATCAGCATCCATCTGGGGTAGAGTCGGATTCGAGATGCGTTTAGACCTCTAGTATTTCTTCTAAATACTTAAATACGTTTTCTGTGTAATGTTTCAGGCACATGCAGGAAGAACTGAAGGTATTAATGTAAAATACATATTCCTTTTAAGAGATTTAACTGTATTAAGGATGTTGTCTGACTAGTTTGGTGAATGTTTTGTCACAGCTACCCTCCTCTGTCACAAAAATGTTACAGAGCAGTTATAAGACAATGGCCAAGCGTATCATCCTGCTTATGTTTTATTTATGCTCGTTTCCATCAGTCATGCCGGTTAGTTTTGATCTCCTACCACTGCCAGCCACTTTAGGAAGAGGTGCAATAAAGACACAAGAGTTTCAATTGAGTGGAAATGTGCAGATTGTGGGCACACTTCTACTAATGCGCTAATTGCAAGCTAATTTTTCTCTTAGCTCTTTGACTTTTTTGCTAACTTTAAAAATGTTAACACACTTAACATTTTTAAGTGTGTTAAGAAGCACTTTGTTTCTCCTAAATTAAAATTTCCATGTAAATTCTGAGGCACTAATTTACTTGGCTGTTTAGAAAACTTTCCGTTGAATTTGACTGTTGAGGTTTCTTTGGGTAGTTTGACGTTTTCTATTCATGCTCTTATTTTGAAGTGGGTGAAAAGCAGTAAACAGTTTAAAATCTGCTGATGTCCTGCATGGTTTCTCATCAGGGCCTGACTGTGGTCAGGTAGGCAAAATAAGCTGCAGTTGGCAATAATCAACAACTATGTCACTGATTTGACTGTGTTGAGAACAATATAAAACAAGCAATGCAGCTAATGTTTGTAATTACTACTTTAGGGCTAGTTCAGCATAACTAACTTTTTAGCTAGCGGTGCTAATTTGAAGTAGGCTAACGGCAGTGGAAGCAACTTGCTGGACAAAGTTGTCAGTTTTTTTCCCCAGCAAAATCAGTTTTGAAAACCAGTTATATCAAAATAAGAAAACCAATAAAAGGTTTTCATCAGCTGTGAAATTTCCAAACAGCTGGAAGGGTTGAAAATCTCCAAACTACATTAAATCAGGAATTGCATCTTTCATTGATGTCGTCTGTGTTCTGTCTATTCCTGTTGCAAATCTGTGTTTTGTTTTGTTGTTTTTTTTCCTCCTAAGAAATGTTGTGAATGTAAAGTATTCGTGTCAGGGTGTGTTGTCCGAAACCTTAAAGTGATTTGACGAATTCCATTGCATTTAGCTGTGAAAGGCCACTTGGCCAGAGGGATGAGAGGCAGAGATAAGTCGGTTTAATTCCCGTGGCTCAGATTGAATGCAGCAGCTGCTTAAAACATGTTATCAGACGTTTAGAGAAAGTTAAGATCAATGTTTTGTTCTTTTATTTTTGTGTGAAATGAATGGATTCTCTCTTTTTTTGTGTGTTTTTCAGGTGCAAAGTTTTCATGCGTCTGATTGCGTTCCTGTGTGGTCATATGCATCGCCATGAAGCACCAATCCATTTCCCGCTGGCTGAGCCAACTTGGACTGCCGCAGTACTGCATGCTGTTGGAACAGGAATATGATGGTGTAGAGGTAATACTACCACATGTTTGCATACATAAAAAATAAGTTTCCAAAAGTTGATGAAGCTTATTTGGTTCCTGTAGTTGCAAAGAAACAATTTAATTTGTTGCTGTCATCGTTTTCACAGTTATTTTAGGATGAAAAGAGTTTTTGTTTTTCAGTCTACAGGGCCTGGCTTGAGTTATTTCACATTTTGTCTCTTTAAAACCACTAACTTTAATATTTAATTGGGATTTTATGTGAATAACCAACAAAAATCTGGATTATTAAGTGATCTTCAATGTTTCTGGAAACATTGATTCCAATTTTTAATTCTAACTTTGAACTTTATTGCTTGTGAAAATCTTGTATACCTTTCATTCTGAAACTAAACATGATGCAACATTTGCATAACCCTGACATAGATTTATTTACAAACCAAAGGCATCATTCTGGAGGAACTATGGTATTCAGATAAAAGCCACCTTGTTTTCTGCTGGAGTCTTAAAACATGAAGTATTTCTAAAGAAGTGAAGTTGAACTGAGGATTTTAAAACAATCCTGTCCATTGAGGTGTTGAAGTAACTGCTGTGGAAGAAAACATCCTTACTCTAAGAATGCCAATGTGAAGAGAGGTGGTTTTTAAGAGCGTTTCCCACAGCAGTTTAATAAAGCAGCCCAATAAAAGTGGATCGGGGGCCTATTATGCTGAATGGCCCCTAATGGAGCAGAGGCTGTTTTTATATCCAGACATTTACCAGCTTCTTTCTGAATCCTGAGGGAGGAGCCAGTGTAAGACATTAGTTATTCCATTCCCTGCTGCTAAAGCTTTTCATAAACATAGAAAGTAATTATAGAATGGAAAACTGGTGGTGTAAAGAAGTACAAACAGAAAAATGTGTTTTCTACAGGAACTTTCCGGTTTATTCTAGTCCCAAATGGTAGATTATATTAACACAAACTTTAGATGAAACTTAAGTACCTTCAAATTCGAGGGAAAAAAATGTGTTTAATTATTTCAATATTGTGGTTAAATTTCACTGTGTTTTCTGTAATTTTGTATAAGTGAAAAAACAATTATACTCTGCAAAACTGCAAAATCTTAGCAAGAATTTTTGGTCTAGTTTCCAGTTCATATATCTTACTGCACTTGAAATAAGAAAAACTAACTTACAAGTAACTTTTCAGCAAGATATATGAGTTGTTTTAAGTCAATAATTATTTAATATTGATGAAAAGTAAAATCTATCAATGGAACATGACACTTTTCCTATATTTTTAGTGAAATAATCTGCCAGTGGAACTAGAATTTGGTTGCTAGGTGACGGACTGAGGTTGCTAGGTAACGGCACAACTTATGAAAAAAAGTGTCACTTATGTAAAAAGTGAACTGAAATGCCAATGTACCTATTACTTATTTATTAACATTAAGGAAGTATTTACTTAAAAAAGCCCCAGTATTGTATAAAAGTTACTTGTTAGTTAGTTTTGTCTTATTTCAAATATATGAATATATTTGCACTAGAAACTTGACCAAAAATACTTATTTGCAGTTGCAATGGTCTTCAAACTCTCAACCCCAGTCTGTTTTTTTTAACCATTGCTTGTTATAATGAGCTTAGTGCAGCTTTGCTAAACTCCCTCTGCATATTGTAACAACAATATCCGACTCAGTGGCTCCAAGATAATCAGGCTTCTTGTGAAAACATCAGTTTCTGTTTCTATAGCAACTCGACCAACAACTTCCAACATGCACAATGCGCCAAAGGACTTCACTGTTTTTTACTGTTCGTAGCTCCAAATTATTAACTTTATTAATGCATCACAGATAAAATAATGAAGGCTGGACAATCTGATCTATTATTCCAAAAATTACTGCATTATTGTTTTGTCAAACAAGCCTTGATTTTGAGCTTTTATTTCCAAAAGCTCTTTATTTTCTCTTTTACTTTAAATGACCTGCTGGGTTTTAATTTAAGGAAATGAGACCTTTTGTTTTTGCTTTTGTTTTTGTAAAAACAATTATTGCGACAGCAATCATTGTTAATAATACGTTAACAATGATGAGCTGGATGAGCTCTCACTCTTATTTTGTTAGGTCTAGTCATATCACAGTCAGTTGCATTTATTATTACTCAATAGGTCTTGCCATATTCTGATAAACAAAATTGTTTGTCTTGTAGATTAATGGTTTAGGTTCATCATATTTTCTTTAGTATTAAATTATCAGTAGAGAGAAGATAAAACCTTAACAGCAGATTTTCTTCCTCTATAATCTAATTTTCCAAGTTGATATGTCCAGAGGTGGGTAGAGTATCCAAAGATTGTACTCAAGTAAAAGTAAAAAGTTGCCATCCAAGAAATTACTCAAAAAAGAGTAAAGAAGTATTTCATAATTTTCAGTTACTCATTACTTGAGTAAACTTTTTACCAATCATTTAATATTTAAAAATTATGTCAGATGAACCAAAATATTAAGTTATGTGGAAATTTTGGTATTTTAAGGACAACAATGAAAATAATTCATGTAAGATACAGAAAATATGAAAATTGGGCAAAATAAATTTTTCCAAATCAGTTTCTTTCAATAAAAAAACTTAAACTTTAACAAAAACTACAGGTGTGTTTCTTTCTCTGGTAAATATTTGGTTAAAACATGAAGTTCATTTTTCATTCACTGGGTAGAAAATCCAGAAATTTTACTCAAGTAAGAGTAGAAATACTTTATAATAAAATTAGTCAAGTAAATATAGAAATATAGCATAGTAAAAATACATTCTTTCAAAGACATTACTCAAGTAAATGTAACTTGCTACCCAACTCTGGATAAGTCTTTAAAATGTTGTAGAAACTTGGAATAAATTAGATTTTTTGATTGAATTAACTGATATATGATTCATTATTATTCATAATTTTAAAACATGGGGCTAAAATCTGCTTTATAAAGTGGCTCCAGAAGCATTCCTGCCTCGCTGCCCCATCGTTTCATTTTCTTCATTCATTCATTCATTGTTGTATCGACCCGAATGTTTACCCAAGCAAAACCAACATCTTTGGACTCCTGTATCAACTCTCCAAAGTGGTATGAGGGCTAATTTTGTTGCTCAGCGCTGTGCGATCTGGAAGAGAAAGACAAAAGACAACATGTCAACTTGCTGTTCTGTGCGACAGGAGATGAGAAAGATGGCGGGAGGGAGAGATTTGGGGATAGATCTGCCAGCTATCTGTTTCTGTAGAGAATGTTTTTTTAGCCAGCATGTTATTACTGAGCTGTCTGGGCATGTTAGCTGCAATGACCAGCTGGAGCGCTGCATTTTTACACTTTTAATGTGATCATGTATTGTACGGCTTTCATTTTTGGTTACAGAAAAATGTATTTTTGTTGCAGAGATTCGGTGTTTTTGTTTGGCACTTTGCTGTGTGAACAAGAATTTGGCCATTTTTATTCTTCCATTTGAGTCTCAACGCTTCTAAAAACAACCCAACGCCAAAAAGCATCAGGTTATGTTTTTTGGTGTTTTAAGTTGATGCTAAAAACATTAACGTACGATTGATGTCTGGAAAAACCTCCCAGCTGTTAAGTGATATTACTGCGCTGTTACCTAGCAACCCCAACCAAATCCAACCCCGTTACCTAGCAACCCAATCTGAGCTCCAGCATGTTTGGTCAGCTGATTTCGTGCTGTACAATGGCTGCTGGGAGAGATGAGAGTTTTGTTGTCTCTTCCAGAATCCACTTGCTGCATAAGGCTGAATAATAAATCAATAACAACATATATTGCATTAGACATGTGATCAATATCAATAAATAATACATCTGATTGAATATTCAATATTTGATTCATAGAATATTCACTGAACTCTGATCCAGAAACACACAGCATTCTGGGGGATGTAGGCAGACAAAAGGCCTTAGCTGCTCAACCTCTCTAAGCTAGCTTGCTAAGCTAGCTTAGAGGCATCAACTAACTCATTCACTTTTGGTTACTTAGCAACAACCTGTTCAGTAACTTGCGCAGCAGCAATTTAAGGTTTTTCCACTGGGCCTCCTAACCGCTTAAAAATATAAAACAGTGTGGAGTGAAAACTGTGGATAAAACAGGAAAGGTCACACCAGCAGTTTGGCAGTGCTTCAGATGTCTGATTAACGTTGACCTGTGGTTTTGAAAAGCGGTCAGTGTCTGCTTCAGAGATCAGTTCAGTTAATGTCAGCAGGGCTGAGGTTGTGTTTGTCTGTGTGCTAAGAGATTCTAATCACAGGAGCTGGATGAGGGGAGGAGATTGCACACTTTTTCTTTTACTCCTCTGGAGCCACCGAGTCGTCTGGACTGATTGTTTTCGGACTTCCTCAATGAACAGCAGTGTTGTTGTGTGCAGCATCTAATTTAATAATGGACCAGTGCAACTGAAGGTTTTTCTGTGAAATGAACAAATGTAATAATTTTTGCTTTACTGTGTTGAATTACCTGGATGTTGAATACAGCTTGTTTTTTAGGTGAGTTGTTTGACAAAACAGGTGTGTAACTGTTGCAATGCTGTGAAACAGACAGAAAAATTTAACATTTTTCATAGCAGATGTTAAAACCCAACTTTAAATGTGATTTTATTTCACCTAAATTGGCATCAATTACTTGCTTTGTCTCAGTAGAAAAGAGCAACCTACACTAAATGCATAAAATCAAGCATGTGTAACCCCACTGTGAGGTTCACTGTATTTATCCTAACGAGAGAAAATTGACAGCTGCTAACATCAGTCCAACATGTCCAACATATTTTCTCTAGTAGCAACTGGAGAAAATACAATAAATAACTCTAAACAAACTACACAGCAGAAATGAACAGTTGCTAGCAGTTAACAGTTGTAAATTTAAACGCAGCTAAAATGCACATTAATTATGATGAAAGTTAAAAACATAAACAAAACATGGCAAAATGACCAATGAATCCCTAATAAAATTAGTCTAAAAATTATGTTGCACTATATATGACTTGTGAAGAAAACACGGAGATGATTCTATAACACGTTCAACAGTTACAGAAAAAGAGGGAGGAGCCGACAGTTACCGGTTGCTATGGTAACCACTAACTGCCAAGAGCAGCGTAACAGAACCTGTATACCAATAAAGGTCCGGAGAAAATAACATTTTTGAATAAGCAGATTTGAATTTGAAGAATAAATAAACAGATTTTGACTAACTTCATGTCTATAACATTATTAAAATAAAACTCTGTGTCTGATTTCCTTACGGTTAATGTTTGTTTGTGATGTTTTCCAGGATCTGCTCCACCTGTCAGAATACGACCTGCTGGAGCTTGGCGTCCACAATCACCTCCATCGCCTCCACCTGCTGACTTCCCTGCACCTCCTGCACGAGCGAGAGAGGAGGAGAGGTACCTTCATCGGCCTCCAGTGCTGGGCAGTGATTCAGATTTACCAAAATCAATTCGATTTTATTGATTTTTGATTCACACAGAACTGATTTTACTTGAATATGGAGGATATTCCCAGAAGAACTAATAGTGCAAATAGTAGAAACTAGCCTCACTAGTAAAAACATCAATATTTAAATCAAGAATTGAACCCAGTGCACTTACATTACACCAAAACAAAACGGCAATAATTTAAATAAATTCAAATCTTCCCCTGTATTAGCATTTAAAACTCATTATGTGGCAGCTCATTTATAAAAATGTATGTAACAAACATTTCATCAGGACATTGACACAGAATGTTCATTTACACACTTTAGAAAGGTTAGAGAAAAACCTTTACTTCTTAACACTCAATTTAAATGTTTTATGAATTGATATCGGGGCATTAAACTGAAAATCAATTCAACATTAATGGATTCAGCCCTATAGATGACCCATTTGTTTCTCCTCCAACCAGTCTGGAGTTCCTGCCTGCCCAGAGAGCAGACAGGAAGATGGAGGGAGATGGCATTACTGTCTTGTGAAGACGTGTTTATGCCTCAGGGTTCTGCTGGTGGGAGAGTGTTGTTCGGATGAGGACAGCACTGTTACACCCCCCCCCCCCCCCCTCTGCATACACCCCTGCACACACACACACACACGCGCACACACACACACACACTCATAAAAGTGATTAAACCCAGCAGGACTGCAGGCCTCAGCATCATTCTGTCTTCCAGCCCACAGCTTCAGGTGACAAACAGCTTTGTTTGCACAGTTTCCCGTGAATTACACTGTAAATTCTCTGCGTCGTCACGGCGACTGAGTAATGCGTGGCGTGGCGCTACACAAAATTATTACGGCTGATCTTTCCGGTCAACACAGCTGTGAGGAAAACAAGATTAAAGGCTGACAATGGAGATCCAAATGAACAATCCGCAATCAAAACAATGCATCGCCTCAAAAGCCGCGCCGAACTTTTTGGCTCTTCTGAACGTTTTCAGACGATATATCTTTCCAGAGCCGTTGTAGGAAGCAAAGGCTATAAAAAGTGTCATATCTCATTGTGAAGCCAGTAATTTGCAATCTTTACTGGACTGCAGTTTCTTATAAAAACAAAAAGAGGCACCAAGTTGGAGTAAATCTAAGTTCTTCACCCTTACAATTTGTTCTAGTTTGATCTATTTAAATGTATTTTTATTGCGTTCCTGCTTTAGTCGCTGTATTTGAGATTTGAATGCTTGTAGAAAGAAGAGGGAATGCGCTTTGAGCAGGATGGGAGGTCCTTCAGCTGCAAAACCAAGATATAGTTCAGAATCTCTTTGATCCAATTCTAGCTATCTTATCAAGAAAGAGACTTTTTAATCTCACCTTAAAAGAGAAATCCTACCAGCCTCCCGAACCCAACGTTCAAATCTCAATAATCATTAGAAATGTAATTTTCAACATATTTAACCAGAACTTTGTCTTAAAATTATGATTTTTTTAAAGTTTAAAAGCAGTTGCATTGCAGGAAGATCGTTTTTGTGTAAATATGTGCCAGGTACTTTCCTCCTTGGCAGAGATCAAAATGCAGCAGCCCGATTAGAGATGCTTCAGTTGCAGCAATTACAGGGTGAAAATGGCCGGAGCCTCTCACACACACTCCTACTTCACACATATCTGAGGCATTTTGGCTTTGAGTTTTGATTACTTTGTGCTGTTGCTATGAAGGTGAAACCAGTGCCTGCATTTTTATTATGTTTAAAGGATTAACTAAGGAATGGAGGAGGATTAGAGCCACTGAACAAAAAAAGAAATCTGACTTCTTCCCAGATTCTGAGTTTTAATCTGAGGTTTTTTTCATAATTCTAACTTTTTTTCTGAATTCTGATTTTTTTGTCAGAATTCTCAGTTTAATCTCAGGATTCTGACTTTTCTCAGATTTTGATTTAATATCAAATTTTGACTTCAATCTCATAATTCTGATTTTTTTTCAGAATTCAAACTTTTGAACTCAGAAGATTAAAGTAAAATCAGAAAAAAAGCCAATATTAAAGTTTTTAAGTTGCCCTTCTTCTCTTCCATAACTAAGAGTATTAATGTAATTTTAAAGTAAGAACGAGGAAAGTTCTCAAACTACCACTTGTATTAGTTTTGATATTTTGGAGTACAGGACTTTTTATTTTAAACAGAAAAACAATCAGAGGATTGTTTCAAAGTAGTTTTTTCCCCTAACCTCTAATTTGCATGTTTTCATTTGAGTGTCAAGGTTAGCTTCATTATTTTTAGTATTTCTCATGTGAAATCTAGTTTGTGCTTCGTCTTGAGTTTATCTTAGTTTTATCCCACAACTTGACAGATGGGAAATTATCAGTTAATACTCGGCGTACTAGCAACATCGCTCTGTTTCTGTCTCGCAGTCATCATTCAGCTGTAGTCTCTCATATCAGAATGTCTTGCTCCTTGAACTGGACTCATTTAAAATAAGAACATCCTGAATAAGAAACAAAATGTCCTCCAAATGATCCAAATTCTCTTTAATTTCGTTCCGTTTCAGCTGATAAGACTTGGCATTTAGATTTTATTTTAGGATTTCTTGTGAGGTCTGAGCTGTGTTCAGTTCTGTTTTGATGTGAACAGAACATGATTCATCATGAACAGATGCAATCACACACACGCCTTTCTGTAAAGTTAAAATAACCGCAATCATTTAGTGAGATCTCCGTTATCAACTTCCTCTCCTTTATCAACTCAAAACATCTAAAAAAACACAAAATACCAAACGCTCAGCGTTCCTTTTTATAAACGTCCACATATTTTATGGTTGCCTCTCATTAAATGCTATTTGGAGAAGTAAACACAATTGTTAACATGTTGAATCTGGCATGTTGAAATGGCCAATGGACTGAACGTATATAGCGCTTTTCCAGTCATTTTGACCATTCAAAGCACTTTACACTAGAGTCACATTCACCCAGTCGCACTCTCAAACACATTTATACACCGATACGCAGATCGGTAGGCAATTTGGGCTTAAGTGCCTTGCCCAGAGGCACATCGACATGTGGCAGGCAGAAGCTGGAATCGAACCTACAACCTTCCGATCGCAGGACGACTACTCTACCAAAGAGCCACAGTCGCCCCTTAAATATGCTTAAAATATGTTAAACATATTTTAAACAACAAAATGCAATTAATATTGCAACAAAACTAATCCTGTGGGTTAGAGCTGCAACTTACCGCTTTTCTGACGATTCATCAGATTCAAAAATCGTCTCATTCTGCAGATTTTACATTTAACCACAAAAACACATAATTCGTTTAGTGTAATGTATGTTGACAATGATGCCATAAACATTTAGAGTTTATTTATAATTTATTTCTAAGAACCAATCCAACTCCCATTTTGCTTCTACAGAGCAGTTTCACACACAGTTAGGTTGATGCTAAAGAGTTTCTTTTTGCTTTTGATTTGACTCATTGATGTTTTGGGTCAGAAAACAACCTGACCCAAAACATCAGGTTGAATTCAGAACTTTGCCTTGAACACAATAACTTTTGTTGCTAAGGATTTTGACTTTACTTTTTGAAGCTTACACTCACATGGTCTCCTGTTGCTGCGTCTCCATGGACTAAGTTTTGTCGATATTTTGCTAATGTTGAAAAAACACTATTTCACAATTGCGGTGTTTCCACGTTAGCATTTTATTCAAACGTTGGAGTGGCTACGTTTGTGGTGTGGCGTTTTCGGTAAACTGAAGTCGGCCATTTTACAGTACAGCTACGGATTCAACCCCTTATAATGGCAGCTTTCTATGAACTGTGCTATGCTCTGAGCGACACATTGTCCAATAAAATCAAAAACAAACCATCATCCTCCTACCACTTCCTGTCGTCTTCTTCGGAGTTTCCGCCAGTAGTAACAACCGGCTGTTGATCATGTGACCCAGAAGATTGTCAAAGAAGTGTTTCTATTGGAGTTTTGCTAAATAAATCTATGTTGATTCTTGGGGGAAAAAAACACCTCTTATCAAAAAAATTAAATTTATTTCAAAATTGTCACGTTTTCTTTAAGTGAATGTATTTTAATATTAATTTGGGTAATTTTATGGCTAATGGAAATGCAGTTGGTGATATCTAGGTTAGGATAACCCAACTTTTTCTATGTCAAAAGAAATAGTAACCTCGACAAATTTTAGAAGATTTTCCTTCTTACTATTAACTGCTGCTGTTTCATCTCACACTGGATAAACAGAACCAAGTTAATATGGAGAAACTATCAAGATCACTGCTTAACACTTGTGCATGTCCTGCTGCATGGTGGTGCATTTGTTTGCACTGTTGCCCTGCAGCAGGACAGTGCAGCGTTTAAAGCTCTCCAGGGGTTTTCTGCATGAATATTGCCCCATTCCCATCCCTCAGCCTTACAGGGACAAGCAGTTATAGACGAATTCAAATGATTTCACCTGAAAACATTCCCTCTCCTTTCTCCTTGCATTAAGGAATGTTAACCTCCGTAAAGACGTTTTCTGATTAATCTCCATGATGCAGGCAGAAGCAGGTTTCTGGAAGAAAAAGATGAGGAATTTACAGAAATGAGAAGAGCCTCATTAAATTAGTTTTTTCAGGTGAGAACAAGCTCGCACAAGCACTGGAAATAGCTTTGATACCTTCGGTGTAAGACGTTGTACATGCATACCATGTGTACATGTTTGTACTTATGTACAAAGTCTCTTAAAATAACTAAGATGCAATCAAGTGACTAATGAGAAATTCTGGTGTGCAACTTTTTCCTCTTGGCTTCAGGCTGCGTGTTGCATCGTTTAGATATGCTTTCCTTGTTAAGAAGTTGCATGGAGTTAATTATTATTATTGGGGAAATTACTGTTGACGCTCTTCCTAAGAATTAAATTTCACAATTTTCCAACAACGTTTTGGAGCGGCCGGCGTTTACTTGCGCTTCTGATCGGAGACGTGCACATGGGCACACAAGCATGCATCTGTACACAAATCTATTGGAAAGAAGGGAAGCGGAGGAGGAGAGGGAGGAAGGAGACGAAGAGTCCAAGGAATGAGGGGGAGCGAAAAGAGAGACGGACGGTTAGTGGGTGATATCAGGGTGAGAATGTTCTGTGGAGACTTTGAGGTGTCGGAGCTGCTGCTTAAAACATGTTGACAACCTGAAAGCAAACTGCCGTATTCTACCATAACACAGCTCTGAGGATAAAGTTAGTTATTTTAAAGTCTGACGGAAAACCAAAGAGAATAAACTGGTGTCCAATGTTTGCAAACCAGTGTTCAGGTTGGAGCACCTGCTTTCACTACTTGTGCCAAAGCAAGAATTTTTGTTAACATGGAAATGTTAATGCTATTCATAATAATTAGTCATGCTAACGCGCTAAAAGCTCTCTACCAAGATGGACTTCTGCAGAAACTAATGCTAATGCTCTCAGTACGGCCATGTTGACCCCCACCATGGGTCAATGACACCTGTTACAACATAAGCTGTTGCTCTCAACAGCCTGTAATTCTACAGCATTGCATTCTGGGTACAGAGTAAATGTCACGCAACCCTCAAGCACCAATTTAATTTCTACATTATAATTTGTGTTCGCCTTTGGATATTGTACTCATGTTTATATTTTGTTCTCTACTTTCCTGTTTCTGTATGTCTCTTGCTTAAAATAACATTTTTGGGAAAAATAGGATGGAACATGAAGAGAGGAAACAGAACTCTCTTCACCCACTTCAAAATAAGAGCATGAACATAAACATCTTAACTGCGTGAAGAATTCTTCAAGCACAGATGTCGAACTTTATTCAGCTGAAAGTTTACAAAATAGCCAAGAAAATTAGAGCTTTAGTATTTAGTGAAAAAAATTAAAAGGGAAGCTCAGTTCGTTTAGCAGAAGTGCTAAACGCAAAGATAGCTCCACTGTTAGTGCTTTAGCAGAAGAGTGTCAACCACTGCAGAGATCCAAAGAAAGAAAATTATTGAGACTCCATGGTTTCAGGTTCATTTGTGTTAGCTAAAGCTTTGATTTACACCTTTATTTTTAAAATGTAGTGAATGTTATTGAATTTTAAGCTTTGAGCCAAACATTAAAATAGCAGAGGAAGAGGGTGCAACAACATAAACAAAAAAAACCTAGTTTCTGTTTTGACTGTATTATTTCTAGTGACTCTTTACTTCATATCTATTTACCCATCTTGTTCTTTAGAGAACAAATAAAAGTTTTAAAAATAACGACTCATGCCAGGATTATGTCCGTCCTCTTCCCTATCTAAACAAACCCATAATCTGCGTCTGTTCTGAGCATTTTGGGAAACCTCAGGTGATTCAGGAGAAGATTATAGATCTGAGTCTGACTCAGTGCGCAGCGTCCTGGAAATACCACCCTCACAGACGAAAGATCACATGCCGCCATGAAACTGAGCACAGGTTGACTCAGAGAGGAAAACGGGACAATTAGATTTTTATTTAGAAACCTGTAGATTATAACACCTACTTCCCTAAAACGACCAAAACATCTCAGAAACCACCAGAACATGGATCTTCAAACAATAAACATATAAACTCTCATACAAGCTTTATTTGAATCTTAATTATGGGATCTTGTTGTCAGCTCTGAGAAGCAGCTCAACACGCTAACGTTTATTTTAAGTTGCATAACCTAAACGCATCTTGTTCACGAGATGAAATAAAATTATTTTTAAATACTGGCTCTATTTGTTTTTGGTCATTTATTTATTGCACCTCTAAAACTTTAGCAAGCTATAAAACTCATTTACCAATTTTTAGATGCAAAACAAATTATTAACATGTCAGTTGAAATGTCCACATCTCCGAATGCTTTATATACGTTTCTTAAATCCGATTTGGTGAGATTAGAGTGGAAGTTCAAAGAAGTTGCATCTTCAGATTCTTTAGAATTTAAAAGAATTAAAATTAAAGAATTTATAAATTTATTTTAAATAATTTAAATGGATGTAATTCAAGCAAGACTGTTCACACCTTTTTTTTCTTTTTTTATTTGGGCGGCTTTTCATAGTTCAGAGTGATGTCACTGAGGGCGGCCATCTTGTTCGACAAAATTATCTTCAAGCTTTTTATTTATTTGAACTTTGAATTCAGGTCAACTCTATAACAAAATATAGCCAGGCTAAGATTTGTTTTGTTTTAATTATGAGAACAGAGTCATAAAATTACAGGAATATAGCTGCAGTATTAGAACTCCAAAACAAAAATAACAAAAAACTTAAAATGTAAAATAAAAAGTCACACTTTGGTGTAAGTTATAAAAATAAAGAAAAACTTCATTTTTTAACACATCAGGATCAAATTATTGTCAGCAGCAGGACTGTGCAGTAATCTGGATCAGTCTAGAAGTTTTTCCCTTATTAAAATGACTTTTTGTCTTAATTGTAAGACATTCTGGTAAAACTGCGATTTCATTCTGCTAGTATCACAAGACTTTATTTTCATAATTAAACAAAATTTCTCATTGTAGCTCCAAAGTGACAACTCTGGCACGGCTTTCTGAAGACGGGCTCTTTATTTTTTGCCGTGAAAACTACAGAAATAAAAGACAAAGCTTTAGACATAAATACATTTACAGACAGACAGGTGACGCGTGCTTTGACAAAAAAGTTACCTCGTGGCCGCCTGCCACTTCGGAGGTCTTTAACAGAATGATTCGTCGTTGTACACTCTAAACCAAAATATTAAGTAATTAAAACACCATAAAACACCATAACCAATAAATTCACAAACATTACAAACATAAATACAAAATACCTTGACAACGACAGGACATGAGGCTGCTACACATAGCTCTGGCACCAGCTTCTGCTTCTTCTATGGTTACTTAAGTCTCGCAGCCTCACACATGTACACAAATCTCGCGATACCTTTCGACAAAAAATTATTTGACACGAAATAAAATACAATCATTTAACACAAATCTTAAAACGTGAACCAAACAACTTAAAATACATTATTCTATCTTTCAGAAATAAACATACATTTTTTCAAGAAATAAACTATTTTATTGACACTTACACTCATAGTGTGGCTTGATACTCTGTTGTGCATCTCACAGAATTGAAATAAAAGCCACTTTTCAAAAAATATTTTCTGTTTGTAATTTATTTTTAGGAAAGAAAGATGAAAAATAAAGCAATTAAAATCAAATTTGATATGGAAAATATCTGAGATTTTAATTTTACAATCAGAAGAAACATGTCGGTCAATTTAAAAGATTTGCTTTGTAAATTTCCCACGACTACTAATTTTACTGGACGATAAAATGTCCCTGAAGTTATCGCGATAAACAATAATATTGTTGTTTTGAGACCATTTTCAAGTGATATGATGGTAATTATGGCAAAAATAATGAAATAACTCATTCTCAAATATCTTTAATTTCTAATGAACATTTAACACTGGAACTGGAAGACATTAAAATTTTCAAAAGAAATAAACAAAACAAAATTAATTATAAAGTCTCTGCAAACAAAACTATCCTTAAAAAAGCAGCAGGTTGAGACCAAAACACCAAACAAAACTTTTAAGAACCATTTTTGGTAGAGAAAGAGAAAAACAATAAATCATCCAAAAGGAAATTATTGAGTTTGTTTTAATTTATCATGCGATTAATTGATTTATTGCTTTTTGTGACAGTCCTACCCAGGAGTATTATCAGTTTTCTGCTGCTTTTACATTGTTTGAACACCGGGTGGCGCCACAAAGCACAAGTGCAAAAAAACCAAAAAAACAACAATTATTTAATCAATTTCCAAAGATTTACTAATCTAATGACAGGATCCTGACAGCGTGTTGCTCCAACAAAAACTTTTTAGGAGCAGAACGAAAGTCTTACAGCGCAGATCCAAACGTTTCTCTGTCTGAGTGTCGTAAGTGGGTCATCGGATCATCTTTAGCTCCTGTTGCAGCAGGATGGGGTTGTTGCATCGTCTGCAGGAAAACACACACACACACACACACACACACACGTGTCTGTGTGTTATTGACTGCAGACAATACAAAGGAACTGGAGGACAAAGACAGGAGAGAGAGCGTTATCCTGAAGGCTGCCAGCAAAGACCAAACAATCTGAGTAAAACTCCAACATTAGATGTCAAAAGAAGAATCCTAGAATCCTACAGGACTTAGACCTGCAACACGCAGCTGATTTAAGCTTAAGCCAACATTGAGTCATTCAGGTCAGCCTCATTAATCTTCAGAGTGAATAAAGTTCCTCAGACATTTTGCAACCTCACTGGGATTAGCTTGTTTTGTTCCTTCACTGCAAAAACACAAAATCTAACCAAGTAATTTTGGTTTAGTTTAAACCAAAATTAAATGCAAATGTCTTAGAAATAAGACAAACACTAACTTACAAGAAACGTATAACAGGAGAAAAATGTCTTGCTTTTTTAATGATGCATAAAAATGTATAGTGACACTGTCATCAGCATAAAAAAAAGATTTTTTGGTTTGCAGTGCATCCAGGACTTGTGCAGGTCTAGAATTAGGAAAAGGGCAGCTAAAATCTGTGCAGATCCCACACATCCTGGACACAAGCTGTTTAGACTTTTACTTTCAGGGGAAAAACCAAGACAAGAATACCTCACTACCAAAACCTGCCTTTATGTTGTTAACCAGAGCTGGGAAGCAACATTTACCTGAGTAACTTTTTACTTCTTTGAAGAACTTTTACCAGTATTTTTTACTACACTGTTCTTTTTACTTTTACTAGAGTAATTTTATTATGAAGTGTCTCTACTCTTACTAGAGGAAACTTTCTGGATTAAAACATGTTTTAACCAAAAGTTCACCAGACACACACCTGCAGCTTGTTAAAGTTTCATCAGTTTTTTTTATTGAAAGAAACTGATTTGGAAAAAATTTCTTTTGCCTAATTTTGTAAATTTTTTGTTATTTATATAAATTATTGTCATTTTGGTTCTTAAATACCAAAATGTCCCCTTAACTTTATATTTTGTTCTGTCTGATTATGTAATTTTTAAATATTAAATGATTGATAATTTAATCGGTTATCAGTAATTGTGTAGACTTTTTACCAAATACTTTTTATTTTTACTTTAATAATTTCTTGCGGCTTATATGTTGAAGTAATGCTTTTACTTACTGTAGTGTAAATATTTTTTTTTCTTTCTAAAAGTTAATATACAGCAGAAGTTTAACATGTACATAAAATTAGAAGTAATTCTTTAAAATTCAAGTGAAAGTAGAAACCGAAATACTGAGTCCTTCCTTTTCTATCACCAGACCATTTGGTGTTTGTGTAAGACAAAAGAAATATGAGGCTGTGCAGGAAACGCACCGGAGAGGAGGTGAGCTGGATGTGAGAGGAGGAGTTCGGCTTGAGAAGACACGAAAGGAAAACTCCTCCCAAACGCAGAGGAGCAGGAGGAGGAGCTGGACGCTCGCAAATCGCTCCCAGGAGAGACGAGGAAGAGGAGGAGGATGAGGAGGAGGGACGGGCTTGTGGTTGTGCAGCGCTACTTGTTGTCGCCTGCCTGAAGCGGTGCGAGTGTGCAGGACGTTCAGCCGGTCAGCCACTCCGCTTTGGAAAGCATGAGAAGGAAAAAGCTTGGAGGAACTGTGAAGGACTGAGAGCTGAAACAGCAACAATCCGGCAGAAGAGTCGATTCCTACAGGTGAGAGTGACTGCAGAGTCTCGGACTGTAAACACAGGAATGAGTGGAAGTTGGCGCTGACGGCACCTGAGGCAGCAAACGAATTACCGGATTTATCTGACGGAGGTTCGGATCTTCTAAACTTTTGATTTTATTACTCCTGACCATCTAGTTTGAATCTTTACGCGAGTTATAATTGCTTTGAGAGTTTGTGAGCAGTAATTTGTCATCCCCAGGCGATGGGTGTTACTGTGGTCGTTGAGATTGTTGAAATCCCAGCAGGGCGTAATTATATGAAAGATAACAGATAACAGCCCGGCTCCTGGAAATGTTTGTTTAAGTCTCACACAAGACTCTGATTTTTGGTTCATTTCTGCTTCCGAATTGCTGTTTTTTTGTATCAGAGGAACTTTTGCTCAAACCCAACAGATGGGATTTACTTTGACTGGACTGACTCAACCTTTGACCTTCCAGACGTTTTTTAAAGATGATCCGCATGTCGGATGATGACATGCAGACATTTTGTTGGAGTGACCAGAGCAGCAGTTTCTTTCAGACGTTAGTCAGTGTCGTGTCTTAAACTACAAAATAAGATTCAGCATTTAAATCATGGGTGTTCAAAGTGAGGTGCAGGGGCTATTTGTGGCCAGGGACTGAATTTGTGCGGCCCCCAACGTGCAGTTCAAAAATGATACAAATTTGACCCGTAGATGAAGATGGAGACTTTTAAAATATAAAAGGGTAAATTTTAATAAATGTAAAGTACAAAATCAGCTTTGATTTAGTCTATTAAACTTCACTAAATATAGGAAAGTTTTTCAAAGAAAATAAATTGTTCAGCTGAGCCCAACAGGAACTGAAAACTAGACGATACAGAAAACCTTCAGAATCTACAACGGTGAATCAGGGCAATTATGGATAAAAAAAAAAGTTTCCACCAAAAATTTGAGAGTAATCAAATTTTCTACCAGGAAAGTTGAAAATTTTTAAGTTTCAAGTGTGAAAAATGTTTGACTTTTGAAACTCATGAATATTTTGAAAGTCAACAATGTTAAAATATTTCTAGAAAATTTCTGGGATTAAATTCAAAATTTTAGATTTTTTTTCTAGCATATTTTTAACTTTTCAAACTCAGAAATTCTTATAATTTTTTTTCGCGTTTTTTGGTAGAAATGTACTTATGCTTTTTCTTACTTAAAAAAAATCCCTAGTGACCCTAGTGTCATGAAAACACCTTTAAAGTATTTTGCTAACAATAAGTATTCATGAAAAAAAAATTCAAAGCGAGCTGTTTTGCTTGATTTTAAGGTTTTTCCTTTTTTTACTCTACAATTTTTTGGCCCGTTTAGAAAAGTTGATGAAAATGTCTTTTAAGATGTCTGTGTACCTGCCGTCGCATTAAGAGTGGCAAAAATTTGACTTAAGTAAGAGTAAAAACTATACTCAAGTATTGAGATCAAATTATCAATCATTTCATATTTAAAAGTTAAATCATCAGATGGACCAAAATATAAAGTTAAGTTGAAATTGTGAAATTGCCCTTATATGGTTTTTTTAAGGACCAAAATGAAAATAAGTAACAAAAAATAACAAAATCAGACAAAAGAAAATGTTTCAAAGTCAGTTTTTTCAATAAAACATAGTAAAAATATTCCTAAAAGTTTTTTTTTTTTTTTCAAAATAGTTACTCAAGTAACTGTAACTAGTTTATGCCCAACTCTGCATATTAAGTAGATTGTATTCCTGCAGATTAATACCTCTGACCTCGTGGTTCGGAGGCTGTGAAGCATTAAAAAAATTTCATTTGCTGACATTGTGATGCAACTTCATATTGATCCTTCCACAAAACGCCGTATGTAAACTTATGGATGTTAGCAAATATTATACACACATGTATGAGGAGATCTTGACTTAATATGTTGAGAGTTTGTTGGGTATTCTACCTCCTTTCCATATCTCCCATTTGTCCCTTTGTAATTCAGTTTTTTTGTGCCTGACTTTTGCACTTCCGTTTATCACGGGGCGTTTCATGCATCGATTGGCGCCAACCGCCGGGTCGCTTCGTACTCGCTTCCACAACCAACTATTAAAAGAACCGTCCAGATTCAGCCCAAAATCTACTGAGAAGAAATCTGGTCGCATGTCTTCAATAAAAATAATCTTTGCCAGCAGGAAGATTATTCTTTATTTTCGGGTTATTTGCTGGTCCAAACAGAGATCAGAGCCAAAATAAAAAGGAACAGAGTGCAATGCAAAGCATTTTTCCTATAATTCACCTTCAAAATTTATTAAAGAAGAATTACTTTATTCATCCCAGCAGGGAAATTGTTCCGCAGTTACAGCAAGAATTTATCTGTTATATCTGTTATACACAGATTAACACACACACGACTGGAGCTGCGTCTGCAGGCAGCCAGCTGAGCCGGCGCCATTTTTGAAGGAGAACGGGTCGTCGTCGGGAGTCGAACCCGCGACGTCCACGGGTCTAAGGCCTCCAAATGTGGGGCATTCTAACCCCCTGCGCCACCACAGCACACCCCAGTAAAATATTGAACTACAATAAAAAAATAAACTTTAAATAAACTACTGGACTGTCAGGTGTGAAAACAGTGTAAGTCAGATATGAGTACAATAGTTTCAGGTGAAACAGGTTGATGTTTGATTGTTTTCTGAAGCAGGCAGAAATCATTCCTGAAGTTGAGCTGAATGTGTTTCCAGTTGCTCAAAGTGAGATTATCAGTAGCTGTGTTTCCATTGACCATGTATATTGCAATTTGACATTTTGAAAATAAATTTGCTTCCTGGAGACCCACCTATTGTGACAAAAACTCATGTTTTTTGATCAAATGTTTTGGCATTAGAATGAATTGTTGGTTTTTTTGCCGTATTAAAATTGGTTTATTTCGCATAACAGCAATGAAAACACTTTTTTTGCATCAAACGAGTCACATGATCAACAACAGGATGTTACTACTGGTGGAAACCATGAAGTAGATGACAACAGGAAGTAGTTGGAGTTGTTTTTAATGACGTTGCGTGACCAAACTTATTCAGGTCTGATTTTAGTCACGTTTCTTATTTAATGGAAACACCACAGTTATGTTTTCTCGACATTAGCAGAATATCTGTATGTTGACGTCACAGTTTCCCCCTCGGTGTGCAGATTGAGTTCACACGCTGAGGGAAGTTAGGTGTTAATGTGAGAAAGTGAGAGAGATGGACAAGCCAACAAAGATTGTAGAAGCTTTAAGTGGCAGCTACTGCTGTGGGATTTAATACAGACCTTATTAACATGTTACACACACACACACACACACACACACACACACATGCATGTGTGCTGGTGGGCCCACGCACAGAAGAGCGCAGTAGGACACCTCTCTCTCTCCAGCTTCAACAAAGACTGACTCTACACAGCAGTCATGTGACAGTCGTTCCCATTGTTCACTTCTGGCCAGGGGTGGTTTTCCTAATGTGTGTGTGTGTGTGTGCGGACGTGGGGGGGTAGGCGTGTGTGTGTGTATTAAAGTCTCTTCTGCAGCAGGAAAACTCCTTTAGCCAGCCAGAGGAAGCAGCTCATTCCCAAACATGTTTGCGTTCGTCCTCTGCATTGTGTTTAATGACAGAGCGGCGTTGCAGCCGTTCTTTCATCTGAGCTGCTGCGAATGTGGAGAAAATAGAAAATCTGTTCATGAGTATTTTTTATGTCATAACCGAAGTTGGGTCGTTACTAGTTACATTTACTTGAGTAACATTTTTGAAAAATGTACTTTTAGGAGTATTTTTGCTCAACTGTATGCAAATAATTTTATTATGAAGTATCTCTTCTCTTACTACTTGAGTAAAATTTCTGAATTTTCTTCCCACCGAATGAAAAACAAACATGTTTTTAAAAAAATCACCAGACACAGACACACACCTGCCGTTTTTAATAAAGTTTCATAAGTTTTTTATTGAAAGAAACTGATTTGGAAACATTTTATTTTACCAGATTTTTTATTTTTTGTTACTAATATGATTTATTGTAATTTTGGTTCTTAAAATACCAAAATGTCAACTTTATGCTTCAGTGTTGCAGTAGTTCTACTCTTACTTATGTACAATTCTTGGGTACTCTGCCTAAGAGTGTACTTAAGTAAAAGTATCACTACTTCAACATATTTTTACTATAGTAAAAATAAGAAATAGCAAGAAATTACTCAAGTAAGAGTAAAAAGGTATTTGGTAAAAAAAGAACTACGAAGTGACTGATAAAATTATCAATCATTTAATATTTAAAAATTACATCATCAGGTAGAACAAAATATGAAGTTAAATGGAAATTTTGGTATTTTAAGAACCAAAATAACAATAATTCATATAAGTAACAAAAAAACTTATAAAATTTTAACAGAAACTGCAGTTTGTGTGTCTGGTGAATTTATGATGTTTTATGTTTTGTTTTTCATTCAGTGTGTAGAAAATCCAGAAGTTTTACTCAAGTAAGAGTAGAAATACTTTATAATATAATTACTCAAGTACAGCATTGTAAACATTCTCCTAAAAGTAAATTTTTCTTCCACAAAGTTACTCAAGTAAATGTAACTAGTTACTATGCAGCTCTGAAACAGTTGGTTGGTGTGAAGAAGCAAACTGCTCATAACCGCCACTTTGTGGATTAAGGAAAGTGCATCTTGAGCTCTGATTGGTGTTTTGCTGTCAGCTGCAGACTCAGGCCGGGCGCCGACAATCCAGCAGCTGGACTGGAATCAGTTGGATGTTGAAGAAAAGTTTTGTTTTGAGAGATGAACGTGGGAGGAGATAAGAACTTTTTATTACCACTAATCTTTTATAATGGGTCGCCTCTCGTTTATATGTTTATGCTGCCATTTCCTCTTCCTGTTAATCTCCGCAGCCATGACTCTGTGTGTGTGTGTGTGTGTGTGTGTGCGTGTGCGTGTGCGTGTGCGTGTGTGTGTGTGTGTGTGTGTGTGTGTGTGTGTGTGTGTGTGTGTGTGTTCCCAACCCAAGGCCTTCAGCGCCAGCGCTAACAAAGACCCAGAATGTTTTGTCTGGTGCTCCACTGCCAAGGAGAGGTGTGTGATTGGTTTGATGCTGCTGGTTTTCCTAAAATAACTTCTGATTTTATCTACAAGTTGCTTCCAGCTGTGATTTTTTTTTTTTTTTAGCAAAAATTTGCTTCAGTTTTATGTACATTTTCTGGGAAAAACTTCAGAGAAAATGAATAGTTTTAAAAATAACTTCATAAAGGCAGGTTTTGGTCTTGCCTTGTACATGTTTGGTTTTTGGAAGCGGAGCCCTGAAGCTGAAGGTCTTAACAGTTTGTGTCCAGGATGTGTGGGGTCTGCAGTGTCCCATTTTCTGACTCTAAACCCGCACAAGTGCTGGATGCACTGCAAAAACCCAAATGTTGCTAAATATTTTTGGTCTAGTTTCTAGTACAACTATCTAAATAAGACAAAACTAACTCAGAAGGAAGTTTTGAGATAGGAGCTTGTTTTAAGTAAATAATTCCTTAATAATGATGAAAAAGAACTTGTTCCAATAGTAGATTATTTCAGTAAAACATGTAAAAATGTTTTTATAAGTGAAATAATATGCCAGTGAAACTAGTACGTTTTAAATCAATAACTATTCAGTTAAAGCAAGCTCTCTTATCTTGCACCAAAAGTAAGATTTTGTTGTGTCATTGTCAGTCTTGTCCAGTCTATCACTGATATTCATACTGCAGGTGTTGTTGTTGTTGTTAATCTTGTTTTTCATACATTGTTTTTAACAATTTAAGAACTTTCTTATACTACTGTTGCACCTAGAATTCCTCTTTGCAGGACAATGAAAGCTGTTTCTATTTCTACAGAAAGTCAGTCAAAACTGCAGTAAAGAAAAAAACAACTTGGTTAATGTCAGAACTTGAATGTGAAAGTATTTACACTCGAACATAATCGCGGCTTAAGTTGTCTGTTATGTGCAGACACTGATTCACTCCTTCAGGGGATAGTTTGGGTGTTTTGAGGTTCTGTGATGTTTTCAGTAATTCTGCTGGGATTTTTTAGTGAAGCAAATAAATTCCTGGAACAGTGAAAGACTAACAGTTCGTCAGGCAGATCCTTTATTTTACTGATATTTGTCAAACAACTGAAACTGAACATGTGGGATATAAGGCCGTATTTGCAGATATGCAACTTTTACACTTTTACTAGAGACCACTGCAAAGTCTATTTTTCCTCTGCTGGAAAAAGCTTTAACAAAAATAAAGGTGTAGCAATATCTTTAGCAAAAATCACATTTTGTGCATTTTTATACTTCCATTCGGGTTTCTACTTCTTCTAAAAACAATCCAAGTACTTAAAAAAACACCTAGCCGTTTTTTGGCAATACGTTCATGTTTTTTGGTGTTTGGAAAATGAGCCGTTTCAAAAACCTCCCGATTTGTTGAGCCACAGTTGACGGGTGCGTTGCCTAGCAACTCCACCAGAATTCCACCCGTTACCTAGCAACCCAAGCTGAGCTCCAGCACATTTGGTCAGCTGGTTTTACCGCTGTATGGGCTGTACAATGGCTGCTGGAAATGTCAAAGTGTTTTGTTGTTGAGTCACCATCCAGAAACAACTTACTGCATTCTTGTTTGTTGTGCAGGAGGCTCTGCTTCTGCTTTTCAAAGATATATAGTTGTATAATTATGCTTCTGTTTGCATCCATTTCAACATGTGAGTTAGGGGGCGTGGCCAGCAGGAGCTTATTTGGATTTAAGGTGACGAGACGCCCTAAAACAGACTAAAATCTCATTACCTAAGAATGTGTAAAAAAAAAAAAATTAGTGAACATGTTTTGTATAGGCCATAGACCTATCCTGACATGTCCAAGGAAGCATAATAGGTCACCTATAAAAAAGTTTCTTTTGAAAATAAAGACTGGTGATATCTGCTATAATAGTGTTGTCATAACAACCGACATAACATAACTGTAACTGCGTTTACATAATTTAATTCGTTTGCAAAAAAAAATTTAATGTGAAAGCAAACGGCAGCAAACTGAAAAAAATAAAACCTGCTTTTGGTCCGGACCAAATGACCTTCCTGATTTGAATGCACCCTGAAATAAAAAGTCCAAATTAAAACGTTGAGAAAAACACAAAAATGTTGGTCAAGACCAACTTTGAAGTCTGGCTGTTTGGAATAAAACAGAAAGAAATGTGACAAAACTGCACAACGTTTCCATAAAAAAACACAAAGGAATAGGGAGAAGTTTCCTGCTGCCTATAGTTCGCCTGGTCCGGTTAGCTTCACCACTTAAAGGACTCAAGATTTAACTTTTATTATTTTAACAAATAGGACATTTTCATCATATTACAATGCTACATATATTTATTCTCATTAATTTATACAGATTTTAAGTGCCTTGGAACCAAAGGATTCCCTTTGAGTCGATCTGAAGTGTCCGACCTTGCGAGATGAAAGGTTAATTTAGAAAAATTACTAAAGGTTTTAAATTTAGCTTGTGTTTCTAAAAATATCAGCTGCAGCAGAGGTAGAGGGTCGAAGGTCGTCCACAGCAGGGAGCTGATGTCAGCCGTTCTGCAGCATCACCACTCCTGGATATGAAGGTCTGCTCAGTGATCTGCCACATGAAAACATATAACTCCTAACTGGGAGGATTTGTCATTACTGGGTTCATGTCAGACGCACCATTTGAGGCAAATTAAAAGAGAAAATGTAGCTGATATAAACTCAAACTGTGCTGAGCTATTTAAATTGTAACCTTGAGTTTGTGATGATTTGTACATATTTTGTGCACAAAATAAAACCTTAGTTGCTCCTACAAGCTTCAATGCAGACAAAGTCACCAATTTCATACAAGTAAATATAACAAATAATTCTTATTTATTGAGTAAAAACAAACTACAAACATTTATAAATTTACTCTAACTACTTCCTGTTGTCATCTAAAGAATTAATACAAATTCTTAAATTTGGTTTAGTTATGTTTTTAATCAGAGTGGCAATTAATCAAAAACTATGTAAAAAATCAGCAACATTTTCAATTCAAGAGGAGGAGAGACCTCCTTTTTGGGAAGTAGTTAAACTTATTGGTTTATTTAAGTTTTTTTATTATTATTATTTTGCAAAATTATTGAATATACAATGTAGACTTATGAGCTCAATAACAGAGATACGTATTGTTTTAAATCTGTTATTTAGGTTATTCAACCATCAGATTGGTGCAAAGAAACGTTGACTGTGGATGCTAGCAATAGCATTAGCGTCTGTGCTGCTGCTGTATGTTAGCATTAAGATGCTAATTTAGGTTTGAACAGCTTCACTGACAGGCTAACTCCTTTTAGCACAACTTGACCACAGCAATAATCTTCTCCTTCGTCCCTTCATGTCGTTTTTTTAAAGCAGAAATTAACCAGCAGCAGTTTGTTGTCCATCCCAGATGTCGCCTGTGCGTCAGATTTACGGACGTACCAGAAACAAAGGCTGGAACCTTTGCTGTAGGGCTAGGTGATATTTCTTAAAAATAAAATGTTTTCTTCACAAAATCTGATTTTAATAGATGTTTTTTCTTTCTCCTTTTCTTTTCTGTTATTACAAATGAAAAAAATATTTAATAAACTTGCTTTTATTTAAATTGTTCCTTCTAGGAGTTGACCTGAATTCAAAGTTCAACTAAATACATGCTTCTAAAACAAGATGGCCGCCCAGGAGATATAGGAGGTATTAAATATTATTTAATATTTGGAAAATTAACTAATTTTAAGAGAAAATTAGTTAAAGAAAAAGATTAATTACGTTAAAATTTTCAACATGATGAAATCCTTTTAAAGAATTAATAAAAATTTGATTTAGATTAGATTGGCTTTATTTTGGTACATTTACAACATTACAAACAATAAAACAAACCAATAATTTACCAAAATAGCTTATACTTACTTACCCTAAATAAACGCGTCAAAGTCTGTGCCCTCATTTCTAATATGAAACCTCAGGACGGTTCTGCAGCCCTTTGTTTGTTTCGTGTTGAGTGATGTGACTGGTTGGCGAACAGCTGCTGGGGACCAAAGATGAGTCGATGAAGAAAGGAGAGGCAGAAGGCCGAAGAAAAGAAAGAGACAAAAGTTTTGTAGAAAGGAAGAGCTGATGTGACGGACGGATAGCGTTAAGGAGACGACGTCTGTCCGTGTGGAGGGAGGGAACGAACCACTGAAAGAGAAAGATGGATGAGGTCAGAAACAGAGAGCAGCGTCTGAAATACGACCGAATGTGAAATAAATGACAGATGAATAAAAAAGGCTGGGAGTAACTAGTTACATTTACTTGAGTAAGTTTTTTGAAAAAAAAAAAAACTTTTCAGAGTATTTTTGCTATGTAGTACTTTTTACTTGAATAATTTTATTATGAAGTATTTCTACTCTTACGTGAGTCAAATTTGTGGATTTTCTACCCACTGAATGAGAAACAAACACGTTTTAACCAGAAATTCACCAGACACACACCTGCAGTTTCCGTTAAAGTTTCACAAGTTTTTTTATCCAAAGAACTGAAGAAAAGAAATCCAAAGAAAATTTCCTCTTAACTTTATATTTTGGTCCGTCTGATGATGTAATTTTTAAATATGAAATCATTGATTATTTGATCAGTTCCTCAGAACGTTTTACCAAATACTTTTTTACTCTTGAGTGAAAATAAGTTGAAGTAGTGAAATGTACAATAAGGAAAAAGTAAGTAAACGTTTAGATAAATTTCCACCAATACATTTTGAGATTTTTGAAGAAATTTTCTAGAAAAGAACTTTTCTCAAAAAATGTTCTCAGTTTGAAAAGTGGAAAATTTACTAGAAAGAAAATTTGAGATTAGTTCCAGAAATGTTTTGACTTTTGTAATTTTTTGATGGATTCTTTTGTATCCATCAATCTGGAATTTTCTTCTCATATTTTATATAAAATGAGTTTCTGTTGCCTGAGTACTTTATCCTAAAGCTAAACATTTAAGTGTTTGTCACTTACATGAATGAGATTTGACTCTTTACACATAACAGGGTTGGTTGTGTGTCTGGCAGATGGTCAGTACCACACACACACACACACCCCAACACACACACACACACACACACACGGGGCTGAATCCCTCAGGGTCATATAATAGGCCCTGTGGTCGTTCTGGAGGAATCCACATTCTGTCTGGTCCGGCGTTCCTCAGATAAACGTCTCTCCGCTCAGCGCTGAGCGGCCCGGCCCGGCCCGGCCAGCTGTTGGTTCCCTTAAAGTTGCATTTGCATTTTCATTGACATTCATCTGCAGGAGCCGACGACTCTGAGACCCCCCACGGTTCGACTCGGTTGGACTTTGTTTTAAAACAGATGTTTTACAGCTGGCTCAGGACTCCCAATTCACAAACTGCTAACTTACAATTAGCAGTAAGTAGAAGCTTGTTTTATGTAAATAATTTCTTAATGTTGATGAAAAAGTTATCAGTTTCACTGGCAGATTATTTTCTTTAATAGAAGATATTTTTCACCATGTCATAAGTGAAATAATCTGCCAATGCAATTAGAACTGATTCACCAGTTTTAAGAACTTATTGACTTAAAATAAGCTGCTATGTCTTGATGAAAAGCTACTTATAAGTTAGTTTTCTATTATTTCAAATGAACTGATACAGTTGCATTATAAACTAGATCAAACTTGGTAAGATTTTGTGTTTTTTCAGTGTGAAATCTGGGTGTAGTGATGGAGTCAGATCTGAATCTGCAGAGTCACATAAAGACAGTTACAAAGTCAGCCTTCTACCACCTGGAAAACATTTCCAGGATAAATATTTTCAGATTTATTGATTCACTCGATGAACAAATACTGGAGAAAATAGTTAAACTAACAATCCTGACAATAAAGACAGTTTTTAAACATCAGGTCATTGAATTTATTGACAATACAAAATTTTGATCATGACAAGAAATGTATCACAATAAATGATAAACGATAAATACAGACGCTTATGTAACACACACAAACACACACACACTGGTTTTGCTGAGATCAGGACTGAGAGCTTCCAGCTTGTCTGTGGTTTTTATGTTATTTTAGTTTGTACGATGTGACTAACTGCTGCATGCAGAGTGATTCAGAGCAGATGATACATCTGTCATCCTCACATCGCAGGAAAATGTGAACAGTACCCATCCTGTGTTTTCCCAGCAGCGCACATCTATCTGTCTTTTTCATCACTGCGTGTTTTGGGGTCAACGGATGACGGCTTCCTTCATGAACACAAAATAAAGTCGCAGGGAGGGAAGGTGCAGCTGTTTGCTTCATATTTTTTCCATCCTCTCAGATTTGGATACAAATAGGTTGTGAAATATTTTTAAGAATCTTCAAAAAGCCAACTTTTCATATAATCTAATCACAAACTTGCTGGAGTGCTTTACATCCTAATCCTAATGCTACACAAAACACCTCTAGGGCTGAAACGATTCATCAGATTAAACACAATTAATCCAATTAATCAGTTATTGGAATTGATTAATCATCAATTAAGCCAAAACTGCACAAAAAATATACAAATATTTTCCCTTAAAGATGGAAGAAAAACCTTCTGTAAATATGTTTGACCCAAAATGACTCAAGTGGCAAAGTTTTAGCTCCATTTTGTTAAAATCAACTAAAGAAAAGCTGTTATTGCATTTTAGGCAATAACATGTTGATTTTCTTGAAATATTTTTGTATTTCCTTATTTTAATGTATTTCTAACACTGAATAAAAATACTTAGGTGGTTAATTGAAAAATTGTTTTCTTGATTAATCAATTAATCGACAGAATAATCGACTACTAGAATAATTGTTAGTTGCAGCCCTGTGCTCCTTATTACTGTGCATTTATCCATTGTTATTTTAAGCATAAATGTTGAATAGAAATGTGATGGCCTACTAATTTCGATTGTTTTTGTCATTATTTTTGCATAAAATGCAGAACTTTTATCAGAGTGATCAATTTTTTTTGCTCAGATTAATGTAAATGTGTTTAAAAGCATAACTTTGAATTTAAAAAGTTACAAAAATCTCAGAGAACCCATCCTCCATGTGGAAGAGCTCCACTCCAGAGCCTTCTCAATTTAAAAGTAATCAACGTTAGATTGTGCTGTCTGACTGAATTTACTAAAATAATCATTATTTATGTTGCTGTGTGTTTGGAGACATAATTAAAACATAAAAATCTGTCCTTCAGGCGTGACATGTAGTATTTAAATGCTTTGTATTATTGTAATTACGGATAGATAATGATGACTTCTGTTTCCCTGCAGGGTACTTTGTTGGTTTGTATTGTGATTGCTTGACAGATAATCCCAGTTTGGTGTATCTGGGTGTGGTAACTGTTGTCTCCAACACTGTTTTTGTGCATTGACTCAGAAAAACACAATCTTACAGAGGACGTTTTGGCTAATTTCTAGTGCTAGTTTCTTAGTGCGCTTGAATTAAAACAAAAGTTAGAACAGCTCTGTTAACTAAATGAAAGTATCACTTATTCGGTGCAGCGCCACAGCAAAGGAAAAACCACTGAAGAAAAACTCAAACCTATTCTTTGTCTTTCACTGTCTGTGTCAGCTGCGCTACACGCAGGCCCGTTGCCATAACAACCGACAGACAACAGGTCTACTAGTGTATCAGGATTCAACATCAAAAAACACTCAAACATTTCCCACAAAAACAACAGAACATTCAGTACATAACAGTTTTATGTTTTCAGGCTTGATGATTATTTTGTGGTTATAAGTGATCGCTGTGGTGGATTAGCTACCGCTGCTATTAGCTAAGCTAACACAGCTGTGGTTGATTAGCTGATGTAAACACCTGCTCTACTGATGATCTGTCAGAGTTAATGTCCTGGTCGCCTGTTTTTTGTTTTTTAACTGAAGCGAAACACACAGCGTTCCACAGCACATCTACTTTTACAGTTGTCATAGTCAAGCTAACATAGCTGACCTACTTCCTTTTCCCTGTTATTTTTTTTTTTTCTTAAAACCTTTTTCTGACCTTATCTAGTTGTCTTAGTGTTGACACTTAGTAGCAGTTAGTTCCTTTTTCTTGTATGTAACGCAAATACTTTCAAGATTTAGTGCATTAAGTTGTCAATTCAACAGCTAAAGCCAGTGCTAGTCATTGTTAGCGAGCAGCTTCTCGCCCTCCAGATGGGGGTGAGGTCTCACATTGCAACAGCTGCATAGGAGATTGTTTTAAATCAATAATTCCTTAATAATGATTAAAAAGTACTTGGTCCACTGGCAGTCCTTTATAAATAAAATTGATTGATAAGTGAAATATTCTGCCAGTGCAACTAGTACCTTTTCATCAATATTAAGGAATTATTGACTTAAAACAAGATCCCATATCCTGTTGAAAAGTCATTATAAGCTAATTTTGTCTTATTTAAAATGAACTAAGATATTTGCACTAGAACCTAGACTAAAAATACTTGGTAAGATTTTGTGTTTTTGCAGTGTGTGACCTTATTTCACTCCCAGAAAGTTCACCAAGTTTTGTTTTTTTGACATTAATCATGCTTCATGTAATTTCTCTGTACTGTTCCAGAGTTGAGGATGATGGCTGAGGGGCGTTTTGCCAGTCTGCCCAGGTCGCTACATGCACATCATCACACTGTGGGAGGAGGCTCCGCCCACTCTGGAGGCCCCGGCTCCGCCCATGGCGTCTCCCCCAGAAAACTCAACATCCCCATGGATCTCCATGGCTCCAACCCCTGGTAATCCTCACTTTTTTGCTAAATTTATTTTAGGTGTTAAAATCTAATTTAACGTGATTTTGGTGTTTCATTTCAGTTGCTTGTTTCTCTCATGCAGCATCCCTTCAGGTCAGGAGATTCCTGCTGCAGCCTACCAGTCGGTCTCGCTGCATGGGACGCTGCCTCGTCGCAGGAGAGGCGGAGCCAACGTCAACCATAGCAACCATGCATGGGACCTGAAGACCAATCAGACGCAGCCGTTACTTTCCGGGAACGCATCAGTGGCTGCAGGGCTCGTCCTGCAGCCCGCCGCGTCCTCGCTGGCTCAGAATATCAGCGATGATTTCAAGAGTTGCAGGTAAACAAGCAGAAACATATTATTGTGTTTTTGTAGTTTCATATTTTCAACGTCGAGCTCTGGTTTTTGTTGAATATTCTGTCCACCCATAAAACACACATTGAAGTTGGAGAATCTTACTCATTCATTTGGTTTTACTTTCGTAATTTGATGATTAAGACAAAGAATGTTTTCACACGGGATCACTAAAGGTGATAATAAAAATCTTTGAGCTTGATTATTTATTGTCAGCAGCTGTTTTGTGAAATTTGAGGCTGAAATCTCTGATTTTATAACTAACTTACTAATAAGTAACTTAAATTAAATTTTCTATGCACTCATTTATAGATTATAGATTAACAAATGTGCTTGTTACTTTATTGATGTATTTACTTATATTCAGTCATATTTGAATTACTTTCATTACTCTTAGGTATATTTCAATTTTATATAAATGTATTTATTTTATAGTCTCTGGTTATATTTCTATTATTAATATTTAACTCCTGGGATGGAGCAGCTTTGCAATACAGGGATCAATAAAAGATATTCTATTCTATTATTCTTTTCTATTTGACGGGGCGACTAGAAAGCCTTTCAAAGAGTCTAAAAATTAACTTGTTCATATTTTGTCATGTCACAACCACAAGCTTCCACACATTTCATTTTATTGTTATTTTATGTGATAAACTGACACACAGCAGTTTATGCAGAGTGGAAGGAATAGCAGACATCGGCTTCAGTTTCTTTTTCCTGCTGGGTCGGGCGACGAACCCGTCACAACTCTTCTAGTTTATACTGTTTTCATCTCCAAAGTTTGGTGCTGGAAAAGTTTTCGACCTCCTCTTGAAAATTCTTCAAAATGTTTGAAAATTGTGTGAACTCTGTAAATAAGAGGGAGTGAGATCCTTCAGAGCCGGATGGAGATAGAGAAGGTTGTAAACGGGGCCCTGGGGGGAGAAGTTATCTAAACTTCAGAGCAAAGCCTCTCATCCCCCTCATCATGTCCTCCCGTCTCTCTGAGTCTGGGGTCGGTTTACGGCTCACGGGCCGGCGCCGTGCGCGCCGGTGCGCGCCGGTGCACGCCGTGGCCTCCGGCGGTCGGGGAACCTTTGTAGGTCGGGGTGTGGCGGGTTTGATCACGGATTGCTCTGGACTCTTTGTCTGCTTTCTCTTCATCGGTGGATCCATTTCAGACGCCGCTGACATGCGGCAGAATGATTCGTCCGGGTCGAGTTCAGCCTCTGCAGGTGGCCGGGTTCTTCTCACTATAGGATGCTGTCGAGTTTAATTCGGTGACGAGGCAGCTCAGAGTGACTCACAGCAACAAAAACATCATTAAGAAACAAGCAATAAACATCACATTTTGTCAAAAATCATCATTACGCATAAAATATATTGATCAGTGTTTCAGTTATTCATTTAATCAAAGTCACAGGTGAGTTTTTAGCCTCAATTTAGAAAGGCAGTTTTATACAAAATCAACTTTTTGAGCTGCATATCATGTTATAATGTCATTAAATCATCTAACACACCTCGAGTTTTGCCTTGATTCTTAATACATGTATGATAAATCAAGGCATAGCTCCTCCCCCACTCAGCTCCTTCAGACTAGCCAGCAGCAATTAGCAAACACCTGGTGCAACTGCTGAGCTCATTATAGGAGCTGCTGCTCAGAGCAACGCTGGTAAAAATGTTGTTAGAGGGTTAATAAGAGGAGCCATGTTGGGATGGCTTCCTGGAGGCGGAGCTCCAAAAATAGGAGATTAGTAGACAAAGGCCCAATTTCAAGGGGTTAAATCAGGAAGTAAATTTATTTAAAGTGATAACTGAACCTAGAAATTTTACATGGCAGAGAAGGAAATGACCAGTGAAGTTTCTGAAAGTCCCAAACGTAACAATTGTGTTTTTATTTGTGTTATCTCTCAAATTTTAGTCTAAAATACTAGAATTTCCACAGAGCTTTCTACGTTTCTCAGTCAGGTGGCATCATTTCTAGTTATTAAATCAAGTTTTATGAGTAAGTGTTTGGATGGCTGGTTTTTACTTTTAGTTTTAAAGCATTGTTTCTTTTACTAAGGTACACTTTTTCTACCCTGCTCTGTCAGTTTGAATTGGCAGGTTCATTGAACCCACTTGGAATCATAAATAGTTATATATATTTCTTCTGAATTAATATTTAATATGAAGGATATAGTTTTCATAAGTATGATTTTAAGAACATAATATTTTTTGTGGGGGGGCAGTGGCCCCCAATAGTCCTCCTGTAGATCCGCCCCTGTGTTTTACCCAAAATGATTAGTTAGCATCTGCTTCCTTTCTAGATGTTAAATTCTATTGACTCCAGATATTTGTGTCTCTAGAAAAGCTTGAAGAAACAAATCATAGTTTGCTTTTCCATTAAAACCATACGTCAGTCTTGACTTTCATTCCTCTGCTGCTGATTGACCTGTGACCCCTGACCTTATGGTGCACCAGCTCCTCATTGGTCGGTTTGTTTTTCTCTTGACCTCTGTGGGCAGCTTGCAGACCACCAGGACAGGAGGAGGGGCAGCAGAAAAGACACAAACAGAGAGATCTGTGCTGACTTCTAGATCATTTCAACTTCATATCTGAATCTCTTTTCGCTTAAAATCAAACTGGATCAACATAAAATTAGAGATTTGGAATTGTCCCGTTTTCATTTGAAAAACCTGACTTCATGTTTTGCTGTCAATGCACAGTACTACGTTTCCACAGCAAGTCTGGGTGCTCAGTTCCAGTTCTTTGCTGAAATTCGATTTTTATTTGTTTTGTTTTAAAAAACCATGCACAGAAGAACGCTGAACATTGTCAAAATAAGACAAAACGAACTTACAAGTAACTTTTAAGCAAGACAGGAAGTTGTTTTGGGTCAACAATTACTTAATATTGATGAAAAAGTGCTAGTTTTACTGGCAGATTATTTCACTTCTTTCACAAGTGACAGGCCTTGCTCTGTTACCTAGCAACCCCAGCCAAGTCCAGCCCGTTACCTAGCAACCCCAGCCAAGTCAGCCCGTTACCTAGCAACCCAGTTCTAGTTCCACTGGCAGATTATTTCACTTCAAACGAGACATTTTTCCCATGTTTTTAGTGAAATAATGTCCCACTGGAACAAATACTTTTTCATCAATATTAGGGAATTATTCACATCAAACAGGCTCCTATATATTGCTGAAAAGTTGGTTATATGTTGGTTTTGCCTTATTTCAAATGTACTAAGATATTTACATTAGAAACTTGAGAAAAATACTTGGTGAGATTTTGTTTGTATAGTGAGAGATTTCAAAACCTTGTCCCTGCTGAAGAATGCAGAATACAATCACAAAACATTATTAGTAATAAATGATGTCATATAACAATGAATTGAAACAGATTTTTTTTTAGTTAATTTGCAGTGTTTGTTGCTGGAAAAGTTACCTTGAGATACTTAAAAAGTGCTTGAATTTTAACAGCTCAATGTCTTCTCTTGTATGAAGTAAATAAAACTTGGTAATTTAGTTTAAGAGAAATACTCCACCTCTCATTTGAATGATGGAAACCCGCTGACCCCTAGAGGCGGTCTGCAGGTACTGCATGCAGCTGTTGCATCCGCTGCCAGCCTGAAGCCAGCTGTGGTCATGCTGAGAGCCGTGCGGTGAGCGGCAAAGAACAACAGTAGCCAGAAAAAGATTGTGGTGAGCTCTTCATGCTTCAGCCAGTCCCTGCTCTTTATTTTCATCCTCTTCCTCGCCTCGGCTCGTTCAGCCGGTCCTTTCTGCTGCTGATTGCAGATTGTTCTTGTGGTTGTAGAAGCAGGAAAATTCAGCGTTGCTTGTTGTTTTTAGCACGAAAAAGAAATACTGATATAGCAGTGGTCAGTTTGTCTAGTCTGAAAAGTCTTGGCTGAAGCATTTTGCACATACTTTGGTTTAACTTCTACAGAGAAAATCACTCACCTGAAAAACAGTTTCATTACGGCGCTGCTTCAGAATAAACCCAGAGTTGGGTATAAATGTATTAATGTAAGTATTAACTACTTACATTTACTTGAGTAACTTTATTGAAAAGAAAAAAAAAATAGGAGTGTTTTTCCTACACTGTACTTTTTTATTTCTACTTTAGTAATTTTATTTGAAGTATTTCTGCTCTGACTTGAGTAAAATTTCTGGATTTTCTTCCCACTGAATGAAAAACAAACATGTTTTTTTTTTTAAATTCACCAGACACAGACACACACCTGCAGTTTCTGTTAAAGTTTCATCAGTTTTTTATTGAAAGATGTTAATGTCTTGGATGACAGCTTTCTTCTCTTACTTGAGTATAATTTTTTATCCCCACCTCGGGTTAAAGTCGACCTTTTGACTTTTGCAGATTCACATGGGGAGGTAACAGAGGGAATTTCCCTCATTTGAGAAGATTCATTTTGAGGGATTTCAGTGGGTGTTGTCTGTCCAGGGTGATTTCCACGCTACAGTCACGCTGGTTGATGTGGTCAGGGTTTCGGGTCTCACAGGAGTCCAGCAGAGCGGCACACAAACGGCGACGCCAAGAAATAAAAAACATCTGCTTCACTGTTACTGAGATAAAAACACCTGCCGTGTCACAGTACAGCCTCACAATGAACGCTGATGGCTGCAGCGGCAGGAACGGGGAAGCAGGTCACAGCTGATGGAGGGAACTAAAAATATCCTCCAACCCTGGGAGAAAAACGATTAAAAATATGGGTGGAGGTTCACCATTTAGCTGGCAAACAACCTCAAACAGAAAGCCTGACAGAGTTTTTCAGCAACACATTTAGCAGCGCATACACAAGAGTGATTGACAGCGCTATGACCCTCCTCCTGGCTCTGAATGGTTTAGTTTTGCAGATTCCTATAGTAGCTCGGCGAGGAAGTAAATTCGTTTTTCCACTGATTATCTGTCTTGTAGAATACTTTCACGACTTGGTGACAGTTTTAACAGATTCTGTTTAAATGAAAAATCTACATTTTGTAGCTTTAAAGAAGTTCAGCAACAATTCTGATGAATTGTAGTTGTACGAAGGATTGACTGAGGCAACCTGGATAGAAATCCAAGCCACACTTTGTGTCACATTAATTTCCTTCCACTTCACAACCAAATGTTGTTTTATTACATAAAAACCCAATAAAATACATTGTTTATGTTTGTACTGTGACAAAATCTAAACACAAAAATTAAGGTGTATGGATACTTTTACAAACTGCTGTAAGAAGAAAAACGTTTTCCAACTTTCAGCGATCGTGCAGGACGTTTTGGCAGACAATCACCAAAACCACAAGCAGCCAGCGCGGCCTGGGCTCAGGGGACAGCGCCGTGTTTTTCTGCTGATATGCTGCAGGGCGTGTCGGGACACGCTCTGATCTCTAGACCTGCAATAGGATCAGCTTCCTCATCTTTTGGTGCAGATCTTGAAAGCCGCCTGAGAGGCTGAGCAATCTGCGGTGAATAAACGGCTACAGTCTGTTGTGAATGGGCCCCTCTGTGCTAAATCCTGCTCATTATGTGGAGCTATATTGAACTAAGAGGGGCTGGGGGATAAACATATCTGGTTTGGTAAGAAATGAGCTGTGCTGATATTCCCGTGGGAACAGCATTCCAAGCTGAGGGGATCTGAACTAGCAACCTTCCCAATGTAGTGGCGGATTTGAGCTGATTACGGCTTTCACTGAGCCCCTTGCAGTCTCCAGTAGAGAAAGCTGCAGTAATACTCCAAATACATTCATAACAGGCTAAAATGTTTCAACTGTCAAGAAAAAATATGAGTGAAATACACCAGGAAGTTGTTTTAATCCCACTGCAGAAACACAAAATCTTACCAAGAGGTTTAGGATTAGTTTCTACTGCAAATATCGTAGTAAATTTGAAATAAGAAAAAAATCACAACTAACTTTCAGGAAGATGTTGGAGCTTACTTTAAGTAAATAACTTCTTAATATTGATGGAAAACTACTAATTCCACTGGCAGATTATTTCACTCCTAACATTGGAAAAATGTTTTGCTATACCCAGGGCTAGACGATACAACTAAAGCACTTATCATGATATTAGCGTTTCATATCAGTTTATATCACTGTCGATATTGATAATTACTTATCAGGTTTTTGTTTTAAATATCTGAAATACTGCCATCTGGTGGTGTGACTTTTCCTGTTTTTATTTACAGTTTTCACTCCACTATGTTGTTTCTTATTTCTAAGCATTTATAAGGCCCAATAGGCAAATCACTCAACATTTCGTTGCTAGGTAACCAAAGAATGTGTGAGTTGCTAGGTAACCAAAGAATGAGTGAGTTGCTAGGTAACCAAAGAATGTGTGAGTTGCTAGGTAACCAAAGAATGAGTGAGTTGCTAGGTAACCAAAGAATGTGTGAGTTGCTAGGTAACCAAAGAATGTGTGAGTTGCTAGGTAACCAAAGAATGTGTGAGTTGCTAGGTAACCAAAGAATGTGTGAGTTGCTAGGTAACCAAAGAATGTGTGAGTTGCTAGGTAACCAAAGAATGTGTGAGTTGCTAGGTAACCAAAGAATGTGTGAGTTAGTTGATTCCACCAACTTTGCTTCGCTGACTGAGAGGTTGAGCAACTACAGACTTTCATTTGCCTACATCCCCCAAAATGCTGTGCGGTTCTGGATCAGAATATTTTATCAGATGTATTGTCTATCGATATTGATTATCACAATATATATTGTTATTGATTTATTTTCCAGCCCTAGTTATAAGTTAAAAAATAATCTGGCAGTGAAACTGTTACTTCTTTTGTAATCAACTTTAAAGAACTATTGACTTAAAATAAGCTGAAGTACGTTTTTTGTCCTATTTCAAGTAAGCCTATGGCAATAAGCAATGAATCACTTAATCAAATAATAAACTAAAAAGAGCTCAATAATTTCCATTTGTATGATTTATTATTTTTCTCTCTTCTCTTTTAAACTGGATGATAAAAGTCTTCAGTCTGGTGTTTTGGTCTCAACTAAACTATGTTCCAAATTATCATGCAAATTATATTTTGTCAGATTTTCTTAAATGGTCAATGCAAATGACGGTCAGTATAATTTTCAAGTCATGAACTATTACAGTATAAATCAGATTTTACTGAACAAAGCTCCCTGTGAGAACAGGATTTTTTTCCAAAATAAAAAACTCAAAATGCACTGATCCAAATTATTATGCACAGCAGATTTTCTAAACATTTTATGGATTATAAAGAAATGCAAACGGTCATTCTTTGAATGTGCAGCATTAAGTGTTCACATGTACTAAAATCAAAAGCTATTTCAATCAAACGGATCCTGAACCTTGAGGCTCCAGAGGCTCCAGCAGCTTCAAATAACTGTTTGCTGCTTTAAGGACATTTTAACAGCTGATCTCTGAATCAGATGAATTTGTCTAACAGAAACTTTCCTCATTCTGTCTTTATCTGTAAAACCATCTTTGTTCTGAATCAGCCACAAATCTCTTCACAGTACGATGAAGCTTCAGTTTTACTTAAATATCTAATGTTTTCATATCTTGTCATACAGCACTACACTATCTGATGATTTTCATCAGCAGAGATTCTTTCTGTTTCCCATATTGCTTGAAACCTGTGGCCTGCTTAATAAAGTGGAACATCCTTCTTAAGTAGATTTCCTTTAATTGAGCTCAGCAGACAAACTAATCAACCAGCTCTCTGAAATTAATTATAGTGATTCAAAGAGCCCTGACACACAAAACCTTCTATAAATTTAATAGCAACACAAAATATTTAATCTTTATGACACTTAAATCCAATTTGCATAATAATTTGGAACATGGTGTTGATCCTTTTTTTGAAGGACAGTTTTGTTTACAGACTTTGTAATTCATTTTGTTTATTGTTTATGTTGGTTTGGTTTCTTTATTTTGGATATTTAAAATGTCTTCCAGTTCCAGTGTTAAATGTTCATTAGAATTTCAAGTTCATTGATCTTTGAGAAATATTTCATGTATTATTATTACCCTTATAATGCTTTAAAATAAACTCAAAACAACAATATTATTGTTTATGGCTATAACTTTTTATCGTCCAGCAAAATGTGTATTTTTTTATTTTCTCTAGAAACTAGACCAAGAACACTTTGTGTTTTTGCAGTGTAGGTGATTTAAACTGCGCCAAGATAAAACTGCTGCTAAATGGGTTGTTTTTAATGCAGTTTTTAGATGAAAACTCTACTAAAAGCTGGTGCTTCTGCTTAAAGCGTGTGTGTTTGTGTGCTGTGACCTCTGTGTGAAAGTGCCAGCGGCGTCCGAACAGTAGGCGTGCGGCTGTGATGCGTGTCACTGTGGGGGAGGAGTGAGAGGAGGTCGGACGTGTTTACCGCTCAGAGGACGGACCAGAGACTCAACTTTAAACTCCACAGCCCAGATGGTTTTTGGTTTCATTTCTCTGAAACTTTATGGAAAACATTTGCAGTTTTGGGTTTTCCTAACCATGGTTTGGACATGCATGGACTCATAGAGCAGCTGTTGAAATGTTTCGGGCATCAGCCGAAGTAAAAGGAGCAACATCAGCACCAGTTAGAGTCACCTGAACCGAACCTCCGGGTCCGACCCATCGGGATGTTTTCTCTGAACCGGACTCTCTCTCTCTCTGTGTTTCCCAGGGATCCTGTCGCCGCCCTGGACGCTGCTGTTGACTACGTTAAGGTAGGACAAAACACACATTTTATCTGGGCAGTGAAAAAAGAGGGAAATGTCTGCGGAAATTAAATGTTTGTATCAATTATTCCAAAAACTAATTCATTAACAAATTATTTCTTTTTATTTTTGCAGATGAACTGTTTAAATTGATTCTCTTGGTGATTCTTTGTTTTACTGTTCAAATTGTGAGTTTTTAGTGTAACTTTGGTGTAAAACTGTCTCAGTGCTGCCCTCTTTGGGTTGAACAGGGACTTCTGCGGTTTCAGTTTTTGATTCTGTAATTTGGATTTTCATGCAAAGTAAACAATACTAAAAAACAAACTGTTGGCTACTTTACACACACTCCTCCCAACTTTAGTTCTAAAACATTGGCAGTAGTGTGAGTCAATGGCCATTAGTTGAATAATTTAAACTCCTGGAGGACCACAAAATTAATTTAATTAAACATTAATTAATTCATTTAATTCACAAAAATGTGTTTGTTGTGAATATTTTGTAGATTTCTTTTATATAAAATCTATTTATCATTAAAGATTCAAGGGCTTTTAACAAGCTCTTATTTCTTGCTGACAAGTTACTTTTCAGTTAGTTTTCTCCTATTTCAACTCTACTCAGGATATTTGCACTTCACCAAAAATACTTGGTAAGGTTTTGTGTTTTTGCAGTGCATTTGGTTGGTTTTACTGTTCTTTAGCTTGAGGTCAAGGACCGAGCAAAATCATTTCAAGGACCACAAATGGCCCCCAAGTCACAGTTGGGACATTAAATTATGACCTAAATGCTTCGCAGGTCACATCCGGCGCTACATGAGTTAAACCGATCACCTCTCAGTGTTCAGAGACGTTGATCCGATATCTGCTGGACGATCAGGATAATTCGCCCCTAAATCACACAATCTGACTCTCTGCTGTCGGCTTAACGCAGCTTTGAATCACAAACACACACACACACACTCACACACCACCTGAGTCTCAGCTTTCAGGGACAGAGAGATGATGTGATCGTTCTGTTGGCACAGCATCATTTGGCAGACATGTGATATTCTTTATGGCTTTCTGTCAAAGTACGACATACAGTTCCAGTTACATGTTCAGTTCGCAGCATTTAGTAAACTCTACATGCTAATATTTGTGATGCTAGACACAAAACATCTACCCAAACAACCAGTTGGCATATAGACTGAAAGTTCGGTAGAATCTGTTCGATTTAGGACCAAAATTGAAACATTTGTTTAATTTTTAACTGCTTTTTAAAGGATTTTTCCAAACTTGTTCCCCTCCTGGCCTGTGGGGGCGCGGCACCAAGAGCCACTGAAGGAAACGACACAAAACCCTCAGAAGACACTGAACACAACTTCCTTCTTCACCAAATGTAAACAGAAAAAAAGCAGCGCCAGATTTTAGCGGTTATAGGATTTCTCTCTCGTCTTTGATAAAAAACCATGAGCCATTTCTCTCGCTAACGTTACCTAGCGCGTTTGTTTTGGTTGTGTTTACCCAGAATGCCCTGCGCTGTAGTCCACTTCCTGCTTTTGGAGTGGTCTCTGGTCCTCTTGGTATTCACATATGCGTTCAAACCGAACCAGAGGTTTGCAGGCGTACCAGAGTTAAAATCTTTGATTTCTCCTCCCACTGATTAAATGAACAAATTAAATGTTGGAATTTTCTAGATTTTTTCATTTTAATGTAATAAAATAGAAAATAATTGAATGTAATTAGAGATGCACCAATCCAATATTATAACATCTGTATCCGTCCTGATATGGAAACTATTGTCGATCGGGTATCGGTGACACTGTGCCTGAACGGTCAATGTAGATCTATTCTGTCTAGTTCTATGCTTCGTCCTCCAAGCTTTATTATTTATTTTACGTTATATCCAGAATTTCTAGCTGTACTTTCTGAACCGTTAGTTGTAGTTTATTTTTACATATTAGGAAGTGAACCTTTTGATTTAGTCAGTTTTAGTTTGTTGTTTCTGTTACTTTGACTCTTCTACTCCTGACTGAACAAGTTAAAGTTGTTTTACATGTTTGCAGCTTGTGAAGCTGTTTGTGAGTTTGAGTGAGCTGTACTGGTGCAGAGTTATCAAATGTATGTCTGTGTTTAAAAAAAAAGGAACGTTTAAAGTAAATTTAGTGCAGTTTTTCTGTCTCAGATCGGTGTTGAAACCTCAGATATCGGCATCGAAAGTGAAAAAAGTGGATCGGTGCATCCTTACTGCATCAGTATTTCATCAAAACACTTTCCTAACTGCACAGATGCTGGATGATTTTTTTTTATTTTTAACACTTTGGTGTCTCACCACCTGACCCTTGAACCATCTTCATCACTCCATCGCCATCATTCCCTCCATCTGTTGGCTCGTATGCGTGATGCTGCCACCTGAGTGTGAAAAGCAAACCCAGTTCTTCTCACTGGTCAAACTGGGGCTGTGAGTCACTGGTGTTTGTGTGCTAGCTGCTTATCCAGCCACTGTATCCGTTGTGTTGCATAATAGGTGTGAAAATGTGGCTGCCAGCTCTGCCCTGCAGCTCCAGGTGTGTTTGCGGTTTTTTGTTTTTTTTAAAGCAGCTGGAAACGGACAGGTGAGCCACCGACAGCGACGGTAAAACATGCAACATGTGATTATGAATGGATGTTTTCAGTGCAAGGAAAGTCGTTTTCACAGAACATTTGCATTAAAGTATCTAGGACTGAAACGATTAATTGTGATTAATCGTTTATTAAAATAATTTAATAATTGATTGTTAGTAGCAGCCGTAGATTAACTGGATTAAAATTGGATTGGAACCTCATTGAGAAATAAATTAATAACCCGCTCCAACATGACTGCTTAGCTAGATAAATATAGAGCTGAATCGATTAATCTGGATTAATTAATTATTGAAATAAGCGTCAACTAATTTAATAATTGATTAATTGTTAACTGGATTATACAGACTCACAAAAAGAGCATTTTGTGAAAAAAGCAAACATTCTGAGCAGCAACTGAATCAAAACTGTACAAAAATATATACAAATATATATATATACATGTTTCATCTAAGACTTAAAAAAATCCTTTGTCTGATTAAAATTCTGCTTTTGAGGTTCTGCTATTATAAATATTATGACTGAAAGTTGAATTCTGCATTCCAGAGGATAAATCTGGGAATAATGTTAGACTACAGGTTGTTTTTTTTAGCTGCAGATATCATAGACTAATGCTACGTTTTTCCATTTTAGGCAATAAAATGTTAATTTCCTTATTAAAAAATAAATTTAATTATTTATTTTCTTTCAATATATTTCTAACATTAGATAAAAGTTTCAGTGGTGAAATAAAAACTTTGCAGAATGTGTCAATATTTGATCCGATTAATTATCAGAATAATCGATTACTAAAATAATCTTTATCGCAATATAACTGCTCTTGAATTTCTGAAGATTTTAGATGTTAAAACCTGCTTTTTATCTGATTAGCTTATTCCCATCGTCAAATGTAAAAGAAGTTTGTCCGTATAGTAACTTTTAAAAATCTCTGCATGAATATTTTCAGATAATTTTGAGATTTTTGGGGCTTTCCAGTAGTTTGATGTCATTTAGTGAATTAAGACATCAAAAAGCACTGGAATGAGTCGTTTCTACTCAGGGAGAAACGACACTATGTGGTTATTGTCAGTGTTCATCCTCAGTTAAATTACTGGTTTTTCCGGTAATGAGCAGCTGGGGGAAGCATGACGGCCTTTCATGACAAGCTGATTTATTGGTTTCTTCACGATTCTTCTCTTTTCTCCCACTTTTCTTATTCTCTTTCTTTCCCAGTCAGAGTTGAAAGCAGCTCTGCAGCTTTAGAGCTTTAGAAAACAATAATGCTCTCTGTGCACAAATATGCAAGTGTGTGTGTGTGCGTGTGTGTGAGTGTGTGTTGTCTCAGGTTGCAGCAGCGCACAAAGGGAAACTAATATACACACAAACTGCAACAGAACAGCTACATTACAATTTATCTCAGTTTACAGCTCAAATAAATATCCATATTCTTCCGTATGAAACTCAGTTTCTATTTTAAGGTTGACTGAAAGGTTTGCGCCATCTGGTGGCCGTGTGGAGGTACTACCAAACTGTCAGAGCGCGTCTGGTTTAGCCGTCAGTCTCGGTATCAAACATCCACTGCTGGGATTTATTGCTTTAATTTCGTAATGGAGCAAGACTTTAAGCTGTAAGTGGAGACCAAAATGATTATTATTCAGCTCCACCAACGAGTTTGTGGTGGATCTGAGCTGATCAATTAAATCTACAGATAGATGAGTTTTATAAGATCTCTTATTAAATTCTGAATATTATATTATCCTGATACGTTTTTAGATTGTTTTGCCACTTTAATATTTATTTAAACCAGAATTTGTTAAAATTCAGACTTAAGAGGAAAAGAAGCCGTTAAATCGTTGTCAGCAATATTTCCAAATCTGTTCAAAACAAAAGCTTGTGTATTAAAATATTTTTAAGTTTACTTATTTCACAAAGATCTGTACAGTAGACATACAGAGTGTGGGCACA